>NW_028261386.1:36266208-38666208 GCF_051295495.1 Thamnophis sirtalis | reverse complement strand
TTGGATAGTTCATGGAAGGATGTAGTTTCCTGGCATAAGTGCATTGAGCCTTGCTTGTCTTCCATAAATAGCCACATAAATGATCGAGAGGTGAGACAGTGGAAAACTAGGCGTACCAACCAGAATCCACATATATTATATGGTCTCATAGCTGGACCATTATCTGCTAGTTTTTCCAAGCATTTGAATGCATGTCTTTTTCACCAAAGAAGAGGTGCATCATGCATTTTCTTTGTCCTTGTTCCAATCTTTTGCAAACAGTGGGAGTGTTTTTTTATGTGCTGAAAACTAATACTCTTTGCTTGCTTTTATTGTATTTATTGCTGAAGTTGCTTTTCTGCTTGTTTTGCTCCTGCAGTTTTTTTTCTTTTATATTTTAAATGGGTTTTTGTTAAGGTTCATAATTGCCAGTTCTACAGCACATACATTCCATCCCCCAAGAATGGGTTGGGGAAAGAGGCACTAAAGCCACAAAGAAAACCTTCATGCTTTTGTGTTTGCAGATTGTTCAAGAGTTCATTAAATTCTTATACCGTCTGGCCTTCGTCAACAAAGACTGTGCTGTTGTAATGTGCTCTTCCGGCATTAAGGAAGCCTTGAGCAAAGCTGTGGAGAAACACAGCTCCAACCTTTCTCAAGTGACAGAACTGAAGGACCTCATGAGTAACTGTGAGAAGCCTGCTAGCCTCTATCAGAAGTTGACAGCCACCATCCTGGCTGGTTGCATCCAGGTAAAAAAAATTTCTTCTTCGGCAGATAATGTCTAACTTCAGGGAGCAGGCTGAGGATCAGAGTTTCTTGGTAAAATGGTGCTCAGATGTACTTTTATCCGAAGGAAATCTAAAACAATCTCACAGTGCCTTCAGATACCCTTATTCAACTGGATACTCTTCATATAAATCAGATTACAGGGAATGATGGGCTGTGAAGTCCAATATTTCTGAAAGTCCAACAATCCAGAAAGCATCGCCTTTTAGTCTAAATAGGGGATTCTTTTTTCTGTGCTGTATTGTTTAGCCAACCTAACTCTTTACCTTAGCTTTATTTTGTTTTGTCTCCTCTCCAACATACTTTACAGATGGTTCTAAATCAGATAGAAGAACACAGGCATAGCCATCAGCCAATCAACGTTCCATTTTTTGATGCATTTCTGCATTATCTTTGTCATGGTGAGCATATTGTTAGTATTGGAGTTTTAGATAACTCATTCCTTCAGAGGCTCTTCCAGCTTCTCCCCCGCTTGGATTTCTTCAATGTTTTTTTTCTGTATAGGCTGCAGCAATGAAGTAAAGGAAGACAAGTGTTGGGAAAGAGTAGAAGTCTCCTCCAATTCTCAACTGGCCGATAAGTTAGTGGATGGAAATGTCAAAACCTACTGGGAGTCAGATGGCATCACTGGATCCCACTACATCAATGTTTATATGCATCAGGGTGTCATAATCCAGTGAGTGTATGCATGAACCAGAAAGAAGGCTTTGAAGCAAGGAGATTTGGGTAATGGGTTTTTTTCTGCCCCTGAACTGTACTTTGTGGGCATAATAAGAAAAATCATTTCTGTGATATTGCCTATATCCTTTAAGAGGAAAGAGTACACCAAAAGTGAACTAAAAGTGAAATATCTAATAGGTCCTGGATCTCAAAAATATCATGATGGCTCAGATGCCAAATGGAATTATGGTTTTCCTGTTTAGCCAAACCTGGGCAAATGGGTGGCTCACATAGCATAAGAAAGGTGTGCCTTTAAATTGTGAGAAAGATGGGCTTTTCAGCTGGGGTTTGGTTCTTAACTCTGAAACTGTTATTCTTCGCTTGTGCAGGCAGATGTCACTACTGGTGGCCAGCGAGGATTCGAGCTACATGCCCGCCCGGATTACAGTTATGGCAGGAGAGAGCAGTTCCAGCATCAACACCAAGCTCAATATGGTCAGTCCTGTGGACTTCTCCAATAACCTAGGCTTCCGCATGAAGCTATTCAGCCTGCCTTGTAAGGATTCCCACTATGAAGAATACTTTTCAGGAGAAAGGCTGTAGTTTTGCATGAAACTTGCAGAAAGGTCCTGATTCATTCATTCATTCATTATATCGATATCCCATATAGCTTGTATTATCATTATATCATTTTATATCTTGAGTATTTGAGGGACAGCCAATCTGTTCATCACTTCTACCTACCTGGTAAGAGCTAGCAGAATTGGGTGCTATGGATACTTTCAATTAAACAATATCATTTATTGGGGCACAAGCCATCTCTCTCATGGCATCTGCGCTCTGGAATGAGATCCTCAGAGATTCATGTGACTCCCATTCTGATGGTGTTTCCAAAAGCTTTGAAAACCTGGTTGTTTTTATGGGTCTTGTGTAGAGCCAAATCAGATGGGCTTTTGGATTTAGAGTGTGTTGTCTGGATGGCTGATGTTCTTTGGAATATTTTCTATGCAACATTTTGTATATTATTGTTTATTTTAAATTGTGAACCACCAGAATCATGTTCAGGCATCTAATCTAAATGTCCAAGATGGAAGGTATAACTCTGTAACAGTGTAAATTACTTGTAATAATTTGTCAACGATTGAAAATAATGCAGAGATCTGGACCTTCCCAGATTCAGACTAAGCTACCAATCGTTTAACAGGAACAAATAGCAGTTTGATGGAGGACCATTGCCTGATAAAAGATTTGTAGTGTTTTTGTCTCATGACCATAGCTGACATTTTCTAAAAATGCTAAAAACTACAAAATGACTGCCAGGATTATGTAACCACTTATAACACTTACGCTGTCTTTATTTGTGATGCTGTGCTCTAGTATGATTCACTTAGGTTTGCCTTTATTTTTGTACAGCTCCAGGTAGTATTGCAACCATGATTCATTCTTTAAGCAATGTATAAATTCATTTACTAAAGCTTGGTCAAAAAACTATGATTAAAGCTATCAACTCACCTAAAATATAAGTTTCCCAGAAGGAAGGAGAAGTAAATAGAATATATATATGTAAGTGAAGTGAGAATACATTTTCTTCTGAACATTCAAGTATAAAATGTTGATTTCTCTATCTCTGTATGTGGGGAACAGAGAAAGTTGTGAGAAATGCTCCTACTATTTCTCCAGGTGGACTTCCATACCCCCCAGCTGCTTTTCATGGGGCAGCTTGTTTTTTTCTCTTCTGCAAGCTAGTGATTACTGTTATTCATTGTTGCTCATGGAAAAAGAACCTTGACTTTGGCAGTGAGGCTCAATGGCAAAAATTGAATCTGTTTAGTTGCTTTAAATACACCTTGAGAGATTAGCAGGAAGTGTGAACAGAGTCCCTCTGGATCAGGCATAGACCTACCTTTTCCCAAATGGCCAGCTGACTGCCAGAAGAAAGCTGACAAGCAGAGTATGAAAGCCTAGCATCTTTCAGTTCATGTTTCCCAGCAACTGGTAAAAAGCAAATTGCTACTGCCTTTGTTAATGGTAACTATGGATAGCTTTATCCTCTGTAGGTTTGTCTAATCCCCCTTCAAAATAATCAGGCAGTAGCAATTTATTATGTGATTTCTCCCTGTTATCTGTGCTGAGTCATTTGGAACATTGATCCTGAGTTTGAGTATATTTGTTGTCTCCATTTTTGTCCTTAACCTACTATCTTTTTATAGGTTGTTCCCTTCCTTCCTGGTTTATTTATTTTAATTAACCTTTGTGTCTTATACCCTTTGGAGGGATACAATCAGAGCAGTTAAATTATGCATTTATGGGGAGACTATATATTGACACTCCTAGTTTTGATTATGTCCAGCACAAAAGTTTTGCTTTTATGTGTCTTGAATTGATACTGCCAATAAACTGCTCACCATAACTTATGATGCCATTAACCACTCTCTCAGATATCATCAGTAGCTGTACACAGCTAGAATGTTCAGCCGTCATTCCACAGATGAGGTGAGAGAAAGCAAGAACCAGCCATTTCCAGATATAGAGAACCAGTCTTTAAAACAGTTTGGCTGTCTCCCAAGTCCAGCTATACCACAACCAAATATCCTTTAATTTTTGAGGGCAAGGAAAGCATTCTACAGGTTAAACGCTGGAACGCAATCATATAGATACGCTATGAAGATTCTCAATCATCCAGGTCATCATTTTTCCCTCAGAAAAATCAGCCCAGTTGCCTTTTCAAAATAAAAGCCACTTTTGATATAAATAAGCTCTGATTTCCTTGCAGAAGGCAAATCATGTTGTATATAATATTTATTCCAGTCTGTGGGGTAGATTTTAATTTAGTCAAATCCAGATGGAGAATCTTCTCCCAAAATAAACAACCTGTTCACTAGCAGCTTGTGTTTGAAGAGCTGGGATTCACTGCTCTGCCCTAGTGTGAAGTCTGACGAATGGAATCACATTTAGTTTTTTAAAACCCGTGCTCTAAGTTTGAGGAGACTGGAGTTTGGAGTTCTGTTCCTTTCGATAAAATAATTTGATATCTTCAGTAAAGTTATCCATCTCACTGCTTATTTAACTTCAGATGTAATTCATTTAAATACAATTGATGATCAGTCAGCTTGCATTTCTATGACCTTTTATTTTTATTTAATCAGCCTTTGGGGGATATTGAGATACTCAAAATGCTCAAAATGTTGTGTTTGTAGAAATGTCCCTGATGCCATATCTACAACTTCAGATTTTTGAAGTTCTTCTTCAGTCAAAGAAAGTGGCTTTTTGTTTTTACTCTGAAAGTCCTGTTTGTTAAAGGCTTTTGTGAATGGACATTTTGTTCATATATTTCAGTCAAGAGTTCTTTCTTTTCTACCTGAAGAATAGGAATTTTCATCATATCATCAAAGTTTCATTAACATAGTTGACATTCTTTCTCTTTTCTCCACAAAGGTAAATGTCCCACCTTTATCTACCAGAGTGATCCTGTTGGAGAACATGACCCGCTTCTGGCCTATCATACAGATCAAGATTAAGCGTTGCCTACAGGTAGGTAGGTGTGCTTTCCTTCTGTTTCAACAGTGAGAGCAACTGTCTAGTTGGGAAGGAAGCAGACATGATGCACGAGGAGTGTACCAGGTTGGAAGTCTGATTTAGAGCAGTACTGTGTGTTATCCACAGGGTGGCATTGACACACGTGTGCGTGGCATCGAAGTGATGGGCCCCAAGCCCACCTTCTGGCCCATCTTCAGGGAGCAGCTGTGCCAGCGCACACACCTCTTCTATGCTACCAAAGCACACACTTGGTATCAAGAAATTTCAGCAGACCAGATGCAGTTGCTGCAACTTTTTAACAGGTCAGGCTTTTCCTAATGGAATATTTTTGTCCTTTGGAGGTGGGGACTTGGCCTGGGGCAGAAGGGGGGGGGTGCTCAGCAAAGAGTCTGTCTCAAAGCACATTTCCTAGATCACAAACTTTCTATGGCCTTGAATTTTTATTTAACCAGCCTGCTGGGGTATTCAGATACATTGGAACATGCTCAAAGTGTTGCGTTTGTACAAATGCCTCTGATACCATATCATTCTACAAACTCAGATTTTTTATGGTCTCTTCAAATTTCTGTCATAGAAACTGATAGAAGTGACTAGTGGGAGAGCATCACTATTCTCAGGATATCTTTTTCTTTCCTTATCCTGTTTATTAATATCCCTCATATTGTCCAAACTCCATCTTCTCCCTTTACTTGCTTTATTGAATCTATATGTACCCATTCTTGGTTGTCGTCCCCCCCACCAAATAAAAAGCTCAGTCTGTACCCGCTTCCGAATGCAGGTTGAACAGTGCCTTGTGTCACGAGCAAGTATTTGCCGATCGCTTCCTTCCTGATGACGAGGCTGCCCAGTTTCTAGGCAAGACCTGTTGGGAGGCCCTAATCACTCCCTTGGTGCAGAGAATCACTTCTCCAGGTATGGGCTCCCTCTCCTCTCACAAGTCTTGGCAGCCTTTCCTCTTTCTCAGCAATCTTATGGATTGTTCTCTCTCCCCCACTCCCCTCTGTTTTTCCAGGCCCCGATGGTACCAGCCCCCTGACTTGGCTCCTAAGCCAATACTTGGAAAACCTGGAGGCAGCCACAAGCCAGAATATTTCCTTTAATTCCCGTGTTCGACGTTTGAGCCATCTGCTGGTACATGTAGATCCCAGGGGCCCTGAGCCCGAAGAACTGATGTCTCCTATTCAATGCAGTGAGTCCTCTTCCATGGAACAAATAGAAGTATGAAATGGGCTGATGATCCTCACAAAGCTAAGAGAGGGATGATGACAAATATGGGAATTCCATGAATATGTTGTGCAGTCATACTGGCAAAGCAAGAACAGGAAGCAGAATAAAGTGGGAAAGGACTGTGGTGGGATGGAGGAGTAGCAAGCCATTCTTGATCAGAGGAAAACTTTAAAGGACTCAGAAAATTGGAGAGTATTACTTGGCCCTTTATTCTCTGTCCCAGAAGCCTTCCTAAATGCTGTATAAATTTCCTTTTGCAGATAGGAAGAATACCAAGTATAAGGAGTTCAGGTCAGCAACTCTAAAGGTGACCGTGAAAAAATCCACCAGTTTGATAAGCATCACACAGTGCTGGAAAGATGTTGTGCAGCAGCAGGTAAGGTGGCTGAAAGTTGATCTTCTTCAGCAACAAAAACAGAACAGAGCAGAATAACAGACTTGTAAGGGACCTTAGAGGTCTTCTAATCCAACCCCCTGCTTAGACAGGAAGCCCTATACCATTTCAGACAAATGGTTGTCCAATCTCTTCTTAAAAACATCCAGTGTTGGAGCATTCACAACTTCTGGAGGCAAGTTGTTCCACTGATTGTTCTGTCAGAAAATATCTCCTTAGTTCTAGGTTGCTTCTCTCTCTGATTAGTTTCCATCCATTGCTTCTTGTTCTACGCTCAGGTGCCTTGGAGAATAGTTTGACTCCCTCTTCTTTGTGGCAACCCCTGAGATATTGGAACACTGCTATCGTGTCTCCCCTAGTCCTTCTTTTCATAAGACTAGACATATCCAGTTCCTTCTTTATGTTTTAGCCTCTAGTCGCCTAATCATCGTTGTTGCTCTTCTCTGCACTCTTTCTAGAGTCTCAATTCAGCAAGTTCTGACCAGTTCTGGAGAACCAGTAAATATCACCTCTGACTGGCCCCGCCCCCATCTATTCTCTGCCTCCCGAGTCCCAGCTGATTGGGAGGGAATGGAGATTTTACAGTATCCTTCCCCTGCTTTGCCCACCAAGCCATGGCCACAGAACCGGTAGTAAAAAAAATTGAATCCCACCACTGGTCTCAACATCTTTTTTACATCGTGGTGACCAAAACTGGATGCAATACTCCAAGTGTGGCCTTACCAAGCGTGGTCTCATAGATGGTGATTCTATGTATCAAGAAGGATGATGTGATACAGGGCTTTTGTGCCTACTGAGGCAAACTGGGCTTTGCATGACATTATACAGTCAAGCAATTGATGTATATTTAATGTTTATTTATAGTGCATGTGTGTGTGTGCTGTTGAAAGTGAAGAACTTCTTAGGTCTCTACATCAGAATCCAGAGACTTCTAAGAAAGGCTGGTTGAACACCAAATTTTCAGAGAAAAAGTGTGTGTCTGCTTTAGGCTCTGTCATCTACTAAGTTAGGTGGTTTTATTTTTATTGTGAAATGAAAACCCAGTGAATTCCTTAGGCCTTTGGGTTTATAGAAATATAGAAAATTAGACATGTTGGTAAAACAGCAGTCAGCTGTAAAAAAAAAATCATTTGTGCGTGAAAAAAAGATTTGGCACTGCAAAAGGCTACCTTAACTTTGGTTCTATTGAACCGGATACAAAAGTTATGATTTTAAAATACTACATATGTTTCGGTTCCAGGTGAAACAGTTCTTGAAGTCCTTTTGGAAGGCCCCTGACTTTGTGGAGCGATACCGTAACATCTACCAGCACCTCCGTACAGCCATGGAGGAGTTGTTTGGGCAGAAGATGTCCTTCTTGTTGGCCTTGCGCAATGGCTTCTCTGAAGGATTGGTACAGCTGCCCTTCTCGTCAGCTGCCCATGTGAGTAAGGGATGAATGGTTGGGAACTAAGGTGTCTCCCTAGAATGGAGGTAGGAAACCTGAGGCCCAAGGCCAGATCTGCTCCCTGAAAAGAATTACAGAGTATATTTTGGATTTTAAATAAACCTTCCTGAACAGCTGTGTATCTCTGCCATTTTAAATACAACTGTTTACCTTTAACATAAACTGTGAGACAGGATGATTGACTGAAACACAATTCTATTATATGTTAAAATGGAGAAAAATAATTTCAGAAATGTATAAAGTTTATTTTGAATGTACCATGCTCGTATATAACCAGTGTGGTTTTTTTAAATAAGGAATATAAATTATTTACTGTAACTCTAAACCACACACGAACAAGGAGGAGTTGAGGAAAACTCATTTAGGAAAACAAGGTAGCTTGTTCTTATTTCTATTTTACAGTCTTCCCAATCTCATAATGACTAAACTGTTCATATCTCATCCTTGACAAACCTTTACGAATGGATAGCTTGAGATAGCATCATTTTCTTTCAAATTCTTATATAAAAATATTTATCAGTTTAATTTTTTTTTCCTGAGACAATTTTATATAGGGAAGATGACAATCCCAGTATCTGTTCACTGTCTTTCTTAACAGCTTTCTGCCTATTTTAAGAATCAAACATTTTTGTACTTTTAACAAACCACATTTTATAGGTCTTCCTTGCTCCATGTTCCATTGATACAAGATATCAGTTATACTCAGTGTATGGTATGTTCTGTAAAATTAGCTATCAGATGCTGCTTTTAAGAATTGTGTGACAAAAAGCTTTTTCTTGAAGTTTTTTTTATATCGGTTTGCCTACAAATGAAATGATACAGGTGATGCTTTTCTTATCAAATTTAAATTGTAACTTTTAATGTGACCCAAAGAAAACTATGGTAATTCTTGACTTATGACCTGATGGTACAAAGTTAGAAAAAGTCACTTACAACCTATCCGTGAAGTTGCAACCATGACACCAGCCCCTGGTCACATGATCACAATTTGGGTGCTTGCCAACTTACGATAGTTTTAGCATCTTGCGATAAAATGATCACAATGGGCTACTTCCCAGTCTGCTTCTGATAGGCAAAGCCAATTGGACAAGCCAGAATTGCTTAATGACTGCATGGTTCACTTAGTGACCATATGAATTGCTTAATGACTGTGATAAAAATTGTTGTAAAATTGGGTCTAGTCATGTGTGACTTATTTAATAGCTACATTACTTAGCGACCGATACTTGGCACCTCCTTTTCTATGACTTCAGGTGAGCAAGAAGTTTGCCCAATACATTGACCAATGGATCCGAGACAGCTGGACAGACTCAACTAACACAGAAAATGTGCAGCGTCTGCAACAGAGCCTTGAGCCCATCAGTTTCCTGGCAGAATTGGAATTGGCCAACATTTTTGAACACTTCTATCGGTGAGGGAAAGGAAAGGAAAGAGGAGTTTGCTGCACCTGCAAACAAAGGAGATTGATCTCATGCTGCAAGCTCCTTGCCAGTAGTGGTTAAGCACTTTAGTCTACATGAAACCATTCTCAGTACTAGATTTTGTTCTGAGGGTTAATGGGGCCAGATGGGCAGATTAGTCTGAACAGAATGGGAATGACCAGCTGTCTGCAAGGAGTATCTTCCATTCCCCCCCATCCAGTCGGAGCTGAAAAAGCTTCTTGGATGAGAAGCGAAACGTCTTCAAAGAAAAAATAAGAAGGTCTAGTTGCTTCCTGAAAAAGCACCTTTGGGACAACCATGAACTGGATTACTGAGAATCTCCATAGACATATAGATAAGCCTATATCTCAGAAGCAAGGTGTCAGTAGGGGCACGGGAATGAGTGTAGGCTGATGGGAGAGCTCTAGGTTTTTGTTTTTTTTAATTTCACCCAGATTTCCTTGTCTCTTCAGTTTCTATCTAGGAGATCGTCTTCTGTCTCAAGGGAAGACGTGGCTGGAATCTGCTGTAGTGGAGCAAATTGGACTCTGCTTCCCCAGCCGTTACCCTCAGCAGATGCTGAAGAACTTGAGTGAGCTGGAGCAGCAGCAGCAGGAGTTCCACCTTTTTCAGCTCCAGCAGCTTGACAAACAATTTCTGGAAGTTGATCAGCAAGGAAGATTGAAAGAAGAGGGAGATAGAGAGGTGAGCTGGATAGGAATGCTTCTTCTAGGGCTAAAATCTCCAAAGTCAAGGCATTTTTCCCTCTCACATTTTTTTCCCCAGTTGTAAATTACTAGAATGTTCTGCTGTCCTTCAGAAACCATAAACCTGATACTAGATATGTTTTGCTCACAAACAATGCAGGAGAAGTCATTCTCACTGGAGGAAGAAGCAGAGGTGAAGGTATTGCTCTTATCTTCCTTCTGCTGGACCATCCCTCCACTGTGCTACCTGAAAGACCCTATTAGGTTTTTCCCCTCGTCTCTCAGTCAGCACCTGAGGAAGTTTGCAGATTTCTACATCCAGAGTGAGTATGACACTGTCTTCAGCCCAGATTTTGTTCAGTCCCTTCTATTTCTTTCTGGCTTAGTTGATAGTAAGCAAATCAATATCACTTTACCCAAAGATGAAAAGACCGAGTTGGGGCAGATTTTTAGAGATCCAAGCAAACATCAGTGTGCCATAGATTTGCCATCACGGGCCTAGTCCCCAATTCCCAGTATATCAAATCAATGTAGGGTGTTGGTATGCCTGCCAGCACATTCCCTCTACTGAATTCTGTGCCCTAATCTCTTTTTAAAAATTGTTCTTAATTAAAGAAAAGGAAAGTACGTACATTACGTAGACTTTTATTTCAAACTACATCTCTGGGTAATACAATATAATATGCCATGTAGTAGAAGTCTACTGTTCTTAGAAGATCAAGTGGAGGCTGGCTGTAATTTATTGCTTTACTTTCCATGTTGTGAGAGGGTTTATAATATGGACTCAACATTCTGAACGTTCCAATTGAGTCAAAAGGTTGGGAACTCCTGAACTAACTCTTTGATTACCTGAAAGCTGCACATGTGGATGAAATTGCCCAGCTGTTATGAAACTATTTAAATGTCCCAGAGATGCTTTTTCAAGAGGCAACTGGACTTTCTGGACTTTTTTGAAGACATTTTGCTTCTCATCCAAGAAGCTTCTTCAGTTCTCCCAGAGCCGAAGAAGCTTCCTGGAGGAGAAGCGAAACGTCTTCAAAGAAAAACCAGAAAGTCCAGTTGTCTCTTGAAAAAGAACCTTTGGGACAAGCATGACATGGATGATTGAGAATCTCTATAGACATTTTAAAGGTTAGGCTTCTGTCCTTGATGAGCCATTTCAGTATGCTTGAGATTGATATTGCCGACCTTGCTGGTGTATCTTGGTCACTAATTCCCTCATCTCTTGCAGGTCAGAGCTGCTTCGGGTTGGAGCATACAAAGCCACCACGCTTACAGTGGACTTGGTTGGGCCATGCAGAGCTGGATTACCAAGGCTGTATCCTGCAGGTGTCCACCCTGCAAATGTACATTCTTCTGTGTTTCAATAGTGCTCAGGTCCTGACTAATGTTCCCTCTTAATTTTTCACTTTGCATGTGTAGGGAAAAAAATGTTTTATGCAGCTTTTCTCAAACCAAGTAGAAATGCACCACAATATGAGTATAGAAATAAATTCCAAATTCATGAGTTAAATGCCACCTTAGGTGTGAAACCACCTGGATGACCTTGGGCCAGTCAACTTCTCTCAGCTGTAGGAAGAAGGTGATGGCAAACCAAATGTTGCCAAGAAAACTGCAAGGGACTAGTGCAAGCAACCACCAGGAGTTACACACACAAAGGAAGCAGTTGTAAATTGGTTCCGAATTGTACTCCAATTTGAGGGAATTTCTGTATTATGTATAGTTTCTCCTTTTTATAAGCGAAGAAAGTTCTGTCCCTAATGATGAGAAGTAACTTGTATTTGACCAGATGATTTGCTTGAGTCTTATTTTATAGCTGTTCCCCAAATTAATTGAAAATGTTTAGATTCACAAAACCAATTTTATTGAGAGTTTGTCTATTCTGAGACAATTAAGAATCCTGAAATGTTCTACTATCTTAACCATCTCGGCATGATCTGCAGTTTGAGGTTTAAAAGTGTTAATCTGAATTGTATATTATTTTTTAAAATCTTGGCTGTGTTGGGAATCCTTTTGTCAGGATTTACTGCACTAATCAGTCTTGAAAGTGGGAATTTCATTGCACTTACAATCTCTCTCAGAATAGACTTAAAGACTACATGTCACAGCATTCTCCTATCTCTTTCTGCATACTCAACTATTTTTTCTTCTATTGGTTTCAGGAAGTTTCTGTGGAGACACTATTAGAAGTCACAGGTCTCTCCCGTGTCTTCCTAGGTCATGCACTGAAACCCCTGACAAAGAAGAATGGGATCCTCTCCCAGAGACAGAGTAAGTGGGGAGGAATATTCTGTAAGAAGGAGAGGATTTTGTCCTTTTGGAAGATTAACTCTAGTATGTTGGGTGGAAATCTTGACTTTGGGCTGCACCTATGGAGCATTTGGTTTACCAGCTTCTGTTATGAAACCAGAGAGCTTTCTGGCTAGTTATTCTGCTCCTCTAAGGCTGAGTCTTCTTTGCTAGGTATTTTAAGACTGAATGAGGAGGTACTAGGCCACATGTCTGGTCAGCGCCTGTGCCTCTTGCCCAAAACGATGTACCTGAATGTGGAAGAAAAAGTATGCCCTGCTTTGGAGGAAAAAAGGAACTTCATCTGCTGCCTCCTCAACCAGATCCTGAAGGAGGAGAAGGAGATGCATATCAACAGCCTGGTATTCAAGGTATAGATTGCAAGGATTCCACCCTTTTAGTCATCCCAGCTGGTAATCCAAAGATACACTATAACCGGCAACTGAGTTTGGAATTTTCATTGCAAAGTGATATGTTGATAAAGTGCAGTGTCACATGACATTGCTTAGTGATGGCAATGGCAGCAATTCCGGTTGCCAATGTAACCCCAGGCCAGGGGTGGGTTTCAACCGGTTCGCGGCGGTCCCTGCGAACCGGTTGGTCGCTGAACCCGAAAGTAAGTAACTTCCGGGAACGGCGAAGGGTGCGCCCGCCCGCGGTCCTTACCCGGTTTTGACGAGTTCTGCGCTTCCACGCATGCGCATGACGCATACAGCGCCTGCGCGATCGTCCAGGAGCAGCTGGAGCATCGCGCAGACGCTAGTACGCATGCGTGCACCGCGCGCGTGCACAAGGACGCCACCAGCCCCGTTCCAACCGAACCGGTTGGAACAGGGCGAGAAACCCACCCCTGCCCCAGGCCCTTGCAGGATGTTAACTGAGGACCTCATGTGATCGCAACATGGGAAGAGGTGGGAATCCTAGGCAAGCGGGCCAGGGTGGGAGTTGCTGGCAGCGGAGGAGGGGCCGTGGGCAGGTGCTGTAGGAGGCAGAGTGGGTGCCAAGGGTAGGTGTACTATGGAGTGCTGGTGGGCAGTTGAAAAAGGGGCGAGAGCAACTTGCAACCTCCTGCCAGCTTTTCCCTCGACTTTGCTTGTGGGAAGCCAGGAGGGGTAGTTGGAAATGGTGGATCATGTGATTGCAGGATGTTACACAATTGTTGTAATTGTGAGCTGGTTGCCAAGCACCTAATTCACTTAACATTTGATTATGAGAACATTGCAACAGCTGCAGTTCGTGTTCAGTCACCCTGGTTCAAAGCCATCATAATTTTGAATGTCGCTAAGTGAGTGGTCATAACCCAACGATTACCTGTAATTCCATTCATGCTTTTTGCCTCTTCCAGGTAATCGATGCCTTCCACAAACAGAGGCATGGATCACCTCCAGACTTCTCGGGAAACGTCTGCAGCAGTGCGGATGTCCTCGCTTGTATCTTGTATTTGCTAAATCAGGGCTTTGTCCAGCGCCAAGAAAATTTCCCACAATTTTTACAATATGTATGTGTGGATAGTCCAACCCCAGCGGTGCCAAAGAACCAGCCTCAAGTAGTATTTCAGACTGTGCAAATCAAAAAAGTGCCCAGTATGCCTTGTATGGAGAAGAAACAGACATTTTCTACATTTAGATAAAATTGGTGTGGGTGTGTGACAAGCTAAGAAGGTAAGCCTAAAAGCTGTTCGTAAAAGCACTGGTTTGTGGTTAATACGGCTGTAGGGAGTGTCTTGTGTTTTGTCCTTCCTGCTGGTTTTCCACATGTAGAACTGAATGCTCCAACATTAAAAGCTGGGGGAAAAAACTGAACCAAGTGTTGCACAGAGACGTTTTCCAGTAATAATTTTTCCCCTCTTCCTGAAAAGAACTAGCTCTGTTCTTCCACTGCCTGGCTGCAGTTGGGGGACATGACCTCAGGAATAATTCAACACATATATTTTCTCTACAGCTTGAGCAAGGTGGCTCCATTCTAAAGCCAGACAGTTCAAAACATTCTCCCCCTCCACCACCCACCCATGTGTATCTGCCTATTTTCAGACTGCCACAGGACGTAGTTGAAACCTCCTTCTGATATACGATGGATGGTTGGTATCCATCCATCCTCTTTATAGAGTCATTAATGCATGACTCTTACTTTAAGGCAGGGGTGTCAAACTCAAGGCCCCAGAATTGTGCATCCGGCCTGCGGGATACTTAGATGTGGCCTGCGTGGCCGCCCTGGAAACAGCAAAGGACTGGTCCACGGTGCTTCTGCCAGCAAAAATGGGCCCCCGAGCTCTGTTTTCGGCTGCCACAGCCTCCTGCAACCCTCTGGCAGTCCTCCCGAGCTCTGTTTTTACTGCCAGAGATTGCAGGAGGCTGTGGCAGCTGAAAATGGAGCTCTGGAGCATATTTTCGCTGGCATAGTGCTTGGGCCACCATGGGTGCCCCTGACAGGAGTGACATTGAACTGGCCACACCCACTCTCGCCCCACGAGGTCAAACACAATTCTGATGCGGCCCTCAATGAAATCAAATTTGACACCCCTGCCTTAAGGCAGCAAACTTTTTCTATTTATTTGCAGTCCTTCTCTACTTTACAACACCGAGTGTGTTTTTGTAACCCATGTTCATTTACCTAGAAAAAACACTCTTCGGTCCTTAGTAAAGAATAAGCTTTTGGCATTTTTATTATCACCTGGGTTTCTTATTTAGACCCTTGCATCCCTGCCCAATAATAGTTGATAAAGATTGGGTGAAAGGAAGTTTTAGATCCAAGTAAAAAATGATGTACCTGTTCCATTTCCTTAACCTTGAAGTTAAGAAAATTATTCATTTTTTATTATTTTATTTGAGGCATACAATTTCAGATGATTTACCTACTTGCATTTTGCACATTATGAGCAAGTAGTTGCTTATTTCACTATGGCAACTGATTGGTTGGGGACTCTTTATTTTCCCCCCTATAGCAGTAGATTGCTTGAGATGTAAAAATGAGAAATGCAAGTTCCTGCTCAGCAATATTTCTGATGCTAACATTTCCATGGTTTATATTTTGAGCTACCTAGTTACCTAACGCAGCTGCCTTCCACTTCAATTCTTTTCTATATCTTATCCAAAATCTTGGAAGAGCATCAATTGCCAAATTCCAAATAAAGACAAATTTGGCAATATACAGAATGTGGCTTTTTGAATTACAGCCAGAATTGTGCATGAAATAGCATAAACTAGTGGCTCTGGCTCACAAACCCAACAGCCCCACTCCCACCTTCAATAAATTAAAAACAATAGGATCTGCTTTACTTTGTATGCTCTGGGAAACCTTTTGCACATATTCCCATTTTCCACAATCACAGAATAGAAAGAGAATTCTTTAGTTGGTAGAAGAACTGTAAGTATTTAACATTTATGAAAAGCAACTTTTAGCTGTGCATATATGGTTAATTCTTTTATGGCCAACAGACCTTTTTCATTTTGTATCTTCCCACTCAAGTTGTTCTTTTCTTGACATACTTTTCTTTCCTTTGCAAATATTTTTTAGTAATATGCAGTTCCACCACAGAATAGGATTGGGCTAAGAGGAAGCAAAAAGGGACTACAGGTGATTGAATTGGAGAGTATGATGATTTAGTGTAAAAGACCAAACCTCTGGCCTTGGTGACCAACCCAGATTGGATCCTGCAACATTATTATATTTGCCTTCATTTGTAATGCAAAATCCTCCAGGATTTAATTTTAAAAAGAAAATACTGTAGGCTTTCCTTCAAAACATTTCCTACCTCCCTTGCCACACAAATCATATTCTGTGTGCAAGGGGTGAAATTTAAATATCAGATATGTGTTTTAATTACCTTGTATTTTTACATCAATAAAGATAGCAGAAATAGGCTGCATTTTTCCCCAAGAAGGACTGCATTCATTTGGCAACAGAATCATAATTGTGCAGGCAATGTGCAATCAAAAGATTGGAACATCCTGCTCCATCCTTCTTTCTTCCCTTTCTCTCTTTCTCTCCTCCCTGCCCAGATAGATAGACTGCTATCCCAACAGTTTGAGGACAGTCAATTATGAAAGGAGGCGAATATATCTCCATAGTCACCGATTGTCTACAATTGATGCAATGATTTCATTATGCTTTTCACTATTGTGCAAAACTTAAGATTATTATTATTCATGAAAGTTATACGCTGATTCCTAGTGATGCTCGATGATTTTATAGAGCTACAATTGTATGTAAGCCTGAATCTACTGAGCTTCATAAAAAGGTTTTTCTTTAGCTCTTAAGAGTCCATTCAAAAATGTTGAATTGTAATTTTAAAGGTAAAGAATATTCATTAAAACATGGGAAGCAGCCACATTAATTGTAATTCTTATCCTGATCTTGCCATGTCTTGGCAAAGAGTTCAAGACTAAATGCCCTCAAAAAGATCATGTCATCTTGGTTCATAAACAAGCAGACAAGGAAATATAATGGGGTAAATATAGTCATTCACTTCTGTCAAGAGCTGCTAGGATAACTGGCCATATTTTTACTGTGTTCCCAGTCAATGAATAGGGATGCCAACATAGGCACAGTAGGTGGACAGTAGAGTTGCTTAACTGCACACAAAAGACCTGAAGCTGCCAGTTGAATTGTGCTGTTTTCTTCTGGTTGACACCCCCACCCCTTTCATGTCTGTTTCTTAAGTTCACCATACTTTTAAAGATTATTTCAGGTGGGGCGAGGGAGCCTCAAGTATTCAAGCCAATCCAAAACTAAGAACCTCTTAACTTGTGAAATCCTTTGACTGGTGCTTTGCGCCTCTAAATCACAAAGAAGATGCAATTCCAAGCAGAATAAAATCAAGTTGATGCTCTCAGTCACAATGGTACCAGCATTAATTTATTAAAATTAATCCAGAAAGCAACCTTACATTAACAAAAATAGAATCTTGTAAAAAATGGGATTTACCCACCATCCCTGCTCTCCTAACCACGAGCAGCTGCATTCGCCAGGCAGGCGCAATACCACAGTTTAGGTCTCTTAAGTTCGGTAGGACACACTTTCAAGGCAGGGGACGTTGGTTTGGCAGTTCTAGTGACACAAGCTCCAGGAAGGTAGAGGTCCTGGCCTTCGGAGCCTGCATGATTTAGGGATAAGAGAATGGATGGGGACATTTGTGAATCCAGTTAGGGAAGGAAAGGAGGCACTAGTAGCTGCCTTCTGACACTTACTGTGTTTTTCCAAACTTGCTTGTTCGATCTCCCCTGATCAATCTAAGCATTTCTAAAGGTCTGTGACTATCCCCCACACCCCTGCATATCCTTGCACCTGACCTTGCCAGTGGATCTCATACTTGCCAGCTTCATCAGTCTACCAGTGCCACAGATCTATTACAACAACACAGCAAAGGTGGAACTGGATACAACTTGTGGATGTAGTAACTACCCTGAGACCTGTCCAGGCAAAGTGCTGATCTGGGGAAAGGGGGAAGGGAGCACTCTTACTGGCTACAAATGGAGTGTGTTTGATTCATAAGCCGGTTCCATCACACGAGAGCACCTTTTTCTTCGTCTGAATAGAGGTGGGAGGGGCCCAGCTTGCCCCACCACTTCCATGAGCTTTAGATATTAGTACTTGACCTTACCTATACAGCAGGGCACAGCAGTGTGGTACAGGCAAAGAAAACAAATATGCAACATTTACGCAGAGCTAAAATACTTCTGGGGAGAAAATGGCCTAATCTCCTCCCTCGAGATACATTTCCTTACTCTGAAGAAGGACTTAAGCCTCCCTGCCCCATTCCCTCTTCCCCTCCCCAATACTGCTTAGCAAAGGTTTTTCTCCTCTATTTTATTGAAAGGGTGTTCATTCAGAATCTATTCTACGATTCTTCCCTTTACTTGGCTGGAAAAAGAATACTCTTGCCTGATGGTTCATGGCACAGGCTGGACCATTTTCTCCTTGCAGCTTTGTGCCATCTCTTTCTGTTGTGCTCACAGCTGATGAATGGAGGAAAGAGTTCCTCTAGCTGCTTCCTTGAAAACAGTTTGAGCAAGGGAAGTACAACACAAAATGGCTCGTATACCACCTCCTGTTAAGCAGCCTCTGGAGCAGATGCAGAAATCATGCTCGTCTTCAGTTGTCAACCCCTTAGTCTTGTGTTAGATACTCTGCTCTACACATTCCGATTGTGTGAGAAGTCAAGCGATGCCAGCTCCACTCCAAATAAGAGGAGAGACAGGGAAAAGTGGCTTCATGTTAAAAAGAAACTGCAAGATGCCGTAGCCCTCGGTGAATTCTGAGACAGAGGACTGCCAATTGGCACTTGTGGGCAGAGGTCAACTGGTCCAGGACATTTTTGGGCAAGCCTGGCTAAGCAATTCTAGGAAAAGGGTCTTAACACACATTTTTCCCCATTAGAGATTTACAAGGTAGCAGCAAGTTAAAAGAAGACCTGCCTTCCCATTTCTTGCCCAAGCCAGCTAGACAAGGCATGGAAAGGAACTCTGTCCCACCTTCCACAAGCAACTTGGGAAGCTAGTCAACCCTGCTCAGCCTCTTTCATTCCTGATGTCACCTGAACAGAGAAGACAGGCCTGATATTCTAGTCTCAAGAGTCTGTGGTGAAAAGCCATTTCTCTCTTGTGTTTTTGTGTGTGCACCTGTCTTCCTTCCCTTTCCTACAACCCAAGTTCACGTTAAACTAAAAAACTCATGGGTGAGACATAAAGCAAATCGGGATGCTCCCTGCACGGAACAAATGGAGCAAGTAGAGCCCTTGACAGAGTCGGCTCTGTATGGGCAGTCAGTCTTCAGAAGCAAAGGAATGCTCCTCCTCCTCCTGGTCTATCTGGCAGAGCCCGGACTCTTCCATACGGCTTGTTTCATATCAAACACTCTTTGAGTAGCCAAAGATGCCAATTGGAAAATGTTTGACGTGCGTTGGCCACTGTGCAGCCAGCTGGAAAAACTTCACATCATTCCACTCCACACCATCAATACAAACTGTAAGAAAGATGACAGACCACGATCATTCTAGGAGCGGTAAAGGCAGGATAAATATCTAGGTCAAACTCTGGGGCATGTGTGAAGGGAGAAAAGAGCCATATTATATAAACACACTGCATGATGGTGCTGGTGAAGGATTTCAATCCGAGCTTTTTTGTGAAGTATCTTCCTCAAACTGAGAGATAGATATATGGAGACTGGAATCCATCTGGAGGTCACCAGATTGGGGAAACCAGGGGAAAAAACTTGGCAGAGCCACATGGAGACCTGTTCTCTGACCTTGTCAAGTAGAAGGAGAACTCTGCCATGATAGGTCCCAATCTGGAAAACTTTGAGCTGACCCACTTACCACGCAACATGGTGTTTTGATGCTTGGCTGTGCAGATCAAGCGGGTGATCCCTTCGATCACTTGGCTTTTGGGTTCCAAATCCTTCTCCTTAGGTTTCTTGCTCAGGAACATCACTGCCAAGAAAAGATGATGACTCAACAGAGCTGCCGAATTTTTCGGAGTATAAGACGCACCTTTTCCCCTCAAAAAAAAAAAAAAGGCTGAAAATCTGAGTCTTATACACTGAATGCAGCATTTTTTGCCTCCCAAAACCCCACCCCCTTCACCAAAATGGCCGTGCAGAGCCTGTAGAAGGCTTTCAGAGAGCTCCTGGGGGCCAGAGAGGGCAGAAATGAGTGAAAAGCAGGCCATTTTTTGCTCAATTTTGCCCCCCCAGCCCCCAGCAGTAATTTAATTTAATTAATTTAATTTAATTTATTAGATTTATAGGCTGCCCAATCCCGGAGGACTCCGAGCGGCTTACACAGAACAAGAAAAGAAAAACAAAAATAAAAATTTAAAAATTCTCCAACACGCATACGTTCAGATTGGGGCTGGACCCCTACATAATAAGGTCAACAGCCCCAGGCCTGCCGGAACAGCCAGGGTTTAACAGTTTTTCTGAAGGCCATGAGGGTGGGTGAGGTCCGGACCTCTGGGGGTAGCTGATTCCACAGGGTCGGAGCAGCCACAGAGAAGACCCTCCTCCGAGGCCCTGCCAGCCGACACTGTCCGGCTGACGGCGCCCTAAGGTGGCCCACCCTGTGGGATCTTATTGGCCATTGGGAGGTATGTGGCAGTAGGCGGTCTCGCAAATACGCTGGTCCTGAGCCATGTAGGGCTTTAAAGGTAATGACCAACCTTGAATTGCGTTCGGAGACCAATTGGCAGCCAGTGCAGCTCGCGGACGATAGGTGTGATATGGGTGTATGTTGGTACACCCAATATCGCTCGCACGGCTGCATTCTGGACTAGCTGTAGTCTCCGAACGCTTTTCAGGGGTAGCCCCATGTAGAGCGCATTGCAATAATCCAGCCTTGAGGTGACAAGGGCGTGAGTGACTGTTTGAAGTGCATCCCGATCCAAGTAGGGCCGCAATTGATGCACCAGGCGAACCTGGGCAAAGGCCCCCCTGGTCACAGCCGACAAGTGGTGTTCCAGTGTCAGCTGTGAATCCAGGAGGACCCCCAAATTGCGGCTTTCTAAAGGCTATGCATGCAAGTTTTTTTGACAAAAACGGGCCCATATTCTTGAAAAACAAGCTGTTTTTTGCTCGTTTTGGGGGGAGCACCTCCCAGGAGCACTCTGCAAGCCCCCTAAAGGCTATTAATGCCTTTGGGGGGGGGAAATGGGCCAATTTTCCCGAAAAACAGACCATTTTGGGGAGGTTTGCAGAATACAAAAACTTCGCCTCTTCAAAACCTTGGTGCATCTTATACTCTGAAAAATACGGTAAGTCCAAACATAGTTAGTAATTTAGTAATTTAATAAATTTATATGCCACCCAATCCCATAGGACTCCGGGATTGTTAAACCACTAATGGGCAAAGTAGCTAATCCCTGAGTCTACGTCCAACCACAAACATTTTTTGTTTATGAATTATGTTAATTTATACCCATAGGGCACTCAGTGTGACTAAAGGCAAACAATGTGAGACAACCCGAGGGGGGGGGGGGAAATGTTCCTTAGGTGATTTGGTTACCTTTTTTGTTTTTTTCCTTGGTGACCACAGTCATGGCCATGGTGTTAGGTGGGGTGAGCTCTCCTGGACTAGGGATGCGGCTGACCTGCAGGGAGCGGAAGTTGCTTTTCAGGGTGTTCTTGATGCCTATTTCCCGCTTTTCAGCCTCTTTTCTCTTCTCTGTCCCCTGGGCTGTCCAGTAGTCCACCTGCAGACCCATCACCTCCACACCAGGGCTCAAATTGCTGAAAGAAAAGAAAAAGAAAACCCATCTGAATGAAGTTGTGCCCTCCGCAGGAATAGATGGCACTGAACCACTCCAGCCTATAATAGAAGAAGAGATCAACATGCTATCATTTAGCTAAATTCTGAGGTGTTCTGATCTCTCATGCGCTGTTAATGTTGCTTTTTCACTTTTATTGGACAGTGTTTTTCTGTTGAGCAAAAAGGCTGCTATTCGTGTACCTTTATAAATCAAATGACTTGCCCCCATTTATTCAAGTCATTGTTTTACAGTCCAGTGTCACTGTAAAGTCTTTGACATGATCACATGCCTTTAATGGTCTCCAGTCGTTCAATAGTTGAATTTTCTTGATAGATATTCTTTTCTCATGGAGCCACATTCCTGTGCCAATATTGTTACGGTCCCCAAACAAAGAATTCTGGCAATACCTCCAGCATTTCTACAGTAAGAATCAACTCACTGGATAAGTACATTCTTTTGCTCATCTGTTCCTGTCATGACTCCTTGAAATCATTCAATCTTCTCAGGAGAACTGAATTAGCTCAGAGGTGCAAAACATGGGCTCATATCCTTTTGAAATCTCTTGAGCCTCCTTAAGAATGGTGGAATTGAGTTTGCTCTTCTCCTCTGTCCTTCCCTCACCCCCCACCCCGTTTATGCTGGGGGTGGTGGTGTTCCAAGAAAGATTATGGAGTGCAATGGTGCTTTAAGCATTGTAAAGGCTAACACCTCTTTATGCCCTCACCAAAATGGGAATCTGGTAGTGTAACACTACACAAGCCCTGGGGCAGTCTGCTAGCCAAAGTAATCACGCCAACCTAAACATGTTAAACGCAAGGCCTCTATCCAGTTAATATTATCACAAAACACCCATAAGTAAATTGATAAGTGCTTACCCGGTTCCTGAGAGCCCACTGCTGACAGAGGGAGAGGGCGGAGGGGTTCCTATAGCTTCCTTGGTATAAGGGATCCCTCCACCAGATGGAGACGATGAGCTCAGCAGTGAGGTGGAGCAGATGGTAGCATCATCAGAATCAACTAGGGAAAATTGTGAGAAAGCACCTGATTATATGTCTTGTTTGTCCAGAGCACTTGCTTGGGGAGGGGGCGGGGGGGACGGCGACGTGGCTGTCTGGAATGAAGTGCAAAAGGAGATTTCTATCTGCTATCAGAACTGGGCTGTTTCCATACGGCTTGCCCTTCCGAACTTACCAAGGTAGTTACTATGGAAGGAACAAGGAAAGGACAGAGGCACTAGCTGGATTTGCACACAAGATACATCACAATGTGATTTCAGCTTAGTCCATTGTGTCAACCCAACCACTGTGGTTTGAAAACAGTTTTTCAACAGTTATGTGGGTAAGTTTCCCAGACAATTCAGCAAAAGAAACCATGGCATGGGGTTGGCAGTTTGCTTTTCCCCACATTGGAACCAAAACAGCCTTGTGTCTTGAGACTCCTGATTGCCCTGCTGTCTACTAGCTAGCTTGAAGCATTTTCTGTAGTTTCAGTACATAGGACTCCAGTGAATCTCTTCCTGCTTGAAACCCCCACCCCCACCCAAATATTCTTCCACTTTCTATGCTTCGTTTTCAGTCTTTTTTTCTGTCTGGTCTATCAAGATACGAACTACTGAATGCGCTATTATTATTAGACATGATTGATGTACATGATTTATTTTATGCTTAATTACACTTGGTATTTTCCAAATGAACTGTAATTGAATTCATGCAACTGGGCACATTTGATATAGTGATATTTATATTTGAACAAGTATTTTCAGCACAATATCTTGGTAAAAAATGTGCTGCACAGATAAATTGGCTGCACCTCTGCCCTAGAGCCACAATAGCTACCAAGTGTTATTATTTGATTCCTATTCCATTATCAGAAAGAAGGGAGGGAGAATGCAGGGAGAGGCATTTAATTTTACTCGGTAACAATACACACTTGCTCTTTTCGGTCTTCTCAAAGACAAATGTCAAAACAACACTTTTTCTCCCATAGTACGACACCTCTTCTCTTGATCTATACTTCACACAAGTCACAAGACAATCTCTTTTAAAACAAAAACTGTAGTCTCTGTAATGGCAACCTGGAATTCCATTGTATTTTAAGGAGTCGAGCGACATGTTTTGATTTCTTATTAAGAAAAGTTTAAAAGTTTAGAGCTCATTTTGAGCTAACCTATTTGCTTTACACTCCTGCTGAATAAAGCAGTGGGGGAGCGTCTTCATATGACTGCAAAGCTTTCCTTATCTATGAAAATTCCAGACTCCTCAATTTGAAATCTTAATGGCATCAGGAAAATGTTGAAAAGGAAGCTGTTTCTGCATGCAGTAACTAGGTGTGGATGAACGCTTCTCTTGGAGGGCATTTGATGTTCAGGTGTTGGCTTGAACACCCAAAAATAAGATAGAGGAACACCAGCCTATCTACATTTCTCTCCCCAACCTCCTTGTCTATCCTCAGTGTTACATGATGGGTTTAGTAAGGAAGGAGAGATGTAATCAGTCATCTGAAGACTGTAGCTTTCGGCAGACTCAAAAAACAAATGAAACAACAGATGCAGCCATAACAACTCCCCTCCAGACCTCCGGGCTAAATGGATGGTGGTTGAGGAGTGAGATTGACAGAATGTGAGGACAAAGGGAGAAGGGTCCCAACTCTCCTCAATTTGAAATCTTAATGGCATCAGGAAAACTTTGAAAAGGACAAGTGGGCTTAAAGAGGAGAGTCCCAAATTTCAATAGAATCAAAGATGAGAAATGCCATGATTCTACTGAAGTATGATCAGGTCTGGATTCATTTTGCATGCTGGTTTTTGTTGTCCTCAAAAGCCTCAGCCTCACTGATGTGCAAAACCAGGAGAGGTTATAGTTGAGGCAGGTTGCCACAGCATGACTTCATCTCTCCGGCCCATAACTACCCCACGTTTTCCCTGGTCTGCAGGGGCACAAAACAGGAGTAAAAACAGAGCAAGGCTGCTGCCTCAAGGACCCAACTGTTACCACCAACCGTGCCCATCTCTCACCTGAAGTGCTGAAGGACTGCTCCACAAGTCCCACTTTCACCACCTGTGTGGGAGGAAAAATTGCTCAAAGCCAAGAAATTGCAACAGGCAATATTCCACCACCCTGACAGAGAGATCTGGGAGGGTGTGTTTACGGAGATCCACAGTGTGGGGTTCAAAAAGTCACAGAAACTGTCTGGTTTGTTTGTTTTTAATGTGCACCGCAGATGGAAATTTAATTGCTCCATTGTGTCTGCCATCTTGACTTTTTTGGCCACACCCTGAGAACCTCCCGGATGGGCCCACCCACACCTTCACAGCAACAATTTAAAAAAAACAACTTGCAACAGACCACTTCATGCAAGGCATATACACTCAATTTCTCCCGCAGGCATCTCTCCAGAAGCAAAGAAAACGGCTGGGGAATTCTGGAAGTTGAAGTCCACACATTTTAAAGTTCCCAAGGTTGGAAAACTGCTCTAACAATTACTGGCCAATGCACTCCAACGCACTTACCCCAACAAACGGCACAAATTTCTGGCAGGAATCCTCATCCGGGCTGTAAAAACGGAACAGAGGCAATTACAAATAGCAAGCCCCTGCAGAGTTCTCTACCTGCAAAGGCCACCTGTGAAGTGGAGCTCACCCAAAGCTTTGCCTCCCATCGTCCTTCGCTGGTCACGTTACCAACCGCTGTCAAATAGCTCTGGCCCCTCCCCTTGCAGTGCCGTTGGACACAAGCAGAAAGGGCAGCTCTGGGAGAAATGGACTGACTCCAGGACTTGGCCAGGCAACCCCAGCAAAAGCCTGATGTAATAAACAAGCAGCTATCGCAGAGGCAAGCAATGGTGTCTCTTTCTTGGGAAGGTGGAAGGAAGCGGGATGGTTCCCTCGCTCTCACGTAGCATAGCAAACTCCGCCCTCCCTCCCTCCCCGGCACAACCCCAATGCTGAGCACAGGATCACAGTGCGCGGGAAAGATGGGAAGGCAAAGGGACAAACGCAGAAGAGACTCGAGAGGAAGGCAGACAGGCCAGCTTCCTTCTCTGCAACTTCCACAGGCGGGAGTTCTCACATGCAACCAGGGACAGCCAGCAGCCTGGCCTCAGGCAAAGACAGGCAGGGAAGCACTCATTCTGTTCCTAGACAAAGAGATGAGACGGATGGACACAGAAGAGAAAGGCAACACTGCAGCAAGCCACAGTCCAATACCTGATATAAAAATCAAAATAGAGGCTTCTTTTCCTTGAATGCCAAAAACCAAGAAGAGGGACAGGAGTCAGCACCCCTTGAATACAAGCCGTTAGACACTGGCGCTGGGAGACAACACACAGTGCCTATCTCACTTGGCAAGGCTGAGCCATCAGTGCTATATTGTACTCAATGTGTGGAAGGGAGAGAAGAAAGGCCCAGTGCCTCATGGCCCTTGAATGAGTGGTTAGAGAGTGGTTACATTTAGAATAGAATAACAGAGTTGGAAGGGACCTTGGAGGTCTTCTAGTCCAACCCTCTGCCTAGGTAGGAAGCCCTACACCACTTCAGACAAATGGTTATCCAACATCTTCTTAAAAACATCCAGTGTTGGAGCATTCACAACTTCTGGTGGCAAGTTGTTCCACTGATTAATTGTTCTAACTGTCAGGAAATGTCTCCTTAGTTCTAAGTTGCTTCTCTCCTTGATTAGTTTCTTGTCCTACCCTCAGGTGCCTTGGAGAATAGCTTGACTCCCTCTTCTTTGTGGCAACCCCTGCGATATTGGTACACTGCTATCATGTCTCCCCTAGTCTTTCTTTTCATTAAACTAGACATATCCAGTTCTAGCAACCGTTCTTTATATGTTTTAGCCTCCAGTCCCCTAATCACCTTTGTTGCTCTTCTCTGCACTCTTTCTAGCGTCTCCACATCTTTTTTACATTGTGGCGACCAAAACTGAATACAGTATTCCAAGTGTGGCCTTACCAAGGCATTATAAAGTGGTATTAACACTTCACGTGATCTTGATTCTATCCCTCTGTTTATGTAGCCTAGAACTGTGTTGGCTTTTTTGTCAGCTGCTGCACACTGCTGGCTCATATTTAAATGGTTGTCCACTAGGACTCCAAGATCCCTCTCACAGTTACTACTATTGAGCAAGGTACCACCTATACTGTACCTGTGCATCTCGTTTTTCTTGCCTAAATGTAGAACCTTACTCTTTTCACCATTGAATTTCATTTTGTTAGATAGAGCCCAATATTCAAGTTTGTCAAGATCCTTCTGTATCTTAAGCGTATCTTCTGGAGTGTTGGCTATTCCTGCTAGCTTGGTGTCATCTGCAAATTTGATGAGTTCCCCATTTATCCCCATGTCCAAATCATTGATGAAGATGTTGAAGATGTTGAAGAGTACTGGGCCTAAAACAGAGCCTTGGGGTACTCCACTGCATACTTCCCTAGGCCACCCTTCCAAGGTGTTCCTGGTTAGCTTTCAGCAAAAGACAACTAAAATTCCACAAAGAGGATCAGGAAGATTTCAAATGTTTTCAACAATTTCCCACTTAACATACTTACCGGGCTTCGCATTATTGATGTTGCAGGTGCTCACAACATGTCTCAGAGAAAGAGGGAGCTGCCCTACAAAACATTGGTACTAGCACTGGCTCCAAATCTGGTGGAGCCTTGGATATGATAGCCTGGGTGCATCACCTGCCCTGTCACCTGGCCCATATGCCTGCCCTTTCCCAGAGGCCCAAAAGCCAGTTCTTTTTGGATGTTATAAGTCACAATCAGAACGCAAAGAGAATGTAAAATCTGGCAGAATTCAAACAAGGCAGAAATAGAGAATGATAATAAGAGAAAAAGAGAGAGAGAAGCGAAAGGGAGAGTTTGCTGGGATACAGGAGTGAGGATACCAAACTAGCAGAAGTGAAGAAGAGGCCAATCCCTTTAAAGATTAAAAACAGACTATTCCATTCAAATAAACCTATTGCCACCAGGGAATTAAACAGAATGACTTCTTTAAAAATGTGTTTTCTGCCCAAGAGAGGCCTTTTTTGTCATCCACAACAGATCTCCTGCCTGGCATAGACCACAGCCAAAGAGGGACATGTCAACTTCTTCATTAATTTTGCGTGGTTGTAGTGTTGATGCCCTCACATACCTAGCCATCTTCATTTGGCGTGAATGCTCATGTCCTCTCCATTCAGAAAGCAAACATGAAAAAAGTGCAAATCATTGCCACTGCTCTTACATTATTTTTAACTGTTTTTCCTCACAACAAGAGAGTATCTGAAGTGACCTGGAACTCCATGCATTGCAAACAATTCACCAGAGGCACCACTAGTGCCTTCTCTGCTCAACTGGGATGTTGTCTGGGTTCTGTCCCCACACATTTACTGAATGTGCATCCAATGCCACACCCCACGTCTCCCTATGGCTCTGCATTATGAGGTGAGATGTGCTAACACAGCTGGCTGGGGAATTCTGGGAGTTGAAGTGCACAGGACTTAAAGTCGCCAAGGTTGAGAAAAACTGTGCTAACAGAATACATGCACTCTCTGAGGAACGGGTGTCAAAGAAGTCCCAGAAGAAATACAAATGTATGAATGGTATACTAAGGCCAAAGACAGGTTCTCTCCACCTGCTATGTACTTTGGAGTATTGGAAAGACCCCATTCTGTTTTTTAGAACATTTAGGGGGGAAAAGATAGACACAATTTATTCAAAGCTCTTTAGTATTAGAAAATGCCAACATTTCATCATTTTAGCTTTTGACTTGAATACCAGTGTACTTTAATAATGGAGAATATTTTAAAATACATATGTAGGCTTTGTCCCCCTGCCCATAGTTCGATTTCTTTGCCTTTGGTTATCTGAGTAGTGAATTCCTTGAATTACACAGCACCATCTCCCCGCCACCTATTCCTCTCTTTGACAGTTAAAGCCATCGGGGACACAGAGTGACAACGAGGGAGAGAATTTTAATAGCCTTTTTTTAAAAACGTAAAATAGGTGCATTCCAATCTACTAGAAGCTTAAAGCACCTCTTTTGTTGCTTTCTATAATTAAAAAATGATATTGTATAAACTGACAGTTCATAGCTAAATTTCAATGACACATTATTGGGATCTCCAAGAGTCCCCCAAAAAGAGATTCAGGGCCATTTTTAGGCAGCAGGCTTCCTTCTTCGCAGTAACTTCAGATTCTGCAATGCCAAGGACTTGCTCAACTCCAGACTGATTTTTAATGCTGGAATTTCTAGATCTATTTACACAACAATAAGCAACGTAGTCATTCTGGGGAATGTGTGTGCGTGTTATGCTGCAGCTGGCGGGTGGCAAGCTAGGTGAAGACACGTCACCTACATGCAGTCCAGGTGCTCTGGGCAGAAGCCACCACTGCAAACGCCTACGAAGCATTTCCAGAAGACAAGTCCTGTACGTGGCAATAGGGGCAGGGCAGGAAGCCACCTCATCAAAGTCTTGTACTCACAACTGTCATCTCTCCAGATAACTACCGTATTTTTTTGGAGTATAAGATGCACCGGAGTATAAGATGAACCAAGATTTTGAAGAGGTAAATTTTTAAAAAAAGTTTTTGCACTCTGCAGGCCTCCCAAACCCTCTGCATGGCTCATTTTTTGTGAAAAATGCAGAGAGTTTGAAAGGCCTGCAAAGTGTTCCTGGGTGCTGGGGAGGCAAAAATGAGCAAAAAACGGCCTATTTTTTTGCCAAAAAAGGGCATGCATAGCCTTTAGGAGACTTGTAGAGTGCTCCTGGGGGCTGGGGGGAGGGGGGCAAAAACAAGCAAAAGTGTAGCCCATTTTTTGCTCATTTTTGCCCTCTCCAGCCTCCAGGAGCACTTTGCAGGCCTCCCAAACCCTCTGCACAGCCATTTTTGTGAAGGGGTGGGATTTC
Organism: Thamnophis sirtalis; assembly: GCF_051295495.1. Taxonomy (NCBI): domain Eukaryota; kingdom Metazoa; phylum Chordata; class Lepidosauria; order Squamata; family Natricidae; genus Thamnophis; species Thamnophis sirtalis. The sequence continues at coordinate 38,636,633 of NW_028261386.1, read as the reverse complement.
AAGAAGCCCAAAATGCTGTATTCAGCGTATAAGACGCACCCAGATTGTCACCCTCTTTTGGGGGGCAAAAGATGCGTCTTATACTCCAAAAAATATGGTAAGTCAGTTTTTTATGACCTACAGCCCTGCCCCACCCTTCTCCCACCCACTCACAGAGCCACTGGGAAGGTTTCTTCTCCTGGCACATGCTCTGCTATAGTGGGGCTTTAGCACAGAGTTGCTCTTCAGGGCAAATCAGAAGAGGTTAAATTACAGCAAGGCACCCTCAGCGTCTGGAGACTGGAGGGAAAACTTTAACAGAGAATCTGTTAGAGAGAAAACATCACCAGGAAGCAAACCGGTGAGGTTGTCCCCTGCTACCTTCTCTAGCCTCCCAGGACACCCTCTGCCTTTTTTTCTGGGCAAACCTAAAATGAAGGTCTGCATTGGTGGTCTGTGAAAACATCTGTGGGTCCTATGTGGAAGCTGAAGGCATCTTTGGAAATAGAGGTGATTTTGAAGGCCGGTGCTTTGCTTTGAGACATGCAACTTTCTTTCTAATAGTGTTTAAAATGGCTCATAGAAATGAAAACATCACCGAGTCTCCAATTCAATAACAAGTCTGTTTGGGGAGGACACAGCTTCCCTCAGTCCAGGAATGTCCCAGCAAAAAGCAGAGTCCTTTCGCGAATTCCCCCAGAAGCCTCTCCTCCCTTTGAGTACAGCAAGCCAAAGCTGTACATACTGTGTGTCAGTCTCCCTTGGCTGCAGGGAAACGCAGAGAACAGTGAGGCCTGATGTACCCCACACACTTGAACTGTGGTGGGAGGAAAGACACAAACAGCACTGGCAAATCCCAAAATGACTGTCCAGGCCAGCCTTTATCCTGGGGCAAAAGCAGAAAAAACGGCCCATCTATTCTGCTTTCTCCTGGCTGCCCTGTCCTTTAAGAGCTGTATGAGGGTCACACAGCAAAACCTGATTGTGTTCCCTGGAAACACACGGAAAAAAGATCATGTGAAGTAGAAACAACAACTGCCTGGTGCTCCCAGAAGGATATTATTTGGAGGGAGGGGGAGGCAGGGAGATATCGGCTCATAATGGGTAGGCTAACAATGTCAAGTAGATAAGAGCTGTGTCACACATCTGGGCACGTACAGTTTTTTTTTTCTGGTTTGGCAGCATCCCAGAGATTATCCTGTTTTTAAACATCTAAGGCCTATTTTAGAGCATTCACTACAGTATGTTTTGCGTGCGTGTGTCTTATCTCAACCTGGCAGAAAACAAACCAATGCTTTCCTCCTCTTTTCAGTCCTCACTGACCAGCCCAGTGTACCACCTCCCACACACCAAGAGATATGGGGATGCAGCCCTGCACCACGAAAGACGGACTCTCTGTTGTGTGGGCTCAAATCAGTCATTCTGTTACTGAGTGAGGCCTGTAAGAGAACGAAAGGAAGGAGAGATGAAATGAAAGAAGGAAGGCTGCAAGCTGTCCTACCTCTTCTGTTTGTAGGTCAACATGGCCTCTGAAATGGGTAGCTGGTGAGATACATTGGCACCTGTAATGAACTGAGCAACTCGGCCAGGGATGTCCACAGTATCTGGAAAGAGATGGAGAGAAGGGGTTGGGAAGAGGCGCGCAGAGCACCAGTGAGGTCCAACAGCTCCTTAAGATCAGATATCCCATTACTGGTCTGCATTGCTTCAGCCAATTCTAGCTCTTACCTGTACTAGGGGCTTCAACTCTGCTAAAGAGCTCTCTCCAGGCAGCATCCAGAAACAGAGTGCTGTATCTATTATCAACTGAACCGAGATACTTGGCCAGCGGGTGAGAGCCTGGGAAGGATACAGAGCATTGAAACAGAGGGAAGAAAAAGCGGAGGACAGAAACAGAATAATTTCCTCATCCTCTCCTTACAAAGTTGAGCCAAAGGTCTGAACAAATTGCCTCACCTCCATATTTCTCTAGCCCATGTTTCCTTTTCCTGGTTGGCATAGCTGCTTTGGCATGCTTAACAAAAAGGAAGGAAGGCTCCCCTGGTTTAGAATACGCCACAGCTTTTCAGAACAGGCGCCAGCGGGCAAGACTCTTACCCAAGGGCACCACGAGAAAACGGAGGTAGTTCAGCCAATCAGGAGTCTTGCTGGCTAGCTGCTCCACAAAAAAGCGCAGGACGATGCTCAGGTAGCTCTGGTCCCCTGCCACAGCCACTTTCACTGGGGGAGGCATGTGGGAGTTACAGTTACAGCTGCGGAGGAAGAGAAATTCTGAGAGGCTGCAGGTCCAGGAGAGCAACAACAAACCTCCCCCCATTACCTCCTGCTAGCACTCCCTCTAGTTTAAAGGTAAAGGTTCCCCTCACACATATGTGCTAGTCATTCCTGACTCTAGGGGACAGTGCTCATCTCTGTTTCAAAGCCAAAGAGCCAGCACTGCCCGAAGACGTCTCTGTGGTCAGGTGGCCAGCATGACTAAACGCCAAAAGTGCATGGAACACTGTTAGCTTCCCACAAAAGGTGGTCCCTATTTTTCTACTTGCATTTTTACATGCTTTCGAACTGCTAGGTTGGCAGAAGCTGGGACAAGTAACGGGAGCTCACTCCGTTATGTGGTGCTAGAGATTCAAACCGCTGATCTGCCGACCTTCTGATTGACAAGCTCAGTGTCTTAGCCACTGAGTCACTGCGTCCCTCTAGTTTAATACCCCCACCCCACCCCAATTGGAAGGTCCTAGCCTTCCTAACTAGCCAACAGTCTTTCAGTTGGAGATAATGGGAAGCTGTGCCTCGTTGCCTTGGAAAGCAGTGGGCCGTGGAAAGCTGGACCAAAAGAAAAGGAACCCCCATCTCTGAAGCTACAACCAGGGTGGCTTCATGGCCCACTTAGCCAAATACCAAAGTTCTCAGGCACATGGATAACTTGGGAAACCAAGTCGGCTGACTATACTCACAATCTCTGAATACGAGAAACAATTGTGTTGAAGGCAGCCTGGACATCTGCCATGGAGCAGGTGGAGACCATGGGTTGCTTGTGTTCTTGGAGCTGATCACACAGGTACTGCCAACATAAAACAGGAAACATAGAGAAAAGCAGCTAAAACAAACACGCAGCATCTCCGGTGTTTCCAAAGTTCTCCTCCTATTCTTGGCTCTGTGGTTTGAATGGGAGGAGACCTGTTCCTGAGCTAACAAGAAGGACGTATTTGGGATTCCACTTTAAATCTGGTATGATGCTTTTCAAGGCAAAATTGTGCCGAGGAAAGTCATATTGAATTTACACGAATGTTTGGCACATTTAGATCAGTGACGTGCGGTGAGGTTGATACCTGGTGAGGCTCAGCAGGGCAGCGGTCGGCCTCCGTGGGGGGAATTTGCATCGCGGGAGCAACCAAGCGCCCGGGTCTGCAGCAAAGGCGCTTGGTGGCTCCCGCGATGCAAAGTGCCCCGCTGCCCCCCCGCTGTCCCGGCCTGCGTCCGCTGCTTCTCCAAGCTCCGCCGCTGGAAGTCCCGGATCGCCTCTGGGGGAAGGCTGAGTGAAAAACGGAGCGAAGCTTCTCTGCGGCTTCCCGGCGCTGCCCAGAGGCTCTTGCAGGAGCACGTGTCAGCGGCCGGCGGCCTGGAGCGGCCCTGGCTGTGAGACAAGGGAGCACTTAAAGTAGCCGCTGCCGCTGCCGCCACCACCGCCCCACCGGGCGAAGGAGGGGCGGTGGCGGCGGCGGCTGCTTTAAGTGCTCCCTTGTCTCACAGCCGGGGCCGCTCCAGGCCGCCAGCCGCTGACACGTGCTCCTGCAAGAGCCTCTGGGCAGCGCCGGGAGGCCGCAGAGAAGCTTTGCTCCGCTTCTCACCCAGCCTTCCCCCAGAGGCGATCCGGGACTTCCAGCGGCGGAGCCTGGAGAAGCAGGCCGGGGCAGAGGGCGGCAGCATCGGGGATGGTGGGGCACTTTGCATCGCAGGAGCCGCCAAGCGCCCAGGTCTGCAGCAAAGAGGCAGCCTCCTCCTTCTCACCCACTCCTCTCTCCTCTGAAGCACGCCCCGCCCAACGTAAGCATGCTCAAGAAGACACGATTGGCTGCTTCCAAATCAGGAGGCGGGAGAATTAGTGCCTCTTTTCCATCTGAACTTCTTTGCCTTTTAACTCTTTATTAACTTTTAGAAGGCGAAAAATTCCTTATGGAAAAGAGGCCCCGAATTCTCTCGCCTCCTGCTTTGGTTAACACTAAGCAGACACCAAGCCACTGTGAGCTGGAATCTGGTAGCAACTATCTTGGCTTTAATTATTTAAAAAAATATATTTAAATTTCTTTCTTTTTCCTGAGGAGACTGGTGAGGCTCCGCCCCCCCTTGCCTCTAGTGACTGCACGTCCCTTATTTAGATTATTACATTGCCTTACTCTTACACTCATTTGATACCATATAATTCCTTAATCTGCAGAGTTATTTATACATATGATCTGGTATACTCCTCTGTAGATTTAATTGTTTTAATGTACATTTAATTGTTTTAAATGCTTTGCCCCCCCCTTTTTTTGGGGGGGGAGCAATGTGCTCTGTAAAGCCATGAACTGCTTTTCACAAGTTTCCCTTCACTTTCAGAGCGGTGGGTTTAGTTAAACGCAACCCTTGTGCAAACAGTCACCTTCAGGGCTTCCTCACCTGGCCTTGCCACTCTGTGATGTTCACCAGGATGATGCTCTCAGGCAACTGCTCATCTGAAACCAGGATCTGGTTGAGCTGATCATACACCGATTTCCGGGGCACCTGCAGCAGCAATGGAAAAACACTTTCAGGACAAACGTCTATGGAGATTCTCAGTCATCCAAGTCATGGTTGTCCCAAAGGTGCTTTTTTTTAAAGAGGCAACTGGACTTTCTGGTTTTTCTTTGAAGATGTTTCAATCAGACTCTTGGAGGAAAAGTGAAATGTCTTGAAAGAAAAATCAGAAAGTCCAATTGCCTCTTGAAAAAGCCCCCTTGGGGAAGATATGGAACCCAGATGACACACCATTAAGTAGAAAAGTGGGGGGGGATAGGGAAGAAAATAACAATATATAAGTATATATTCAAAAGTAAGGTACAAAGGGGAGGGGGACCATAATCAGGATAGATTTGAGAAGGAAAGGGAACAAGAAATGATATTTAATTATTTTTGGGGTTGCAGAAATACCACGCCAAGAAAATAAAAATTAAGAGCTGGAAGAGACACCTACAACAATAGAAAAAGAAAGGACGAGAGGAGGAGAGGAGAGGAGGAAGAGGGAAGGAAGGTAGAGGTGAGGAGAGGAAGATGGAAGGGAAAAGGAGAGAAGGAGAGAGGGTAGGAAGGGGAAGAGGAAGAGAGGAGTAGGGGAGAGGTAAGGGAAGAAGGAAGGGAAAGGAGAGAGGTAAGGGAAGAAGGAAGGGAAAGGAGAGAGGAAGGAAGAAAGTAGAGAATGGAGGGAGGGAGAAAATAAAGGAAAAAGAAGGTGGTGTCAAAACAGGCGAGGGATGGTAAACAAAGCAAACCAAATGGTAAGCTATAACCCTGTAAATGGAATGACAAATGTATAAGAACGATGAATGTAAAAAAGAATAACAACTATGTGAATGTATACCTATAATTGTATATAGAGAAGAAAAATAAAAATAAAAACTTTTCAAAAGAGAAAAAGCCCCCTTGGGACAACCACGTCAAGGACAGTTCCCATCCCTGCATCTTCAAAGACCAGAAAGGTAGCAGAGACTTTGGCTGTCTTGGGAAAGCTCCAAATGTCTCTATTGCTTTGATTTTGTTTCTCCACTCCCCATTTAAGGCATTTCTCTCCCTCTCCCTCCCTTCCCATCCCGGTGGCAAGAAAGAGCCTTTCTCGCACCACCAGCCAGCACCCCGCTCACCACTGCCTCACCTGGCTGTTCTGCCGGGAATCTGGGGAGCCCTCACTGTCCAGGCTACCGGTTCGGTCACTGTGGCCCTTCGAGTTTTGCCGATCCTTGACTGACATACTGCGAGGTCGCCAGAGCTGCTTGTTCTCAGCTTTGCTGAAAGACAAACAGCAGGCGATCAGCACAGGTTGGGGAAGGACAGCCAGGCCTCAGGTGCCCAAAGGAAGTCCCTGCGGCGCTACTGAGCAAATGCCGTGAGCAGCCAGAGCTTCTAAGTCATCAATGGCTGTCAAGACCCAAAGGTAAAGACTGAAGAGGGGGAGGGGAGGCTAAGAGGTTCACACTTGCAACAGGAATTAATTGGACATTATAAACAACAATACTGTTTGTCAAAGTCTATAAAAATCTGACCAAGTGTACCACCACCTATGCTTTGATTATTTATATGCGATGCCAATTTAGAGTTGAAAGGGTTATCTGGGAAAGCATCTTAGGTTTTTGAAGTATTTATTGATTCAATTGCCTCAAGAAATCTTAGGCCAAGAATCCATGCCTGAGCCACAGCAGACTTAGGGGGTGTCTCTACTTGAATATTGGACCCAGGGGGGGGAAGAACCTTTTTTATACTCTTAAAAACCTCCTCTGCATGGGCAACATAGCTGCTACCTAGGCAAGATCAGCTGCCCGTTGCCGACGAGACCTTTCTTACCTGGGGGAAACAGTGGCTGGGAACTCCGGCTTGCTTACATTGCTCAGTTGGGCAAGCCTGTCCATGCTGCTCTCCTTCAACACCGTCTCAGCTGCTCCTCCTGGACAGGAATCGTTTGCCTCCAGCTCCTGAGATCATGTGGTGATTATATTTCCAACATGCCCAATAACCAAAGAAATGACGATGCACAGAAAGCATTGGAAAGTTTGTTTGTGGATGTGTTTTGCTTTGGAGCCCCAGAAGAATGTCAAATGGAATGGCTTGATTGGCATGCCTCTTACCCACCGGTTACAACCTCTTCCTACACCTCAATTCACTAGTCCACATTTCTATTCCCACTGCTACTACATCATTACGGCCATCTCTGTAGCTCACCCCAGCCAAACAGACAGAAGCAGAAAGAATGCTAACAGGAAGGTTGAATTATGAGTTGTTCCATAACTTTCAAAAAAGAGCCAAATTTAATTTCCATGATTCTAGAACACTGTTTCTCAACCTTGGCGACTTTAAGTCCTGTGGACTTCAACTCCCAGAATTCCCCAGCCAGGCTAGGGGAATTCTGCCAAGGTTGCCAAGGTTGAGAAACACTGTTCTAGAAGGTGGGGAGAAAATCCTCGACTGTGCCTGCAAAGCTGCAAGTAGTCCTTGACTTAACAACCGCAACGGTTAACCAGAATCTTAGTTGTTGAGCAAAGCGGTTGTCAAAGTGAGATGTCACCTGACTGCTTCACTCAATGACCACAATTCTGGCGTTCCCGAGTGAGGTCGCTAAGCAATCTCACAGATCATAAAGCAGAGGGAATCCCATATAAGGAGCACAGGGTGTCTCGGAGGAGGGGAGACCTTGGGCGTCCTGGCATCTCTCTGCTCAGGAACTGAAAATCCTCCTTGCCAAAAATCAAGCAGGATTTTCAGCCCCTGAGCAGAGAGATGCTCACATGCAGCTTTACCATGTCTCTAAAGGCCTTCCTCCCTCGGCCCTTATGCTCCTTACGTTACTGCACTTCCTCTCTGTTCAGGGGCTGAAATCCCTACTTGGATTTTGGTTCCCTTTGTCTCTGGGGGCTGGTTGAAAGAGCTCCCTGCAGAAGGATTTCAAGTCCATGTCTGCTTGGATTTCAGTAGAGTCTCCCTTTGGATTTGGATGTGGATTTCAACAATCCAAGCAAACATGGAGCTGAAATCCTTTGGCAGCAAACGTGGAGCTGAAATCCTTTGGCAGGGAGCTCTTTCAGCCAATCCTCAGAGATGAGAAAGAGTCCTCTTAGCAGGCTTGCAGGTTTTCCCGCACTGACTTTCTGGGGAAGACTGCAAATGGCAGTCATAGGATTCTTTGTAAGTGCAAACTGGTTGTTGAGAAGCCAGATGACTCTCACGAGACTGGTAGCGCAATATTCTGCAAAAGTGCTTTACAGGCCACACGGCACCCTTTCCAAAACCATCATTAATTCAAACCATCATTAAGCAAGCGGTCGTAAGTCAAGGACTACCTGTACAAATAAAGAATATGTGATTCCACTGTGCATTGAGATGGTGGGATGAATCAAGCACTGAACTGGCCAGCAGAATGTAGCCCTTGAGAACACAGCATCAACCCAACAGAGCTATGGACAACCGTTGTGTTTTCAAAACTCCCTTCATCATGGCGCTTCCTCAATTCCCCTCATTCCACCCACCACTACTCCAGTAGGTAGAAATGCCAGCAAGAGCTACAAAGATTTCAGTACCCACAGAGACTGTGGATGCTTACAGAGTAGAAGAAAGCACAGGGTACTCTTCTTCATGCGAATGCAGTATTGGGAGTAGTACCCAGAATTTACAGAGTGGGTGACTAGTGGATCTAGCACTGATAAAGGAAGATTAATGCTAGAATTTCCCCAAAGATTGCCAATGTATCTCAAGGGCTCCTTGAGTCATTTTCTCCCACCACCTCTAAAGCTGCTGCTCACACAGACATTAGAACAGATTGAAGCAGGAAGATGCTCAGACCAACCACTTACAAACGCTTCGTTTATGGAAGATCTCAGTTTACTGCTCTAAAAATTCCCCAAATAGTTTGTATAGTCCCCATACATGTGGTTCCTCATGAGAAGCAATATAACAAATCACCCAGAGGAAGCATCTCTTTGTTGTGAGCTAATGAGCTTGATGGGTCAAAGCAAAAAAAAATCACTGCTGTTGTGGGACCACAGGCAGAAGGGCCCCATGAGTATAAGTGGCAACGGTCGGGCACATCTACACAGCGAGTGCCAACCAGAATCCCTGCAGCAGGAGAGATGGCAAGTTTGTTTTATCTTACCGTGTTTTCCCGAAAATAAGACAGGGTCTTATTTTCTCTTGACCCCCAAAATAAGCATTTGGCCTTATTTTCGGGGAGGTCTTGTTATTTTTGAGGTACAGAAGGCGGCGAGCGTGGTCACCTCACGGCTGCTGCTGTGTTGCAATATTTTTGGGGAGGGCTTATTTTAGTTCATGCGCTCAAAAGCCCAATTGGGCTTATTATCCAGGGAGGTCTTACTTTCAGGGAAACAGGATAGGAACACTCAACTGTACAATATTTGGAAATCTGGACCCAAAGACTGTTCTGTTCCCAATGGGAATAGGTATCATTTGCCCAGATTCAGTGTCAAACCGATGGCCATTGACAATCGGAATCAGATGAGCAACGTGTAGTCAACCATTTGCTAATTTGGATGAACTGCCAGATCAGATGGGAGGGTGGCAGAAACGTCATAAAACAGCCAGGAAAGGAGAGGACTCACCATAGCTGCATTTTCCACAGCAGCCTCATCTTGGGTGCGTGGGACACCCACTTTCCACTTCTCTGCTTCTCCCTAGGAGAGTGGGCAGAGAGCAAGCAGGCATGGGGGAGGGAAGAAGAAGACGGATGAGTAGTGACAACTTTGGATCCATGAAATCTTAGGAAAGGAGCAGAAGCAGGGCTATTCCAGACGTAGGAAGAACAAGCACACATCAAAATACAGGGTGCTTTCTCATTGTCCAGGATATTGGAAAGAAAAGAAGTCGGAGAGGAAAATAGCCACCCTCCCTTTCAATTGGCCACTGCAGGAACCCTGGGGGCCCAGCTAAGTAAGTCTGGTTGGCTTGCTCCTATCCTACTTCTTCTACATTGGGGGGGAAAAGAAGCTCATTAAGGAAGACAGAAGAAAGAAAAGCAAATGTGTGTAGCAGGAATTGTTATTAAAGCACAGAGTTTCTGGAGGAGCAAACTGGAAAGTCGGGGGAAGGAAGGAAGGATGGAGAAAGGAAGGAAGGTAGGAAGGAGGGAGGGAGGGAGGGAGGGAGGGAAGGAAGGAAGGAAGGAAGGAAGGAAGGAAGGAAGGAAGGAAGGAAGGAAGGAAGGAAGGAAGGAAAAACAACTCACAGGGCTGCCCGACTCTCGCTCCTGCCCTTTTTGGCTGTGCAGACTGCTGATCTCAGTCTGGGAACCAGAGTGAGAGACGCCCTCAAAGAAGCGCCTGCAGAAGAAACAGACAGACAGACAGACAGACAGAGAGACAGACAGAAAGAGAAATGAGGGAGAAGTGAAGTCACCATAACCCAAGCTTGAATTCCACCCCATTCTCTATCCCCACTGAGCACCACAAGCAAACCCATCACCAAAGCCCTGGCCTTTCAGCAACACAAAAAGATAGTGGATCGGAGGGCCCCCGATCCTTGTGAGCAAAGGGGTTTTGAAGTATCACTTTCAACAGAGAAGGAATCAAATAGAGCAAAGCACTTCTACTTCCAGCTAGAACAAGTATACTCTCCCCAACCAACTAGATTCTCTCAAGTAACTGAACCTACAGAAGAAAACCTATTGTTAGGATTGAAATGGCTGAGGGGGGAAATCAAAAGCAAAACTGAAAGGTAACTGTTACTTATGATTTCTATTCTAGGAAGAGAAACTAAGTGAGTCTGCTTTGGCTCAAGCTTGCTACTTTATTTTGTAAGAAATATGCCCCAGCAGCACAGCTAAAGGATAAGATATCTACATTACAGGATGGTCTAACTCCTGGCTATTGCTCAGCATTAAAACATATTGCTGGGTTCAGGTAAGACTGAGTTGCATGATTTCTATCGGAAGACAAATAAGAGTTGGGAGATACGGAGATTTACTCAAATCTACCTGCAAGAACTCAGATTACACGATTCTTTGTAAAGATCTTGCATTTCCAAGATCTGAAAAGGAGCAGTATAAAGTGTCTGTTGAACACAGGGTCTGCTTCCACAAAGTGGAATCACCCACTTTGAGCTAAGATTTTTTCCCCCCAGATTTCACATGATACAAATCAATAATGATTAAAATGTAAAAGGAGATGAGTTCCTTACAAAAGTCAGACTTTTGCAAAAAAACTTGTCTCCTTTTACATTTTAACCTTTATATTTTGTTTCTATGTTTTAATAATTTACTGTAAACTGCCCAGAGTTTCTCTGTGATGGGGATGGCAAAATGTGATAAATAAATAAAAATAAAACGAATAGCAATAGCACTTTAGACTTATATATCACTTTACGGTGCTTTACAGCTCTCTCTAAGCGATTTACAGAATCAGCATTTTGCCCCAAACAGTCTGGGTCCTCATTTTACCGACCTCGGAAGGATGGACGGCTGATTCAACCTTGAGCCTAGTGGGATTTGAACTGCCAAATTGCAGCCAGCCGGCAGATAGCATAAGTAGCCTGCAATACTGCACTCTAATCACTGCGGCTCTAATGGGATGTGCATGTTTATGCATGTATGTCTGCATAACCCCTCTACAATACTATGCAATGTCAGGGAATACCTGCAAAGGACCATAACCTCAAGGCAAGCTCTACTGAAAGACCAATCTTAGTGTAAAACAGAAGAAAGCTATTCCCATATGCTTCTAACTACCCTAACATTAACTCACTCAGATCAGACCGACGGTTCTTCAAAGATGGAAACATCCATCTGGGCAAATAGATTTCTGATGGAGCTAATTTCAAGGATATTGTCTTAAAAGTGTCATCTCAAGTACACAAAAGCCAATCTTGGGGCTTATAAAAAAAAGCATTACTATATCACTAAATGTACTGAACAGAGAATTTTTCTCAATGGAAAATACCTTCCCCCTTTTCTCAAGTCACGGATGAACTGCAGAACATTCTCAAACTTACAGGACAAACACAACCTTCTTTGTGGATTAATCTCCAAGGCCATTTTCCTGGAGATTTGAGGTGTTCATTATGTACCTCCATTATCTATGCTTCAAATGTGATACAGATAAGAATATTCCTAGCGATTTATCTACCATTAATGAAATAAATTTACAGGAAGTTGTGCAGATATGACCTTCAGGAACGAGGATAACCTTTTCTAAAATGTTTGCTGCCTTGGAAGAAACAGGCATGGCACAACTGGAGTGTTGTGGCCAGTGGCCAGTGGCCAGTGGAGCTGGCAGCAAATTCAGACAGTGAGGAGGTTGGGGAGGAACATGGGCTAGTCCTGGGGTCTGGGGAAGGCTCTGATGAGGGCTCTGTGTCGGAGGCAGAGAGGGGGCCAGTTATCAGCTGTTGTCAGAGTCAGACAGCATTGAGGCAGATGAACAGCTGGAGCCTGTTCCCAGTGTGCGCATGCACAGAGTTGCCAGACGAAGGGAACAGCTAAAGAACAGGGGTTGACTTGGGAGTAAGGCCATAGGTGGACGATGAATAGCCCCTCCCAGAGGAAATAAAAGAGGAGCAGAAGGGGAGTTGAGTTTGCAGGAGACAATTAGTTCGTTTAATTGGTTCATGGCTCTCCCAGACTCCTTGCCAAGTTTTGCAGATATCGGCCTGGCAGCTCTCCAAGCCAGATAAGGTCTGTGATTGTAAATCCTCCCTTGAAAGACTTTGTTAAATGTGAATGAGAAGAATTCACAGTAAATTAATAAAAGGGTTTTTTGTCTCGACAAGGAGTTTGCTTTATGCTCTTGGGAAGCCTAGGTTAGAATATGGAGAAGCTCCAAGGAAGGAATAGCCCCGTTTCCTGTTTTGTAAGCAACCAGTCAGATATTCCCCCAAAGTTTTTTCTACCATAAAAAAAATATAGATTGAGCATTGTCCTCTGACTGTGCTGGACTACAATTCCCAAGCACCAGAGTTACAGCTGAACCCATCTGTAGATCACCTGGTCAGAAAACTCTGCTTATCCTTTTCAGTAAGAAAATATTCCAGTCCATCTAGGCTCTGATTGTCCACTGCACTGTTCCCAATAGTTCCCAACTAAGAGATACAGATTAACTGTAGACCTATTCCATCTCTCAGATTATCACTAAATCCTCCTCATGATTAATAAAGTTGGACGCCTGTCCCCATGAAAGAAAAACCATGTGAAAACACTGAAAGAGATAGTCCACTGCTTCCTCAGGCAAGCACTAAAATACAAAATTCACCCCCAGTCTCTCTCTCTCTCTCTCTCTCTCCCTCTCTCTTCTACCCTCTCATTTGCAAGGCAGACTCAGCATAATTGCCCCAGGGGAGCTTGGCTACTTCATCAATCCCTGCTGGTCTGTTGTGGCTTACGCAGGGCTCTTTTATTAGCCTGTCACATTTAAGGTCAGCCTCAAACTATCCCCATCTATCACCAAATTACTTTATGATCCCAAGTCTCCCTTTTCCCGGCAAATGAATCACAAATGCGGAAACTGTGTCTTGCAAGTCATCAGCCCAGCTGCATTGAGGTGGAAGGAAAATCAGGGCTGCCGTCCCAAATACGGCTCTCTGGGATTGACCCTCAACTCGGGCTTGCTTTGGAGTAGACGTGCAAAGGATTCCTGGCTGGGCGTGGAGTTACTTGAATTTTGGAGACAATGTTGAGAGGCTGAAATCCAAAGGAAAGCTTTGCAGGACAAATATTTCCTGCTACAGTTCATCAAGCCAGACTCAGTGGCTTTTCATCTGAGCTCTTACCTCAAAGTTGGCTTAGGTGTGCTATGAACACTTTCATTATCTTCAATCTCAGGGCCGCTGTCACTGTTGTTGCAGTCCTCAAGGCTGTCATAGAGCAGGCCCAGATCTTCCTCCACTTCTTGGGTCTGATCCACTGGGTCAGAATCCAAAACCTGGAAATCACAAACGACAGTGAGGAAGAAAATGATACTGCAACACAAAGTACTAATTTCATCCATTACTTCATGGTTTCTTTTTTTCCTGTTTTTATTACATATAAAAAGCCATACCCAAAATTAAAATTCTCCTTGCCACTGCAGTAGCGTAAATGGGCCATCTTCAGGCTGGTGTTTTCGGCTTCGCATTTGTGTGAGAAAAGCGTGGTCAGAGCTACCGTCTTTCTATAAATCTTGGTGGGGGGCTGTGGAGTGCTGGCTTTGTTTCAGTAAGTGGATTGATTGGCTGTGTAGTTGTATCATGATTGGTAGATTGGTGCTGATTGGTGCTGGCTGTGTGTCGGTTGTTGTTTTGTGTTGTAACGGCCTGGGTGGTGGGTGGGGCTTGTTTGTTGACTAGGGATGGTTTCCAGATGTCTGGTAGGCGGGAGGTATTATCACATTTATTTTTGTTGTGGGGGTGTTTCTCTATTTAGATAGCTTCCATAATTATTCTCTTGTTGAAGTGTTCAGTTTTGGAGATTAATTTGGTTCCTTCAAAATTAATTTCATGTCCTGTAGCTTTAAGGTGCTGGAAAAGTGAGGAAGTTTTTTTCTTACTGCGTTCTTGTGTTCTGTGATGTGTGCATTTATTCTCCTGTTCGTTTGTCCTATGTATGTTGCAGGGCAGGTTTTGCATGGTATTTCGTAGACTCCTTGGCTTTCCAGCTGGATTTTATCTTTGGAGTTTCTTTTTTTTTTCTCACACAAACATGAAGCTGAAAACACCAGCCTGAAGATGGTGAGTGAGACTTCGCCAAAACGTTGACAAGACAATCTCATTCTTACACGGGAAAACACCCGAATACAACAAGACCAGCATGCCTACACCTGTTAAATATATCACTATGAAGTCATTTTTTAAAACAAAATTAGAGTGTATTCAGGTTTTTATAACAACACTAACTAATAACCCAGCGTTGCCCGGGTATTTATTTATGAGAGGGGGAGGGGTGAATGTCTGGACCAAATGTAATTTCTAATGTTGGATTTTCCCCCTTACCAGCAGGAACCCCTCTTGTGGAGTACTGTGAAGCCTTTACCATGGCAACTCCACTGTGCTGTACAGTAGAAGCCATTTTACGGCAGTACAATAGAAGTCATTTTAAGGCACATCAGGCTGTCTCTCAACAGAACACACACCCCAAGGGGTGTTAGGGGCATCTTACCCCCCACAGTATTTTTTTTTCCAGAGAGTAAAGTCATCTGTGTACCAAATTTGGTTAAAATTGCTCGAGGCATTCCAGAGTTATGCTGGAACATACGCACTACACACACAGCCATTTATACATATATAGATTTGTAATTCAGGGCTTACATATATTTATCCATTTCAAGTAATGGGGCATTTATCCTATGTCACATGAGGGTATAGTAGTCTAGAGATGAATGTGTGTTGGAGGAAAAAAAGAGAAAGAGACTCTTAATTTTAGAGTCATCTGAATACTTTTTGAGTCTCTCACATTAATAATCATAAAGCAGGAATGGACAATTTTTAAAAAACTGTGGTCCACAAACCATAACTTAGTTTCCTGATCATTCAGAGGTTATAGCAAGCCACTTATGAAGGGATAGACTTTTTTTTTTTACACGTTTGGGAAATTACGGCAGAAATGGGAACAGGCCTCTGCAGAGCAACTAATGTAGTGGACTATGATTTATAAAAGCTCACGAGAAAAATCTTTAAAGTGCCCAGAATTCTTTGTTGGTTTTGCTGAAAAAGTCTAACATAACTATAGCTCTCTAGAAGCTCTTAAAAGAAAAAGGAAGAAATAGTTTGTTCTCTAAGTGTATGAATCTTAGACACTCTATATTTTGAAAGTGTTACTGATCAATCCTATAGTGGTTAACATAAGCTTTTATGCCAGGGGTCTCCAACCTTGGCAACTTCAAGCCTGGAGGACTTGAACTCAACTTCAAAGCTAGCTGGGGAATTCTGGGAGTTGAAGTCCTCCAGGCTTAGAGTTACCAAGGTTGGAGACCCCTGCTTTATGCTATACAATAAAACACCTCTGATCCTGAAGGAGCCCCCCCCCCTCCCAAAGCTACCCAGCTCAACATCCTCTGCTTAGCACTTCACCGTGGAAGGATTTATAAAATAGAGACACAGCGAGAGTAATTGCATGCAGAAGCTTAAACCAGGCCATCAGGTTGGGGGGAAAAGCGTGCTCCCTCCTCCTGAAAAACTTGGAAATTAAGTCCTACGGGATCAAAGTTTTATCTCGATGACCAAAGCAGAGGATTTGCTTTACAGTCTGCAGCATCAGGCAAAACTAAATTAATTAAAGCCAAATTACAGAATCACTAATAAGCAAATAATTCTGGGAGAATGTTTTTCTACTCTCCTGAGATGGTGTATATACTAGTGTACATAGAGCATGTCTCCTAATGCTCTGGGATCAAAGGAGCACTTTTAAGTAACTCAGAACCAGATTACGCTGCATGCTTTCCCTTTCCTGGGTTGCAACCTATACCCAAGTGCTGCCAGCTGTTATGAAATAAATGAAATGCAGGGGAAGGGGGCTGCCCCCCCCACATCTGTCAACATTTTTAGTCAATCAAACCTTTCAAATTTTGATGACCTAAGGCCAGCCCTGGAACCAAAGCGGAAAGGATAATAAATACTATAATAAGGAGTAGCACTTTGGCTATTGGATGGTTTGCACCCAATTTTGTGGGGAGGTCTGCTGGAGAAGGCATTAAAACAGCATGTTAATGGCACTGATTTCTATTACTGCTGCGGCAAGCTGTGAATGTGAAATGAAGACAGTAAAAAAATATTAACCTGGGGGGAAGGGGGGGATCATAAGTGGAAATAGCAAGCAATATATCATCCTTCAAGGATGGGAGGAGACTTAATCCTCTCGTGCATGAAAAATGAAGTAGAAACTAGTGCACTGAAAAATCCTTACAGTACATTCAGAAAGGGGTGGAGAAATCTGTGGCCCTCCAGAACTTATCAGATTCCAATTTGCATCAGCACCCGTCACCATGATCAAAGATGGGAGCTGCAGACTGCAGCATCTGAAGGCCACAGGAGTCTTCCCATCTACTGCACTGGCTGCTGCATTTGATGCAATGAAAGCACATTGAATTAGAGCAAGCAAATGCAGGGATCTCTTTGGTGGGATTCTACTGCATTTCTGGTGTGGCCATGCAAGCACCTTGGCCATAAGAGCCAGTTTCATTTTCTGCAGCAGATACTCCTACAAGAAATTAATTGCAGGGTAATTTCTACTAAATATGATTAACTAAAAATAAACTATATTTCTACAAACTATATCAAACTAAGCTTTGTCCATGCTAACAGTTGCTAAGATACCCAATGCTCTGCTCTGAGACATACATGCACTTCATTCATTAGAATAACAAATTATGTTGTAGTGGTATTTTAGTCGGTCTAAAATAACCTTTTACATTTATGGTGTAAATAGCCCAGGTAAGCTAGAAATAAATAAATAAATAAAAACATCTTGGGGGGAAAATGAATCTGCCACAGAACTGAATATAAGATGGAGAACATTATTTTTTTTAAAGATTCTACTTACAGACTCCATCCAAAAGTTGGGTTTCTCTTAGCATAAAATATTAACATGTAAATAATGGATTAGACTATAATGTTTCACTTTAAGTTATATTTCATATTGTGCTTATCACTGACACTAATATTCGTTTCTCAGCCTTCTGGCTAAGATCAAGTGTGATTTAATTAATCTTATGATGGATGTAAATCTCTTATTTGCTTGCTTTGTGCTTCTCCTTCTGTTTAGGTTTATGATTTTCCTCTTTTAAAATGTTCAGCAAAAATGTTCAAAAAATATTGAGTGAAGAAGGAAAATAGTCTGCCTCCACATCTATCGGAAATCAATTTCCTTCTTTTTTTTGTTTTTTGTTTTCTTTTTTTTTTAATTTTTCCCTCCCTCCCCCACCCCCTTTCCTCCTCCCCCTCCCTCCCGCGCGCCTATGACTCAGTGGAAATCAATTTCCTTACCTCATCTGTCACTTTAAACCTCTTCAGCAAGGCAACAAATTTCTGCTTGAAGTTGGGTTGCTAAAATATAATAAAAGAGGAAACAGATTTAGTAAAAAAGGGAGAGTCTTCCTTTGCTACCTCCCTTTAGCTGAACTACAACACATTCTGTAATTGGCCCACCTTGCCATTTCTTCCCTAGCAGAACTAAAACATTGAGCCGAGGTGGCGCAGTGGTTAGGGTGCAGGCCACTTCAGCTGACTGTTATCTGCAGTTCAGCGGTTCTAATCTCACCGGCTCAAGGTTGACTCAGCCTTCCATCCTTCCGAGGTGGGTGAAATGAGGACCCAGACTGTGGGGGTGATATGCTGACTCTGTAAATTGCTTAGAGAGGGCTGAAAGCCCTATGAAGCGGTATATAAGTTGAACTGCTATTGCTATTGCTATTGTCCAAACACTGAAGCCAAAATGATCTATCAGCAGCCCAATTTCCCCCAATTTCCCAAGGGAGAGGATGAGCAACCCCTTGTGAATAGCAACATCAGTGTCAGCTTCTTTCTCAGGAGCTAACCTCTCCTGATTCCCAAGGCAGAGATGGTCAGCATCTTCCATTCATTTGTCTAATCATTTGTGGATTTAATCAGGAGCAGCAGGAGCGGCGGAACTTAAGATGAAAAAGGAAAGAGCAGTAGTTGGAGTCACTGCGCTGCAAAGGGGGAACCCCAGCTATTGCTGCCAACTGCTGAATGTGGATGCCTCTTAGGTATGGTCTTTTCATCCCAACAGCTTCCTATTTAGAAGTTACTGCTCTTATGCATGTTGTAACACATATTCACGGAATCACAGAACTGTAGAATTGGAAGGAACTTTGAACATCTCATCCAGGGGTCTTCAATCTTGGCAACTTTAAGACATGTGGACTTCAACTCAACTTCAACTTCAAAGCTGGCTGGAGAATTCTGGGAGTTGAAGTCCACAAGTCCTAAAGTTGCCAAGTTTGGGGACCCCTGATCTAGTCCAACCTCTACTTCTATAGGAATGGACTACAATGACTTTTCATCCAACATAAATGTGAAGTCCACCACATTTGGAGGCAGTCTACTCCCATGTCAAATAGCCCTTACCATTAAGACATTTTTCCTGATGTCCAGTTGAAATCTACTTCCTTGTAATTTAAACCTATTGTTTCTTATCATGTATTATGAAACAAATCAAACCCATCTTCTATGTGATAGCTTTAGTAATAGTAATATCAGATGAAATGCATGTGGATATCCTGAGCATGAATATAGCTTTCATAGCAAAACCCAGAAAATATCACTATATTCTTTTTTTTAAAAAGAAGCTGAATCCAAAAAGAAGCCTATAACACACCTAACTCTGAAATCTATGCTGATGGAAGACTACATGAAATTCTCTCTTCCCCTCCCTCTCTCCCCCTCTCTGAATTTATTTAAGGATGGCACCTAGATTCCCTTGGGCGAAGAAAGGGGAAAAGTGAAGTGGGACTTGGAATCATGGTTTATTACGGAGGGCCTTTATTCCTGATCCCAGCTAAAGCCCACAGAAATCCACCCCCAGGAAAAAAGGGCTGACTTTACTCGGGTCATTGAAGTAGTTCGGATCATTTTCCGCCTGGCTTTCTTTGGCTTCCTCATTTCGTCCTCTTCATCATATAAATCCTGAATAGAAAGAGAGGGCAATGCACTGTCATGACCATCTGGTTTCGGAGGGAGGCCTGTTAAATGAACTCTGTGATTCCTTGGATATTTATTAGAGAGTTTTAGAGAACAACAAATAGAGATTACATGGCTGATGATCAATTGAGGTGGGGAAGGTTGAGGTGGGGAATCTTCTCAGAAGGTATGTTTTAAAAGTCAGCTTATTCTGGGTCAAAATAATGTGTGCAATCCATTAGAACTATTTTAATAGTATCATTCCAGATACTTATTGGTTGTTCTCTGATAAATATCTCAATAGGTTTAACACTGTTGCTAGAAACCTCTTTTTCTCTCTTAATAGCTTTTGTTTCTCCCATAAGCATCCATCCACAGTGAAAAAAACCCTGCTATTTCTGGTAAGTGAAGGAGAAAAAAACCTTAATCACTTATTACATGTGTTTGAATTGCAGGACAAAAATCCACTGCATCTCAATTCTCAGAATGGGGCTTTCTTGTACTTTATCATCTACTAAACATCCTTTTAATCAATTGTATCTCTCCCTCTCCCCCCCCCCTTTCTTCTCTCCCTCTCCCTCCCCTAAGCCATTCTATAAACTGGGTACAGATTAGCTGCTGAAGTGGGAGGAAAGAGACTAGCAACTGATACTGGGACTTAGTACTAAAATATACTCCTTCCTTGACAGCTGGAAGGGTGACTCAAAAAGGTGTACTCTTCCTAATCTATTTTAATAAGGATGGGTAATCAATCTTGTTGTCCAAGTTTTATCATCCTCAAGGACTGAGGTTTTTGTAACTCAAATACGCTTGAAAAATACCCAGCTTATGAATTCATGTCTTACAGGAAAGGTAGTAGAAAGGCACATATGTAGATACGTACCTGGCCCTGTACTGCATCATCACTGGCTTCCTGCTCAGAGGAAAAGCTGTCATCCTCTTCTTCAGAATAGTTATCAATATCTGGAGAGCGATCTAGAATAGAAAAAGATAGTTACCATGGCCACTCATGAATTGATACAGAAGAATGGAAGAAAATAGTGCTTTTCTAACGGAAGGCTACACATGAATGGAAGGAAGTAACTGCAAGGTTCATAAGAAAAGTGACAAAGCACAACAGAATATAATGCCAATTCATCTCAGAAGGGAACAAATTTTGAAAGTTTAATCCCATTACAACTTGAGGTGTTTTTATTAAACATCACTAAACCATGCACTTCTTCAAAACATACTGAACTGATATTATATTTAAGGATTTTATATGCTCTTGAATGGAAAAGATCTCTGATCTCCTCTATGTGTGAATGGTGAATTAAACTGGGGGATTATGCCTCAAGGTCTAGAATAACTCCGTATCTAAAAAGTAAATGTGATCTACAATTTAATCTCATTTGGAAGCCATTTCTTGGCAACATTTTTATCTGTAGAATTGTGCTACATTTGAAATGTGTCTTTTACGGTTCTTATTTTAATCTGAGATACAGTCTACACCAGTGGTAGTCAACCTGGTCCCTACCGCCCACTAGTGGGCGTTCCAGCTTTCATGGTGGGCAGTAGGGATTTGCTATAACTCTGCTTTATAAATTTTATAAAGTAAAGTTACTTTCCTACTTTATAAATCACCATTACTGTGGAACCGGTGGGCAGTTAGAAAATTTTACTACTAACAGAGATACAAAAGTGGGCGGTAGGTATAAAAAGGTTGACTACCCCGGTCTACACATTCTTTAGTTTTTCAATGAAGTGTTTGGCTCTCTCCCTTCTGGTTGTGTTCCCAAGCGCATACTACTGAAATGCTTCCTGCCTCAGGTAACAGAGGTAACCTATAGTTACAATTTGTGGAATTCCACTTTGAAGGTATCCAAACTGGGGCCAATTACAATGATTTTGGAGAGTGTATGCCAGTATTTAGCCACACGTTAGAAGAAGGATCACTAACGTTATTGTGGAGAAGTAGGAAAAAATACTTCAGGGTGGAATAACAATATAATTCAGACCTGACCAAAGGATTTGGGGCAAACTTCAACTAAACCCTGCAGGCTGAAGCTTTATAAACAAAACCTTACCAGATGCCTTGATTTTGGGACCAGAGGGGACATTTCCATCTTCATGATCAATAGGTTGACTAGAAAGTGAGTAGATGCTGATTTCAGCCACCCGGATGCTCACATCCTTGATGTTGCTGTGAAGGCCCAAAACCTGCCCTCCATCTGTGGGGTGTTGCATGACCTGAGTAGAGAATACAATACAAAAGGCCTCTAGCAGAGACTAATACCATTCCCTGCTTTTCTTGGACAATGTGCAAAGCAACCAGTATTACATTCTGGTCCTAAATCTACACCCTAAATAAGCATCCTCTTCCCCACCAGTTCCCGGATAGCTGTGCTACAATCTTTCTCCGGTTCCATTTACCTCAGCCATGTTAATGATGCCCACTGCCAAAGTCTTGTAGCCCAGAATAGTTCTATTCTTATACCGCTTTCTGCGCTGCAGCATGATCTGGAGCTTGTTACCATCTCTTTTCAGGAAATGTGGATACTGTAAAGAAAGAGTATTCACATGAAATACCATTTTTAAGATGCTTCTGGTGAAACATTCACAGAGAGGTAAAGAAGGAATATACCAGATCTCTCAAGCAGCCTCCATATTCCTTCATTTACGCTTCATTTTATAACCAGAGCACAAATGTGATTGGAAAATAGCCTCAAGCTGTGCTCAGAATAAACTAATTATGAAAATAAGATCCTTTGAACACTGTGGGCTTATTTCAGAATAAATATAGCAAGAATTATGCTTTAAGAATATCGATCATAGGTTACAAATAGAAGACAAACACTGTTTAACAATTCATAATATAGTTACTTGAAGTGCTATTTTTAAATACATTCGTTCAAAATAGACAAAGAAAGCTTTTACTGAGGCACAATTCTTTATTTCTGCCCAAGAAAGTTAAAGTTACCTGCAGTGAAAATGTTAACTCCAGATCAGTCTCCATCAAGCCTCCAGGCGGTAAAACATATTCATTGGATCTTAAGACTCTTTTTGAGCCCTGTAAAAGTCCAGGAACAATCACTGCATCATTACTTCAATTCAGCTATCATAAAGAACAGGCACATACATACATACATACATACATACATACATACATACATACATACATACATACCAGTAGATAGATCAGTTATCTCTAAATCTCTATTTATGTGTTATACACACATGGATTACATACATCACACAAATACTAACCCATTCAACATGCATTACATATGATATTTAATAAGTCTCTTATTGGGAGCTGCAATTATTCACAAAGGCTAAGTAACTTGCTAACAATTAGAAGCCGAGAATTAAATACAAAATCACAGGCATAGTTTAGAAGTCTTTAATTTCCCTCTCTTTTTCAAAAACTCCCTCTCCAAATAGAGAACCACTGTCTTGTTTCCATATTTCTGTGCTAAGGTTTCTCTCACCCATCTTGCTGTTCACAGACACCATCTCCAGGATACATCCCAGTTCCATTCCTCCACTCCCAAATTGGGTTGCCTCCTAGGCCATCCCATCTCAAACCAGTTTCTCCATTTCCTCTTCCCATTATTCTGGCAAAGGGGCCCACCACTCTTTTTTTTAAAAAAAATCAGATTATCTCCCTGCTATATCTAATTCCCATGGAATTTCTCTGGAGAATAAAGATGCCAAGTGTCTAAACAGTAGCTCACTTTATTTAATTATTTAATCAAATCATCTAGCCTCTTATCTCACAGTTGCAACTTTAAAAGGCTTCTGACTGAACAATTTTGTCAAAGTGGGCATTCTGCAGGCACAGCAGGATGCTGGATATATAAAAGATCACAGATAAACCCGCATATAAAAATGCAAGTTTTGTGAGATGTAGCACTAAAAAACAAATCACTCCAACAGATCAATAATGGCACATTGGTACCCAGAAGTAATCTATTATGTCAGACCTAGAAGAAATGTGACGAAATGTAATTTGTTGCTATCCAAAGCTTCCATTTAAAATTAGAGAAAAACAAGCAGACTTCCCTCTTCAAATCGGTAGACTTCTTGTTGTCACCAAACTACTCTCTTAGCCTAAAACCACTACAGATTACAAGATTATCAGATTACAAAATAAAGACCCCCCCCACCTACCACAGGACTTCCTCCCATAATTGGGGCTTACCAGGGGTTGTAAAAATCATATATATATATATATATATATATATATATATATATATATATATATATATATATATATATATATATATATATATATATATATATATATATATATATATATATATATATATATATATATATATATAAACCCACGGTATATATAACAACCCACTGTATGCCTAAATATGGGAGGAAGATCATTCGCTGTCCTTCGGCTCATCACAAGAGATTTATTTATCAGCACAAATACAACATATATATATATATATATATATATATATATATATATATATATATATATATATATATATATATATATATATATATATATATGATTTTTATTACAACCTTTAAACAAGATTAACACAAACTGATATAAGGTAAGGAAGAAGAAAAGAAAAAGAAATCAAAGAAAAAGCAAAAAGTGGAAGAAAAGAAAAGAAAAACGTTGAAGGAAAAGAGAAAACAAAAAAGGTATAAAGAAATGGCTTCTGAAATTCTTCACAGCAGTTAAAATTACAAATATATATTTAATCTCTCTTTCTAAAGTTCCATCATATTGCTTTTCTCATCATAACCTATTATGTTTAATTATCAAAACATAGATCACAAATACATTTTTTTTTCATTTTTACACAAAAAGGCCACCAGTCACTAAGAAATTTAGATAATAGCTTTTCTCTAATCAAAGAGGTCAATTTATCCATTTCAGCAATATCTATTAACTTCACCAACCATTCCTCCATTTTGGGTAGTGTCCAATCTTTCCATCTCTGTGCATATAGTAATCTCGCCACGGTAATCATATACTGAAATAATCTTCCATGGCTTTTTTCTAACTGTTTATCCATTAATCCTAAAAAGAAAAGTTCTAGCTTCAATTGAATATTGGTGTCATCACTGTCTGCATCAAAGTATGTATTTGAATTCAACATTTTTCAGCTATTTTAATGTCCACCAAGAATGATAAAATGTCCTTTCATGTTGTTTACATTTCCAAAATACATTTGGAGTGCTTTTATACATTCTATAAAATTTCTCTGGCAGCACTACAAGATGTAATAACATCAGCACCAATATCAAAGTTATGTTAATAGTTAATCCTCCAGTGCAACATGCCCTCAACTGCATTCTGCTTTTAACATCAAATTATTATTATTTAGACAAAAAAATAGACACATACAGATCCAACAGCAGAAATGGCAACATTCCAAATAAAGTGGGAAAATATTTGAACTTTCCAAGAAAACTGCTACTGCCATTAAAGTGATATTTGGAAGATTTAAAAAAATGAAAAACTGGCTCCACAACTAAATCACTGAATCACAACTAATCAAGAAATCTGATTCTATCATAAGCGACCTGAACCAAATTAATGACCCTTTATTCCACTGCAGGAATTAATTAACCTTCTATTGCCATAATGTTTACATTATTAAGACTGCTTTATGAATAGAGACTATATTTGTTTTACATTATTTGGGTTTGTAATTGCTGTCACCTACTTTCCATTAATGTTAATGATCACTAGCGATGATCATTAGTGAAAATTAATGCTAAATAAATCATCAGAATAGAGCTGGAAGGGACCTTGGAGGTCTTCTAGTCCAACCCCCTGCTCAAGCAGGAGACCCTATACCATATCAGACAAGTGACTGTCCAATCTCTTTTTAAAAATCTCCAGTGATGAACATGGGTGAAGATGTTGAATAGCCACTTGTCTGAAACAGTATAGGGTTTCCTGCCTATGCAGGGGGTTGGACTAGAAGACCTCCAAGATCCCTCTCAACGCTGCTATTGTATTGTATTTGACGGCAAGCTGTTCTACTGATTATTATTCTCACTGTTAGGAAGTTTCTCCTTAGTTCCATGTTGCTTCTCTCCTTGATTAGTTTCCATCCATTATTTCTTGTCCTACCTACAGTTGACCCCCTCCTCTTTGTAGCAACCTCTCAAATATTAGAATACTGCTACCGGTATCATGTCACCCCTAGTCCTGCTAGACTGCTTTCACCTGCTTCCCCTATTAATATTATTGATTGTGTGACTTTAACTATAATCATTGGTTCCCAATCCTCCACATTCTCTACTGCCATGTGCATTCTGATAATAATGGACAGAAACAAAGGCAAGATGCTTGTCTTATGCTTAGGACTATCTCGTAAAAAAGGATAGAGAATGTGTGGCTCTCTACAAGTTGCTGGACTCCAACTTCTATCATTCCCCCACCAGAATGAACAACAATTAGTAATGATGGAATCTGTAGTACAGTATTCATTTATTCATGTCTCATGATGTTCTATGGGCTTAATCTGGAATTTAGAGGGGATCATGAGAAAGAAAAGAAAGTTTGACTAGTATTTATATACTACCCTACTACTTTGGCTGGCAAGATGCTCTCAAGAATAGCAATAAGCATCAAACCAGATAACATAAGCAGTTCAATATGGCATTTGAGCCTGCATATAATTGTGGCCGCAAGAATAACCTATGCACAATTTTGGAAATCCACCACTATACCGCCGGAAGATGCATTAATTAAAAAGATCTACGAATGTGCAGAAATGGACAGAATGACGGGTTGGCTGAGGGACAAAGGAGAAACAGAACATTATCTTAGCTGGAACCTATGGTATATGTGGGCGACTAGGAGAACAGCAGGGACTTAAAATGGGGAAAGTTAACATAGGTACTGTAATAGATCCCTGAATCTTGCAATGAGAAGATGTGGCTTAGAGATCTAATAACGAGGAAAGAAAGAAAAACTGGGCTGTGAATGACTGTCACCGTGGGGGGGGGAGGGGGGGTTGTATGTCTAAAACGGCATTTGTATCTGTATGTTTTACTTTATATTATTATGTATGATTTGTCTTGCTTATGTCGTTGTATTTATGTCGCTGTATTGTTTTTTTCTGTTTTTTAAAGGTAATAATGTTTAATAAAAATTATATTTTTTAAAAAAAAGAATAGCAATAGCATTTAGACTTGCTGTATTTTTGGAGTATAAAATGCACCCTTTCCTCTCAAAACAGAGGCTGAAAATCTGGGTGGGTCTTTTACACTGAATACAGCGTTTTTGCCTCCCAAAACTCCGCCCCCTTCATCAAAATGTCCGTGCATAGCTTGCAGGAAGCTTTTAGAGAGCGCCTGGGGGCTGGGGAGGGCAGAAATGAGCAAAAAAATGGACCATTTTTTGCTCAATTGTGCGCCCCCCACAGGAGCACTCTATAAGCTTCCTAAAGACTATCCATGCTGTTTTTTAAAAATTAAAAACAGGCCCATTTTCATGAAAAACGGGCTGTTTTTTGCTCCCCCCCCCCCAGGAGCACTCTGCAAGACCCCTAAAGGCTGTTCATGCCTTTTTTGGGAGGGGAAACTGGCCCATTTTCACGAAAAACAGGCCTTTTTTTGCTCATTCCCCCCTCCGAGCATTCTGCAAGATCCCTAAAGGCTATTCATGCCATTGGGGGGGGGGAATGGGCCCGTTTTCGCGAAATTTTTTAATTTGCCTCTTCAAAACCTTGGTGCGTCTTATACTCCAGTGCGTCTTATACTCTGAAAAATATGGTATATACAGCTTCACAGTGCTTTACAGCCCTCTCTAAGTGGTTAACAGAGTCAGCCTATTGCCCCCAACAATTTGGGTCCTCATTTTACCGACCTCAGAAGGATGGAAGGCTGAGTTTGTTTGTTTGTTTATTGGATTTATATGCTGCCCTTCTCCCAAAGGACTAAGGGTAGCGTACAACATAAAAAAAAAAACATATTACAAGTGTTAAAAAGGAAATTAAATAAAGTATCCAAAAACAAACCCAATTAATATTAACAATAAAATTTTAAAAATTAGATTAAAATTAACAAATAAATTAATCGTTTATTTTATTCTGTTCAGGCCAGGCCGGCTTGCTGGAAAAGCCAACTTTTTAGGGCGTGTCAAAAGGACCAGAGGTCGGGGATTATGCAAAGCTCCGGGGGAAGCTCATTCCAGAGGGAAGGTGCTCCCACAGAGAAGGCGCTCCCCCTGGGGGTCACTAGCCGACACTGTCTGGCCGACGGCACCCTGAGGAGGCCAACTCTGTGGTATCGCACTGGACAGTGGGAGGCTACTGGTCAACCTTGATCAGATGGACTTGGACTGCCAAACTACTGACAATTAGTAGTCAGCAGAAGTAGCCTGTAGTACTGCACCCTAACTACTTCGCCACCACATCGCAAGAAACCATTTCACGATCTCCTTCAATAGATCCAGAAAAAACTTTTCCATACTATACTGCAGAAAAGTTACCTTTCCGACCAATTATTAAGTTAGGCAAAAGTAGTGAGGCCCCATCACTTGTTAACCTTACTTCATTAAATTACATAGAAATAAACTTGATCCAGACACAGATATTATTTGATGAGAGGCTCAATTCAGCAGGATTAACCAGGATTAGCCCACCTCAGAGAAAGAAAAGGATTAACCACCCCAAGGTTTCCAGATGGTTTTAATAACTCTTGCACGTGTTCACTAAGACTCTGAGAGCTATACTGATGACACCTTTTTGATCAGTTTCAAAATATTAATTTACTGAGCGAGATCAAAACCAGTACCCAAAATATATTATATTTCAAAGCTGGAAACATCACAGAAGAAAAGAAAAAAAGAATGCTAGTGAATATAAAATACTTTTTTAAAAAGGCCATCCAAGATTGTAATTAGCCCAACCCACTGTCTTTGTTTGTTTGTGGCTTTTTAACACGTGGAACAGTTTTAACCTAATGTTTAAAAGAAACATTTTCACCTCAAGTATTCTGGGCAACCATGCAGATATACTCCATGCGGTCCTCAGTCAAGGAGATGTCATCCTCTCCTTAACACCTCCCAGGCATATTTTTTTTGACTGCCAAAAAATCATAGTGCTGCTTTGGCTCACTTTGAATTAGAGCAACATATTCAGAAAAAGCACACCGCACAGCACATGGAGAGTACTAACTCAGCACAAAGATGGGGGGAAACTGCCTGCACAGGTTTAGGCCCTCAATGTAGAGCACATGACATAGCAAAGCACGCCTCTCCCTATAATGAAATCAGTATGGGGTGGTGGTTGCATTACAGTACAGTAGTTTTGGTATAATTAAATTGCTATGTATGGATAGACATCCATCTGGTATCTAGTAAACTTTTAAGGAAATGCCAGATGTGCATTTGGACTCTGAAAATCTGAAGGTTTCTTACATGTAGAACAGAGGTGGTATTCAGCAGGTTCTGACCAGTTCTGGAGAACCGGTAGTGGAAATTTTGAGTAGTTTAGAGAACCGGTAAATACCAGCTCTGACTGGCCCCGCCCCCATCTATCCTCTGCCTCCTGAGTCCCAGCTGATCGGGAGGAAATTGGGATTTTGCAGTAACCTTCCCCTGGAGTAGGGGAGGGAATGGAGATTTTACAATATCCTTCTCCTGCCACGCCCACCAAACCATACACGACCAAGCCACGCCATGCCCACCAAGCCACACCCATAGAACTGGTAATAAAAAAAAATTGAATCCCACTACTGATGTAGAAATATACATATGAATATAAAATTTGTATGTATACTTCCATCTAAAATGATGAAGTCCAGTTTGAAAAAATCTGGACAACTATTACAGGTGATCCTCGAGTTATAAAAGTTCATTTAAATGACTGTTTAAAGCAGGGGTAGTCAACCTTTTTATACCTACCGCCCACTTTTGTATCTCTGTTAGTAATAAACTTTTCTAACCACCCACCGGTTCCACAGTAATGGTGATTTATAAAGTAGGGAAGTAACTTTACTTTATAAAATTTATAAAGCAGAGTTACAGCAAACCCCTACCGCCCACCATGAAAGCTGGAACACCCACTAGTGGGCGGTAGGGACCAGGTTGACTACCACTGGTTTAAAGTTACAACAGCACTGAAAAAAGTGACTTACAACATGGTTGCATGATCAAAATTCAGATGCCTGACAACTGGTTCACATATATTTATGATGGCTTCAGTGTCCTGGGATCAGAGCCGAGGTGGCGCAGTGGTTAAATGCAGCACTGCAGGCTACTTCAGCTGACTGCAGTTCTGCAGTTCGGCTGTTCAAATCTCACCGGCTCAGGGTTGACTCAGCCTTCCATCCTTCCGAGGTGGGTAAAATGAGGACCCGGATTGTTGTTGGGGGCAATATGCTGACTCTGTAAACCGCTTAGAGAGGGCTGAAAGCCCTATGAAGCGGTATATAAGTCTAACTGCTATCATGTGATCCCCTTTTGTGACCTGCTGAAGAGCAAAGTCAACAGGGAAAGCCAGATTTACCTAACAATCGTGTTAGCAATTTAACAACTGCAGTGATTCATTTAACAAATGTGGCACAAAAGTCATAAAATGAGGCAAAGCTCAAAAAGTTTTCACTTAGCAACATAAATTCGTGACTCACTTGTTGTTGTAAATCGAGGACTGTATATGGCAGAAAAGCTAGAGATCTCAAAGCTTCTCTCCCCACAATCTCCTGGGTTTACACACCCTACCCTCTTCTCAGTGGAGAAGAGCTTAAATGCTGGGAAAGATTGAGGGCAAAAGAAGAAGGGGACGACAGAGAATGTGGGGGCTGGATGGAGTCACTGAGCTTAAATGGACTCTGGAGGATGGTAGAGGACAGGAAGGCCTGGAGGAACATTGTTCATGGAATCATGATGGGTCGGACACGACTTCATAACTAACAACAATAACAATCTTGCTCTGATGAAGCCACTTGACAGATTTTGCTGCCGATAAAGGAAAATATTTGCAGCTCAGGGTTGAAATGAGAGTCCTTGGTGCTCTTTGAGTTTGGTTGTTTTCTAGTCAATGATGATGTTACCTAGTTTGGGTAATTAAATGTCTGCAAGAAAACAACCAAGGACAGAAAACACCAAGGACACGGACCCACCAGAGGTGGGTTGCTCCCGGTTTTACTACTGGTTCACTTCATGCACAGGCCAGACGTGTGCTATGCGTGCATATGCAGTTCAATGTAAATTGTTCTTTGCATATGCACATAACAATTTACAGTGAACTGTGCATGTACCCGCACTACTAAACAATATGCCGGCAATGGCAGCGGCAACCGGGGAACCGGTTCAGGGGCATGGCCAGCCTGGGTCTCTGCCGGTTCTGTGATCTAGGTCAAATACCACTACCAGTTTGATTGAACTGGGAGCAATCCACCTCTCCCTCCTTCCCTCCCCCCCCCCCCCCGTCTCTCTCACACACACACGAGATATTGCTGCTTCCACTTAACTTCCTGGAGAATCCTAGGATACTCTCCCCAGTCCCAGCATATGAGGCAGATAAGAATTCCACAGTCTGTGGCCTTACTGGCAAATACAAAGGAAGTAAAAGTGATAAAAAATGAATTAAATTCTTCAGTGCTACCTCCTGGTCTTTATAGTGTTAAAGCAGCTCCATCCGACAACTGATAATTGAAATTACTATATATATTTTTTTTTAAAGGAAAGGAGAAGATGCAAAAATCCCTGTTCAGCATTAAGTTATCGCTGGTAAAAAGCATTCTATGGCAAGGAGATAAAAGTAAAGTGCTATTTAAACCAGTTAGCATGTTAAAGAAATCTCCCACATAAAACTGCAAAAGGGAAGATAAGATAAAGGTGATATATCTTCTAATAATATAAAGCGACTTCATTGCAAAGAGATACCAGGTTGCATATATCTTATCCAGGACAAGATATATCAGACATCATAAAGCTTAAATAATTGCATATATTCCAAAGTAAAATTACTGTTATAAAATATTACCAGCTAGACCTTTATATTTATCCTTCCCAATGTAATGCTCTTTATCTCAGTTATTCCCAGATCACTCAATCAGATGATCTCTGAGGATTTTAGTCAAGTACAGTAATTTCTGAAACTGCTCTCTTCAGCCTTGGTCCTAAACTTGTCCTTTTCTGTAGATGTCTCTCATCTCTCCTTCTCTTTACTGGCACTTGGATTTTAAAATGATAAAATCTTTCCTCTCCTCAAAGGGGAGCTGTGGAGACCTTGTTTGAGGTCTCCATGCAGTGAGCATAATCTCCCTCGCCTGAGGCCAAGATGTATATCCAGAATGTTTGGAGCTTACACTACACACAGCTGATAGCCTGGAGCACTGTGTGAAAGGGGAAACCCTCAACAAAATGTCCCATTTCCTGAGCTTAATTCTAGTTAGACTAAACTATTCCAATAAAATATGTGTGTAGCAAATTCCAGGTGATAAATAATGTCTCATTGCTTCTATTACGCAAACAAGCCAAGGCTTCTCCAAAATCTTACAAAGTTTATAGAATAAGCTAAGCAGAAATATATAGGTCTTAAATTTTGGTATGAGCAGCATCCTCTGATACACATTGTGCATAATCCAGATAAAAACTAAGCCAAAAGGAAAAAAAGGAAAAACAACAGATATTCACCTGAAGACTAATTTGAATGAACTAACAGTCTTAACATGCAACAATGCTGAACTAGATAAACAGAAGAAATAGCCTGCCAGAAAACATGAGAGAGAAGTGTGTCTGGCAAGCCAGTGCTGAAAGAGAGAAGAGTTTTATCTGCTTCTACAAGGCCTACAATAGTGTATTGCTACGTATCTTGTAAATTAACAGCAAATTTCTGGCTGAGGTGTTAGATCAAGATCCAGAAAAGATGTATTTAAAAGTCAATCTATTAAAAAGCTGCTGCGC
Source organism: Thamnophis sirtalis (assembly GCF_051295495.1). Lineage (NCBI taxonomy): Eukaryota > Metazoa > Chordata > Lepidosauria > Squamata > Natricidae > Thamnophis > Thamnophis sirtalis. The sequence continues at coordinate 38,604,439 of NW_028261386.1, read as the reverse complement.
AGCCCTACACCATCAACCTTTCTTCTATCTCCGTTTGCATATGGAAGACTGATACACTATTTCAAAGATTGCTTCCAAGCAGAAATGAGAGGGATATGTGAATACCTGATACCTTGATAACTCTGCTATACTATAGAACTATAGAACTCAGAACTCTTGAAGATAGAACAATGTTTGATGATGCACATTTCTTAATATGGATCCTTTGATTTTCATTTCATTTCTAAGAATTACTGTATATACTCGAGTATAAGCCTAGTTTTTCAGCCCACTTTTTGGGCTGAAAAAAGCCGCCTCGGCTTATACTCAAGTCAGTGAAAAATTTGCCCGAAATGGAGGAGAAAAAGGGGCGGGGCCATGCCGCTGGGTGACACTCGTGAATGGCCCAGTGCCCCTGTGAGTTTCCCCTCCCTCTGTGTCAGTTTGCCGCGCAGCGCGCACCGCACCATCCCCCCTCCTCACGTTCTAATGTAATGCAGGGCTGTCTTACGATTCCCCTTCCTCCCCCTCCTGCCGCTCTGCAACGATGTCCCACCTCCTCCTTGTTATGGCAAGCAGCCACATAGCGATGTCCCACCTCCTCTGGTACAGTGATCCAATGATAGGAATCACTGTGCCGTGTGTCATAGGAGGCGGGACATCGCTCCCGCGGCTGCACGGGACATCAGCATCACAGCGGGACATCAGCATCATGAGGTGAGTGAAGTATTTCATTGAATACACCGCTAGTTTACTGTTTTTCTTTGAAATAAATATTCAAAAACATTATTGGTATCTATTTTTATTTTTGAAATTTACCGGTAGCTGCTGCATTTCCCACCCTAGGCTTATACTCGAGTCAATAACTTTTCCAGTTTTTTGTGGTAAAATTAGGTGCCTCGGCTTATATTCGGGTCGGCCTATACTCAAGTATATACGGTATTGTTAGTGGATTGATGCAAGATGGCGGCGGCGGCGGCTGCCTCAGTGAAATCCTCTCTAATGTTTTCTTTATTTTTTATTATTCTCTGTGATTCTCTATTCTTGATGAATGTATCTTCCCTTTTTATATACACTGAGAGCATATGCACCAAAGACAAATTCCTTGTGTGTCCAATCACACTTGGCCAATAAAGAATTCTCTTCTCTTCTCTTTTATTCTATTCTTTTATACAAATCAAATGTCTTCGTTACTTTGCCACTAAAGAAGGGCAACAAGTTGTGAAACTCTGTTCCTCAATGACTTAATAAATTATAGATTCCTTTGACAGGCAAAAGGGTGACTGTTATTTTAAATAATTTACCATTACTTATGTCCTAATATTTTGCAGATTGAAGTCTGCTTTAAATTTCGAACTTTGCTGACTGCAATTTCCTTTAGGGCCAATGTACATACATTCTCTGAAAAGGAGGGAAAGAGAATTTTTCTGAATCTCATGGTGTTCTTTGACCTTAAAAAAAACCCCTTCTGCAACAAGCAAGGAAGAAAACTACTTGTTTCTAGGAAAGGGAACAAATTAGTCCTTCCTGGCTGGACGGGTTGATTAAGCAACCATTAAAGTAATCCTAATAAGATGCAGGAAATGGCAAGCATGTAGACAGGGACCATTGAACCAAGTTCTGGCTGGAGATTTTTCCAGTAACTGAGGGAGTGATATTATGTGAGCAGTTACTAAAGCTATTAGTGAGTTATTCAAGAGAAAACAATTAGCATGTTTATCTTCTAAGAACATCAACCTGGAGGACTGGATGTCCATCATTACATCTAGTTTTGGGTTTTGTTTCAATTTTCTGATTCCATGACCACACAGCTTTAACAATCATCTTCAGACCTTCAGAGTGATTCTAGATTTTATAAACATTCTCTCTCTCTCTCTCTCTCTCTTTGCCCCACTTCGGCAAATAAAAAAGGTTTTGTGAATATAGATATAAAAAGTAAGCTATTCCATAAAACATACATTAGAAAAAATTAACAAGAAACAGCAATTCAGCTGGGCTCACAGCTTGAATTACTGCCAAGAAGTGAGGAGCAACATGGCAAGGCCACAATGTTTTTCCTTCATAAAAGCAATCAGTGGCGTAGCCTAACTTCCAGAGGGAGGTGCTCTACCAACATCAATGAAAGCTGTTATTTGCAAACAGCTTTTACAAAAAATAATGTAAAGAATATTTGGTTTTCTTTATGTTGACTGCACTGTATTTCAGGAAGAAAATGAGCATTAATCTAACTGAAGGGTCCCATTATGTTTGGGTAGCAATAAGCTTCTAACAGACTTGTCACAGATCTAGGAGCCTTGATAAGTGATTACTTTTATTTTTATCCTGACACCTGCAGAGAAGAAGAATCCAGCTTCAGAAAGCAATTTGTCACCCCAGATTTAGCACTGATAAAAGTAAAAAATAGCCTGCTGGCTGTCATTATAAATATGGATTATTTATCCTCTTAAGAATATGACAAAACACACACACACACACACACAGGGAGGGAGGGAGGGAGAAAGAGAAAGAGAGGGAGGGAGGGAGTGAAGGGAGAGAGAGAGAGACAGAGAGAGAGGGGGAAAAAAACAAGATCCAGTAAAATATTATCTAAGTTTCTCAATTTTTAATATTGACTTCCTTATTTCTCTTAATTTTATTCTCCAAATATATGCGATTTCCTGCAATACTGTCCATCAAAATATTAAGATCACAATCTGGATTAATGAAATTCCTGGTAGAATTCATGCCAGAATAAGTTAGATAACAGTTACTAAAAATATTACAGTACAGATAAGCATGATGTGATCTATAACCAAAAGGTTGAACCACCATAATCCCATGAAATATTTTAGTAGTTTGTCCATTCCTCAGACAACTATGCAAAAATAGACATTTCATGTTTTGGTTGACAGTAATAAAGGACTTGTTCTTAAAAAGGAAAATGTAACGTTCTTTTTTTCTATGTTTTTATTTTATTCAAAAGAAAGTTAAAATACAAATCTCCCCAAAAAATTTAAAAAAATTAAAAACAAAAAAATACAAAACAATCAAGAAAAAAGTGTACTGAAAAGAAATAAAATACATATACACATGTTATCATCCCTAATTGAATACTGATTAATACATTATTATATTGGTTCTCCCCCCTTGTGAAACAGGCTCCAAAATTTTTACACTAGTAAATCTATTTGCAAATTATTGACGTACCTTATATATAGCATGTTAATGACAAAATAGTTAAGAGGAACAACAACAACAACAACAATAATAATAATAATAATGACAAGGGTAAGGTTTCAAAACTCTCTGTTAATGAACTGTTATTATAATCCACTCATAGAAAATTTGCCATCACATCTTATCTATCCTAAATCACCCCAAAAGTTAAGAATAATCAAATATCCATGTTCTTAATACCATCTATTATTAATTGTGGTCTAATTAAATATAATTAATTAAGTCTACTTGGTGTCTCAATCTTCCAAAAAAAAAATCCATATAAAAGTGATTCTATATGGGCCCTCAGTCTCTTAAGAAAGAAAAATTTCTCACTTCCCCATTCAGTCATACTTTTAGTATTGTAAAGAAATGCAGGCTTGAACTTCAAAGAGGCGCATAAGATCAGCTCAGTTAGCTCTCTGGCTATGGAGTACATATCTTTTTGGTCTGCAACTTTCATATCAGAGTCCTTTTGTGAATCTAACTTATCCAAAACTACATGCCTCTGCATAATTTCCATGGCCATTATAATCCCATAAACTTTTTTTTTTAAAAACCTAAAAGTTGCATGTTACCAAAAAGTTTTTTCTGTAGATTTCAACTACCCTTGTTAGTCTGTAACCTGATACATTTGTTACTCTATGAAAGTTGATCAGCGAACATAGAACAGTGAAGCAGAAGGAAACAGGTAAGATATTTTTGGGGCACTTCGATCCAAATAAAAATACAAAAGAAATAAACAAAAGAAATAAATGTTTTGCAAATACAAAAAATACAAAAATCCTGTAGTGAGAGTCCAATAATAATAATGTAAATTAAATGAAGGCACTTCAACATCCAAAAGGATGAAATGTGAGAAGGAGGGTTATTCAAAACAACTACATAAATCAAAGGAAAAGGAAAAGGAAAAAAAACAGCTAACGTCCAACAGAGGGTTGAAATAAATTAGCATTCAAGTATCTGATCAACTTTTAAAGATAAAAAGCAGAGTAAAACAATAAATTCAAAAGTGAAAGTTAAAACCCAGGCCTGCTTAGAAAACAAAAATGCTGACAGGAAGATGGATTTGTTCAATGACTTTCTGACTGCTCCCAGAGGGAAGTGGTATCTTCAGGACTCCCCTTCCCAGGTAGGTCCACAACTGTCCAAAAGTCATCTTGGGTCATTCCTAAGTGCTCCCATACAATTCCAGGGAGCAGCACTACCAGAGAATCAGCTTTGGCAGCAAAAACAGCAGATTGTCGGCAAGAAAAATAAAAGAGACTGGGAAAATGCAACATACCGAAGCATCAATTTTTAACCGGCTTCAGCAACATTGGAACAGAAAGGAAAAAAACAGAAAGGTGACAACCAATCTAGCTGTATGAAAGAATTTTTTGGGAGCTTCCATTAATAATAGTAAAGTCACATCTAACCATTAAAAAAGACCAGTCTGTGAATGCATAAGTACTGTATATAACCATTAATTTGGCCTTGCCAAACATCAATAGAAAGGCTGAAATTAATACCTTGCCAAAATATTTAATGTGCTTACAGAAGAAGATTGTCCTATGAGAAATTTCCCACGAAGATTACAATCTGTTGAAATTTCTGTTAGGAAAAGGATTGCTATCTTTTATTTGTGGCAGTTTCATGGTTTCTCATAGTTAAATGCTTCTCAGTATAACCCAATATAACCCAAGGTCACCCTGCTGACTAAAGCAGGAGTAAATAGAACTCATGGTCTTCTGATTTCTAGCCTGATGCCTTAACCATTACATCAAATTGATTTTCAATATAATATACACCAGAGGTGGTATTCAGCCGGTTCTCTCTGGTTCGGGCGAACCAGTAGTGGCAGCTGCGGGAGGTTCTGGCCACCCACCCCAATATCATGTCCAAGCACTGCGCATGCGCAGACATAGTGTGTGTGAGCATAGAGAGAGAGAGAGAGAACGCTCACATTTGCGAACCAGTAGGGAAAGTAAGTGAATCCCACTGCTGATATACACACGTTAAACAATACAGATCTAACTACAAACACTGATCCGATCAAATATGTTTCAAATCAAAAATCAAAAGCAACGTATTTATAGCTTTCATAACATAATTCTAATTATGTTAGAATGAAAGCCAATGCTTCCCAGGAGTGATTTTTTTAAAAAGCTTTTAGAGGTAAAGGACAGATTTGCTATAAACCTAAAAACCTCACTACAAACCACCACAGATGTTAAAAAGCATCATCCAGAGCTACAGAAATATTTCAGGTTATTTTCAGAGCTATGATAGATACATGCTGGCTGGCAAGAAACATGTCCATGAGGCCTTGCAGTGTGCAACATTACATATCTGATCTGATTAGGTGAATTGGTATTTGGAACGTCAGTGTTTTCGCATGAGTCCTGTTACATAACATGGGCAATGTCAGGTTTCTCAGCATGAATTAGATACTCATTTTGAGCAAAGTAGCGCATGTTAATTTCCTGCCTCCCTCTCCTTTTTTAAGTTCTTCCTTTATTTCCTGGGTGTTATTATCTCATCTTTTTAACAGCTGGTTATAACACCTAAATAATCTCCCACAAATTGAATTAATAATTGTTTTTGTTCTAAGGCCTCTATAATTATTCATGTCAGGAAGCACTGTTTGCTGTGGAACCGGTAAATGAGCCTGGACTAGACTTGGCTTCTGCTATCTTCTTTTGCTATTTCCCCTCATTGCAAGAAAGCTGAATTCCTTCTTTCCTTCCTTTTTTATTGAATTTATGCCCTCCCTTTCTCTTTATTTCAATATTTCAAAAGCTTAAAATACAAGCATATGAAACATAATGGCTTTATTCCACTTAAAAACCAACATTAAAAAAAAACCTTATAATGAATGTATAAGAAATATTTTCTCGTTACTGAAAAAGTGAGAGCTAAATGTATATCCTTAGGGCACACATCATAGTTGTGTGCTACACAGAAGGCAGCCTTTTCTCATATACTCCATAGTCAAGTTTCCTGCAACGGGGCATGTATGAATGAAGAAGACCTTTCCTGCTCAGCCAAGTAACCAAATAGTTTCATAGCAAGACAGATGATCTTAAGCTGTTTGGAGTTTAGATCAACACCAGCTTCTTAAACTGTGGCTGAAAGGAAACTGAACTGTCAAAATATGCTTTAATGGTTCCTACTCCTTGCACTTGTCAGCAGCCTGGCCAATTACAATTTCTGGATACTTTTCAAGCACAATCACACATACTACACACTGCAGCAGTTGGGATGGACTGTAACCAAGTGTGGAAAACAGTTGTTCAATCTTTCCCAACGTTGGGGCACTAACCAGAGGTGGTATTCAGTAGGTTCTGACCAGTTCTGGAGACGGAAATTTTGAGTAGTTCAGAGAACCAGTAAATATAATCTCTTACTGACCCCACCTCCATCTATTCTCTGCCTCTGGAGTCCCAGCTGATTGTGAGGAAATAGGGATTTTGCAGCAACCTTCCCCTGGAGTGGGGAGGGAATGGAGATTTTACAATATCCTTCCCTGCCACGCCCACCAAGCCATGCCACGCCCACTAAGCCACACCCATAGAACTGTTAGTAAAAATAATTGAATCCCACTAGCAATAGCAATAGCAGTGGACTTATATACCGCTTCATAGGCCTTTCAGGCCTCTCTAAGCGGTTTACAGAGAGTCAGCATATTGCCCCCAACAATCTGGGTCCTCATTTTACCCACCTCGGAAGGATGGAAGGCTGAGTCAACCCTGAGCCGGTGAGATTTGAACCGCTGACCTGCTGATCTAGCAGTAGCCTGCAGTGCTGCATTTAACCACTGCGCCACCTTGGCTCTACTGGCACTAACCATAGTGGTGCAAATGTTCCAATTGCAATGTTGCTGAATGGTTCTTACATTTTTTTCTTGATGTACAATCTCTGTCATTCAGCCTATTGTTGAGTTTATGCTTCAAGGGTACTGATCACTTACTTGAGGTTTGAGTTAGGTGTCATCAACACACTGATGACACCTCTCTCCAAAGCCCCTAATAATCTCCTCTAGCAGTTTGAGCATATGTTTCAGCTTTCACAATAAGACAGAATCCTGAGGATCATCATAAAATAATGAATTTCAGCCCTATAAAGTAGACCAGGCTAAGAAACAATTTCATATAGATTTTAAATTACTTCCATTGGAAAATCAATTGTGAAACACAGAAAGCTCTCGTTTTGTTTTCTTTCCATCCCTGGGGTCCAGATACATCTGGATAAGTTTGATTTTCTAGGCCCAGAGGGCAAAAATATTCCCCTTTCCAAGCTTAAGTAAACCCAGACAATCATCCAGGTATATGTCTTTGTTTTCTGCATTAAACACAAAAACTGTTGCACTCTAGGATGAAAATGCCGTAAGCAACTCACATAAAAACCTGAATTTAACGACTGAAAAATTAGACTCCAGAGATGAAAATGAAACGAGAGCCTCCTGAGTTTCACAAGAAAGCCAATGCTCGTTTGAAAGAATGAGAATCCAAGCCGTATGAGGCTACATATCAATCACACTGGCTGTTTCCTCAGTTGTTCTAATGGGATTGGAGGGGAGGGGAACGGAAGAGAAGAAATACACAGCTACAACAGTTACTTCAGAGATTAGCTGATTTGTTCTGAATTAAAATCTCAAAATTCAATGTTGTAGATAATAGCGTCTTCTTAGACTGCTCTTTGATTTAAACACTGCTGGTCTGCACAATTAAAATATTATATTTGCAGGTGCAATCTTCCTATATTGTTTAAATACCATTTCTCATTCTCAGCATAAACTAAGCTTTCTTAGGTTGCCTGGAAACTGCAGAAAATAACACAGAAATGGGGTCATAACTGTGTATTACACAGCTCCTCCCAACATCTTGCCACCTCAGTATTGGGATTTTACTACTGCCATGGGATGAGTATGGCTGAGGAACTAGATAGAGACCACAAACATCCCCTTGTGGCTCCTATCCTCCTCTTCCCCCAAATGGTTTGGTGCAATGGGCTGTAAAAAAAAATACATGAGGAAAAGCTGCAGCCTAGACAATGATCAAAATCAAAGAATCTCACCCCAAAGAAGGAATGGGGGCATGGAGGCATTTTGGAAGAGCCCCCCCCCCTCCTCTGGAAAGCAAAGGTAAGGGAACATGAGTAGTGCTTTCAGACTCATAACCTTACAATAAGGATAGAGCCAGTATTCTCTCTCTCTCTCTCTCTCTCTCTCTCTCTCTCTCTCTCTCTCTCTCTCTCTCTCTCTCTCTCTCTCTCCCTCCCTCCCTCCCTCCCTCCCTCTCTCTCTCTGCTTCAGAGAGAGGGGGGAGGGAGGAAGAGAGAGAGTATCTCTCCTTCCTTCAGCCCAACACTCTCGCTGGCATCCCAGCCAGATGAGAGGGACTGCAGAGGATCTCCTCGAGCCTAGGGCAACGAGTCATTCGATGGGAAACTTGTCTCTTGGAAGGAATGACCCAGCTTGGCTCCTGCTTTCGATCTGCCGCCCAACGACCGAACGGAGAAGGGAAGAGGCAGGAGAGACGAGGCAGGAGAGACGAAGCGGGAGCCAAGCTGGGTCATTCCTTCCAAGAGGCAACTTTCCCATCGAATGACTCGCTGCCCTAGACTCGAGAAGACCCTCTGCAATCCCTCTTGTCTGGCCGGGATACCAACGACAGTGTTGGGCTGAAGGAAGGAGGGATACACACGCTCACACTCTCCCTTCCTCTCCTTCCCTCCGTCCCTCCCTCTCTCTCATAGTCTTGGTCAAACCACTTCTGAAATGTAGTGCCTGTAATGCAATGCAGCTTGTGGTGGTGCTCCAACTGATAGGCATTGTGCTACCTGCTGTAGAGAGTGAGGGTCCTACAGATATCACCAAAGTAAGGAATGTCAAGTAATGTAAAATGAGAGGAATCCCAAATATCCTCCCCCCAGTCCAAGTCTGATTCATCTTTGGATTTAGTTAGTTTCCATTCTACCACCACCCAATGTGTGCCAAGCTCAGAATAAGGCTTATTCTGACAGAAAAAAATTCCATTTTAAGCCAAAGCAATTTGGTGTCTGATATTTTACACCTTCCAGCAGAGCAGCCTTTCCCAACTTAGTACCCTCCAAGTATATTGGACAATAACCTCTTTAATTTCCAGGCAATATGAGGGCTACAACTTAGTACCCAGACAACTAGGAGGAGCTGAATTGGGGAAGATTACAATGGACTTTAGAATAGTAACTCATCGGGCTGCACTTTACCATCAGCTGGTGTCAGAGTACAGATACTCCTCAACTTACACAGCTGAGTCCAACATTTCCATCACACTGCATCACACTCATGTTGGAAGCACTAAGGCACTTCCAGGTTGAAAGGAGTAGCCGGTGGGTGACAGCACTGTTGCCTGGGGGATGACCAGTTGGGGGCTCCTTTCATGTCCTTGGCAGGAGTTGGGAGTGAAGAATGGGAGCTCACCGTGTCCTATGGCAGCCCTGGGGCCTCAAATATGGGCTTGCTGCTTGTCAACTCAGCGTCGTAACCATACGAGCCACCGTACTCCCCAACATTTCTACTGCTAAGCAGGACAGTTCACTGCAGCTGTTAAGTGAATCATGCATTTGATAAGGGAATCTGGGTTCCCTGATTGATTTTGCTTGCCAGAAGCCAACCGGGGAGGTCACAAATGGTGATCACAGGATCCTGGGACAATGCAACGATCATAAATATATGCCAGTTGGCAAGTGCCAGTTGATCAGGTGACGAGAGGGGTGCTGCAACAGTGATAAGGATGCAAACTAGTCATAGGTCACTTTTTTCAGTGCCATTGTAACCTCGAGAGGTCACTAAATGAATGATCGTAAGCCGAAGATTGCAAGCCCTGTAAGGAAAGCTTTCCAAGAATCTATACTATGTTAAAGAATTTCGGGAAACGGCACCATTTTTGTCCATCAAGTTAGGGGAAACCTCATGGGCTACAGTTCAGTGCATCTTGTTGTTGTCTATCTTGCACTGTGTAGATCACCCCTGATACGCTTTCAAAAAGCAACTTTAAAAACAGCAGCTTCAATTCTTAATCCTGGATTTAAATCCTAATGGCTGCCTAGAGGGAATGCAAAGCTCTCTGCCTCTTCCCCAGCCTGCTTTTAGTGGCATCAGCAGCTTTTCCAACAGCTGAACAGGGCACAGGAAGGGCAATACCTCTCTAGGTTCGCTTTTTCCACCTAGAGAGCCTCCGTGAAACAAATGGTTTAAATACCTTAATTAGTAGAAAGAACATTGTTTTCCAAAGAAAAATACTATTCTGATTTTTAAAGACATTTTATCTATATATACATCATAATCAGTGATGGGATTCAACCGGTGTAACAATCGGTCTGCTTAGCGCGTGTTTTGCACTTGCACGCATAAACGCAGTGCATTTGAAAACAGCTCTAAAACTTACCTTCTACTGCAGCCCATGAGTAAAACAGCTGAGGCCCAGCCGCGCCTATCAGCTGGGCTTCAAACAAATGAAATATAGGACAGACTAGCGCAGGTGTGCATGGGCAGGGCCAACTGATTGCCAGAACTGCTGGTTCACCTGAACCGGTCCAAATTGGCTGAATCCCAACCCTGATCATAATCCATGGGAACCAGTAAATTCTATCCTCCATTCTCAGTACAAATTATTGGATTAGAAAGGCCCTTTATGAAATTCGTCACTCCTCACCCTGACTCTCTTCAATTTTAGACAAACACATGCCCCGCTAATAATTTTTTTAGAAATAGTAGCCAATGAGCCATCTTTTTAGACAAAGCAGTTAGGCGCTTCAAACCACTCTGCAATTCATGTATTAAACAACAAATAAACACTCAATAGTACATGGCAACCAATTATGGTCTTTTTTGTATGGTGTGTGCATTTTTAGCCATGTTTGCACACTCATGCAATTAAATTTTAAATTGAATAGTTCCAGTTTTTTTTAATAGTCACATTTAGAAATGTTATAATTAAAAGCCTTTTACAAAAAAAGGATATATCCCAATAGTATTCTTCTTATCCCATTGTGCTGAAACTATCAAAGACTCCTAACGCGCTGCTAGCATTGGGATGGTTAGCGGCACAACTGTATTCATACATTATTTTAATGTGCATCAAGATTTTTTTAATACTCAGAATGTTATGATTCCTCAAGGAAAGAAAAAAAGCATATTTGGATACTTTCTATAGAAAATATAGAAAAGTATAGAAAACCCCTTAAGTATCCTGAAGTTTTGAATGCCCCTGACAATATTTTTAAAAGTTCTCACTTAATCGGTAAATGTTTTATTTAAAATCATCAGCAGTTTAATTTATGGCACCAAATCTTGACAATGTAACAGTCTCCTAATAAACTATTGAGGCAAGTACAAAAGAGGGTAACGGCATTTTGGAGTTGTTATCAGAAAGACAAGCTCAATTCTTACGGTCCAGCAAGAAAACCATATACAGGTAGTTCTCAACTTACAACTGTTCATTTAGTGACTGTTCAAAGTTACAACGGCACTGAAAAAAAATGACATGACCGTTCTTCACACGTATGACCATAGCAGCATCCCTATGGGCACATGATTTTCGTTTGGATTCTTGACAACTGATTCATATTTATAACGGTTGTAGTATCCCGGGGTCATGTGACCATTTTTTGCGACCTTCTGACAAGCAAAGTCAATGGAAACCTCAGATTCACTTAACAACTGTGCTACTAATGTGACAAGAAAAGTCGTAAAATGGGACAAAAACTCACTTAACAAAATTCTCACTTAGCAACATATATTCTGAGATCAATTGTGGTCAAAAGTTGAGGACTACCTGTAGACTGCATTTCAGAATGAACAATCCCAATAGAAGAAATATTTGTAAATCAGGATTGAACCATGGGGTCCTTGGTGCTCTCTGATCTTAGTCATTTGCTTGCAGACATTTCATGATTCAATTAGGGAATGTCACCAATGCTAGTGGATGTGGGATTTGCTCCCTGTTTATGTACAGTAGCTTGCTTGCCAGTGTTGGTGGGGGCATGGTTTTCTTCTTGAGAGCTCCTTGATTAGGGTATTGTTTTCTGCTTGATTGTTTCTCTAGTGTTAATTCCTGCTTATCTGGCTGGTGGCTGCTGGAGAGGATGTGTTAGGGACTTTTTATTTCCTTCTTAGCTTTTTTTTTTTTGTCTCTTGAATAGTATATAAATGTGGTTTATCTCAATTTGTCTATTGATGGGTGATTTGTCTGAATGCCAATCATCCAATAATTTCCTAGCATTTTTTGGCTTTAGCTTGATCTAGGATGCTCACCTTTTCACATCTGAAATTATAGTTGAGTCTGTACCTGGGTTGTGAGATTAAGGAGTTTTCAACATGTCTTCTGGCTGTATGAGTTTCCACTGTATATTGTACGTGACTTCTGTTTCTTTTTTCTTCTTAGTTACTGGATCTTTCAGTTTACTTAAGATGTTTCTGTGGGCTTTGGTAGATTTGCATGCTACTGTGGTGCCATGTGGTTATAATATCTCATTAGTAATTTCTGAGATATTTTTGAAGTATGGCACCCAAAGGATGTATGTGTGGATTGAGTGGTGATACGTTTTTTTTAATGAAGTGGTATAGGTACCCATTTTGTAGAAATATGTTTTATATGTGGTCTAATTCCTTTTTCTAGTGTTCCAGGTTACTCTACTGACTAAATAATGTTCTTAAACAGCACCTCTTGCAGGAATTTGGGTTTTCAAGTTTGGTAATGGGATTCTTTGTTAGGGTGGGTTACGTTTTGATAGGCTTGAGTTTCTAATTTGCATTGTTTCCTCTGCAGATGAGGATATCCAGGAAAGATAGTGTTTACTTCTTCCTTGTGAATTGTGTTCCTTTGAAGTTATTGTTGAATGTCTCATGTATCTTCTCTAGTTGTTCCTTTTTTTATTATGACAAAGATATCATTTATATACTGGATCCATACTTTTGGTTTTATGCATGAGAGTGCTATAGTTTCTAGACACTATATTATGGTCTCTGCTATGAGTTCTGAGAATAGTAATCCCATGGGTATTCCTCTGATTTCGTGGTATATTTGTCAATCAAACTGAAAGTATATAGTGTGGCAGAGCTTGCTAAGTTCCATGATACTGGATATTTTTATTTTAATGTTATTTGATTAGGTCAGGTGTGTTGGATATGCTGCCATGAATCTTTTGCTAGTTCTCAATCTTTGGCTATGACATTGAATGAAACCATAATTTCATCTTCTTCTATTTTTAAGTCTCTGATTTTTCTGGAGGCACTGTAATGGAGAGCTAATAGAATATTTGTTTCCCTCTGTGAGTTATCTAAGCTTTTCTGTATGCTCTATGTTGTATGTTGGGGTTTATAGTAACGATACAGTTGGATGTAAAGGTATGTCAGGCTTGTATGTTTTTGAATGTCCACAAAAGCACTGGGGGATGGCTACACTGCTTTTCATTTGCCATTATTCTTCTTTTGTGATTTGACCTTTCAAGGTTAGTTATGGGTTCACGATGAGATTGTCTAGTTTCTGTACTGGTTTGGCATTTACTAGAATGTAGGGGTTTTTGTCCTTCAGTATTCTTTGGCTTTTTGAATATATTATGTTCTGTCCATGACAGCTGTAGTTTGACCTTTGTCTGCTGAGAGCAAGTTGGTGGTTTGTTTCTCCTTTAGATTTTTGAGAGCTGCTTTGAGTTGGTTCTTATTCTATGTTGTTTTGATCTGTGGTATAATTATATTTTGTTGGGTCTCGGCAAGCTCTGTGGTTTTAAATGTTGCTTCTTCTAAGACTGCAATGAATTCTAACTGATTAGCATTGTCTATATTGTATTTCTTTCCTTTTCTATTTTTCGGTCTGTTTTAGAGATGTGGTCTTGATGGTAGTCAGCATTTTTGTGTGTTCTGAGGTCATGGTTTGCTCCAGTTGTTTCTTAAAATTATCTATGATGTGCTGGTATTTGTTTAGTCTGAGAATGGAGGTGAGAATGGAAAATCCTAATCTAAGTTCAGAAACAGATATTGCTTGCACAGATCTGCCTGTTTATATTTCTGCTGTATTTAATAATTAGTCTTATTTGTCAGAAGCCTGAGAAAGAAAATCGGACTTCCTCTAATTAAACAAATTACAAAATGGCAAAGTATACTCTTAGAATCCAACTAACTAGGATTATTTCAGTAAACCATGGTTAAAAAAACATGACCTAATACAATATGTATCCCAGACCATATCTTTACTAGGGATGGTTGATCATTACTCATGAGGAAAAGGCCTTGGACCTTCCTCCTCCTTCTCCAAGTTCATACTCAGGACAAAAGCACATGGCCTTCACTAAGATCTTTTTTATATTTATATTTAGCAATTATGTAAAACTATTGTCAAGTTTATAATCTAAATGTGAACATTCCTATATATAAACCTAGTCCCATTCCTGTGTAATATTACTATCATATAGCAATATACATTTCTACACATCAAATGGCTACCCTTTAAAGAGCAAGAAGCTTTGCAGAGACAGTAAAGGTGGTTCCTCAACAGCAGTTTGTAGAAAAGGCAAACATGCGACAATAATAAGACTATAACAATGACACAGTGAAGTAAGCATCTCTGAGGAGGACCCAGTAGACCTTCCCAAAGACAGGTGAATACAGTAGAGAAGATCAGCGGCTTACCTGGATCTTCACAGCAATGAGCACAGAGCTAAGCTCCTTGTCTAGTTCCCGCAGCACCGTCAGCTTTTTCAGGCGAAGGCTGCACAGCCTGTAAGACAGAGAGAATGGGATACATTCAGGCACCACCATCCCAGGGCCCCTGCCGCATGATACAAGAGGCTCCGGAGGTTGCCTGGGATATTGCTGACCACGGCGGGGCCTGAGTTGCTCCTCTAGCTCAGGAACTCCTGAATTCATGCAGCAGAGAGAAAGCGGATCAGAAAAAGAGGAAAGGAGGAAAATTAATAGAGCTAAAGCAGGATTAAGAAGATTATGCTATGACAGGAAGTTGCAAAGCACACAGAGGAGAAATCCCTTCCCGAAAGGAAACCAGTGCCAGCTCTGTACAGAGACACTTCAATGATTAGGGGAATTTCCTTATAATTATTGCAGTATGGTAGCCTTAATGTAACCCAAAGAATTTTTTTTCCTTGTTTGTTTTCTATTTGGATAGTAAACAACGGACAAATAATACTTAAAGTATAAGTTGCGCAACAGCAGATACAGTAAGATTGAGTTAAATCTCTGTACATCAAATCATCCTATTCAGTGAATCCTATTACTTCCCATTTGGTCCCCTCAGCCTTGTTTCTGAATTACCTTACTAGCACTGAGTACAGCCTGGTGTTTAAACAACCGTTACTCATTCAACCAGGAGTTCTAAGGAGAGGAATGGGGAGGGAGACACACAAACCCCGCTTTCTCAGTCTGTCTGTTTTATGGGACATTAACAGGGATTGGAAGACGACTTTTTACTATGAATATTCAGTGTTCTAAAAAGCTAGAATCTTGCATTTCACATGCCATGAAGATGAGCACTTCCCCTCCTTTACAATTAGCAGGAAAACACATCCAATTCTCTAAGCAGTCTAGTAAAAAAAATTCTGATAACTACCTTTTGTAGTTTATATTAACAAAACAGTTCTTTGTGGCCCAGTTTCCTCCTGATCCACCCACATTACATGAAGTCAGGAATGAGACATTACAGAGATTGTCAATATTTGTCTGAGGTTCCAACCCTCATCAATCATCCATCCTAGGCCCCTCAATTATGGGGTGCTGCAGGGGTCGGTCCTGTCCCCCCTCCTATTTAACATCTACATGAAGCCACTGGGTGAGATCATCCACCGGCACGGGATTAAATACCACCAGTATACGGACGATACTCAGTTGTATCTGTCCGCCCCGTGCCAACTCAGTGAAGCGGTGGAAGTGATGTGCCAGTGCCTGGAAGCTGTTAGGGTCTGGATGGGAGTGAACAAACTTGCACTCAATCCTGACAAGACCGAATGGCTGTGGATGTTGCCCCCTAAGGACAGTCCATCCAGTCCATCCTTAACCCTAGGGGGAGAAAAATTGCCCCCCTCAGAGAGGGTTCGCAATTTGGGGGTCCTCCTGGATTCGCAGCTGACCTTGGAACACCACCTGTTGGCTGTGACCAGAGGGGCCTTTGCCCAGGTTCGCCTGGTGCACCAATTGCGGCCCTATTTGGACTGGGACAGTCATTCAGACAGTCACTCATGCCCTCGTTATCTCAAGACTGGATTACTGTAATGCGCTCTACTTGGGGCTGCCCCTGAAAAGTGTTCACAGACTGCAATTAGTCCAGAATGCAGCCACGCGAGCGATTCTGGGTGTGCCAAGGTACACCCATATCACACCTATCCTCCGCGAGCTGCACTGGGTGCCCATTGGTCTCCGAGCACGATTCAAGGTGCTGGTCGTCACATTTAAAGCCCTACATGGCCTAGGACCCGGGTATCTGTGAGACCGTCTTCTGCCACATACCTCCCTCAGACTAATAAGATAGCACAGGATGGGCCTTCTCCGGGTGCCGTCAGCGGGACAATGCCGACTGGCAACACCTAGGAGTAGGGCCTTCTCTGTTGCTGCTCCGGCCCTGTGGAATGAGCTGCCCCCTGAGATCCAGGCCCTACCCACTCTCATGGCCTTTCGCAAAGCCATTAAAACCTGGCTTTTCCAGCAGGCTTGGGGCTGTTGACCCCTTGATTGAGGTCCAGCCCCCTCCTGATTGGGTGTTTGTTGTGCTTCCCTTTTTAACCTTGTTGTGTCCAATTGTTTTTAATAATTCTTTTTAATCTTTTTTCATTTCTGTAAACCGCCCGGAGTCCTCCAGGATTGGGCGGCATAGAAATTTAATAAATGAAATGAAATGAATGAAATCCAGTCAAATAACAGAAGTAATTCAGCAAATTCAGTTTACAATAGATATTTCCAAGAAATTCCTTCAGCATCATTGTTTTGGGGACAAAAATGGAGCACCTTTTTCATCGAAAAACACCATTTTACTTTTAGACCAAAGTTTATGAAGTGATTTTTTTTCCCTCCAGAAAAAGGATCACACACAACTGATAATTCATCAAAAAGATTTATATTCAGACCTCAGCATGGAGGGTACAATTTGCTATTTTTCTCCCTTCACAAGCCCAGCAGAAACATTTCTGAACATATGCAGTATGCATCATTCATAAACCTCCCGAAATGCAAACCTTTGTACAAAATTTGGGTCAGCCTTGACTCAATTTTTTTTCAGTTGCAGTGGCGGCACGTATATTAACTATTTTCCTGTGCTGGCTTTGTGAATCTTCCACCACTATTGAAAAAAGACTGCGGGGATATGGGAGAGAGGCAGATAGTTTAATTGTATGTCATAAAAAGCCAAGCTATCTATGCAGATATAACAGCTGATCAAAAAAGGTGTGCAAGTTTTTAGAATGCAAATTACTTCAAGCAGTCCTACACTTTGCTGAGGCAGATCTGGGGTTACTGCTATGGATTACATGGAATTCTTTATCGTTTGTGTCCCCCTATCTCTCTGTCCCTGTCATCATGGCCTGCCACTAGGACATATTTGGACTGAGGTGCTAAATACTAGAACCAAGCACTTGTCCTTAATTCTACACTGTAGATGTTCTCAGATGATTTATTATTATTATTATTCAACTACATCATGATGTTCTTCACATAAGAAGGCTGTCAGTGTCCTTTGGTTCAGAATGTGAAAAATAGAAAATGAAAGTTTTCTCCTGCTAGCTAATTATGCAGCAGAATGGCAACCATTCAGTAAAAACATCTGGTTTTCTATACTAAATTTTCAAGGAAAAGGAATCTTCATTCTTTGTACCTCCTTAATGGAATAGCCACTAAATACCTTTTTGATTCTTTAGAGCCATCATGGCAAACCTATGGCACACGGAGCCCTCTCTGTGGACACATGAGGCATTGTCCAGATGAGTTCCACTGCACATGCGCGCGCTTCCCTCCAGACAGCTGATTTTTGGGTTTCTGCCACACATGCAGAAGATGCATGTGCATGCACAGAGGGGTGTCACATGTACATGTGCGGGGGTGGGGGAGTGCGGGAGGGTAGCATCATCCCCCCCCGTCCCATTTTTGGGTTTAGGAGACTTCAGGAGGCCTGCTAGGCCAAAATGGGCTGCGGGGAGGGGTGCGGGGGGGAGTGCATGCGCTTTTGGCATGTGAGGACGAAAAGCTTACCCATCACTAGTTTAGAGGACACTTGCCATTGAAGCATTCCAAGAATTCAGTAGGCTCATTGTTAAAGATGCCGCAACATATTCTATGCATTTACAGTTTTCCAAACATTCACCTTCTAGAGAAAAATCCAGCAGGTGGCAACATCTAGCTGAACCATGGCTAATTTCTGAAGCACAGCAGATTTAGCCCTGTTTAAGGATTAGATCTGGGTGTTGATCTACTTTCAGGAATACAGATTAGACTGGATACTCCACGCCACTTCTGAAACATGCATATAGTCATCAACACTGTTCCCTCTAAGGTGCGCGGCCGCGCGGCCGCGCACATGGCAAGAAACCCCCGCGCAGAGGTTTCTAACTCCCGCGCAGAGGTTTCTTTCAAAGCAAACGTGGGGGAGTCCTTTGCAGGCGGCTAGAACTGGCCGCCCGCAAAGGACCTTCCCAAACTTGTTTCAGCGGCAGCTCTCAGCCTGGCGGCAGCGTCACTCAGACTGTGGAAGGAGGGGGAGGAGGAGGGAACTAAAGAGAGCTTTTACCGAGTCTGCGCCCCACAGCCAGGACTGTCCTTGCGCCCCTCAAGCTGCGTTTCTTCCCCGCAAAGCCCTTCGGGCAACCCGAGAGTTCCGCTTGACGCCAGAAGGGCTTTGCAGGAAGAAACGCCGCGTTTCTTCCTGCAAAGCCCTTCTGGCGCCAAAAGGAACTCTCGGGTTGCCCGAAGGGCTTTGCGGGGAAGAAACGCGGCTGGAGGCGCCAGGACGGTCCTGGCTGTGGGGCGCAGACTCGGTAAAAGCCTCTCTTTGGTTCCCTCCTCCTCCTCCTCCTCCTCCTCCTCCTTCTTTCTGGAGCCCCTTCCTCAAAGATTTGGTACCAAAGCAATGGCGGTGAGGAAGTTGTGTCTTTTGGATTTTGCACTGTTGTCTTTTCAATGGTTCTCAGACTGGTTGAACCTTTAGCAGCTGGGGTGATATTCTTTACTGTTAAGGTTACAATTGGATGTGTTGGACAAATCTTAAAAGATGAAACTTTTATTAAAACGTTTGACTTAACTAAAAACGTCTTCCTTTTTCTTCTTCTTCTTAAATATGATTTATTTATTTATTTTTACTTCAGAAGTTTGATGACCATTGTACAAACTAATCCAACCTAAATGTAGAGGAGGAGAAGAAGGGGGGGGGATTTAAAAAGAGCAGAGGAAAAAGAAAAGAAAGCATGAAGAAAACATAAAGAAAGGGATGGGAGGGAGGGAAGGAAGGAAGGCACTTTATGTTGAAACAGAAAATATTATATAAGGAAGAAAATGGAAATAACTTAGGAAGGAAGGAAGGAATTGCACTTAATATTGAAGGAAAAGAGAATGAAGGAAAAAGTATTGGAAGGATTGAAAGAAGGAAGGAGGAACAAAGAATTACACTTAATATTGAAATGGAAAAGAAAATATAATGAATGAAAGAAGAAGTATAGGAAGGGAAGGAAGGAAGAAAGAAAGAAACAAAGACTGTTGAAACAGAAAAGATAATATAAGGAAGAAAATGGAAAGACGTATAGGAAGGAAGGAAGGAAAAAAGGAAGACAATGTTGAAATGGAAAAGAATATAAGGAAGAAAATGGAAAAAAGTATAGGAAGAAAGGAAGAAATGTACTTAATATTGAAACAGACAAGGGAATGAAGGAAAAAATATTGGAAGGATTGAAAGAAGGAAGAAAGAATGGAAGGAACAAAGACAATGTTGAAATGGAAAAGAATATAAGGGAAAAAATGGAAAAATGTTAGGAAGGAAGAATTACACTTAATATTGAAACAATTGAATATAATGAAGGAAAAGGAAACAGGAATAAGGGAGAGACGGAGGACTTCAGCTCCCAGAATTTCCCTGGCTGAAGAATTCTGGGAACTGAAGTCCACCCCTCGTAAAGTGACCAAGGCTGGGAAAAGAATCCACACTAGTAGGGACAATGCAAGCTATGCTTCACCCCACCCCGTCAGTCCATCTTAGCGTGCAAGAAAGACATCAGACAACGCCATAGTTGCTATGGTAGCATTTGGCTATGCGCAGCGATGCTCTCCTGGTCTTTATGGGTGGGAGGGGGGCAGTTGAGCTATGATGCTAATCCCCTCGTGGGAACACAGAGGGTGGGAGAAGAGAACCAAAGAACTTCAAACTCCAAGGTTCTGGAGTGGAGAATAAGGGGATCAACTTTGTCTAAATGATATTGACATATAAAGAACGGTTGTAGGAACTGGGTATGTCCAGTTTGATGAAAAGAAGGACTAGGGGAGACATGATAGCAGTCTTCCAATATCTCAGGGCCCAGGGTTGCTCCAAAGAAGAGGGAGTCAAACTATTCTCCAAGGCACCTGAAGGCTGGACAAGAAGCAATGGATGGAAACTAATCAAGGAGAGAAGCAACCTAGAACTAAGGATAAATTTCCTGACAGTGAGAACAATTAACCAATGGACCAACTTGCCTCCAGAAGTTGGGAATGCTCCAACACTGGAAGTTTTAAAGAAGATTTTGGATAACCGTTTGTCTTAAGTAGTGTAGGGTTTCCTGCCTAGGCAGGGGGTTGGACTAGAAGACCTCCAAGGTCCCTTCCAATTCTATTTCTATTGTATTCTCTATATTCTATTCTTTCTCTGTTCTATTCTAATCTCTTCTGAACTAAATGTTTATCTAGAACTCAAATAAATAGCTGCTTTTTGGTTTTATTTTTTTTAATATTTATCAGTCTCTCTTTTATTCCATACTTCTGGTTGAAAGACTATTCTATGTCATGCTAAACAAATGCATATTCTAGTGGCGGCGGGAGCTCGTTGGCATCTTCAGCAGCAGCCCTGCCTCCTGTGAAAAAACCGAAGATGGAGCAGATCCACGCAGATGACGTTGCTGCAACATGACTGGAGGAGGAATTCTGGGAGTTGAAGTCCACAAGGCTTAAAGCTGTCAGGTTTGAAGACCCCTGGGGTTTTTTTCCTAAAGGGTTAGGGGTGCGAGGGTCTTGTAACTTGACAGCTTTAAGACTTGCACGCTTCAATGCCAGAGTTTCTGAGCCAACATTTTGGTTGCTAAGCAGGACCGTTGTTAAGTGATACTGATATTATATAACACTTTTAATTAAGCGGGTACCTTGAATAAACATAACTTTGAGTTTCAAATAATACTGATTTCGTTGTTGTCTTAGGTGACATCTGTGAAAAAAATTCAGGTGCTCAGGCATGAAAATGTGCCGCTCAAACACTATACTTTTCCGCTCACACTGAAAAAAAATTAGAGGGAACATTGGTCATCAAGTCTTGACCTCAACCTGAAGGGTAGCCTTACATTATATAATATCTATGTATTGTCGTCAGTGCTACAGAATTTGCTATAGATGTTCTTTATGATTTCTTGTATGATCTGCAAATAGTGCTCTCCCCTCAAACGTAAATGAGGATATATATCTGATGAGACACAGCAGCAAATTGTTTTACACAGAACACATCATACCTTTGTCACAGAGTATTAAATTTAATTGGTCTCCAACTGACCACAATAAATTAGTCCTGATGCTAGCTACATATCCCTAAAGAAAAAGTTTGATTCCCTATGAAGTCACCAGTATTTACAGCTATCTAAATGTACGCAAACACATCTGCGCACATCAGTTCCCAAGACTCTGCCAACTCTTTTTCCACTGCTTAATATCTGCAGGGAAAAAAGAGAGAAGCCAACAAGAAATATCTTTTTGTTAGATTACTATGTTATTTTTATTAAGCCCAGGACAATTTAACTTGCTAGCTACTAGCATGCATGTTCCATAACGAAGGGCATCACAGGAAGTAGAAAAACTAAGACCCCGTTTCTGTAATTTAAACATGTCATTGATAATACCTCAGAACCATCTATAGCATTTCTATTACAATAGGCTCACAAGAAAATTCTGTTCAAGGCACAATTTACAAAACCCCCCACATTTAAATAAAAATTTGTCATATGTTTTCCCTTCTTCCCATTACTCGTGTAACAGAAACAGAACAGAATAACAGAGTTGGGACCTTGGAGGTCTTCTAGTTCAACCCCCCTGCCTAGGCAGGAAACCCTACACCATTTCAGATAAATGGTATCCAATCTCTTCTTAAAAACTTCCAGTGTTGGAGCATTCACACCTTCTGGAGACAAGTTGTTCCACTGACTAATTGTTCTGTCAGGAAATTTCTCCTTAGTTCTAGGTTGCTTCTCTCCTTGATTAGTTTCTATCCATCTACCCTCTTGTCCTGCTTTCAGGTGCTTTGGAGAAGGGGCGTTGGTCTTACCTAATATGCTTCTTCTCATGCGGTGGAGATAGCATCCATGAATGGTTTGACCTCATCTGTTTAGCTGATTGGACTGAGTCTGTCAGAGCTGTGAGGACACGTCTCCTTTGCTAGGGCTCCCCAGCTTTTGGTGAAGACAAAGTGACAGACTCAACGTGTCTAACTCCAATATCTTCCCCTTATGGACCAAGGACCAGACGATCTTCAGGGTAGGGCTGGATCCTATCTCCACTGCATGAGAAGGACTGTATCAGGTAAGACCAACGCCTCTTCTCCATCATGGTGGAGATAGCATCCAAGAATGGGACATACTAAAACTGGCTTGTCCTTATGGGTGGGCAACAGTCTGGTCTGAAGTCCCCTGATCCCTGTGGACACTCTGCAGTACCCTCCTGCCAAAGGCTGTCTCAGCCGAGGCGAAGATATCCAGTTTATAATGTTTGATAAAGGGGGAGAGAGAGGATCACATAGCTGCTCGACAGACCTCTTCTAAGGAGGCCTGTGTTGCCAATGCCGCCGCCATGCCTGTGCTCCTGGTGGAGTGTGCAGTGACCTGTCCAGATACCTGTCCAGGCCACCGACCTATTGTTGAGGAAGTTACTTTCCTGCCCAGAGATGATGGCTGGAAAGACAGGAAGTAGGAAGTCCGCTTAATATATATGCGGAGAACCGTCCTGATATCCAAGTTGTGCCACTTTTTCTCCAGGGCATGAGTTGGGCCTAGTAGAAGTTTGGCAGGATCAGTTCCTGTGCCCTGTGGAACCAGGTGCACACCTTGGGGACAAAGGAGGGGTCCAGCCATACAACCACCCTGTCAGGGTGGCAAATACATAGGTCCTCCCTCACAGAGAGGACCGCTAATTTTAAAATCCTCCTGGCTGATGTAATTGCCAACATGAATGCCACCTTAAGCGTAAGGAAATGCAGTGAGACAAACCTCAATGGCTCAAAGGGCCCCCCGGTGAGCAAGTGCAATACCTTGGACAGGTCCCAGGTGGGGTATCTGTGCACCACCATGGGTCTCAGGTTGGCCGTGCCCCTTAGGAATCAGCGCACAGTGGGATGCTGGACCAGGAGCTGTAGTTTCCCACATGTGAGCATCGAGGATAGTGCTGCCACATGCCTCCTAATGGTATTGGGTGCTAGCCCTCTATCTAGTCCATCCTGAAGGAACTCCAGGATCTGGGCTGCTGTCACCTCTGTGGGAGGAAGACCTGTTCTATCACATCAGGTGCAAAAGGCCTTCCTTTTGTATATGCAGTCAGTGGAAGCCCTCCTAGACACTTGTATTCTTGATGATCCTGGAAGAAAAATTGTTCTTCCTCAGAACACTGAGCTCAAGTGCTAGGTGGTCAGCTGGAGCTACTGTGGCTCCTGATGGATCAAGCTCCCCTGGCTGAGGGAAATCTTGTCCTGAGGGATCCTCCAGGACTGACAGGTTTACCAGATCGGCAAACCAAGGCCTTCTGGGCCAGTGGGGGAGCAAGGAGTAGGCTCTCTGCCTTCTCTTCCAGGACCTTCCTTATCACCTTGGGAACAAGGGGAAGGGGAGAGAAGGCATACAGCAGTCCTGGAGGCCAAGGACAGTGGAGAGCATCGACCTTCCCCCGCCCCCTGGTGCCAGAAACCTGGGGTAAAATCTCAGTAGTTGAGAATTGTCTGGGGTGGCAAATAGATCCACACTGGGAGGCCGAAATGATATGTGAGCTCCCGGAATAGTGACGGATGCAGGCACCATTCAGTGTGGTCAATTGAGGCTCTGCTGAGCTAGCCTGCTTGCACGTTTGTTACCCTGCGATCCACCATGATGGATCGCAGGTGCCTCTCCGCCCAGAGGCCCAGCCATTTGGCCTCCTGCATGAGGGACGTGTGTATATGCTATGAATGAAGAATCAGGAAAGGTTGCTGGAAGGAATTTTGATATGTCTGTCCTAGCTGAGGGACTGAATCGAAAGCTGGGGAGCTCTAGCAACAGAGGTGTGTTCTCACAGCTCTGACAAACTCAGTCCAATCAGCTAAGCAGACGAGGTCAACCCATTTCTGGATGCTATCTCCACCACTATGGAGATGCCCTTAGTTCTAGGTTGCTTCTCTCCTTGATTAGTTTCTACTCATTGCTTCCTGTCCTGCCCTCAGGTGCTTTGGAGAATAGTTTGACTCCCTCTTCTTTGTGACAGACCCTAAAATAAATACAATGAACCTAAAACAGATATATACAACATTTAAAATTGCAGCAGCAAAAGCTATTACAACAGGAAGTTTGTTATACATATTAATGATAATAGTATCTTATCTACAAGATGAAGCACTACCTTATATAATTATATGTTACATAAACATGCAGCTATTCCAAAATTGTATTTCTTCAAATGGGTTAACTTTTTTCAGATGCTCAACATAAAATTACTGTAATAGTTTTCATCTATTTGTTCTTATACCCATGAGCAACTTTTGCACATATTTTATTTTGTTAAGTCTGATTGGAATGCAATAAAATATGGGGCAACCTCTCTTAATGTTTCCACAACATAATTTATTGAAGTCATTTAAATCAAAATTTTAAAAGCTGGCTCACTACAGTCATATCATAATAAGCCAATAGCATTTTGCTTTTATTCACCCAATTGTCAGGGGAAGGAAATAATTTCAGTAGTGAAGCTCAGAAAATGCAGCTCAACTGCTTACATATTTGGTTACTTTCTCTTTTCTTTATTTTTGTAACTACCGGTATATCTTTATCAAAAACCTTTTTTTACCAATTTTAATATACAATTAACACAGAGTTACTAATCAAACCTGTTATAGAAGACTTCTTTGATAAATCTTAACATTTTGAAATGCTAGGAGATGCATAAAATCCAAGCTGACATAATTATTCTAGTTATACTTATTCACTTATCTGCTGCATAATATTGTATTGGTAATAGGACATTCCTATTCATGCTTGAATGTTATAGCATGTTACAGAACACTTAAGCTGGCTTTGCATATTGTATTAAATGAGGGGTATCAAACTCAATTTTATTGAGGGCCGCATCAGGACTATATATGACTTGGGGGGGGGGGCGTGGTTAGCTTGACGTCACTCATGTCAGGGGCGCTTGTGGCAGCCCAAGCACTCTGTCAGTGAAAACTGGCTCCTGAGCTGTTTTCAGCTGCGACAGCTTCCTGCAACCCTCTGTCAGCAAAAACGGAGCTCGGGAGGGCTGCCTGTAGCCCTCCCAAGCTCCATTTTCACTGTCAGGGGCACTGCGGGCCTGTTCTATGCTGTTTCCAGGGCGGCACCACAGGCCACATCTAAGCACCTCATGGGCCGGATTAAACAATGGTTTGTATAAGTATGATTTGAATCAATCACAATTAGTTGCATTCATACAACTTTCTATGCCAAAAGTAAATAAATAATGCAGGACTTAACATGTGAGGACTGCAGGAACCCATTGCAGACACTTTAGTGGTATTGTTGGTCTTATGGATTAAATGAATCTATAAAAATAGATGCCATGATACTTTTAGCAGCCTTTAAAGATATCAACCATTTAAATTGTTTAACCACTAAAGCTATACCCAGCAACCTATTGTTATGAACCCTTACTGCCAACAATTTTCATGCAATATAGATCTACATCAGAGTAAAATAGAGAGAAAAGGCAAACGCTAACTGATATGAGATATAAGAACCTGCCTTAGATCACTGATCCATCTCACATTGTTTTAGAGAAAGATCATAAAATACATACTAAGGAAAACATTTTGCAGAAAAAGTTACAGTATTACAAAACATGCCATAGATCAGGGCTGTCAAATTCCTGGCCCATGGGCTGGATGCATCACGCACTGACCACGCCCACACCCGGTTGAGCGAAGGGGCAGAAAGTCCTGATACGTCATGTGATGCCACCATGAGGATACAAGTTTGACACCCCTGTCATAGATTAAACCAAAGGCTGAGCAATGAAATGTACTCAGAAGAAGAATTAGGAGACCAATGTAGGTAGAGATGAAGATATTGATCTAGGATACGGGAGATCTAGGTTCAAATCCACCCTCAGAAGTAAAAAGTCATTGGAAAACTTCAGGCTTATTATTTTCTCTCAGTTCTACATACTAAGAAGGATTGTTGTTGTGAAGACAAAATGAAGGGAGACATCTTGAACTCCTGAAAAAATTAGCAGGCCATTTAAAGTGATAACCTTCCTTCAGTGCTGTTGCTTAGCAATTCGTGTTTAACACAAGCTACTTTGGATTCTGGAGGTAGTACAAGCATTACAACTATTATTTATTTCGTCTTCTTATATGGTTACCTATCTCACAGACATCGTATCATAATTTTTCATGCACCTTCAACAAGAAATTCTGCATATTAATATGAACATGTGATAGTACAAGTATATCTGAATAATGAAAAATCTAAGTTGGCAACTGACCTGTTGTTGACTGCAATAAAAAGGTGACAAATTTGAGCATCTCTCATACAGAAATTGTTTATTCTAATCCAGACTTCCCCAAATTGGCTAATTGTTTCCACTATCACCAAGTATAACTAGCGACCAGGCAATCTAACTCAGGGTTTCTCAATCTTAGCATTCTTAAAAGGTGTGGACTTTAACTCCCAGAATTCTGCAGCCAGCATGCTAGCTAGGGAATTCTGAAAGCTGAAATTTACACATCTTAAAACTGCTAAGTGGAAAACACTGATCTAACTGCTTCCACAGCTTCCATCACCCCACTCCATCGCCCCAAGGCTTTGTTTAGCTCCAATGGGTATCAAACCCATTTTGATAGCTTGCAATGTCCTCTAGGTGGCACCAGTTTCCTGACTTTAGCCATTTCATATCTCACTAAATGGTAGAAAAGAATTGACAGTCAATAAGAGTCAGCACTTCTCAAAATCTGTGTGTCAGGTGTTCTGTGTCTTTCACTGTACTATCCCTCTAAAAAAAGACCACTTTACTGATAACAGACAAGGTATATAACTAGTAAACAATATGAAATCTGGAAAAAAACTTGTAACAAATTCTATATAAACTCCAGCAGATCCTGAAAGAGTGAAAAAGTACATTGCTAAGTGACGGTTGAATAGAGCTAAGCCGAATCTGGCATTCAAGGTTCTGCACTCAGCCACCTCTCTCCCCACCCTTCTTTACTGCTATACTGTAGCCCTAATTGTGACTGTGCACAACACCCGCTTCCTGAAATCCAAGCTAACTACTTCCAGAATACTAGAAGTACCTAAATTCTAAGGAACCAGCAGATTTCCTGGCAGTACTCCCAGGACTAGCCATCCTGAAAGCAAGCAAGAAAGAAAACGGAGCCCCAAGACAAAATCTCCCAAGTAATCAGCCCATCCGGCTTTCTCATCGGCAGCCTGAATTCCCCTTAGTGGAAATAACCAAAAGGTTTAAAATAGGCTCACAAAAGAAACTGGCTAAGCTTCTAAGCATCCCTGAAGTTCGACTGAGGCAGTGATGGCTCCAGTTACATTTCCTTAAAGCCATGTCAGCTTGTCTAGGCATTTCCAAGAACCGAATGGTTCTGCCTGACTCCCAAGATTGCACGCAGCCCTGCCCTTTAGTCCCTCTCCATCATTGGCTTCCACATTCCGCCTCCTTTCGAGTTCTTCTGCTTTTGACTTTTGACTTTCCAAAGGCTGACCAGAAGGAATGCCCAGGGAAAGAGGGCCTGGGGGTGGAAGGGGGCGGAGAGTGAGAATGAGAGTGAGAAGAAGAAAGGAAGGAAGGAGGGAGGGAGAGAGGACAGCAACCACCCTGAATGGCAGCACTCAGTGACAAAATTACAAAAAAAACCTCAGAAACTGACTATATCTCACATTTACCCCATCCCTGAAAAAAGTTTCAGATTTTTATGGGGTTTAAAGCCCCAAATTTGAATATGAGCACCCTGCAAGATCAAAATAAAAGTATATTTTAGTTATCTCGCCAACATGTCTTTGGAAAGTCCAGAAGCAGAATATTAAATAATTGAATCCTCACCCTCATCTTCCCTCTGCATTTGCCTGGCATTATTCCCAATATGTCTCTGAGGCCTATTTAGAGATTCCATATTATTTTTCCTTTCAATCACAACAACTACAACATAAACTTAGTCAGCACTCCAAATTAATAAGTGAACGATGTCGTATTGAAACCTGTGCTTTCCCCAACTTGTAAAATGTACCAAATATATTTATATTACCAGAAATAGAGGACACATTTCCTTTTATATGAAAGGTGATGCTGGATAAAACTAAATGAAATAGATGTGTTTGCTCTAGCTCTTACATGAATTAGAAGCATTCGATGTTCAGTGAAAATTGGTAGTGGAGAAATTCAGGTTAAAAATTAGCAATGGGCATATGGTAGGTATGACTTTGAAAATTAATTATTCAGGACTATTTCCCTAAAATCCACTATATGGACTACTCAATAGCATTAATCTAGTTGGCTATTGTGAAAAATGAATGCTGAGTAACAGAGAACTTTAATCTAAACCTCTTGGGCTGTTCAGATATTATTAAATGGAGAAAGGGCTATATCCAGTTCAAATATCAAATCAGATGTGATAATCTGTAAATACACATCTCTGATTTGGAGTGTCCCTTAGCCACATTACAGATGAAACAGGTTGGGGAAAAATAATGCAAGAGTTAGAGCAGGAAACTGATGAAGGCAACTTGTTCAAGTCAGTAACTTCTAACCTTTTTTTATTTTCAACACTGAAGTTTTCTGCTGAGGTATGTCGATTCTCAATCAATCAGAATAGAGCTGGAAGGGATTTTGAGGTGTTCTAGTCCAACCCCCTGCTCAAATGGGAGACCCTATCCATTTCAGAGACTGTCCAGCCTCGTATTAAAAATCTCCAGCGATGAAGCACCCACAACTTCTGACTGCAAACTGTTCCACTAGTCAATTATTCTCACTGTCAGGAAGTTTCTCCTTAATTCTAGGTTGCTTCTCTGCTTTATTAGTTTCCACCCATGGTTTCTTGTCCTGCCCTCTGGTGCTTTAGAAAATAAGTTGACCCCCTCCTCTTTGTGGCAACCTCTCAATGCAAAGGATTTGGAACTCATGTTCAATTGCATACTGATAGATTCATAAGCATAGAGATTATTTTCGCTTTCCTATCTCTCAATCCCTCCCTCTCTGAGAAAATGTGCCCCTGCATGGAACAGAATCCTGTGTAATGATCTGGCTGGAACATGATAGCAGCAATAAATAAGCCCTTTGGAACTGTTTGCTATTACTGGTTTTCAGGAATTCTGATCAGCTCCAAAGAAATTTAAGAGTTCCCCAGAAAGCAATCTGACAACTAACACGCTAAGTAATTAGAGTTAAGACTGACAATGATAATTTCTATTTAATTTCTATTCAATTATAATTTCTATTTAATTTGACACAGTCTGAACAGAATGTCATCTGGTTATAGACAGGTTTCAAGAGAGAGAACATCTGCCCAGACAAGAATGATTAAAATTGGACTTCTCTAACTTGAAATAAAAATACAAGCCACCATTGGTGTGGAAAATCAGGAGATGGAACCATGGCAGCTCCTAATCTTTGTTATGGTTTTATAATATGATGATGGTCACAGGAGCATTTTTAAACTAAAAGTACACTAAAGATTCTTGTAGCCAAGAAACAAATAGGAGTTGTATAAGAATATTAGTGTTTTATACATATTTACACAAACCCAAAGGTGCACTTCAGTGCCTGGATATTACTTCTTACCTTATTGCCAGAACTCCTCACAGCCTTAAGAATACCAAGTTAATCATTTACATAAAATTAATTATCTAGACGTGTATTCAATATTATGAACCAATCATGGAATAGAGCGACAATAACCAGTAGCCAACTGAACGCATTTGTCTCATACTCTCAAACCACTGGGTAGGTTAACTAGTTAATTGGAGCTGAAGTCCAAGGCAGGAACATCTGGACAGCCGAAGAATCTTGCTTTATAATTTGACCTCCTTTTTCCTCCCAAAATTTTCAAGTTTTTCTTTTTCTCTCTCCAACATTCTTGAAAGTGTTTCAAGATTATTTTATAGTCCAGTGCAAAAATGCCACTTCACGAGTTTGTATTCCTTCTTTCCTCCATTCATCTGTCTGAAAGAATTCCCCCCCCCACTTTCCTGTTGCAGAAAGGGCCCCACCCAGAGAGAAAAGATTTAATCTGCCTCTCTCCTCCATGACAGTTCTCTAAAAATCAAGTTCTCAGCCATAATCCTATACTAAAAACAAAGCAATTAAAAAACATTAAGAATTAATTTAGTGCTCCAACCTGGATTGAAGGAATAATAAAAAATGGAATTCATATGAAATAAT
The DNA here is from genome assembly GCF_051295495.1 of Thamnophis sirtalis. Taxonomy (NCBI): domain Eukaryota; kingdom Metazoa; phylum Chordata; class Lepidosauria; order Squamata; family Natricidae; genus Thamnophis; species Thamnophis sirtalis. Next base: position 38,573,436 of record NW_028261386.1, on the reverse strand, counting down.
TCCTAATGCAAGCCTTTTTTTTTCTTAGAAATATAGGATAAGAACTTGAGAGTTAAATATTAAGGCATACATATTATGTATCCTGATATTTGGCAACTTTTCCTAAAAAGGAAACGTGGCTTTTTTTCCTGTTCTTCTAAAATAAGATTAGGTGAAACTCTGCTCGATCAGAGCAAGACTATATTAGTGGCCTACACAGGCCTCCAGGAAAGCCACAAGTATAACACAAAAGCATAATAGCTTTCTATTCATGTTCCTTAGCAACTAAGATTCAGATATATTTGGTTGATAATACTAGACGCAATACATGACAAGAGGCCATTAATAGTATTAAGTATTATTCTCTGTAAATTTGAAAAACACTTTTTAAAGTAGTTGAGTGGATGGCCTTTAGTACACATTGTAATAAAAAAACGAATCCACATCAATAACATATATTCTATGTAGAGTTCTTGTTATCTGTCCTTTTGCCTCATTATTAAGCTTCACCAGAGAACCTCTGTTCTAGCAAATACAGCTTAAAAAAAAGAATGGAGAATACTAGAACCTGGATTTTCCATAAACTTCTCAATCTATCTCTTGAGATAAGTTTAAAAGAGTGTAATTTATCGGTAAAATCTATCACAGCACAAAGTGAATAAAAATAATAACGATCAGTATTGTATGGCATGAAAAATAACACAGTTAAAGCAGATTTTCCTTGGTAGCATGCATATATCAAATTATTTTACATTGTTTTATACAATGTTCAGAAAATAAATTGTTATCAGGCATGCTCCCATTTTTAAACAAAGCAATGGAATCTATAAATTCCAATTCATGTTAGTTTTATTGCCAGCTTCTAAATTACATATTAATCAGTATTAGAATGTACCAGAGGTATCAAAACATTTAAGTTTGTAGCGCAGAATGGTGTGAATTTACACCATTTACAGAGTTAAGCCTGCATTTGAGGTTTAACAATACTCAAATGATGATAACATTTATATATAAAAGATTACAGTCTTTTAAAACATTGTATTTCAGCAGTGGAACTCTTCGTATTTTTAAAAAATTAATAATTTATTTGTTAAAACATTTAAGGAGCAGAATAAGTACTGTAGCTAACTAAAAAAGACACCTAGATAAAGAAAAGAATATCAATAAATAATGAATTTACAATTATTATCACTATATTAAAATTTTCTTATTTCATTAATGAATGAATGAATGTTGTTATCAAGTGTGACCTTTGAAGTAAACTGCTGCAAATTTGGATACTCTGTAATGTGGGATTTATTGATCCAGAAGCAACATATATTTTTTACTAAATAAATTAAGGAGTGTAGATATAATATTAATCTTCTGTAATTGTGAGTTTATCTTCCTATAAATACAAGATCCTAATCGGTGGTGGGTTGCTAACCGTTTAGCTCAAGCCCGCTTGCGCAATGGGTGGGTGGGTGGAGCCTCCTACTGCCACCACCACCGAACCGGGCTAAACTCACAACAACCCACCCACCTCTGATCCTAATGCTGGATCAACACTAAAACATGTTTCCTCATCCTAGAGATCTTTCTTGATTCTGATATATAAAAATCCCATCAAGCCACATCTTCAAACAGTTAAGAGAAAATGGGGCTGAATTAAAAATAACTGATTGCTTCCATGTTGAATAAAGCCTTCCATGACAAATAGGCTTCCAATAAGCTGCCAGTTTACTGCCAGACATCCATTAATTTGTCTGTTTAAAATACATTCAGGCCATTAATAATTTCAATGACTGTAGTGGAGGGTTCCATCAATTAATTATACATTATGTTCCCTGCCAATCAATGTATTTGGGTGACCTCTTCTTCTAATACTAAAAGGCAAAGAACCCAGGATTCTTCTCTGTCCACAGAGAACATAATTTTATAAATCTGTAGCATTTGCCTCTTTCGTGGTTCTGGGAAAAATGTAAGCAAAACTGTGGCTTGTGTTGTTTGGTAGCAAATTTGTACAGATAGTGTTTTAGAAAACACTATCCAAGCAGCATAGGAAATATTGTTCAACTACTAAAAAGCATTTTTGTGAAAAACTGATTTGATGTAACAAAATGTAAGTGGAATGTGATGAGTAATAGCTAGATTAAGAAGCAGACTATCTTTTTAAAAAACCTTCAGTGAAAAAGATAAAATTGATACGAAAGAGTAAAATGGCACTGACTTCATGACTAGCGACTCCTTATGCACCATGCAAATAGAAAAGAACTGACATATAACTTTAGCTTCTCAACTGGAAGATGGGAACAGATGGGAAGAAGCACTACTCTCAGAGTTTATACCAGAGTTCAACCATCAATCTCAATTCTCTAGATACTTAACACTTAATTCACTTTTGGTTAGACTTGACTCTCAGACATGATTTGGTTAGACTTTACTGCAAACAAGAATGAAGCTTTAAACATTAAATTTGACTGTCCACTGTGGTATAACTGTCACAACCTGGCTTCAGAGCTGAAACTGCAGGCTTTCTGCTTTCCAAGCTTCTGATTTAATGGATATTCTTAAAGTGCTGGTAATAAAGCCCCCTACAGCAGGGATGTCAAACTCTATTTCATTGAGTGCTGCATCAAGATTGTGTTTGACTTGGGGGGGGGGGGAGGCAGGGTGGGTGTGGCCAACTCGACATCATTCATGTCAGGTAGGGCTGGGGGGAGATCCTCCTGCAGCCCTCTGCTAGCAAAAATGGAGCCCAGGAGGGCAGGGTGGCACCACAGGCCAGATCTAAGAACCCCGTGAGCTGGATCCAGCCCTCAGGCCTTGAGTTTGACACTCCTGCTCTACCGCATGAGCTTAGGTTATTTCAAGGACCACTTTTCCCTGGTTACATCTACCCTTCCCATCAAGACCAGCAGGAGGGGCATATTACAGGTCCCATCCACTAAGGAGCGCCATCTGACAGCAGGAGAGCCTTTTCCGCCATGATATTTGCCTTTTGGAACAACATCTTCACTGACGTAAGGCTGGCCCCTAATCTATTGACTTTCTGGAAGGCCCTGAAGATATGGCTTTGCTATCTGGCCTAGGATCTGGTGGTGGTGTGGAAATTCTTTACATTGTTTATAAGATGGATGGCACTCTCCTGAAGATGTTTTTATGGTTTCTATGGTTTAAAAAAAATTAATGCATTTTAATGGTTTTTGTGTTATTGGTTTAGTTATTTATTTGTATCGATATTTGTATTTTGTGTTTTTAAATTTTGTGTAGGTCCTGCAGAGTCATGTACGTTAGTTCGGTGACTATACAAATTGAATGAATCAATGAATTGATATATTAATGAATGAATACTTGGCCAGTCTCTTGAAGCCCTTGGTAGCAGCTTTTATATAAGATTTCCTCTAACTTTTGGATGACTAATTCCTGCCTTGCCAATCACAGCCATTCAGACTATAGCTAACTAAATCAACTAAACCTAGAATATACCAACCCAATTCATTGTATCTTTCTGCCCTTGCAAACCATTGTTGCTTTTATCACTTCCATACATTGAGTTTGAATTACCTTGTGTTCTTCAAATTGTTATGCTCTCTTTTTTTGAGAATCTCTTTAGTTCCATACAACCCTTATTTTTGGGTTGTTCTGTTCAACTCATTCACTCTTCAATGCTCATTTTTTCATATAACATTTGCAGACAATAATTTGGTTCTCAGCCAACAATATTTCATCAGCTGTACAGTACAGTGCACACATAATTACATACCCAACCAGCACACCTGTAATTGATATCACAAGCTTTTAATCATAAATACATGGGGGAGGGGGACAAAGAGATGCATGTTGTGAAAGCTGAGAAATTCTGCATCACAGATCAGAAACTATATTAATTCTGCTATCTTCTATAATTGTTACACTCCTATGTACAATGCACACATTACAAATGTTTTGCCTAAAAAGCATATAAATTATAGGATTTAAGACATGGGATAAGATGCAGTATCAGAGTTATCTGTCTCAAGATACTTGTAATAATAAGAAACACTATCTCTTTTATTGTATTGATTTATTAATTACATTGATTTACAGTGCATTCAGAAAGTATGCAGATCTCCTTCACTTTTTTCCACTTTCTTATGCTGCAGCCTGATTCTACAGTTGTTGAACTTCATTTTTTTCCCCTCATTAATCTACACTCAGTACCCTATAATGACAAAGGGAAAAGAGAATCTTAGAATGTTCGTCTGTCTCTTTATTTAAAAAAAAAAATGAAATATCACATTGGCATAAGTATTCAGACCGTTTACAACCACACTTGAAATTCAGGTGCCTCGCAATTCTCTTGATAGTTGCTGACATGTTTCTACACCTTGATTGGAATCGACTGTGCAAAATTAAATTGATTGGATTTGATTTGGAAAGGCACACATCTCTCTATAGAAGGCCTCACAGCTGACAATGCAATACTGTAGCAGCGCAAAAGCTATGAAGTCAAAGGAACTGCCTGCAATGCTCAGAACAGGATTATTGCAAAGGCATAGATCTGGGGACGGCTACAATAAAATTTCTGCTACACTGAAGGTTCCTCAGAGTACCGCAGCCTCAATAATTCTCATATGAAATTTGGCAAGAGCTAGTCACCTGGTCAAACTGAGCAATTGGGGAAGAAGGGCCTTAGTAACAGAGGTGATCAAGAACCTGAGGGTCACTCTGACTGGGCTCTAGAGATCCTGTGTGGAGATGGGACAGGTTGCAGAAAGACAATCACCACTGCAGCCCTCCACCAATCTGGGCTTTAAGGCAGAGTGGCTAGACAAAAGCCTCTCCTCAGGGCAAAACACATGAAAGCCTGCTTTGAATTGTCAAAAAAGCACCTGAAGGACTCTCAGACTGTGAGGAACAAGGTTTAGGTTTAGGTTTTATTTGACTTGTATGCCCGGAAGACTCAGGGCGGCTAACAATCAGAAGGGGAAGGGGTACAAAAATAAAAATAGAAAACAGAAATTTAAAATACAACAACAGTCATAACCTCAAAGGGGGCTGGATAGTTCAACAGCCCAAGGCCTGCCGGAAGAGCCAGGTCTTAGTTGCTTTGCGGAAGGCTGGAAGGGTGGTAAGGGTTCTTCTGGACACATTTCAGTGAGGGGGACTCCTCCCTCCGGGCCCAGCCAGGTTTCAGTAATACATGCCAGGTCTGCCCCCTCGTCTAATATTAGGTCCCGGACGAGGGGAGCCTTGTGAACCACAGACCTGGCATTTAACAACAACAGCCTGAGACCAGGGCCCTGAAAACTCTCGCCATCTGGTCCTGGAGTGGAACTAGTAGGGCCGGAAGGAGGGATCGCTGTGACGTAGCGAACCCTCCTTCCCCGGTAATGGCTAGCCCTGAAGTTCCCGCTGTACCTGCCCCTCCCCGTAATGACCGTAATGCTCTGGCCCACCCTTGTACCCGTAGACCCCATTCCCCCTCCCGTAGCCTCCGCTCTCTCCGGCAGGCCATTTATATCATTCATTCTAGGACGAGAGGTGGTTCCAGGCCCCATCCACTTCTGCTTGTGCACTCAGTGGTGGGGGCTCCGGGCCGCACTCTCAGTCCCCCCATCCATACAAGCCAAGCACTCTGCGCATACATACCCCACTAATTAAAATACAATAATACAATAAAATAGCTAAGTAAAAAATTCACTAAATTAAAAGCTGTGGGATCATTCAATCAAACACATACATACCACATGCACGAGATTCTCTGGCCTGAGGAAACCAAGACTGAACAGTTTGGCCTAAATTCTAAATATTATGTCTGGAGGAAACCATGCACCTGCCCAATATCATCCCAACAGTGAAGCATGGTGGTGGCAGCATCATGCTGTGGGGGTATTTTTCAGCAGCGGGGACTGGGAGATTGGTCAGGGTTGAGAGAAAGCTGCAGAAAGTACAGGGATATCTTCAATAAAAACTTGCTCAGGATCGCAGTCTGAGCCGAAGGTTCACTTTCCAACATGACAGCGATCCTAAGCATACAGCCAAGACAAGACAGGAGTGGCTTAGAGACAACTCTTTGAATGTCCTAGAGTGGCCCAAACAGAGCCCTGACCACTGTTCCCTTTAAGGTGTGCGGGTGCGCGGCCGCGCACTTGGCAAGAAAACCCTGCACAGCAGTTTCTAACTGCCGCGCAGGGGCCTCAGAAAATCTAGGGTTAGCACGGCCATGGGGATGACAGCAGGAGTTTACGCGGCACAGCTGGTCTCCTAGGACCTCCTAGGCACCAGCTGCACCGCTCATTACCGTCAGTCACCCCGTGTTCTGCAAAGCAAACGCGGGGAAGTCCTTTGCAGGCGGCTAGAACTGGCCGCCCACAAAGGACCTCCCCAGACTTGTTTTGATGAGCACAGAGTGACTGACGGTAGTTTGCACCGAGCCCGGCCTCTCAAACTAGCATCAGTCGCCCCGTGTTCAGCAAAGCAAACCCAGGGAGGTCCTTTGTGGGCGGCCAATCCTAGCCGCTTGCACCGGTTCTGTGGCTGAAGTGAACCCCCAAGGCCCCTGCCGCCACCAGAATATCTGTTGCCACCTCCTCCTCCTCCAACAACACTGCAGGATTTGCCGCCCGACGCTGCGGCTGAGGTGAAGCCGCCAAAGCTCCCGTCAGCACCCCCGCCCATGGCAGTAGTTTCTCTCCCTCCACGTGGAGCACCTGAGCCGGCCCCCGCATTATCCCTCCCCCTTCCTCCTCTGCCGTGCTTTTGAGGAGCCATGAGACCGCGGGAGCTAATAGGAAGGCGGCGGAAATGGAGGCGGCAGCAGGGATAACCCAGAGCCCAGCTCAGGTGCTCCGAGCCAAGGGGGAGGCATCACCGCTGCCATGGGCGGGGGCACCAGCGGGAGTTTTGGTGGCTTCACCTCAGCTGCAGCACTGGGCGGCAAATGTGGTGGTGCAGTTGGAGGAGGAGGAGGAGGCGGCAGCAGTTATTCTAGTGGCGGCGGGGACTTGTCGGCATCTTTAGTGGCAGACCTGCCCCCTGTGGAAAAAAAATGAACATGGAGCAGATCCACGCAGATGACGTCGCCGCAACATGACTGGAGGAGGAATTCTGGGAGTTGAAGTCCACAAGTCTTAAAGCTGTCACGTTTGAAAACCCCTGGGATTTTTTTCTAAAGGGTTGGGGTGCAAGGATCTTGTAACAACAGCTTTAAGACTTGCGTGCTTCAAATGCCAGACTTTCTGAGCCAACAATTTGGTTGCTAAGCAGGAGCGTTGTTAAGTGATACTTATATTATATAACACTTTTAATTAAGCTGGTACCTTGAATAAACATAACTTTGAGTTTCAAATAATACTGATTTCGCTGTTGTCTTAGGTGACATCTGTGAAAAAAATTCAGGTGCTCAGGCATGAAAATATGCCGCTCAAACACTATACTTTTCTGCTCACACTGAAAAAAAATTAGAGGGAACATTGGCCCTGACTTGGACCCTATTGATCATCTCTGGAGAGACCTGAAAATGGCTGTCCACTGACGGTCTCCATCCAACCGACTGAGCTTGAAAGGATTTGCAAAGAAGAATAGCAGAAAATCCCCCAATCCAGGTGTGCAAAGCTTGTGATGTCATACCCCAAAAGACTCAAGGCTGTAATTGCTGCCAAAGGTGCTTCAACAAACTACTCACTGAGGGGTCTGAATATTTATGCCAATGTGACCTTTCAGTTTTTTCTTTTTGATAAATTTACAAACATTTCTAAAATTCTGTTTTCACTTTGTCATCATGGAGTACTGAGTGCAGATTAATGAGAAAAAAATGAATTTCAACAACTCTAGAATCGGGCTACAGCATAGCAAAATTGACAAAAGTGAATACTTCCTGAATGCACTGTACATAGCTGCCCATTTCATAGTTGCCTGTTCAATGTCTTTCATCCTCTAAATTTTGCTTCTTGCACATGTAACTGGGAAAAGGGAAAGATCGCATTTGCCAAGCTCTGAACTGATTATCTGTAGAAAACTTCAAATTAGACCATGACACTGTTCAATTTATAGATTGAAAGTAAGGATTATTAATCATTTGAACCTAGCTATGTAATTTACAATATATGTTAAAGTATTCAATAAAAAGTTGCTTGTTAATTCCTATGGTGGAAAGTTTTAGGAATGAGAAATTAGGAAATAGGATTAGATTCGTCTGATGGCAAGATGCATTGCATATAAATGCAATAAATAAATAATATACATTGAAAATGACTGCATACAAAATTGCAGATATGTTTCTTGATTTGGGGAATCAAAGAATCACTATAACACTTATACTACTGATGCAGTATTTTCTTACAATGTAACAATTTTATAAATAATACACATTCATGTCCTTGTGAGTCCTGAAGAACTGTGAAAATAATGTAGCCACCATGAAAATAAATTCAATACTTGGTCAGCTCCAAGTTAATAAGAATATTTATGTACAACAATGGATGTTTTTGAATAATTACAGAAGAGAATGAATAATAAAGTACTTTAAACTCCATTAATATATCTTCACCCATTCCCTTCATTAATTATTTTTACACAAAGAATAGGTGGAAGATAAAAAAAAGTTAGAACACACCTAGACTTACACAAATGTGCTTTAAAATCAATTTATGGCTGGCAAATAAGAAGTCTGGCAAACTCTTGCCCAAGAATTCAGTTTAAGATCATGTTTTCCTTTTCTTACCGCATTTCAGAGGTGGGTTCCTACCAGTTCACACCTATTCGGTAGAACCGGTTCGTCAAATCTACCGAACCGGTTAGAAGAGATTCCACCAGTGGACCCGGAAAGCAGGCCACACCTACAGAAGACGTTCCAAAAATTTTTGAAACCCACCACTGCCGCATTTATATTATTTCCCTTGTAAATAATATCTCGCTTCATTTGTAACCAAGTCTAGAGATTGCACATTGCTCCTAAAAACAGAACCATATGGCAATCATAGAGAAATACTTGAATAATAATGGAATCCCAACAGCCATGTGTTCCTTAGTTGCATTTATATTCAGAAAGATTGACACTTGTCTAAAATGGCCTGGAAACGGTTCCAAAAATGCCAACACAGCAAAATAAATGGTCCTTTGGTTCAAAGGATTTGCATTAAAATGGGTGGTCCATAACAAAGCCTGGTTGATTATGACACAGATTGGTTCCAAAAACAGACAAAACTAAATTTACAAATAATATCAGTCTGCCACACTTTGCAGTGAAGTGCAGTTCAATTTGTCATCCCAATATGAGATGAAATACATTGTTTAATCAGTTTTCTCTTGATGGCATTCTAAAAATGGAACAGCTTTCTTTAAGAAATGCAAGACGCACTACCAGCACTTTGGGGTATTTAAAAACAATTTAGTGCCTTTCTCTATTTTATGGTTCCATCAGTTCTTGCTTGCAAGCAAATGGTATTACTGGCAGATCTTTCAATGCACCAATGTTGCTACTTTGTCAGGCTGTTGTTTGTAGTCAATCTGCAATTTCTTGTAGCAGTTAATCAGATGGTCCACTATTTCTTCAACTTCTTTGCAGAGGCAACACTTGCTATCTGTTGCTGTCTTCTCAATTCTGGCTTTATATGCATTTGTTCTTAAGGCTTGGTCTTGTGCAGCCAGAATTAGCTCCTCTATCACTTTCTTAAACTTTCCTCTTCTTAGTCATTGCTTTGTCTACTTTTTTAAAAATATACTGACCGTGTAATACTTTGTCTTCTCATTACTTTTTTCTGTTCTTCATTTCATCTTTCCTGTAAGCCAATTTGGTCACTCCAGTACTTAGCAAGCCTACTAGCTTCAGTGCATCATCTTCACTGTCCTTCAGATATTCTTCCAATGCCCTTTTTAATTCTTTAATTGTCCAATATACTTGCAACATTCCACACCAACCTATTTTCCTGGTAAAGAGAACCTGTCAACATCACTGCATTTTTCTGATGTTCCTATCCAGGGCCTTCAGTTCTGCTTGAGTCCAGTTCACTATTCCAACTGTGCATCTAATAAATGGATTTGCCCAGGTGTTCATTGCCTTGATGGTATTCTCCTCATTGATTTTGGACTTTGAGCTCTTCTTCACTCTCTTGATGTATTCAGTTCTAACCTTTTTCTTATTTCAGTGTGCTTGATGTTGTCAGCTTGAAGGATGCCTAGGTATTTTTAATGATTGCCTTTGTCCAGACTCTTGACGTTATTTCTATAGGGCATCTTGATTCCTTCAGTTCTCACTATTTTTCCATGTTGAATGGCAAGTACAGTACATCTGCCTTGTCAAACTCCACTGCAATATCTTGGCCATGTTGAGCAGCGATTCTTGTATCAGATAGTGTTTTTCCATACAGCTTTAGATCATCCATGTAAAGAAGATGGGATAATCTGGCAGATGGTTTTTTTTATGTCTGAGAGTTATTCCGTATTATTGACATATACAATGACAAACGTGATGAAAGTGAGTCTTGTTGAAAGATTCCTCTTTTGATAGTAACCTCTCCCAGTTTATCACCATTGACCAGTTTTCCATTGATCCTTGCATAAAGCTTCTGATGTTTCTACTAATTCCTATTATTTCTAGGCACTTGATTATGTAATCATGTGGCAGGGAGTTAAATGCCTTTTTAAATCAATGCTACAAGAGGTAGAACAAATCAAACTCATTTAATCACTTGTGGAAAATCATTGTTCCTAATCTTATAATCTAATGGGTTTCTCTAAATAATCACTAAATGATTTTACTATGTTCACATCCACAAATTGATCCTGAGATTGCTAACTGAGAAACTGCCCTACTGAACCCAATGGAACAACCTGAAGTAAATAATTACGTACAATGTCGACCTTGATTGCATTTATATATATAAAACCTTTATTGTCATTGTACAAAATAAATACAACGAAATTTGAAAATGAATATTGAGAAAATTAGTAATTGAATACTAATGTAGAAAGCATACATTAATCAATATGTAAAATAGATATTCTCCTTTCATATAGTGTTTAAGGTATTATCACATGAAGAAAACAGAGTCTTTAAAAAATCCCGTGTTCAAAAAATATTAAAAACATAGCAAAACATGGCTTATATCAGTGATGGCTAACCTTTTTGGTCTTGTGTGCTGAAAGAGTGCGCATGTGTGCCAACACCCACAATGCAATGCACATGCGACACCCCCACATGCCCCGCCCCCCTGCGCATGTGAGCGCATCTCCCACATGCATGGCAGAGACCCCAAAATCAGCTGGCCGGCGGGAGGCACATGCGCAGTGGAGCTGAGCTGGGCAACAGCTTGCGTGCCTGCAGAGAGGATTCCGTGTACCACTTGTGGCACGCATACCATAGGTTCGCCATCTCAGGCTTATATAGACATGACTGAAATCATTCATCTTTAAATAACTGGCTGAATAATCTTACTAAACTGCCCTTCTAAAATTAGCGGGACATAAATATAAAAAATACACATAAACAGAAGAAAGGGAAAGACATGGCTAGGATAAAGCAGGAAAGAAATAATTTTAATTATATTTCTTTCATCTTGTTATAAGAGATTAAGATTAAAAATCTAATTTCACATACATTTTATTCATGAAGATTTGCAGTATTATTATTTTTTTACTGTGTACTATCTTTCCAAAATTATATCCTCCAATACGTACTTCATACCCAGTTACTGGGATCAACCTGTGTACCCATTTAATGAATTGTTACTATTATTATTGTGAATTTTTATATATTATCTGATAGGACACGGCTGTTAAACTAGCGGCCTGTGGGCCAGATGCATCACGCGCTGGCCATGCCCATGCCCAGTTTAGCAAAGGAGAAAAAAGTCGTGATATGTCATGTGACGCCGCCATGACGAAGCGAATTTGTCACCCCTGTAATAGAACTGTATCTCAAAATTTAAAAAGCAGAACAGATTACTATATTTTGTTTTGAATTTAGAAAATATTAATGTTGTTAGTTTCTAGGCATATACAAACCAAACAAATGTCTTCCCTTAATCAAATTTATTGTATTGTGTTTTTAAATTTTCTTTTATATTTCAGCTTCCTGTGTTAAAAAAAAAACATTTTTCAGGCAACGAGAGTTTTGTCCAAGATGACAGAATCCCCAAGGTGCTTAAGGCGCCAACTAGTCTACAAAGGTGGTACAGATGCAGCAAAGACAATCAGCATTAAAGCCAATATTCTGTACCGTCCACTGGGAGAAATTAAATTATTTATTACCAAGGTCTTACAGCTTCACTTGTCAGAAACATTTCATGTCATCAAGTTTGGTCATGTCCCCACATGAACAGAGGTAATTATCTCCAGGGAGAAAATGTGTTTTAGCTAGAACCCTTGCAGAAATTAAAGATGGCAGCCTCCCTACTGGGAACAACTTTGAATTGAAGTGATACAAATGACTGCTGGTTAAGCAGTCTTCGTGATCATATCTAATAAGCACTCTGAGCTGATTCAGCTTTTACCAAGTCTAATGGAACCACTTTGTGTCATAGCTTGACCTACCAACACACACACACACACACACACACACACACACACACACACACACACAGAGTGAACATAGACCCTTCTGATCAGAAGCCAAAGTTCTGGCACACAGTGACCATTTTTCATACACCTGAGTGCTCAAGAACAAAGTTTATTTCTCATTATTTTCAACTTGTGCATTAGGAGAAAAAACTGGTATATTAAATTGAAGGGGATCCTGCTGTTTCTATAATGCCATCAGTGTCACTGAGGAAGCAATTCTGATAGAGATGTTTTCACTCTCCTCTTAAAAAAAACACCAGAAAACTTTGCCTCCTTTGCTAGGCTTACACCTATGAAGGGCCAGATAAGAATTAGGGAGGGTGCAAGGGAAATGTTCCAGAGGATCAATGTTTTAGGGAAGCAAGAAAGAGAGATGAGCTTAAAATGTAATGATTCTTTGCCCTAAGGCAGGGGTGGGCCACTATTGTCTTTCTAAGACCCATGGACTTCAACTCCCAGAATTCCTGAGCCAGCACAGAAGTTGGAAATGGAATTCTGGGAGTTGAAGTCCACAGGTCATAAATGGGCCATAGTTGCCTACCCCTACCCTAAGGAAACCCTCAATCTCATATGTTGAACTAAAGGTATATGTTAATACCAACACAACTTTTAGGTTCTAAAAGCTCATCTGAAAACTTCATTTCAGTCTATTCTCTGAGACATTTTTTAGCCAAAGTGGCAAACAAGCATCCAACTGAGCTGCAGGGTATAACCCCACTCATGATGCTTTTCACAGATACAAAGTAACAAAAACTAACATTTAAACACTCTTGAATATATTCATGAGGCTCACTAGATTTAGTGAGTAAGCCGTGGTGGAAAGAGGAGGGCAGCAGAAGGCTAACTGAAGTATAGTGGGCTAGGAAGCATATCAGCAAGCACAGAAATAATGAGGACAGAACAATGCATGGAGCTACAGTCCTGCTCTCAGTGTAAAATCATGCTCTCAAAAAGCAAATGGATTGCATGAAGAATAGTTCAAAATATAGCTCTGGGAGAATGTCAACTGAATCAGAAAGAATAAAAAAAATCTTTTATGCCCTTTAGAACGCAACTTGTTTGTCTAGCCTATGAATGAGAAATTTCAAATGTGAAAAGTGTTATATGACAATTTTTTAAAAGCCTAATTCCAAATGCGATTTGCACAACCCTATTCAAAACACCAGAAGCTCAAGTGTTTTGATGTTTTCATTTAACCTTGCAATGATGGGAGAGAAAAAAATTTTAAAGGGAAAAATGCTGAAAGTATAACTGGCTATGCTAATAAGAAAAGGGGTCAGGAGGTGGGACTGAGCCCATATACTGGTTATCAATTTGTGATTGGTGGATCTGTTTTTACCCCAGTATGCTGTGTTTAATTCTCTTTTTTTAATGTGTTTACAGTTTAATATTGTTAGCTGCCCAGAGTCATGGATTTCAGATGGGTGGCCATACAACAGGAAGGAAGGGAGGGAGGGAGGGATTTCTGACACCACAGTCAGTTATTTGGATAATGGAGTACTACATACCAAACAATTAGTAGCCCTTCAAAAGGACAGATAAAAATGGGTTTTATTAATTCATGGCAAATTCAATCAGGAGTACTTTAAATTGAATCTTATGGAGGACCAGAGAGAAAAGCCCAGAGGCACCTCAAATAAAACATTCTGCACAAAAGAAGAATATGGGGTTGTTATAATAACATGGCCTCTTAATCTATGCATGGAAAAAATCAGGGGGAAAAATGGCTTGTAAAATTCACAGTCTTCATTGTCTATATAACAACACTCAAAGAATAGGAAATGAACAAGATAAACAAGATAAATGAGACAACAATGATTTTATAGCTTTAGCTGAGACCTGGTTAGAATACAAAGTTTGGACTTGTCAAACTTTGCATTGAAATTGACAGATACAACTTTAGATTGATCACTATGTTTTAAAAATTCATACCTTTTGGTTGTTCCTGTCTAATATTTTGAATCTATGGAGTCATCATAAATTTTGAATTTGGATATGAATGGTTCACTGAAAGAACTGTTGCACAGTACTAGGAGAAATTTAGCATATTTTTCGGACTATAAGACGCACCTAGATTTCGAAGAAGAAAACCAAAAGAAAAATAGTTTTTGGCCTCCGCGTGTCCAGTTTTTGCCCCCCCCCCCCCGCAGCCACCGGGAGCAGTGTGTAGACCTCCCAAACCCTCTGTGCATCCTATTTTTTCAAAAAACAGGCCCGTTTTTGGCCTCCTGAACTCCCATGTGTCCCATTTTTGCCTCCTGAACTCCCACACATCCCAGCCCCCAGGAGAACTCTGCAGTCCTCCCAAACCCCCTGTGGGTCCCATTTTTGCCAAAAGTAGGCCCATTTTTGTGAAAAATGGCCCCATTTTTGTGAAAAGCGGGCCCATTTGTGGCCTTCCAAACCACCCCATGAATCCCATTTTTACCTTCCCCAACCCCCAGGAGCACTCTGCAGGCCTCAAAATCCCTTCACACATCCCGTTTTCTCCAAAAATGGGACAGACGGGGGAGTTCGGGAGGCCAAAACTGGATGCACAGACATTTCCACCCATTTTTGGGGAGGGGGAGAAATTGTGTCTTATTGTCCAAAAAATACAGTACAATTAAATTGATAAATGTAGTTTATCTTTTAAATCAAATTATTAATTAAGAGTTAGGGAGTTCATGGGAAAATAAAAATAACATTTCTGCAGAGTTTACACACACTATGCCAGTTTCCAATTAACAAAAAAGAAAAATGCAAATACTAAAATATGGATACATATCTAAAAATCTATTAATTTTTTATTATTATTATGTGGTTAATCTTTGGTGAGATTCACAGCCTTTGGGGCTGGTTGGTAGCTCAACAGCTCAAGTCTAACCAAGGACCTAGGAACTGTTAAGGTAACGTCGGAGGATATAAGTTGTTCCAAGTAGGATGGTTTTTTGTAGAGTCAGAATGTTCAAGTCAGGTAAATTTAGAATTTTCAAATAGGAAGGTAGCCCTTTAGGTATTGCTCCAAGGGCTCCAATTACAATCGGGACAACAAACGATTTCTTTTTCCACAGTCGCTCAATTTCAATTTGCAGGTCCTGTTACTTTGCATTTTTTTCTTGCTGTTTATCTTCAATTCGTGCATCTCCAGGTATTGCAATGTCAATGAACAATACTTTTTTCTTTTCAACTATTGTTATGTCAGGTGTGTTGTGGGCCAAGTGCCTGTCAGTCTGAATTCTGAAGTCCCACAAGATCTTGACTTTCTCATTCTCTAAAACCTTCTGAACCTGATGTTCCCAGTGGTTTTTGCTGTACTCAAATCCAAATTTTTGGCACAATTTCCAGTGAATGATCTTAGCAACATGGTCATGGCGTTGTAGGTAGTCAGTTTGTGAAATTTTGCTGTACCCACTGATCAAGTGGTCAACTGTCTTGTCTTTCTCATTACAACAGCGACATTTGCTATAGAAACCTATGTTCAAAAAACACTTACAAATAGCTATTGGGAAACTGAGGCACAATAAGAACATTTTTCAAGTTTGTTGACAGTGGAGCCTTTATTCACAACCGAGAAGGCTATTTTGCAGAAAAAGAACAGATCCCATTATTCTATTGCTTTGAGGACTGGAATCTTAGCTGACCAACACACTGTTCTTGACTCAGATATATTCCTATGCAGTTGTCAGTTTTAACTATTGAAGCCGTGGAAATAATAATCAGGCGCATTTTCAGCAATGGTGGATTTGACTAGATTATCAAAGTCCCACTGCTTTTCCATGCATCATGCAAACTGCACTCATTTGCAACAGATGGATTGCACCAACCAATGATCATCATAGGAAAATAAAAATAACAACCCAGAACAACTACAGTTCAGCTTAACAGCAAGGCAGAAATAGTCATACTAACTTTGAAAATACTTGCATTTTACAAAAAAAAACACCACCACTATTTCTTTTTTCAGAACAAAAGAGCCAAAGATTTACCAATATTATTCTGAATACTGCTGATGGAAGCTTATGTTGATGCCTATATTGGCATCTGTCCAATATATAGGTCAGTGGTGGGTTTGTACCGGTTTTACTACTGGTTCGTTTATGCACGTGTGTGACCCGGGCAGGTGGGGGGAGCCTCCCGCCATTGCCACTACCAGTTCAGCTGAACTGGGAACAGCCCACCTCTGATACAGGTAATCCTCAACTTACAAAAGTTCATTTAGCGACCGTTCGGCACTGAAAAAAGTGACTTGTGACCAATTTTCACACATGATCATTGCAGCATCCCCATGGTCACATGATCAAAATTCAAACACTTGGCACCTGAGTCATATTTAGGATGGTGGTCATGTCCTTGGTAATGTGATCACCTTTTCTGACCTTCTGACAAGCAAAATCAATGGGGAATCACTTAACAACCTTGTTACTAACTTAACAACTGTGGCAAAGAAAGGTTGTAAGATGAGGCAAAACTCCCTTAACAACGTCTCACTTAACAACATAAATTTTGGGCTCAATTGTAGATGTAAGTCAAGGACTACCTGTATGCAACTTAGCATCTTATTCTCATTAGCTTTGTCACCAGAAGGAAACACCCAAGGAATTCTTTTTTTAAAACCAATTTAGGTGTCCACCAAATGCATTGAGACTTCCAGAATTCTAGGCTGACAATTTGGCTAGTTGGTTGAGATGTTAGGCTCAGGACTGAGGATATCAAGTTCAAACCACAGCAATGTCTGCTGGACTATATATGGAAGAGGGCACCATAATTTTGATTAAGTCAGATGACAGATATTCATAGTTCACAAGCCTAATAGCAGTTTTCTCTAAACAAATGTTCTCGGGAACAACTCCATTTAGCATGTACCTGGGATCTTTTGCATGCAATACATGAGCTATACAATTGAACAATGGTGGGTTTTTTTTCTCTTGGAGAAATACCACTTCCACTTTAACTTAAATTGCAAAAGGGTCACAAGGACAAAATAA
Organism: Thamnophis sirtalis; assembly: GCF_051295495.1. Taxonomy (NCBI): domain Eukaryota; kingdom Metazoa; phylum Chordata; class Lepidosauria; order Squamata; family Natricidae; genus Thamnophis; species Thamnophis sirtalis. The sequence continues at coordinate 38,555,968 of NW_028261386.1, read as the reverse complement.
AGATTAGAGCATGCTATCTTAAGCTCCTTAGGGGGAAAAAAAGTAGGGTATACAAATGTATCAAATAAATAAATGAAGGATGACTAGCACTTTTGTCGTATCTACCAGTGAGAATATCGATTTGCTTTAAAAGAAAAGATGGAGTGGAGAAGATGCAATCATGAGGTGATTTCCAAATCAAAGTCTTCCTCTTGAAGCCTTATGGCTGGATCCAGAATTTACTAGACTTGCTTCTGCTACTAAAATACTACCTCAACTAATAAGCAAATCAGAAATCAAGAAAAGGAACTTGATAGAAGATTTCCACAATTAGAAAAGCAAATGGGATTGATTTCATGCCTTGAAAAAACAAAACAAAGCACCAATCCGTATTTCTGCCTCCCAATAAAAAATGGGCACCACAGCCCATCATGTTTTAGCAAGCAAGTTTGAAAATAGACAAGAGGCTGCATTCTTTACAAGCAATTACAATGGATTCTTTACAAGCAACTGTGCATTCTGGGTGTGTGCACCCACAATGCTGGCTATTCATCAAGAATGATAATCTTTTTCATCAGCTCACTCTCAGTCCTGCTTTGACCCTCTCAGCTATGGTTTCATTACAGACATTCGTTACAGAGCAAAACAAAATACACTTTTTAAACCCTTCCTATTTAATCCTTACTGCTGTACATTAATCATCTCCAGAGCAATTCTTGTACCACTAGCAGGGCAAAATTAAATGGTACTTGATTTCATAACATTGTGATTCCAACCTACAACCTCGCTAATGTTGCCCTATGTCAGCTCCAGTGTGCATGCATGTGCTGACCAGCTGATTTTCAGCCTTCCTGAGGGCAGGGGGAGGCCGTTTTTTGCCCCTCCCAGGCTTCAAGAAAACTTCCGGAGCCTATGGATGCCAAAAAACGGGCACAACGGGCCTGGTTTCCAGAGGCTTTCTTGAAGCCTGGATAGGGCGAAAAATGGCCTAATGGGCCTACTAGAAGTCCGGAGGCTTCAGTGAGGCTTGCATGCATGCGCAGGGGGTGTTTTGTGCATATGCACAGAGATGTTTTGCGCACATGTGCAGGGGGTGTTTTGCGCACATGCGCAGGGGTTATGTGCACATGCACAGGGGAGGGCATGGCATTATGGGTGTGGGCATGCACATACGCGCTATCGTGTTCATGCGCACCCTTTTGGCACCCGAGCAGAAAAATGTTCACCATCACTGGTCTAGGACAATTAAAGAAAGAATCATCTTTGAAGGGAAACCATGTTTAATCTTATCTGACATTTCAGGAGAGAGGGGACTGACATAATTCAATAGGTAGCCTGGAGACCCTCCATTAGAATTTGAGGGATTAATAAACATTGTTAATATCTCAAGGAACAGGAGAGCTATTCTGCACCGGGGGGGGGGAGACGGGGACAGGATAAAATTCTGTCTCCTAGGAAGTGTATCCAAGGATTCTGACGTTTGACTCCAAGTAATGATGTACTTGGACACTTTTAAAAGTCCTGATGAACAGATCCAAATTACTGATTCCTGGTTTTAAACTGTTATATTATCACAGACATACAGTGTGCATCGTAGGGAAAGCACTAGATCTAGAGTTCTGAATTCCAATCCAAAGCATCCTGGGTGGTTTTTAACAATATATCACCCCAGCTTCATATTGTTGCTGCTTTCTAAAATGGGAGTAATAACTTCACTGCTAAAAAAATAAGATTGTTAAGTTTTCCCACTTTTAAAAACTTCAACTAAAATAAACCCTTATTGGAATACTTGGAACTATGTTTAGCTCAAGCATTCCAATAGGGTGTGAAACATGGCCTGGACACTTTAGCTGCCTCTGAGACATCGGGGGATTTTTGTTTATTCCACACATACAGCTCTTAACAGAAACCAACCATTCAGTTTTATAAGGTATTAAAAGGAGAAATGAAAGTATCAATTACACATTTGAAGAAATAAAGCCTGGTTTTCTTAGTCATACATAACTGGAAACAAAGTCATTTCCCAGATTTTTATTTATTTATTTTGATTTAAGAAATGATCTAGACCGATATGGCTTTGTTATTTATGTTTGAAAAGTGTGGGTGTTTTAAAAATGAGAAAATTGTACGTTGTTATTTGGTTTTTATTTCATGATAAGATTAATCAATTCTGCGTAGGTATTTTCTATTTAATTTTTGGTTCAGAGGAGCTACATTTAATTCATTTAATCACTATAACATATTCAAGATTTTTTTTCTTCACTATGTATTAACTTTTTAGTCTACTCTTATCTTTCGTATTTCACTATCTTAACAAATAAAATTAAAACAACACAAAAAACAAATCATTAATGCTGAAAATCAAAAATGTAATTTCTGGACCCCCTCAAAATGGCAATGAAGAAGGATAAACAACTAAGCATTACCAGAGGCTGAGTTTCAAAGCATGACTCTTAATTAACATTAATGATATTGATCATCACTCAAACAACACAGAGAAATTAGTGAAAGCTATGGTTGCTTTCTAAAAGGAAAATAAGAGAGGCAGTCAATTCCTCTGGGAAACTAGGTCAAATTTTCTCCAATTATATAGCATTGCATTTGACTTTAAATTAATCTCATAATCTCTGTGCTCCTGCTCTTCTAATCTACAGATATCTCAGAAATACTTTATGTTTTGCCACAGTGTTGTCAACTGTTATTCATTAAGCCAACGGGGATCTTCAAATGCAACCTTAAATGTATTGCTCAAATAGAAGATAAAAGATATATTTCCTTTCATATTTCTGCAGGAAAGCAAGCAGTATATTCGTGATCATGGACAATTTATCCAACAAAAATAGGCCAAATTTTATAGGAATCGAGAATGATGGGAGGTGTTCCCATTAAGGCACATAAAGTCCCAGTGAAAGCCCCTTCCCTAACCTTTATCCTCAGAGAAAGAGAGGGAGGGGGGGAGAGATAGGCAGGCAGGCAGGCAGGCAGGCATGCAGGCAGGCAGGCAGGCAGGCAGGCAGGCAGGCAGGGGTTTGGGAGTCACACCCTCAAAAAAAATTTGGAAGGCTCTTAAAAAGCAGTTTCCTTAGAATTCTTTTGTCTTTCATCAATTGGAAACTAAATAGGAAGGGAAATCCTGTAGACCAGGAATTTTCATTGCCTTCTAAAAAAAACGACCAAGTGCAAAGAAAAGCAATACAGTCAACTAGTAATTTAAAATGAGAACATCTTCCTGGATTACAGTATCAGATCACCATTTCCTAATCAGTTGCACAGTAGGAGAAAGTTGAAAATTAAAATCTCACCACTCCAAAGTCTTTCTAATAGCATTCTTTGACAAAATGACAAAATTAGTGGACCAGAGGAATGCTATCAATATAATTTACTTGGACTTCAGTAAGGCATCTGATAAAGTAGACCATAACCTACTACTAAATAAAGTAGAAAAATGTGGGTTAGACAGTATCAACACCATATGGATTCGTAACTGGCTGACCAACTGCACTCAATGTGTAGTCCTCAATGGAACTGTATGTACATGGAGGGAAGTATGCAGTGGAGTACCCCAAGGCTCTATTTTAGGCCCAGTACTCTTCAACATCTTCTTCAATGATTTGAACAAGGGGATAGATGGGGAACTCATCAAATTTGTAGATGACACCAAGCTGGCAGGAATAGCCAACACTCCAGAAGATAGGCTTAAGATACAGAAGGATCTTGACAGACATGAACATTGGGTGCTATCTAATAAAATGAAATTCAATGGTGAAAAGAGTAAGGTTATATATTTAGGCAAGAAAAACGAAATGCACAGGTACAGCATATAGGGTACCTTGCTCAACAGTAATAACTGTGAAAGGGATCTTGGAGTCCTAGTGGACAACCATTTAAATATGAGCCAGCAGTGTGCACCAGCTGCCAAAAAAGCCAACATAGTTCTAGGCTGCATAAACAGAAGGATAGAATCAAGATCATATGAAGTGTTAATACCACTTTATAATGCCTTGATAAGGCCACACATGGAATACTGCATTTAGTTTTGGTCACCATGATGTAGAAAAGATGTGGAGACTCTAGAAAGAGTGCAGAGGAGCGCAACAAAGATGATTAGGGGACGGGAGATTAAAACATATGAAGAACGGTTGCAGGAACTGGGTATGTCTAGTTTAATAGAAAGAAGGACTAGGGGAGACATGATAGCAGTGTTCCAATATCTCAGGGGTTGCCACAAAGAAGAGGGAGTCAAACTATTCTCCAATGCACCTGAGGGTAGAACAAGAAGCAATGGGTGGAAACTAATCAAGGAGAGAAGAAACTTAGAACTGAGGAGAAATTGAATTGAATTGAATTGAATTTTATTATTTGTATGCCGCCCTTCTCCGGGAAGGACTCAGAGCGGCGAACAATTCAATAGGGGAGAAAGGGGAACATAAAACGACATACAAACAGTTAAAATAAGCAAGAGTCACGCAGCCATACAAGTCGAGAGGGGAGGGAACTCATCAACCCCAGGCATGCCGGCAAAGCCAGGTTTTGACGGCTTTTCGGAAGGCCTGGAGAGAGGTGAGGGTCCGAATCCCTGCGGGGAGTTCGTTCCAGAGGGCCGGAGCTGCCACAGAGAAGGCCCTCCCCCGGGTAGTAGCCAGATGGCATTGGCTAGTAGATGGAACCCGAAGGAGGCCAACCCTGTGAGATCTAATGGGTCTGTGGGAGGTAATTGGCAGCAGGCGGTCTCTCAATTTCCTGACAGTTAGAACAATTAATCAGTGGAACGGTAAGTTGCTTCTCTCCTTGGCTTTTTTGGCAGCTGCTGCACACTGCTGGCTCATATTTAAATGGTTGTCCACTAGGATTCCAACATCCCTCTCACAGTTACTACTGTTGAACAAGGTACCACATATACTGTACCTGGGCATTTTGTTTTTGTTGCCTAAGTTTAGAACCTTACTCTTTTCAGCATTGAATTTCATTTTATTAGATAGCACCCAATGTTCATGTTGTGGTGATGCTGTCTAACCCACCTTCTTCTACTTTATCTAGTAGTAGGCTATGGTCTACCTTATCAAATGCCTTACTGAAGTCCAAGTAAATTATATCGATGGCATTCCTCTGGTCCACTACTTTTGTCACTTTGTCAAAGAATGCAATAAGATTAGTTGTCTCAGATTGTAAGTATTCTCTGTCATTTTGTTAATGTAGACAGATTTCTTTATTACCAGTTTTAAAGCCAAGGTTTTAAATACTTAGATAGTCATTAGCATATTTTATCTTTTGAAATGATTTATCATTGTTAGTCCAGATGATTTATCGTTGTTATGGCCCAGTGTTGTTGTCAAAATAATTCTTTTCAGAAATTGAAAAAAAATAGACATATTCCTAATATTAAAGACTGGATTCAAGAGAAGCACAACTTAGGTGATTTTGAAATTTTATCTACTAGTCCAAAAATGCCTCAATATGTTTTTTCTCTGGCATAGATTTTATATTTTGTAACACTATACTGTAGAATCATTTTTTTCTCTAAGGTAAATTCAGAAATCTGATTTTGATTAAAATGTGAGTTTCCCCCTTTTCTGTTTTTTTTCTTTGTTTTGTTTTAAAATGGCTAGCTGTATTTTTGTAGTTTTTCATTTATTTTATTTTATCACATTTTTGATCCCATCTTTATTACTTTATAAATATCTAAAAGCAGCTAACATACATAATATTCCTTCCTCCTTTTTTTTCCTAACAGCAACAACCCTGCAAAGTGAATTGAACTAAAAGAGATTGATGGGCTCAAGTCACACAGCTGGCTTTCATTCATAAGGCAGGACTAAATCTCACCATATTCTGGTTTCTAAGCCAGTACTTTAACTACTACAGCATATTAGCCTGTGATTTTTATATTTGGTATTTTTCTATTTCTTTATGCACAGTGGGTTAGTACAGTGGTCTCCAACCTTGGCAACTTTAAGACCTGTGGACTTCAACTCCTAGAGTTCCTCAGCCAGCTTTGCTGGCTGAGGAACTCTGGGAGTTGAAGTCCACAAGTCTTAAAGTTGCCAAGGTTGGAGACCACTGAGTTAGTAGATAATTTTTTGTTAAAAATCAGAAGTACAATGACTTCTGATGTATATGGGCCTTAATATTTAAATACAAATATATAAATAATAATACCTATAAAATCTAGGATCTTCTAGAGATGTATATTTTCACTAGCATAAATTGCAGAAAGCATCCAACAAATATTTTCCCTGCATGAAAGTAAAATATACTTAGCTGGCAGGAAAGATCTTATGATCATAAAAGAAAGACAGATAGATGTCAATGTGTTTAGTTAGATCTAATAAAGGAATGTGCATATGTTCAGATAGTCCACGTTATTATACATCACACCAAAAATGAAATATTTAACAGTCTATTTTTTAAAAAAATACGGACACTGTAATCTGTTGACGTTTTTGCTTACTCATTTGAAAGATGGATTTAATACAAAAGGGCCATTTCTGCACAGCATGGAAGAAGGTTGTTAAAATGTTCTTTGGCATAAAACTGGAGCAATTTCAAAAATGAAAGCCAGGTAAGTTTGAATAGGTCCTAAAATCAATCCAGTGGATGCTAAGGAAAGCAACTGGGCATTACATTAGAATCATGGTATATATAATGCAAACTGTTTATAGTTCCTTTCCTCAAACCAGCAGTCAAGTCGCAAAGAAGCGTTTAATCTCCAAGGCTTACTGGAACCTTGTAGTGCCTGAAAATTAGATTTGCTGCAGCTCACTGAGTTTTTATTCCTACCAGTTCCTTCTACCTTCAGACTTTGAACTCTTATGTTTTTCAGCACTATATAATTACTTTTGGTACAATGAAATGTTTATTAGTTTCTCAAGGATTTAAAAGCTATAAACACATGCTTTTAATATTTTGTGGGAAATATTATTAAAGGATGGCAAAAAAAATGTTTTTTACAGAAAGTTATTTCAGAATATTCGTAAATCAGAACTACAGAACCTGTAATACTCCAGATGCTATTGGAGTACAACTATCATCAAAAGCCACAAACATGTTCCATATTTAATGATTAACGGGAATTCCAGTCCATCAATTTTGAAAGGACCACAGATTTCCTCTTTAAACTTTTGTACTCATACTTCAGGATGCCACAGAAGAAAAAAGAGGAGCTTTCAGAGATATACACAGCCCATGTCCACATATTCTAATCTGAAGAAGAGCAATTGCTGCATGTTATAGCATTTGTTTTCCATTCTGTCACTTACAGATTCAGTTCCCACAACCTGAGGATGCAGGGTGTTTTTCCTTAGATACCATAGTAAAAATTGAAGTAGGGGCAGCCCGCGGGTTGGATGAGTCATGTGCAGGCCAATGCCTACCCCAGCTCTGCAGAGGGGAAAAATGTAATACGTCACTTGATGGCAACGTGACACTGTGAGTTTGACACCCATTAATCAGACCAACCAAAGGACTAATCAAACAAAACAATTATGCTACCTCTCAGGGAACAGAACTGGGAAGTTTGCATAGACAATAATGTATCAGTGTGTATCCCCCTGCTCTCTCCACTTGCTTTTAAAGCATCTGTGACTTTCACAAACAAATGGACAGTAGATATGTTGACTGTGCTCTAACCTTCATCAAATCCACCCCCACTAGCCAGTTTTCCTGACAGGCAGACCTATTTCCCTGACCTACTTTGCCAAAAGAAAACTACACCATGTGAATTCTAATAAGCTTCCCTATAGTCTACCTCTACTGGGAGAAGAGCCTACACAACTCAATACTGACTAGGAATAAAAACAGAAATACTGAAGTAGGTTGCTTGCAGCCTTCCCATGAATGCTCAATGTACAAATACAGAATCATTGGCTTTGACCATTTTCCAATGGATATTTCTAGCACCAACTAAAACAGAATTAAAGACAGTAGTTGGTAAGGCCCCTTAAAAATTTAAAAACAAAGAACATTTATTTCTTTTAAAACATATCATTAGATCAGTCTAGGGATATAATATTCTGATTCACAAATTGTCCTTAGCACCAGAACAAATGTGCACCAAGTATAATCATTAATGTAATTACAACAGGCAATAAGAGAGAGGCCAATTGTTAAATCCTTTCTCTTGTACTCACTTAACCACAGCAAGGCTTTAAGCTACAGAGCATGTCTGCACATAAATGAAGTTAGAATTTAGAAAAAAAGAGATTTATAGGCATGTAAATATGTGGACAACCCCATCAATATTATATTCAGAGGCCATATTAGTAGTCTCTTGAACCCAGGCCCTAAGAACATGGCAGATTTTATTACTTAACATAATGAGCAGAACAAAATCATCATATTTAAGAGAAGTTATGTATCTCAAATGGAATTTATTTGAATTTTTTGGAATAGGAAAAAAACAAAAACACTGAGATCGCTGTTTATTCAGAACAGACAAAGGCTTCTAAGCTATGTACATACTGCTGCTCTGGCTAGATCTGGATACTTTAGAATTTGGATTTCACCTGCTCTGGTTACCTGATGATGTCAATAGCACTCTTACAGCATTTAAAGCCCCATAAAAGATTGAAGGCATGGCCTTGGAAATCAAGGTGTTGGTTTTTTTTTTTGCTGTGGAGTAACTTGTTATATTTGTCTGTCCCCATTCCATAGATTACATACTGAATTTGATGCAGTTTTGTGCTAGTTCCCTAGTCTCATTACATTAATACAGCTTCAATATTCATTCACAAAATTCATCATTAGTCCAGGATTTATGAATTGAATACTGTATCATTTTCCCCCGCTTGGTAATTCTTTCCCAATCACTCACCCAAGACCTTAGAGCAGTCATGGCGAACCTTTTTTTAAAGGGGTGCCAAAATTGTGTGTGCGCATCCCCACGCTCACAATGCAATGCACACACCCACAAAAGCCCACCACCTGTGCATGTGTGCACAACCCCCCTGTGAATGCCCGCATGACCTACCCACCCCCATGGGGGGGGAGTTTTCATCCTCCCCAGGCTCTGGAAGCTTTTATGAAGCCTGGGGAGGGCAAAAATGGCCTCCCCTGGGCCCCCAGAGGCCCTCCAGAAGCCAGAAATGGATTGTTTGCGAACTTCCAGTTGGCCCGTTGGCCAGATTTTCTCCCTCCCCAGGCTCCAGAGGTTTTCCTGAAACCTGGGGAGGGTGGGAATGGCCTCCCCTGGCCCTTCTGAAGGCCAAAAATCAGCTGGCTGGTGCACGCATGTGCATTGGAACTGACGGCTCGTGTGCCATAGGTGCACTACCAGGGCCTTAGAGACAATACTTCATGTTAGGGAACACAGGCATTATCAATTATGAATAGCCAAGGCAGAGCCCACGTATAGTCAAAGCAAAGCACAAGTATCTTCAAATTTATATATGGCCGGAAATCAAAAATAAAATTCTGTGGCCGATATAACAAATAATAAGATGTGTTAGCTTTCTGAAACCATAAACATGCATCTTTAGAAAAAAAGACAGGAATTAAAAGTATGATTTGAATATCTTTATTTTCACCATGATAAAGAAAAAAAAATGTGTCTCCAACTGTGCAAAGGGAAAATTAAGCTGCCTAGAAAAAGGAAAGAGCAGTGTAAATCTTTCAGAGATTTCTGCGCAAACCACTTCAGAGAACAGCTGACACTTAAAAGTAATTTCCCTTAAGGCTAGAATAGAGAAATGGTTAGTTGGGGTTTTCTATGCCTAGCAAACTTCTAATGAATTTCTCAGCCAATCACGCTCAGAAAAGCTCAGAAAGAACAACTGTGTGTTACCTTTCCAGCAGTTGGAAATTATATAATGATATAAAAATGAGGCACATCTTCACTTGTCTTCTTCTGTGAAGTTTGCTACAATATCCATGATGAATTGGTGGATCCCTACTTGTAGAACCAGAGGGTCAGAAGAATCCAGCATGATCCTCCTAGCCACTTCAATACTTGTCGCACCTATTTAATATTTTAGTATTTACATGCATCTAAGAACATAATACAATTAAATAAGTCAATTGCATTATGTGCAATCCTCAAATGATTATTTCTGTGATTTAACAGCTCTTGATGGCAGTGAGGAGACTGCTCTAGGAGGGAAAGCCAAGAAAGAATCATTCAAATTTAATGTATGTAAGTTGACAAGTTTATAAAGATTGAATAGAGGAAAAATGATTTTTCTTTGGATAACAACACATAAACCTGTTGCAGCATCCCTATGGTCACGTGACCAGATGCTTGTCAATTGGTTTATATTTATGACGGTTAGTTTCCTGGGATCATGTGATTATCTTTTGCAACATTTTCACAAGTAAAATCAATGAGAAAGTCAGATTCACTTAACAACCGTATTATTAACTTAACTATAGCGATTCGCTTAATAACTGTTGCAAGAAAGGATGCAAAGTGGGACCAAATTCATTTAACAACTGTCTCCCTTAGCAACAGAAATATTGGGTTCCATTGTGATTTTACATTGAGGACTACTTGTATATATCTATAGATAACTATCTGTAAAATACTGGCTAAATTCAATTTACATGCACAGCTCCTACAAATATCAGCAATTAATAAATGTCACATAGTAAGTAAGGAATACACAATAGCAATTTTGAAAAACAGCATGAGATCCGAAGTGGAACTGCAGATTTCAAAGGTTTATAATTAAAACCCAAGACTTTGAATAATAATGCAAGTAGGCCTGTAGTAAAACCAAGTTTTTTTTTGCTAATCCTGGTCCCTAGTGCCCAATCTAAACCATAGCCTGGAGTCATTTTATATGGCTGAAATCGCTGGTGTGGGGCAACTGATCACTAGCACGCTTGCAAATTCCACCCTTGGCACCTGCATGCTCTCTGCCGTTCCTTGCTTTAATTTTTAATAAAAGCCTTTAATTAAAAAAAAGTAAGTGGAGATGCTACAAAACCTGTGGAATTATTTTTATTTCCAAGGATGGTTGGATCCCTGTAGGTATTCTTAGCACATAAAAAATTTAGATGAATGCAACATAACATACTGTTTTGAAATGAGCCCTCCTGCCCAGAGGAAAGCCAAAAGCCAATAATAGGTTTAGAGCAGTGGTTCTCAACCTGTGGGTCAGGACCCTTTCACAGGGGTCGCCTAACACATATTTTCGAAAAAATACGGAAAACATAAAATAATTTTATGGTTGGGGGTTACCACAACATGAGGAACTGTATTAAGGGGTCGCGGCATTAGGTAGGTTGAGACCCACTGGTTTAGAGGAAGAAATGAGATCCGGAATGTTGAAATGGGTAGCAAGGAACAACCTCAGAAGTTGGTTTTCTATTAAACAGGTTTTAAGTGTTGGAGGCTACCATTTTGGAAAGAGTCACACATGCACACTATGACTGACATGTAGATTCCCAACTATGTTCTGAAAATTCCATATATGTCATCTGGCCCCTAAAAGCTGGTAATCTCTGTTATAAGAGCCAAGGTGGCGCAGTGGTTAAATGCAGCACTGCAGGCTACTGCTAGATCAGCAGGTCAGCGGTTCAAATCTCACCGGCTCAGGGTTGACTCAGCCTTCCATCCTTCCGAGGTGGGTAAAATGAGGACCCAGATTGTTGGGGGCAATATGCTGACTCTCTGTAAACCGCTTAGAGAGGCCTGAAAGGCCTATGAAGCGGTATATAAGTCTACTGCTATTGCTATTGCTATTGCTATATTACCAGACAGTATGAGGAAGGAATTAAATGTCACTGTTACATTTGTCACAGTATTATTTATACACTGCAATGAACTGAGACTGATATGGCTGCAACTCTCCATTTAGAAACAACCCCACCCATCCATCAGCAGGATACTATATTAATCCTTTCCCCAATTTAGGTGAACCTATCCAGGGAAACAGCCAGCCAGACAAAAGCCAGAATTCCTTATATCCAAACAAATCTCAAGGAAATAAGAGCAGGGATACCACATAAAAGTCTTGGATTGAGTTGCATTTAACTGAGACGGCCTGCTAGAGAACCTAGTGGTTCTGTTAAGGAATCTGTATCCTATAGATTCTTGCAAGATATTTCTCTTTGAAATATACAATCAGCCCACAAGTAAAGGAAATGCCACTTCTCAGGACTCAGAAGATCTGTTTTGTTTTGTTTTTTGCAGAAGACTTCCATCTGACAGAATTTGCCAAAATTTTAAAAAATTCACGTACTGTTTTTATAATTTGAGGTTCTCAACAGTGATTCCTCATTTTATTACACATCTGCATTGCTGACTGTTTCATTCTTTTATCAAGCCAAAAACAATTATTTTCATGATGCTTTTCACAGTTTTGATATTGTATCTTATCCTTTTCACTTTCCGTCCCTTGTAAAAGAATCTCATCATTAGATTGCCAAATATATTATAAGTAACACAATAACAAGAGTTGGGAAAGAGCTTGGAGATCTTCTAGTCCAACCCACTGCCCAAGCAGGAGATCCTATATACCATATTTTTCAGAGTATAAGACGCACCGGAGTATAAGACGCACCAAGGTTTTGAAGTGGCAAATTTAAAAAATGGGGGTTTTTGCACTCTGCAGACCTCCCAAAAACGCAGTTTCTTTCACGGAAATGGGCCCGTTTCCCCCCCCCAAAAAAGGACATGAATAGCCTTTAGGAGGCTTGTAGAGTGCTCCTACGGTGGGCCCCCCCAAAACAAGCAAAAAATGGCCCATTTTTCGCAAAAACAGGCCCGTTTTTTAATCAAAAGAAGGGCATGCATATTTAGAAGGCTTATAGAGTGCTCCTGGGAGGGCAAAATTGAGCAAAAAATGGCCCATTTTTGCTCATTTCTGCCTTCCCCAGCTCCCAGGAGCACTCTGCAAGGCTCCTAAAGGCTATGCATGGCCATTTTGGTGAAGGGGGCAGGGTTTCAGGAAGTAAAAATTGCTGTATTCACTGTATAAGACACACCCAGATTTTCAGCCTCTTTTTTGAGGGAAAAAGGTGCATCTTATACTCCGAAAAATACAGTATTCTTGAAAAATTACTGTCCAATGTCCTCTTAAAGACTTTCATAAAATATAGCATGCTTGTTGGAAGAAAAAAAACTGGATGTGTGTGTTGTTGCTTGCTGTTAACATTTTGTGAAAACAGAGAGATATTTGATCTGTAGGGAAGCTCTTGGGTAATAATAATCTGAAACTGCTTTAAGCAGAAAGCAAATGCATCAAATGAAGTCAAGTTTATGATACTTCCTATACTCATAAAGGTTGTCTAATAATCAATAGAACTACTTAGAAGTAACAGAAAGCAATGAGTCAGAGAGAGATCCCACCTGGAAATATGAAGAAATTTCCTGATAGTGAGAATGATTAATCAATGGAACAGCTACCTTTCCAGAGTTGTGGGTGCTCCATCGCTAGAGGTTTTCAAGAAAAAATTGGACAACCATTTGCCTGGGATGTTATAAGATTCCTGCCTTGGTCAGAAGGGAGTTGGACTAGAAGACCTCCCAGAACCCATTCCAGTCCTATGATTCTATGTAAACTGTAGAATAAGGGCCTGAAACTGAAAGCACTAGAAAAAACAAGATGAAACTTCAAATACTTCATATCAACCTGATGCCATCTGTTTGTCAATCAAATGCTTCTTAAGACTCTTCTGTTATAACAGATTTCCAGTTCATTTCACTGTATTTATTTCTTTTTAAATATACAGACACACTCATTCTCTTTCTTAAGTGATGGGTGTATAATGTACAGAAAATAAAACAAAACCATATTAAAGAATTGATGCAATAGTGCAAAAGAAATATAATAAATAGTGCAAAAGAAAATAGACCTAGTAAACCTACTGGATTTCTTTCCTTATTAGGTCATAAGGTATGAAAGTGAAATTGCTATAAATCGTGGCAAGAATTTAATAACTATCCAGATCACAAAGAATCAAGATCACATCACAGACCAAGACAATGCACACAAAGTTGTTAAGACTACCATTAAACTTTGGCAAAATGGTCACACTTTCTACGTAGCTGCTCCACAATATTTTGCCTATTCCATTTCTGAATCAGCTCTGCTGCATAGTAGAAAAGGGCAGATGGACGGAGAGGATGATAAGGTTAAAGGTTGTTCCTAGTTCAATGTGGAAAGGTAGCTTTGCAAGACAATCCTACCACAAAACAATTTTATACATTAAATACTTCAAATGACAAAATAAAGAAAGCCCACCCACAAGGTGTAAAGAACTGAATGTATAAAGATCCAATTTTCATTTCTTTTTGTTACTGAATTATTCACAGATCTAGATAATCAAATGCTTTTTTACAATTCTCTATATCTTAGCCTCATCTCTTTTCTCTTCTGATTTGCATTTCTCCATTCCAATCTTCACACTTATTTCCCCATATACTGAATCCCGAGCACCCGCCGCAAGTATCTACTATTAGAAGTCAGCAGCAAAGGACATCTTCCTTCTTCTTTTTCATGTTTTATTTTCTGACAATTGAAAGCAAAGCATAGGGTTCAACTCTCCCCCCCTCACCCCCCCGAAATCTTTAGCTCTATTTTTTTTAATCATGAAGTATGTGTCTGTTGGGAATGGGAAACCAAGGATTTCTGGATTTTGTTCAAAGAGAATCAAAGTTCTTGTTTGTTTCTCTGTTTGGCCAGAGTTTTATGGTTTTTAAGTTAGTCTCTTGAGTTCAGAAGAGTTAACATTTGGCAGAGAGTTCAATGGGTTCCAATAGGACCTAACTAATGGAAATAGGGGGAGAGGGAATCAGTTGTCATTTTTAGAAAGAACATATTTAAAAGCTATAGATTGAAGCATCCACTGATGCCACAGCATAGCTGTGGAAAAGTCATTTTCCCATCTATATAATCCAGATTTGCCTGCGCCACTATGTTTTGCTTCAGTTGTAGGACAATCCCCTATAATATAACATAAAGTTATCACCAAGCAGTTCCATGAATGTTACATTTAAAGCCCTTGCAGCTAGCCCTCGACTTATAACCACACCTGGGACCAGAATTTGTGTTTCTAAGCAAAGCAATTGTTAAGTCAAACTCACATTTACCTGTTTTGTCACAGTTTTAAGTGAATCACTGGAGTTGTTAAGTGAATTGTGCAGTTGTTAAGCGAATCTGCCTTCCCCCATTACTTTGCTTATTGAAAGCTGGCTGGGAAGATCACAAATGGTAACATTGCAGTTTCCAAACACCTGAATTTTGATCACATGACTGTGGGGATGCTATGACAATCATAAGGACCGATCACAAGTCCTTTTTTGGTGCCATTGTTAACTTTGGCCACTGAATGAATGGTTGTAAATCAAGGACTACCTGTAATTTTACATTCAGTATTTGTATTATTATTATTAGATCAATCTGTGAGGAAGATTAGACACAGAGATGAAGATTGGTCCTATTCTGGACTGTGACTATGTAATAAGATATTCTGATGACTGATCCTAATATATCGAATAAAGCTTTGAAAAGTATTTGAAAGCAGGATCTTCCCAATTCACAATGAATGTTTTCATATTTTATCTTATAGATATCTTACCTATAGAATTATAAAACATATTTGCATTAACTGAAATGTCTACGTAGACTTTGATTTTTTTAAGCCTTAGATATCAGTGACAACTCTTCACAAAAAAAAATTGTTAATGAGGACACTGCATAGAGTCTCACTGATTCATTTGGGATCCACTAGCTCCTAATTTTACTTAATGTTTCTTTGCTCTTGCATTAATGGCAGACTGTAAAAAAGTGCTCCCAATTTGTCTTCTCGATGCTATTCTTGCGTTAAACACTCATGCCTATTAGCTTTCTCTAATTTGAACAATTCCACTGCACAGAATAGCTTATTTGGATTTTCATCATTTTGTTGCCCTTTCAAAACAATGAGGAAAGAAACTGGCTATTACAGATTTGGCAAATTCTTATTGACCCTGAGCACTTGGAAGATACCAGCAAAGGTCAATACATTCATAAAACTAAGCTATTTTCTTCCTATCTCGTTCTCTTGGCAAGAAATATATAGCTAAATAATGTGATACTGTATATTAAATCACCTACAAGAATATCTGAATATTTATTCTAAAATCGTTTAAAATAAAATATTATACATTATTACAATATATGACCATACATAAGCAATTCAAAAGATCTATCATTAATAGATCTACATTAAAGTGATTTTATTTGCGTTCAAGTATTTTGTACCATTATTGAGACCCTATGCAGCTATTAGCCAGCTTTTCCCCTTTTTTATAGATAAATTTTATTGAGATTAAAATACAAGGTGATAAGAGAAATGTGAAAGGAAAAGTAATAAGAAAGAAAACTGTAGGGTAACAGGAAAGAGAGGAAAAAACCCAACTTCCAACTTTTTTTAGGGCAGTAACATGCAAAATAGAAATATAGTCTCAATTTTTTACTTTTACATATTTATTTAAGTACTAATTTATAACAACAAATTCATGTAATGAGCAAAGCCCAAAGTAAAATTTTCATTTTTTCTGGTTTGAAGACTAAATCTAAAAGCGCTTTTCGTGTAGAAACAAAATTAGATGTATTCTTTTCTCTGTTAATTTTTATACTGTTAAACAGTTAATTTTGCTATTCTGCTGACTCCATCACTTTTTCCATCCATCCTCTAATTATGGGGATTAATGTATCTTTCCATTTTTACAAATTCTTGCTGCAGCCAACATATATAGTAACAAAATTCCATTTTTTTTTCTCTAAGATTCTTCTGCAGTACATTCCAAAAGTAAAACTTCTAGTTTGAATTTTATATTTATTTAAAAATATTTTCAATTAAAACATATATCTGACCCCAATAATTCTTTGCTTTATCACAAGTCCACCAAAGATAGTAAAAAGTTCCTTCTTTACAATTGCATTTCCAACATTTGACACATCCTTATTATGTATCTTTGACAATTTGTCAGGTGTTAGATACCAATGATACATTGCTTTATAAAAAGTTTCTTTCAAATTATAATTCAGTTCAAAGTTTAAACCATTTATTCACACATTTTCCTATTGCTCAAACAGATTATACCCCAATTTTTTTGCCCACTGAATCATAAAATATTTCATATATTCATTTTCCAGATTCAGTTTCAACACTAGCACATTATACAATTTAAATTTCATTTTTTTACAGATTCAAACCCTTAACTCTTGTCTAAATTAAAATCTTTCCTTCAGTTGTAAGTATGTAAGCTAGTGATAAACACATCCTTCTGACTCGAATTCCACTTTTGACTTGAGGTTAGGTTCACCTTGATTAAAATATACTACTTGACCTTAAATCCACCAGTTTGCTCTTACCATCATTTCTTTCTGAAAAATGCTTCCTGAGGTGACACCCAAATAGGTACCTTCGGAGAGAGCCTTATCTTATATTTATTCCAAATATTTAGGATGGCAACCAGAAGATTCCTAAAGCCAGCATTTATTTTAATCTTGTCACATCATAGGGAGGGACGTCATCCAAATCTTAGTTAATGGCCCTGCAATTAAAGTAGCCATTTATTTTTGAGGATAGTACCGTCTTTCAAAACAGTAACATAAAATGCAAAAATAATATTGATAGATAAAGCAATAAAATTATCCAGAAGAGAATTAAGGATTATAAACTTCTCTAATAGAACCATGTCAAATGTTTTATATGATGTTGAAATGATATATATATATATATATATATATCTCAACATCAACTGACATGGCACACACACAACAAATCATAATCCTTCTCAAAGAGATGTGAATAAGTTAAATAAGGAAAGTTTTCCCTTGGTCATTTTCCCTTGGTGCTTATAGTTCTTTGGTCTCTTCAACCATCAATATAATCTCCTCCTCCTTCTCTGCCAATTAATCTGAAATATAAACCTGCCTATTAAACTAAGGAAAAATAAGCAAATAAATGCCAATCTGATCCCTGAAGAATATCTTCATTTTGCAAGGCCGGTATTCTTTGGGGGCCAGTAAGGACGTTTGAAATTTTCAGAATGTGTTTTGTTCACATGAGTTTGATTTCATATAATAGATATGGTCAGTCATGGTAACCTCCCATTTCATTTATCAGAAGGCAAACATCTGAAGTTGCTCCTTGCTACTCCCTCCAGCCCTTCAGGATGTTTCCTCCCCACATGCAGAATAATAGAATAATTAACGGAATAAGAGAGTTCTGCTCAAGACAAATTGTTATCCAATCTCTTCTTCAAAACTTCCAGTTTTGGAATTTTCACAACATCTAGAGAGACAAGTTGTTGGTTAACTTCTGGAGGTAACTATCAGAACATTTCTCCTTAGTTCTAGGTTAATATAACAGTTCATATCATTTCCTAGCAAGTAGCACTGTACATTCAACTGTTTCTAATTTATAACAGTACTTCAGTAAATAAAAAGTTATAGGTTTTCTTACTGCTTTGCTTTGCACATACCCATTTCCATTTCTAGTTTTTTTTTTTTAAAGTAGCTCTGTTATGCCACCTTATCAGGCAGGATATTTTAGTTGTACATTGCCCCAAATCCCTCTGTGATGGAGATGGGCAGTTTCTAAATTTGATTAAATAATCAAGCAAATGAAATATTTCTGGGAGGGATGAGTGAAGAACATTGGAAGTATCAAAAGAATATATTCTCAGCAGGGACACTCCAAGTGTAAAGGTTATTCTAGTTGTTCAGTTAAAGTAAAACATGCAGGTACCTGTTGTGGCCCAGCAGGTGCTGTTGGAGCTGCCACCAAACTCCAACAGCGAGGGACCCTCTGAGTCGGCTCTGGAGGAGGTGGAGGACCCTGGACAGGGTTCCGACTCTGAGCAGGGTGCATAGAGACTGGTTGGCCACCAGGTGGCGCCTGAGCCTTGGACCAGTGTGGAGGAGACAAGGGAGAGTGATCCAGAAGCCAACAGTGAGTTGTTCCTGGATGCATGCCATCGAAGAGCTACTCAGCGTCAATAGCAATTACACAATTACAGGAGGTAATTGCGCTCAGCTGATGGTCATTAGGCTCCTCTCCAGACTATAAAAAAGACTGCTTGTGACACGCCCTTCTTGCAGAAGTCAACGCACTGACTAAAGAGAACGTAACTAACGTAACTAACTTGGCAGGCTGGATTGCTGCCAAGGTTTGTCTGATTTGCTGCTAAGGTTTATCGGACTTGCTGCCAAGTCTGTTTGTTTGCTTGGCTTTCAGCCACCGAGATTCTAGTCTTGTTATTAAAGGACATTCTAATTAAGCTCATGTCGGCTTTCGTTACTGGACGGAGGAGGGGGTCAGAACAGATACCTATATTGGACTACCACCACAGAAGATGCTAAGGCAAATGGTCACTTTAGTGACAATAGCAATTGATATTACATAGAAGAAGGCAATGTTAAATCACTTCCACATTTTAACACAAAAACCCCATGGGTAGACAATGAAAAGTGATTTATGATATAATGCCAAATGATGGACTTTTCAAATGGGTGGAATTTAAGAGCAGAAGATCTTTCAGAATACGATGGTGTTTATGAGGTAGCTAGAGTAAAGATTTCAGGACAGTCAGTTGCTGTTGTTACAGTACAGGAAAAAAACTTCTGGAGCTGTAAAAACAGAATTATAGCAGGAACATGAAATGTACAAACACGAACACGAATCAATTTCACTCTGATGTTTCAGGCGTTGGCAAATTGAAATACCCCTGATAGTAGTAACCGTCATTTTAAAAATAACTAAGATTGTGTGAGAACTCCAAATCTGCAAAGATTTCAGTGCTGTTAGTCTATAATCTGTTAGTCTATAACCTTCCGCAAAGCCCTCAAAACTTGGTTGTTCCGACAGGCCTGGGGCTAAAGAGCTGTTGCCCCCGTCTCGAATGGTATGACTGTTGTGAGTTTTAAATTATATATTGTGATGTTGTTGTTTTTAAATCTTTTGTCTGTATCCCCCTCCCTGGTTCGAGTTGTGAGCCGCCCTGAGTCCCCTTTGGGGGAAAAGGGCGGCATAGAAATTTAATTAACTGAAACTGAACTGAACTTAATAACTCTGAAAGAATCACTGTATTGCAAATGTTTAAAAAGCTTACAAAAATATCCTTTCTTCATTTTTTTCCCTTTCACACAATAAAAACACACGGCTAAATCCCGAAACTTGTAAAAGAACCCCAGGCATCTCTTATTAAAAATTCTTTCAAATGCAACAATTTTACCTTTATTTATTAGCTTTTAATTTTAGCTTTTAATTATTAAGAGCTCTTTCAAATACAATGATGGATGCAAGAATTAGGATAATTATTTTTATATTGTGGAGCTATCACCAGGAAGTCTTATATTAGATAAGCCTCTGTCTCACTTTTGAAAATGGGGGCAGGTAAAGATCAGCTTAGGATACTCAGTAAACTAATGAGAGGATATTATCCTTATAGCACCCTGACTATAATCCACTTACATTTTTTGTAAGTCAATACTAGCACTTGGAATTGTATCCAAAAGCAGAGAGAACTGCTAAACAAGCCAGATTGATTTTAGAAGGCAGAAGCAACAGCATACATTGCTTTGCAAAATGCCACACCATATCCCTAAGAACAACAAGTTTTATCACATCCAAACATGGAGAATTCGCTTTAAAGTTTTTCGGACAGGATTTAAGAAACAGACTCTGGACGGGTATCCTTAAATCTGACATCTCCAAAAGGAACTGATCCCTGTGATAGTGTGTGTGTGTGTGTGTGTGTGTGTGTGTGTGTGTGTGTGTGTGTGTGTGTGTGTGTATGTATGTATGTATGTATGTATGTATGTATGTATGTATGTATGTATGATCTGCCCTAATCTGAAGGGATTTGGGATCCTTTCAGCAATACTGGAGTTACACTCTAAAGGGTATGAGAAAGAAAAATAGGTTATTGTAATACTTTTATATGAACCTCATAAAGATATAGATTTCCCAAAATTTGAATATGACAGAGAAATCCCAAAAGAAAATAACAATCCACATAGTTCAACAATATAGCAGTGAATCTCCAGGATTTAAAGCAAAAAACAATAGATCTTTTCCAATTATATTAACCCTATGGTTTTAAAATGCAACGTGTGGGCAATACAGGAGCAGGTCCAAGATATATCAAGAAAACGGAATGCTATTCCATAAGAAGGCACATCTTTCTAACAATTCAGGAGATTTATGATTCTTAGAAACTGTCTAAAAGACACTATTCCATTAGACCACAATGACTGGGTAAAAACAGCATTCCATCTCAAGAAGCTATAGTTTATGGCGCATTTGCCCTCTCAATATATTATCATTTCTTCATGGAATCACACCAGAGCCCCAGAAAACAAATATCTCCACTGCAATCTTTTGACATCTGTCACCATTCTTTCTCTCACGGAAACATATGCTCCTGTCAGTGTTTGGGTAAAAAGCTGCTGCCTCTGTGGTCATTTCTAGTTGACAGAATACACCAACATTGCAAATGGCTCACATGTGCGTTCATCATGGCCTCCTGCAAATCAGTGCAGCAACTCTGTCAAAGAGCAGCTCTCCATTGTCAAGTTCATTTTGTGTTTCCCCTGCAGTTAACATTAGTAGCAGATTAGTGTCAGTAGTTCAAGAAACCAGCATAAAACAATACATTTAAAAAAACCATCACAGACAGGCAAGTCAATAAATATCTCTTAAGAACATTTAATACCAAAGACTATCCTTTTCTAACCAAGAGAACTATGATGATCTACTATGCCAACTCAGCCAAGAGATGGCTTAATTCCTTATCTGCAGTAGCTTCTTGGGTAAGGAAAACTCTTATGTCACCTGGACTGGCTCTTCACCAATAGCAAAACATGACACTAAATAGTGTACTTTATAAAATATTGCACAAAACCTCAGCCTTCAGCTTTCCAGGACCAAATCACAAAAACAGAATATAGCCTCAAATGACGCTAATGGTTATATGACAACTGAGGAGGAGGGAGGCAGTATTTTCAAACAAATTAAAACCATCCATATGATTCATAGGGATGAAAGGACATCAATACCACAGAGCATTTGTAGTTCTAACTCTTCAGGAAGGCTTAGCAAGCATTTCCTAAGAAATGTCCTTTCTACACATAAATGGAGCCTCAGATTTCCTATCAAATATTGTTTGAAGCCAAACACAGCATCAAGGAATTACAACCAAACTTCCCTGAATAGTACGAACTAACAAAACATACACAGATTAAATTTATGTTCTATTTTTGGTGTACACCTAACATCTGATGCGCAAGCCCAAAATAACAGTAACTATGTGGCACTATGATGCCTGCCTCACTATTGCTTGCAGAATTTTATGAAGTGGGGCCAATGTGTTCTGAGTTTTGCATGCATAATGGCTACTCAGCTAGATAATGATCTAATGAATACTTGATTTGCAAATACTCCATAATTGAAGGTTTCCATTATATAGAGATGAATATTTCCATCTTTTAGGTGTGGGAAATTACGAGGTTTCCAATAGCAGAAAAATTAAAAATCATCTACTCTGCCCTGAAAAACAAAATCAAAAGGAATTAAATGAGAAAGATTGGACATGAGACCATGCATCCTTCCTCAATATGGCTCTGTAAATGCACTAGTCTACAATTCCCAAAATCCTGTGCTAACATGTTCACTGGAGATGATAATATTCCAAAACTTCTACAGTCAATACCTCAGATACATTGGATGAAACAAGATAAAATTTATGAAATAGAAAAGTCATCATAATGGTGTATCTTGTCTTGGTCCAGGATTCAGGAGAGAACAGTTATGCTTCCTCTACTAAACAAAGATACAGGAAAAACATAAGAAAAATTATCTGAAGTAGCCTCCTCAGATTTTACACAACAGTCATCAATAAATAAAATTCATTCTAGCCAATTCAGTCAAAATTCCATTGAAGTAATTGTAACAAATGTAGTAAAAGGGGGAAAAACATGTTAGCTACAGGCCATAGTTAAATCTTAAAGAACTGCTACAGATATTAATAATTGGGTAAGGAACACAGCTAGATTTTACTGAATTCAACAAGTGTGACACGCTAATGTTTCCCAAATAGACATGTGAAAACGTAAGTACACACCCTGTAATTTTTTTTAACATATGTGGATTTGCCAATAATTTATTTTAAACAGAATAAAGGAGATATATCTGAATTTAAAAAAAATCTAAAATTGTCTTTACAGTCATTTATTCAACAAAAACGTAAGAAATGATCCCATTTCCTTCTGTAGAAAAAGTACACCTTTGGCTCTAATACCTGGTATTGTCCCTTTTGGCCGAAATAACCTCATGTAAGTATTTTGTATAACTGTCTATAAGCCTCTGAGAGTAATTCGAAAAAAAAATTTTCCTACACTCCATGCAGATTTTTTTCCAGCTGTCTGGTGTTTGATTTCTTTCATGCACATCTCTTTTCAAACTACACCATAGATTTATTAAAATGTTTAAGGTCACTGTTAATGCTGCAATGTTCACTTTCAGCTGAGCTTCAATCCTTAATCAGATGGTTCAAAACTTCCTTAAGAATCTGGTACACTGAAGAAGTCATAGTGGGTTCTAGGATGGTGCACTGCTCAGGCCTGCTGAGTCAGCAAAGCAGTCTCAAACCATGACAATGGTTGGTATCAGGTTCTGGTAAAATGTTGTCTTGAGTTTTTCCCCATGTTTTCTGGTACTATGACCATAATTCTATATTTGCCTTGTTTGTCCAGAACCCCAGGTCTTTTCCTAGGTGTTCACGTGCAAATGTTAATCTTGCCCTGATGTTCTTTCTGGACACCGGATTTTTTTCCCCTGGTAACCTGCCATGTAGATCTAATTTGTGCACATTCTTTCTAATTGTTAACCCATATAATTTGACATCAGTAGTAGTGAGAGATAATTGTAGGCAACATGATGAAATTCTGAGGTTCTTAGAGACTTTTTCAACTTCTTGCATTCTGATCTTAGGCTGAACTTGCTGGAATGGTCTGGTCTGAGCAAGTTGGCTGTTGTTTAAAAACTTCTCCACCTGTAGATCTTCTAAACAGTGGAATGTGTCAAATTGTTTGACAAACTTTTCAAATCCCTTCCAGACTCATAGGCATTTTTAGCCTTCTTTCTGAAGGCCTCAAAGAGAGAGAGGGTAATACCACACACTTCAACAACAAAAAACAAATCAAATGAAATGCCTAAGGTTTCAATAAAACAGATTCTTCCCAGATCTTCTCTAATGTTCTAATCATTTGCACCTGATCTGGGACACCTGATTCTAATTTTACGAATTTGAGGTAGTGATAAATGTAAGACTATACTTATTTTTTTCCACTAGCAAAATTTGCATTTATATTTTTAAATTTTAAAAATGTAAGGGGTGCATGATATTTGTTAGATCCCTTTTCTCTATCAATATTGTTGAAATAAAGATCAAATATCAACATGTTGAAAACACCAAAATTTTCAACAGGATATAGATTTACTTTTTCACATGATTGTAGAGATATAATGCGATCTGAAATATCCTATGCAATGTCACTGAATAGGGCAAATCACATAGATATGTCTCAAAATTATTGAACATTTCCTCAGGCTCTCAGTTACAAAACTGTTATTACTAAATCCATTTTATTACCAAGACATGCAGGCATACATTTTAGAGACATTTCCAAATAAGCCTTTATTATTATATCCCATTCATGGAATTTTACAGGTTGTCCAGGCTTGGTATCAACTTTCATTTCGAACAATCCTGTGCTTTCATACCAATTCTTCCTCTTTCCCCACCCCCTTAGCAGAGAACATCTGTTGAGGGGGAAATATGGAAAAAACTATGCAGTGTGTTTGGCCCAATAACAGTAAGGATTACCATTGAAAATCTTCTGAGATTTCAGTGAATAGAAACATAAAACAGCTGCCGGAGGTGCCTTCATGTTGAATTAAGAAATTCAGATTTACTTCAAACAGGGGTGCGTTCTTTAAAAGCCCCATATGCAAGCACGCCTTCCCCTCTTTCCACCCCAAACCACACACACAAATCTTTTAGAAAATATGTCACTTTTGTTATATCAGTTTTCTATTACCATAATATTAAAAATATAATTATTAAAAAATACATTTAACAACAACAGTAAAAACAATGTAAATATCTACAACAATGACAATAAAATAAGTCTCTATTTCAATTCTTGTCGCTCTGCAAAAGCCTAGTGAGTGATGGTGACAAATTCCGAATTCTCCTATGTGGGTCATTGAGATGAGTCTATCAATACAGGGATGGGAAGAGAGAAGTGGGATTTTTACCTTGGAGGACAGAAGTAACTGAAAAAGTTCTACAATATGTAATCTCAGTTCATGAAGAGATACAAATACACCAGCAATGTATTTTCAATCAATGTGGCTAGAATAATATAGCGTTTCCTGCTTGGTAGTGGTAGGGAAGTAGGGAAGTCTGGGGGAGGAGAAAGATGTACAAAGATTTAAGCAGATTATACCCATTTCATGTTTCGAACTTTAAGTTCAGAGTCATCATAATTTAAGATTTTTCCAATCTGCCCACAACTTTTAATAATCATGGCCTCAGTAAAACATAAAATTCCTCCATATCTGCATTTTATAAAACAGTTAAGAAGCTGCACAGAAAAACTAAACCGCAACCTAATTATCTGTAAAAGGTACTTTAAGGGCACCACAGACCTAACCAATTTAATAGTAACTCAGTTGCCCTAGAACAGTGTTTTTCAACCTTTTTTGTGCAAAGGCACACTTTTTTCATGAAAAAAATCACGAGGCACACCACCATTAGAAAATGTAAAAAATTTTTAACTCTGTGCCTATATTGACTATATATAAGGTGTTTTTCCCACGGCACACCTTACACTATGTCACGGCACAATAGTGTGCCACGGCACAGTGGTTGAAAAACACTGCCCTAGAAGAGTATTCTAGAGCCACAATTCTACATTGGGTATGTATGTGTGTCAGGCCTTTAGCACACAATAATCAGCATCTCCCCTAATTTCTAATCTCTAAATAGTACTGTATCAATAGACATTTGTGGTGGCAGGAAATTCTCCAACATTGTTACGCAGTTACTTTTCCATTCCGTGTATTTTGATTATACCTTCAAGTTGGTGTTGATTCTTAGCAACCAGTCACTTTCTTCAGAATGATCCATCTTCAGCCTGATTCTTCAGGACTTCTAACGGTGCAATCCATCACTAATGTAACTGGACTACCTGCCCTGCTGCTGGTCATCCTCTTCTTCAATCCCTTCCACCTTTCCTAGCATAAGGGGATTCTCAAGGGAGCTGAGTCTTGGTATAATGTACCCAAAATAGACCCAAATTGGTATAATTTGAACCTGGTCATTTGTGACTTAGGTGAGACCTCTCGATTAATTCCTTTTGTGATCCCTTTGTTCGTTTCTGTGCCTATTCATAATTGCCCATTAAAATTCACACAGCACAAGTGAAAAGGCAAAGTCTCATACTACAGACAGACATGGATCCCAAGATTTTCTACATCTTAATAAAAAAAACACTTTTTAAAAATGCTGAGGGTAGCATAATGGATTCCCAAATTTTAAAAAATGGTTGCAAAATATTTGGTATGTAGAACAAATGATTGTAGACCAAGTCCAGAATAATTTTTCTTTTAATTGTGGAAGATTTGGGATAGGCAGGTTGGCCAGTGGTTATAGAAAAGAGTATGATTCCTCCCCCCCACTTCTTTTTCAAAAACCAACTCATCTAAAATCAATTTCAGAATACATACAGGAAGATTACTTTTTATTTTTGTACAATTAGGTCTAGTTGTTCTAGTTATCAGATCTATGATATCTAAGGCAATCAGGGTACACAGGGCTAGGACAACATAATAAAATGCTTTAAAACACATATAAATATTTATGTTATGCATAATAATGACCAAATGGAAATATTTGTACATGTTCTGAATCATTCCTCAGCACGGCTGGAATACCATATTGCAGATTTGCATAATTACATTTTATACAGAAATTCACCGTGTTCTAAAAGATACCATAGAAATAATCTCTTCTACGTTTATGGTCTATCTTTCAGTGTACTGCACATAAAAATAACTAAATAATTAAACCTCTAGAAACCTAATTCATACAACTTTAATAGTTTTACCAGTGGGTCACATGGTAGGAAGGCAACATTATTCCAAGTTGTTCACCAGCGAGCTGTATATCCTTTTTAAAAAATCATACGATGTCTTAAGGTGCCCCTACGAATTCTTTATTTTGAATAAAATCTGAATGGAGATTCATAGCATGTTTTCCATTTGTAGGTCAAAAGCAACACTGTAAGCAAATTCCAAAACCTGCATACTAACTAAAACAATTGTTGGCTGAACAGTTAGATGGTCTTTGCTTAGCAACAGCATTGTATGCAGAAAATATCAGCATACAATTATTGAAAGCTTTAGCTAAAAAGAAATCAGATAACATCTCTGGAAAAATTCTGTGGTAGGGATGGGAAATTTATTGGAGTTACTGCCAGTTACATATCATATTTTTCGGACTATAAGACGCAGTGTATAAGACGCACCAATATTTCGAAGAGGTAAGTAAGAAAAAAAGGTTTTTGTCCTCCCCGGCCCCCAGGAGCACTCTGCAGGCTTCAGCAGGACTGGGGAAAGACAAAAATGCCCCTGTTTTTGAGAAAAATGGACCATTTTTCACAAAAATGAGATCTGGGGGCAGAGCTTCGGGAGGCCAAAAATGGCTGTATTCAGTTTATAAGACACACCAACATTTCCACACTCTTTTAGGGGGTGTATAAGTGTGTCTTATACTCCGAAAAATACGGTAATAATATTTTAAAAAATAAAATAAAAGAACCTAAGAAGACAATTCAAGTCCAGTGAACATAATCTTGATAAGCCCCCAAGAGAGGTATTGCAGTTACCTTAAGTGTGTGTATGGACACAATATTTACCTAACCTTTAGATTCATTCCTTGACAGGACCATTCTGAAACATTTTGCATTGCCTAAGACAAGAGAGAGGATGATTGCACCGATAGCAATGCTACAAAACTTAGCTGGATTAGCAAAATCAAGAGAAATTGAGTGCCTTAGAAGAAAAGCAGTGAGTGTGATTTGCAGGAGTGACCTGTGGCCATCCCTGCCAGCGTCTTCATTTCTTTGCTTATAGGTTACAAATGACAATCATATGATTTCAGGACCTTGCATCTGACCCTCATAAGGGTCAGATGGTTACCAAGCACCCAAATCACAATCATGTGATTGCAGGGATACAGCAATGGTCCAAACTTCAAGGAATTGTTGTAAGTACCACTTGTTCAGGGCCATCATAACTTTGAATGATTGCTGAGCGACTGATCATAACCCAAGAACTATTAATTTTAATCAAATGGCATTCCCACAAACGCAATAATTATAGCATCTAACTATAACTATAGCATCTAACAATCTGACTGATTTTACCTTCAACCTTTCGTAAACGTATTTATAATAGGCTACTGAGGTACTAGTAAGTAAACTATGCCAGGAAGCAAAAGAATGAACATAACATGCACTATGGGTCTTGCCTCTGAAACAAGAGACATCAGTGCTCTTCACCGATATCTGACAATGAAATTTCTGAATGGCACTTGTTAATGAATATAATATTAAATTATATGCCAGGGTGTAGTGCTGCAACTACACGAGTAATGTTTTAAAATTAGATGAGTGAAGCTCTAGCATTTTCTTAGAGGAGCTGGTACCATTTATTGCTTTGTATTGTCCCAGTATGAGCCAATCTGGTGGAGTGGATAAGGCGTCAAGCCAGAAATCTGGAGATTGTGAGTTCAAGTGTCGCCTTAGGCACATATCCAGCGGGGTGACCTTGGGCCAGTCACACAGTCTCTGCCCTAGGAAAGGGGCAATGGCACACTACTCTCCAAATTGTGCCACGAAAACTGCAAGGACCTATCTAGGCAGCCACTGGGAATCAACATTGACTCAAAGGCACAAAACAAACACTTGGTATAACATCAGGAATGGGAAGGGATTGTAAACTGTCAGTTAGCATACACATCCACAACACAGTTCTATGCTATTTTATCCAAAAGAGGGCTACTCTACAGCAGTTTATTCTGTTCATCCATGGGAACTATTTCACTTTCTGCCACTTACTTCACCAGAGAGAAATTCCCATGTGCTTTATTTCTAATGTTTCTAGAGACTCTAGGGTAGCCCTGTGTGTACCATCTCGTTATTCCTTGCCCCTTATTCTCCTCATTGGCAGCTTCAAAAGCAGCAGGACTTCTTAGCAAGTTTTCTTCTCCTTTTCAAACCATATGCTCTCCTGCTTTCCATTTCCACCAAAAAGCATTCTCTGTTTCTCAGTATTTGGACCTAAAAGTGATGGCATCTCTCTTCTATCTCCTCCATCATCATTTGAGCATAGCTTTTTCCTCTTGTCTTGCCTGGCAACCTCCGTATCCACTTACCTTAAATCAATGTGATTTACACCTAAGTAACTTTTTGCTTGAATTCACTGACAGCCTTGAGCGAGAGCCAGAAAATAAAGAAGATGTTACCTGGAAGAGATTTAGAGGAAGAAATCCATTTTTTTTCCTTTAAAAAATTAATTAGGAAGGGGAAGGACAAGACTAAGTTCCCTCCTCTATTTCACTGAGCAAGGAAGAAAGTGAAGAAAGTCCTTCTGTAGGAGAAGGAAAGCTGCCAAGAGTGACTGATTAAATGCTGCCCTCAACCCTAAATCACATTTCAGAAGCTCTGGATGAGTCACTGAGGCACTGCTTTTTTGTTTTTCCATCCAGCTTTTGGGATAGCAAACAAACTCATCTTGCACAGCTTCATAGAACTACTTTTCCAAATAGGTTAATATAAGTGTATAGATAATTATAGCCTGTAGATTTTGCAGGTGCATTAAAATAGTGTTCATATATTTATCAAGTAGCTGAGCATCCATCCAGGTCAACAGTCGACAGATGAAAGACATCCACCCCACCCCCCTTTTTTTTGGCAAAGCTGTTCTTACGCTTTCCAAGGTGAAGAAAGGTTACCAGACCAGTTATGTAGGCTGAAGCAATTTCGCTGGCACTGATCAAAATAACACACTGCTTATCCATAAAAATATCACTAACCCAGAGAAAACAGTTTAAAATAGCCAAAACAAGGGAGATGCGGAACAAAATACCAGAATAAAGAGTCTAAAGTTGTGCAAGACTCCTTGGTGAGAGTTTCATGTGGTACAAGGGGAGGGGGGCAGGATAAGAATAAATTGGCCTCAGCACAGAACAAGACTAAAAGGAAATAGAGCTTGGACATTTAGTGTTTTAAGCCATTCATTTTGCTATGTCAGAAGGGGAAGTTTGGAAAATCAGTATAAGCTTCATCAGCATTCCACTCACTTCTCCAGCCTCTCCCATATTCTGATCCTTCCACCCATCCGCAAGTCTTGCCAAAATTGTAGGAGGGATCTGGGGGGGAAACACTATTCTACTCTGTTTTCACACCAAGGTGCCCTTGGTCAGTTTGCCAATTTTCTAACTTTGCAATTGAACTCCAAGCTTCTGTTATTCCCAATGTAACAGTCCAAAAGCCACAAAAACAGTACATATTTAATGTTTACACACAAACTGGGGCATCCTGTTCAGGTCACTACATGACTGCAGAGACTGTCAGCAGGAAAGATCTCCAAGGATACTGCTTGCCTAAGGAAGACACCACATGGATTTGCTATTTAGAAGTGAAGAGTGACTCCTCCAAATACTGCTCATATCTGCAGCTAAGGTTACCGCAGGCTAGAGTTTGCAGGCCTAGAAATATTTCTTCAACGCTCCCCACCACTCTTCCTGCTTTTCCCCCCTGATATATGCTGATGAAACCATGTGAACTTTTATTTAAAATAATAGATGTGTGATTAGTGTTGTTGGAGAAACTTTTTCCTTAACAAGCAGAAAGCTGCAGGATTACATCATACTTTAAACTGTTGGTGCTCCAAAATAGCCAATCAACTTCAACAGATTCTCCCTGCAATCATTTTCTATCTCAGTATAACTGATCTTTAAATAATCTTGCTTCTCATTGCTTGGACTGTTTTAAGCCAATGCTGTTCATATAGCGTAGATATTTTGATACCCCAGGTAAGTTACCCTTTATGCACAGGCACAGTTGCTGAGCAACTGCTTTTTTTACAAAGCAAATTCTAGGCAGTTTAAGGATTGAACATAAAAAAGGAATCACATGTTCCTGTTTCCCATTAAATGCGGTCCACCCTGGAAGGGAAGATACTGCTGACTGTGTTAGAAAGGTCAAACAATCTGTCCCAATCTCATTAGTATCTCTCAGCTTCCACACATAATCCCCAGATATTGTATAGAGCACACTGTGGCACAATGGAACTCGCGGCATCTGCTTTTTCTGCTGAAAATAATTAGCTACGTATTGAAAAGGAGGAAGGCTCTTACGGTCATTACATTCACTGATGAGAAGCAGAGTAAAGTAAGTGTTGAAAAGAAAGACCTGAGCAGTAAATGAAAATGGCTGCAGGCATCACTGCTGCAGTCTGGTTGCCTCTGAAGATTTGCCTTGCTTCTTTCCTTGCCCCATCCTGATTTTTCTTTCTTTCTAATTCTGCTAAAAAAAGGGAAGGGAACTTGCCTTTGTGTGTACATGTTGAGTGTGTGAGTGTGTGGTATGTATTTGCATTTCTATGTGAGAGAGTGGTTAGTGTGAGAAAGAGAATAGTTGGTACACATAGATGGGACAGCACAAAACTGGGATTATTTGATCAAAAGTGACATAGTTTCTTTTCAAAGGTTGGACGGGGTGGGTGGGAGGGTTATTTAGGGGTTGGATAGGAATCAGCTACCTTGACTGACAGGATGATGGGCACTAGCACATTTTTCTCTTTAGATTCCTCCCCCCCCCCAATCTACTCTAGGGGAAGAGATCAATCCTAAACGTAAGGCTGCCTTTCTTTCAAGTAAGCATGATAGGCTTCATTTAAAGACTTTTAAAGGAGAAATCCAATACATATTATGGGGTAGTATATTTGTTCATTTATTCAATTACTTAATTCAAGGAGCTGGTGCCTAGTGTTAAAATTCTTGATGGTTATGGATCCCAAAACTTGACGCATCATCTCTCCTACTTCCATTTCCCCATGTTCTAAATCTAAGTAGACAATATTGTGCTGACTTCTTTATCAGGGAAAAACTAATCAGATCTTTGCTGTGTTGGCTGCTTATCACTGATGGATCTTTCCCTTTGAAGTTAACTTGTGCCAAGGATCCCAACAGCTTTTGGCACTAGGTTAAACTGCAGTGACAAAACGAATAGGCTATAAAATTGTATTACCTGCCTGATGGTTTATTAATAGGCAACAACATCATTAGGGGTGGGCAGGGGTGAGAATTTTTGAAGTAGGGAAGAATTTGTAGGTTGATGGAGGGCCACATATGATTACCCAGCAGGTTCAATGTGGCAACTGTTCAATAAAAATGATGCGTCAAAACTGAGCTCACCAATTCAACTACTCGTATATGCAGGGGTGGGCTTCAAAAATTTTAGCAAGGGGTTCTCTGCCCAGTTGCTAGGTGGGCATGGCCATGTTTTTATAGGCCCCAGAGGCCCTCTGGAGGCAAGAAACAGAACCCGTTTCCAGCCTTCCTGAACTTCCGGTAGGCCCATTTTTCATCCTCCCCAATCCTCCACACATGCCCTGCACTTACCTGCATCCAAAAAGGGACCCGTGGGGACTCCTGAGGACGGCGGGGGACAGCCAGGAGTGGGATTTGGGGGTTCTCCGAACTGCACAGAATCTTAGCTAGAGGTTCTCCTGAACTCCTGTGCACCCCCAGCACCCCCAGCAGCCTACCCCTGCATATATGTATAACAATATAGAAAAAAGTAATTTAAAAAATGCCATCAATGAAGTCAGATTTTATCTTTTTGACAAATTAAGGATGGAATCACTGTAAAAACTAGTACCTTATTTTAACCTAAAGAGAATTTAAGTCTGTATCTCTCTATATGTACATATATATGGAATAGAAACAACAGAATTCAGTCAATTACATATACCGCTATTTCCCACTACACCAGTGCTTTTCAATCCTGGCAAATTTGATGTGTGGATCTCAACTCTCAGAATTCACCAGGCAGCATCTTAACGTCTTAAAGTTCCCTAGTATAAAAAAAATACTGCAGTACACATTTCATTCCTCTTCTCATTTGCTTCTACCATCCCTTTGCATATTATACTGTGTACATTCAGCTGTTTTGAAGCTTCTTTGACATTAATATGGATTCTAAAAATCCATTGTTCCTCTACCAAATCTGCTCTCTTTCCTGCACAAATGGCACCATTTACAGGATAAGCATGATGGTAGCAATTTATAAATCTAATCAAAGGACTGGTTCCCATGTATAATATTACGAGCTTTTGCAAAGGCAAAAGTCTTAGGCACATTGTTTCTATTTAGCTTAGCTTTATCTAACTATATCTAAGGAAGTAATTTTAATAGTGTAACCTAGTATATACAAAGCAAATATATTACTTGACTCATAGGTGTAACCCTGATAAGTCTTAGCAGATAAGCTCAGATTGTAAAAGTTAGGTAGGTTTTATTAAACAATACTGTCAAATAGCTTTCCCAACTTTAGCATTTTGGTAAGGGAAAATGGGGTTTGCAGTTCACTACATGTACAGAATAGAAGATACCAGTGAAGCCCTTGGTGCTCTCTAAGTACCAAGCACTTGGTAGTTTGCTTGCACACATTTAGTTATCCGATTAGGTAACATCTTCAATGATGGAAGGGAGTGGCAATTGGTCTCAGTTTATACAGAGCAGCTTCCCCTGCTCAGTATTGATAGGAGTATTATTTTCTCCTTGGCAGTTCCTTCATTAGGCTGTTGCCTACTGGTTGGTGGTTTCTTGATTAGGGTATTGTTTACTGCTTGGGTGTTTGTCTGGTGTTAATCCTGGTGTAAATGCCTGTTTATTTGGGTGTTGCTTGCTGGTGAGGGTGTGCTTACTTCTGTTCTTTTTTCAGCCTTTTAATTTTTTTATTCTTCTTAAATGCTATGTAAATATTGTTGTACCTTTTAACTCTGTTAAATCTCTTTATTGAATGCAATGTAAATATTGTTGTGTCTGTTGGAAGGCTGATTTGTTGAGAGTGCTTCAACACCCCCTCAAATCATTACCCCTGAAACCCCCCACCCACTAAACTCTGTTGCTTTACACAAACATCTTAGCACAGCAGTTCCAAATAGAATCTTCAACTAACAAAATACCTCCATTACTCCCAGGATATGCCCAAATTACCCTTAGTGATAAATACTCCCCCTTTGAAAAACTACTAAACTACAAAAGGAACACTACAGGTGTTAACTGGTTTGTCTGCAAGCAAACAATCAAGCTCTGAGAGCACCAAGGACTTCACAGCTAAATCTTGAGCTACATATATTCTTTTCTATTGGAACTAACAATGAAGATTTGTTTCCCCAATCTGTTTTTTCGGATCTTCCAATAGTGCACTTATTGTCACTATTGGAGTCCATCCACCTTTATTAACCACCAATCTTGTAAACTGGAGCTTGTGAATGGCAACCAACAATACATTAAAGCAGTAAAACATGAGCAATAAAACATGAGCAAAACATAAAAATCCAATATTGTCACCAAGGATGAACCCAATAAAATAATAGACAGAAACTTCTCAGTGGGCCATTTAATTTACCAACTCCCAGGCCCTGGAGCACATCCAGAGTCAGAACCTGGAGGGGGGGGAGGTATAACATGTTCCAATGGCAGGCGGTATGGGTTAAAGACCACTTTCTTTAACCAAAGAAACCCAAAGTATGCCCCTCTTGTTGGATCTAGTATTGTTAAAAGTGCCCCCATGGTTTTATCCCACTAGTTTTGACTAACTATAAGGGGCAGTGCTCATCTCCGTTTCTTAAGCCAAAGAGTCAGGGTTGTCTGGAGAGGTTTCCATGGTCATACGGCTGGCATGACATTACACTCCAGTACAGAACATCAGGACGCTGTTACAATGCGGGCTGGCGACCCCACGGGGGAGAGCCTTCTCTGTTGCTGCTCCGGCCCTCTGGAACGAGCTCCCCGTGGAGATCCGGACCCTTACTACCCTCCCGGCCTTCCGTAAAGCTACTAAGTCCTGGCTGTTCCGGCAGGCTGGGGGCTGTTAAAGCACCCAGCCCCGTCTTAATTGTGACTGTTGTGGATTTTAAAATTGTTGCATTGTCTTATTTATTCCCTCCCCTGTTTATTGTGAGCCGCCCGGAGTCCTTCGGGAGTGGGCGGCATACAAAACCAATAAACCTAAACCTAACCTAAACCTTATATGCGGTGCCTATTCATCTACTTGCATTTGCATGCTAGGTTGGCAGGAGCTGAATGATAACTCACTCTATCTCATGGCATTTGGGTCTCAAACTGCCAAGCCATAGACTTTAACGGTCTAAGAGTCAGCATCACCACTGCCTGCATGATTCTGATCTCTGTAGGCATAGATATGTTGCAACATCTGATTATCCTTTACAAGAACTTTGGTGCTACTCTATAAGTGCTAGTCTATGGCTTACTTCTTGACTGGTGGATCCTCTACTATTGATAGTTGAACCTAAAAAGTAGCAGCTATCCAGCTTTTCAATTGCTTCACTGCCAAATTCTACAGCCGGTCACTATACCTGCTGTTATTAGTTTTGTCTTCTTTACAGTTAATCTTAACCTTTCTGTCAGACAATATTATCTTATTGGATCCTGGATCTGTGTCTTTTCAGTGGCAGCACCTGCCCTATGGAAGAGCATCCCTCTGGAGATTTGGATGGCCCATCCCTTTAGCATTTTGTAAGTCAGCATCAACCTGGTTGTTTTTTTCAGGCATTTGAGTCAGGTGATTAGATGAGCTCTGCTCTTGTTCGTTGAGCAGGTTGCATTGGGCGAAGTTATTATTTATTCTTGGCACCAAAGATTTTGAGTTGTTATTTTTTTAATCCTTAATCCTATATACTATTCCAGAGTAAAAAGTAAACTCCAACAAAGCCCTGAAAGAAACAGTCCCAACCACAAGGCATTACTGCCTTGACTATGCAGCAACTTTACCACTGGAGGAAATTAAAAAGTGTAAATATCAGCTTGTAAGAAGTGCCTCTGGAAAATCAAACAAATGTAACAGGCATCTCACATCTCCTCTCGTACGCTGTGTTAAATTATTTCCTTGTCAGTAATCCTCTCAGTTTGACATAACTCCCGCAAATCAGAATGAGAACCAATGCTGACCACAATCAAGAAACAGAAGCAACAGTGAACTGCAAATATTGAAGTCAAAGTGTAGCCCTCAAATTTAAGAAATGCAGCTATACATTATAACAGAGGAAGGAATTAATGAGCTTGTGATTAATTTTTGGAGCTGCAGTAAAGAATTGCCTCAGATGAACACTAAACACTGTTAGTGGCCTTGGCCTAGGCTCCATATGCAGCTGCAAGCCAATATTCTTGAATGTTATGTTTTTGGAAACTTCAGAAATCTCCAAATCTTTCCAGAGGTGCATGTCAGATATATATCTAAGACCCAGGAAAACACACTGATGGTTTCAAGCAGAGAATGTTTAGCTATTCTGCACCTGTCATATAAGTTTATTCAACAATGCACATGGAAAGCATGTCAATGTAAGCTATGTCTGAGCTAAAATAACCCCAGCAAACAACTATTTTCAAATATAGACTTGGATGAATGCAGGATGGGCCACAGGGATGGGTTTCAGCAGGTACACACCGGTATGGGCATACCAGTTGGTGAAATTTAGCGTGCCTTCCCGTACCTGATCTTCCAGAGGCCCCGTACCGGAATGCTCCCTCCCCTGGCATGCCCCCCCTCGCTCCCCCTGCCCACCCAGTCGCCACTCACTCGCTTGCCCTGCCCGTACACACCATGCTTGCCTCGCCCACCCATTTCCTGTGCCTGCCCAGCCGAGGCGCTGAGGCTCCGAGGCTGCAGGTGGCCGGGGAGGTGGGGGGAATGCTGCCCGTCTGCCTGCACCCTCCAAAAGCAACCGGGCGGGCCCTGGGACAGTCAACAGTCCACACACCACTGCCATGTGACTGCTCTGGGGCGCAGCACCTGCCCGGATTCAGGGGAAGCCGGCAACAGGACACGAAGGAGAGGCCACCCAGCAGAGTGCTGCGAGGTCAGTGGGTTGGCGGGGAGGTTGTGCAGGACTGGAGGCGTCAAGGAGGCGGGACATCCCATTGCAGGCACCCTGGGTGTCTGCATGGGACACAGCAAGCGCTGGGTGGCTGCTCCTTTGTGCCCCGTTGCCAGCAGCAGTTGGCTTTCTCCTGCCGATCCTTCCTCTCCAGGCATCAGGGTGGCCCCTGGGTTGGTCAGCAGCCTGCGCACCACCACCATGTGACCCCTCTGGGGGTGCAGCAAAATCCAGCATGAACTGACTGCCTGGGATTGTGCTTCAGCCGCCGCTGTGAAAATGTCTGTTTTGCCAGCCACAGGAGGGAAGGAAAGAAGCCAGTCTTTGGAAAGTACCTTCCCTCCCGCTCCAGAAGGCCCATGCCTGGAGAGAGGAGGAGGCAGGCTGGTTTGAATGCAAGTGACTGGGCAGTTTGGGGCAGGTGGAGAAAGAAAGGTGCACGATAAAGCACCCCCACCACCAAGGGCGAAGGGGAGCGCCTTCGCCCTCGGCTATCGCATACCTCCTTTCTTTCTCTGCCTGCCCGAACGAGAGAAGAAGGTGGGCCACTAAACCACCCACTCGCCCACATTCAAACCAGCCTGCCTCTTCTTTTTCAGCATGGACTCTCTGGAAGGGGAGGGAAAATCCCTCCCAAGACTTCGCTTGTCCTGGTGGCACCCCAGCGATAGCAGCTGAGAGAGGAAAGGAGAAATTCTGGGAGTTGGAGTCCACAACTGGACTTCCTTCCTGAAGCCTGGAACTGACTGCCTGGGATTGTTTTTCAGCCACCACAGCCACTTCTGCTGCAGCCACCAGAGACTCCTTCCTCCCCGCCACTTTGTTTCAGGCTGAGAAGCGGGGGAAAAGAGCAGCTCCCCTCTCCCCTGTCACTTTCCTCAGCCTATGTGTTATTCGGGGAGTGGGGGAAAGTGCCTGTCGGCTGCCCCTCCAGGAGGACCACCGTGTATCCTCCACAGATGGGAGGTTGAAGGGGTGACCGCAGGTGAAAGGCGCCGAGGGGTTTTGGCAGTGTGAGAGAAAGACTTCAAAGTCAGTGGAGGAGGTGTGTGGCTTGTGTGCCGTTTCAACTTTCCCCGGGTGCAAAATGCTTTAAAAAATAAAGTATTAGCTTTTGGGGGGGGGGGGCTTGTGAAGGGTTAGGGATGCAAGGGTCTTGTAACTTGACAGCGTTAAGACTTGCACATTTCAAATGCCAGAATTCCTCAGCCAACATTTTGGTTGCTAAGCAAGAGTGTTGTTAAGTGAGTTTCACCACATTTTACAAGTTGGCCACACCCACCTGGTCACATGACTGCCAAGCCACTCCCACAAAACAGGCCACATCTACAGAATAGGTTCTAAAAATATTGAAATTCACCACTGATGGGCCAACTGGTGGACCCCTTTGGACCTCTCATTGTCAATGAATCACTGTTTGAGAATCAGTGCACAATGCACTTGGTATAAGGTCCTTTCAGCATCAGAAAAGATCTACCACATTTATATACTAATAATATTCCAGCATTTTAAAAGTAAATATTTCTATTAAGACTCAGAAATATTTAAATTCTGCTTATTTCTTGCACTAACAATCTGACAATATTACTTTAATTCAGCTGCAAAGCTTTCTGTTACATTTTATATTTGATTTTATGGCTTTAATTTGTATGCTAATATTTTATTACTGCAAACAACAGGAATTTTATAACTGGGCAGTGTCTAAATGCTCCAAGTACATAAATAATATATAATCATCTATTACTAATGTAGTCACACTGATAATTTGACATATTGCGCAAAATTGTCACAAGATTGTAGTT
Organism: Thamnophis sirtalis; assembly: GCF_051295495.1. Classification (NCBI taxonomy): domain Eukaryota; kingdom Metazoa; phylum Chordata; class Lepidosauria; order Squamata; family Natricidae; genus Thamnophis; species Thamnophis sirtalis. Next base: position 38,516,999 of record NW_028261386.1, on the reverse strand, counting down.
CATACATTCAGTTGCTGTTTAACCTTATTGCTTAATCAAGTTCTCCTACATCAATGTATGGTTGAACAACAACTAGATTGCTGAATCTGATTTAAGAAAGTTTATTCCATAATGAATTTTCTAATCATTATGTATGACACAAATTCTTTTTTGCTATGGCCTAAATGAAACTTTAAATCCAAACATATATGCCGATCTTGTACTGAATTAAAACCTGGAACACCACTACTTTTCAGACTGGATTGGCCTCTTGATTCAATTCCAAAAATAGGCAGTTTTAATGTTGCCAAATTCACACAGTCACCATTGCTAAACTGGAATGGAAGAATGGTAAACAAATGAAACACAATACTGATCAACACACAGAATGCAGAAGGTAAAAAGGATAAATTGATGGTATAAAATGCTGTCAAACTAATTAAAATCTGCAGTGCGCTGATACCCATGACCTTGATTTAGGCCATAAGCAATAGCACTAGTGCCCTGATAAACTTTGTACAGCACTTTCATGTTGGAGACTCCCATTGATGTTTTTAAGAAGAGTGGCTACAGATATTGAAATACAGATTCCAGTCCACGATGGCTTATAGCAGTGATGGCAAACCTTTTTTGGCTCACATGCCAAAAGTGGGGGAAGCGCAAGGGGTCATGCATGGGTGTGCCACGCCCATAATGCAATGTGCACGATGCCAGCACACATGTGCGCATGACCAGCGCTCCGCCCCCATTTTGGCATGCTTTTTTCGCCCTCCTCAGGCTCCAGAGGCTTTATATAAGCCTGGGGAGGGCAAAAACAGCCTCCTCCCCCGGGAGGCCCTCCGGAGGCTTCAGGAGCTTCCCTGAAGCCTCCGGAGTGCAAAAAACCAGCCCTACGGGCAAATCAGAAGTTCAGGAATGGACTTCCAGTTTGCTTGTAGGGCCAGTTTTAGTCCTCCAGAGCCTTCAGGGACCTTCAGGAGGCTTCCCTGAAGGCTCCGGAGGACAAAAAATGGCCCTACACACAAACCGGGACTTCCGGTTTCACTTCACTTCACCTCGGCCTTCCGGAGGCTTCAGGAGCTTCCCTAAAGCCTCCAGAGCGCAAAAAATCAGTGGTAAACCAGAAGTTCAGGAACGGATTTCCGGTTTGCTCATAGGGTCGTTTGTTGCCCTCCAGAGCCTTCAGGGAAGCCTCCGGAAGGCCCCTGAAGCCTCCGGAGGGCTAAAACAGCTGACAGAGCAATGCCTCGTGTGCCCTGACAAATGGCTCTACATGTCCACCTGTGGCACGCGTACCATAGGTTCGCCATCCCGGGCTTATGGTATAATAGTTTTTAAGGTACCACCATTCTATTCTATGTTGTCTTGCTATAAGCATGGTGGCTATCCTTCAGGAAACAAAATATTTCCTGCATCAAACATTTTTATCTACTTTTGTTGGGACTAATGGACAGACATCTAAAAAAGATTTACGGAAGACTGTTTTTGTACATACTAACTACAATGAGATTATTATATGTACGAAGATGGGAAAATTCTGAAATACCCACAATGGAAAAATAATTGGTAAAGATTTCAGAATTTGCAGAGATGGTAAAATTTGACTTGTTTGGTTAGGGAAAAGGCAATAATTACATCTGCACTCACTGCTCTTTATTGACCTTTTTTTTTTTTGCTGAAAACAGAAAAAAATAAATTTGTGATTTATGGGTTGATTATTAGAAAGGTTGGACTATGGAAAGAAGGGAGCCATGATGAAACCTTAAAGAACGAGCAAAATATAAATACATTTATGATTGCTGTAAAGAAGATCCGAAATTACTATTTTGTATCTTCTTTTCCTTTCCTTTTCTGCCCTTTGTCTTTATTTTCTTACTGCTTTTCTCTACTTTTCATTTTTAAACTGTGTATTCTTTAGTCTGTAATAAAAATTAATTTCAATTTTTTTTAGATTTACTTAGAGCAGTGTTTCTCAACCTTGGTGACTTTAAGTCCTGTGGACTTCAACTCCCAGAATTCCCCAGACAGCATAGCTGACAGGACTTAAAGTCGCCAAGGTTGAGAAACATTGACTTAGAGCAAGGGTGAGCTAAAGGGAGGATGGGATCCAAAGGTAGGATGACGTTCATGAAAACAACGGCTTCTTAATTTCTAAAAGTCTATTCATTTACATCTCTGAGTAACTAAATAAAGAAATCTGGGGTAGAGAAATAAAAAATTGATGTGTAAAATGTACTGTAATTATTGAAAGCTTGGTCTTTAAATAAAAACCAATTTCCTGAGCAAACCCTTTGCTCAGAGATATTTACCCTTACCCTTTAAAATGCTAAGTACTGCAACTGACCTGACCCACCGAGCCATAATAAAATTCCTTGGGATCAGTCAACATATCTTGAAGTGCTAATGAAACATATAGTACAGAAACCTCAAGTCTGCCCACACTTGAATTACAAACATTAGCCATTATTGTCCCATGAGATTAAACCAACACCAAAGTACAGATACTAAAAGTAACATAGACATTGATTTCAGAATAAAAGCTGCTGTGGGTGATAAGAAGCAGCTTAAAACATCCCAAGGAAAATTACGATAAAAATATAATAGATATGTCTTCCTACATCAGCAATTGAAGACATGCATAAGCACAAATGCATATTTTTAAAAACAATCAGGAATCCAAAAGAGAGACCCCTAAGAATATCAAAGTTTAAGCCCAAGGTATTTGCATATGACTTGCAGATTCTAATTAGAACTAACTGCAGGCTGGCAATCACAGGAAAGATTACTCAGCAATTTGTTTTTACTCAGCAATTTTTTTTCCAAGGACTATATGTTTTTATGCAAAGCTTTTCTCAGTAACTGTTCGGGAAGAAAAGTGGACTCTCCACATTTTTGGGGTGGGTGGGTGGGGATAAAGTTCTTTATTCTCCATCCTGTGTTTATTATAAGGTGACCAGATTTTCAGATTGGTAAAGAGGGACACCTTTGACTGCGGGGGGGGGGGGGGCTTGATTAAAAAATTTATACGGAGCAACAAAAATAGTATTGTGATATTTTTTTTATTTCAACATAACTACAATTTACAAATATAAATTGTAACTGTTGGCAAACATCAAAATTTTGATCATGTGACCATGAGAATGCTGCAATGGTCCCTAAGTGTGAAAATGGTCGCTAAGTGTGAAAAATGGTCATCAGTCACTTTTTTCAATGCCATTGTAACTTTGGTCACTAAGCCCATTATACCATCTTTCTTGCCACAGTTCTTAAGTGAATAACTGCAGCTGATAAGTTAGTAACATAAGTGAATCTGGTTTCCCCATTTGACTTTGTCAAAAGGTCACAAAAAGCAATTACATGACCCCAGGACACTGAAACCATCATAAATACGAATCTGTTGCCGAACATCAAAATTTTGATCGCGTGACCATGAGGATGCTGCAACAGTTGCTAAATGTGAAAATGGTTGCTAAGTGTGAAAAGTGGTCATCAGTCACTTTTTTCAATGCCATTGTAACTTTGGTCACTAAACAGCCATGTTCCTGACTTAACAACCACCATGATTCACTTAACGTGGCAATAAAAGGTCGCAAAATGAGGCAAAAATCATTTAACAAACGTCTCCCTTAGCAACAGAAATTGGGGGATCAATCCTGGTCGTAAGTCGAGGATTACCGGTAGCCAATTGCAAAAGGCAACTTTACTTGGAACAGGTGAGATTGTGCCCGGATCCCTTTAATGCCAACATCCCATCCTGTCCATGGGGAGAACTCCACAGGCGGACAAAAGCCCCCAATCCCCTATGCCCCCTATGGAGGGCATATACTGGTCATCTCAAGCGGAGCTCCCCCCCCCCCGCCTAGCTGCGTTGCGCACACGCGCGGGGATTCAAGGAATCTGGCCGGATTCCTTGAATGCCCGCGCATGTGTGCCACGCAGCTAGGCGCGGGGAGCTCCGGGTCGTGCACGTTTGGGATGACCCGGCCAGGGAGGGGCAGCGGCAGCGAGCCGGGCGGGCAACCCGCTTGCTGTTGAAGATATGCTGGACGCGGCAGGGCAGGGCCCGCGGCCGGGAGCGGCTTCTGGCGGCTCCCGGGCGGCGATCCCATCACCATCCGCTTGCGGCTCTTCCCGCCTGGATGCCCAAAGCCTCCCAGCCGCCCGGGGCGAGTCAGCTGCAGTGCAGCCGGTGGTGGGCAGGAAGGCTTCTGGCGGCTCCCGGGCGGCAATCCCACCACCATCCGCCCGCTCACTCGCTACGCTACCCTGCCCATGCGAGCGCAGCGGATGGGCGGGGGAGTGAGCCATCGAAGAGGGTGCCAAAATTAAGCGGGATCTTTTGGGAACAGCCAGGGACGCGGGAAAAATTATGAGAAAGCGTGCCTGTCCCGCCAAATGCGGGACGTCTGGTCACCCTAGTTTATTACCATATTCATTTTCAAACCTACAAGGCTAACATTCAGCTCCTTTATCTATTTTTAAATCCCATGCCCTCATGAGTTTTACTTTCTAAAGGAAAATTCAGCAAAATTGATTATTTGGCAGAGATTTGCATGACTCAATAAGTAACTTGCCCTTTCCCCAGTGTAGTCAATTGCATGAGGGGCCTAGAGTGATGTTTGCCAGCTTTGAGTGCTAACCTGCTGTGATGAGACACCATTTGCTAAATAACTCAGCCATTGTTTCCATATGCAAAGCAAAATGTGCCAATGAGCTAACATGACCAAGAAGCACAAATGTTTGAAATTCTCTGTACCACTTTTCAGTTCTCTTGAAAGAAGAACAAGGCTTCTGGGGCGACAACAGCTGCTTCTCAGCATTCTATTTTGTTTTTTTTTGAAATTCCTCTAGAAATAGGTTAAAATGCTTATCACAAAATAGTTACAATCTGTCCATTTTCTGGTAATTTATTTTTTTAATAGAACAAGAAAAATAGGAGTCACTAAAAATTTCCATCCAAAAAGTGATGGCACATTAAACAGTTAATAAAAAATAAATAAGCTTCCTCTCCTTACCAACTCTTGTTATTTTTTTTATATTTATTTTGTATAGTAAACACTATTTTTGACCCTATGGCACCTTTATTTCCTTCAAACCATCATCTGTGTTTGAAATTATTTATTTATTTGTGTTCTGACCCCTCCTCCGTCCAGTAACGAAAGCCAAGACACGCTTAATGAGAATGCCCTTTAATAGCAAGTCCAGACTCTCGGTGGCTGAAAGCCAAGCAAACAAACAGATAAGGATCTTGGCAGCAAGTCCGACAAACCTTGGCAGCAATTCAGACAAACTCTGGCAGCAATCCAGCCTGCCAAGTTAGGTTCTCTTTAGTCAAAGCGTTGACTTCTGCAAGAAGGGTGTGGCACAAGCAGTCTTTTTTATAGTCTGGAGAGGAGCCTAATGACCATCAGCTGAGCGTAATTACCTCCTGTAACTACATAATTGTTCTTGATGCCGAGTAGCTCTTCGACGGCGTACATCCCGGAATAACTCACTGTTGGTTTCTGGATCACTCTCCCTTGTCTCCTCCCCACTGATCCAAGGCTTAGGCGCCACTTGGTGGCCAACCAGTCTCTCTGCACCTTGCTCGAAGTCGGAACCCTGTCCAGGGTCCTCTACATCCTCCAGGGCCAACTCATTGGGTTCCCTCGCTGTCAGAGTGTGGTAGCAGCTCCAACGGCTCGTGCTGGGCCACAACAGATTTGTATCCCACCTTTATTATTTTCTTTAGTGTAAAGGTAATTGTAGACCACCTACATCATAAAGAAATATTTATTATTATATGTTCTCAAAAATATGAAGTCAAAGTTGCCAATCCTTTAGCTGGGGTTTTGACCTTCACACGCATCAGGTACTTCACAAGAACCTATAATGTCATAATGTTTTGGCGTTGTATATGCGCAAATCCAAGCACTGTATCATTTTCCAATTGACAGATGGAAATTGTGGGAATGCTCACATTTCTTAAATGCCATCCAATATTTTTTGGTATGCCGGTAACCAGTTGATCCAGTTTATGCCATTATTTTTTAACTTCAGTTTTCAGATTTTGATGCTTTGTCTTCTGGTCTATTTTTTTCTACTATTCTACTATCTCTTGGTATTTCCACATCAATTATTCACACTTTCTTATTTTCAGCCACAGTTCAATCTGATGTGTTATGAGATAAGACTTAATTATTTTGTATATGAAAATCCTGTAAGATTTTAACCTGTTCATTTTTTATCATTTTTTTCAACTCTATATTCCCACCAATTTTTCATTAGCATAGATATTCTAATCTACTGATTCATTTTGGCAACTGGGTTATGTCTTTGCTTATTACCAGTTTATGCAACCTTCTTGCATAAGCTGAATATATGATTCTACTGGTTTTTTTTCCTGCTTTTTTGCATAATCTGCACTTTGAATTATTTGATGGTTTTTCTATTTTGGCCTTGATTGCACTAATTTGAATATCTTGTTCTTCATAGCCTAAATCAATCTTTCAAGTTTTTTAAAAAATATTTTTAAAAATAAGTCATTGCCAGGTTTTATCTTTATCCACTTTCCCCTTGATCTTTTGTAAAAATTGACCCTGTAATGCTTTTCCTTGCCAGCATTCTGTTCGTGTTTTTATTACATTATTTTGATATTCATGCTTTGTTTCCTGTACATTCAGTAAGTTTCAATTTTTAACTTGCCTCAATGCTTGTTCTTGGCTATCTTTTACATAATCAGACAATGCATGCTTTTCTTCAGCTGTTTGTTTGACCTGAAGTTAGTTCTGCTTCCATTTTTGTGGGACAGGTATAATTTATCAATATCATTATGAGGATGTAATGCTCTTTCTTTTTTTTAAACTTATTCAAAATTTATTGCATTTTCTTTGCCTTTTCTTTTAAATTCATTGTTATTGTATGAAATGTAAAAATTTATAAAAGCTTTGCTTGCATCCAAAACCATTTTTTCTTTTGTCCCTTTATTGAAGATTATTCTTTAAAAAAAAAACACTTTTAAATTCTTTTTCCACTACTGTTTCCAACATCTCATTCAATCTCCATCTAAAAGACCCATTTTCCTTTTAAAAGTTAAAATCAATGGATTGTGGTTTGAGAGCCATTGGTAATAGTTTCTTTTTATGAATATGAGTAGCCAAAGTCTTAAGAAATGCAAAATCTATTCTTTAAAAAGATTTATTTCTTTCAAAAAAATAAGCTTGTTCTTTTAAATTACCATTTTTATATCTCCATATAGCAACAAGAACAGACATGGTGACTCAGTGGCTAAGATGCTGAGCTTGTCAATCAGAAGGTCAACATTTCAGCGGTTCGAATCCCTAGTGCCGCGTAACAGAGTGAGTTCCCATTACTTGTCCCAGCTTCTGCCAAGCTAGCACTTCAAAAGCATGTAAAAATGCAAGTAGAAAAATAGGAACCACCTTTGGTGGGAAGGTAACAGCATTCCATAAGCCTTTGGCATTTAGTCATACCAGCTACATGACCACGGAGATGTCTTCAGACAGCACTGCTCTTTGGCTTTGAAATTGAGATGAGCATCGCCCCCTAGAGTCGGGAATGACTAGCACATAGGTGTGAGGGGAATTTTTACCTATTTTTCACCTTATATCAACAATCTCATATTGTTTGGTAGTTTGTCTTGTATCAAATAAATATTCTAATTTGATATTATTAATAATATTTTTATTTTTTTTCTTAGAGATTCTATATTTTTGTGGGGAAACCATTTTATTCCATTCTCCCAGAAAACCTCTATTTTCATACCAAAAAAATCCAATAGTTTATCCATATGTCCTTTATAAAATGCTATTTAATCTTCATTTGGGGCATAAATTCCCAATATTAAAGTTAATATTCTAAAACCCGTAGACTTATTTTCACTCAACATATCTGCCATATTCATCAGTCAATATAAATTTAGGATATGTTTAATAATTTATATATAAAACAATTCCATTCCTTTTTTTTTCAATCCTGCTAAAATAAATTATTCACCCACATTTTTTTGATTCAAATATTTTATGTTTTTTCCTAATATGTGTTTCTTTTAAGCAAATCATATCTTGTTTTAGCTTTTTCTTTTTTGAGGAGCATTTTACTGTATTTATATCCCATGTTAAGCATTTATAAACCATAGTTAGACCAAGATTTTTGAAAACTTGATATTCTAAAGTGCCCAGTGTGGGTAGCATCTTCAGCATCCTATTGTATCTGTTTAATCACATTTGTTTAATCACATCTGTCATTGTCACTTCCATTTGCATGTCCTCCAATTCTTGTTTGAATTTTCCCAGGAAATACCTTGCTTTCTTCACAGAGTTCAGTTAAAAACCTCTACTGTTTAAAAGTAAAAAATAACTCATTCCAACATATCCCAACTAAAAAGAACCATCTTCTGTTTAAGTCTGTCAGACAGAAATATTTCTTTCTCTCATATAGTATTCTAATTGGCATTTTCTTAAGTACCATTACATCTATATTATCAATCCTCAATGTAGTATTAAATATTGCCTCAAAACTTGACATCTAATTTTCTTCCTAACAAAGGGCATAAGGACATCTCTTGGAACATTACTTAATTTTGTAAATTGTGTATTGAACCTATAAACCTCATCACTATAGGTCTTTGTGTCAACTTCATCCAAATAGAAAAAGTTATGCAGAGATTTAACAATCTTTTCTCTGATATGTTTCCTTGGCCTTCTCGAATTGCTCTAAATCTTAAACAAAATTATTTTTCCTCTCAGTTCCAGTAATGCCAAGTTAGTCAAATCTTTCTCCATCTCTGTATTTATAACTTCTGGCTTACTTTACAAAACTTTCACTTTGTCATTAATTTATTTTACATCTCCAGCCAACTGTCCTACCGATTTTTAATTTCTTTAACTTCTTCTTTTATATACACTTTTATCCCTGTAAATCCTTCTACTATTTCCTTTTTAAAGGCATTCAAACTCTTGACAACTATTGCATCTTCTTGCCAAGTTCCTCAAACATTTTCTGTAATAAATCTAATAAGAAATGCCCATTATCTGTAAATTGTTCTAGTAAACTTCTCCTTCCTTCTCCTATTTTTGCTTATAGTTGACATTATGATAAAGTATGTCAACTACTAGGGTCAAAATAAAAATAAAAAGCAATATTTTTTGCCCCAATTTCCTTTTTTTTTCTGTCTAAGACATCCCAATTAGCTCTCTATAGCTACAATTACACAATCTTATCCATTACAAACTTTCACGCATCACAGTCTTGTTAAGCTTTTTGCTTTTAAGTCAACATCTTTTAAGTTAAATTTTTTTCCCTTTCTTAATTCTGAAAAGGTGACTCACCAAATGTGTTTGTTCTTTCTTGTCATTTGGAAGATCTCCCTTAAGTTGTAAATTACAGCTGTGTGAAAAAGTCCTGCACACTTTGCGGTTTATGACCTTTTTTGGCTAGGCCATTAATTTTATGATATTTTATGCTAACTGCTATGCAAATGTTATATTTAAATAAATACTGGTGAAAAGCATAAGCTTTATGCAATTTGGTGCTGTTTGGATGAGGATTGTGAATTTTCTTGCATGCTTACAATGCATGCTTACAATGACTATGAAAACAGATTACCTGATGCATAACCAGTGGCATATATTTTGCAATTACTAAGGCTGATGCTAGTGTTTCGTTAACATTTTTATTGTGTGGCCCTGAAAAGGACCGTTTAGGTAACCAAACATGGTTACTAATGTGAAATTGGCCAGCCCTTATTGCTTATCACCAGGCGGCATCGCTTCGGCATAGACTGTATAAGCCTTTGCACGTGATCTTTGGTGACAATGTGGTGCTAGGCTGCAATAATGGATTCAATCAGCTCCTGCTTGGTCTTCAGATGCTTCCTGCTTATTTCGTAACCAATCTTGGCCCACAAATTCTCAATTGGGTTCAAATCCGGGCTCTGAGCTGGCCAATCCAGGAGTCGAACACTATGCTTCTTCATCCACTGCTGGATGGACTTGGCTCGATGACAAGGACCGTTGTCATCCTGGAAGTAAAAGTCCTTCCCTACAGGTTGCTGAGCTGAAGGAAGCATGGTCTTTTCTAGGACTTCAACATATTATTTGGAATTCATGATTCCCTGCACAATTTGTATCCAACCAATACCAGAAGCAGCAATACAGCTCTAGATCATCATGTGCAATGGATGCTTCACAGTTAGATTCAGGCAGCACACCCTAAATCCTTCAGCTGGAAATCTTCTGACATGCTTATTGCACTGATTCCCAGTCAAGTAGAAATTGCTCTCGTCACTGAAGATGACCTTGGCCCACTGTTTGTTGGTCCAATTGACATTCTTCTTGGCCCACGCATGTCGACGAGAGCGGTGAGCGTCTGTGAGCAAAAGTTTACTTCAAGCCCTGAAGCCTTTCAGCCTTCTGGCAAGCAGTCGGCAGCACACTGTGCTTGTGCACACTTTTACATCACATGTTTCACTCCAAAATTCTTGTAATCTGAGGTGAGGTGAGGTGAGCTTCCTGTCCGAAATGCGTTGCAGAGCCCGATCTTGCTGTTTTGTCGACTTTCTTGGTCTTCCAGAGCGAAGCCTGTCATCAACTGAACCAGTTATTTGGTATTTTTCAACCACTCTGCTCACTGTGGTGCAATGGCATTTCACTCTCTTGGCTATTTCTGTACAGGAGTAACCCTCCTCATGAAGCACAATGAGGCGATGCCGCTGCTCAGTACTGGTGAAAGCAAAGGCCTTCATTCTTGTCCGCAGCCAGAGTTAAATTAAATTTCTTGATGCTTTTCATGCCTATTTATAGTCAGAGAGTATGACAACATTGATTGGCTCATAGATTTAGCCTCTGTGCATTTTGATTGGTCAGCCAAAGCTCGCTGCTGATTGGCTACTTTCGATCCTAACATTCTCGAAAATTCAAGTTGTGTTTGTTTTAGTACATAAACTCACTCAAAACCTTAAAAAGACTTTGGTTATATTAATAAAAATTATGCATCTCAATCCGACTATAGAAATTTTCATCAAAGTACTAATTTTGCGTTTCTATAAGTGAATAGTTGATTAAACATGGAAATACAGCTTAAAACTGAAAGTGTGCAGGACTTTTTCACACAGCTGTATTTGCATACAAAAAGTATTTAAGAAATGGGGTTTTGCATAAAAGCTACATAGTAGGTTTTGAGTGTGGTGTTATTTCCTCAGCTACCAAGTTGCTCAGTTTACAATCAACCACAAGCAATTCAATCCTTGTAGTCTCCTTGTGAGAAGCAGCTATCCAGAGCACAACTAGATGATCTAGCAATTTCTCCATTTCCAGAGAAAATGTCAGCAGTCACAACTTGTTGCCTGAACCTTGACCTTCGCTGGAGTGCTATTCATGCTTATGGAGATTATGACATCTAAACTGCCATATGTCCTTACCCAGGTTCAAAAGAAACCTTATTATGGCCAAGAATGAAGACAACACATTATTCAAGCTCACAGAAACTAAAAGAAATGCAAACCATGAAGAAAGTTATCTCCAAAATGGGCAAGTCAGCCTCATAACATCTAACAAATATATATATATATATATTCTAACCGCTATGACTGTGTATAAATGAGCCCTAAATAGTTCCATTATGAATTCACATATTTAATATTCCCAATAAACTTCATTAAATAAAGATATAAATTTTGGGGCAAAACTAGATATGGGTCAGATGGATTATTATCATTAAGTAGCTGACATACAGTCCTCAAAAGCTTCTGGCATTTGTTCCCTAGTTAGGCCAAACAAAGAGCTACATGTTCGTTTCTTGCATTTGTGCCTGATCGCAGTCTAGATTAATAACATGAAAAATTTACATATAAACAATTTCAAAAGATAACCCTGTTTTCACAGTTTGCAAAAGAAAACTATTTAATAAATACGTGCATCTTTCCTCATTTTCTAAATTTTCTAAATTTCTGACTATGTACCATTTCTCTAGGAACTTTCATCAAGAAAAATGGAAGCCATAATTGGATTGGAATCCTTCCTTTGCTTATAATCTAACAACATTCAACTCATTTAATTTTTTTTGGTAACTTCAAATATATAATTTAGACATTACTAATATAAATGTAATACTTTACATATACTACTAGGGAAAATATTTCCCCTTAAAATCATTCTTTAAAAACACCTGAACCATTTTCTGTTGCAGTATATTTAAAAAGCCACCAGAAACACTCATCCAGAAAAATAAACTGGAAGATTCTTATAACAAAAAATGTTATGCAAATAATGATGAAGTTCTGCTCACAGTTTCATCTATAATTAAGATAATCAATGAAACTGACTTTTGGTAATCAGTAGCTTGTTAGGAATCAACCTTAGCTACACATCTATCTTCCAACTACAAGAATAATTCTAAAAACCTGCTGATGCTCAATAACTAGTCTTAAACCAACCTTTGGTAGCTTCTTCACCAGGACCTACATGGACAGCATGGAGCCCACAAGTCCTCCTTCTCCTATAACTTTGTTAAACTCCTGAAAGTCTCTCTAACAACACTGTCTAATTTTGCCTCCAGAGATCACTGACAGTTTCCCACTGTCTTTAGGTAGAAAAAGTAGTAATACTCTTCCCTAATTCCTAGAATTTGCTAGGAAAAAGGGAAAAGTACCCATCAAAACCCAACCTTGAAGAGGAACAGAGAGAACATTTCATGTGCATTCCATTTCTGCCCAATTTGGCCTGCCACTTCTACTCCTTCTGGGTCATTCTCTCTCAGTTGTCTAAAGGCCACAGTTATGTGACTGAGATGTAGCAATAGCATTTAGACTTATATACCGTGCTTTACAGCCCTCTCTAAGCGGTTTGAGAGCCAGCATATTGTCCCCAACAATTTGAGTCCTAATTTTACCCACGTCGGAAGGATGGAAGGCTGAGTTAACCTTGAGCCTGGTGAGATATGAACTGCTAAATTGCAGGCAGCAGGCAGTCAGCATAAGTAGCCTGCAGTATTGCCCTCTAGCCACTGCACCATACTTGTTGATGTTAAGTGCACCAAAAAAGTAGCCTACATTTTAAGTCACACAGTAGCTAGATAGGAAATATTTGCATTAAACAGTTGTACCATAATTGTGATACCCTTTTAAACTGTGAACTAGAAACTAAAAATGTGGACCCTGCAGATAAGATATATTTCCTCTGGCACTAATGTTATTTTCATATTCGTGCTCATATCATCTTTGGATTTATCCAATAATACTGAACTTCATTTAACATTAGAAGAAAACCAAAAGTAATTTTAAAATGTAGATAGATCCCATTGACAGAGTGGGTATTTCTGAGCATGTATGCTTTCGGTAAATAAATGTATTGTGACAGCGGTTATTTCTTGAGATCATCCAAGACATGTTGTTACAAGTATATTAGCAGCAGCAATATTTCTAATGCACTCAGCATCCATAATTCCCTAAGTATATTATAAAGCTTTTAAAAACATTCAAAGCAATAGTAAAAGTAATCATGAAAAACAATTAATAGATGTATAAGTAGTACAGGAAAAATAAAAACATAAATACCACCAATAAAATGAGGGGGGAAGAGGATGTCTTAACGACATTAAAAAGACATCACAAAGTATTAAAAAGCCTTGCTAGGGAAAGCATGTCATAAAGAAAGCTCCATAATTTTAAGCACACTCCCTCATGGCTGTCTACCTACCATCAGAAAGAAAGAATACTAAGAGGATGGCTTCAGAAGATAACCAAAATTCCTGGGCAGGTAAAAATAGAATATTCTGGGTCAAAGATATTCATCACTAACAACTCATTTGAGTCTGGAAACAGACTCGCAGCCTGATGATGATGATAATTTAAAAGCAGATAAAATGAGGAGAAACTCTACAGTATCTGCAATTATTTTTAACATATACATAGTCCTTGACTTATGACCTCAATTGAGCTCAACATTTCTGCCCCATTTTTATGATTTTTCTTGCCAGGGTCGTTAGGTGAATCACTGCAGTTGATAAGCTAGTAACCTGGTTGTTAAGTGAATCTGGCTTCCCCATTGACTTTGCTTGTCAGAAAGTGGCAAAAGGTGATCGCATGATCTTGGGACCCAGCAATGTTCCTAATACAAAGCAGTTGCCAAGCGTCTGAATTTTGATCACATCATCATGGGGATGCTGGAAATGTCGTAACTGTGAAAAACGCTCATAAGTCACTTCTTTCAGTGCCATTGTAGCTTTGAACGGTCACTAAGCAAATTCTTGTAAGTCAAATAGTCCTCGACTTATTGAGCCAAACAATTGAGCCCAATATTTCTGTTGCTAAGTGAGACGTTTATTAAGTGAATTTGCTCCATTTTGTGACCTTTCTTGCTACAATTGTTAAGTGACTCTCTGCAGTTGTTAAGGTAGTAACACAGTTGTTAAGTGAATTTGGCTTCCACATTGACCTTATTTCTCAGAAGGTCGTAAAAGGTTATCACATGACCCCAGGACATTGCAGTGATTGTAAATATGAGTCAATTGCCTAGTATCCAAATTCTGATCACTTGAATGGGCTGGAATTGTGATAGGATATTTGCATGAGGCTTTTGGACTGCCCCTTTGGTCTATATGTAATCCATTTTATGGCTGTAATTCATAAGAAACTAAGATGATACATCCATTCTATATCCAAAAGGTCAGATTATTGGCCAAATTTGCTGATTGGAAGGTGTTTTAGCAATATTTGAAAGGTCTCAGATGACCTATTTTGTCCAAGCAGGACAATACGAAAAGAAACTGCATGCAGCTCCTTCATCTTTGTCTTCTACATAATTGCTGGTTTTTAATACAAGGAAACAAAACAAGCTATTATGGATTCAGTTCCTATAATCCAATGTCACTGGCTATGCTTGCTGGGACTAATAAAATGTTTTCGCTGAGAGCGGATTTTCAAAATATCTGGAAGGCACTACGTTATCTTAGTTATCTTCCTTGGACAATAGTATGTACATAAACTGAAGATAATGATAATTTTGATTTAACCTTGCATGTTATTGTCAACAGCAACTAGCATGCTTCTGAAATGCTCTAAAACTGGCCATAAGTGAAGGCAACCATCCAAATGTTTCACCGCACAGATTGGAAAAATAAAATGCATCCTAATTTATTGTTATTTACTATGGCTTATATACAGCTCAGTTCCCAACAGCTGTGAGAGGCTTACATCAAACAACAAAATGAAAAACAGAACCATAATGATCTAATCATAAAATATTTCCTAAATGCAATCCAACTGGAGTACATTAATTCTCATTGTCCTCAAATGATTTCCTGAAGCGTCGTATCTTGAAAGCTCTTCAGAAGCTCCAGGAAATAGGGTAGTTTGGATATCAAGAGAAATTGTTTCATGGAAGGGGTGCTATCATGAGAAGGCTCCTCTATGGAGCCCCAGTCAATGGCACTCCTTTAGAGAAGAGATCATTAGCAGATCTCAGCTCTTTTTGGAATCCCAGAGCAGGTACTTTCAAAGGTATCCAGGCCCTGGGTCAAGTATGGTTTTAATGATGACAACTGGCACTGGAATTGTATCTAGAAGTGGATTGACAGTTAATACACCTATAAAGAATGTAGTGGCTCAGTGGCTAAGATGCTGAGCTTGTCAATCAGAAAGGTCAGCAGTTCGGTGGTTTGAATCCCTAGCGCCGCATAACGGAGTGAGCTCCCATTACTATTTTTTTTCTTCCTTTTCTTATCTCTTTTTCTTACTGTGTTTGGGATATGTTAGGAGTATGTATGAGATTGAATGAATGATCCCACTTTTTATCATTATTATTGTTGTATTTTTGTGTTTTAATCACCATGTGGGGACTGTTTGAGTGAGCGAATGAGTATGTATGATTCGGAGGACCTGGTGGGATTTGCGGGGGCCACCGGGGTGGTTGGGGGAACTACATCCACGGGAGAGGGTCGGAGCATTGCGGTCATAACAGGGAGAGGCAGATACGGCGGGGACTTTAGGGCTGGCCATTACCGGGGAAGGAGGGCTCGCTATATCACAGAGATCCCTCCTTCCGGCCCTATGAGTCCCACTCCAAGGTCAGATGGCGCGAGTAGTCAGGACCCTGGTCTCAGGCTGCTGTCGCTAAATGCCAGGTCTGTTGTTCACAAGGCTCCCCTCGTCCGGGACTTGATAACAGACGAGGGCGCAGACCTGGCATGTATTACTGAGACATGGCTGGGCACGGAGGGAGGAGTCCCCCTCGTAGAGATGTGCCCAGATGGATTTCAGGTGCTTCATCAGCCGAGAGCCCAGGGAAGGGGTGGCGGTGTGGCTATTGTAATCCGGGAGTCTTTAGTACCTCGTAGGATCCCTGCTCCGGAGCTTGTCGGGTGTGAGTCCCTACTGGTGAAGCTGGACCTCAAGGGTCAAGTGGGTTTGCTGCTTACGTACCTGCCTCCCAATTGCGTTGCAGCAGCCCTCCCCTCGCTCCTCGAGTCAGTAGCCGAGCTGGCAGTTGAGTTCCCTAGGCTTATGGTTCTGGGGGACTTCAATTTGCCTTCGCTCGGTGAACACTCTGATGGAGCGCAGGAGTTCATGGCTTCCATGACAGCCATGGGCTTGACCCAGGTAATTCGAGGCCCAACCCACTCAGCGGGTCACACGCTCGACTTCGTATTCCTCTCGGAGCAGTGGAGTTATGATCTTGGTCTGAGGGGAAATGAGACCATTCCCCTGTCGTGGTCAGACCACTGCCTACTGAGGCTAGACTTCCGGAGGCCAAACCCCCACCGTAGGGAGGAGGAACCGACCAGGTGGTTCCGCCCCAGGCGACTTATGGACCCAGTAAGGTTCCAGACGGAGCTTGGGGTTATTCCAGATGCTCTCGCCCACAGTTCGGCGGAGACTCTTGCTGCGGCCTGGCACTTGGCAGCATCAGAGTCTCTGGACCGGATTGCGCCACTACGGCCCCTCCGGGTCAGCGGCCCACGGAGGCCTCCTTGGTTCACCGAGGAGCTCCGTGAGATAAAGCGCCGGAGGAGACGCCTAGAGCACCTGTGGAGGTCCGATAGGTCCGAGTCGAGCCGGGCACTGTTGACAGCTTGCACCAAGGAGTACATTCGGGCTCTAAGAACAGCCAAAAGATCACACATTGCCTCCTTGGTAGCGTCCGCCGAGTCCCGCCCAGCCGCCCTGTTTAGGATAACCCGCTCCATCCTAAATAGGAGGGAGGCGGAGAACCCCTTACAGGGTAAGGCTGAGGAGTATGTACAGTTCTTGGCGGACAAAGTTGCTCGGTTTCGATCGGACCTGGACTCCACTCCTGCAGATCCAGCCGAGACACAAGGGAATGATTTGGCAGACCATCTCTGGGTTGAGTTTCAGGATGTTGCCTCCGGGGATGTGGACAAGGCTATGCGAGCTGTGAGCGCCTCCACCTGTATACTGGACCCGTGTCCCTCCTGGCTGGTTGCCAACAGCAGTGAGGTGACACGAGGCTGGATCCAGGCGGTTGTTACCGCCTCTCTTCGGGAGGGGCACCTCCCCACCGCGCTGAAGGCGGCGGTGGTGAGACCCCTCCTGAAGAAACCGTCCTTGGATCCAGCAGTTCTTAATAACTACCGTCCAGTCTCCAACCTCCCCTTTGTGGGGAAGGTTGTTGAGAAGGTGGTGGCCTTCCAGCTTCAGCATACCTTGGAGGAAGCTAACTATCTTGACCCCTTCCAGTCTGGCTTCAGGCCCGGTTACAGCACAGAAACCGCTTTGGTCGCATTGACCGATGATCTCTGGAGAGCCAGAGATGGAGGCCATGCGTCCATCCTGGTTCTCCTTGACCTCTCAGTGGCTTTCGATACCATCGACCATGGTATCCTTCTGCGACGACTGCGGGAGGTGGGGGTGGGCGGCACTGTTTTGCAGTGGTTCTCCTCCTACCTCTCGGACAGGTCGCAGTCGGTGTTGGTGGGGGGGGCAGAGATCGTCCCCGAGGCCCCTTACTTATGGGGTGCCGCAGGGCTCGGTCTTATCCCCCCTACTATTTAACATATACATGAAACCGCTGGGCGAGATCATTCGGAGGCACGGGATAAAATACCATCAATATGCGGACGATACACAGTTGTATCTGTCTGCCCCGTGCCAACTCAATGAAGCGGTGGAAGTGATGAACCGGGGCCTTGAGGCTGTTAAAGACTGGATGAGAGCTAACAAACTGGTGCTCAACCCGGAAAAGACCGAGTGGCTGTTGTGTTTTCCTCCCAATAATTTGGCTAATGTCCCATCAATCAGGCTGGGGGGACAAAATTTATACCCCTCAGACAGGGTCCGCAACTTGGGAGTCCTCCTGGACCCACAGCTGAGTTTTGACCATCATTTGTCAGCTGTGACCAGGGGGGCATTTGCTCAGATTCGCCTGATGCGCCAGTTGCGGCCCTACCTGAACCGGGAGGCCCTCACAACAGTCACTCGAGCCCTTGTGATCTCTAGGCTGGAATACTGCAATGTGCTCTACATGGGGCTGCCCTTGAAGAGCATCCGGCGACTTCAGCTAGTCCAGAATGCGGCCGCGCGAGTGATCGTGGGCGCACCACGGTTCGCCCATATAACACCGATCCTCCGTGAGCTGCGCTGGCTACCTGTTGATCTCCGGGTGCACTTCAAGGTCCTACTTACCACCCACAAAGCGCTCCATGGTAGTGGATCTGGCTATTTGAGAGACCGCCTTCTGCCAATTACCTCCCTGCGTCCCATCAGATCGCACAGGGTAGGCCTCCTCCGAATTCCATCCGCCAGTCAGTGCTGACTGGCGACTACGCGGAGGAGAGCCTTCTCAGTCGCAGCTCCGACGCTATGGAACAATCTCCCCGTGGAGATCCGCACCCTCACCACCGCCCAGGCCTTCCGCACGGCCCTTAAGATCTGGCTATCCCGTCAGGCCTGGGGATAAAAATCTTAGTTTGTCCCCTCCCGAATGATGAATGAATGTTGTGCTCTATTTTTAATATTATGTATTGTCTTATGTTTTTTTTGTCTTTGTACCCCCCTCCTCGTGTTTTGTAAGCCGCCCTGAGTCCCCTCAGGGAAAAGGGCGGCCTATAAATTATAATAAACACTCCAAACACTCTAAACACTTGTCCCAGCTTCTACCAACCTAGCAGTTCGAAAGCATATACAAATGCAAGTAGAAAAATAGGAAACTGCTTTGGAGGGAAGGTAACTGCGTTCTGTGCCCTTGGCATTTAGTCATGCCAGCCACATGACTATGGAGACTTCTTCGGACAGCACTGGCTTTTCGGGTTTGAAACAGAGATGAGCACCACCCCCTAGAGTCAAGAGCGACTAGCACATATGCGCGAGGGGAACCTTTACCTTATAATGTTACATAGGTTAATCGAGGCATACCTCTAGCTATCTGGACTGCTGCATGCTACATACAGCAAATGTTTCAGATGATTTTCAAGAGCTGCCCCATCTGGACAAATCCTGAACTAGAACATTGCATTATTATTTTTGTTTACCTATCAAATTTTGAAGCCACACAACTCTTTGATGGCTCTGAGTGACTAATAAATAGAAAGAAAGTAGCGCATATAAAAAAGATATAATCAATCAGAAAAACAGTATACCAACTATAATTTATGAATTAGTTACAGCTCAAGTCATAAACTGAATTTCTCTATCATCAAAAATGTATTTGCATTTTTTTTTAGCATTTCTATATTCACCAAATGAGCAGTACTGAAAAACTCAGTATTTAACCTATAATTTGCTCTTAGCAATTCTATTATTAAGGACATGATTTCTTGCCTGGATTCATGAATCCTATAATTTATTTATTACTAAATTAAACAGCAAGTACTTTACAATCATCACTGTTGAAGCACTTCCAAGGAATAGTAGCTTTCACATTGTTTTTTCTCACTTCCTCACTGTTCCACTCCTGGAAACCCCTAACTCCAAGAATTTAAATTTTACAGCTTTTAATTAGGGCTATATTGTAGTTTTACAGGAGGTGTGATAGCAGTTCTATAATTAAAGATAGAGTTCATCGTTTCTTTCCTTATTCTAAAACAAACATCTAGACATTTAGGAGTTTTTACCACCCAAGTTTATTGCATGGGGCTCAGTTCAGATTGTCAATCAATTCTGCCAATTACTTTTATGATTAATTTTTAAAGTCAACACTTGAAATTTTTTGCCCCCCTCATTTTTCAGAGTTAACATAAAATATTAATGCATCAAAACCATAATTGCCAGTGCTGTGCGCTGGGACATAATAGGAAGAGGAGCTGAGTCAGCTTATCCCAGTCTGGAGATCTCCTGAGGTTCTGAACTTCAATTCCCCAAATTGCAAGTCAGAGATGCTTAACACCACTGTGGAAGGCTGCTTGAAACAACTGACTTGCACAGAAGAGGAAAAGCAACAACAGGCCACACCATCTCCATTTGTTGCTGTTTCGACCAGTTAGGTTGCCTTATAAAGAAGAACAAGAAACTATCTCCTCAAGAGGTAATGCTAGTTTCATTCACTAGTAGTCTCGTTGCTCTTACTTGCAATGTCCAGATTGGTGAGAAGTTATTTCCAACGTTTTAGTAGTTCTAAGTTATCTCAGTGATGGACCATTTATATAACATGGGGGTCTTCAAATCATGATCTATAGCGATTGGAAACACTCTAAAGTAGCCCCAACAACTTGATAAATTAAAAATAATTGCAGGCCCCAAAAGGAATAGCCTTTCTTAAAGTAAGGGAATCAGCTAAAGATCTGTTCACTATGTGAGGAAGGGAGTTGCTGTTATGTAGCCTGTTTAATTACACAACGAAAAATTGTGGCCTTAGTCAACACTAATTTTATTTTTCTGCTGCTGCATTTCTCTTGCAATCCCAGAAAAAACAACAGTGGAAAATAACATACAGCAATATCTTAAATTAGCAAAACTGTAAAACAGAGCCATCTCCCAACAACAAGATCTAACCATTAAGGGCTCTCCTGAACAGCATCATTTACACTGCCTGCTTAAATAGTGGGAGAGCTATTTCACAGGACAGGGGCTGCCATAGAAAATTACTGACTTCTGCTGCTGGAGTATAAGATGCACCAAGGTTTTGAAGAGGCAATCTTTTTTAAAAAGTAGGTAGATAGATAGAGGGATAGGCAGGGAGAGAAAGAAATACAGTAAGTAAGTAGGGAGAGAGAGAGAGAGTAGTTAGGTAGGTAGATAAAGGGATATAGAAAGAGAAATAGAGAACGATAGAGAGGTAGGTAGGTAGAGGGATAGGGAGGTAGAGGGAGGTAGGTAGGTAGAGGGATAGGGAGAGAGAAATAGAAAGAGAGAGAGAGAGAGAGAGAGAGAGAGAGAGAGAGAGAGAGAGAGAGAGAGAAATACAGTAACTAGGTAGGGAGAGAGAGAGAGTGTGTAGGTAGGTAGGTAGGTAGGTAGCAGTGGTGGGTTTCAAAAAAAATTGGAACCTCTTCTGTAGGTGTGGCCTGCTTTCCGGGTCCACTGGTGGAACCTCTTCTAATCGGTTCGGTAGATTTGACGAACCGGTTCTACCGAATAGGTGTGAACTGGTAGGAACCCACCTCTGGTAGGTAGATGGATAGAGAGAGAGAAATAGAGACAGACAGAAATACAGTAGATAGGTAGGTGTTTCTGCTGGCACAGCACTTGATAAATGTAATTCTCATCAATCAGTTAAAGAGCTTTCCAAAAGGAAAAAAAAAGTTTTTGCACTCTGCAAACCTCCCGAAAATGGTCTGTTTTTCACAAAAACGGGCACTTTTTTTCAAAAAAAGACATGAATAGCCTTGGGGAAGGTTTGCAGAGTGCTCCTGGGTGGGCAAAAATGAGCAAAAACAGGCCCATTTTTCGCGAAAACAGGCCCATTTTTCGTCAAAACAAATTACATGCATAGCCTTATGGAGGCTTATAGAGTGCTCCTGGGGGCTGGGGCGGCAAAATTGAGCAAAAAACGGCCTTTTTTTGCTCATTTCTGCCCTCCCCAGCCCCCAGGAGCTCTCTGAAAGCCTCCTTAAGGGTATGCACAGCCATTTTGGTGAAGGGGCAGGGCTTCGGGAAGCAAAAAATGTTGTAATCAGTGTATAAGACGCACCCAGATTTCCAGCCTCTTTTTTGAGGGAAAAAGGTGTGTCTTATACTCCAAAAATACAGCAGTTATATGATGCCTTGCAAAACCAAACAGCACTTGTAATAATAATGGAGAAGACTTTAATTGACCCAATATCTATGAAATAAACTCTGCAAAACATGATTTTCTCAGGGAATTCCTGATTTGCTTTGCCAATGCTTTTATCCATCAGAGAGTGAAAAGAGGCACAAGAAAACCATTTATTTTTCACTTAATACAGTCCACCAGAAAAGACCTAGTTGATAAAATGGAAGTAGTAAAAAAATAAACTAGGAGAAAATGACCACGTAACGCTGAGGAAAAGATCAGTGGAGTCAAATATAAATCTTAAGACTTTAAAAGATGTTAATATCCTCACAGCAATAAGTAGGACACCACCAATGGAGACAAGAGAAGCTAATGAGCAAAGGAGCTCAAGCTGAGTTATAGCATCTAAAACTTGAAAAAACTAAAAGCATGATTGCCAACAATCTACTGAGGAAAAAAAAATAAAAGTAGGAAAATAAATTCACATATAGAGCATAAAAAGAGGGTTACCACAAAGTCTGTGTGTGTGCGTGCGCATGTGCATGTGTGCATTCACGCATATTAGTACATATCTAGGTTGAATTATAGAGGAAACATCAGCAATGTTAAAACCCACAATGGTGCAGAATGACAAGAAAAAAAGGCTTCTTCAGATATGTATAAAAGATGAAAAGAAGCCATGTACCAGCTGCTCAAACGCAAAAAAAATTATAACAGCAAATTTAATTCCCGTTTCATCTCAGTCATCTCCAATAATATATACACTTGTGAAGAACAGAATAAAACAAAGAAAAAAAATTGAAGCTTGGAACTGACAGAAACATGCAGTCAGGGAAGATTTAATTACTTTGAACAAGTTTCTATCTCCAGGCCAAACAAACTGTATCCTACTATCTTGAAGACACAACCTACCAGTAATGGTCTATCATTTCTTAGAAAACTTGGAGAACAGATTAAATGCCAGATGACTAGAGGAAGACAAACCATATCCTTCATCTTCTAAAAGAAGTACAAAAGAAGCCCTTCAACATTAGAGAATACTTGGTCTGAAATTAATATTTAGAAACACTCTGCAGCAGATTATACAGTAATCAAATTCTGAAAAAAATGCCAAGATTCCCAGAAAATAGCATGTATTTGTCAAGAGCAAATCTTGCCAGGCTAATCTGATCTTAATTTTTGATTGGACAACTTATTTAATACATTGTGGAAATGATATTTACATAATATATCTTGATTTCTGTAACACATGGGGAATTTTTTGCAATTGTCAAGTTAATGTGGGCTGGAGAACATGACAATTAAATAGCATATCATATAGAGATTTAGGGGAGCCCAAGAGGGTGGATCAAATGCAACATCAGTCTGGAGTCCCTATCCAATCCCCCTTGAAGTCTGATAACTTTTATCTGGCGCCAATTTGCCCTGACTGTTAGTAGAGCAGAATCTTATATACACGTTGCATGGAATAAACTTGCAGTGCTTTTGAACTCTATCCTGGCTCTTGATTTCTTACAACTGACAGAAGGCTCAGAAACTGCACTTATCAATAGAGGGCTCATTGTAGATCTTCATCAAACTGAAGGGAGGTATCCAATGAGGTGCGACAAACCTTAGTCCTGGCCGGTACTCTTCAACATTTCAATTAACAATGAGGAAAAGGTAAAAGGTATCTAATTTATACATGACATAAAACACTGATTTTGACAGGCTAGACTAGAGAATAGGCTGAAGATAACAAAATGAAATGAAGTGTCCAATACATAATTTAATGCTCCCCTTCACTGGATGTATGCAACTAAAGGGGAGACAATGGCCTGGCAGGCATGCTTTAATTTTCAGAGAAAGGAAAAAAACACAAGATACAAAATACAAAAATGCATACATAATAAAAAAGAAAATAAGCAAAAAATACAACAGAAAAAACAAAATATAAATTATATGTCATTACAGTAAATTCTATATTTTTAATGGAAACATTTTGTATGTATAGGTAAAGGTAAAGGATCTCGTCACGCATATGTGTTAGTCATTCCTGACTCTAGGGGATGGTGCTCATCTCCATTTCAAAGCCGAAGAGCCAGCGCTATCCGAAGATGTCTCCATGGTCATGTGGCTGGTATGACTAAATGCCAAAGGCGCACGGAACACTGTTACCTTCCCATCAAAGGTGGTTCCTATTTTTTCTACTTGCATTTTTATGTGCTTTCGAACTGCTAGATTGGCAGAAGCTGGGATAAGTAACGGGAGCTCACTCAGTTACACAGCGCTATGGATTCGAACTGCCAACCTTTGTGATCGACAAGCTCAGCATCTTAGCCACTGAGCCACCGCACCCGTGTAAGTATGTATAGATATCTATATATGTGTGTATACTCATTTGTAGTACAATTATATATTATCATATATGTATTTTTGTGTTCTTGGTCTTTTGTTTTTCTCTTTTTATTATTTTAAAAAGCAGTTAAAGATGTATGTTTTAATTTTCATTCCTAAAGCAGATAGTTGGGCTCAGTGGTGAAGAACGGAAACTTCTATGATTCTAAAGTCAAGAACTCTATCTCAGTTTTTTAGGAAGGCCAAGCTATTTTTCAGGGGCCTGTTTCAGAACTGTGAACAATGTAATTCTTTCTTAGCTAGTTATAATAACCTTAAAATTAAATATTTGTCTTCAAGTTTCCTTTTACTATTTCTTTTTCCTCTTGTGCTGAGTATTGGAAGTCTGTGGTTCCAGTAGTTCATGCTTATTAATCTACAAAGCTGCTTTGAAGAGCTTTTCAAGTTGAATAGCAGAATAAATATAAATGCATATTAAATTATGTTGGCTTCATCTACAGTTTTTGTCTTTCAGAATAAACATAAACTCTCCTATGAGATCAAGCCAAATGCTCACTTGGTCCAGAATTCTTTACCACACATAGTATTTGGGAAGCTCATAAAGAGCAACAAGAGGATAATAGATCTCCCCAGCAGCTGGTATTTAAAATATGCTGCCTGTGGTTCAGGAAGTAATTTAGCTGGTGGAGGTAAAGAGTAACTGGGGCTAGAATCACATCCTTCCCGAGATCCACTGGCCTGAAGTGGGAAGAGAAATAACATTCGTGCTGGATATTTGAACTGACCATTCACACACTACACTGAACAAGACAAGTGCTTTATGTGGTCCAAGATTACATAACTTGTCCATTTCTGCTTTTAAATAAAATTAAATAAACCTCAGTTTTCCATTAAAAAGACAAAAAAAGCATGGGAGAATCAGTCTATCTACTGAAAAAGGGCTGGGAATCTTCAGAATCTTTTCCAGGCTGAGTCAGTCCACTAAAGTTGGAGAAAAGTCCTCACAGATGTTATCCCCACACATTTGTGTGAGAGCAAGGGCCCTTTCAAACTATAGGCACTGTAAAAATTCGACAAGCAGCTCTTTTTGACTAGTTGCATTTGCAAGCGAAGGCTTACATTTAATGACTGAGATGCAATGATTAGTTCACAAATACACACCCTGTGCAGTCCTGGAATGGATGAGATAACTGACCTTTTCCAAGAGGGCAACTCCCAGCTCTTCAGGGCCTCTAGGGGTGAAACTGCACTTCCTTTTAAAGCACCATGCGCAAAAACTGCAGTCTGACATAACAAGTGTAAAATCTGGCATTCGGACAAGCATAAAAGTGGATGAGGCTTTCTTCTTCCCTTTTAAGTGAAGATGGAGACAAAAATGGAGGGGAATAGGACTTCTTTGGAAGGGCTCATGCCACATTAATGCTATGCATATTGAAGACAAATGCACCTTTCTCCTTCAGAATGAAAGTGAGAACTAGATGCACCTTTGAAGGAAACTAAGCTGTGCCTTTGAAGGAGAAATCGGCTGCCAAAAGGCATAAATTGGCTTTTCTCCCTTAAGTTATTAAAAAGGTTCTTCCTCCCATGTAATTAGAGTAGATCTTTAAAAATAGGTATTGCCAAAACTAATTAATAGATGATTAATTATTAAAAATATACATGTTATTTTTGCAGGGAATAAAGCTGAATTAAATATGAGCGAAGTGATAAAACTATTAGCAAAACCAGATTCCACATTCAAGTATATATAACTGTCGATCGCATTGCAATATGAGGAAGCAGTTGCGTTCACGAGGATTCCGAGAAACCTATTAAGATTTCTGTATTTATAATGGAACTCCTTTGCATTTGCTAGATTTGTAATGTTGAATTATTGGCAAATTTTACACTACAAAAGCAAACTGTCTTTTAAAGAATGTCTTCTAATGTGTTAACACCTTCATGCTGTGAAAATGTACTTGAATCAAAATACTACAGAGAGAAAATTCAAATTGGGCTGCCAAGGAGACATTTGCAAGTATTCATAGCTATAGTGCACAATCCAAGATTCATTAGCTAAGATCACACGTTACATTATGTCATTTTGTGATTTTCATTTAGTTAGAAATGTTGTATGAACTTGCTATTGTGGTATGTAAATCATGATTTATGACTTAACATTATATATGAATTTGGCCAGGGGCCTATTTACCAAAAAATGTCATAAAGCAAAATATAAACCTAGTAATACAGTAACTTGTATAAGAAGTTAGCTTCCACCTCTCTTCATCTGAATGACCCTGAGAGAATTACAAGATTGCTAAAAACATTTTAATCCCCCCATGAAAACAATTCTACGCTAAGGCAATTTTTGAGAATGGATTTAAAAGCAGCATCAAATCAAAATGGTAGTTTTATCGTATTGGCAATCTTGATTAGCTTCACAATTCCCTTCTGAACTAATTTCTACACATATGCAAGGATCGCAGTAATGCAATTGAGAGCTCGCCAAAGCATGTACAACAGGCTATATCAGTCTAGTTATCCCTACTCTGAAATATACTGATATTCTGTTGCTGCTAGTATATCAAGTTGATAAAAATATAGTCTTAGTCACCAAGGCTTCATGTCTCCTATGTCAGTGATGGGTACAGAAGTAAACAAGATTGCAGGTCTTTCAAGATAAGTGTAGTTTTTCAAGAATACTACTTATCTGGACTGTTTCATTTTTTCTTCAATTTTTTTGGCTGTTTCCAACTCTTATGTATTCAAACCTTGGATACCCATTGCTTCATTTAATGAAAAGGACGGATAAATTTCATCCTCCTATTGATGACTATTCAGCACATGAACATATACCACTGATGGCGAACCTTTTCAGCACCAAGTTCCAAAAAGGTCATGCAGAAATGTTGCCCACGTGTGCCCGCGCTCCTTGGAAACGCGCTCCGGAAAAGCCAAACTTCCAGGTTCTAACATGCCTGCACGCCCGATGATCAGCTGCTGGCAAGCATGCACAGGCCGGTTTACTGTCATACGCGAAAGGACAGCTGATCATCGTGTGCACATGCGCACCAGAAACCTGGAAGACAAATAGGCAAGGTCGTGTATGCCGGGCGACATGGCTTCACATGCCACTTTGTCATAGGCTCGCCATCACAGTCCTATACAATTCCCATTAGAGGCCCATTTTTTTATCAAAAAAAGAGCATGCATAATCTTTAGGAGGCTTACAGAGTGCGCCTAGGGGCCGGGGGGGGGGGGAATTGAGCAAAAACTCACCAGTTTTTTGCTCATTTCTCTCCTCCCCAGCCCCCAGGAGCATTCTGAAAGCCTCCTAAAGGCTATGCACAGCCATTTTGGTGAAGGGGGCGGTGTTTTGGGAGGCAAAAAATGCTGTATTCAGTGTACAGATTTTCAGCCTCTTTTTTGAGGGAAAACGATGCGTCTCATTTTTCAGAAAAATACGGTACTTTTACAAACAAAATCAATAGGAGTAAAATCCTTATTCTTTTGAATATTCTCAGATTGTAAAGATCAAGAGCCAGTTTGGTCCAGTGGCTAAGGCACCAGGCTAGAAACCAGGAGACTATAAGCTCTAGTACAGCCTTAGCTGAGTGACTTGGGCCAATCACTTTCTCTCTGGACAGACAATTTTGTTGCAACCAATAGATCAACACTTAGCTGATCTGAAAAAAAGATCATTTGCCGAGTTGTGGGGAGAGGAGGAGGAGAAGGAAGAGGAGGAGGAAGAGGAAGAGGAGGAGGAGGAGGAGGAGGAGAAGGAGGAGGAGGAGGAAGAGGAGGAGGAGAAGGAGGAGGAGAAGGAGGAGGAAGAGGAGGAGGAGGAGGAGGAGGAGGAGAAGGAGGAGGAAGAGGAGGAGGAGGAGGAGGAGAAGGAGGAGGAAGAGGAGGAGGAGGAGGAGGAGGAGGAAAAAGGAAAAGAAGGACAAAATTCTCAGATCTTCTGTTGCTATATGATTCAATTAAGAGAGAAAAAAATGTTCTTTAAATATATATCTCTAATAAATCCTCTAATGCAATACATTCTTTAGACTGAAGATACATTTTGTATTTATTTTTTTCCAATATTCTTCATTTAAAATGTAACATTGCTTTGTAAATAACTCCACATACCACCAAGCTTGCATAGTTGTCAACTTCTTGTTTGCTTCTTTTGATTAGCTTGGTTTGTAGGCTTCTTTTTCATACTGGCCATGAAGAAAAATGCAAGACAGTTTTACCGAAGACAATATTAAGATACTAGATGCTAGCTGTGTAAGAAAGTTTAAAAGGGATGGGAGGGATACCAAGGGAGTGTTCAGGAAGATGGAAGTTCTGGTGTGTGTTTTGTGCTGCAGAGTGGAGCAAAACAAAAAACAAAAAACCAACCCAAAACAAAACAAAACAAAACATCCCAAACCTGCTTATATAAGCAAGAGAAATGTTGATTCAAAGGCATTCTTTCTCTTTTGGATCTGACTCCAGTTCTGCTCTTTGTTCAGGGTTTTTGTCCAGAGTAATGATATGCTTTCTACTATTATTCTTTTTCTATGAAATGAGTATTGAGTATTTTGCAAGTGACCGCAGGTGCCACAACAGCTATTTTGTAAATTAGCATTATCCCATGGCATCACTTTGCAGTGGCTCTCGATTGTTTCTCAAAACTCCAAATTTGTTGATTGGGCCCA
Source organism: Thamnophis sirtalis (assembly GCF_051295495.1). Classification (NCBI taxonomy): domain Eukaryota; kingdom Metazoa; phylum Chordata; class Lepidosauria; order Squamata; family Natricidae; genus Thamnophis; species Thamnophis sirtalis. Next base: position 38,487,871 of record NW_028261386.1, on the reverse strand, counting down.
AAAATTGGAGTCTTGTGGGTTAACCTGGGAGACTGAAAACTTTTGTGGGATGGGCACCTCTAGACAGACTGAAGGAGAAATACGGAAAGTAGGGGTAGTCCCCGACTTACAACAGTTCGCTTAGTAACCATTAGAAGTTACAACAGCACTGATAAAAGGGGCTTCTGACCATTTTTCACACTTATGACCATTGCAGCATCCTCATGGTTATGTGATTTGCATTCAGATGGTTGACCCACATTTATGACAGTTGCCGTAGCCCAGAGCCAGGTCATCCCCTTTTGCTACCTTCTGCCAAGCAAAGTCAATGGGGAAACCAGATTTACTTAACAATCATGTTGTCAGATATTTGGAACGCTGACACATGTTACTAATTTAACAACTGCAGTGATTCACTTAACCAATACGACAAGAAACTCTGTCAAATGGGGCAAAATTCACTTAAAAATTTCTCACTTAGCAACATAAATTGTGGGCTCAATTGTGACCATGTTGAGGACTACCTGTATAAGGTTAGATGGGATTTTAGTCCATTTTTAAAAAAACCTAAGACATTCTAAAGAAGGGGTTGATTCATATGATAAAAAAAAATTCACACAGATTCATAGTTTCCTGGCATCCACCAACCCTTCTTCCTTTGTGCCCATTTCTGAATACAAAGTTTTTAATGCCTTTAACAAGAATAGAGCTCAATGTAACAATGAAGTCATGTTAATGTAATCCCCCTCATCTTTTAAATGATTCTCAACATTCCCTCCCACCCATTAGCACTGTTAAAAGGAACCAAAGACAATTTCTGCTTTTCAACTCCACAGTCAGCAGAACTTTCTGTTTATGGTCACAGTACATCCTTACAGCTTTCTGTTCTCTACTTCCTAATTTCTGAAATATTTATTTTTGCGACTTAACTTTCTGTACTAAAATATGGCATCTCACAGTTTTTAAGAGTGTTGAGTTTTGTGTCTAGTGAGGGTTTTGTTCATTTCTACAAATGTGTCAACCTAATCTACCGGTACTTACACCTACCATGCATACTACTTTGAATGAGAGCGGGCGGGGGAGAGGAGAAAATAATGGAGGAATGCAAGCATGTTTGAGAAAGATGGCATTTCTCCAAGTGCCTTTCCCAGCAGTATATTTTTTAACACACTCGGATCCAGTGGATTTTAAAATATTTTAAAAACAACTTCTAAAAACCTCAGGATGAAATCCCTCTTTCCCTTCAAAATAATGCTGCAAATCTTTTGGGTTACTCAAAGATTGAAAATTGCATCTAAGTCAACCAATCTCACTGGAGTGAGAGGACTCACTGGAGAAGAGCCTAATGCTGAGAAAGTTTGAGGGCAAAGGAAGAAAGGGACGACAGAGGTGGCTGGATGGAGTCACAAAAGCAGTAGGCGTAAGGATGGTAGAGGACAGGAAGGCCTGGAGGAACATTGTCCATGGAGTCACAATGGGTCAGACACGACTTCACAACTAAGAACAACAACAACCACCACTCCAGTTTGTAGCCACACTAACATTCATGTTCTTTGAATAATTTTCTGAAATTAAGGATAATATCCTTTGGTGTAAGGAAAGATATCACAATGGTGTTTCTTATATCCATTCCTCAGTATATTTAATGATACTCCACCTGGAAAATGACCATACAAAATATGAGAATCATAATTTTCCAAAAAGACCAACTATATTTCTTAGCCTATGAGTTTTCTTCAACATAGGTAGTCCTCGACTTACGACTACAATTGAGCCCAACATTTTTGTTGTTAAGTGAGATTTGTTAAGTGAATTTTGCCCCATTTTATGACTTTTCTTGCCTTAGTTGTTAAATGAATCTGGCTTCCCCACTGATTTTGCCTGTCAGAAAGGCGCAAAGGGGGATCACATGATCACGACCTTGGGACACAGCAACGGTCAGAAATATGAACCACTTGCCAAGCATATGAATTTTGATCACATGAACAAGAGGATATTGCAAATGTCATAACTGTGAAAAATGGTCATTAGTCATTATTCTCAGTGCTGTTGTAACTTTGAACGGTCACTAAATGAACTGTTGTAAGGCAAGGACTACCTGTATAGGGTATACCAGCTAGTGGCGTGTGACTGTGTGTGATAGCTAATTAAAATACAATAGGTTTTTAATAGTCCTCTACCTCTGAATATTATTTATACTTTATCTGTCCATCAATCCCTGATCCACATCTGATGTGTTAATGTGTGGTCACAGGTAAAATAACTGGCTTGTAGCAAGCTTTAACATTGAACTAAGTTTCTCTGTCATGAGATGCTTACTTTAATATTCACTCCTTATATTCTGAACAGGATGAGAAGAAAATGAAGGACTAGAAACAATAAATACCAGAAACACCAGGAACTGAAAAAGGGATATGGGGGAAGAGCCAGACAGAAAACTACATTGCAATTTAGTGGATCTGAAACTGATACATCAGCCAATAATAGTATTTAACTATACTATCTATCATTTTTACCCAGAAAGTAGAGAATCTAGAATTTAGGAAATCTCCCCAAGTAAAGAAGAGTTTTTAAAAAGGGGGGGGGATACAAGCAAAGCAATACATGCATTTAACTCTCTCTTTCCAGCAGAAATGGCAACAAAAAATAATAAAAGGAAGCAAATGCTGAAATAGGAAAAGAAGCTCTGCTTAAACATTACAATAAGAATTACATTCACCAGGTAAATAGCCTCTTCCAAGCAGCAGTAAATAGTCTTAATCTTCAAAGGCATCCAACCCTAAGATGACACCATCCATTTGCAATTCACAAGTTGCTTCACTTTCAATAGTTTTTTTTAATTTGCTATGTTCTTAGCAAATGTACCGTATTTTTTGTAGTATAACACGCACCTTTTTTTCCTCAAAAAAGAGGTTGAAAATCTGGACGTGTCTTATACACTGAATACAGCATTTTTTTGTCCCAACAAACCCCGCCCCTTCACAAAAATGGCCATCCAGAGCCTTATGGAGGCTTTCACAGAGCTCCTGGGGGCTGGGGAGGGCAGAAATGAGCAAAAAACAGGCCATTTTTTGCTCAATTTTGCCGCCCCAGTCCCCAGGAGCAACTCTATAAGCCTCCATAAGGCTATGCATTCAATTTTTTTGACAAAGAACAGGCCTTTTTTTGCTCATTTTTGCCCATCCCCACTCCCCAGGAGCACTCTGCAAGCCCCCCTCCAAGGCTACTCATATCTTTTTGGAGGGGAAACAGCCCCTTTTTGGGAGGTTTGCAGAGTGCAAAAACTCCCTCCCCTTTCGGAAAGCTCGTTAATTGATTGATGAGAATTAACATTGATCAAATGCTGTGCCAGTAGAAACAAAGTCTTAGGTGCTGCAGATTGTCAGCGATTTCCTTCTCCAGCACATGAATAAATACACCTGGAAACTTCTACCTACCTACCTACTCTCTCTCCCTACCTACCTACTGTATTTGTTTCTCTCTCTCTCTCTCTCTCTCTCTCTCCCTCCCTCCCTCCCTCTACCTATCAACCTACCTACTCTCTCTCTCTCTCCCTACCTATCTACTGTATTTCTCTCTCTACCTCTCTCTATCCCTCTACCTACCTGGCTACCTACACACTCTCTCTCCCTCCCTACCTTCTCTCCCTCTCTATTCCTCTACCTACCTACCTACTTTTAAAAAAAAAAAAGTCTCTTCAAAACCTTGGTGCGTCTTATACTCCAGTGCATCTTATACTCCGAAAAATACACTGTGGCTAAGCTGACCCTTTCCTTCACCGAGAATTGTTTGGAGAAAAATCTGGATGCATTTAATAAAAGGCCTATGAACGATCTTGAAAGACAAATGCCAAGGTTTTGTAACAACATTGATGAATTCAAGTCAGTTGACAGTTGATTTTTTCCAGAGCAACACATTAAGCATGGCTTGTTTGATTGCAATATGTTGAACAAATTAGAAACCTGCCTAAGTCAGTTTTGTAGGCAAGCAAAGTATTCATGGATTACTTGCTAATTCCTAGTTTGTTTCCCTTCTTTTGTTTAGGTTGTCTTAAATCTGAAATTCTGAAACTCCTCAGGATCTTTGGCAGAATATTAAAAAACAAAGCAGAATAAGCCAGAAAATCAAAGAAGGATTAGGTTCTGTGCACATAATACCAAGTCAACAGTTTAATTAAAGTATGATTACTTCCCTAAAAAGGTAATAGTTTATTCACTGTCCAATCATGTAAAAATGAGATTGCTACACTGCAGTTTAGTACAACCCAGTCAAGAAAATACAGTAAATTGAAATATATCAAATGTTATCATCTGAACATTCTTTCCATTAATTGGCAACAGTGATATACGGTAAGCATTTAGATAAGGACCATATAGTATTTGGTAATGTTGGATATTGGAATTATAGTTCTATAAACAGTGCTAAATTCTGGTCAAACACCTTCCTTCTATCTACACTTAAGACATTCAGGTGAGCTGAATATTTATGCTCCCCAAAATTCACTTACAGGCAGAGCTTGGAATGAGTTATATTTTTAAAAATATCATAAGAGAGCTTACAAACAAAGGAATTCCAACAATATAGTGTTCAGGACAAAATTGTTGTAGCAGCAAAAAAGAAGTCACCAGATTCAGAAAAAAAATGAGAAAACCAATTACAGCCACCTGGCCACTCATTGCCCATATTTAAGCAAAATGACTGATTATTTTTTTTAAAATCTTCCTCAGGAGTACTTACTATTCAAATAAACGGAGATATACCTCTCTTACCTGTTGCCACCAGAAAATTATTCAATGCTGAAAATCAAGAGAAGATTCTATCAAAACTGCTGAGGACTATAATCTGAAATATGAAAGACACACTTACATATATATCATTCTATTCCTTTTTGGGATAAGCAATATGCATAGCACAGAAAAGGAATAATAAATAATAATTAAACTTGTATGTCTCCCAACTCTCAAGGACTCTGGGCTAAATACTAAATCTAAGAAATCAAAGGCACAATTTTTTTTTTAAAAAAGATAAAACTAGTTTAGTACACTTTTCGTTGTACCTCAGCATTTCTGTATTAGAAAAGTACTTTTTTCTTTCACAATATTCACACACTGCTTCATTTATGGCTGCCTGTCCTTTCTGGGGATTTCATCATGTGCATCCAGCATAATGCTTTCAACTGCCATTCTGTTTGCATTTATTCAGCATCCATTCATTCTGAAACATACATCATGTTTTACCACAGACACATAAGTATCTCATCCCTATGGCATTTAACTTTAATATTCCTCTGGACATATACAACTCTCATGTATTACACTCACAATGTCTCAATGGATATGAGGAAGAACAAAAACAAAATACAGGCTGTTTTCTCCAATTTTTCCCATTTCTTGTACTCTTTCCACAAGAAGCTTGCCAAACACCTTCCTAGGCATACTTAAGAAACTAACCCCACTGTAATTATTGCATTCATTCTTGCTGACTTTAAATTGTGTACGGGGAACAATAATGGCATTCTTCAACTTCAACAGATTCAATGTTCTCACACACTGAACAAATTTCATGGCTACCCTATAGGAAAACTATATCCTAGTTTTAGAATTTCTTCAGTTAAACCACCTGCACCTGTAGCATTACCATTTTCATAGCATTTAATCAGTATCTTCATGGCATTCATTTCAATTCTTTTTAAAATATCACAACATTCCAATACAGAGGTCTACAACACTCCTTCCAGCATTCCTTCACTTCAATTTCATCCAAAATTATATACTTATCTTTATTCATGTTTCCCCTCACAAGAGAATCATTTATCCAGTAATTTTTTTCCATCAAAATCAGAGTGTAATCTTAACTATTCCTTGCTTTGACTATATTCTTTGAAACTATATTTTGGCTATATATTAGCCAACATATTTTGTTCACCTTTTCTTCAGCAATAATTTTATGCCTTTTTCATCACTCCATGAAGCATCCTTTTATATATTTCCAATTAGCATAACGCAACACAATCTGTGACACTATTACATAATTATTTTCCCCTTTCCCAGGCATTTTCCACATTCCATTTTTTATTTATTCTCTAATTTTTCATGATTAAACTATCAAATCAATCATGCATTTGGATTTATATTCATTCCTGTCATGTGCACATATTAATAGATCTGTGTTTAAACCATATATTTGAGAGAATCCTTTTTCTAAGCAGATATTTACCAACGTTCATTCTAATTAATTTTTGAGTCTTCATAGAGTTTAATCATGTTCCCTGTACTATTCTCATCTTATTATCAACCATCTATTCATGTACCCCAGTATTTGCTCAAAATATTGATTGCTTTTCCCAAAAAATCTTTCTATTACACTATTCACCTGAGCATAACATACAGCTAACCCACACTTTTGATTTCCCAAGTTCATATGCATAGTTAATCTAGGTTATCTATCAATCCTTAGTTTCTGATAATATTTCAGTTTTTCATTCATAATTAAATGTACATCTTGACTTTTCATAAATTCATCAACTCCACTCAAGAGCAGAGCACCTTAATTATTAATCCTTTTCTTATTTTCATAGATTCAGAACATACCTTTTTTCTTTCATTTCATTCATTAAGTTATGCTTTTCATATATTACCTTAGCTTTGGTCACAAAATTGTAGTTTTTACACATTTATCATAATATAAAGTATTTCCCCATGCAATTTTTCTAATATCTATTAGTAGTTGTAGTTTTGATATTCCTTTTGCAAATGTGTGGTACTTTTACCATAAGGATTTTGTGCACTTTTTCTCCTGGAAAAGTGTACCATGAAATGCAGAAATATACTAAAATGTGATGGATAATTGTGCTATAGCTTGCTAGTTGGAGATAAATGAATTGGATAACTTTATGTTCAAGTGACAATTGAATAAACTTATCCACATTCCTACAAACAATATATACTGCTTTCTATATTAAGCTAAAAAATAGCTTGAAATTTCAGCACTTGCTCATCTATCTTTCTATAAAAGAACTTTAGAGTAATATTTTGGAACCTTCACTAGTAATAGTCATTAAATATTATTCTACATCCAATGATCTTTTTGAGTAGCTATGTATCATATGAGCTACAGACAAAAAATGGAATTAAATTAGGTCCTCATTTTGAAAGCATACTAATGTAACCCACACATTCCTAACTATGCATAGTAGAACACAATTATCCTAACAATTCAACATTTCTCCGAATGACGTGTTGCAGTTTTCAGCTTTATACATTAATGTCTTTGAACTGTCAGAGATTTTATTAAAAAAATAAAAAATGCAGATTAATACAGGAAGAGGGCTAATGAAAGAAGACACGGAAAACTCACATAGATCATAAATGACCATCTCCATCCATCCATAACTCTGGATCATTCCACAACAAGAAAATGCCCATGTTGAATAAAAGACTCAGGAAAGTCTCCAAACTGTCCAGATGAAGGATTGGATAACAAGATGCTGGGAAATTCCAGCATTATATAATGCCAGACTGGATTAACAGTATCACATACTTTGTGGACAACCTCAAAACAATTGACCCTTCCCCACAAGTTCCTTTCATTCATGTTCCCAAAATTTTATTAGTCTACATACTTATGTGTCCCACAATCTAAAGAGGATTTCTGACTACATCTCCATTTTCATTCTCAATATAACTCTGACCTCTTCTGAATGTCTCTGCAAAAGTTTAAGTAATGATTCCAATACTGAGCTTTTAGAGAGAAGGAAATGGTAGAAGGATGTGCTTTCATGTTATGCAAGGATGAATAAAGATGTTTTCCTCCATGGTGTTTGGATCATCTCAACAGGCCACTTAATATTGGCTTTTGTCTTGGACTGCAGAAAAGATTGCCTTCTCTGAAAAAAAAATATGACACTCCCTACTCTTTCTTGATCTTCTTTTTTTCCTGTTTCTAAGCAACCTGAAGTGCTCCAATATATCTGTATTTCAAACATCACAGTTTGTGTTAATTCAAGCACTGAAATAGCACCTGATAAAACAAAACAAACAAATGTAATTTGATCACAAAAGATTGGACAGAAAGGACCAACAAAGCCAAGAAAAGACTCATTTACCAACCACGATAAAAAGGAATCTGTTCTCATGTACAATTCAAAGCAACTTATCATTGTATCTTTCAACAACAACAAGAAAGAGGACACATTGTAAGAAGTCAGCTGCTTAGGCATCAGCTTAGTGGTAAACAATGTCTTCAATCTTCTGCAAAAAGCAGACCCAGTTCTCAAACTTGGATTTCTCTCTGGTAACATCTAGGTTTCCTGTGATCCCAATATATTTGGAGGATAACAGTTTAGAGAAATCTCCTATTGTTCCAAATATTGGGACAAGACAGTAAGCATACAGATTTATGTTGTGACACATGTTTTACCTGCCAAACAGGTCAACTGCTGCAGAAATGGGAACAGCTATTTCACCAAGTATAGACTGTTCACTGAAACTACAGCAATGAGGCTCAAACATGCACTTTTCAGATCCATTAATGAAAGCACAAATTATAAATACCATAACCAAATAATAATCAAATATTTATAAAGTACATGCATGTAAATAAATTGCTTGTCCAAAACTGGGCTAAATTAATCTACAAGGGCCTCACATCTTTCCCAGAAGCTTGAGAAGTTTAAAGAAGCTGGAGCAGTGTTGAATAACGAAGCTTTTAGACAGATATCTTCTTGGGGTTTTTTTTCTACTTTTCATGACTTTAATTCTCTTAACAAAGACAGTAACAAAGCAAACAACATATTAATAAAAAGAAAGAAAAAAGTATCTATTTCCTTTGTAAAAAAAGGAAATTGCAAAACTGGCTGAAAAGCAAGTCAAAAGTATAACAATTCACACTGCTATTACAAGCAGGATTCCAAGTCATGATTTCTTTTGCTTAGAGACAGTTGCCATCAGTTGCCATGGAATGACACGGAGCCCATGGATACACAAACCCTTTCAGCAGCAGCTTGCCTTAGTAGTCTTCTGCATGTACATGAGCACTTGTTTACCCACTTAGTCCTTTCTCACTCATCTCCGTCTCATCAAATTTGTTGTTGTTGTTGTTGTTGTTGTTGTTGTTGTTGTTGTTGTTGGTATTATTACTATATAAAACATTCTTTGTCACTTGTTTCCTCCAAAAATGTGTCTAGTTAATACCAAACAATATGGAAGAAGAAAACTTCTTCTGTGTATCATTAAGAATAGCCAACTTGCATATACCTATCCAAGAGAAACACAAGATTCCACTTTTTCAACAGATTTATACAGGCTACTTCCTCTAAAATCAGGTGCACCTTGTCCAGTTTGCGACTCTTTTACAACAAATATAGTACAGCTATGGACAACTCAAGCAGACTTGTAGCTATGCTTTAATATAATGAAATAATGCTAAATCATCCAAATAAATCCCTGATGTGCATATAGCTGATCTCAGAACAGCCACAACAGTTGCTGTCTCTCAAGCTAATAGCCAAGCAACCTGACAACCCTAGTTCCCCAATGCAGACTTAGGTGTGTCTAAAGCGTTTTATGTTAACACATGCTGAGGTAAACCTCATTCTGTTGAAACCTCTTTGGAGAAAGCCAACAGAGATGTCATTTTTTTCTCTTTCTGGCAAACTGAACCAATTAACATTTATGAAAACATTTTCTCCTGTAAGCAGCCAACTTTATTGATATGAGGGCCCACTTCATATCAATAAGGAAGCACAAGTAGGTGTGAATAAATCCCAGTAACCAATACAAAAATAGAATATGCTGGGCAAAATTAACTGTATGAACATGTGAGAATTGTTGCAGTGATATCATCTCCCTCACCCTACATACTTTACATTGATGTTTATTAGCAGCATGTGTTCCTTGGGCAAGAATATCTAAGACTGTAGTCTTGCATAAAAGTTAGGAAAAGGCAATTTAAAGCAGATTATTAGGGAATCATAAGGAAAATGGAATGGAGTTAAGATCAATACTGAATATAAGAGACATTTTCAAAATGCTTCTATATTCAAATCAAGGTTTTTGTACCCTAACCCTTAAAATGTTATTGTCTGCGACCAGATTTTTTGGACAGCTGCTCTGACAAAGAGCTGAGAAATATAAGCCAAGATTGAATGGACTATCACAAAGCCCAACTGCTCATCCACACTGTTGTTTTGTCTTTGAAATAATTCCGGGCCAAATATCACCACTCAGTCTATTTAGAGTCAGGATTCTCTCACATTCACTGGAATCCAAGGCAGGAATCCATGAACTCTCTTCGAGACAAAGCAACTGATTAAAAATACCCAAACTATTCACTTCTCACATAGAGTTCCCACATGGTGCTCTTCCCAGATATGTTCAACTGCACTTCCCATCATCTATAGAAGGGGGAGTCTAGAGTATATAAAAGACACTAAGCTCTGAAGAAGGCTATACCAAACCAGGGTGCTGTCTTCCTACCTAGACAGAGACCCATCCCTACCCAAACTTCCTGAAGGACCTCAAGAAATCAGAAGGAAGCTTCAGCTTTCCATTGGGCAGATACAACGTGCACATTCTTTTTCCCGGTGGGGTGTGTATGTGTGAGTGTATGTGTGTTAAAGGAAAAGCCCTGGAGGCGTGCCCCCGGAGTTCACACCTAATATCTACCCCACCCAATCCACGTCTGCTGCATCTCTGCTTCCCACTTATCCCACGGAGATGATGCTCTTCCCATTTCTCCTCCACCCGCTTTCCAGCACCCCGTTATGTCAGCGCCGCACCGCGCCACGCCTCCATAGCATGTCCATATCCCCTCGTGAAGCCCGCCACGGCCCGGCTTCTCCTCTGCATCCATCCCCTTCCCGGACCCCGCGCCGCACATCCCTTCCTCCCCTGATGCGAGGACCCCCGCCCGATCCCGCCCATCTTACCTGGGCACGCAGCTGGGCGCTGAGCGATCGATTTCCCAGGTGGCGAAGAGGTTCATGGGCACCGGGACCGGCCCGAGCCCCCCAGAGACCCCCGATGCCGCCGCGCAAGTGCCCATCGGGGGGAAAGCATTACTGGCCGCCCCCCCGGGCCCTGACCCGGACCCCAGCGAGCCCGCTGTCGTCGCCGCCGCCGCCGCCATCGCGCCGCTACCCTGGAACCTAAACTGGGTGCGGTGGGAGGGAAGGTAGGGGGGCGGCCGGGACCCTCGGCCCAGCCCCGATCCACTCCTCACGGCGCGATCGGGGCGGAGCCTCTAACGAGGCAGCCAATCGGGAACGACGGAGGCAAACCTTGCCGCGCCGGTAGGCCAACCAGCGTGCAGGGGAGAAACTGTTTCCACAGCATCCGCCAATTCCGACGCGAGAGGCAGGCTTTGAAAAGGGGAAGGCTTGAACGAGGCGTGGCCTGGGGAAAGAAGAGTTTAAATAGGGAGGGGAAATAGACTTTAAGGATTGGAAAGAACTTGAGTGACACGTAGTTTACCCAATAAAGAAAGAGATACTAATAAAAAGCATTCTTCATGTTTCTGTCTCTGTTGTGACTATGTTATCTATTTTTTTAAATAGTATTGATGTGTATTGTGGGATTTTCAATTCAATAAACAAACGTGTACGGAATCGGTGAAGTCATATGGTACTATGGCCAGAATAACCCTGGTCACAAATTGTACATGGGAAGAAGGTCAATTGAGCTGCTGGACCAAAATTTCCTCATGATCTCCAAAGATGTGGGGGGAAATTCCCCAAAGTTAGAGAAAGGGCTGACAAGCATGCACCCCCACAGTTATGCAATGGGAGCACATGGGCTAGTCCTGGAGATGAAATCTAGAGCTCTATAACTTAGCAGGTATCTAAAATACCCTTTCAGGGTATGGCAGGTAATGGGCAAATGAAAGCAGGCCCAGTACCAATGAAGGCTATCCAAGCAGTGTTTCTCACCCATAGCTGCTTTAAGATGTGCGGGCTTCAACTCCCAGAATGCTGGTTGGAGGCTGCAAAAATATCTCTTTTGCTGCCAATCTCTGGTCATCCAGATTTCTGTTGCCTGGATCCCTTAACCCTATAACCAGTATCAGCATAGAGAAAAGCTAGGGCTTGACACTGCATTTTAGCAATGTCTCTATGTTCAGTAAGCTAACTCCAGACTTATTTCCAAAGTAAGTGTGGAAAGCTGGCCATATATTTACCTTTGAATGGTATTCTTGTTAATTGCCATCCATATATATGGCCATATATTTACCTTTGAATGGTATTCTTGTTAATTGCCATCCAGTATTGATTGGTGTCAGTGGCGGATTAAGGCTCACTGGTGCCCTAAGCACTCACAAATCTTAGTGTCCCTCCTTTGTACATACTGTACAAATCTTCATTGTTGTTTTTTTCTTTCTTTCTCAACTTTGTGGTGCCCTCCTTGGGCCTGGTGCCCTAAACACATGCTTAGTCTGCTTAATGGTTAATACACCACTGATTGGTGTTGATTCTTAGTGACTCCACAGATTTTCTTCTACACAATCTGTTCCAACACAGTCTTTCAAGTCTTCTAGCCGTGCACCCATTGCCACTGTAACTGAATCCATCCAACTTTCTGCTAGGCGTTCTCTTTTTTTTTTCTTCTTGTTCCTTCTATCTTTCCCAGTATTATTGTGTTTTTTTTGTTATGATTTATTTATTAAACTATTTAAAGGACCAAAATAAATAGGTACATTAAAAAGAGACATTGTGCATAAGGAAAATACATAATTAAATAAAAAGGTAAATAAAATATTTACAATTATCATAACTTTTTAATTAATTAATTAAATGACTAGAACTAAGTTCATTATTTCTACTCATTTAATTAATTAATTAAAAAGTTATGATAGTAAGTTCATTATTTAGGGACGCAGTGGCTCAGTGGCTAAGATGCTGAGCTTGTTGATCAGAAAGGTCGGCAGTTCGGGGGTTCAAATCCCTAGTGCCGTGTAACGGAGTGAGCTCCCATTACTTGAAAGCGCGTAAAAAATGCAAGTAGAAAAATAGGGACCACCTTTCGTGGGAAGGTAACAGTGCTCCATGCACCTTCAGCATTTAGTCATGACCATGGAGACCTCTTCAGACAGCGCTGGCTCTTTGGCTTTGAAATGGAGATGAGCACCGCCCCCTAGAGTTGGGAATGACTAGCACATATGTGCAAGGGGAAGCTATACTTACCTTAAGTTCATTATGTTATCTGAAGAAAGAACTTGAAATCTCTATAAAACTGTATTATATTAATATATTATTTTATATTGTATTAGAGTTAACATTGACATCCCCACTATATGCACCCACTACATGTACATAATTATGCCAAATAATTAAAAAATGGTTGTGGGGTTAAAAAAAAATTAAAAAATTTAAAAGAGAATGATCAGTAAACAATATTGGCAAACTATGCAATTTTAAATTTCCTCCCATTGTAGCCAACTGGTGATTGTTTCAGTACTTTCATAAACACTGAATTTTTTGCTAATTGTGGTCAATTAAAAACCACACACTGATATCCTAGTTTGGATTGTTATGTGACATGTGATACATGAGGGAGTTATTCTTGTTTAAACTTAGTCCAGTTTATGTTCTGAATGCATAATTTTGCCATTGCTAGATGTTCCTCAAGTGTGGTTCCACTGTCTGATATTGTCAAATATTGATACTGCCAGCAAAATATTCAGCCAAATTTTTCCTCATGACCATCAGTATATTTTTTTTTAAATGTTCTTATTTATTTATTCTTTTAGGAACAATTTGTAGTAGAAATCAAGGTTTTAATTCAAACTTTGTTTATTTTTTTAAAATAATGTTTTATTTCTTTCAAGCACTTCTGAACTGTTGACCACCATGCTTGATAAAATGTTCCTTCTATATCTCAATATTTCCAATATTTTTAGGATATAATTTATCTATTTTTAATGTATGTTCCACCTGTAAAATTTCCTGTCTGGACGGTTGCTTTATGATTAAGTTTTATATGAGGACTGTAAGATGTTCCGGGATCCCATCTTTCTAAGGATATCCCATAGTTTCACATGGTTGACCTAACTGAAAGCCTTTCTCTAATCAGTGAAGCATATTTTGACTTACAGGGTCTGGTCTTGGTTGGATAAGTCTTAGCATTATTTATTTCACTAGTGTGTGATGTTAGGAATATTGTGTTAAGTCTTCTTTCTTTGATATGTAAAATGACCTCTTCCAATCTATTGGCTCTTATGTATTGTTCTCCTTTGATGGTGTAGCATGGTTAGAACCATCACTGATTCTTCTTCTGTTGCTTGCCATATTTCTATAGATATTCCATCAATCTCTTTAACTTGGTAATAGCTGGAGTGATCTCATATACTAATACTAAAGGTTCCTGTAAATATTATTTTCTAGGGTATCTTGGATGTTGACATCCATATTGTAGAGAATTTCACTATATGTGAAGGAAATCCTGCCATGCTTGACCCTGACTACTTTAAAGGAGTGACAATAATCTTGAAATCCTGTAAGAGTTTTTCTCCATATTATATCAAAAAAGTCTAATGAATGTTATTTGATCACCAACTGCATTGTAGCCTTTGCTACATTCTTTCTGACTATTAAAATGACACTATCCCCTTTTTTATATCCTGAGTAGTAAATAGTATGATTGAAAGTATCAAATTCTCTTTCAATTCATTGATGCCTAAGATATCAATATGTAGTTGACTCATCTTTAGCTACACTGAGTTTTTCCATATTCATGCTTCTTACATTATATGTTCCACATGAGACTCTGCATCTTTGGAAATCCCCCCCCCCTTTTGCATGGCAACATCAGTTACTAGATGCCCTAAAGGGCTTGAACTAGCTGCACAATCTATCACCATTAATAGCCAATTTGGTATAGTTATTAAAAGTATTGCCCAGGTGACTGATCTAGTCCTACTGGAGGCACAAAACCAGCTGGATGACTTTCAGCAAATCACCTCTTTCATCCTAGGAAGAAACAATAACAAATTAATCCTGCAAATGTTGCCAAGTAAACTGTATAGCCTTGTCATGTTGTTGCCAGGAGTCAAGACTGATTTGAGGGCACAGGAATAATAACAAACAATATTAGTACACCCAAAGTTGTTCAGCTTTTCCATTCAATCTGAATCGGGCATCATCTGGCACTATATCTTTGTTTCCTAGGAACATCCCATTGCATTATAATGAGCTAGCAAACCAGGACAGAATATTAATCCATCAATAGTCTCAATCCCAAGATGTCTATATAGCCATCTGAATGTCTTGCCCCAATCATATAAATACATAATTTTTAAAAAAACCTCCTATTTGCAAACATTACCAATCGTGGCTGAGCGGCAATGACACCTACTCAATCATCTCTAGGGAGGAGGGGGAGCAGTGGATTTGGAGAAAAACATGCATGTCCAACATCCTTTCCTGCATCTCAACCTGCAAAACATGCATGTGATGGAAATGAAACCCTTCATCTTCAAGGCCCAGTAGCTCAGTCAATCTTCACCTGTCAGGTTTTAATCCCCTTATATTATGTGTGCATTTGTGTGCCCTGCTGAATCACAAACTAATCAGTCACACTTTTAGCCTGGCATATTCTACAAATTCAATGGCACATGATCAGTTTATGGTTTATAGTAATTTTATGGTTTATAGTTCAGTGAGTTCTGCAATGCCACAAATATTGAGGTACTTGGATAAAGATAGCCATGGGAACACAGTCATAAAATATGCTAACTCAGCCATCAAATGAAAAGGAAGTGGTTCTATACAACACAACACAATATGTGCACATATGTATTTCTCTATAATTACAATGTGTATCAGAAATGTAGTGGGTATTACTGATTGAGATTCTTAACAAAAAAAAAGATATAGCAAAAGAACTTTAAAACTTTAACTTTTATTAAAAAATCTCAAAGCCTTATTTTAATCAATATCTAAGTTAATCATTATCCAAAGTATTATTCATTGCAAAATTGTACAGATTTTGACTACTGTAAATACCACAATTAGTCACACTTCTGAATCCTCAAGATTGTTTTACTCCAGTAATGTATAAATACATATCATCAAATGCCAATATGTTCCTTTACAAAGTTTGCTGCAGATTGAAAAAAGGAGGCTAAACTAAAAATAATTATTTGGACTGCTGGGAAAACAAAGTGATAATTAAAACAAAATATATGGGAGAAATGATCAAAAACAAAAGTAGTCTTTGATATAATCTGATTTTTCCTCATTTCACTACAATCTTATAAATGGAAGGTTGGGGCAAAAATATGTAGCACTACTATGTATGTCTCTCTTCTAGCTTTATTTTTGATACTTTTTGCTAAGTATAAATATTCACCTCTTTTAAAAGAGCCTTGCTACTTTTAATGAATTTGCTACCTATGAGGTTAAACTCAATCTATGAAGTTAAATCAAGATATCTTTTACTGCTTATTTGCTCCCATGCTCAAAAGAAGCTACCTATGTCAGTCAAAAACGTTTGGTTCCTGGGGAGGCATGTTTAGAAGTAGATACTTTATCAATTCTTAAAATGTAGTAGAGTGTACTGGTGACAATTAGATGATGGCATATCTTGCCTCAAAAGAGAAGAGAAGGAAAACCAGCAGCAATGTGGGTGGACTCAGTTACATTGGTGATGAGTGCACTATTAGGAGACTTCAAAGAAAGATTAGGAATAGATTATCCTATAGAAAATCTGTGTACCCCACTAGGGATCAAAAACAACTTGATGGTATATACTCAATTAATTAACATCTTGCCTCACCTTTCCATAGTGACATTAACTCTTCAATGGGATAGTAAGTAATAGTAGCCAGAAACTCCCTCAAAGCAGTCTGAAGTCCCCCAGATTCTATAAGTTGATGAGTTTTGTGTTGCTTTTATCTTGATCCCCTTTGTCTGCCTTAGACCTTGCTAAGCTAATGTTTCTATGGATCATGAAGTGATTCTGCAGTTGATGTGGAATGTAGAGCTAGTTCTCCCAATCTGAAGTCTAGCATGATTTACTATGTAGTAATTGCTTTCAGCAAGCTTTTGAAAATATGAAACTACCTTATCAGTTGTAATTCAATAAAAGGATACTTGTCTACTGCAGAAATATTGCACCTGTAGCAAATTGCCCATACAAACTTTAAACAGGAATAATTTCTAAACTGCATTAGAGGAGAGTTGATCAGGGCTTTGGAGACCAGCATTTGTACAACAAGCAATTATCATGAAATAAGGAGCAGATTCTGGGACCTATAGAATCTATGCACCTCATACATCAATAATTTGCTGAAATGGCAGAAACCAAGAAGGGTTATTGAAGATTTAATTTTGTTGGCAGATTCAACCCCACAGATGCTGTAACCCAATTATTATATAGAAAATGACAGTTATTTTAATATATTTATTTTTGCAGTGATGCTTTATCATTTCTAGTTCTTAGGTTTTTATGCAATGATTATAAGAAAATATTTTTAAATGCTTCCAATACTCCTTACTTTTAAAAAACAGCAAACTTAGAGTCCTACCAATTAACCAAAAAATTAATTTGATGACCTCATTTTCTTTTGAGTAGTTTCTTTGGTGCTGCTAATGATATATGTTTCCCCCCTCATTTTGTCCACTATCATTTTTTTTCTACATTGTGTGCCTATGTCTCCTATAAGGTAAGCATACTTGCTGTGATTTTGGCCAGATTGTGGTAAGAAATGGCCTTGTAAGAATTTAGCCATAAAATGATAATGTTCCTTTAGTTGAGAATCCCTGTCCAAACTCTGTAATGAGGTACCAATAAACAATCAACGTCTGTTCAGTTTGGTGCCCTTCAGCTATAAAAGAGGATCAAAGAAGCAATTTGGAGCCAGCTTATAGTTTAAATCCTGGGAAAAGCAAGGGAATATAGAGCTTTGGAATTGTGAATTCAAAAGGGTACAGTCAATTACATGCAAAGTTAGTGGACTTGCTACTTTTCCAGGAATTCCCTCAAAAGCAACAAAAGTCAATACACCATTAAATCTTCAGCTGAAACCTACAGTAAATGAAGGACTTATAGCTGAATATCAAATCAATATTTTAGAAATCTATATACTACTAAAACCCTTGTGTCTGATTGTTTGTAACCTTCAGTTGGGTGAAATAGTTCATCCTAGGCAACAATTTTTAAATCAATATATCTCAAATGGGCTTATAGAATATATCCAAAATCCAAGACCCATGACTCCCATGAGACAGAATTTTGACAAAGTTGTGACCATTTCAATATTGCTGCACTGTAATACTGCAATGCTGCTAAAATCACCCATGGTCTGCTCACCGGATCATCATTTGCAATACTCCCTGCTGGCTTCCTACAAGGAAAGTCAGTGGAGAAGCTAGTGGGAAGTCAGAGGTTTCTGTTCCCAGTGATTTTTTGCCTGCCTGTGATCACTCTGTTTCTCTGTTTAGGTAGGGAAATATATCTGAAACAATGACCCAGAGGGTCATGGGTTGTCTATAATATTAAGCTTCTAATTATTTCCCCTTGGTATTTACTTCTGTGGAGGAAAACCAGGAGAAAATCAAGATTTTTCATAATTATATCAACCCTTTTAATAGCTGCTTGGGATAACTTCCATCACCTCAACAAGACACATTTCATGAATTTCTCCTTTTTATTAAAGTCTGCATAGCAGTTAAGATAAAGGTGTCACATATTAGCAAGATTTATATTGTTTCATATGTATTATATATGTGCGTGTTTAAGCACATAAAATTTTGAAATAAGTAATGAAAAAAGCTCAGTTAACCAGGGAACAAATGGCAGATTCCTATTATAAGTAATCTGTTTTGACAGTTGAAAAAGATCAGGGCAGCTGAACCTCTGTATCAGATAAGATCCTAAATTTCCAATAGCAAATAACCTCTGGCATATTATGATGCATAGAAGAAAAGGGGAGCTTTAATTAATTCTTTAGGGACTTCCCCTCCATACAGCCAAGAAGGGAATTAACTGCTCTACATTAGAAATAGAATTTGTTATTGGGTAGTGGCTTTGTTTTCAAATTCATCAATATACAGGTACTCCACTTTACACTTGTCAGTTTACCTTGCCAATTGAAAAAAAGAAATAATAAAACCAGGCCTTCCTTATGGATCAATAAAGATTAGCTTCTAATATAATGTGCTATTATATATTGGCAAGAAAAACTGTCTTGCATTTAATAAAAATGAATATTTTACATGATGCATGTAGGGGAGGGATTAAAGATATTTAAGTAGTCCTTGATTTACAATCACAATATGGACCAGAATTTGCATTGCTAAGCAGGGTAGTTATTAAGTAAATCATGCTCAATTTTAGGACCTTTTTGACAGAGTAGTTAAGCAAATAACTGCAGTTATTAAGTGAATCTCATGGTTGTTAAGTGAACCCGGCTTCCCCCATTGACTTTGTTTATCGGAAGCCAGCTAGGAAGGTCACAAATGACAATCGTATGACTGTAAGGTTCTGCAATCATCATAAATATATGCTGGTTGTCAAGCACCCAAATTTTGATCATCTGACCATAAGGATGCTGTGAAAGTCTTAAGTGCAAGACATGGTCGTAAGTAACTTTTTTAGTGCTGTTGTAACTTTACTTCACTTTGTTGTGATTGTATGTATATAGACAGTTTACACATACAACGAAATTCACACAACACCCAAAACCAGCCCAATGCATATAACAATCCCCAAACACATCACCACCCACCAAAAAAATTCCCTGCCCCTAAACCACCCAAGCATCCACACAACAGACCAAGTAGTGCTGTCCAATAGGTCACTTAGTTCATTGTTGAGTGCAATTATAGCTCTGGGATAAAAGCTATTCAGAAGACGAGTGGTCTGAGTTTTAATTGTTCTGTGTCTTCTGCCAGAAGGCAACAGCCTAAAAAGATTGTAAGCAGGATGGGAAGAATCTCTGCAAATGTTATGCAACTTCCTCAAACAGCGAGATGTGAAGATGTCATCCACGGCTGGTAGCTGGAGCCCGATGATCATTGAATGATTCTAACAATCAAAAAAGGGTTTAAGTCAAGGATTACCTGTATTATTCTGTCCTGGGTGATTACAGGTTACTTAATGGCTGTCAACTGAGCTATCCGCCTCTGAATCCCAGTAAGGTAGTCCTTGACTTACAACCATTCATTTAGTGACTGTTCAACATTTACAAAGGCACTGAAAAAAAGTGACTTATGACTCTTCTATAACTTACGATCGTGGCAGCATCCCCATGATCAAAATTCAGTTGCTTGGCACCCGACTCATAGTTGCGGTGTCCCGGGATCGTGTGATCACCTTTTGCAAACTTCTGACAAGCAAAGTTAATGAGGAAACCAGATTCACTTAACAACTGTGTTACAAACTTAACAACTGCAGTGATTCACTTAACACCTGTGGCAAGAAAGATCATAAAATGGGGCACTTAAGAAATATCTCACGGCAACAGAAATTTTGTACTCAATTGTGGTCGTAAGTCGAGGACTAGCTGTAGTTGGAACGATAGCTTCTGTGTTCTGACTGTGATTGGCCAAAGTAAAATACAGAACACTGACAAACTACTTGGTGTAAGCCAGCAAGCCTCACCATATGTTCCTATTAAACACAGATTGGAAATCCTTCAAAATAAGTCTCACCAGTGGGAAACACCAGGCAGTGCATTCCAGCATGCTTAAATGTCCATGTGTTTTCGCATACTCATTTGTATATTATAGATACAACTAGGGTGGCTATGTGTCTTATTTAAGAGTCTTCTATTTGAAGGGCTTTCAGAGGACAGTTCCCTATTTTATTTTAAGATATCCTATTTCAGCCTTCCCCAATATAGTTTTCTTCTAATGTACTAGAATTTCCAGTCGATCTGGCAGAAAGGAATTCTGAGAGTTGTAGTTCCAACTTACCGGTATATAGAAGGCAGTAGATGACAGAAGACTATCCTTTTTAAAAAGCTTTCTAGTCCATGCCCAAATGTAAAAAATTAAAACTATAAGAAGAAGGAAAAGCAGGTGCTTGAAATTGATAAAAAAAACATAGATAGCAGACTAAGCAGACACGGAAGTTAACCTTGTGATAGTTGTTAGCACGACAATAATTCATACTGTGGTTCTGTTTCATCAAGAAATTCCAGGATTATTGGCTAAACTGAGAAGTTTGGTGGGGGGGAATCAAGCAGAAACCAGTGGCAAACTGCTTCCATATCATTAGCCTAATTATTTAAAGATTTGGAACTTAGATGTAAGCATTTATGTATGTGTAAACATACATGCACCCACATACGTCATGTATGTAAGCTGTGTTTTTTAATTCCTTCATGAGGGGGTTAATCTTAATGCCACAAACGGCCAGTAAGATTTCACCCTCAAATACATCCTGAGAATGGAAGAATGGATAGATGTACCAATAACATTAAAAACATTTTTGCAGGAGGAGAAAGTAGCAGCCGATGGGGAGTAAAAAAAAAGGAAAGTATTTATTAGGGACATTTATGGCATGCAAGCACTAACAGTTAAGGTTATTAATTCCAAACAGATATGATTAATGGATACAAAGCAATGTAGCAGCAGTTTTAAAAATAGTTTGGAATTATTCATCGAAGTAACCTAAATGTTTCCCAATTTATTTTTTGTGTAAATTTTCAACTACTGTAGACTTATAAAGATGTGGGGGCGAAAATAGGTCATATAGGATTTATTTAGGATTACCTCAAGAAAGCCCCCTCCCATTCTATGTACAAGAGCTGATCAGTCTACCCTCTTAATTTTACTTCCAGATGAGGAATTGGCCAGGAATCAGAAATGCACCTGAGGGCAGAAGCCTTGCTTAGATGGCACAGAGCTTGATTCTCGAACCTCCAAGACAGCAGATGGGCCTCAGAAGGAAGTTCAATAGGAACATCCAAGGATGGCCTGATACTGCCTCCTCTCCACCCGCTCCCTTGTGTGAGGCAGCCATCTCATTCTGCCCAAGGACATGTCTGATTTCCCCTGAGAGACAATTCCTGAGGGACAATGCCATAGAAAAATAGTCCTGTTCTTTCTAACTACCAGCTGAGACCTCTAATATTTATTCCAAACAGGGACTCATAAGGATTGTTTTAATATTAGATATCCTACATTAGATATCCCAGATTTTTCAATATTTTATTGCTATATGGGACATACTGTATGTGCATGTGCATCAGGGGTGGATTCCTGCCAGTTCTAACCTCTTCTATAGAAGAGGTTCCACAAATCTACCATGCCGTTTAGAACCAGTTCCAGCTCCCTCCCCCCGCCCATCCGCATCATGCTTGCCCCGCCCGCCACTCACTGATTAGCTGGCTCACCAATCGCCCCACCCACCTCTAAGAGTCCTATCTAAAGTTGCCAAGTTTGAACACCCCTGGGGTTAGGGGTGCAAGGGTCTTGTAACTTGACAGCTTTAAGACTTGCACACTTCAATGCCAGAGTTCCTGAGCCAACATGACTGGAGGAGGAATTCTGGTAGTTGAAGTCCACAAGTCTTAAAGCTATCAAGTTTGAACACCCCTGGGGTTTTTTCTTCTAAAGGGTTAGGGGTGCAAGGGTCTTGTAACTTGACAGCTTTAAGACTTGCACACTTCAATGCCAGAGTTCCTGAGCCAACATGACTGGAGGAGGAATTCTGGTAGTTGAAGTCCACAAGTCTTAAAGCTATCAAGTTTGAACACCCCTGGGGTTTTTTCTTCTAAAGGGTTAGGGGTGCAAGGGTCTTGTAACTTGACAGCTTTAAGACTTGCGTGCTTCAAATGCCAGAGTTTCTGAGCCAACATTTTGGTTGCTAAGCAAGAGTGTTGTTAAGTGAGTTTCACTACATTTTACAAGTTGGCCACTCCCACTCAGTCACATGGCTGGCAAGCCACTCCCATCCAGTCACATGGCTGGCAAGACACTCCCACAAAGCAGGCCACACCTACAGAAGAGGTTCTAAAAATTTTTTGAAACCCACCACTGATGTGCATAAACATTTGTACAAATTAAAAGTAGCAGGATCTTGGTCCCCTCTTTTCTCTCACATCTGATGAGAAACTATATTTATCCAAGCAGGTCTTTTCTGAAATATTTTTTTTCCAAATGAGGAAGCATATGGGTCCTTAAAGAATTCCCATTCTATGTCACCCCAAAATATGTTGAGGCATCAAACTCCCAAAGCACTAACCTCAGCATTAGAAACAACTTCATGTTCTACTTCTAGCAAGGAATGCTTTGTTGGTTACATCAGTTTTTCTCAACATCAAAACTTGAAGATTTGTGAAATTCCACTTCCAGGATTTCCTAGCTGGCATATGGAATTCTAGGAATTGAAGTTCATATATTTAAAACTTGCTGGATTTGTGAAAAACTGGTCATATTACTAATCAGGTAACTCTACTTCTCATCAGGGGCTCAAGCCTAGAAGAGTTTTATTGTATTTCTCTAATCAACAGCAGAGATTGTCAGAATATCCATGGCAAAGAAGCCCTTATCTATGGGACTTGACCGTGATGGCGAACCTATAGCATGCATGCCACAGGTGTTACACGGAGCCCTCTCTACGGGCATGTAAGCCATTACCCAGCTCAGCTCCACTGCACATGCGCGCATGTACCTCCCGATGGCCAGCTGATTTTCAGGTTTCTGCCGGGCATGCGGGAGACATGCATGCATGTGGGGGAGGACAGGAGAGAGCATGAGGGGGCAGCACCCCCATGCCCCGTTTTTGGTTTCAGGGGGTTACAGGGAGGCCTGCTAGGCCCAAAGTGGGCACAGGGGGAGTTGTTTGCGCATGCACGGTGGGGCGGGGCCATGGAGGAGTGTCACATGTGCATTGCTTTATGGGTGTGGGCATGCACATGCGAGCTGTCGCAAGCATGCACACACTTTTGGCACGCAAGGACAAAAAGGTTAGCCATCACTGGACTAGACATTCAAATAACACCTATTATTCTCTATTGAATTGCAATTGAGTCAATGGAAATTTTTCCAACTAAGGATACTCTGAGAACCTTCACAATATGGAGCTACATTTAATTTAGAACAATTAAAATCATATAATAATAGTGGTTCAAGTCAATGGAAAAAAAATCTGGATTGTGAGCATAAAAAAATGGATGTTTCCATTATCTTAAGAGAACAGAAATGAGTAAAAATGGCACAGCCTGAGATTTACGTCAAAAACGTATGTATCACAAAATCTACCCAATTCTAATTTAATGCTCAACAGTCTGCTGGACCACCTCCTAAATTCCTTGTCAGTATAATTGCATTGGCTTATAGCTGTTTAAATCCTTCATTTCAGAAAGGCTGTAGTAGATTATCAAAAGATCATCAGATCCTTGCAACACCATGTTGTTTCCAGATCCAGATCTTACTTAGAATTGAAACATTAACTCCAATAACTTAGAATAAACATATTGAATTCAGTGCATTGTTTTTTGGGCAAAAAAATCTCTCCCACAACCGGAAGTCTTCTCATCTCTGATTTGATTTTATCTTTATTGTATACAGTATTGCCTTTTGCCAATATTCTGATTTTAAAATTCAAAGGAAGAATGGACCCAAGTGACAAAGTCAAAATAATACAATTATCTCAGCTCACGTTGTGATTCTTTCAGAAATTGATCCTGCAAGGTGGGGGATTATAGGGCTCAGCTAATCCTCTTGAGCCTCTAGGGATCTCTAGTCTAAATTCTCGTCTATCTTCACTATGCTTGATATGCTCTCCAAAAGCTTCCTTTGTGTTATGTTATTGTGCTTGTATGACTGCCCTTTAATCTTAGGACAAAATAAATGAATTTATGGGGAAATCCACTTTCAATGAATTGCTTGAACAATGCATTTGATGTTCTAGAAAGAAAGACTGCAATTCTTGAAATATGTAAGAGATAACTAACAGTGCATTGGATAGCTTGCTAAAGTATAGCACTGTGGAGAAAAAAATAATGCTTTTTTGTTAAGGTTCTCTCTCCTGTACAGCTACTAAAGATAATTGATACCTTTTCTACAGCTTTACCACCAATATTTGGGCATTTCCTTTCACTTGTATGAATAAAAGATCATCAGAATTCCACAGCTCTTGCAGTATATAAAATAGAAATAGCAGTAGAGAGAAAGTACATGTTTGATTCATAAAGTTGCAACAGCTCAAATAGCAAGAACCAATTGATCTGGTTATATATCTTCCTTAGCCTCTCTAAGCCATATTTTTCTCCAACAAATAAAATAATGCATGTCAGCAAAGAGTCCTGGATTTTTAGTCTCTCCCAAATGTCACTAGTGACTTTCTTGTTAGATCCATGGCTATGATTTTGCTAAGCAAATATTTTATTGACTGGAAAGCTTTATAAATTAGATTGTGTTCAAATAAGATAAGATGTACAAGTGAACAACAATCTTATCTCTTCTTTTTCCTCTCCCATCAGAAATGCTCTCTGCGTCAAAACAACGTACCAAAGATTTGAAAGAAAGGCCAGAAGTCATGGAGATGTCCGTGGATGGCTATTCCTTGGGGAGTTTTTCAGATGGGGGCACAAGCCAGGCAAGAAATGGATTTCAGGACGTGCAGTATCTCTTTCCTGCCCCCAAGTACACCCTCGTTCTACAGCCTGTCTGTAGAGACTCAGTGACACCCAGTGGCCACTTTGGTTGAGGCTTTCTGTTAATCTGTGACACACACTGCCTGAATTTGGATGGGAACATGACAAAGAGAATCTTCTCCTAGCCTTATCATCATCTATTGTACAGCGCAGATAGTGCCTGCTTCTGTCAGCAATTTTCAGATGTCATTAAAGGACAGCCAAATTGCCATTTATTTCATGCATCACTAACTTTTAAAACAGTTTACAGAAATGTAATTGCATTAGGCAACAAAAATGGATACAAAAACATAGACAATATATATTATGAGAATATAGCCATCCACACAATATGCCATATGCATATATTTCCCAAATGCTTCTGAGAAAATAAATTGATTGGTCTTCAAAGGTGCAATAAGATAGTTTGTGTATATATATATATATATATATATATATATATATATATATATATATATATATATATATATATATATATATATATATATATATATATATATATATGTTTCTAATTGTTTGAAATCAGTTGTTTAAATTCTGGTTTGAATTATTTAGATCTGCTGAGTCAGGTGCTGGTCCTGTTCTGCATGGCATAAGCTCGTATTGCCCAGGGAAAGCTGTGTGACTTGCCAAGAAAGGTTTTTTGGATTATACTTAGCATCAACCTGCAACTTCCTTGGTCAGATATCAGCTCCTGTATAGTATTTATTGTTGTACTTAATTGCCTTTCCAGCATGATTCTGCAGTATCTTAGATAGGGGGCATTACCAGAGGTGGTATTCAGGCGGTTCAGACCAGTTCAGGCGAACCAGTAGCGGAAGTTTTGAGTAGTTCAGAGAACCGGCAAATACCACCTCTGGCTGGCCCCACCCTCCCACTCCCGTTGTTCCCTGTCCTATATTCACTTGTTTTTTTAGTTTAGCTGATTCGTGTGGCAAAGCAGATTTCCGCACCTCAGCTGAGCTAAAAAATAGCTCAGCTCACCAGCACTGACATTGAGAGTGGTCTTTGAGTGCTGTGCACGTGTGCAAAGCACTCTCTCATAGAACCGGTAAGAAAAGATTTGGAATCCCATCACTGGGCATTACGATCACTCAGCACTCCTTGCAGTTAACACTGTTGCTATCTGCTATTAGGTATGGATTAAATATGGATATGAGTTGTATACCTTCTGGAATTGATCTGGTCTAACCCCAAATCATAGTAGAACTTTATGGGACCACTAATAAAAAAAAACACGTATGTTCTCAAATGAAACTAATCATAAAGGGTAGGCCTGCTTCAAGCCGCAGCCGAAGCAAAAAACTGCAGAAAAGAGAGCTTTCCGAGTACTTTTTGATGGACTTCTTGGCAACCAAAGACTTTGGATGACTGAAATGAAGGATTTGTCTCCTTTCTCTTTTTCCATTACGCAGCTACGAAGCAGCAGCAGGAGAGCATCTTTCAAGGCTATCTGGCAGCCTCATTTAGGTAACAGACACAGCTCCATCTTCTAACAGCTCATAAATGGTGCAGGTTGAGTCTGCTGCTTAATCCTAGACCCAGCCCAGAAATGAATGCAATGAGTAGAAGGACATTTAGAGACTAATTGGGCAGAAGTAAAATGTGTCCAAAGTTTTTTATTTGCATTACAGTTATCCTCAGCAAATATTAAATCAGGCTATTATCTTCATGCTGGTTTAGAAGTCAGAAGCCTGGCAGGTAAGAATTTATTTCGATTCTGCCTTTTCAAAGTCCTTTGTCCCAGCATCCATGTTACCACCCATGTTACCATAGGAGGATATATTTCCTTAGGTATTTAGTGCCATTTATAGTCTCATTATTTTAATATGCCAGGATGATGATGCTTATCTAACCTGTACTGAGTGTGTTACAAGAATAAATATATAGGTGGCCTTGAAATGCAATTTTGGTGCAATTTATATTAGATATCAGCCTTCACTCAGGTTTTCTGAATACTATATAGGATTAAATGTACTGGGCAGGAGGATACACATGGTATCTTTAGCACATGACTATCATTATACAGGAAATTTTTATCATGTTCTCATGAATGAAAGAATAGCTCTCCTGCACAACATCTCACTGAAAAGATCAGAGAACATGGATAGGGAAATATTGGGTTAGAGCCAGCATGCTAAGCTGCATGCCTGAGACCAGTGGACACATGTGGACTCTGAAGAGCATGTCACATAGGCACTATTACAAAACTGCTACCATAGAGGACATGGCCAGACAAAAAATCCATTAACCAGGAAGCAAACTAGTGAATCCTCTATCCATCCTACTGCTTCCATCATGCCTTCTAACACTTCATTTTATCTTTTGCCTTTTTAGTGGACTTGGTGACACTCCCAACCAAATTATTGGACTGTAGCCATTCACCATTTCTTTCACATCTAAACACGTTATTTTATTACTTTGAAAAGAAACTATACTCAGCCTCCTCTGATCCTAGTATGTCTCTGTTCATTCCCATGTTTTGTGAAATCTGGTCCCTGAAATCTGAAATCGACTACCAATTTTGTTTTTGGATACGTACCTCTTTCTATACTTAAAATGAAAAATGTGTAGCCAAATACAGACCTGCTACTCCACAAGCCATTGGGATTGTAAGCGGTCCCAGAAGATAAACACAGTAGATTGATGTATCATATGGATTGCTAAATGGACAA
Source organism: Thamnophis sirtalis (assembly GCF_051295495.1). NCBI lineage: Eukaryota > Metazoa > Chordata > Lepidosauria > Squamata > Natricidae > Thamnophis > Thamnophis sirtalis. The sequence goes on along the minus strand of NW_028261386.1, from coordinate 38,459,615 downwards.
TGGAGATATGAAAGGAGTCACCTTCCCTAACAGAGAAGCAAATAGCAAGAAACACATAAAAGATATGTAAGCAGAAATGATGATTATGGACCAAGTCAGTGCTGACTTTTAGTGACCCCATAGATAGATTTTTCTTGTTCTTCAAACCTTCCACCAGTGCATTCTAAGCCATACTATAGTCCCCCTTGTTGTAATCATCTTCTTTTTTGCTTTCCTTCTGTCTTCCCCAGAGTAATAAACTTCTCAAAATTTCAAGGTCTTTGCATAATATTCCAAATATGATGAGCCTATCACTTGTGGCTCAATTGAGAATTCTAGGTTTAATTTTACTAAAAATCAGCATGGAAGGACAATATAAAGGAGATACTGAGGCAAAAAGCAAATTTATTTATTTGTAAAATTTATTGGCCACCCATCTTACTCCTTTGTAAAGAACATCAAGAATCGAGTGCTGTTTAGGAATTTACTGTATATCATTGGTCCTTCACTGTGCTTGATACAAAGGGACATCAAAAATGTAGGTGTCTGGTATATTGCCATCAGATAGTATACATCAGGGTAAAAATGCTTCATTTTTACATATGAAGTGCTGTCAAGGTCTTTCATATTTATGGAATTTGATATCTTTTCCCCTGAGTTTAGAGTATAAATAAATTTTGACTGGCTAAAAGATGAAAGGGAAAGAGGAAAGGGAAGGGTGTGTGTGCATATACTCATCCACCCACAAACACACATGCGATATATAGCTATATATGTGCATCTCACACCACACACACATATATATTTCTGCTTCTTCCCAGTTGCAGATGAAAAATAAATGATTAATCCAAGCCAGCATAGTCTGAAATATACAAACCAGACATAATGCAGCAGATAAGCCACATAGAAATTCTGGCGACTTTTCAACTATTTCCTATTTTCCAATAAAGGAGAATATTTGTAGCTCAGGGTCAAAACGAGAGGTCCTTGGTGCTCTCTGCGCTTGGTTGTTTTCTTGCAGATGCTTCACTGATTGGCACTGGTGATGTTAACTAGTTTGGGTAATGAAATGTCTGCCAAAAAAACAACCAAGCTCAGAGAGCATCAAGGACCCCTCATCTCCATGTTTCTTTAGCCTTCACCCTGATAGTAGAAACAGGTGGAGCCACTGTTTAAGATTAGTAGTCATTTTTCAGCTTGATAAAGCATACTTTTCACTAGTTAAGAGTTAACCCTGAAGTTTAATAAAATGCAGGAAGGTGAAAGCTGGAGGGCAATTTGAATAAGAATGTCACTTCAATAGCTATTCTGGGAAGGAATTTCAGATATAATTTTACACACACACACAGAGCACAAGCTTCAAGAAAACAACCTATTGTCTCTATATGTAATAACACCAAAGAATGTTTTAAATCATGAGCAAGTGGTTGATATGCACAAACAAGCTAAAAATGGGAAATTTATATTAAGCCACCAGGATCTAATCACTTGTGAGGGAATTTATATATTCCCATACTAATAATTTGATAATTATTTAAATCATTTCTGTAGGTCATCGTTGTGATTAATTTTGGCTGAAAACAACAAATATAGTCAATAATGGCTTGTTTAACAGTCATGATTAGTGCAATGTTCAAACTCCCATCACTGAGTATTAATGCTTGTCTTGGAAATTGATGATGCTACCTTATTAATAGAAAGGATTCCATCTTCTTTCATTTAATAGTAGCTAAATTTGTACTATCTAGATGATAGGTTACCTACAAACCTATCATTCTTGAGCAGCAATGGCAAAGTCACTATTTCTTCCAAAAATAAATGCCATATTACTTGGGTTCTTTTATATCACTTGTCAAAAATTCCACAGGAGCAGTATTTCAATTTTAAAGTACAAAATAATATTTCTTTATATCATATATAAATCAATTATATAAAACTTGTATCTTTATATTCTTTTCTGATAGAAATACTTGTTTTACTTGGCTTAGTAAATTGCTTTGTTGTTTATTTATTTATATAACACATTTATATGGCTGCACAACTACTGTAACACACAGTGATTCCTGGCAGCTTACACCATTAACATTCAGCAATATGAAAAAACAACAACAATGCCCTCCATAATATACTTGTGTTTATTGGGGTAAGTTAAATAAAGTTTTAAAAGAAAGATTTTTATTTTGAAAAAGATTTTTAAAGATTCTTTTCTTAAAGGATTAGTAGTGTGATATTTTTCTTAGTGGCACAGTGTCACTAAGTGCTTAACCTCCAGTAGCCTATATAAGAAAGCAATGATTAAATCCTATTACTTGGCATTATCTCTCTGTCTGCATTCATTCACCTTTCTCTCCTCCAACAGAGCTGTTAAGACTGCAATGCCAATCTTGGAATTTTGGAGCTGGGCAGAACAATCTTTCTGAAAATCTTGCCTGTTAGGGTGTTTTGGGGTTGTTGTTTTTTTGTATCCATTATGTTATAAAACAATTTGAAGGCAGAAAAGAGTTTTAAAATATATTAACTACAGCTGGAGAAATACCTGCTTATGTATATTTGTGCATGTGTGTGTCAGTGTGTGTCCCTGCCTCCGCATGGGAGAGGACAATTATACAAGGCCTTAAGATACGTTCCTCTCAAAAATTAGCAGCACATCCTTTGATTTGCGTATTTTCTGGCTTTTGCTGGCAAAGGATTTACATAGGAGGAGAATGTGGGATGTGGATCACTTTCTGGGAAGAGAATAAAGGAGCAAGAGCGCACCGGGGCGGACTCACATTGTATACATAGATGGCTGCCCTCGTCTGGAATTAAAACATCTGGAATTTAACAAAACAGGATGTTTGGCACAACAGCAAGGACCAGCACATCCCCCGGGACCGTCCCGGCGTAGCCTCCCCCTCCCGTAAGACTCCCCAATTAGACAACCACTCCATTATCCCCTCCGCTCCTTCCTGCCTCCGTCCGTCTCGCTCTCTGGAGGGAGCGGCCATGCTGCCAACCTGCCGCCTGACTAACTCACTTTAATTCACTGCTTCGCTCAGCTCAGCACAGAAGCGCGCTTGGTCTCAGCAGCAGCGCTCCCAGCCTCGCCGAGCCAGGCGCTTGCCAGACTGCAGAAGCCGCCGCCACCGCCGCACGCTGCTCAGCCAGGGGCAGGGAGCTCCCGCCCTCAACCGCAGCTCGTGTGGCTGGACCCCGGGGTCGGGGGGGGGGGGAAGGAGCGGCTTCCCGCTCGCCATCCGAGGCGGGCAAGAGGCAAAGCAGGGCGAAGGCCAGGCTGGAGCGGAGTCAAAAGTCCCGCTTTCCTCAGGCACCTCGAGGACTTTTGCGCGCCGGTGTGTGTTCGGCGTGCGCCGCTTTTGCCCAGTTCTCACCCGCGCCGCCCCCCTGCCCTAACGTTCCGCGCTCCTGGGTGGAGGGACTGCAAAACCCGTGAGCCACCGCCGCTTGCGAGAATCGCTCTTGACCTTCGCTTCCCGCGGGAAGGAGAGGCTGCTGCTTGCCCGGGTCGCATCGCGGGGGATGGTGCTGCTGGGCTCCGGGCCAACGGCTGCTCGTCACCTACACCGGAGAGGAAGGCATTCGCGGGGAGAAAGAGGCGAGCCGAGCGGCGTAGGGCGCTCCCGCCGTCGGTCTCCAGTACCCTAAAACAGCCGGAAGGGAGCCCCCTGGAGCGGCGGGAAACGAGCGGCGTGCGGGACTTCAAGGAGCGAGCCAATCGGGGCGCGGAGGGAGAAATTCGGCCCTAACCGTAGCGATTAGCACGCCGGGGGTCCCTTGCAAGAGAGCAGCCTGAGCAGCTCCGGCCGTGAAAGGCGGGGAGGGCGGCGGTGCGGCTGCCTCTCCAGGACTGGGAGCTGTTAACCAGGCTGAAATCCACGCGCAGAACTTGCTGAGCATTCATTGGCTGCGAAGGGCGGCCTCCCTCTGCCGGGGATCTCGCTCTCGTCCTAACTCAGTTGATTAACTGACTGGATCGCTTCAAGATCCGTCCGTCTTTCAGCCCTAAACCATCCCTGTTGAGAGCCGGCGAAAAGTCCCGGGGCTTTCAAAGACCAGCACTAGGTAATATTGTACTACTGTTACTATTAATTATTGTTATTATTATTGTTGTCTAAAATAATCCTTCATTAAAAGAGCTTTGGTTTTGTTTTTGCTCTTGGATTTCTTTGGAAAGCAGCCAAAGAACAAATTGATGCTGCAGTGAACGGATGGCTGGGTTTGAATATGTGAGGGGGGGAAAGTGTGAATCTTAAGAAAACGTGTCATTTGCTCATGAATCTTTAGGATCCTGGGCAAATGTACTGCCCTACGGAAAACTTGGGCACTCTTCTGAATGTTGGCAATCATTGAGATGTAGTTGTATGTTTCCCAGAGGTGGGGAAAATATGATTGTGTGCATGTGTAGACTCCAAGGAGTGACAAAATTATCCTGAGATTGCCAACGTTCTCATGTGAATACTGACAATCAGTATTATTATTCACTATAGAATATGGTCACTGAATTGTTTATGATCTAACTGTAATTGGTAAGAAATTTGACCAAAATTGATTTAATAGACATCAGCTCTGGGCGGGAAGAACAATCTGGATGAGGCTAAGTGCCTTTTCCCTTCTATTTCTCTTCCCTACCCAGATAGATTCTGCCATCTAGCCTACATCTCTCTGGGATAAAATAAGAAGGCATGAAAGAACCAGGCACAGATTTTCTATATCGGTACCTTTTATCCCTGAATAGCACTAATTATAATATTTCTGTGTGGATAGGCATCTCTCATGCATGCAAACTCAATGTGGTTAATGTGGTGTGCTGGAAAAGATAGATTGTATAAAGCACTTTTCTCAAACAGCACTTTCCCAATGTGCTACCATATAAATGCCATTTATTGTAGCCAGGAAGCCCCCTGTGGAAAAAAATGCAGCAATCCTATTCTTTTTGCACATGACCCAAAAACCAGCCAACCTGTTTAACTTTCTTCTCTGCTGCAGATAGACAGATAGCAGCTTCTCTGCCATGTGCAAATCTGAGGCTGATACACCCCTTTTTTCGATACTCTTTCACAAGCGCTCCACCCAACCTCCAAAATCTCAAGTTAGGATTGAACAACAAAAGGAGATCCATGCTTAGCAGATAGACCACACAGCCATAATTCTTATGAAGAGTCAGCTGCGGCTCAACAAACGTCATGAATGAGTTATGGTAGATAGAAGACTGAGGAGTGTGTGTGTGTGTGTGTGTGTGTGTGTGTGTGTGTGGTGTGCACATGCTGCTGGCCATTGAAAGAAGAAGTGAGATCTATATCAAAAAATGGAGTACTTGTCCTTTGCTTGCAACATTGCCTTTTTGCTTGGACTCAATTAAAAGAGCACTGACATTAAGTCCTTCAATTACGCCTCATCTTAACACCCAAAAATTAAGAAGAAAAAGATGAGGAAGTACCTACTTTGTTTGGAGCAGTGGTTCTCAACCTGTGGGTCGGGACCCCTTTGGGGGTCGAACGACCCTTTCACAGGGGTCACCTAAGACCATCAGAAAACACATATTTTCGATGGTCTTAGGAACCGAGAAACCAATTTTATGGTTGGGGGTCACCACAACATGAGGAACTATATTAAAGGGTCGTGGCATTGGGAAGGTTGAGAACCAGTGGTTTAGAGTATTATTGACATGAATCAGGGTAGGAAATATTGTAATCTTTTAGTGGATCCCATTCTGTGGCTGACGTTTTGCCATCCAGTTTACAATTAAGCATATTTAAGCAGTTGCAAAAGAACTTGTGAGTGAAACTCCTTTCTGCTCTGTTGGGTAGAAGGTAGACTGGCATTCTGCATGGAAATTCTGGGCAGGCATCAGGTGAGAGAAAGCTGATAAATCTTGATTAGTTTGGAGGAATTATAAGTCAGACAGCTGAAGGAGGGAGTAGTATATTGCCTTAAGGCATATCGTGTGAAGCGTCCCTGTTTCCTGTGAGTTAAGCTAGAACTAATATGTGTGTAGAGATTTATTTTATTTATATCCTGCCTTTCTGCCCACAGGGCAATCAAGGCAGCTAACAATACAAAACATAACTAGAGTTAAAACGTCATTGAAACAATTATAACTGGTATGAAAGCAAACTCGGATTACAAAGGCATAGCTGAACAAAAAAGACTTACTTCCTTTATCTCACAGTTGTACCAATCACGATTTCCCATTGACAACATTTTCTATCAGTTCCATTATGACGTGCATGATATCACTTTCCCCCTTGTCCCCTCCAGGTGTCCATGGATGTGAGCCATATAGAAGAAACTCTTCTCCTATATGTCCAACAAACAGAGCTCAGAAAGTGAGACCCTCTGCACCTAATGCCCAGGCAAGTTCATTTTGAAATATGGGGTCCTTCAGAAGATCAAATGCTAAACTGTTAATGGGCTTTAAAGGTTGAAATGAATACTTTGCCAGGGAAAAACTGACAGGCATTTTTTTTTATATGCTTAGTGTATTGCTTGGTAGAATTCATTGCATGGATTGGCTCTTGATCAAGTGTATTATTCAAGTGTATTATTCACATGGGAGAGTGGAAATTTGGCTTTAAATATTGATCCCTGTAGTGATGTCATAATGTTCAGCCCAGCTTCTGGGTAATTTTCTGCTCTGCAGTTGTGTTCGTTTGACCCTAATGTAGGAATCCAGACAGAATTGTTTGTAGATTGAGTTTTATAATTTGAGTTCTGTGGACTCAACCAATTTTGGTTCATTTAATAAATTGTGGTAAAGCAAACTATGGTTTTTCATGCTGGGTGATCATAGTCAAAAGAAGACTTTTTGATAAAAATGTAGGAAAGAAACACTTAAAAATAGGGGGGGAAACCCTACTTATTGACTGCGCACTTCTTAATGTTTAATAAATTAGAAAGTAGTTTAATAAATCCAGAAACTAGATTTATCATCAGATGGACTATATGAAAGCCTATATTCCAGCTTATATGTAGGAAAGAAATGCTTAAAAATATAAGAATGTCTACTTGCTAGTACATGTTTCGTATAGATGCTGCTTTAATAAATTAGAAATTAGTTTAATAAATCCAATATCTAGATATACCATCAAATGGACTATATGAAACTGCTTATATTCAGCACCTACAAAGTTACCCATGACAAGAGAGAAGTGCTGACAATTTGGGAGAAATATTTTTAGAGTGACTGTTCTACATTAACATTCCACACATTCTTAGTTCCATGCAGTATATTATGTATTTATTTGTTTATCTATCAAATTTATATGTCTTCCTATCTCACAAAAAATGACTTTGAGTGGTGTATAATAAATATGAGTTCGCAATCCTGATGTTTAGTCTAATGATTATGGATCTGGATTTGCCCCATAGATAGAGAAACCTCATTTTACATGAAAAACCTTTACCAAATGATGACACTATATTTTGGACCCATCTTCTTTTGTTGGATGCTCAATTTTCTCTTGGCTCTGGACTTCTTTGGAATCCAGACAGTCTGACATTAGATTTAAGACACCTATAAACATTATGTCCCATTATGTTTGATCAAAAGTCTTCATCCTATTTAAAAATCCAAGGAGCTTCTGGAATTCTACATTAATGCCTTAGACCCATCTTTTTTAAGATGGTCTCTTTTCTATCTTGGCATAAATTATGGTTCCAAAGTTTAAATTTTAATCAAAGTCTTTTGGTTTTAAATTGCATGATTTCTTCTGCCTCTTCCTTCTAAACCAAAGAAAGTCAGGTTGTTTTTTTCAATAAAAAAGCAAAAGTCTTGCTTTGTAGTTTATAATATAGCTCATTGTGTTAAATCATATACTAAAATAGCCCTTGTGAAGCCAAAGCAAAATGATTTACTTTCAAGACTAAAAGAGAGCATTCTTCCAGAGCCTGTATTTTGTGACTTCCAAATGCCTTTCCCTTCTTTTTTGCGTTAGCTATCTAACCTAGCAAAGTGTGTGTGTATGTGTGTGTGTGTGTATAATGATACATTTTTGTTTCTTTTACTTCCTTAGAAGCTTATTCGTTTCTGAATAAATGATTCTCTTTCACATAATCCTGTCCTAGATACTCCACCATTAGAGCAGATTAGGGAACAGTGGGGCCTGTCAAGGAGATTCAAGAAAGGCAAAAGGGCAGCTGAAACTGTGTGAAGCAGTGGCCTTTTTTTGTGGGATGCTTTGGAGAACCCCTGGATAATATGAGTAATATTTAACCTCTATTCCAGTTCCAAACCATCTTAACCTGTTTCTAAATAAATGGGGCAATGTTAGCCTACATTTCTCCATTACAACTAATTAACCCAGGCTTGTCTCTGAACTAGAGAAGTGTATTAGTTCAGCTACATAAGGTCAAGGCCTGCGATAGTATTTCACTACTTCCTACTTAATGTTGTGGTACAGTATTACCTAACAAGTTGCTCTTAAAAACCAGTTACACATGAAAGAAGCATAAATTCTTGCTTTTCTTTAGGCTTCTGGCAACTTTCTCCATGGATTTATATAAACAGCAGCGAGGATTAATCATAGGAAAGATCAGTGGACAGACTAGGAAAATAAAATTTATATTCATATTTGCATGTATTTTTCTTGCGCAGAAAAACCTGGATGAAAAACACCACATTGTAAGCCAGTCTTTTTTCATTGGCTTTTCTGACATTTTTGTCCCCAGTCAGGCTTCCTAGCGGCTTCAATCTTAGTTCTGTTTGTATGAGCTGTCTTCTGCCATTGTCTGTAGTCTCAGCTGCATCTTTTCTTTTTCCTTTTTTCCTCCTTCTTTTTGTTAGTTCTCACAGCTTCCCACATCTGCAGTTTTGAATCCCATAAGCAATCTTATGATGTGTGACACTGAGCAATTCCTCAATTCTGCCTTCAAAGACCGTAACCCAATTGCTAACTATGAGTCCTGAGAGCTGGCACTACTTAGTAATCAATAGGCTCAGCCTATATAAGTATACTCAGGCATAAAGTTCCTTATCTCCCATGGGCTATCCCCAACCATATATAACTCCCTAACCATATATAAATTGCACTGCGGGAGACTGTTAATTTAACTATACTGGAGGAATCAGAGAGCATCCTTAAGCAAGGCTTAACACATCACACTTAACATGCCTGACCATTTCTGCACAATTTCTCTATTGGAAATGCAATTCCCAGAATCCCAAGGCAATATGGTCAGTTCTGAGAATTTTGTCCCAATGCTGGCAGACCCCAGCTTGTCAAAAGTAGTGCTAAGTCATGGATTACTTAAGTGAGTTCCTGATGTAAGTTAAAAAAAAATCCATAATTAGCTGGGTTCGTATATTGCACTGAACTATAAACGTAATTGATTCCATTCACAAAACATTCCAAGCCAAAACTAACCATGGGGGAAGCAGAACATATGTACAATGTTTCTTTTGCCTTCTTTGTTCTTTATTTAAATGATTTAATTTTGTTCTGGTTTTGAAAGTTATGTACATATTTATTATAAGCTCAGAATATCTTTTTTTATAAAATAAAAGAAGGGTTTTTTGAATTACTGATAAATCACTGTATAAATAGAATGCAGTAACATTTCCTAGAGTAACTTGGTTTTTGCAAAAGAGTTCACAAAACAATTCTAATACATATACTAAAATTGCCTCTCTGTGTAATGTGTAGACAAGAGATATAGCAACCTCATTTTTATGGTTGTATGTCATCCACATGTAGATGGACTGTATGTAGTCAATGAAGCACTTATAAAACTTTCCCTTGAAAATAAAAAAAAAGATTTATTAAAATATGATTAGGAGACTGGAGGCTAAAACATATGAAGAACGGGTGCAGGAACTGGGTATGTCTAGTTTAACGAAAAGAAGGACTAGGGGAGACGATAGCAGTGTTCCAATATCTCAGGGGTTGCCACAAAGAAGAGGGAGTCAAACTATTCTCCAAAGCACCTGAGTGTAGAACAGTGAGCAATGGGTGGAAACTAATCAAGGAGAGAAGCAACTTAGAACTAAGGAGAAATTTCCTAACAGAACAATTAACCAATGGAACAACTTGCCTCCAGAAGTTGTGAGTGCTCCAACACTGGACATTTTTAAGAAGATGTTGGGTAACCATTTGTCTGAAGTGGTATAGGATTTCCTGCCTAAGCAGGGGTTTGGACTAGAAGACCTCCAAGGTCCCTTCCAACTCTGTTATTCTATTGTAAAAGTGCTGAATACTGGTTAGATCACAGGCGTCAAACTCGCTGCGTCCCTGTAGATGTCACGTGACGTGACTTTTTTCCCTTTGCAGAGATGGGGGTGGGCGTGGCCTGCACATTATGCATCTGGCCTGTGGACTGCCAGTTTGACACCCCCGGGTTAAATCATTCACTCATTTTTATCCAGTATTTACTGACTTACCCTTCATGTTTTCATATATTGATAAATGGATTCCAGTAACTATTATTATCCATTCTTGACCTTTACAAATCTAATTCTATTGTATCACTGAGTCAGTAGAATAAATATGTCAGTTTAGATTTGTAAGGAAGTGTGTGCAAGGCATATGCTTCAAACCCTAGGTCACTTCACAGTAATGAGATGGAGTGGTGTTGCTTAAAATGTGATGCTATTCTACCTAAAAAAAACAGCTGTCTAATGGCCAAACAGATCACACCACAGCCCCAGTCCAACCATCTCTAAATTAGAATGAATGAGCTCTCTTCTTTTCACTGGAGGTGAGCAATGCCTGTTCCCATCTCTAGGGCTGGCTCTGGAGTTCCTCCAAAAGTAATATAATTCTGAAGGTGACAGGATGAAAAAGCTATTAAACAGAGAGGGATAATTTAAGTGTACTGAATTTAATTTAATTCAGTTTAAGTTTAAATAACATTACACTTAAATAGCGTTACAATCCATAAGTAGAGTGCAGATACTTTTAAAAAAACAAATAAGGACTCGTTAAGTGATAATAACTTAAAATAATTAAAAGAAAAACAAAACTCTAAAAAGCATGTTAGGTATCTTCAATTGTTTTCAAAAACTCTTAAACAAGGGATGGAGGTACCAGACCAGACATGGAAAGCAACATTAGTTTAAATTGAAGGTTAAAAGGCTTCATGCCAACTCTAATGGAACCAGGAGGCATCTTCCATGACCAGGGCATCTTGTCCTGAGCATTTTCATTTGGGTCACCACACTGCAAATTTCCAGCAGATGCAGCAGCCTTAAGAGAGTGTCTTTTCCTAGATCTTAAGTTTCCCCACACACATATGTGCTAGTCATTCCCGACTCTAGGGGGCGGTGCTCATCTCCATTTCAAAGCCGAAGGGCCAGAACTGTCTGAAGATGTCTCCATGATCATGTGGCTGGCATGATTAAACACTGAAGGTGCACGGAAGGCTGTTACCTTCCTACCAAAGGTCGCTCCTATTTTTTCTATTTGCATTTTTACATGCTTTTGAACTGCTAGGTTGACAGGAGCTGGGACAAGTAACAGGAGCTCACTCCGTTACGCGACACTTGGGATTTGAACCGCCAAACTGCCAACCTTTCTGATCCACAAGGTCAGACTTTTAGTCACTGAGCCACCTTTCCTAGATTTTAGCCAACAGATAATTACACTGTAGCAGCAGGTGGGATGTGGTGGAATGTAATAGGTTAGATTCCCAGGAGGAAGGAAGTGCCTTCAAGAGGAACAACTCAATCCAGATATATTTGTGTTGCGAGAAAGAGGTTGAAGACAGCTCCTCCCTAATAGTTTTCAGAGTACAGGTAGTCCTCAATTTACAACAGTTCATTCAGTGACTGCTCCAAGTTGCAATGGCACTGAAAAAAGTGACTTATGACCCTTTCTCACACTTAATGACCTTTGAAGCATCCTCATGGTCACATGATTTAGATTCAGATGCTTGACAACTGACTTATATTTATGACAATTGCAGCATTCCGGAATCATGTAATCCTGCTTGACAAGCAAAGTCAGTGGGGAAACCAGATTCACTTAACAACCGTGTTACTAATTTAAGAACTGCAGTGATTCACTTAAGTGTCACAAGACTAGTTATTTTTTTTTTTCATTTTTTTTTTTTCATTTGATTTTATTTGTAGGCCGCCCTTTTCCCTGAGGGGACTCAGGGCGGCTCACAGAAAACCAGGGAGGGGGGAATACAACACTAAGACGACAACACATAATAAAATAATAAGCAACATGCATAAAATGTTATAAAATGGAACAAACTCACTTAATACATTTATCACTTAACAACATAAATTTGGGCTTAATAGTGGTCGTAAATTGAAAACTATCTGTATATGGTAGGTTCAGATAGTAGAGTGGTTAGTTTGGCAAGATTCTGTTCTATGGATGTAGAAACAATGAAGAACTCCACTTAGAAGAATCACCATATGTCATTCTTGGGTTTGGGGCCTGGCATGGGTGCCTATATAGAGTTTGTGCAGTTTAGAGATCTGTACGGTATTACAAGCAGAGGTGGTATTCAGCCACTTCTGACAGGTTCTGGAGAACTGGTAGCGGAAATTTTGAGTAGTTTGGAGAATCAGCAAATAGGCCCCGTCCCCCATTGCATCCCAGCTGATCTTCTTTTGTTCCCCTGAACAGGAGAACAGAGCTGGAAAACAGGTTAGTGGGGTGGGGAGGGGGTGGGGAGTATCCTTCTCCTGTCACACCCATCAAACCATGCCCACCAAGCCACACCCACAGAACCGGTAGTAAAAAAATTTGAATCCCATCACTGATTACAAGTAACTGAATTCTCTTTAATGAGAAAGCAAAATGACAGCAAGACAAGTGTTCAGAATATAAGTAACGGTCTTATCAGCAAAACAGCTTGGGCGGAGGGTGGGTCAGATGGAAGGATAATGGGTTCCCAATCTCTTGTCAATTGCATTGGAAGAACTCAGGACCACCCAAGGTTATAGAAGAAGCTGCAAGTTGAGCTATCTTGTTATAGCCTTGTTTTTAAATCTGCAGTCCTCATCCATGTTTATTTCAGTTGAAATATCTGGTCTTCCTCATTCCCCCCTTTTTTCCATTCAGTGGCCTCTCATTCCCCGCTCAGGTGGTCATCATTATGATATTTCCCTCTTCCTGTTGATGTTACTTTGACAAGAGTGTCTCAAAGCAGCAAAAGCTTGCAAACCTTTTGAAAATTACTTGGCACAAGCCTGCCTAATTGTTCCAGCATTGCCAATAGTGTATGAAATCAATAAGCATGTGAGTGGTAGACCCCCCAGGAAAAGCAGCTACTGCCTGGGTGGTCATGGGAATATACATGCAGAGCAAACTGTCTTTAAATTTATCTCCATTCTGAAGTCATTTAGCTCAGGGACTGGATCTGTGCTTTGTTTAAACACGATTTTAAGACAGAGACAGTGGTGTTTGAACTACAGCATCTGAGTTAACACACTATACTAATCCAAAACCAAACAAATCACATTATGATTTAACACATTCACATTCTATATGAACTTTAGAACAAGACTGGTCATTTTTTTTATGGCTAAATGACACTATTGGCTACTTTGGTTTATATCAGGAGATCATTCTTATTGAATTCTTACTGGATTTTGATAATCACAAGATTTTGCCATTGATATCACTGGAATTCATAGCAATACCAATAGTACTTAGACTTATATACTGCTCCATAGGGCTTTAGAGTGCTCTCTGAATGGTTTCGCTCTGGAAAATATCAGCATATTGCCCCCAACACTGTGGGTCCTCATTTTACAGACCTCAGAATGATGGAAGGCTGAGTCAACCTTGAGCCAGGATCGAACTCCTGGTGTGTGAACAGAGTTAGCCTATAGTACTGCATTCCAAGTGCTTCAACGACCCTCAAAAAGCATCCAGCTGTCTGCAAAGAATATAAATCTTTCCATTCCCCACTGTCCTGTCAGAGCCGAAGAAGCTTCTTTGATGAGAAGTGAAACGCCCTCGAAGAAAAACAAGAAAGTCCAGTTGCCTCCTGAAAAAAGCACCTTTGGAACAACCATGACCTGGATGACTGAGAATCTCTAGAGCTTACCCCATTCTAACCACTGTGTTACTATGGCTTAGGTGGTTCTTTCCAAAATTTCCAGTTTGAATCACGACCGCATATGCTATAGTGAAAAAGAACAAGGGAATGGTTCAGTTATAGGTTGGGCATGTAGCTTACCTGGGAATTCTGGAAGACCTAACTCAGCCCTTTTGCAGAGCGGTTAGGAAGGGCTGTTCCTGAGTTTGATCTAGTTTAAAGCTGTTGGACTTCTTCCTGGCCTTTAAGTCATTTTCAATCTCTTTCCGATATTTGGATACAGTGCTCACACACACGATGGTAGAAATATGTGGGATTAATCAGAAGTTGCCACAACCACAGTTTAATTTATGACCACAATTAGGACTAGAATTTTGGTTGCTAAGTGATGTGGTCATTGATTGAATCACTCATGTGACTGGACCTGATTTTACAACCATTTTTGCCCTGGTCATTAAGCATCCCCCTATTGACTTTCCTGGTTGGAAGCTGACTGGAAAGGTTGCTAATTGTAACTGCAAGATGCTGCAATCCTTGTAAATGCAAGCTGGTTACCAAGAGCCCAATCACATGGGGATGGTGTGATGTTTGTTCTGACCTAAGCTTCCCAAGAGCATGAAGCAAACTCCTTGTCCTGACAAACCCCCCTTTTAGTAATTTACAGTGAATTCTGCTCATTCACATCCAACGAAATCTTTCAAGGGAGGATTTACAGTCACAGACCTTATCTGGCTTGGAGAGCTGACAGGCCAATATCTGCAAAACTTGACAAGGAGTCTCAGAGAGTCATGAACCAATTAAGAGAACTAATTGTCTCCTGCAAACTCCCCTCCCCTTTCTCTCCTCTTTTTATTTCCTCTGGGAGGGCCATTCATTGTCAACCTGTGGCCTTGCTCCCAAGTCGACTCCTGTTCTTTAGCTGTTCCCTTCGTCTGGCAACTTTGCACATGCACACACCGGGAATAGGCTCCAACTGTTTGTCTGCCTCACTGATGTCTGACTCTGAAGGCGGCTGATAACTGGCATACGGCTCTGCCCCCCTCTCTGCCTCCGACACAGAGCTCTCATCAGAGGCTTCCCCAGATTCCAGGACTGGCCCATGTTCCTCCCCAACCTCCTCACTGTCTGAATCTGCTGCCAGCTCCACTGGCCGCTGGTGGACCACAACAATGGTCTTAACTTAACAAGTCACTTTTTCTGAGACAGTCGTAACTTTGAACTATCATTAAATGAACTGTTGTAAGTTGAGGACTGCCTGTAAAGAGGAAACAAGCATATTAACAGGGAGGACAAAAAGCCAGAAATCTTGTCTACAAGGTCCTTTACAGGAGTAAATAAGAAGGAAGCAAATTGTTAAGAGAACAAAGGGAACAAATGTCACCTGAACCAGACAAAGGAAGCTGGGCTTGAACACATGGAAGGGGGTCCCCATCCATCCCAGCTAGTCAATAAGCAAAAATCCTTGGGGTCAAAAAGAGGTCCACAAGTCCACCCACTCCTTGAGAATGTTTTGGGAACCAAATTTGGCTGTTTCCATCCCTCTTGGCTAATGCCTGGCAGCCTAGTTGAGAAGGATGTTAGGTAAGCATGAGTGAATGTATGTGCGTGTGAGAAAGAATGTGCGTAGCGTGTAACCAATAAAGTTTTGCTGTTACTTTAAATTCACCGGGTCTCAGTGTAATCCAAAGAACCTGATTTGCCATAATGTTTGGTTGAAAGAGATTGATATTTGTCCCTAGTTATTTCCAAGCTGTTGACAGGGGAGTTGTATCTTGTCCACTCTCATTGCATCCATTTGGAGAATCCAAGTAGAAAGCAAGGGGAAGACAACAGTGGCCACCAACCTTTTGGGCATCAGGGATCGGTTTCATGAAGAAAGGGTTTTCTGTGGACCGTAGGGAGCATGGTTTTGCATGCTGCCTACATCCCATGGATGGGGCTTCGCTTGTTTGCATGAACCAGTTGCTGGCATGCCATGGACCAGTGCCGGTCCACAGACAGGGGGCTGGGGACCCCAGGATTACAAGATCTGTGTGCCTGACAGGCTGTGAAAGAAGGACTATAAACTGAACCTGTGAGCACATGTAACATAAGAACTTGAATTTTATCCATAATCTGTTCTGTAAGGCAAATTTCTGAGGCCACAAGAGAATTACCAACGTGTGCTGGCAACTTGAGAATTGGATGGCATTGATTCTGCAAAACATCTCCATAAAATATAATATCAATCAGGGAGCCATCCCCATTAGAATATATTTTTATTTAAAATCAAAGATTTGGATCACCATTAAAGCTTTACATAAGGGAGTGACCTCTCAGTGAAACTCAAGTTTGGATGGTGGCTATAAAAGAGATCAGACCATTTTCACTGATAGCTTCTCCCCATGGAATTCCCAAAGTTTGTTCAGATGGATGGAAGGCCTTTGGGGAGGCAGTGATAGAAGGAAAATCAGTGATATCCATGTTTTTTCCCCATGTTGCACAGAGGGAAAAAGAAGCTTGTAATAAATACTTTCCAAGTACTGAAAGCATTGTATTATTACGCTCGTATTTGAAATTTTTACACAGAATATGCGCTAGTACAGTCATCACGGCTTGAATTAAAGGTCCCTATTCAGTTTCCATTGCTTGAATGTTATCGCTGTACAGTTTCTTAGGGAATTAATAAGATATTATAAGGTGTGTTATTCAACTGTAGGGATATTAGATGAAGAGGTACAGTTGGTCAACACCCCACACATGCCAAACCTATAGCAAGCACAGTACTAACAATGAGCTTCCATTGCTGCACAGAAATTCTGTTGGACTAATAATGTGTGTTCTTTGTTTCAGAATGGTTCCTCCCCCTCCTATTAACAAGTCCCATGTTTGCCTATCCACTACACTCATCATGAGCAGCATGGTGCTGATGGATGCTTATCTAGTGGAACAGAACCAGGGTTCTAGGAAATTGGCTATTTGCATCATGGTCTCAGTTGGAGACATTTGCTTCCTGGTGATACTCAGGTATGTTGCTGTTTGGGTTGGGGCTGAAGTGAGGACTGCTAAGCGAGGCTATGCCATGATTCTTTGGTTCCTGTATGTCTTTGTGCTGGAAATCAAAGTCTACTTCGTTTATCAGAACTATAAGGCTGACAGGAAAAGTTTGGACCTCATAGCCCGCAAAGCATTGACCCTTCTACTGTCAATCTGCATCCCAGCCCTCTATGTGCTTTTGGTGGCTACAGAGCATATGGAGTACGTCAGGACGTTCAAGAAAAAGGAGGACCTTCGCAATCGTCTCTTCTGGGTCATTGTCGACATGCTGGATGTCCTGGACATTCAGGCCAATCTCTGGGAACCTCAGAAGAAAGGGTTACCCATCTGGGCTGAAGGCCTGATGTTCTTCTACTGCTATATCCTCCTCTTGATTCTGCCTTGTGTGTCGCTGTGTGAAATTAGTATGCAAGGAATCAGCATTGTGCCGCACCGCATGATGTTGTACCCAATTCTGAGCATGCTTACAATCAATATCACCACCATCTTCATCAGGGGAAGCAATATGTTATTCTTCCGGGACATTCGTGTCTCTGGTATCTTCATGGGGAAGAACGTGCTGGCCATTGTTCTAAAGATATGCATGTTTGTGCAGTACAAGAAACATTTGTATCACACATCAGCAGGACATGGCACAGTAGAACCGCAGCATAATCTTCCTTCCCAACCACAGCCTGTCATGCATCTACTAAAGCCCCAGAATCAGATTCCCTGCCCTGAGGAATTGGCCCAGGAAAACACATGACATGCAGCACATCCACATGCCATGTGGCAAGGAACATCTTATGTCTATGATCATTAAGATCAAAAGCAAAGTGGAACCAAATGTATCAGGCCCCACCAAGCCAGTGCTGGTCCATCTTGAAAGTTTATCAGTGAGTGCTCCCTCCCCTTCCTTTCTTACACAGATGTACTGCTAACAGTGACCTCAGTTGAAATAAGGTCATTTCAGGAATGAGCCAGAACAAAACCTAGCCCTACTGCCAAGGAGCAAGCTAGAAAGCCGTAGAAACTGATGGGCAGATCTTTGGGAAAGTATGGGCCACTGAATCAATAATCTGCCAGTGGACGGGAGTCAGCAGCAAGTGATTAATTCCCTCCTGTGCCTTTCCTGTAGTCAATCATTCTGTAATGAAAGCTGTTTGGGCATATGGCCAACTCTGTTGCATAGAATACATCTGTGAATATGAGGAAAGCATCTTTTCACCTACCGGGCACATACATTCAAAATGTGACCTTCCTTTCTGGGATGGTTGAAAGACTCTGCATCTGTGCCTGCCTGCCTGCCTATTTAATTTTCTGGGAGTGGGATGCCCAGGTTTGTAATGGTTCCAGGACCATTGTTCTCTTTCCTGTGGAAACATGCTGGCTTGTGATCCTTTTCCCATGCTTGTTTTTCATGGATATTTTTCTCTTTCAATAAAATGAAGACAAAGCTTGAAGGTTTGTCCCATTTCCCTGTGCAGGTACCTTGCAACATCTTTCAGTGATCAGGTTAGCGTTTATGCTTCATACTGTCCTGAAGGATAAGGAGATTATGAGTGACTGCAAGAAACCAAGAGGAGAGAGACATACAAAACACTACCCACTTGGTTTCTCAGGTCAAGGAGTTGTTTAACTCCTTTTAAAATCCACCTAAGGTACGCTTTCAAACTATACATTGAAAATTGGTTAGGATTGGCATTGAAAATGTTTTCTTACTGGATCATGGAGCTACAGGTGCAGCTATGCTTGTCAAACAATATTGTCACCCTGACAGTAATTGTGTAGAGACAGCCCTAGACGTGCCAGACAGGAAGAATAAAGAGAAAATGTCCAGGCCCATCTCCTTTTCCAGATGCAAGAGTATTCCACTTTATTGCATCCATGGCGAGGCGGTGGACAGACATTCTTGTTTTTGTGCTGTATCAGGCTCCTGTAGAATTTTATTTACAAGGCAAATTCTCTGAATATTTAGGGTTTTATATATTTATATCAAAAATTCACAATTGGCCTCTTTCTACATTATAGACCCACTGTAATAACTTCCTACCTGCCTCTAGGCCAGGAATCCTTTTAATTGTGGAATAGGAGAGAATGTTGACAGATACAATTTCCTCACTCGTCTACAAGGTGAGCTGCCTTTATTCAAATGGCCTTTCCACAAAGGTTTAAGGACTCACCTTCTCCATTGGTGACAACTTTTGTGTTACAAAAACCTGAACACCCAGAAGATTGCCCTGTGGTGGCCCCGTCACATGCTCGGGGGAAGTAGGACAGAAGGATAAGCAGCAGGGGTGGGTTCCTGCCAGTTCTAACCTCTTCTATAGAAGAGGTTCCACAAATCTACAGTGCCGTTTAGAACCGGTTCCAGCTCCCTCCCGCCCCACCCATCCACACATCATCAAGATGAAGAGCGAGAGGAGGAATTCTGGAAGTTGAAGTCCACAAGTCTTAAAGCTGTCAAGTTTGAACACCCCTGGTTTTTTTTTTCCTAAAGGGTTAGAGGTGCAAGGGTCTTGTAACTTGACAGCTTTAAGACTTGTGTGCTTCAAATGCCAGAGTTTCTGAGCCAACGTTTTGGTTGCTTATCAAGAGCGTTGCTAAGTGAGTTTCACTACATTTTACAAGTTGGCCACTCCCACCCAGTCACATGGCCGGCAAGCCACTCTTACCCGGTCACATGGCCGGCAAGCCACTCCCACAAAGCAGGCTATACCTACAGAAGAGGTTCTAAAATTTTTTGAAACCCACCACTGATAAGCGGGCAGGTTCAGAGTCAAGAGCTCACACCTTCTCTTGTGGGTCTAGGATAACTTGCCACAACCATTTCACTGCAGCCACCTCACCCTGTCCAACTCGCCATGGCCATCTTGCCGTGACCAGTCCGGTACAGCCATTTTTACCACAGCCAACTCACCAATTCACCACAAAGAAGAAGGAGTCAAGCTATTCTCCAAAGGATAGAACAAGACACAATGAGTGGAAACTATTCAAGGAAAAAGGCAACCTAGAACTAAGGATAAATTTCCTGACAGTTAGAGCAATTAATCAGTAGAACAGCTTGCCTGCAGAGATTGTGAATGCTCCAACACTGGATGTTTTTAAGAAGAGGTTGGATAACCACTTGTCTGAAGTGGTGTTGGGTTTCCTGCCTAAGCAGGAAGTTGGACTAGAAGGCCTCCAAGATCCCTTCCAACTCTGTTATTCTATTCTATTTGCTCTGGAAAAACTTCCATGTGAGATAACTTAATGCGATAAGTGTTATCCACCATTGTTTCTTCTGCATTCTTTCCATTTTTGTCAATGGAAATAATGTTGAACAAACAGTGGTGGATAATATTTATCGTGTTGAGTTATCCCACATGGAATTGTCCCATGGCAACTTGTCCGTGGTGAGATGGTTATGCCGGATTGGCCACCGTGAGTGGTCCCGTTCCTTTCTCTGGGGCACATCTTTATCTTCTTCTAAGCTCTCCCCACACCTTTTCTCTCCCTTACTGAATAGACTGCCAAAAAAACTCGTGTAACCTTTTGGAAATGTGTACTTTCTGCCAAATGAGGGCTCTTTGCAGAAATTAAAGTTGCCAAGCTGCTTTTGTTTTTATAATACAAAGCAGAGAAGAGACCAAGAATTGCAGCTGCTTCCTGCTCTGGGGAAGAGCCTTTTCTCTTCCTTAAGTAAAGCGAGAAGATGAGCATGGCTGTTTGTTAATTACCTGGATTTAAATACACCACAAGGAAAGTTAAACTAAAGCATTGGAAAAAGAACATTTGGGGTAAGGCACAGAGTCTCCAACTTTACAGCACCACATTCCCCTAAAATCTTGAATTATCTAATACTGCCCTCCTGAATGTTACTTCTCTGTGTGTGCAAGCAAACCTTGAATCACAGTTAAAATACATTCCAGGATCAGGGGTATCCTTTGACACACATTGTGCAAGGGCCATTGAAGGAGAACTCCAGGACCTGAATGACCTGTGTAACTTAGATTAATCTACTCAGCACCAGCAGAACAGTGAAGGCCGCCTGTGTCCAGGTATAGTGGTGCAAATGCAATTCCCCTCAAATATAATGAATGTCCAGGAAGGGGGCCCCTCTAGTACAGGGGTCCCCAACCCCTGGTCCATGAGCTAGCATCAGTCCGTGGTATGCCAGAAACCAGGCCATACAGACAAGCAAAGCCCCCTCTGTGGGATGTAGGCAGCACGCAACACCCCCCCTCTCCAGTCTGTGGAAAGATTTACACAGAACTGGTTCCTGGTGCCCAAAAGGTTGGGGGCCGATGCTCTAGTACCTACATTTTAGTCACTCCTGGACTAAGAAGTAAGGTAAAGGTTACCCTGCACATGCCTGCTAGTCGTTTCTGCCTCTAGGGGCAGTGCTCATTGCTGTTTCTAAGCCGAAGAGTATCTGTGGTCATGTGGCCGGTATGACTAAACACCGAAGGTGCACAGTGTTACCTTCCCATCAAAGTGGTCCCTATTTTTCTACTTTATGTGTTTTCGAATTGCTAGGTTGGCAGAAACTGGAAGAAGTAATGGGAGCTCACTCTGTTCTGCGGTGCTAGGGATTTGAACTGCCGACCTTCTAATTGACAAGCTCAGCATCTTAGCCACTGCGTCCCTTTAAGAAGTCAGAGAAGGAATTAATTATCTTCATTTTTGCTCATTTAAGCCAAAGGAAAGATATTTGATTTATTTGCAAAGCAAAATTTGAACAAGTATTTCCAGTGCTACCGTTGTGTCAACCTGTGTTATAGGTAAATATAAATAAATAAAGAGAGACCGGAAACCAAAGGACTCTGTATCCTTGATTTCTTCAATAGAATTCTTAATGCAGTCTTGCCATTCCTCTTCAAAAAAAAAAAAAAAGTCCAGCAGAGTTCAATAAAATCATGTGCAGCTTACATTTTGACACAAGAAACTTGCTTTGCAGCTGATAAGAGGCTTTCTGTTCAGAAACACTCTCTCTGACTTGCAGCATACTCTTAAGAAACTCCCACTCAGATCAGTGGCATTTACTCCCACATATGTATTTCACAGGATCAGAAGTTTAATTAACCGGAATACAGCTCATTCTCTTTTCCTTATCATTACAGATCTTTACTCAGTTTTTTAATTGGTTTGGAACCATTTTCAGTGTCACCTGCCAAAATCAGAAATTATAAATAAAAGGAAAATTCAGAGACTATATGTAAATTCTCCAGGAGAAAAAGTTGGTGTAAACTTTTTAATAAACTTGTATTTAATAAA
The DNA here is from genome assembly GCF_051295495.1 of Thamnophis sirtalis. Taxonomy (NCBI): domain Eukaryota; kingdom Metazoa; phylum Chordata; class Lepidosauria; order Squamata; family Natricidae; genus Thamnophis; species Thamnophis sirtalis. Next base: position 38,437,370 of record NW_028261386.1, on the reverse strand, counting down.
TACAAATGCACACCTAAATTAGGAAATTTGCAATTAGGAGATCCAGTTTATGAAACCAAACTTCATACACAAACTGTTAGATTTTTCCATTAACTTTTTGTGAGTGTATGTGTTCTGGAGAAAACACATACATGCTTCCCTTCAGAGGAAATTTTGAACTGGCCAGCCAAAATCTGCAGTATTTCTCTCCACATTTTTCGGATTCATATTATAAGTTTATTATCTATGCTTTTAATTAAACTACATATTTGAAAGAAAGAAAAACAGTCACATCTTAAAAATCAGTAAAAGAAAAAGAGTAAAAAGTAAATTTATCAACTGGATTGTGGAGCTCCAGAATAGCAATAGCAATAGCAGTTAGACTTATATACCGCTTCATAGGGCTTTCAGCCCTCTCTAAGCGGTTTACAGAGTCAGCATATCGCCCCCAACAACAATCCAGGTCCTCATTTTACCCACCTCGGAAGGATGGAAGGCTGAGTCAACCCTGAGCCGGTGAGATTTGAACAACTGAACTGCAGAACTGCAGTCAGCTGGAGTAGCCTGCAGTGCTGCATTTAACCACTGCGCCACCTCGGCTCAGAAGACTATTAGATGGCAACAAAGACTAAAATTTGCTGCCATATAGTAATTTTCTAGAGCAGGGGTTGTCAACTAGTGTGCCACAACACATTTATGTGTCATAAAAGGTCCACAGGTATTCAGGTGTTTCATCAGCTGGATGTCCCACCTATGAGATGTATGCCATGATATAAAAAATGTTGAAAAACCATAATTAACCATGTCAATGTAGTGCCTGAATGGTGTCAAGGTAGCACCTCACTAGGGTCCAAGGTATTTATGAAACATTCATCTACCTGACAATGCTGGGTGGCTCACAACAATCAAATAAATCACAATTACATTGATAAAATTTTTAAGAACAGACCATTCAGAATGGAACAGAGGTTTTCTTTTTGGTCAAAGAGCCTGAGTTAAAAGCCAGATCTTCAAGACTTTTCTGAACAACAACAGAATGGGGGACATCCATATTTCAGTGGGAGCCTAGTTCCAAAGGGCAGATGCTGCTACAAAGGTGGCACATTGGATGGCGTTGTTTAATCAAAGTAACCCAGTACCAACCCTGCAAGATTGAAGTCACCAGGGAGATGCAATGGGAGACCAAGCAATAAGGGTCACTGAAGATCCAATTACCAGTCTCTTAGGGTACAAGCCAAGGACTAGACAATGGTACTGCTTTCAAGCAGCAGGCCCAGTGTCCCCATCTCAGATTTCTGCCAAATCACCTTCTCCCCATCGCTATCAAGATAACCCTCCCTGCTTCAGTGCTTCCTTCCCAGGTACAGGTACACATATCCCATCCCTTCATCCTTTTTCTCTTTCTTTCACACACACAGGGAGAGAGAGAGATACTACAAGACAATCCACCAGGAACGTGGTCAACTCTATTATAAGTAATTAAGTATTGTAAGGCTGCAAAGGATCTTGGGATCATGTTGGAACCCTTGCTGTGAAGTTAATCCTGAAAGCTTAAGAAATCTAAGGCAGTGATGGCTAACCTTTTTGTCATTGCGTGCTGAAAGCAATGCATGCACAACTCCCGTGCTCCCCCTGTGCATGCGCACATAACCCCTGTGCTCTCCCCACTCTCAGTGCATGGGCGTGTGACCCCCCATGCTTCCCTCCGTATGCGCGTGTGGCTCCCGCATGCCCCCTGCACATGCGCAGCAGAGAACCAAAAACCAGCTGACCAGCGGGAGTCGCACACGCATGTGCGGTGGAGCTGAGCTGGGCGACAGCTCGCATGCCCGCAGAGAGGACTCTGCATGCCACCTGTGGCATGTGTGCCATAGGTTCGCCATCATGGATTTAAGGTCATTGGAAACAGAAAGTAATTAAGAAAATGACAAGTATTTTCAATATTTTTTTGAGTTAGATATCATAACTTCAGACACCAAAAATAAGGTTTTGTGTTTATGACTCATGCCTTTGAGGAATCAGTAATTCCTGATCATGAAACACTTATTGCTGCACACTGCCTACTATTTATATTAAACTTCTATTGCATGTAAGAGTCAAATGCAAAGAAAAGTGAATCATGTACTTTGGCTCCTTTTGTGCAAGAAACATCCATTTTGAGAAAATGCATTTCGAATATTAAAACATTACTTTTCCTAAGGCAATTGTCCTTTCATATTTCTTGACTAAGATAATATTCTTTTTGAGTGATTTCTGAAGGGTGCCAAATATAGCTTGTGAAAGTAAAATGTGGATTTTTATCAAAACCAGATCATTGGTCCAGATTTCTCTATTTTGATATCTTTCAGATCACATCATCTCCAGCCAGCATGGCTTATGGCTAATGTTATAAATGGCTACTGATATAATGTTAACAAATAATACCACGTAGTTCATTTGGAAGATTGGGAAAGTCATGGTGGTGTCATGGTCTCCACCAAGAGAGGGTTCACCGACAAATGCGCGCTCGACAAAAGTGCGCCGACGAAACCGCGGCGAGAAAACCGTGCGTTCTAAATCACGCCGATGAATGAGTGCAAAAGCGCGCCTTCAACAAACAAGTAACCGCAAGTTCTAAACCTAACCCTAAACCTAACCCTAAACCTAACCCTAAACCTAACCCTAAACCTAACCCTAAACCTAACCCTTACCTTAACTGAAATCCCTAAACCTAACCCTGAACCTAACCCTTACCTTAACTGAAATTGCGCTTTTGTGGGTGCAGTTTTGTTGGTGTGTTGTTGTGGGCGTGTTTATGATGTCACGGTTTTCTCACCACGGTTTCATCGGCGCGCTTTTGTCGTGCGCGCATTTGTTGGGTCATGTCAAGAGAGATAGGGTCTCCATGTCTCAGGCAAAAACCATTTGCAGGCCTGTTTGCCTGCTTGCCAAGTTCTTTCTAGACTGGGGACAAAGCACAGATGCTCTCAGATGCAGCTGTTCCACCATGGATGGAATACCTGCTTGTTGGACCATGGATATATTAAATGATCACATCTGCTGCAACTGCTCCACCTCAATCTTCCTTCTTTTATCATAACAATGTAGCATTTTACAAATTATAGAAGTACTGTATAAATTTCCAACCTGAGAAATTGCATTATAAATGTTTAATGGCTAAGAGCTCAGAAGATTGTCAAACTCATGAAATATTGGCATCTCCATTTATGTGTGACAGAATTTTGTCACGCTTAGCAATCTTAACAAATTTGAAGTTTTTATTTTAGCACTTGCACCAGGGACTCCTGACACATCCTCATGGACGACTAATAATATTGGGATTGTAGGCTAGGGTCAATTGGCTTAGCGGGTTGCATAAACTTAGTCAGTACATGTTTACTGTAAATTTAAGAAGAGGAAAGAAGAAAGAATGTGCAAACAAAAAAAAGGAGATGATTGATGCAGATTCTTATTTCCGTTCATTTGATAGGTAGTCCCAAATTTTATGGATTGTTGCCAGTAACTAGGGCCAATGAGCCTAAATCTTATCTTCAACATACCCCTTTCTCCTTTTGCAGTTAACAACCAGAGAATAACTCAGAGATTGCTAGGACTCCAGAAGAATTCCTGAATGATACACTTGATGTAATAGATGCTCCACAGAACTACAAATGACTCCGTCCAGTCATCTCAGCTTAGTATGTTAATGTAAGGCTGGAGATGGACGGACAATTTAGGTATCTCCAGAAATCGAGGGTTACAGCTCTCTTGTTTGTTGCTGGGGCTAATGGGAACTGAAGTCCAAAACTTCTGGAGGACACCCAGTTGTCCACTTTTGGCTAGAACGTATTGTCACTGGCTCTATTTAGTGAACAGCTGCTAGAGCTTAACTGTTCACTGGTCTGATAAACACACAAACATGAATCAACATTCATGCAAATTAACTTCTCTTCCCTCTAGTAAAACATTTACATTGCAGTCAATGATTTGTTTTTCAATGCTAAAATGTATCTCATGAACATTCCTCCATTTCCCCGAAAATAAGCCTTCCCTGAAAATATTGCAACCCAGCAGCAGCCATGAGGTGACCACGCTCGCTGCCTCCTGCACCTCGAAAATAATAAGACCTCCCCGAAAATAAGGCCAAGTGCTTATTTCAGGGATCAAAAGAAAATAAGATCCTGTCTTATTTTGGGGGCAACATGGTATAAAAAGACATTCCTATATTTGTCAAATTTTTAAAACTACCTGTCTTCTTCAGGGACACTAGCAATTACTTTCAAAACATTTTAACAGCACCTCTTTGTTGTCACTGGGAATAACCTTTTTTTATTGGTTTGCTCTTCAGTCTCTTCCTTCTCCCAACTGAGGGACACTTTATCTCAGCCTGACAAAACACTATGATTTCATTAATAGCCTGACAAGTCCAGAGTACAGTACCCATATTGGCTTCTTTCAAAGAAACCCTATGTCCCCAGACAGCTGCCAACCTTGAATCCCTCTCCTACCAAAGGGGCCCAGAAAATCACCCTCCTCCCTTCTAGTGATACCACTGGGCCTCCTGCAGCCCTTTGAAGATTGGGAGGGAGTCTCGCACCTCTGCTCCTCAAATTGTCTCAAAGGACAATATATAATTTCCATTGGTAAAAAAGGTCATTTTATCTCCAGCAATACTTTGCAGAGTGTTCTGACCAATGCTTATCCAGAACATGTTCCATTGTTGTTGGAGGTTTTTGGGGGGGGAGGGGGAGTGTTACTGACATCTCTTAATGAGTGTCAGAAAATCTTGCATACAAATTTTAAGGACAGACTGCGAAAGTCGATAACCTAAGGATCCAGACCTCTCCTCAGGTGGCTAGTAAATATTTGGGGGCTTCCGAAACCCCTTTCTCCAGATTTGTGGAAAATTAGCCCTGTGATTTCTAATCAAGAATTCATTGTAAATCTTAAAATAGGTTAGGCCTCTCGCAAAGTGCCCCCTCAAAATAGACAAAAAGGAGTTCCACATATATGGTATTATTATTCTACCTGAGAGCCGAGGTAATGCTTTGGTTAGAGTGCAGCACTTCAGGCTACTTCAGCTGACTGCTAGCTGCAGATCGGCAGTTCAAATCTCACTGGCTCAAGGTTGACTCGGCCTCCCATCCTTCCAAGGTGGGTAAAATGAGGACCCAGATTGTTGGGGGCAATAGGCTGACTCTGTAAACCGCTTAGAGCGGGATGTAAAAGCACTGTGAAGTGGTATATAAGTCTTAAGTGCTATTGCTATTGCTACCCACAGAAGATCCAGATGTTAAAGACATCAGCTGCCAGGAAAAGTTGACCTCCCTAAGTGCTGAAATTCTAACACCACTGGTTTCAGTTAGCAGGGAACGAACTTTAAAAGAACACTTGTGCATTGAGTCCTTGCGCTCTCTGAGCTTGGTGGTTTGCTTGCAGACATTTCATTATCAACTAAGTAACTGGTCCACAGGACACTGATGATGTTATCTAGTCAGGTAATGAAATGTCTGCAGACAAATAACCACACTCAGAGAGCACTAAGGACTCCACACTTCAAATCTGAGCTATAGATACTCCCATCTATTGACATCAATAGCAGTTAAGATTTCAAAAAAAACCAAGAAGATGCTTCTTTACTAGTTTCACCCCCATCTTTTACAGAAAAAAAAATCAAGCTTTTCAGACAGCACCCCCTAACAGGCTGCTCCAGTCCCAGTTTCCCAACTATTCAATTTGAGTTCTTATACTGGCACATTTTTCAATCCTCCACTGATAGCCAAGTATCACGACGTGTGAAAGATAAATTAAGAAGAGGCACACAGAAAGATACGGATGCCGACACTGGGGACAATAACAAGCCTAGAATTGGCTCTGATATACCACTGCAAACTCTTCCTTCTAATATTAAATTAGGGATTAGATTAGCTTTCCCTAACATGGATCAAAAGGATGCAATCCCCAGAATTTACTGGCAATTATGGCAGATGCGGAAAATACCAGGATGTGGACAGCTGTACCTGGATGGACAACTGCTGAGAAGGAGATTATTCACTCTGGAGATTTAATATTACAGCTAAATTGCAGAAAGGATAAGCCCAATGTGTGGGGACTAGAGAAATCATGCTATCAGGCAATTATGGTGTACATTTCTGTAGCTGGAATGTAAAACTCTAGGAACTGTCATTGTAAAAACGCCATCCTGTGCTGGTCAATGATGCCGAAATCTGAACTGCTCTTCATTCACTTGCTGCATTTTTAATTCCTGTTGCTGGCTGTGTGAGCAGATGCCACTGAAAAGCAATGCACCAGGGCCAACAAAGGTTACATTCAAGTCCTAGTGTCTTCCTGCATGAATTAATCAAACCAGCAATACAAGAAGAAAATGCCAAGCCCCATTCAGGTCATTCAAACTGATGTGTCTTCCCAGCATTCCACCTACTCTTTAATAAAACTTTGTATTCAGAGAGGTGTAGCTCCTCATGTTTAACCCCAATAAAGTCAAGTTCTGGTTCTTTAAACTAGTGTCAGGCAGCTGAGGTGAAGTGAATATAGAAAACTTAAATCTAAGCCTTTTCCATTACAGCTATGGCTCAAGCTGCACCCACCAGCAAATATATACATGCCCTGTCATCTCCATGGGGTAAACTAGATCAGAACCATGAAATGAGCTAATTTTACTTTATTTTAAAACTACATTGACAGAACTTTGCAAGTCTGAAAGTACAATTTTGCCCCTTCCCCCGGCAGCCTCTTTAACAGCCTGAGAAACAAGCATTGCCACATCCACTGTCCAGTTGATGTCTGTTATCTGGCCATTCACTTGATGGTGTCTCTTTGCTCAGTCTCCCAAGGTCTTTTCCCACATACTGTTATATGTCCCAAGGTCAGATATTGTTAAGCCTAAACCTCCAATGGCACCATTGCAAAACACAGCAAGGCACTTGAACTGTTTTCAAGGCTGGCAGGAAAGCGAATCCAGCATCTGTTATGACAAGGGTCATAGATTCAATCAGGGGGTTGGCTTTGAAATTACATGATGAAAATAGAAGTATGAAACCTATTCCCAAGGAAATATCCTTTGGTGTAAACTGACATCTCTTGAGTGAATTTTGTGATTGCTCAGCCCCTCTTGCTAATACTTGCATTGGGAAAGCACAATTGGTTTCTCCTAGAACACAGCAGGAGACAGAATGGCCTGGAGAATGCTTGTTTTCATTATGAAAGCTCAGTGTAGGCACATCCATTTGTCAGTTTAGAAACACTTCTTTGTTTAAGAGACTGACTGTTTCACAGTTCCTTCATCAGGTGCTTGTAAGAGCTGCACAGAAGTCAATATTTTATCTTCGGATCCCTTTTCCCATTACAGAGCCATGATGGACTTGAAGCTATTCATAATGGAACTCTTACTTCTCCAACCCAGTTTATAATGCTTAGTGGGACTGAAGCTCTCTCCAAACACACACACTTAGCAAACCTTGTGCATCTGTCTGTGCATGGATAAATATGTATTTACATACTTTACATACTTTTTACAAACAATTAATGTAAAAAGCTCATGGGTGAAACTGGAAAGGAGATCATTAAGAGTGAATTCCAAAGTGCAGGTTCTAAAATAAATATTTTATTTTAGAATAACTTTCAGATATCCTTATATGCCCAATTCCCATTCTCTATCTGAAACATTATTTAAGAACAACAAAAACGAGGATACGGAGAAATTTGAATTGCACTGATAATTTAAAAATCGACAGAAGAAAGTTTGTAAAAAATATATGAATAAGAATTTACAAAAATCATTATTTGACAATGGCTTGCCAAATTGCTTAATTGAAAGCATCTGTACAAATTCTCATTTTGGTTATTTAAAATGGCAACCTGTTGCAGAAATGTGCAAAATAAAGTCAAAGTTAGAAAAATAGAGACATAACCAATACTATTAACAGCTTCCTAATCTGAAGGATTCCTGATTCCTTTGAATAGCTTAGAATATCTATCCACCACTTGATTTCATGCCTCTCCAAAAAGAGGCAATGTATCCTATAAAAGAACTGCAAGCTTTAATGGATAGATTCATTAACTATGGCTTCAGTAATGGATAAAGGCATTTTAAAAAGATAAATTGCTGGACAAGATAAGGGCACAGTTGCTGATCTGAAGGGAAAAGATTATTTGATGCTAATTCTGACAACGAATGAGAGCATTAAACATGTCTAATATCTGAATGTGGCAGCATTTGTTAATTAAATTGTAAAACCTGTTTCTTTTTGTATTACAAAATGACATTATTTGTCCATTTTATTGAAAGATAATTATTGCATGATTCAATGGCTCAGTGAACAGGCTGATTTAAAATAAAAAACCCTTTATGCACAGCTTTAAAGACTTGCCCTTACACAAAGATTTGGGGTTCATTTACACTCTAACCATACACCAGTTTTAATACTGGAATAATTGTTGTTTCCCGATAGTGTTTCTTGCTTGCCTCACTGAATTCCAATTTCCAGGGTTTCTTGATGGTAGTGGTAGGAAATTACATAGTTAGGCTTCAGTTCTAGCTGCAGATACCAGGAGTCAGACTTTTGCTGGCACTCTTGACAATCCCAGAACGAAAGCACATCCCCTTTCATGAGCTGCACAGATGGCTCATATTTGTTTCTCCCTTCAACTTCTGCTGTGTATACAACACATATAACACGAGGTTTTGTGGTATGTGCAACCTACAGCAATAGGACTCCTGGAGCTGTTGGCCTAATTTCACAGACTCTTTGGACTAACTTCAAAACTCCTCTGCAACAACCTGTTCAGACTTCTGGCAAACATGATTGGTCCTCCTTGCAGTAACCTACTGGGTGGGGAGGAAGAGAAAAAAAGGGGAGGGCGGGAAGAGAAAGGGATGGCAGAGAGAATGTGTAAGAGAAAGGAAAGAGAGTATTCTCATCATGCTATGAAATCCTGTTTCACTATCATACTGTCTCTTATTCAAGGTAAATTCTATGCTTTCTCTATTATCAACCTTTTTCACTTTTTCAAAATTGCCTCAATTTGAATGTGGGCTGTCAGTTTCCATTTATCAGTGATCTTAACCCTCTTGCAGGATTCTCAAACGTCTAACTGGAAGCTGGATCTCAGTTCTTGTACACTGTCGTGTAAAATGCAGGCTTATCAATGCAAAGAACATGAGAAGCAGCCAATTTGACCATTTCACACTGCAGCAGCTGAAAAACATTTTGATGTTCACTACATAGAGCATGGCAGGGATGTTTTCAGGGAGGAGGATGACATCCATCAAGTGGGAGAAAAAACATGCACTTGGCTTCAAAAAATCAGTAGAAGCCAGATGACATTTAGAATAAACAGGATTGAAAGGTGAAGTATAATGTTTGACAGCAGGCAATTTGTGAATGGTTGGGCTCTGGTTTGAGATGGTAAGTATTTAGGCATATGCATCCTATTCTTGTGTGAAAGAATGTATGAGGATGACACTGGGGGTCTTCCCCAGAATCTATTCTGCATACTGTGTCTTCTTCCTAGGAGACTTTTGCCACTCCTCATTGAAGTAGCACAAAAGGAATCCCTGTGGAATCGCTGCTGTAAAACCACTGCTGGCTGCCTTCCAGAGAACAGGGCAAAGAGCTGCCTGCAGACACGAGTCAGATGACAAGCAAAATAATTTATGGAGTACTCTCTCCTTTGTATGGCCAGGGTTAATGCACAATGGTAAATTACTGCAGGCGTTTGATGCTACTAGTTCTCTGTAATGACTGGCTGCACAGAAGCATGGTGTCAGTGAGATCACTCCGTGCAGTCCAGATTCCTCCAGCACAGGACAGCATCTAGCATCCCTTTCTGGCTCCGCAGAGTCCTGGCCTACCTTCTTGACAGGGGAGTAGACCCAGTACCTTTGAGTGATGAGGAATGAGAAAAGCTTAAAATCAAGGCTCAATGAAAGTACTGGAATTGGGAAGCCAAGGAAGATTGGAATTGATGGTTCCCTGGTTGGGAGACCCAGATGTTTGGGCTGTGTATGGGAAGAATAGGGGGGAAATGAAACCAAGGTTTGATCATTCTATTTTAAACAAATGGTACCAGAAAGGACATATTTAAACTCTATAGCACAGTATTGAGATCCACCATTTTCCCCCCTCGCCCCCAACTTTTGTAGCATAGAAATGCATATACAGTAGGAAAAGCAGTGACAGAATAGCATAAGACTATATTTCAGATTAAAAATAAAAAGCATAGTGTAGTAAAGGTAAATATTTCCCTCGCACATATGTGCTAGTCGTTCCCGACTCTAGGGGGCGGTGCTCATCTCCATTTCAAAGCCGAAGAGCCAGCGTTGTCCAAAGACGTCTCTGTGGTCATGTGGCTGGCATGACTAAACGCCAAAGGTGCACGGAATGCAGTTACCTTCCCACCAAAGGTGGTTCCTATTTTTCTGCTTGCATTTTTACATGCTTTCGAACTGCAAGATTGGCAGAAGCTGGGACAAGTAACAGGAGCTCATTCCGTTACACGGCGCTAGGGATTCAAACTGCTGAACTGCCAATCTTTCTGATCGACAAGCTCAGCATCTTAGCAACTGAGCTACTGCGTTCGTATAGTGTAGTAAGCAGCATCACAACTGTGAGGAAAATTCACTAGTTAAATTGTCAGATGCTCACACACACATTCGTCCAATCAAAGCTCAATTCCAAATGCTGCAATCAGAACATCCTACTTTGCGGGGGAGGGGGAAAATAAACCTGAATGGCTACTTTCCTAGTTCCCTGAAAGAGGGAGTGGAACCCGTGTGACAATATCACTTTAAAAGAACAAATTCCCCAAAGGGCTGCAAGGAATAAGATAGATCCTCTTCAGGATATGTTCAAGTGGAGTGCTAACATAGACATTAGCAGAACCTCAGGCTGATAAAATATAGAAGAACATCTGCCAGGTAATTTCAATGGCCTATGTTATACTCCTGGAGAATATGCACATCTGCAAAAATAAGAGATGGATATGTGGCTAAAGCTCTGCAATTCCTTGTTCATGCAAGCCAAATTTTGTCTCACTTTTTGGAAGATAAATAGAAGAAGACATCTCTTAAGTAAAGTCTTCACTATGCCAATAAGATGGTGAAAAGTGGATAGTGAGAACTATTGGATCAAAGACACATATTTGTGAGATCCCATATGCATTTAGATGGATAAATAGTATGTTTGTTTTCTGGCCCATATATGCTTAACTCCTGCACAGACAGAACTTTTGAAGCAGTATCAGCTACCACAAATGTGTTACTGTCAAGTACTTCTGAGCCACTTGTACTTAAACTATTACAATTAGACCAGAAAGGTTAACTGCTCTCAGTTGAACTACAATGCACCCCAACGTATACTTACTGGTCTGGAAGGCACATAATTCTTTTGGCGTTGTAACTGTTCTCAGGAAGTTGGCATTGGCTTAAAAAGTGCTACCCTACTTTACAGTGTTGTAAAGATTATTGGGTTAATTTCCATTCTGAAACTTTCCAGGCACTTGCACTGTATCTCTCAATTATCTCCACTTTTTTTTACTTGCTGGCTGGAGATAAGCTTGTAGATCATCACCCTAGTGAGGTATTGCCGAGGTGTGGTTGTGGGCCTTATGTGCTCTGGGGAAGATGGGAGCTATGTCAGAGGTTCAATCAAAGGTGCCAGATGAAGAGAGTCTTTATCATAAAGAATATGGTGAGACATAATTTTGGAAAATTATTGGATCAGTCACTGCCCAAGTGAAAAAGGATCACACTCGGGGTTGGAGTTCCTGGACATCTGATGGTAAGTAGGCTATACTAGGATTCAGGACTGAGCCGAGGTGGCGCAGTGGTTAGGGTGCAGTACTGCAGGCCACTTCAGCTGACTGTTATCTGCAGTTCAGCGGTTCTAATCCCACCGGCTCAAGGTTGACTCAGCCTTCCATCCTTCCGAGGTGGGTAAAATGAGGACCCGGATTGTTGGGGGCGATATGCTGACTCTGTAAACCGCTTAGAGAGGGCTGAAAGCCCTATGAAGCGGTATATAAGTCTAACTGCTATTGCTATTGCTATTGATGCCAGAACAGCCAGGTCCAGCAGCTGCACATCTACTGTAAGAAAAGTTGCTTTCCCAAATATAAAAGTCTTAAAACAAAGAAATAGTAATTCGCTATTAGACATCAAGTCCAATGAGAAGTGGAAATCTGAAAATAAATGTACCACTCCTGGAAAGAACAACATCCGCAATCAGATAAAACAGAACATAAGCTAAAAGATTGATGGCAATTTGTAACATGAAATAAAGTATTTACAGAAGTAGAATAGGGAGAACTTCCAAGGTCTACCCGGGGCAAAGAAATTGAAGCCTTGCCAGCAGAAACAAAATAAGGGGACTCAGTAGTAGAGGAAGCCAGCATCACTACTGAACCAGGGGTGGATTCCTACCAGCGTTGGTACCGATTCTCTGTGCATGCGCAGTTCACTGTAAATTGTTCTGTGAATAAGTGAAGACCATGAAAAACTAATAATACACATGCCAGCAACGGCAGTGAGAAACCGCTTCGGGGGCGTGGCCAGCCTGGGTCGCTGCCAGTTCTGCGACCCAGGCCAAATTACCACTACCGGTTCGCCCGAACCGATGTGAACTGGTAGAAACCCATCTCTGTAGTTAACTATTTTCATTCCCAGACACCCTCTCCTCTACCTTCTCTTCAGAAACAATAAAGTTGTCTAATTGCAAAATGAGAGGAACTAAAACAAAGAGTAATTGAACATCTAGAACAGTAGAAAAACAACAGGATAAGGTTGCCTGCATTGAAGCTCATTGCAAAAAAGTATTAGGAGATGCAAATAGTGCAATATCAAATGTAAACAAGAAACAAACCATAGAGCACAGCTGCAATTGTAACTGTAGATTTTGAATGAAAAATTAACAAACAAGAAAAAAAAGCTACAAGTGCATCACCAAAATGGAAGATCAGCATGCTAAGATCAGACCCAAGCCAATTAGTACCGATGAAAGAAAAGCTGAAGAACAAGAACAATACCTGATGAAGAAATGTCACCTAGAAACAAGGAAGAAAGGAAGTACAAGAAATAATAAAGCAGCAAATAACAGCTGCAGTCAAGAAGATCAGCAGATATGATGCTCAAATTGCATATTATAGGTAGAATCTCCAATTTTGGTCCAATCCATGGAGAGAATGCAATGCAGTCAATGCAGCAAAGAAGAAGCAGTACAGTTCTAGGTGTAGATATGGGACAAGTGAAAGAAATACAACAAAAATGTGGTTTACATAAGTAGGTGGAGAAGGGGAAAAAGCAGAAGGGAAAAAAAAGCTGCATTAAAAGAACTGTTAGTACAACAGCAGAAATAGTGGAGAAAAGGGCAAGATAGATTAAGAATTGGTCAGCACAAGTAGAGATGAAGTGCATCATTTTTGGCTGAAATCCACTTATTGCCAAGCAGTTTAATAATATTCTGCAAAGAGGGTGGAACTGAAGATCTACACCTTTATCAAAACCCACCTAAAAACTAAAGATTCAACAAAAGGAGCAGCAGCACCAGGCAACTACAGGCCAATTACCTGCTTCCCATTAACTTTCAGATTGCTAGCTGGTGTGGTAGCTGTTGCAGTCCAACAACATCTTGTTGAAAACAAACTCTTTCTGTATGAGCAGAAACCGAACTGCCCAAACAGCAGAGGAACAAAGCATCAGCTCCTAATTTTGAAAAATTGTAAAAGAAGGAAGACCAACTTGAGTGTAGCTTGGATTGATTACATGAACGCATTCAACTCCCTTCCATATGATTGAATAATCAAGTGTCTAGAAATAACAGGAACATCAGAAGCTTTCTGCAAGGATCAATGGCAAAATGCAAGTCACAAGTGCTGGTCAATGGTGATAAATTGGGAGAAGGGTTAATATCAAGAGAGGAAGCTTTCAGGAGATTCACTATCACCTTTACTGTTTATCATTGTACTGATTCCCTTGCTAATAATACTGAACATGATAGGCCAGGGCTAATAGACATCAAAAATAAGTGATAGGCTATTCCACTTCCTTTACATGGAGAGTCTGAAGCTGTATGGAAAAACCATCTGAAATGAAATCATTGCTCAAATATACAACCAAGATATTGCAATGGAGTTTGGATGGATAAATGTGCACATCATATTTAACAGGGAAAACTGAAGGAATCAAGTTGTCTTATAGCCGTGGTGGCGAAACTATGACATGCTTGCCGGAAGTGGCACACAGAACCATTCTGCACGGGATGCATGGCCTCACTGGCTCCTCTTCCATGTTCCTGTGCACACACGTGCGCTGGTCAGCTGGCCTTCATGCATGTGCGAGCGCCGAAACCCCTAAGAGCAGCATTCTGGCAGGCATGTGCGTGCCACTACCCAAACTTCCAGGATTCCATTGCGTGCCCACATTGGAAACTGAGAGTTCAGATGTGTGCTGGAACACTGATCTTCCGGGTTTTGGCGCTCCTGCATGTGTGAAGGCCAGCAAGGCCGCGCAGTCCAGGTGAGATGGTTTTGTGTGCCATTTCTGGCACGCAGGTCGGCACACGGTCATGTAAAAGGTTAGCCATCACTGCCCTATAAAAATAACCTCAGAAGATAAATACCTGGGCATCTTTCAGGCTGACAACATTAAGCACACTGAAGTTTCCTTGAAGAAAGTTAGAGTAGTATCCTCCATCATCTAGGATTAAAAGCCTGTCCTGCCCTCCCTCCCTTCCCCAACAACCTCCTTCCCACCTGCAGGAACACATTAGGCCCTAGATTTTTCTGTTAATTCATATTTCGGACTGTTGTGGAGAAACAGGAGCCTGATTTTGCTGCTTCAGAACTGTCAAATACATCCAGAGAGGAAATTGTTGAGCAGCAATATGAAGAGTGCAGCCTTCTTAGATGCTTTTGTATTTCCTGCTTTAATGCCAATGTTTATTTGAAATCTTTTGTTCTCGTTGAGTTGATTCAAAGCTGCCAGGCAAATGTCATTCCTATCCTTTAATCTTGTTACCAAATCAGTCATCTATTGCTTTGAGTGGATTAAGTCTTCTTGCTGCCATCCATTGCCAATATATTTCTCTCTAGAGCTTCTTCTACGTGCACATCTCCTGCCAAAACAATCACCAGGAGGACCACACTTTCATCCAAACGTTGGATGGGTTTAAACAATATTAATTCCTCCCCATAGCTGAAGAATAAAGGATTTGGGAGGGGGGAGCAATCCTGAATCATTCCAGCCTCAGCCCGGAGGAGAGGAGCTGATAATCAACTGATGAATTCTTCTCATCTGCTTTGATGCAAGAGCGTTACTGCTTATCTCAGGGATGGATGGGATGGTTTACACTGGAAAACTGTCCAAGCAGCTTCTGGATCAGGAAGGTAGATATTTCCTACCTCCTCCTCAAATTCTGACCTTCAAAATATCCATTTCCTGAACCATATACCACATATATTCATTACAATACCAATAGCAATAGCAGTTAGACTTATATACCGCTTCATAGGGCTTTCAGCCCTCTCTAAGCGGTTTACAGAGTCAGCATATTGCCCCCAACAACAATCCGGGTCCTCATTTTACCCACCTCGGAAGGATGGAAGGCTGAGTCAACCCTGAGCCGGCGAGATTTGAACAGCCGACCTGCAGAACTGCAGTCAGCTGAAGTAGCCTGCAGTGCTGCATTTAACCACTGCGCCACCTCGGCTCTACAAACAACAGTTATTTCTTATCTTAAAACAGTAAAATTTCCCTGTATTTATATTTCTGATGCCCAATACCAACAGACTCTATAGAACATTCTCTGTGGCCACAGATGCCCAAGTAACTGGAATATCTCCCCCCCGCCCACACTTCACCATCCTATTCATGATTCAGGTCCATGATCAGCCATCAGCCATCAAGTCTGCCTCTAGAAAATTATAATTCTAATAGCCTTAACATGGGACAAGCTCTGAAACTAGAACCCTGGCTTCATTTCAATTGTGTATAAAGATAATTTATGCAAGGCAGGAATGCAGAAGTCTAGGAAGCTACAAAAATTTGGAGGCCAAATTTTCCTCTTCTAAAGGTTGCCACCAAATTGTCATTTTATGGTGACAAAAGAGAAAAATCACCCACTGTAGAAACCATACTGCCTGCATTTAACTTTTAAATTTCTTTGTGAGAGTGAAGCTCTTCCAGTTCTTCAAACTAATCTAACAAGATCTGATCCAAGACCTAACTGGCCCAAGAAAGTTGTGTATCCAAGTCCTCTGATTGTTCTGGGTGATGACTAACACATTTATCACAGGACAAGTGAGGGGAGAAAGAGGCATTAATTTGCATATTAATTAACTTAGATGCAGTCTTCAGGTTTTTCCAATAATTAATATTTGAAACCAAGACAGGAAAAATAGTAAATTCGTGTCAATTTATCTATATTAAAAATTGCCTTTTGAAAAATGAGCATTGCTCTGCTCAGCACATTAGTGGCCCATTTAACTCATCCCACCAACAATGATTACAGGGGTTCAAACAATATTCTTTCCCAGCTATACTTGGAAAGGGCTAGAATTAAAAGCCTGTGTGTGTGTGGAGGGGGAGGGGGGAGAATCTATACTAAAGCTATCACCCTTCTTCAATGGCCAAGAAAAATATATGCTCCGTCCCTAAAATATCTTGACTAAAACCCAATCATATGCAAGTCACACACCTGATTGAAGCCCTACTCTTTGTGGGTTTATATGGACATGCTTTGGACTGCACTATAGCACAGGAGGGTGGCTTTTGTATCTTTGGTGTGTGAAGGATCCACCACATAATTGTAAGAATTTAGAACTTTGACATCAGTGCCAGCACATTTGTCATTGGAAACTGTTTTGCACCTTTCAGCTCGCAATCATGCACTGAGTACCTGAGTAATATCCCTGCATTTTTATGAACCACATTCAACCTTGTAAATAAATTTCAGCGGGTTGAGAACGAACCTGTAGCTGTGCTTTAATATATATAGCCTGTACCCTCAATTGCCTTTCAAGCTGAGGGGAGACTCATAAATATTTGACAAAACAGCATTTGAAAAATGGCCTACAAATTCTTTTTCTTACTTCAAAATTCCTGAATCACAACCTCCCAGGGGGTTTCCATGGGTATCCCGTTGCCCGGCAGGCTAAACGAATCTTTAAAAAATATATATAGCCATCTATTCTAACGGGATGGAGATTCTTACCTTTAACAGGATCTGACCTGCCTCAAGATTGAGGCCACGGTAGCACAAATGATTGATTTATGGGGTAATTCCTTTTCATTAGCTGCCATTGCTGCTCAAGACTAGCACAGAAAAGAAAAGGCAGCCCGGCCCGAGCAACAGGTGCTAAGGGCCCAGACACATGAGACTCGTCTTGCCAATTAGCACCCCTCCCACCCCCTTCACCCTTCCCATGCTACTCCAAGCTCCTGAGCCGAATGCAAAGCATGGTGTCCGCCTTCCCAAGGCAGCTAGTCATTAAACTCTGACAAAGCAATGAGAAAGCTGATTAGCTAATGAAGAATCCCATCCCCGCTAATCACAGCCCTGTCAATCACTATTCTCTGGACCAGCCTAGCTGCAGAGTTGTTGCCAAGTTGCTGGGAAGGGCAGAAAAAAAAGCAGCAGAAAACCGTTTGCTGCAGTTTGCGTTGTGGGGGCCTCCTTTTCCCTGTGTGAATCATGTGTGCACAAAATAGCTATATCTGGTTAATTGGTTATTGAAATTGCTCTTTATTAATCACCCCAGTTGTTATATTTGCAGCTGAAGGAAGACTAGCCTTTTGGGTGTTTTGTTTTTTTAAAGTGGCTTGCAGCAAGACAAAAGCACCAAGTCTGAGAAAATTCCGGCATTAAAAGAAAAAAGCTTCTAGGTAGAATTGACAGATGAATGCTTGTTTCCTTTTTAAGGGCTCTAACCAAGATGGGATGCCTTCAATATTATCTGTCTTTTTTACTGAGACTATTCTATATCATCCGCTCCTCTATTTTTACTATTCTATATCCATAATCTTGCCCACCATTCTATGCCCACCATTCTATCCCATTACATACCACTGGTCTTTCTTCAATAGTACTGTATGTTTTTCAAATAGTAAATTAAGATAGCAATAGCACTTAGACTTATATACCGCTTCATAGTGCTTTACAGCCCTAAGGGATTTACAGACTCCAACAATCTGGGTCCTCATTTTATCCACCTCAGAAGGATGGAAGGCTGAGTCAACCTTGAGCCTGGTGAGATTCGATCTGCTAAACTGCAGGCAGCCGAGGTAGCCTGCAGTACTGTACTCTAAACACTGCGCCACCATGACTGAAGATGCATGAACTTCAACTCCCAGAAATCATCTATCAGCATGCTTGATTGAAATCAGCATATCTTAAAGTTGTCAAGTTTTGAAAAACACTGGAATAATTTGATGGGGAACACATAATTCTCAGGTGGTGTCCTGCCCAAATAGACCTACCTGCATCATGTATACTCAGAGCAAGTTCCTTCACAATTGTTTGCTCCATCTTAGCTTGTTAGCATTTATAGAGTCTATATTAGAGCAACATTTTTCTGTAGAGATAGTATAATATGGGAAATCTACAACCAGATCTGAAATTGTACAATTGCTAATTTTTCAAATAATACTATCAAGTTTGTTTGGGAAGGCAGTTCTTCATACTGTATGCCACCACATACTGTTATATTGCTCACACATGATATCAAGCCAATCCAGATCACTTAGCATAATCTGCATTACATCTAACACAAAGCAGGACCTAAAAGAATTGGCAGAATTTGACAGAGGAGCACAATCAAACTACACATTAAATTGTATAGATGAGATAGATAGAAAGAAAGAAAGAAAGAAAGAAAGAAAGATAGATGATAGATAGATAGATAGATAGATAGATAGATAGATAGATAGATAGATAGATAGATAGAAACAATATGAAAGAAATAAACATGCACCCATTTAACAGGCATGTAACCCTACACATTCGCAGCAAGGAACGGAAAAATCACACATTAGGTAAATGTATTGTACTTCTGTGCTTTTTGAAATATTCCAGGGGCTGTTGAAATTTGTCTC
This sequence comes from Thamnophis sirtalis, assembly GCF_051295495.1. Taxonomy (NCBI): domain Eukaryota; kingdom Metazoa; phylum Chordata; class Lepidosauria; order Squamata; family Natricidae; genus Thamnophis; species Thamnophis sirtalis. The sequence continues at coordinate 38,418,304 of NW_028261386.1, read as the reverse complement.
CAGTAGTGGCTGCAGTGATTTTAATTGTTGTTCAGTTTCCTAATTGACCTCAATTATTTTCTCTTGGCTTGGAGATGGGGGCTAAAGCACACAGGTGGTGATATGCAGCAATGGGAGCTTACATAGAGAAGGTAGAAAGAAGTTGGGATTAGCTGGCCAACCATCAATTTAATTTGAGGAGGTCAGGTACCTTAGCCTGACTGGTCTCAAAGCCATCTTGCTCTGTGACTTCACTTGTCATGCTAAAAAGATCTGTTTTGCCTACTCCTTTTTGCTGCTGCTCTGTAATGTTTGATGGTCAGCAGAACCAGCAGAAGGTGCTGCAGAGGGCAGAATCCACTGTTTGCCTGGGTAGTGCAAGCATCACAGCTAGCAAGGTAATAAAAAAAGAAAAACCTTCATCAGCTGTCCACCTAACTGTCAAGGTTCTGACTGAGGAAGCCAACCAAGTCAGCACTAGCTTTGTGAAGTTCTCTCCCTTGGTCAAGTGGTTTAACATGTCCATCATTAGGGAAATAAATGGAGTGGGCATCAGTCATAACCTTGACACTAGCAGCCATTGAGGAAGCTGATCCTTTGCCTCCTAATTGCACTAAAATTATCCCCTTTTTCTTGAAAGATGGTGGCACATTTAGGAGTCTTGTTCATATTCTTTCTGCATGGTAAGTATAATCTGAGGTGGGGGCCTTATCTCTCAACACAGAGAAGTGGGTACAGCCCACAAAGCCCGAGAACTTGGGATTTGTTGGGGACACAATCAGTTTTTAGACTGACTGGTCTTGGGCTTCTCTGTTTCATCTACAGCAGTGGTAGTCAACCTGGTCCCTACCGCCCACTACTGGGTGTTCCAGCTTTCATGGTGGGCGGTAGGGATTTTGTCTGATACTGAAGCACTTTCTTTTTTTAAAATTTAATTGACTTTAAAAAAAAAAACCTAGCATTATTTAAAAACATTTTCATTAGGTTTTCATAAAATCACCATTACGGTGGAACCGGTGGGCGGTTAGAAAATTTTATTACTAGCAGAGATACAAAAGTGGGTGGTAGGTATAAAAAGGTTGACTACCCCTGATCTACAGCCTACTTCTGTGATGGCAAACCTATGGCATGCGCGACACAGGTGGCACCCGGAGCCCTATCTGTGGGCACTCGAGCTGTTGCCCCAGCTCAGCAGCACTGCGCTTCCCACCCACCAGCTGATTTTCAGGTCTCTGCCGCACATATGGGAAGCATGCGCACATGTGCAGGAGGGTGCGCAGTGGGTGTAGTGCACCCCCAGTGTGCCCTGTTTTTGGTCCCAGGAGCCTGCAGGAAGGACTGCTAGGCCCAAAATGAGGTGCAGGGGGTTGCGCACCATGCACAGGGGGTATTGCATTTTGGATGTGGGCGTGACCTAGTTCAGGGATCAGAGATTCAGTGTTGATAACTTCTGTCTAATCAGGCATTAGGGGGTGGCTTTTGGTACTCTATACATAAATGAAAGTCTTATTGTGAATTATTGGATCAGGCAGACATGCCCAGGCAGTGATTGTGACTTGTTGGACTGTCATACTGACAGTACCAAACACAGAACAAACCTTCAGTCCACAGAGGGACTCACAGACAGAGCTCAAAATGTCAGGCCAGTGGCAGGGAGGAAGTTTCCTTCTAGACAGAGTAGAACCACTTCATCTCTAAGGGCAGGCATACTGGCTTGGGAATTCTTGGAATTGAAGTCCACACACCATAAAAGTGACCAAAGTTTGAAAATCTTGTGTTAAAGTATGCAAAGAACCTTTCTGCGCATTGAGAAGAACTATTTCAGTGAATTACAATTTCATCAACTTCATCAGGTAGTAGAGCAAAACTAAAGCAAAGTAGTGTGGCTGCGTTATTTCAGAGCAGTATTGTGAATCTCCCAGCAAGGGCCGTTTTAGCAAACGTTTGTGAAGCCAGGGTTATGTAAGCATTTAATCTAAGAACATGTTTGTTTTTAAGTAAAATCATACCATTTGAGCATCACTAAGTGTTGAAAGAAAACGGAGCATAAGCTGAAAAGTTCTGACAGCATTGATAAAATGGTTTGACTCCAGGCTTAAAAGGATAGAAAAGTGGGGTAAAATAAGAATAAGACACACTTAATGTTAACTTGAGCGGCAGTAGGACCACTGTATTTCGGCAGTGGATGCAAAAAGATATACGTACTTCAAGAGTACCACGAGAGTCCATTGATAGAAATCAAGTGTACTTTTACTAATTATAAATGATTAGAAGTGTAGCAAAGCGAAGACTGATTATTTAGGCGCGAAAGCGATTGATATATAAAATAACCCATTCCCCACCCCTTGGGTTCCCAGTTACAGTCCAATCATAATTCTCCTAAGTGTCAGGTGTGAGATAACTTTGAAAGGCATCACCAAGATGGAATGTCGGTGCCGTTGGCCTTGGCGGGAACCTCCTCCGCATGCGTAGTCCGACAGGCAGCAGAACTCCAGAATCTTCCTCCAGCACAATTAGTAACCCCTCCCAAATACCATGCCCTCCCTCCCCATTTCAATGGCAGCTGAAGCAGCAGCAAAGCAAAGGCTGACAGGGATAATATGAAGCAATGCACACAGACAAGCTTGTGGAGTTTAAGCCTTCAGGCAGGAAGATTTCACACCAGTGTCTTGATTGCTAGGGGACAAAGAGTCCTGCATAACAGAACAAACTTACCTGGACACCATAAAATGCCCAGAATGTTTTAGCCATTGTCCATGCTGCCTGGGGTTTCCAACAATTATTACATTTATTAGGGCACCCAGATTTTCAATAATATTCTCTAATTTTTACATTCCATATGAATTACCATTATGAGAAAAACCTTTTAATTAACTTTGCCGTGCTTCTTATAAGAAAGCCATAACTTAGACCTGGGTGTGAAGAAAGAAAAAAACATTCAAATGAGAAATATTGGAGAATAAAATTCCTGTCTTTTATCTAATGTAGCTGGCCTAACGGCCTATATTTTCCCTTACAAAATACTGTATATTGTTTATCACGTATCTTCCATGAATACAGGCAGACCTTCACACATCAATGTGCAATAGGAGATCAGAGTTTGTACTTCTTATAGTTACCCTTCCTGGACTTCTAGAAACCACAATGACCCCATTCCCTGAAAGGTTTTTTTGTAGGTTCTCATCTTACTGTTTCAAATGTCAAAATTCCACCTCAAGAGGTATTCCATATACAAGCTCTATGGGTGACATGTGATTGATGGATCCAAGTCTTCATTCAACCCGGTCTCCTAATTTTATAAATTAATATTTTCTCCTTATTAGACTGCCTATTGTGTAAACATAAACCTTGTTTCATTTAATGCAGGTAGTCCTCGACTTACGACACAATTGATCCCAAAATTTCTGTTGAGACACATTTATTCAGTGAGTTTTGCCCCATTTGCCACAGTTCTTAAGTAAGTTAATAAACCAGTTGTTAAGTGAATCTGGCCTCCCCATTGACTTTGCTTGTCAGGTCACAAAAGGGGATCACCTGACACCAGGACACAGCAACGGTCATAACTATGAACCAGTTCCCAAGCATCCAAATTTTGATCACATAATCATAGAGATTCTGCAAAGGTCTTAACTTTGAAAAACGGTCATAAATCACATTTTTCAGTGCCATTGTAACTTTGAACGATCACTAAATGAAGTGCTGTAAGTCAAGAACTACCTGTGAACCATAAGACTCCTTTAAGTTGACTTCAACTTCTGATGACTTCAAGGAATGTTTGTGCAGCTTCTTAGCATTTGTTTGCCATTTTCTTCCAGGATGATTTTTGACTTCACAATCTAGCCTATTCTCTTAGTATTTCTTGTGGCTCCTATCCAAGTACTAAACAGGATTTGCCCTGTTCAGTTTCTGAAGATCAAGCAAGGATGGGTGTGTACTGCCATCTAGCTAGGATCCTTTGAGTTTCAAAATTGCATAATTTATTTAGACCAAGGGTAGGCATAGACTTTTTTTAAAAGGTTGGAGCCTGTAGGGGATGGGGAATTGACAAGGTGATCCAATGTATGTGGGCAGGAGCAGGGTTTTAAAGTTTGTGAGATTAGTGAATGAACAAACTTAAAAGAAGACCTACAAACACATCCCAAAATGGAGTGATGGAGAATTACTCTTCCTTTTGGTTTGCTACTTTGGACATTTTTTCTTCAATTAAAAAAATGGTGGGGAGATGGAGACAGGTTAGGGGTCTTCTCTACTTTCTTTGTATGCTGTCTCCTATGCTATTATTTCTATGTCCTTCTCCTAATTTTAATAAGACTCCTTAATTTGGAACTTGGAACATGAGAGCAGACTTTTGACAATCTAAGGATTTTTCTCTTTCTATATAACTACTGGTATGATGAAGCAGAGACATGAGAATATAGATGAAATTCAGTCAACGTGACTGGGAATTTAACCCAATAAATTGTTCTCTTCCAGATGGAAATATAACTTCTTCCGGTTCCTCATCCTTAGACGCTAGTGAACTGAATAATGGTCACAAATGTATATTCTAGCATCACAAGCTGAAACTCTTGCACTTTTATTTTACATTGTAAAATGTATAGTTTGCATTTATTCCTTTCCTGGCCTCCAGACTAGGAGTCAGTGAAGTTTGTCACTGATTTGTGTTTTTTCAGTGGGTTAAAATGGTTTAATTGAGTGCTTTGTGGCATTCATTTTATTGCTTAAATTTCTCAAGTTTTCCCCAAAGGGCCCTAGGCTATTCATTTTTGGCGTATGATCTTGCTATATTATACTAAGCATGGCATGATGCTCAAACCACAATAATTATACAGTTGTGACATAGCACATGTCTATGTAGCTTTGCAAGTGTATATTCTGCCAGCAAACTTGAAATCTCCTCCAAGCTGGTGGCCTCTATATTCTTGGCACTAAAATCTTAAATAATCTTCTTTTACAGCTATGAAGAAAATTTGCAGGTATTTTCCTAACTGGTGCATCTTATATAGTTCAGCTTTTCCTCAATCTGGCACACCTCAAGGTAATGGGAGTGGCAGAATTCCCACCTCCTAGAAAATGACCAGGCTGGCTTAGGAATTCTGAACTCTGTACTGCTCATACATTTGGAGGGCACCAAGTTGAAGAAAGCTGTGCTGTGACAATTCTTTCATCCTGGGCAAAATGAGGCATGTAAGAATTAGCACATTCATGGGGTATGACAGTATGTAAGCCTTTGCCAACAGCAATGAAGCCCTATCTATTAAAAGGATGACTTTTGCTTTCCCTAAGAATCTGAAGGATTCTTATTTATTACATTTTTGGAAGACCATGAGCAACTGGCTGTCCCCCCCAGATATTGGGCTAGGATGGGAATTCAGCTGTGAGGTTGTTTGGTCTGGTGCCCGCAGGAAGGGTGATTTTGCTTTTATCCTTGTTTTTATTTATTGTTGTGAGCTGCCTAGGATCAGTATACAAGTTAGACAATCATGTAGATTCTGAAAATAAGTGAATAAAGGATATAGTTTAGGCTGCAATCCCTCAGACACCTAAGATTACACTCCAATAATCTCGATACGTGCCTTTACCCAACACATTACCTCATAAACTTTCCTGATAAATATTAGCCCTAGTCAGAAACCTTTGTTTCTAAAATTTCTTCACCCAAAGTTCGCTCAATAGAATCCAAGACATTGGGTCTCAACCCTCATCTAAAATGTAAAAACAAGTTTTACTGAAGCAAGGACTATCACAACTTCCCTAAAGTTAGTGCCTTATAGGGATGTTTGGCTGTAACCTCTATAATTTCCAACCAGAACTGCTACTGTATATAATTGATATAGGTTATAGTCCAATAGACCAAAAGCAATAATTCCCAACCTGTAATAGGGAGTAATACAGATGGACCTGGTTACAATATATAAAATGGGACAATTGTAAATATTTGAGCCAAATATCCAATGGTTTGTTTTCACACAAAGAAGTTTTATTTCTCTATTTCTTTATTTAATATTCATATTATATTGTAAATTCTTACTGTAATTTACACAGATTCTTTGGAAACAGACAACAGCAGAAAAAGACCCAATGGTATTTCCACTTGTCTCTCTAGAGAATGAACAAAACAACTAAAACCGTATGAGGGATGGTCTTCATTATAATGATCTTTCAAATGTCCTTTGACAGGTACTTTTTAGAGAAATACAAACGCTTTTAAAATAACTATGATTTTTAAGATTTTTAAACTTTTTTTGTTGCTGTTTTCTGTTTTCTTTAATATTTAAGGTACTGGTATTTTGATGATTTCTACAGGTTTCATTTAATAAAAATTGGATGGTATCCTGAGAGCCATTAGTTATAAAGTGACAAATATTTGAAATAAATCAATTTGCAGAGGACTTATGAAGTTGCTTTTTACAACAAATGGAGAAAGGCTTGCCTCATTTTCAAACTATTGGCTGTTTAAGCTTCCATCTGAAGCCTTTCGTTCATCTCTAAGAGATTGAAATAGCATCCACTCAAGAGTCATTGACAAACTTGGAAGTTTTTTTTTTATTAAGGGTTAATCTCAGCATCCAGCTAGAATGGAATCAAGTTTGAATCTCTATATTTAATTTACTGCACTACTGATTCCCTTTTGCTTGCAACATGTAGCAGGTATATTTAGTTCTCTTCCTAACTATCTCTTCTCCTTGGGCACAAAGGTTTTCATTGCTTTTTATAGTTCCCAATAGTTGCTTTAATCACAGATGTTTTTCACTGCAGAAATTTTCTTATCTGTATCTGGGTCATTCATTTTCATGAGCGCATACCAAAACAGCTAATTTTATTATAGCATAGTCAGCCTACTATGTAAAACTCCTCAGGAAGTTTCCAAATAAACCCAAAAGAGAAATCTGGTTGTGGAAAGGAAAATACTCTAGAAACCAACCAACCTGGCACTTCTGCATTTCTTTTAAGGATGCATTAGATGGTACCTATAAGGATTATTCTGTTTTAGTGGTTTAGTTGATCAAATGCATTTCAGTCAATCTATAAGATGGAGAATCCTTTGTCTGAATGACTGTTAATCAAACAAAGCTTATAACATGCCTCCATTATGTAATGCAGGAGATGAACTTTATACTCTAAACCAGTGTTTTTCAACCACTGTGCCGCGGCACACTAGTGTGCCGTGACATAGTGTAAGGTGTGCCGTGGGAAAATTACTTTATATATAGTCAATATAGGCACAGTTAAATTTTTTAAACATTTTCTAATGGTGGTGTGCCTCGTGATTTTTTTCATGAAAAAAGTGTGCCTTTGCACAAAAAAGGTTGAAAAACACTGCTCTAAACATCAAAATTGGTTCAAGAAAGAGAGACAGCATGTACCATGTCTAACCACACCTAGAACATTCAAAAATTAGAAAACTTTTATTTGATTATGAGGTTTTGCTAAGATGACTAATCTATATTCTATACCAACAAATAAAGTATTTACTTTATAAAAATAACAAATTTATTTTTAAATCAGCCCAGTGAAACAGTGATGTTAATAATTAGTGATTCAGCAAACTCAGTCAAAATGTAAATTGCCAGTGTTGTACTGTAGTAACACTCTATATGTTTACATATATATTTGTGCACATACAAATTTTCTAAACACCTGCTAAAAACATGGACTGCTAATTGTCCACTTCAGCAGTAAAAGTAAATGCAGTCATATTACAAACAACAACAACAACCCAGTTCTCCCTAACCAAAGTTTAAGAAGCTGGAATATATATCTGAGGGCACACAAGATGTTACTCTATGTCAGTTCCAGACTGCATATACATGCTGGCCAAATGATTTTTGGACTTCTGGAGGATGGGGGGAGGCAGTTTTTACCCTCCCCAAGCTTCAAGAAAGCCTCTGGATGGTGAAAAATGGCCCAATGGGCCTACCCAAAATCCGAAGGTTTCAGTGAGGCCTGCGTGCATGCGTGAGGGAAGCAGGGGGGGGGGGGTTGTGCACGCATGCGCAGGGAGAGGGCATTGCATTATGGCTATGGCGCGCACCGTTTTGGCACCCGTGCAGAAAAACGTTCACCATCACTGCATTATATTGTTTGTGATCCTTCCATTAACAATACTGCAAATAGTGCTTTATTGAAAATTCTACCTTGTTCAGGGCTAGTGTTCACTGGGAAGTTTGTTAAGCATCAGTTATTGTTATTCTGTTAAGCTCTGCAAATAAAACAGCTGGAACCACAATCAAGCAGGACTAATGGGTAGCTGCAGGAAGGTAAAAGAGTGCTCTCCAGGAAGGCAATTCGGAAAAACGGTAGGTGGATGCCAAGCCTACACACAGTAGAAAAAATAGACTGGAAGGAGGAAGATCAGTTTTGGGAAAAGCAAGAGGGAACCGAAATCAGATTGCTAGGGATCTATTACTTCTCGCCCTGGAAGGAAAAGAAGAGCAAGCAGCAGGGAATTTAATCACCAGAAATATTCCTTTTGCAAAGTTTAAGAGGTGCTTGTGAAATTGAAACAACATAATTTTGCACAACAATCTTTTTCCCCCCCAGAAAACATAAATGACTTGGCAGAGTATCTTGAACTGTGGGATGATTCCTGGCTATTTGGCTTCACTGCCTGGCTTAAAGCTCAAGAGGTCATCTTTCCTAGATTTGCCTGTACAACTGACAAAGTATGAATCTGTGAGTGAAGTCTTTGTTTGGGGAGGGGAGTTTGGGTGCGGGGTAGCCAGACATTAGTTATCCTTCCGAAAAGGGAGTCTCCTTTTATCCTTAGCAGCATTCCTTTTCCTCTTCTTGTTCAGGAAACTCTCCAGCTTCCCACTTTTCTTCAGATCTTTGTATTTCTCAGCAAGTTCCAATTTCTGCATTTCAGCTGTAGATGTCAAGAAGGGATGGAGGTTTTAATTCAAGCCATAAGTGTTCATAATACCCCAAGCAATTATTTTCTATAATCTACTCTTTTTGCTTGCCAACATCATCTTTCAACTTGGTCCTATAAATCATGTGATGCAGTTTGGTAACTAATTGCTATGAAAATAACAGGTAAAAACTCATTCAAATACTGGCAGTGGCTATCCTAAACCACTCCTCATTCAATACTTTTGAGAATAATTCAATAATTTAGAAAATGATTCAATAATTTAGAAAATGATTCAATAATTTAGAAAATGATTCAATAATTTACAGAAAGTAAATGCTGCTGGTGCAGGCATGTTGGATGCCACACTCATACACACTGTTTGCAGCAGAAACAGTGCTACCAATCGATCCAACCTTTGTAACAGATGCCACCAAGGGCTCCACTGATTTGGTGATGAAGACGAAGATACACACAAATAAATTCCTTATTCTTCAATCTGTACAAATCAACTAGCCGAAACAGGTCTTCTAATATTTACTATTAATACAGGAAGGGGATCATATTAAGGTTAAGGCCAGTAGAGCAGCTATTATCTTAAAGTGGGAAAAGCTTACATTTCTTTAGGAAGAAAGGCTTCTTTCCTTGCTTGGCCAACTCTCTTTGCTGTCTCTTGAATACCAGGGAATTTTCTCTCTTCTTCTGGCATTTTCTCTGTGCTTCTTCCTGTTGTGTCTAAGGAACAAAGAGGGGAAAGAAACAAAGATGTTGCATTTTTCCTCTCCCCAATTTGCCTCATGGCTTTATGATCAATGCTCTCTACAGCTTTGTTTCAGCTAGTTGCCTGTACTTCAGAAGGGTAAACAGGCTGTTTAAATTCTCTTTGGCACCAACTCACCATTCGCTTAAGGAGCTGCTGCAATTTGTTCTGCTCTTCTACATTTTGGCTTTTCTTCAGTTGCTTCTGAATAACCTGCAAAAGAGGAAAGCACCAACTCTCTAGGGATACCTGTTTTCATTCTGAAGGAAGAAACACAGGACACTGTTACATTATTACCTCTTTCTCTTTCTTCCTCACATCATTTAAGAAACTATATGTTTTTTCAAATACTTCTGGTTTATATTCCCCAGAGAGGTCATCAAAACGAGGATCTCTGGACACCTGTGGAGGAGGAAATGGGATCAATACTAGCATCTCAGCAATGTCAGAAAATATTTGTATGTTCTAGAAAGTCCATGCTAAGGGAGCAAAATACCAGTCTAACCATATTCTTTTCTCTCATTTCATCCTCTTCAGCATTTTGCTTTTGAAATTAAGAGACTTCTCAAATATTGAAACCAAAATTATTCATTTCTTCCAAATAAGTTTCATGCTCAAATATTTCCCCCAGTATTTTTATCACTCGTTCTTTTCTTTTTTTTAACAACAAAGATCTGTTCTGTGTGTTCCAACACAAGAATACCCACCTTTTTCTTAACGGGCACGACTTGCCGCAAAAAAGGTACTGGCAGTTTGGCTGAAGTTTCCAAAGGCCTGCAGAACAGAAAAATAAACACAACCCCTTTGGTGGAAAAAAAAAGATTCATAGAATTTTACATATTTTGTGGCTTCATTCTTAAAATATTTCTCTGAATACAATAAATAAATATCAATGGGCATCAGGACACAAAATATATGCTTGGAATTGTTTTTGTGAGCCAAATGTCTTTCATTCACTAGGCTTTAGAAGGACTGAATAACCACAGTATACAGGCTTCTCTAAGAATGTGTTTCACAGAGGCAGCTTTGTATTGATCAGATAAGAATTGTTCTGTTAGTCAGTGGCCTGGTGTAACCTAATAGCCCAGACAGCTTCCTCCAAGCTCACACAGCTGTGCTTTGCAAAGAAGTTTCTAGCTTAAGCAAAGCTGGCAAGACTCTGTGACTAATAAAGGAAATCTAACTATATCCTTCAATATGCTTTTAGGATTTGCTGCATCCATACTACTGAAATCACTTTTCATCAACTAAGCCTATCCTCTCCTTCATAAAGAACTTTGAAACGAATTCCCCTATAAGGGATCTAGTCCATGGGGTTGTCAGCTGGAATTACCTGAACCTTGCAGAGAGGAGACACTTGCAAAATCCAGTAATATCTCAGAATTTAAGACTGCATTGCAAGTCATAAAACTAACAACTTCTGGCTACAGCCATTTCCAGGAAGACTGGCTTTTCAAGGTTACTTTTGAAAAAAATGATAAGTCTAATTTTTTGAAGTGTGAGCTGTCCTCTTCCTTTTCTGGTAGCCATTATAAGAACTTCAAAATTTCATTTTTCTTCAACCCAATCCTTTAAAATTTAAGTTTAAAAGCAGGGTTGCCTTGTTTTTGGTGATCCAGGGTCCTATTTATTAAAGAGCAGGACAAATGTATTTTAAATAAATAAAATCTAGCTTTAAGGGAAGAAAATGCCCAACCCCTTAAAACTCTTAAAAGGGGAGATTAAAGAGAAAACACCATTAATGTAAGTCTGGCTTTAATATCTTAAAGTACAGTTGACATCAAGAGCCTCACTAGCTTCAGAAGATATCATCTGTTACAATTACAACTGTTAATAATTCTCTTAAAATAGCTATATATTCAATTAGTGTGTATCATTTTTCTAAACCTCTTGCTACATATTATCAGCGTATAGAATTTCAGTTGATAAATGGCCTTCCTTTTAACTAATTATTGATTAATCATTAGATTCAAATGCATGGCAATCTACGAAAATCTCAAAACTTTTTTGAGGTGATAGAGGAAATGCAATCTGCCTGCTAAATTTTAATTTGTCTGTCATTGTCAAAAGGGAATTCTTTAATGATTTAATTTTCCTTTTTTATTCATAATGCAAGCCTATATTGTCTTGAGGAATAAGGACACGGATCCCTAATTTTTCATTATTGATTGAAATTACATTCACCACATAAATTACACATGTCAAGTTAAGCATGTGTTCTATATAGTAAATTCTAGTGAGCTTTACAAACTTACTATATAGTAAACTTACAAGCCCTCCAAATTTACAGTATAGTAAACTCCAAACACTTTTACAACCCAAACAATGCAATAAATTTCCCTGACAGTTTTTTTAGGCCTTGGATGGGACACTGCAAAATTGGTAACAGGATTAGGATTTCATTTCATTTTGATTCAGATTTAATTAAATATAATGAATGTGATTCCTCCCTATTTTCACTTTATGATGTACTAAAATAGAATTTGATAACAGCTTTTCGAAACCGCTGGGTGTCCCACCTAAGTTTTGAGGAGGTCAAATGCCAACCTGAAGCACCAGATTATGCAACTGTGATTTAAAGCATACTTCAGAGGGGAAAATGAACTCAGAAGACCAATGCACCCCATAAAATCAAATCAAAATCTTCTAGTGCTCCCTATCAAAGTAATGAGAAAGCAAAGGGAACCCCTATGCCCGGGATGGCAAACCTATGGCAGGTGTTGCCCTGTCAGCAGGCCAGATTAATTCAGCCATTTTTAAAGCCATTTTTTGCCCTCCCCAGGCTCCATAGGCTTTATAGGAGCCTGGGGAGGGCGAAAAGAGTCCCCTGCCCCCCGGAGGCCCTCCAGAGGCTTCGGGAGCTTCCCTGAAGCCTCTGGAGCGCAAACAACCGGCCCTACAGGCAAACTGGAAGTTTGGGAACAGACTTCCGGTTTGCTCATAGAGCTGGTTTAAGCCCTCCGGAGCTTCAGAAGCCTTCTCTGAAGGCTCCGGAGGACGAAAAACGACCCACGGACAAACCAGAAGTCACTTCCGGTTTGGTCATAGGGCTCTTTATAGTCCTCCAGAACCTTCAGGGAAGCCTCCTGAAGGTCCCGGAGTGCAAAAAACAGGCCCTATGGGCAAACCGGAAGTCCGTTCTTAAACTTCCAGTTTGCCCGTAGGGCCCGTTTTTTGCGCTCCAGAGGCTTCAGGGAAGGTCCTGAAGCCTCCCCCACCCCCTCTGGAGGGCCTCCAGGGGGGTGGGGGAGGCTGTTTTCACCCTCCCCCGGCTCTTATAAAGCCTCTGGAGCCTGGGGAGTGTGGAAAAAGCAGGCAAAAAAATGGGGGGTCATGCCTGTCATGCGCGCATGCACGCTGGTATGTGTGTGTTGGGCATTGCATTATGGGTGCGGCAGAACCGCGCATGCCCCCTGCGCTCACCCCGCTTATGGCACGCGAGCCAAAAAAGGTTCGCCATCACTGCCCTATGCTGTCCTTAGCTAAGTAAGTTTCATAGTCAGATACTACCTTTCCCTGGAAGCATATACAAACCATATATATCTGATCCTTGGCAATTATCTCCTTGGGCATTCAAGGTAATTGAGAGACTGAAGCAAAGAATCATTTCAACTCTATTAATTTCCTATGGGGACAGGTTTATAGATACTACAGACTAATTCTTGATCTTGCCCTATTGTTTTAGATACAACTGCCTAACAATTCTTTTATTGTTCTGTTAATATAAGAATAATAGTGAATAAATATGAAAATTGAAGAAAGTATTTTAATTCTATTGGCATAGTTAGATTCTAATAGACTGATTGTATTTCAGTAATTCCGCTCTCTGTGGCAAATTAATTAATACAATCAGAGTATTGAGCAGACAAAAACACTAATAAAAAGCATTCAGACTGTGAATCTAATTACACGCTTTTATTGTTCCGTTTCCTTTCTACCTGCATTATCTCTAGAGAAGATTTCATTTTTCTTAGACGTGAAAAGGCAAAATCTGTAACTCATTATGGGGATACTACTCAATATTGACAAGGGATGAAAATTTCAAACATACGTGACTCCTCTGATTGAAGGTGCATTTTCATATTTAGCGAGAATCTTATTTAACGTGACTCCCTAGGAAGCATGTTTAGATCAGAATTTATATTCATTTAAGTAATTTTTTTTCAGGAAACATTACACTAAAATGACAGAATTTGAGAGTTATATAAACTGCACTCAAGATTAAGAAAAAAGTAAGTGTGGCTTCCATACATTTAGGAGGAAAGCTTTTGCACTGATAAAATGTTTGTAGTACCTGCTTCCAAATCTTTAACGAAACCAGAACATCTCCTGAGCTTGCACAGTCTCAGGAAAATATGCATTGGGGAAGCCTCTTAATGCCTTAGAGGGCATTAGGTCATAAAGGATAGTAGCACATAGGACTTTGTGCGAAATCCATTCTTAACAGCAGAGAATATAGGCATCCTCTGAGGATTTAAACTGGGTTCTACAGCATCCTAGAGTTCTATAAGGCCTTGAGTGGGTTCCGGGAAGGACTAAGCGGGAAAAGAACTCTCAAATTCAGTGATGCTGGACACACCCAAACATCTGCTCTTTTCCTCTCATTGGCTGCATGTCATCAGTATTTGCCTACCCTACCATTCGTAAGTGATCTGTGAAGCAAGTTCTGGCTGCCTTTCCTTCATTCCACTTTTCTCTCTTCCCACATGCACGAGCATACAACTGAACTTCTTGCCTGACTCCAAACTTCAACAAATAATTTTCTCATCAGCCCATGTTTTCTAAAGGACAGCTGAAAACAGAGCTAGAGATCCAGGTGTTTCTTGTAACTTGACCCAAGAGCAATTTTTGTGTCTCTCTTCTTCGTTTCCCATTTTGCAAACCGTATTTGTGTATCTCTAAAGGAGAATATTTGTAGCTCAGGGTTAAAATGAGGGGTCCTTTAAGCTGGCCTCTTGCAGACACACACATGCATGTACAAATAGTGGGGGGTGGGTGTCCTTGGTGCTCTCTGGGCTTGTTTTCTTGCAGACATTTCATTACCCTAACTAGGTAACATCATCAGTGTTAGTAAGGAGCAGTGATGATGTTGCCTAGTTAGGGTAATGAAACGTCTGCAAGAAAACAAGCAAACTCAGAGAGCACCAAGGACACCCCCCCACACACACACTATTTGTGTATGCATGTGTGTGTCTGCAAAAGGCCAGCTTAATCATCAAGGTGACATCCTGTGCACACCAACTTAAAATTAAACCCAACTGAGCCACATAGGAATTAATAAAGAATGTTTGGTTAAATTCAAGGGTTTGTTATTTTGTTTGTGAAAGCAAATATTAATTTTGCATTTTATAATAAACACTTTACTTTTCATTTTGTTGCCAATTTTCTATCACTCATGCCTTGCCTCTTGATTAAGCGTTTTAAGATATGATCTATTTTTTTTAACCAACATGTTTTGAAAAACCTTTGTTCTAGCGTTATCTCTCTCCCATTCGCTCCAGAAGCAGGGCTTAGATTCGGTGTTGTTTCTCTAGGGAGATATAGCTCAAGTCATAAAGAAAACTATGACAAAGATATCTAAAAGGTATAAACAAATGAATTAACTGTGAACTATATATGCTTTGCCATAGGTATCTTTACTCCCTTTTCAAAATAATAATGGGTGGCCAGCATCCTCTGCCTCTACTGTAGAAAATAAATCTTTATGGTAAGTCTAATGCAGGCAGTGCTTGACTTATTATCACAATTGAGCCCAACATTTCTGTTGTTAAGTGAAACATTTGTTAAATGAAATTTGCTCCAGTTTACAAGAGTTCTTGCCACAGCTGTTAAGTAGATCACTGCAGTTGATAAGTTAGTAACAGGATTGTTAAGCGAATTTGGCTTCCCCATTGACTTTGCTTATCAGAAGGTCACAAAAGGTGATCACATCATCCCAGGACACTGCAATTGTCATAAATATGAACCAGTTGCCAAGCATCCACATTTTGAGCACATGACCATGGGGATGCAGGAAAGGCTGTAACTGTGAAAAATGGTCGTAAGTCACTTCTTTCAATGCTGTTATAACTTTAAACAGTGACTAAACGAACTGTTGCAAGTCAAGGATATTCCTTTTCTGCCATGGCATCCTATAATAGGACATACTAAAGTTATCCATGAACATGGGACTACAGGTTTAGATGGGTACCATTTCTTCTTAAGAACCATTTTTAAGCATATTCCTGCTGAAGGATGTTTGTCTTTGGAATATGAGTTCAGTATTCAGGAAGGAAGGCAAAGCTAACTACCGTATTTTTTGGAGTATAAGACGCACCGTTTTCCCTCAGAAAAAAAGGTGAAAATCTGGGTGTGTCTTTTACGCTGAATACAGCATTTTTGGCCTCCCAAAACCCCGTGCCCTTTCCAAAAATGGCCATGCATAGCCTTTAGGAGGCTTGCAGAGTGCTCCTGGGGGCTGGGGAGGCCAAAAATGAGCAAAAAAACAGGCTGTTTTTTGCTCATTTTTGCGGGCCCCCCCCCAGCTTCCAGGAGCACTCTACAAGTGTCCTATGCAGGCCTTTTTTTTTTTTAAACAAAAAACGGGCCCATTTTTACAAAAAACTGCAGAGTGCAAAAACCTTTTTTAAAAATTTGCCTCTTCAAAATCTTGCTGCATCTTGTACTCCAGTGCGTCTTATACTCCGAAAAATACGGTATATCTCTTAAGAAATTGTCAGCATGAAAAAACAATAAGGCGGCTGTGCTTGTGGTGGAATGGGGCAAAATGATGGCAGAAATACATGTAACTTCCCCTGCCTAGAATCTCCCTGAGGGAAACTCCTCAGCATCAGTGAATTTGCAACGCATCTGCTGGCCCTTTAGACAGTTAGATTCCAAGGAGAGGGAACGTCCAATGGAAGGGACAAAAATGCATTGTTGCCCATGATACCGAGGCTAAACAGATTATCTTTTAGCTCTCTACTACCAAAAAACATGAGATTCAAATGGCTGATTTGAAGAACTGATATAGCTGGCTGCTCTATGATCTGTTTTCTCTCCTTTGCAGGAAGATTAAACCTTTTAAAACCTGTTGCCAATAACAGGGACCAAGTAGTGTATTTGCTGATTGAAGAACATTCTATGTTGATCAAAAAGGCCAGCTCCTTGAAATGTCCTCACCAGGATCTGGGCATCCTTTGAATAATCAAAGATAATTTTATCAACAGGTTGGTTATGAAGATAGGAATATATGTGTATTTACAGGAATCTGAGCTACAACAGTCACCATAATCTTTGCAAATACTCTGGAAGCTGAAACAGGCTGAATAGAAACACCTTGAAAAGATAGGGTGTCCTAACAGTTACATCTCAGAAACATACTGTGGGATGAATTGACTCTGTATGTATAAGTCCAGAGCACTTTTTTTCTGGAAACACTGTGTTTATCTCAGGGTTTTCAACTGGCATTTGTGCTATTTGGTTTAGTTCGTGCCCAAGATCTTGTGCCATTATGTGTTCCCCTTGTGGATATTAGATATTTGAAGTTAGATGGCATTTGGTCCTTTTGGACTTGGAAGATTGAGTGACGTAATCTAGGACTGGTGAATTCTATGGTGTAGCCTCTTTAACTTCCATGCATTTCATATGAAAGGGGCCTACTGATGGGTTAATTACATTAGACTCCCATGCATATGGAGTTGTTTGCACCTCCCATCTTGCAATGAGAAAAGGTTTTCCCCCAGCATTGGGATTAAGACTGTTGAAATTGTTTAGGGTTCCACCAACTTGAGCTGTATTCCTTGTGGCTCAATTATTTTTCTTTGAAAGAAATTGAGAGAAATGTTTGGAATAGTCTGATTCCTGCTGTTTTTGGCTTCCTATTTTTGTGTTGGTTAGAATAGCTTTCTTTTAATCTATTTCCTTTGTCTCAATTAGGACATTATCTAGGGCCTGTCTGAATAGTTTGCCACCCTTGAATGGGCCTGATATGAAGACTGATTTTAATTTAGAGTACTTTCCAGTTCATCAGCTACAGCTGTCTTAAACTGTTATGTTAACTGTAGTGCCTTTGGCCAAGAACTGCACACTGTGTTCGCCAGCATCTGCCATCAAGGCAGAGACTTTGCTAGCTTGTTCATGCCTTACATGGGCTCCCTATCTTCTAGAGGGATTAATTGGAATAGCTGTTTGCCCCACAGGGTTGAAGCTTAGTGAAAATGAACATGGAAAGCCCCCGTGGCCTTAGCTGAAACCCTCGTGTACTTTGTTCCAGAATCTCTGTCTCCAGGCTTGTCTGGGTCCAGGTTATCTTCCCTGTCTTCATTTACTATTACTCCCAAGACCAGAGTTGCCAGGTGAGTATCTGCTAAGAAGTCTTAATTAGGTCTAGGGCTACCTATGAAAAGCTATTGAGAAAGGAGATGGAAGAATTTTCGTTTTCTCATTGCCCTGAGAAACTTCTACTCTGCTCTGAGGATTTTGTTAAAGGTGTTAGGGAATAGAAGCCATCAGACAGTAAATAACTACAGGTAATCTTTGACTTACAATCATTTGTTTAGTGACCCTTCAAAGTTACAACAGCCCTGAAAAAAGTGAGAAGCAAACTTCTCAATCATCTTCCGTCAAGCAAAACCAATGGGAGAAGTTGGATTTGCTTGGCGACAGCACAGTTCACTTATATACAGCTATTTGTTTAATAACAGTCCAAAAAAGTCTGTAAAAATTGGATGTGACTCACTTAACCACCACCTTGCTTAGCACTGGAAATTCTGGTCCCAGTTGTGATTGTAAGTTGGAGACTACCTGTACTGGGAAACCACTGCTAATACTGGGTCCAACAAGGACTTTGTTAGGCTCAGGCATTCCAGTTCTTTCTGTCCTGAGGTCTTGCAGACTTTCTTAAGCAGCTGGGGAATTCTGCTTTAGGGAAAAAGCCTGATAGATTTGAGATTTGGTTTTGGACTTTATTCTCATCTAGGGAAAATCCCCCTCCTCCCTATTTGACTGGTCTTGGAAGGAAAGCATTTGAACCATACGTAATATGTACATCTCATCCTAGGAGTAGGTGCCGTTCCTTGCTTGATTGGTGGTTTGATTCCCACCCCCCCACTCCGTGATAGTGGCCTTAACATTGACCTCTGTTGCAAATATCATGTAGCTTATTAGCCACTTATCTGACAATCTAGTCTCATGAGGAGAGCATGGTAATGAGACAAGAGGGCATATTAATGTGCCATTCAAGGTTAGTCACTTGGCTCACTTCCAGCCATAAAAGAGGATATATTAATGGACAGCTGTCCATGACCCTGCTAGGTCTGTTTTCCCTAGCCTATGCTTGTGTAGAAGATACAAGAGGAAAAAAACCCTTGGAGATCCACCTAGACTTAGGGAGTCCCTGGCAGAGTAAATAGACTTTCACGTAGCTGTTTTCTCTCTTTGGAAGCAATGTTAGTTCTAATCTAAGCCCTACCTCTGGAGTAAGTGAAGAGAAGCTTATTAGAGGATGCTCTGCCTCCACTGAAAAAAAAAAACCCAGAGGTTTCAGTTTGAAATTTGGAAATGGATGAGACAGAACTGATGAAAGTATCAGATCACATCATCTTGGAAATATTTACATTGATTGATACCTGTCTTCAGAGCTATGAGCAAAGGCTAATAATGACACATAGCAAATGTGCAGATATTTGGGCTGATGTTCAAAGATGCACCAAACGTTCCATTTCCATACTTGGGTGCTTTAATGTCTAAATTACTCTTCAGATAAAAAATATTTACAAAATGCACCAAAGCATAAGGAGCTATGATACAATAGAAGCCAACCAGCCACATAAAAAAGTCCAGAGCTGTTCATAAATAAGAGGAAACATGGCTAGATCAAGACAGAAAAAGCAGACTGCCAGATGGATACTGAAGCTTTTAGATCTTTACAGGTTCCACCCAGCTGAGGAAGCTAACCACCATCCTTGTACACTCCTTTCTAGGCTGAATGCATTACACATGTATAGTTCCTGAAAGGTAAACTTACAATTCCTATGCTCTGCACTGTGGAAACATGACATACAATCTCAAGCGTGTTCAACATGTACAGTATTATGGACTTCATACCATGTTTTCCTGAAAAAGACCATTGGTCTTACCTCTGTGCACTGAGGGAGATTCCATTCCCACTCTAAGGAAACGGGTCCAGCGTTCACATAGGATTCATCCTGCAATCAGCACGACATCCTTTTGATCTATGCCTTCAGTAAGAAACTGAAAT
Source organism: Thamnophis sirtalis (assembly GCF_051295495.1). Lineage (NCBI taxonomy): Eukaryota > Metazoa > Chordata > Lepidosauria > Squamata > Natricidae > Thamnophis > Thamnophis sirtalis. The sequence continues at coordinate 38,398,471 of NW_028261386.1, read as the reverse complement.
TAGTCAAGTCAGGGAGGCATGTCCAAACAATTTAAGGGCGGGCGACAGGCTGGTCAAGGGTCCCTTCCGCTGAATGAACTCTTTGAAGCACACGTCATCCAAACACTGCCTCAGCCGAGGTGAACAAGTCCAGCTTGTAATGTTTGATAAAAGGCAATGGCGAAACCCAAGTTGCAGCCCTGCAGATCTCTTCCACCGACGCCTGTGCAGCCCAAGCGGCAGTGATGGCGGCTCTGCGAGTCGAATTCGCTGTGATGCTGTGCGGTACTGGTCTGGACTGCTATTCATATGCTATAGTTATGCAGGCCTTCAACCATCAACCAATTGTGGACGGTGATACCTTCTTACCCATGGACCCAGGTTGAAACGAGACAGAAGGACCTCAGCCCATCGGAAGAAGGCTGTCCTCTTTAAATACCTACAAACTGCCCATCTTACATCCAATTTATGCCATCTCTTTTCAGTTGGATGAGTGGCTCCAGGGAAAAAATCCAGTAAAAAGACCTCTTGGGATCTGTGAAACCATGAGTTCACTTCAGGCACAAAGGCCGGGTCAAGTCTGAGAATAACTCTGTCCGGACATATGATACACAAGTCCCTCCATACCGATAGTGCCACTAATTCGGAAATCCCCCTGGCCTAGGTAATGGCCATGAGGAAGGCCACCTTGAAGGTCAGTAGTCTGAGGCTTGTTGTTTTTAATGGCTTGAACAGTGGCAATGTAAGAGCCTGCAAGACAATAGATAGGTCCCATGATGGGTACCAATGCACCACTGGTGACCAGAGATTGGTTGCCCGTTTCAGAAAACTACGCACCCGTGGATGCTGCGAGAGAGAATTGGTGCCCTCACCCGATAGAATGATGGATAAGGCAGCTACCTGCCTCCGGAGGGTGTTGGGAAACAGGCCCCTGTTCAGTCCATGCTATAGAAAGTTCAGGACATGAGGAGTGAAAGCCGAGAGAGCGTTGATGTGCATCCTGGTACACCATTTGCTGAATGCAGCCCAGGTCGCATTGTAAATCCGGTTGGTAGGCGTTGGTCTGGATGCTTAAATAGTCTTAATAACAGCCTCGGAGAAGCTGCTCTTTTTCAGGAGGTCCCTCTCAAGTGCCAGATGGTTAACTGGAGCCACTGCAATTCTGGATGGTCCAGTACCCCCTGGCTGAGAGAGATCTTGTCTTCGGGTATTTTCCAGGGGCATGATCCGGATAGATTGATCAAGTCCGTGAACCAGGCGTGTCTCGGCCAATGAGGTACTATCAGGAGTACCTCCATCCTCTCTGTATTCAGCTTGCTGATGACTTGTGAGAGGAAAGGAAGAGGGGAAAAGGCGTACAAGAGGCCATGAAGCCAATGGCTGTGTAGGGTGTCAATGCCTTCTGCTCCTGGAGACTGGTACCTCGAGAAAAATCTCAATAGCTGAGCATTCTCCGGAGTGGCGAACAGGTCTACTAACGGTCGGCTGAACCTCTGGGAGATGTTCTGGAACAGATCCGGATGGAGGTGCCATTCCAAATAGTCGATTGTTGTCCTGCTCATCCAATCTGCTTGAACATTGGCTGTTCCAGATATATGTTCCGCTTGTATGAAGAGGATGTGACCTTCTGCCCAGAGGCCCAAGCATTTTGCTTTGTGCATCAGGGACCTGGAGTGGGTGCTGTCCTGACAGTTCACATGTGCCTTGGTGGCTACATTATCCGTCAGCAGGAAAACATGGTGACCAGATAGCTTCTCCTGGAAACGATGCAGGGCCAGATGGGCTGCCCTGAGTTCCAGCCAGTTGGCGTTGTTCTCTAGTTCATCCGATTGGATCAAGATGTTGTCCAGCTAACATTCCAGATGTATTGGACAGACCTGAGAGGGGCTGCAATCACTGCCAACAGTTTGGTGAAGTCCTGGGAGCCAATGAGAGGTTGAATGGAAGGGCCCTATACTGATAGTGATGGTCTGCATAACAGAACCCCAGGAATCTCCTGTGGGATGGGCAAATGGGAACATGCAAATATGCCACCTTGAGATCTATGGAAGTGAGGAAATCCTCTTCTCAAATGCAAGCGAGGATGGATCAGAGGAATTGCATTTTGAAGTGTTTGTACTCTATGTGTACATTCAGCCTCTTTAGGTCCAAAATTGCTTTCCACTCTCCCGAGTTCTTTGGGACAAGGAACAGAATTGAATAGAATACTGTCCTTTTGTGACCCCTTGGAACGGTTCTATCACCGTGATATCCAATAGGTGATGAATTTCTGCCACAATGAGGTCCCCTTTGAATGGTCTCCTTGGGGTAAGACACTGGATAAAGTGATGAGGGGGAAGGGAGGTAAAGTTTAAGGCAGTGATGGCACACCTTTTTTGCCTTGGGAGCCAGAAGCATGTGCATGCATTATCGCGTGCATTCGCATGCCCACCCCATAATTTAATGACCCCCACGCCGTGCCCATATGCATGTGCGCGTGAGCTGCCTAGCGCAGGGGCACGACTTTCTTGGAGCCTGGGGAGGGTGAAAATGCCTCCCCGCAGAGGCCGGAAACAGCCCCTTTTCCGACTTCCGATGGGTCCAGTAGGTCCGTTTTTCACCCTCCCCAGGCTCCAGAGGCTTTCTAGGAGCCTGGGGAGGGCGAAAATGGCCTGCCCCACACCCCAGAGGCCCTCTGGAACTCAGAAATGGCCCATTATCTGATTTCCGGTGGGCCCGGTAGGTCCGTTTTTTTCACAGTCCTCAGGCTCCAGAGGCTTTCTAGGAGTCTGGGGAAGGTGAAAAATTGCCCAACAGGCAAACCGGAAGTTCGGGAAAGGACTTCCAGGTTGCCCATTGGACTGATTTTCTCCCTCCAGAGGCTTCTGGTGGCTTCCCTGAAGCCTCCGGAGGGTGAAAAATAGCCAAACACGCAAACTGGAAGTTTGGGAACGGACGTCCGGGTTGCCCATTGGGTCATTTTTCTCCCTCTGGAGGCTCCCCTGAAGCCTCCAGAGGGCACAAAACAGCCTAACGCACACACCAGACGTCTGAACTTCCGGTTTGCGTGTTGGGTGGTTTTTCGCTCTACAGGGGCTTCAGGTTTTCCTAAAGCCTCAGGGGGACAAAAAAACTGTCCAATGCACAAACCAGAAGTTCGGAAACAGACTTCCAGGTTGCCCATTGGGCCGTTTTTCTCCCTCCGGAGTCTTCAGGAGGCAAAAAACAGCCCAATGTGCAACCGAAAGTCCTTCCCCAAACTTCCGATTTGCGGGTTGGGCTATTTTTCACCCTCTGGAGTCTTCAGGAGGTTTTACTGAAGCCTCCAGAGGGTAAAAAATAGCCCAACCCGCAAACCAGAGGTCCAGACGTCCGTTCCCGAATCCGGTTTGCGTGTTGGGTGGTTTTTCGCTTTCCAGAGGCTTCCCTGAACCTCCGGAGGGCAAAAATAGCCCAATGCGCAAACTGGAAGTCTGTTCCCAAACTTCCACTTTGTACATTGGGCTGTTTTTCATCCTCAGGAGGCTTCAGGGAAACCTCCTGAAGCCTCTGGAGAGCGATGAATGAATGTCTAATTGGGAGTCACTTGGATTTCTGAAAGGGTCGCTTACTAGCTCCTCAAAAGGGTCTTCTGGAGTAGGGCTATTGCCTGTCTCTATTCCGGAAGGAGCGCCTGTGCTGGGGACGGTTGGCTCCATTCCCGTCAGGGAATCCAGTGTCAGCAGACTGAAATCGCTGTCTGCGAGCATAAGGAGAAGATCTACGGTCCACTCTCCTATTGCTGGAAGGTAAGACTTTCTTTTTATATTTGTTCTCAATCAGTACTGGATCCAGAGCGTCACCGAACAGGTTGCCCCCCTTGAAGGGGGCTGACGCCAAATGCCATTTCGAAAGCATGTCAGCATCCCAGTGGCGAAGGCAAGCAATCCGACGAGATGTAACATTGGAGGCCAAGGCCCTAGAGGCAAACTTGGCAGCGTCTAAGGTGGCGTCGGCCGAATATTCAGTGGCTGTCACCAATTTGTTAATGTCCCAGCGAAGCCTACTGTCCTCTGGGGGAATCCTTTCTAATATTTGGCGGAGCCAAATTAGGGATGCCCTATTAAAGAAAGAGGCTGCTGTAGCAGCCCTAATAGCCCATGCGCAGGCCATGTGGGTTTTGCGGAAGGAAGCTTCTGCCTTTTTATCCTCTAGATTCAGGCTCTCCATGTAATCGGAGGCGGGAACGATGGATGGAGATGTAAGAGCTGCTACAGGGTCATCAATCTTGGGCCATTGAAGCAGCTTTTCCAATTCAGGAGCCACATTATAGAGACGCCAGTCAGAGCCACTAGGAGAAGTGACCAAACCCGGTTCAGACCATTGGTCCTGGATTGTATCCCTAAACAATGGTGGGGAAGGAATGCAATGTAGGTCAGCGGGTGGCCCAGTGAACATCCATTCAATAGGAATCGTACGAGGAGGTACGGAACCTTCCGCCCATCCCATGTTTGTCACAGACTTAGCTTTATGCAGGATAGTCTTAAACCGGGATGGATTAAACAGACCGGCGAAAGTGGGTTTGCTAGGTTCTAAGTCCTCATCTTCAGAGAATCCTATTTCATCAACCTCCTCTTCCCCTGATAGGTAGCAATCATTGGTAATGGAACGACAGGAACAATTATGTTCCTGCAGGCCTAGTTGATCCTTGGCTGTTGGATTGTGCTTGCTAGCTGGTGTTGGATCAGATGGGAATGCTGCCTTTATCCCTTGAATGATGACCTCAGATAGGTAGTTACACATTTCTTGAGTAACAGCAGAGCTTGGGGCCGCAGGAGGACAGAGACCCTCTGCTTGGGAGGTAGGTGCCGAGGTCATCGGTGTGCTGGATGGTTCCTCAGCGCTTTCCCCGGTTGTGTGAAAGCAATCAAATGGGGCAACGGTGTCTTCCAAGCAAGTCGCCTGTAATGCTGGGGGCTCAGGTAGTGCATCCAGAGAGAAGTCACGTCTCTCCTTACTTGGTGAAGGAGAGGAAACAGCAGCGGAAGTACTTGCTTGGTGCATTGAAGCCTTTTGGGCCTTGTCAAATTGTTTTTCCAATGCCTTCTGACATCTAGATAAATGGTTGTCAGGAGCAGTAGATGATCGTTTGTGAGATGTCTTGGCTTTAGCCTTGCTAGTGGTTGGTCTATTGTCATCCATATGGCAGCTGGAATGTGCCTCTAGGCGAGGGCGTGACCCCTTCAGATGTCGAATCTCCATGCTGAAATAAAGTTGAAGGGAGTGAATATTTTCTTTTGACCCCCGAAATAAGCGCTTAGCCTTATTTTCAGGGCGGTCTTATTATTTTTGAGATGTAGGAGGCAGCAAGCATGGTTGCTGCTGTGTTGCAGTATTTTTGGGGGAGGGCTTATTTTCAGGGGAGGGCTTATTTTAGCATATGTGCTCAAAAGCCCAATTGGGATTATTATATGGGGAGGTCTTATTTTCAGGGAAACAGGGTAGTAATGTACAGAATTTAGACATACATAGCAGAAGTTGTGTTTACCTGTTTTTGCTCAAACATGGTCTCTTCTTTGTTTTTGTGACATCTGTTGGCCTTTTCTTAGATGTCATTTGCTCATAAGCCTTCATCCCAACTTGGTTTCTCATTTGTAACAGCTTCTCAAAAGACATTGAAGATAATTCTGAAGGAAAAGAAAACACAAAGATATACAGATATACATCAAAGTATCTGAAATATTTACACCAGTCTTTGGCAATCCAAGCACTCTCAGATGTATTGATTTAACATGTGGAATTTTTTAGTAATGGACCATGTTGCCTCAGATACTCAAGTTAGGAAAGCTGATTGACATTTATTTTCTACACCACTGTAATCCAGAGGCTCTCAGCAGCTTACATAAAGAATAAAATCAAATCAACACATTTATATAAGACTAAAGCAACCTGCACAAAAACCATAAACAATAAAAACAAAAACTGAACATGGCTTGATAAAATCAGAAGCAGACATGTATTGAATGCTGTAATTCCTTAACAGAAAAAAAATGTTTCCTCCATGTTCTCCAAATACATAAGCAGATAGATATTTTTTTTCGGTCATTGATTGATAAAAGTACAATCAGTAAAATGACAATGTAAAACTATTCCCTAACAACAAGAACTATTAGCAACCATTTGTGGGCAAAGGTTACACATAAGGTAGTAAAATGTGTTACTTTTAGAGACATAAATATATATTTTATATTTAAAGATAGTGCAGATAAAAGCTATCAAAGTGCCATGCAAATATAAATAAAAGAAGGGTTATCAACTGGCAGTAAATGTCCCTTTAGTACTGCCTGTTTTAGTCACTAAAATTATTTGGAATTATATTGTGATTGAAAGTAGCAATCCTTGACCTTCTATATCTTTGTACTGTATCTAACTTGATTAATTTGAAGGTTAAGATGGCCTCATTGGCGAAACCATACAAATTCAGTGTCTTTTGAATCACTGTTTCCCAGGAAGGTGATTATTTTATCATTTATTTATTTAATTTTTATGCTGCCATCTCCGCCACAGGGTACACTGGGCCGCTGTTCATACTGTTACATAGTTATATATGAGTTCTGTGTAGCAACAGTGCTTGGGCTTTAGTTGCAAATAATTTAATTGCAGCAGGGATAAACTGCTCCTCTAGAAAAATAGTAACTTTTCATTGCTTTTCATTGCTGATGTAGATCTCTGTGAACAGTGGGATACATAGTCCACCTGGGCATTTCTGTTTGAAAAACTATTCCTAGTTACTCTTACATCAATGCACGCCTATCAGAGCTATTTTTTCCATACACATCAGAGCCAGAGCCAGGGCTGCAGTATTTAAACAATATAGCATCATAAGAGCTTGTAACACCTCAATAAAACGTTATGTGCCTTCTTGGCTAGAGAGCTCATCCCATAATTATATTTGCTTAACTTCATGCAAAACTTCTTATACCAAAAATATTTTCTTGGCTGCTATGATTTCCCTTTAGTACCCCTAGAAGGAAATAACTGTAGTGACTAGAAATCAGCAGGAAATTGAATCACAGTCTCAAGGCAGATTTTTCTTTAATTGAAAAGTGATTTTTTTTAAAAAAAAATTAAGTATGTGATGTTTGTGCCTTAGGTGCCAAATCAAGTATATTTGTTCACCTGGTCATTTAATAGCATTTAAAAGGTTTTTTTTTACACATCTTAAGCCTTCCCTATGATTTATCTTCCTGGCAACAGTAATTTATATTATTGTTATGAGATTTACATAATTTGTCCTAAAGATTCAAATAATGAGAAAGCTTTCTCTAAAACTAACACATTATTTCTATGATGATGTTTCAGAAGAAAATTTTACCTTATTTTTTCTAAGCTAAGTCCAATGCTTGTGATTTACTATTATGGCATCAATTAGATATGTCATGTTCCTGGCTAACCGTTGGTTAACTCTCTTTTAGATAAAGAAAAAAATGTTTATTAAGGTGACACACAATTTCTAATAATAACATTCATATATCCTGGTACATTACATAGCAGAGGTAAATTTTAAAAATATTTTCTGGGTTTCCTACTTTGATCAGAGTTGATTTGCTATCTACCCTGCCTCCACTCCTGAGTGAAGTTTTAACTCATATTTTCCAATTTTACTGTGAAATGTGAAATGGTAATTCTTAGTCAAGATCATGCAATATTCTGCTGAAATTAACCACTAGAGCTGATTATATACTTGTGATATAAGAATAAAGATTAATTACAATGAATCAAAATGCTGCCTGCTTTACCAAGTGCTATCTACATCAACTGGCAAATTTTTGTAGGATCAAAATAAATTTATTTCCCACCTCTTGCCATTCAAGATTATTTTGTGAACTAAATAAGAGTCAATGTGTGATCTTCCTCTGTGTAAGAATGCTGCTTCCTCTATATAAAACATACCTATGGCATTTCTCCACATCTAGATTGCAAATTGAATTTGCTTTTTAAAATACTGGTTTCTTTCTCCTTCAGCTGAAAGGGCTCTTGATAGCCATTTCATACTTGCAAATGAGGTATAATTAGTGTCTCTTTCCTATGACTTATGAGCAGCACTTTTCTTACAACAGAAAATTAAATAGAGAAAGAGACGCTGTAAGGTATATGCTCTATAATCATTGAAATCTTTTGGAATGTAAGCCCTTCTTTTTCCTTGCATTCACATGTACTAAGTAAATGGGTGCTGAAATCACCACAGGCCAGGCAATGAAAACCAAACATGTTCTCCATATTCACTATACTGTACTATACTGCAAGCATCTCCTTTCACTTGAAACTTCAGAGCAGAATTTTGAAGTTAGTGCTCTAATACGTCAAAGCTTTTTATATTTGACTACACTTCTGAATGATTACTTACCGTATTTTTCAGAGTATAAGACGCACCAAGATTTTGAAGAGGCAAATTTTTAAAAAAGTTTTTGCACTCTACAAACCTCCCCAAAACGGCCCATTTTTCATCAAAACAAAGGGCAATCATAACCTTTGGGAGGGTTATAGATTGCTCCTGGGGTCTGGGCGGAAAACAAGCACAAAACGGTCCATTTTTCGCTCATTTTTGCCCTCTTTAGCCCCCAGGAGCACTCTGGAAGCCTCCTAAAGGCTATGCATGGCCATTTTTGCAAAGGTGGGGTTTCAGGAGGCTACAAATGCTGTATTCTGTGTATAAGACATATCCAGATTTTCACCCTCTTTTTTGAAGGCAAAAAATGCGTCTTATACTCCGAAAAATATGGTAGTTCATATTTTTCACACTGCTATAGACTTTTGTATTACAGCTATATTCTAAGGGAATACTTTTCTTTTTATATATAAATGGAAATTAAAGTCCAAACTATTGTTGTAAAGCTTTAAGAACAATAAGAATACAACAAACTAAATTAGAGCAGGAAATATTTAAAAGAACAGAAAAAAATAAACGTGCAATAAGAAAATTTTAAAAAGAGCAAGACAGAAAGAAAAATATAAAGACGTAAACAGTGGCTTCTGATATACTTCACAGCAAAAACAATTATATTTTAACCCTTCTCTAAAACAGGGGTGTCAAACTCATGTCGTTAGGGCAGTGTCACGTGACATATTGGGACTATTTCCCCCCTTTGCAAAACCAGACGTGGGCATTGCCAGCGCATGACGCATCCGGGTCACAGGCTGCGAGTTTTACAGCACTACTCTAAAGTTATATCTCTATAACTTTTTTTAATTTTAAGCAAAATCTCCATAAGGGTTTCCAGTCAATGAATGTAGATACTGACTTTTTCTAATCAAAGAAGTTACTTTATCCATTAACAGCAAGATCTGTTAATTTTGTCAATTATTCCTCTACAATTGGTTCTGCCAAGTGTTTCCATATCTGCGCATGTAATATTCTTGCTGCAATAATCATGTATTGAAATATTCTTCCATGACTCTTCAAACTTTATATCATCAATTGCTTAAGAATGTGCTATTTAACATTTTTGCCATATGCTAAATAAATAAATAAATAAATCAACTAAAAAATGTTCTGGCTTCAATTGCATAAAGGTAAAGGCAAAGGTTTTCCCTGCTCAGTTGTGTTTGACTCAGTGGTATGCATCTGTTTCTTGGCTGAGGTAGCCAGTGCTGTCCGAAGACCCTTTGACGGTCATGTGACCAGCACAACTATATATAGAGGTACACAGAATATCTTATTCTTCAAAACCTTGTTTCAATATTACGTATTTGAATCAATTTTTAAAATTGTTTTTAACCTATCACCAAGCATATCTCTTGTTCACGTCTCCAATATATATTGGAAATGCCTTTACATATTCTAATTTCTCTGGCGTTGTGTACCAACTAAAGAAGTGTTTTTCAACCAACAGAACATAAAACTGGTTTAAATAGCAAATGACTCTTTTTTCTAAATGAGGAAAGGGCCCACATGAAAGAGCAGAGAAGGTCTGAACAGTGTTTCCAGCTTCATACACTGAGCAAGGGAGCTGAACATCTCAACACAACAATGCCTTAGATTTCATACTGTTTGGATGGTTTTTTTAAAAAAAATTAGGCTTTGTGGAAGACAGTTGCCGCAATGGAATACAGTATTTTAATATAATTAGCTCTCACTGATTATTCAGAAATAGTTTTTGATTTCAGCATAGGGGAAGATTGCTCCAGTGCCAAACATTTTTTAATTCCTCATAGTTCTCAATATTTTAGAATATGTTCAACTTTTTTGAACATTTTTTTTTCTGTATGCTATTAAAATTTACTGTAATTGGTTAATAAGACTGGTCAATTGTTCCAAAGCAAAAAGTGATAAAAGGATTTTTTAAAAATAAGTTAATATAATACATTAACAGATGAAGAAATAAGTCAATATGTAATTATCTCTAGCAATAGAATAAAAAACATTTATCCAATTGACAAGTAGGAATTCTATATTTATTCATTTTATTTTTTTAGAAAGCTCCACTGAACCATATCAAAGGCCTTGTCTGCAATCAAAGAGACCATCACTCCTTTTAAGTTTTCTGAATGTGCATCTAGAATACCAATTAGTAATTTAGTATTATAAAAGACCTCCAAGCATCCGATAAGCCAGATTGTGCAGGATGGATAATTGAATGTAGTATCAGTAGTCTACATGGCAGAGTTATTTTCAATATTTTTGCATCAATATTTAACAGCTTGATTGGATACTAGCTTATACAACTATCTAGTTCCTTCCCAACTTTCAAAATTAATTATACAAGTCTTGAAGGACACTGGAAAGACTTTATTTAAAAAGTATAATTATAGTCCTCCAGTTTGATTGAGCAAAGACTTCAATTTATATTTTATGCCTCTCAGTTGAATAACCATCTGTAAAAAAAATCATCCTATTTTCATAGATTTAATAACATTTTTTCTTGCAGAGATAAAGATATAATTAAGCAGCTAGTATATGTAATTAAAGAACTACTAAATTATATAAACATGTACTTTCTTCCTTAGTTGCATTGGACTATTACATCATTAGGAATATTTTTAAACCCATTGTTTTTATTAAGTAACAATAATTAAATATTGTAACTATATATTCTTAATAATAAATATGATTTACACTGTTGCTAGTGTTTCAGATGTGTGGTTGATAATTTATTAAGTTCTCATCTTGCTTCCAATATCATCTCTTTGTACAATTCAATTAATAGCTTGTTTCAACTGCAAAGAGAGTGTTGAAGTTTGTATTCAGCAGTCATAAATGCTTTTTTTATTGGGTTGTTGATGGTGAGGGTGACACATTTATCCAGTCTAAACTCTACTGAAATATCTTGGTTGAGGGTTGAGCATCTATTCTGTTTCAGATGTTTTTCTATAGTTTCAGTCCTCCATGTAAATATTATGGTTAGCCATGCAGGCAGTCAGATATTCAGACTAGATTTAGCATTTATGTCCATTTTTTTTTTTTTTATTTTCTTTTTTTTTTAGGTTTTTTTTATTTTTTTTTCTTTTAAAACTGTTTATTTCATTTTCATTTTATACAATCACTTATATAATGTGCATTTAAAAAAAAAAGGGAAAATCAATGAACACAACTCATCTTCCACCATAGAAAACCAACATAGCACTTCAATCCCCCATACACCCTTTCTTCTCCCCCTCCAACTTTCATTTCTCCCCTCCAACATTCCCCTCTTCTACTTCCCTTCCCCCTCAAACATTCCTTTCTCCCCTTCCCTCCATCTCACCCTCCTTACATTCCCCTCTCACTCCCTCTTTACTTCTCCCTCTTCTTTCCCTCTACTCCTCACTTTGGTGTATCTCTACAATTCATTAATCTATTCAGTTTATAAGAAAAATGAAAAGAAAAAAGAGAAAATTAAAAAAAAAGAAAAAAAAAGAAAAGAGAGCAACAGTATACAAGTGCATTCTTATTGTTCTGAAAATTGGGACTGTATTTCCACCCTCCCCCCTCCCCCCCTAAACCCGCCTCCCTAACCCCCTTTCGGCTTCCCAGGTCCCATACCCGGCATAACTTTTTATCAAGCACAGTCTGGAGTATATTAAAATCAAATAACTTTAGAATTAAAAGATAAAAGATAAATGAAAAACAAAAAAAAGGAAATAGTAAAAAAAGAAAAAAAACCACACACACACACAAAAAAAAGGAAAAACGGGAAAAGTCAACAAATTCTCTACATTAAACTCAGCTTCCCATCATTTTTAAATCTTAAACAATGTACCTCATTCCTAATTTCAGTTATTTTATTACTTGCAGGATTTCAAACTATATTGAAACCAAGTAAGTTAATTAAATGGAATTCCAGCGAAGGCCTTATCTCTTTATTTAAATATCCAAACCTTTGATTTATCTCTTTTACCTCCTTCTCTATTAAACCATTTAAACATTCAAATACTTCTCTCGGTTTCCTTTTCCAACTCCTCCCATCCTGCCTTTACCCGTGTCCATATATATATTTTATTTTCATCCGTACTCCTCTTATATTTGCTTCTCCTTCCTGCAGACTCTATAGGTATATCTTTCCAAACATTATATTCAAATAACAATTTATACAAAGATCAGCTTACTTTCTGTCTCAAAATAAACTCTACTTAAACCTTCACTACCCTCCCATCTACCCCACACTTCCCAGCTCCATTCAACCCAAACCACAATCCAAGAAGATCACGATCTCCGCTCTCCTCACCCTAAAAAATAAATCATGAACAATTAAGTAGAAATTCAAAGTTATCCATCGAATCCTGTTTAAATCCCATACAATATATATTCCAAAATCATCGCCACTTCTTTCAGTCTCTTTCAGTCTCAATGTCTCTTCGTCAGTATGCAGCTATACCGTTTTACCCAAGACAGAAATCACAAAGTATTATTCAGATTAAAAATTAAGCAAATGTTTTAGAAGCATAACTAAGTCTTTATTCTCTACTCTTCTGCCCTTCCGGAGGGGGAAAGCAATGCCTCTCGCCTTGTAGCCACGTGTTCCGCTGTTTCTCTTCTCCTTCTCCTTGTCTTTCTCCATGTCCGGGTAATTCAGGAAGTCCCGCCTTCAGAATATTGTAATAGAAATCTCGGGCTTCCCAAACAGAGTTGAGGCAATGTTTTTGGTTATCAAATGTAACAGTAATACCAAACGGCACTTCCCATCTGTATTGTATCTGAGAGTTTCTGAGTTCCTTAGTTAAGAAGGCATAGTCTCTTCTGGCTCTTAATATTTGAGGTGGTATTTCTTTGAAAACAATCAAGTCCTGTCCATCAATTCGCAGCCTATTATTGTAGAACTCCTGTATTATCGCGTTTCTGGATTCTCTTGTGGCAAAATATATAATTATGTCCCTCGGAAGTTGTCGCTGTTTTGCTACGTACGAATTATGGCGATAGATTTTTTGAATCTGCCAATCAAAGTTAAGTCCCGGACTTCCCACTGAACGACTAAAAGCCTCAAAAAAGGTCTGTTTCAAATTCTCCTGCTCATTTTCACGCAATCCCCTAACTCTTATTGCAGACTCAGTCTTCTTATAATTTATCATGACAAGTTGTTTTTGCGCAATTTGGATTTCCTGTTGTAATATTTCAATTTTAGATGTCAGGTTGGAATTAGCTTCTTCCAAAAGTTCCAATTTATCCTCCATTCCAGCAATATAATCTGTCATAACATTCATAACCTCGATCATATCCTCCTTTGTTTGAGCAATTTTGGCATCAAGTCTGTCATAAAAGTCTGAAATAAATTTTTGCATTTCCTCTCTGAACTCTTTAAGGATTTCAAAAAAAAATTCTTTCGTTAGGAAATCTCCAGTAGAGGGCGTAGAAGGCAAGGACAGCGGCTTTGTAACAAATGCCTGAGATGAGCGTCTGGGTTTCGATTTCGGTGCCATGATAAAAAGGGAAGCAAACAGAGTCTCTGCTCACGTTAATTTGAGATAAGGTAGTTTTAACAAACCCCTGGCAATCAATAAAAAGAAATCTTCGAGGGAACAGGGCTAATTAGTTTGTAATCCCTTAAGTCTGTCCAGGAGGTTGAAGATATATCGTTATAGCAAATGCGGAAGTTACAAAATCGCCATTTTTTTTTAAAGAAAAAAAAGGTTAAACAAAAGGAGTCTTTTATAAAATTGAAGCTGGTATTTTAAATAGAGAAAAAGGAAAAATTCACAGGTATGTTCACTGCCCGGATTGATCTTAAATAGGTTAATTACAAAGGCTTGTTCTGGGGGGGGAAGTAACTCGCCTAGAGCTGGAAAAAAAAACAGCTGAGAAGATCTGGCCGGAGTAAATGACTCAGCTTTCGTTGATTCACTCTCTTTCGTTCGCAGCCAAAAAGAAAAAAAAGGCTACGAACTTCAAAGAGGACTCTAACTGGCTGAGGGACCCTCCCTACTTTTTCCTTGCCTGGAAAAAGAGATATCTAAGATCTTAAATAGATATACGAACCAGAACTCTGAGGGCAGCTTCATTAAGCTGCCGACGGCGGCAAGAACCTCCCCCGGAAAGCCAGTTCACTGTCCATTTATGTCCATTTATTGAATCCTTCCCAAGAACCTGTGATAGGGAGATGTTGTTTGGTGATGTTAGAGGTATTGTCACAGGTTGCAAGCTGTTCGAAGTATAGGATCAATATTCTGCAATTGATTGATGGTGGTTTTGACAATGCTGATATTGTTCAAGTGGTCCTCCAGTTGTTTTGGGATGGCACCCAAGGCACTTATTACTATTAGTACTATTTTTGCTTTCTTTTCCACATTCTTCTTTTCACGGGTCTTTGTATTTTGTGATTTACTCCAGGTTTTTTTTCTATCCTGCTGCCTCTGGTATTGGTACATTTATTATCCAGACTTTTTTTATCTTTCTTATCAGTAATTGTTAGTTAGGTTTGTCACACAGCCAGATGTTCAGACTGCATTTGGTATATATCTTTATGTGTATATACACACACACACACACATCCCGTCTTGAACAATATTGGGATGGTTCATAAATTAACTTGGCTGGTATACAATGCCCTGAATTGATTAGACATTCTATCAAGGGATGGGAGGATGCCTAAAAGAGAACTGAAATTAAGTAATCTGAACAGAATAGGATTTTAATGTGGAATCACTTACCAGTCATCCACAGGTATATTGTGCACACAAATATATTTGGCTTTGTTTCAGGTGGATTGATGGCTAAAGCCCAGCTTTTGCAGAAAAGGGGAATTTTAGAAGAGCAAAAGGAGATTTGATTATAATTGGAATGAAGCTAAAAGTGTGTATTTCCCTTTCCTTGCTCCATCTATGTAGTTCCCTTAGTTTCTTTGTGAAATATGCTACATGAATATTACATAATTAAAGCAACAGAAATAGCACTAAGACTTGTACACTGCTTCACAGTGCTTTACAGTCTTCTCTAAATGGTTCACAGAGTCAGCATATTGTTCTCAACAATCTGGGTCCTCATTTTATCAACCTCGGAAGGATGAGTCAACCTTGAGCCGCTGAGAATCGAACTCCTGAAATGGGCAGTGAGTCAGCCCTGCAGTACTGCCTTCTAACCAATGCGCCACCAGGGCTCTTAAAGGCAGCAATAACACCAACTCCATCCTGGTATTTTCTCTACGTTTGCTCCAGAAAATTAAGAACAAAATGTATTCTTTGGTTGCAAAGTTACTGAAAATGCAAGGGAAATTATATATTTTATTTCAATCTCAACAAGGAATTTGCCATTTTGGCTCAAACCTATAACCAATCAAATCAACCATTCTGCTCAAGGAGGAAGGATTGAAGAGAAGAGAAAGAATATGTGTTACATTTCTTCCTGACAGAAGTTCCTTCTGTTTATCTTATTTTTAAATTTTTTAAAAAGTGTCAAAGGTTTGTCATTTACAACCTAAAATAAATCAATTTATTTTTATGCAGCTAACCAGTGAATGCCACTTGTCATCAACATGCTTGACTGAACATTTTTCTGTCCTCACGCTAAACAATAACCTCTCACAGTTCCCCTGGTTTTTGCTTCCCACGCCAAACCCAATTATTAATTTGAAGTTCTTGTTAGTATTGAATCAAGGTGAATACAATGGTAACAAAAAACAAAATAAAAGAGTTTGCTATTTAAAGGGAGACATATATATATATATATGTGTGTGTGTGTGTGTGTGTGTGTGTGTGTGTGTGTGTGTGTGTGTGTGTGGTGTGTGTGTGTGTGTGTGGTTTTTTTTTGTGTGCTGATAAAGGGAGACTAGTATAGATCTATTTCAAGCTATTTAGCTCTCATCAGCTAGCCTCCCTAAAGTCTCCCTTTATTTATTTATCAGCACAAATAAAAAAAACAAACACAAATATAACAAAGGCAACAGTAAAAATATTGGGTTTCTGTCGTGATGGACTCTTGTGACGAGCCGATTGACAGATGATGGAAGCAGTTAGCTTCCTCCCATAATTAGGGCTTACCAGGGGTTGTAAAAATCTAATAGATACCTTTCACCCTGGCTTCGCTGATAACGGATAAGAGCCTGTGGCCTAATGGCTAAGATCTCTGCCTGGTGTGCCTAGTATGCCATATAGCCCAGGTTCAAATCCCAGTAAGGGTATGGCTAGCTGATGAGAGCTAAATAGCTTGAAATAGATCTATACTAGTCTCCCTTTATTTATTTATCAGCACAAATTAAAAAAAACCCACACAAATATAACAAAGGCAACAGTAAAAATATTGGGTTTCTGTCGTGATGGACTCTTGTGACAAGCCGATTGACAGATGATGGAAGCAGTTAGCTTCCTCCCATAATTAGGTCTTACCATGGGTTGTAAAAATCTAATATATATATATATATATATATATATATATATATATATATATATATATATATATATATATATATATATATATACAAATAAAACACACACACACACACACACACACACACACACATATATAAATATATTTGTGTGTGTGTGTGTATGTGTATATGCATATGCATAGATAGATAGATAGATAGATAGATAGATAAATAGATAGATAGATATATATAGATATCAAATATATAAACGCCTACCAATTAATTTGGATGCTTTCAGTTATAGTCAGCCTAAGGTAAGTTATTTTTTATTTCTAAAATTAGAAAACATTACGAATTCTACTAGATTTATGACTATCAAACAAAAAAATGGAAAAGAAATAAGGAAAAGAAAAATGAAGTACATAGAGTATTGATTAGTTTACATGAAGCAAAGCATATTTTATTACGCACACTTTCTCTACCAGTTTAAATCTCTGAACTGAAAATGTTTTAAATGCTATGGGTAGAATATACAAGTCCTGGGTCATATATTCCCAATTTTGAGTCCCAGGTGATTTGGCTTACTTTAAAAAAAATCATACATGAAAATCGATAGTACTGACTGGGAGTGGTTGCTGTAAATTCCTGACTTTAAGACAGCTGATGAACAGGACTATTTGCATTTATCTTGCCTTCTCCCTATGAGGTAAATATACAAGGTTACTAAGACAAACTGTTATCGATCCATAAGTGCCAAGACTACCAAGATATAAAAATATTATACCTGTACAGGACTCTCCAAAAACATAATCTACAAATCAGAAGAAATGCCATAACGTAGCACTAATCTTTGCCAAAATATTTCAAAAATTCTGTAGGAGTAGTTTGCACATTGTTATGGGTGCTAATGATAACAATCTAGAGCAGCACATCTTGGTTCCTGTTTCTCTAAACAGCCCAAGAATTATTGATTACTTTTATACCTGAACATGTCGTGACCCGACAAAAGCGTGAACGTCATAAGCTAAAACTGCGATGTCAAAAGCGCGCCGACAACAGCACGCTGACAGAAGCGCGATTTAATTTAAGGTAAGGTTTACGGTTAGGTTTAGGGTTCCGTTACAGTGCGCTTCTGTCGGCGCGCTTTTGTCGGCGCGCTTTAGGCTAATTAGTCGCTCATTCGTCACGCGGTTTTCTCACCGCGGTTTTCTCACCGCGGTTTAGTCAGGCGCGCTTTTGTTGTGCGCACATTTGTGGTGGAACCGAACATGTAGAGCCCTGAGAAACACCAACGTTACATCAATCCCCAATTTCTACTTGAGCATAGGTTAGCTTATTCAGCATTTCTGGTATAAGGATACCCCAGTAAATTAACAGATAGATAAATGCCCCCTTATATTAATTGTATGTCTATCTTCTTCCCCTATCTATGTAGAATAATTTATATGAATATCTGTTAATATTAAACTCTAAAATACAACTATATTTATTCCCATTTCTTAGAGAGGAATCATGCAAAATGATTTATATTATACATTTTAAAGCTACAATAAATTCAACTAGGTGAAGTAGACTGAAAATACCAGATTGATTCTAAAGTTGCCAACTAAAAGTTATATAATGAAAACAATGCAATACTTACAAATATCATCCACTATGAAAGACATAATTTTGAACCATTTTGTACATAAGCTTCTCTTTTAACTACAAAATCTTAAGTGGCTGCAGCGTAAGATAACAGTAAGGATATACTAAAGGGGCTTTATTTCAGGTCTTATGTTATTCAACGTATTTTTAAACAACTTGGATGAGGAGTTCTTTCATGATTTTCAAAATTGCAGATAGCAAAATAAAAAAGAGAGGACAATAGTTTAGATGACAGTGTCAATGGGCCAGAAATTGATGATAAATTTCAATGGGAACAAATGCAAAATCCTACATATAGATAGGAAAAAGCATGTGTATAGGAGAGGGCAGCATGGCAAACCTTTTTTGGCTTGCATGTCATAAGTGAGGAGAGCGCAGGGGGGGTCTTGCGCGGGCATGCCGCACCCATAATACAATAAATGACACACCCCCAGTGTGCATGCGCACACTGCAGGCGTGACCCCCCCATTTTTTGCATCCTTTTTTCACCCTCCCCATGTTCCAGAGACTTTATAGGAGCCTGGGGAGGGGGGGAAAAAGCCTCCCCCCCCGGAGGCCCTCCAGAGGCTTCAGGGACCCTCAGGAGGCTTCAGGGAAGACTCTACGAGCAAGCCAGGGGTGGCATCCGGTTTACTTGGAGGGTCAGTTTGAGCACTCCGGAGGCTTCAGGGACCTTCACGAGGCTTCCCTGAGCACTTAAAATGGCCCTCTGAGCAAACCGGAAGTCTGTTCACAAACTTCGGTTTGCCCACAGGGCTGGGTTTTTTTGCGCTCTGGAGACTTCAGGGAAGCTCATGAAGCCTCCAGAGGGGCTCGGGGGTGTGTGTGGAGGCTCTTTCCGCCCTCCCCAGGCTCCTATAAAGCCTCTGGAGCCTGGGGAGGGCGAAAAATGGCTTTAAAAGGGGTGAACTCAGCTGGCCAGCACCTTGTGTACCCTGAGAAATGGCTCCGCGTGCCACCTGTCCCATAGGTTCGCCATCCTGGGGATAGGGGAAAACACTAGACAATACTTGTGAAACATAAAACAATAGTTTGATGTAGCTCCAAAGAAAACAAATTTAATTCTAAAATCTAAATTACTGTATATCAGAATAAAGACAGTGGGAGATCAAGAAAAGGCAATGTTCCTCAAACTCAGTGTACTTCAAGAAAAATATTAAAGGATATTTCTAGGCTGAAAAAGAGGTGTTAATGTGAATTTCTTTCATATTACTGTTATAAGTAGTATAGTTTATAATATACTTATATTATCAATAACTATGGCTGCTGTAAATAGATAATTATGTATAATGTTGCATCTTACATACATTTGGGTTCTGTATACATATACATGTCAATGGCCTACTCTGGCCTCTTACTTTCATGACTTTTAGTCTCCTACCATTTTCAAGAGAGGGAATTGTTGCCTTCTACAACTCTTTCTCTCTTATGTGCATGTATAGGGCTACAGATCACAAGAAATTAATTAACAGGAAGACATGGATAATTCTATGAAATCTATTATTTATTCCATTCTTAGATAGCAAACTATGGCCAAGAAATTTGCTTGGATGGATGGCTTCTACTATGATAAAAAGGGATTATTTCGTTACTTATTAAGTCATTTACAGCATTTTTATCTTGCCTTTATTATTTTTATAAATAATCTAAGTGGCAAGCATACCTAATGCTCCTTTCTCCTATTTTTACCACAACAGCAACCCTGTGAAATAAGTTGGGTTGAGGGAAGTGATTGATCCAAAGTCACACAACTGGTTTTCATGTCTAAGGCAGGACTAGAATTCACATTTCCTGGTTTGTATCATGGTGCCTTAATCACTAGAGCAAATTAGAATCATGCAGACCATGGTCATTCCCATGGTTCTCTATGGAAGTAAAAGCTGGACTTTGCAGAAGTTAGAAATAACTAATATATTTTGGAAATATCTGAAAATTCTTGAAACCACTATGAAAAGTTAAGAAATCAAAAGTCCCAAAGGACCAGGGAAACAGATCATCTTGGAGAGCTATCTATTTGGTCAATGAGAGTGGACATTAATTTGATAGTATATAATCAGTCAATCAAACCTCCAGATACAAGGAATGCTCATAGGAACTGAGCAAATGACTTGAATAGAAAATAGTATACTATATGAGAAATAATGTTGGCATATTCAGAATTATAAACAAAGAAAGAAAAATCTTAAACTGTGTAAAGTTAATAGATACTGAATTATCTGTGACAATTCAAGGAAAACATTAAGAGTTATTAAGAGTCCAGTTATACATTATTTTAATTTTCATAAAAAAGAAAAAGGAAAATAAAATCCTATGCCTTCATATAAACAAATGGTATGTTTCTCAATCTGATATTCTCTTCAATTTTCTCTGTTTAAAACTAATATAGAGGAAAAAGACAAATGATGACCATACGTAAGAATTGTTTAGGCTAGAGGTAATGAAAGTTTCACAAAATAAATGGAAGAAAGAGAAGATGTTGAGTGCTCCTATTTATTACAGCAGAACGCAAGTTCAGAAGAACCTGAACAAAATATTAGTTATGAATCATAAAAATCCCTTAGTAAAATCATTATCAGACCTATGAATAAATTGTGCACAGCAATAACTGCAATACTGGTATCACATCACTGTGTTCCTTTTATATTTATGAGTTGGATCAGTACAAGTGGTAGTAGGTGCTGTCTTTCCTATTCCTTCCTTTCTTGTGAGCCCTCTAAAAATCTTCCTCCCTGGTATGGTGGGCTACAACAAATAGGCTACAAGCCCCGCCTGCATCTCCTGAATGCCCGCCCACATTTTAATGTGAGCAGTTTTTCCCTTCAACCCATTCCCCCCCTCACTCTGAGATAAACACACCCTATTCTGAAACTTACACAGACCTTTAGGCAAAACCTTTTTTTGCCTAAAAACACAGAAATATAATACAGAGATATAAATTATTGCTCCCAATTTGCTGGAGGTAAAGCGAAATTCTTACGTCAGGTAATGATCCTTGAAATATTCAGATCCCAAGCTGTTTAGATTACATGCCAAACAATTCCCAAGAAGCTTTCAAACATGCCTAGAATATTTGTTTAAATCAATCTAACTGTGGAACTATTTCCAATATGTGCAGAACATACATACTTTGCACAATTAAAAAATACACAAATCTCTCCATCAATATTTATATCAATATCAAACTTTTGACATACACATCACTATAGGAAACCCCTAGCTTTGTTTCCTATTGAAAAAGGTCAGCAGTTATACTGTAATGGAACTTTGTTTCTTATTGCAAGTATGTGGATCAGAAAGGTTAGCATAAGCATTCTCTAACACAGAAATCATATATGAAATAGCCCTTAGGTGCACAAGAAAGGATAATACTCAGATGGCTTCTTAATCTGACTTGCTGTAACAGTTTCTAATGCATAGCAAGTTTATGCAAGCTATTAAGTTGCAGTCATCCGTGACACACTTTTTATTTTAATGTGTTTTATAAAAGAATGTAAACTATCTCATATTCTTCCTTGCTTCCATTCATTTTCCTTTCATTTTTTCTCCAAGAGAGGATTTCCTACAAACTATTTGACCTACGTTTTCACCTTCTTTTCATTTCCTTTTAATCTAAAGTCTTCCTTTCCTCCCACATTCTGCTTTTTACAAGTTCTCATGCTAGTACCAACTCCTTTCTTCTTTTACACCAAATCACTCAGCCTCAAAATTACTTTTCTTTTTGCTAATTAGTAATTTTAGCTCATTGTCACTCATTTCTTTCCCTGATATCTGCTTCAGTAGCAGGTTGATGTTTTCTCTCTTCAGGTTGAGCTGTTTTGTACTATCCAGTCTACATTAACTGCCAAGTGTTTCATAATTGACCTATATACTTAGGAAAATGAGAATAATGTTAGGTTATTCCCACCTAATCACATACTTAAAGGAGCGTACAAAATCATTTGGAGAGGATACTATCCCTCCAATTCACTACTACCCAAAGTACATTGTTTTCTAGAAGGCTCAGAGCAGCTAGCTCAAACATCTCCTTGTATCTGGACAGTTGGCAAGTAAAGTATCAATTTCAGCAGCACACATGGTGCTTAAGCATGGACAGGAGTGTCCAGGCAGCAAAAGGAGGCCCTTAAGGAAACTGCATTGAGGAACACAATGCTTCAGTGCTTTGCACAGTTGCGTTCAGAAAGTGTTTTTATGAAACACTCCTCCATATGGTTTGCACTGCCTTAGGAGATACAAAGATTTCAATGGGGACTCTACTCACTGATAGAAGAAAAACAAGATAAATAACTTTAAATAAAGAAATTCCTATTTGTTCACATTGATTTAAATTCTGGTTTTCATTCGATCAAGTCCGTTTAATGTGCAATATGGATTAAATAAGTTAATAATACATTAGAAAGAACTCCATGGGTGTCAGAACCAAATTATTCCAAAACATTCAGTTTTATACAAATGATAAATCCAGGCAATTTTGACAGCTCCAAAAGCCAAAATGAGGGTCATGATCCTGGCCTGGGTCTGATCCTGACCTAAAGGAAGGGAACTAAGAAGTGCCCATACCAAATTACAGAAATAAATACCAAATACAGTTGATATTGTGCACACTTTATTAGGAATATTCTGTTTATTTGCTTGGATATTGGAATGAACAGGCACCAAAATGCTGCCATAATAATTCCATTGCTTGGAAATATTATTTAATTACTTAAATTACACATAAAGCTGGATAACTTTGGGCCAGTCACTCGCTCAAAGTACCAGCTCACCTTACAGATTGTTGCTGCAGGAAAAACAGGAGGATCAAGAAGTATTACTGCATATGTTTCCCACCATGAATTATTTATAAAGTAATAAAGATGGAATAAAAATCTAATAAAAAATAAAAATAGGTTCCGAAAGAAATACTAATCTTTGTGCCAGGAAGTCAAATTTGTTTAATGGAAATGTTTACCTATCAAAATCTATGTTTCTCTTCCAGCACAAATAAATAAAAATGGAGGTCGTTAAAAATTGATTATTCAAATCAGGATTTCTCAGATTGTTAGCCAGTATGCTTTAATTTAAACCTATCCACATCAATTCTTGCCTCTTAGATTGGGGGAAATTCTCATCAGAAAACACCATACTGAATGTTTTTCATCATGCTTAGAAAATAGCATAGTGATTTCCATTTCATTCAAATTTAGAAAGATTTTTCTAATACAGAACAGAGTATGAATGGCAACTTCAGATTCAGTTTGAACTATAAATCAGAAGGAGTCTGAACCACACTATAGCTCTATGATGGCAAACCTATAGCATTTGTGTCATAGAGAGCCCACTCCGCGGGCATGCAAGTTGTTGCCCCAGCTCAGTTCTACCACGCATACGTGTGTGCCTCCCACCAGCCAGCTGATTTTCGGGTCTCTGCCGCATATGCATAGGGGCACATGTGGGGACACATTTGCAGGGTGTGTGTGCAGGGTCGTGCATGTATGCATGGTGCACACGGGGGGTATGCATGCATGTGCAGAGGGTGCACACAGGGAACGCGCTGCATTATAGATGTGTGCACATGCGTGCTTTCAGCACTCGGTACCAAAAAGATTAGCCATCACTGGTATAGCTTATGACTTTTAATAAAATGTTAGTCTGGACAGTGTTACCAGACAATTCTTGATTTTGATTACCATATAATAACACAACTTTCACTTTATAAAGTTTGGTTTTGAATAACATTCCAAAGGTGGTCTCAGTTGGCAATTTTATCCATTCTTCACTGCTTTAAACATTTTTGACAAATCATTGTAATGAATTAAGTTTTTATTTACTTTATAAGTCTATATTCCACACTTTTTCTTCTTTCTCAGCACTAACATTTGCCTTATACAGGCAAGTATATACTATTCAAACAGTCAATCTTCATCTAAATGAACAAATTACTATCTGTAACAAATAATCCTCAACTCAGGACTGTTCACTTAATGACAATTCTAATTTATAATCTTGGAAGAAATGATTTATAACTTGTACTTGCATTTACAACCATTGCACTATTCTCAATCATGATCATAATTTCAGTGCTTGGCAACCAGCCTGCATTTATAACCGGTTGCAGCATCCTTCAATTGCATAATTGCTATTTATTACTCTTTTTGCCAATTTCCATCAAAGATCACCCTTTGGGGAAACTGGATTTGCTTAACAACTTTGACAATTTGCTTAACAATGAGTGTAAAAGTTGTAAAATCAGATCCAATTCAATATGACACAATGAGAAATTCTGATCCCAATTGTGGCCATAAATTGAGGACTAGCTGTATATAAATTACAATTCTGAAGGATGGTAAACAGGAGACTGGGTACAAATTTGAATTATATCCATTTTCATGAACTAGTAAAACCAGAGATTATGTGAAGAAACAAGTTGGCTTTCAGTGAGAAATCATGGCAAACTAGATGTCCCTGAAGGAGTGAGGGTGGCATTGTAATTAAATTAGTGGCCAGAAAGCAAATTCTGGCTGGCAAAATCTCTTAGGAAAAAGGTGAGATTGTGAGATTACCCACTAGTCCTCTTGACAGTTACCCTCGGGAACAGACTGCAGGAACCGAGGATTTTGCAGTTAGCTTATGACTGGGAGTTGAGGAATTTCAATCAAGCTCACAGCTATAATGAAACCTGTAAGCCTTATTTCTTGAACTATTTTGGATGTCACTAATTTACAGCTACAGAGAGATTTTTCTGAGTGGCAGGATAAGAAAATTCCACTTGGTGAAATATTATTTTTTATGGATTAGAAAAGAATAAAGAAAAAATTCTTAAAAGACTTAAACGTTCTTGTTAAAAAGCTTAACAAAGAGTCGATGTAAGAAGGTTTAAAAAGGATAAAAGGGACAATTATTTGAAAAGTTGTGGGTTTTTTTTAATGAAAGTGCTTTTGAACAAACTGGAATTCAGTTAGACAAACCAATCAGTCTTCCATAGGAATGTTTTTTTGTTTAATATTTACTATCAGAGTCCAGACAATTGGTGAATTTTACAAAACAAAGGATAAAGGTAATATGAGCCAAATGTAATTCTGACTGTAACTATAAAGATGTTGATTATAATGCTGGCAGTACAACAGAGTGTCACATGAGACAAAAGTAGAATCCGCCAAAGCTGCCAGCAGTCCGCAGAACCAAAAAGGTTGTGAACCCCTGCTGTATATGAAAAAAATCTGCATTGTCCACAATGGAGGAATGGCTGGTGAAGGTGATGGAACTTATTGAGTTGGCTAAATTGACTTCTTTGATCAGAGAAAATTCAATATTGTTGTGGTCTGCCGGCGGCATGCAGAGCTGGCAGCAGAGTCGGACAGTGAGAAGGTTGGGGAGGAGCATGGGCCAGTCCTAGAGTCTGGAGAAGGCTTGGGCAAGGGCTCTGCGTCGGAGGCAGAGACGGGGCCAAGGCCATTTGGGAGTTATGTGCTGCCTCCAGAGCCAACACCAGCGAGGCAGAAGAACAGGCTCCCCCTGTGTCCCCAGTGCATGCATGCGCAGAGCTACCAGAAGGCAAGAACAGTTAAGACAGAAGGCAAGACTCGGGAGTAAGGCTTGGAGGTGATTGGCCCCTCCCATAGGACATAAAGGAGGAGCAAAGGCACATGAGCCTTTGCAGGAAGCAACTTGGTTCATGCTGGTCAGTTTACATTCAGAAGCTCTGTTTTGATTCTTTGCTCCGTGTAGCCTTGCCATGCTAATTGCCAATTAGGCCTTGCCAGCATTTCAAGGAAGATAAAGGTGGGTGCTTATCAGCCTTATCCTGAAGGATTGCGGCAGTTCACTGTCAGACTCTTTACAAACTATTTGTGATTCATTATGGGCTGTGAATGATAATATAATTCATAGCCTTTGAAATAAAAAGAGGGTATTGGGGACTAAGCGCATGCTTTTTACTGTATCAGGTAGCCTAGGTCAGAACAAATATTTATGTTTATTGCTAACTGGAAACCCTTTATAGACTTTTTGCATGAAACTAAACAAAAAATAACTTGCAAATTTATCTTAATAAAAAGAATTATTAAAAGTTTAATAAAATTATATTAAAACAAATGAAGAAGCAAGCTCACCCAAACATCCAACTACAATATTATATTTCATTGCTTCACTCCTCCAGTTTCAACATGTTAACTTCTAGTTTTTTCCTTCTTTCAAGACTTTTATAGACTCTGCTCTCACAGTTACAGAATGGTAAAATCTCAGTTTATTGAGTTCAGGATACTGATTTCTTTCATCTTTCTAGTCATATTTAAACACATATTAGAGGTGATAATGATATAGGGTGTTTACTAGCCCCTCTACTTTTTTCACTACTAAAAATTGCTTTTCACATACTTTGTATCAGTAACACAAATAAACAAAAGCATATGTTTTATATCAATCCATCATATAAACCTCTCACCAGACCTCTGATCTAAGTCTGAAACTAAATTATTTGTACTTATTTTGTTTCTAAATAATTTGCTGTATTACTTGCAACAGAATTTTCGCCATGGCCAGGTTCTGTGCCTCCTATAGCCACATATTACTATTACCCCCCCCCCCACCTTCTATTTTTCTTAGACTTTGCATATGTTGGCAAACTATCAGCATAAAAAGAATCTCAATTCTCATTTGAAAAGATTTTTGGGTTCTATAATAATTATGAATGTGTGGCTGCATAGCTCCAAAACAGTGAAAACAATATGGATCGATATCAAACATCATTTAAATATATTTAATGTCCATG
Organism: Thamnophis sirtalis; assembly: GCF_051295495.1. NCBI lineage: Eukaryota > Metazoa > Chordata > Lepidosauria > Squamata > Natricidae > Thamnophis > Thamnophis sirtalis. The sequence continues at coordinate 38,371,369 of NW_028261386.1, read as the reverse complement.
TCTTCTCATTTAATCTCACTGCTTTGAAAGGCAGTCAGGTCAGATTCTGATCAGCCGGATTTTATCACTGCTTAATCTTTCTGGAAATCCAAACAAGAATTCAAATACCAACTTAAATCCTGCCTTAGGAAGACTCACCCAAGTACATTTATGAACACTTATCATATTGCTTTCTACATTTAGGAAATGTATATTCAAGATGGAAAAAGCATGCTTCATTTGTTCTTTATTAATGCTCCAGGCTGCTTCTTGCCGACAGTTTCACAATGCTCTAATAAGCTCATTCTGTGAAGGAGACCTTACACTAGTTTTGGCTGAAAGCTGAAGCATCTATTTATGACTCTACACTGCAGTTAATTCTCAACAGACCTGAAATGAAAATAACATCTACACAATTATCAAGAGGCAAAGTTTGCTTTTATGTGGTAGCTAAACTGATTTATTGTAAGGTTCAGATATTTAACTGCGGGAGTCAATATGACTCATGAAAAAATGCTCATTTCTAGCACCAATGCTCATTTCCCAATATTGTTTTATTCATTAGGCTTTAAATTTTCAACAAGCAATAATATTGGGAAAGGAGATTATCAGAGAGTGTCATATCTTTTCCTGTCTGTAACCAGGGGCATGTGATTTCATATAACTATGTCAATACAGAACAGATAAGTTCCAGAATAATACTTCAAAAAGGTATTAATTCTTATATGTTCTACCATTAATTTATTTTGCTTACTACTTCTTACTCTTTTTCTGCACTTTCTGCAAAGTTATTTACCTCACAAGGAATAACATGCTAGGTGTACATGTATGTAGACATTAATTCCTTTAATTTAACCTACTATCATAATAGTGGGGAAAAAATAAATTGCCCCATTTTCTATAATTCATTTGATTCAGGTTTAAGAAATTTCTCCCATATCATTATGAAAAAATGTTGAACATCTTTCTAAAGATAATCAGCATTATAACTGTAACACTGTTGCCTTTGCTTCACCTGAAAAGCAATGTACAGCAATGGTAAAGTATGTGAATCTAGAAATTTTCAGTTCAATTCTTCTCATTTTGCAAGAAACCTACTTAATTTTATTACATAAGTCATTATTTTCTAAATGTCTTTTCTTTTGTCTTCTAATTTGCAACAGAATAATATTGATAAGCTTTGCCGGGAATGCTGAATTTATTCCCGAAAAGAAGTCTGGACACTCTTATTATTCAACATATATACAACCATTTAAGCTAGTTGTTCCATATTTTTATGAGCCCTTATTATTTCATTCTGATTAAAACATTGAATTATAGTAATTGAAATTGAGGCTGTTGAATGGTTATTCCATTTTCTTGGCATCTTTGCAACATCATGTAGAGATGTTCAACATGTCAGTATGTCATGCAGAAAGGACACCCCTGCCAGCGCTAGCAAAATAAGTGACAGATATAACAAGATAGTTATATAACATAGCCAGTAATCAAGAGAATAGTTTGAGGACTACTAAATGAAGCAAATAGTGTATATTCACTAACATGATCCCAAGATTGTTTAGAAGAAAGAAATGCTCAGAACTGCTAATCAGTGACACAGAGATGCACAATTTATTGCATTTTTCTAAGCATCAATGTTTACCTTTTGTTAAATCAGGCCTTGAAGGCTGGCCTGCGGGTTCTTCAGGATCTTCATTACTACTTTCTGATGCCTCACTGACAGTTTCATCCCCATCATCTTCATCGCTCTCTGTAGTATCACTGGCATCATTATCACTCTCCACTCTCTCATAATCGCTGTCATCTGACTCCTCTTCAGATTCTTGGCTAGGTGAATTCACATCAGGCAAGAGCTTAGGTCTTTTGGCATCATCAGCACTTCCTGCAGCACCACCTTCCATGCTGTTGAAACCTTGTAGAGATCGTTTTTGGGCCAAGATCTGCCCACTGTCATCCGGAGTCTGTACTGTTGGCGTCTTACTGTCATTACTAGAAAAGGAGTTCTCCTTACGGGGCTGGCCCCCAGCTTTATTCTCATGCAGCTGTTTCATAAGGCTTCTGGTATTTTCGTATGCGTCAACTCACTAGTTCAAGTAAGAAAGAAATTTCTATTAGCCTTTCTTTCATTATAATTCAATAACAGAAAATGGGATTGGCTGTTTAATTATATTTCTCAATTTGAAATCACCTTATGTACATTCCCAGATGAAAAACAGCTACATTAAAATAATTAATGAACTAGGAGCTTATAAACTGGGAAGGAATTATGCCACTGTGCTCATTTGATAATATGCTTTGCTTGTGAAGTACCCTTCTGGATCTGCTCCTGAAACAGTAAGAAGCCACTATAGTTGTTCAAAGCATCACTGCAATTACTTAAGAAGTCCTTCCAAGATCTTCTGAGTTATTCATGTGCATGCCCAGAAGACACTTCCAGCAGAATAGCTAATGAAATAGCTGTTTTGAAGAGCAGATACAGAAGTTGCTTCATTTGTGGAAAAAAATATCTTGAATTATTTGCCCAGCCTCGTATATTTATTTCCTTATCTAAGAAAAGATCTGTGGTATTAAGATTCTTCAATCAAGAACACAGATATCTTTCTCTTTTAATCTATTATATATCATCACATCTAGCAGATTCCTATACATTATATTTCAAATATGGATGCCATCTGCTATTTGAAACATCACAAAACTGAAGAGATGAACAGTGCTCTCATTATGTTCCAAACTGAAAAGTTATATGAATATACCTTTTAAACGAAATAACCAAAGTGGGAGCTTGTTCAATTCTTCCAGAGTTCTGTTAACTGAGAGAACCTAAATTCAGTTCAATATTCACCAATTAATCTTACTAGCTAGAGCCAGAAAGAAATCTAACAATCTTGAGTAGGTAAGTTTTATACATATATGACACATGTATTTATACATGTATGAGACATTTTATACATGTATAATGTTCAGCTGTTTAAGAAAAAATGGTAGGAACCCAGAGTTCTTGCATTAAATGATTTAATAATTCCTTTTATCATTAATTTCAGTCAAATTAATTAAATTAAAATAAGGAGAGGAAAAAAGATCCAAAAAAGAAGACCTGTCCTTTCCTAGGTCCATGAATCCTTCCAAAGCTATTACCATATATTTCTCTAGGCAGGTTTCAAAGTCTAATTCATAATTAACACAAAAGCAATAATGTATTTCTCTCTATGGTATTGTAGAAAGAAAAACCTTCTTACCAAAGCTGCCATTTAGTAAAATTAAGCAAGCACAAAACTGTGCTCTGAACAAGAACTTTAGTTCTCCAAGGGAAAAAAAAATCTAATATGTAGAATCCAGTAGTTTATTTCTTGACCTGATTCCTTTGATTTGCTACTAAAAATACATTAATTGAGCAGTTTCAAACTAATTCAATGTTAATAGACAAATCTATGGCTAGTCTATTGATGTAAAAGGGTTTTGTCAATATTCAAGAGCAGGATACTGCCAATTATAAGATACAAGAGCTTATTAATGAAGATTAACAAATAATTGTGTTATACTTTAGAGTGCTTTAACAGAATGTTATAATTTGGTAAGTGGATTGGCTTTTTTTAAAACATGGTGTATTTCTGCATTTTAGCAAACCCCATTTAATATCAATGGCATTAATAATTGTATTTCCAAAGAAAAAAAATATTTTCTATATTGCTAGTTTTTCTTTTAGAGGCATACCCTTATATGAATTCCATTTGTTTCCTCTTTCTCTGCCCCCCCCCCCCCGGGTAACAACCTCTTTTTTGGATGCAGTGCAAGACGGATTCAAATTTCCCGCTATCCCCAATGCTGTTACATACTTTTACATCATTAAGCATCACTATTTTATCTCATCTTATGATTTTAACTATATAGTATTAGGTGTATTTCTGCCTTTTCCCTCCATTTTTTGGATTGGCTTTACTGTTCATGTATTGCTTCTGGGATGCTTCTGCAATATGCTGTAGGGCTGATTTTGATGGAGCTAAGGTGTATAAGCCAGGATCTTCTTTTTAATTGCTCAGATATGAAGTAGGATAGCAGGAGAACCCAGCCATTTACACTGATGTCTCATACCAGGTTCAGAGAGATATGCTTTAAGCAGGCAAAACAAGGCAAGCAGCTTGGCATCGTTCAGATCATTCAGATGGACTACAATTCTTTGCTAGCTAGAACTAAAGTCTAAAACATTTAGATGGCACAAAATTGCTTTCCCCATTATAACAAAAGAGGTGCCTTAAAATTTAAAGTGCTGTTTCTGTCAAACAGAATTAAATGTGCATATTTCAACACAAACATTAATTTTAAATGTTACTTGGGACTCTAGCATGCAAGGACTTAAAAGTTAGTGCCTAAAAAACATGACAGTTTGTCATTGAAGGAATTTTTCTAACATGTAGGAGCTATGATTACAAAAGCCCTCCTTTTCCTATTGTTCACATAATGTGGGAAACTGTAAAAGCACCAAGAAGAGATTGGATAATCTTTTGTCTGAAATGGTGTAGGGTTTCCAGCCTAAGCAAGGGGGTTGGACTAGAAGACTTCCAAGGTGCCTTCCAACTCTGTTATTCTATTCCATTCAACACTTGCTGTTGATTTCCTCTTTGTGATTCTAATCAGATGGATGGAGAAAATGAGTAGACAAGCCACTGCTTCACTAAAATTGTGATGGAACGTGTTATCAATGAACCCTAAAAAGACAAGTTTTGATTATTGATTTCATGCAGAGGAATTTTTAAAAATCAGTTAAGAACATGCTAGACATATAGAAAAAGTATCTACTGGAAGTTAAAAGTCTGGTTTAAATACATAAGGAGACATTTTAAAATATGTTGCTGTTTTACCCCTACCAGCAATCTGTTATTTCCCTATTATCCAAAATGCAAAGACATAAAGTATTGTCTCTGAACTTGGAAGCTTTAAGAGATCAAGAGTTGGAAGGGACCTTGTAGGTCATCTAGTCCAACCCTCTGCCCAAGCAGGTGAACCTACACCAGGGCTCCCCAAACTTGGCAACTTTAAGACTTGTGGATTTCAACTTCCAGAATTCTCCAGCCACAAGTCTTAAAGTTGCCAAGTTTGAAGACTTCTGCCCTACATCTTTACTGATGGCAGTCCAATCTCTTCTTGAAAGTATCCAGTGGTGGAAGTTGCTCCCACAACTTCCGAAGGCAAGCTTGTTCCATGGGTTGAAACGTCTCCTTATTTATAGGTTGAATCTCTCCTTTATCAGTTTCCATCCATTATTCCTTGCCTGGCCTTCAGGTGCCTTGTAAAATACTTTGACCCCTTCCTTTCTGGGGCAGCCTCTCAACTATTGGAAGGCTGCTATCATGTCTCTCCTGGTCTTTCTCTTCCCTAGACTAGCTTCATTGTATCGCCTTAGATTTGAGCTAAACAGCAATTTTACCAGTTCTGTGACGGGCAAAATAACGATCAATTCCCATTAGGCAGCCAATTGTGCGTAGGCCTCAAATGTTACCTTGTCCCACTTGCTAGTCGGTAACAAAATGGAGTCCTTGTAGACTCCTTGAAATGGAGCCTACAAGGTCCCTTTCAACTGTTAATCTGTTAAAGCTTCTGCGTGGCAGCCATTAGAGAGTTCAGGGTCATCCACCGGAAGAGGCAGTTTGTAGGAAAGGATATAGGAGAACAATCGGAGGGTGGGGGAGCTGTTAAACACGAGTTCTACCTGCCTGTGAGGGGCTGCCCACGCTGATGGTCACACGATCACACACTCCGACCCTCTCCCCGGCCTGCCTCCACGATCTTCCCCGGCCTGCCGTTAAGTCACGCAGCCACAGGTCCTTTCCGTATCCTGGCAACGGCACGACGGGAGTTGGGGGGAAAGCTGAGCTCGCGGTAGTCACAAAGAGCGGGGCCTGTGTGAGTCAGTCAGTTGCGCATGCGCGCCTGGAAACCACAATGCCGGATGGGGAGGGCCGGAGGAACTTTCCGAAGGGAGCCAGCCTACCCCGGGTCCGCCCCGCCTTCCTCTTGACGTCACCGCAATAAACAGAAAGAACTTGGGAAGGTTTTCCAATAACGGCTTTTATTTACAAACAAGTGGGCCAGCCCGCTTCCTCCCCCCGCCCCCGGCAAGAGAGCCCTGCAACAAGCTCCGCCATCGGCTATTTGCTCTCGGGAGTAGTTAGTCACAGTCATTTCGGTTTGCTCTCCGTAGCATCAGGAATAAAGAGCAAAGGAAATTCAGTTAGTTCAGCTATCAGCGGCTTGATTGGGTGCCAGTTCCCTCCTTTCCTTTCCTCGGGGCCAGGGAGCTCCGTTCCTCCTGAGTTGTGCGCCACGATCACTCCTGATTCATTCCTAATCACGCCAGCTGAAATCGGTGGGACCCAAGTCGTACTGGAAGGCGATTTGCAATCGCTGACATCCCGAAGGGTCAACAAAAGGGGGCGGCTTCCTCCGATCGGACCCCTGTGGAAGAAGAATAGGAAAAGGCCCCGCTTGTTCAGTGAGATGGCAGTCCACGGGGATTTCTTTCTTCCCCTTCGAACATGAGGTTGGGAACGTGATTGGGGTGGAATATAGGTAGTCCTTGACTTACGACCTCAATTGAGTCCAAAATATATGTTGATTAGTGAGACATTTGGATAAGTGTGTTACGACTTGTCTTGCCACATTTCTTAAGTGTATCACTTCGGTGGTTAACACTGTTGTTAAGTGAATCTGGCTTCCCCGTTGAGTGCTAGAAGGTCACAAAAGGGGATCACATGACCCCGGAACACTGCAACTCATAAATAGGAACCGGTTGTCAAGCATCCGAATGTAAATCACATGACCAGGGGAATGCTGCAATGTCACTAAATGAACTGTTGTAAGTTGACTACCTGTATTCCTATGAGTCCCTACCGTATTTTTTGGACTATAAGATGCACCTTTTTCCCTCAAAAAAGAGGCTGAAAATCTGGGTGCGTCTTATATACTGAATACAGCATATTTCGCCTCCCGAAGCCCCGCCCCTTCACCAAAATGGCCGTGCATAGCCTCTGGCAAGCTTTCAGGGCTGCTGGGGGCTGGGGAGGGCAGAAATGACCAAAAAATGGACCATTTTTTGCTCATTTTTGGCCCACCCCAACACCCTAGGTGCTCTCTACAAGCCATCTAAGGGCAAAAGAGCTGAGGTGGCGCAGTGGTTAGGGTGCAGTACTGCAGGCCACTTCAGCTGACTGTTATCTGCAGTTCAGCAGTTCTAATCTCACTGACTCAAGGTTGACTCAGCCTTCCATCCTTCCGAGGTGGGTGAAATGAGGAACCAGACTGTGGGGGTGATATGCTGATTCTCTAAACCGCTTAGAGAGGGCTGAAAGCCCTATGAAGCAGTATATAAGTCTTATTGCTATTGCTATTTATGCCCTTTTTTGGGGGGGAAATGGGCTTGTTTTCACAAAAAACGGGCCATTTTTGGAAAGTTTGCACAGTGCAAAAACTTTTTTAAAATTTGCCTCTTCAAAACCTTGGTGTGTCTTATACTCCAAAAAATATGGCAATTACTTCTCAAACATACCTTGGAGGCACTGTTTCAGTCAAATACCGAGTTCTCCTATTTCTAAAAATCAATCCTGCATGACCAAAGATACAACTTGCTTGCAACAAAGTCTTATAGGGAGAATATACTGGCAGAGCTTTAACCTGTCATAAATTCTTGTGCTTTTTGCTGTGGTGAGGTAACACGGCAAGCCCTCTCAATTGGGGTCTCGCTGTGTTCTTTCCAGAATTGTCATCTGACAAACCTAAGTAATATTTACCAGATTTTCAGACAAATGAAAGTGACAGGTTGCTGGGTGAGATAAATAATCCATTCAAGTTTTGCTTTATAAAAATCTCTGCAGAATTGTGATTTGTACAAAATAAACAGATATAGAATTCTGGGAGGGGAAATTTCAAGGTTTTGCTTGCTGATAAATTATATTAACCTTACTTTGGGCTTAAACTTTAGTGTTTGAATTTTATTCTGTAAAATGCCTGAAATGACACCAGGTTTTGGCAACTGTGTTCATACATTGTTCCAAGGAATGCAAAAGAAAAAGAAAAATGTTGGGGTGAACTCATGAGCTGCCTGCAACACTTGGCCTCAGGTTGCCCATTTCCGGAATTAAACCATGATTTAAGACACAGTGATTGTACAACATCCTAGATGTGCATTATTTATACTATATATCATGAGATGTGGACAACAGTATGTTCACTTGTAAGATAGTGTCTAGAATCGAGATCCCTTTTGCTTAAAGTAATATGAACATGTTTGTGCCAAATAGACCAAAATCATCTAATACTGTTTTATGGTATTATTACAGTATTATTATTACAGTATTATATTGACCATAGTATGCATGCGAATTCATAGGAGAAGGCAATGATGCTGGGAATAGTTAGTAGACAAAGAAGGGGCAAGGAAAGAACACGCTGGCTTAATAACATCAAATCTGATGCAAAACTAAACATACAATTGAAAGAAGTTGTGTTTGGTAGAAGAGCATGGAGAGTACTTGCCTATAGAGTCATCAAATGTCAGGCATGAGTAAATGATTACAAACAAACAAACAAACAAATAAACAAACAAACTGTTCTTACCATGCTCGGTGTGGAATGGGTATAATTAAGACTGGGAACTTAATCTGCACGTTATCTTATTAAAAGCATTATATGAAAGACTCTATTAACCAAGAGTCTATGATGGGCATGTAGAAATCAACATCTATGGGTCTACGTGGTGAAGACTATGGCATATGGAAGATTGTGATTTGGGATGTAAGAAAAATAAATGAGAAAGAGCATGAGTTAATGAAATGGAAAAAAAGATAGGCATACTGTGTTACTTGTGAAAGGGGAATGATGTAGTAATCTGAATGAAGATAACCTGAATTTGTAGAATGGAATTCCAGGAAAGTTTTGAAGTGATTAAGAATGAAAGCACTAGCATATAAAAAGTATGAACCAGTGTTACGACAATTGTTGAGAATGTGTAAAAATTTAGAAATCTTCACTGAATAGTAATAAGTTCTGTTCCCTGTTCTTTTTTTCCCCTATAGCTTTAATTTATTTGACTTACTATCACCATGATGGCGAACCTATGTCACACGTGCCACAGGTGGCACATGGAGCCATCTCTGCAGGCACGCAAGCTGTCTCCCAGGTCAGCTCCACTGTGCATGCGTGCACGCCTCCCGCCAGCCGATTTTCAGGTCTCTGCTGGGAGACACGTGTGCCTGCGTGGGAGTAGGGGCCCCACCTCGCATTTTAGTGCTAGCAGGCCTTCCTGAAGCCCCCTGGGACCAAAAAAAGGAGTGCGGGGGTGCGGTTTCAGGGAAGCCTGCTAGCACCAAAATGGGGGTCACACATACATGCGCAGGAGGCAAGGGGAGCATAGTGGGGGTCATGTGTGCATATGCGGGGTCGGGCCTGTGGGAGGGCATTGCATTATGGGTGTCGGCACACACACACTTTTGGCACCCGAGGAAAAAAAGGTTCGCCATCACTTACTACCACATATTTTTTTTCTTCATTTTTGCATAACATTGTTTACCCTAAAAGAAAATAGTATGGTGTGTGTGTGTCATTAAAAAAACAACCCAATCATATGCTACCCTAACTCAAACATGACAAAGTCTGTGCAGGATCATATTAACTTCAGTGGTTGTACTGTTTTTAAATGATACTACTGTGGTAACAGGGGAGCCTTACCTTGCTGATATATGTTATAGAATTTTCCATCCCACTGGGAATCAGGCAGATCGAACTCAGATGATACAGAGAAAGACAAAGGAGTTGTTTCTGGTACAAGAGTCTGGTACATAGAAAGTTGCAACTGGGTATCTGCTAAGTGAAAATGGCCTGTTGGTCTCTGTTCAAAACTGGTTTGGTTCTGGAAATCATGCTCTGAGAAATTGTTTAAAATATTGGTGATGGTTTCTTCATCCACTGATATTTCTTTTGAAAAGTCAGTGGCTCTGTTAGCCCCCAAGTCCTGTCTTGCCGCTAGAGGGGCAGCCTCAGCAGGTTGTCCAGGCCAGTGAACGCCAAGAGACTCCTGAGACCTTTGTTTGGTGTACTGAGAGAAGACTTCAGCCAGGGAATGGATTTGATCAGCTAGCATACCGATAGCCCATCTGTCTGAATCAGGACTCACATTCATTGCTGGGAACAATCCTATAGATGGCCTTTCTGCAAATGAAGAAGAGTCTACAGAAAAGCTGCTGTCAGAGGAAAATGTGTATTCTGGTGAGGGGAGACCACCAGGGTTACAAGAGATCAACCTATCTTCTCTTTCTGGGCATGAGAGACACTTCTGCCCTTCAGCAGAAAGAAAGGGAAATCGGGCTTCTTGAGACAGCTCCACACTGACGGCTTCAGTCTTCATGCTAGGGTCAGTCATACTGATTGGAAATGGAGATTGAAGAGGGGCAGGAAACATTTTTAAATCAGAAGTCTCTAGAAGTTGAGAAGAAGAATATTCAAGTGTCCCTTCCCTGGCTAGACCTGGCTCTTGATGGAAAAAGTTGACTTCATATGGCTTCAATGGCTGCAGTGTGTTTCCAGAACAATAGCTTTGTTTGGAGAAAGTTGGAGAAACACCTCTGCATGTGGAGTCTTGGTTCTGGATGTAGAGAGCTTCTTTGTCCCTGTGAAAATATAAACAGTTCCATGGAGTCCAGCATCGCTGGAAATCACTCACAGGCTTCGTTAGGCTAAATGTAGCTTTTATTTATCATATGTAAGAAAACTGAACTACAAGCTTCAGGGCATTTTCACAGCCCCAAATATCATTATGAACATTAATAATGCAGTATAGGAAGCAAAAGAAGCCATTTGTAAAACCAATGTAACACTGAGCTAATTCAGATTACAAACATAAGCAATGTGTCAGGAGAAAAATAAGGCGCCTGAAAATTAAATTCAAGCATCACTTGCAGAAAAGATTTTGATCTGATGTGACAGTTCCTTCGCAATTATAATTGTGTAGGGACAATTAACTGGGAGATTTAGAAACTCTAGTTTAAAAATGCCCGAGGAATATCAGGCTGAGAAAGCGTAGTCTACATTATTTAGAAAGCATTCCGATGGTTTGTATGAGACCTAGCAGAATCTGACTGATCGTAGAAAAACTAAATATGAGTAGATTTAGTTATAGGAAATCACCATGAAATTGCAGGGTTGTAACTAGTCTCTCTCTCTCTCTCCCTCCCTCCCTCCCTCCCTCCCTCCCTCCCTCCCTCTCTTCCTATATCACTCCCCCCCCCCCATATTTCTCCCAATATCTGTCTCTGCCTCTCTCTCCATGGAGTCATCACAGATCAAACTAGGTTCATAGGAATTTTTCAGTCAATTAATATAGGCAATGGAGTGACTGATAAAAATGGCCTTTTTGATATTAGATTCAATGAAGAATACGATTTGGAAAACTATGATACATAGAACTGCTTAATATGCTTATCTCTGATTTAAGTAGTGCTTGTCCTGTTTTTACAGACACTTGAGAAAAATCACTTCTTCTAGTTATTTTATCCAAGCTTTCCATATAAAAATCTTCCACACAAATAATGGTATTTGTGGTGGCATGTATTTCTGTGTTAGACTGAATGTCTCCAAATAGACATTTATGACTGCAGACCAGAAATCATAAATGTCTGCTTCCTTCAACAGAGCTATGGCTTATTTCACCCATTACTTCCATCAAGTACTATCCTATTTCTGCCTGATGCCTTCTTCCAGCAGAACTGAAAATGAAAAGAATCAGGAAAGGAGCAAATGCTTTAGTGGGAAATTTTTAGTAATCTATGACCTTATCATTCAATTATAGTCATCCTATACTTTGTCTAGAATGAGTCAAAACTAACATATTCAAACTTTATGCTCAATTCAAAACCATGATTTACAAATGGTGTGTAAATCTCTATATCTTGCTAAGCCATCATGTGGTTTATTTATGGCTTAGTGGTGTCAGCTACTGTGCTTTGTAAATCATGGTTGAAGACTTCACACAAATATATGAAACCAGTCAACTGTGGGTTATTCAGCAAACCATGGGGATTCACAGGATGACAAAGATTGCAGTAGTGGGTTCCTACCAGTTGAGACCAGTTTGCCTGAACTGGTAGTGCTGCCTACAGAGAGCAAACCGGTTCTCTCTTGGTTATACTTCAGAGGTGGGTTCCTAACGGTTGGGACCAGTTCGTCCGAGTAGTAACTCTGCTGGACGTGCGCCCGAAATGGTTTTATTCTTGCAGCCGCCATCTTGATTTTCTGTTCTGCACATGTGCAGAACAGTCTTCATTGAAAAAATGATTTTTTTGTTTCTTTTCTAATGTGTACATGCGCAGACCCTTTTAGTTGCAAATGTGCACACATGTGGAACCTGTAGTAATGCCGACAGGAACCCATCCGTTATATTTACCTTTATTCCAGCTTCTGAAGCCCAGCTGATCCGGGCTGCAGCTTGAATTGCCTCTCCTCAGCTGTTTTCCTTTTTTTCTGAGTAATTTTCATTCCATTGTGCACGGGCACTCAGCAAACCGGTAGTAACGCTGGTAGGAACCCCCCACTGAATGATTGGATATTATGATGCAGGTGATTGATGCAGCCATTTCACTCTAAACATCTAGTAGCAGTCCACATGGCATGTGTAACTCAACCACAAGTAGCTGAGTTTATGCAATATTCAACCCACAAATGAAACAAACACATTGTGGTTTAGCACAATTTGTGAACTCAGTCCTGGTTCTGAAGTACCTGTAAACATCACTTGAGCTGTCAATGTTTTTACCTGAGGATGTGGTTTGTGCAAGTGATCAGCTTCCCTTTTCCATTCTCCCTCAGTGCAGTGACTTGCACCCAGACCCAGCTCAGGTCCTTGCAGCGTAAACGTATGATTGCATTCTGTTTGTGTTTCCCAGTGCTCTGCCCTGAAACTACAAACATGAAAAATAAATATCCAGCTAAGCCATCTAAATGTAGCAAGATGAACCTAACATAACAGGAAGAAAGAAGAAAGCCTAGAGTCATATTTCTCAAACTTGGCAACTTTAAGATGTGGGGAATTCAGCTCTCAGTATTCTTTATCCAATTCCTCAGCCAGGCTACTGGGAGTTGAAGTCCTCACATCTTAACTTGCAACACGAGTGAGATTCGAACAGCTTGACACAATGGTCAGATATGGGAAATTCCATTCTATACCCTACAATGAGCGTCTCTGCATTTGTGGAGCAGCAGAAGACCTGGCTCACATCCTATTTGATTGTTACTTGTATAAGGGAATGAGAGATAGGTACCTTGGTCTATATACCAAACGAATGACCCATTGGGATCCCCATATCAAAACAACTTGCCTTATGTGTAGCCAGAACCGGAAAATAACATTTAAAACAGCACAGTAAACAAAATGGTTCAGTTGAGATCTGCATATGTGGAACTGATTGGGGTATTTTGCAGGGGTGACACCGAAATAGAATTTTATCATATTTTATCTATATCTTAAATTATTGTATTCTATTCCAATTCCATTTTAAACTGTATTTTATTTCAATTCCATTTTAAATCGTATTTTATTCCTATTCCATTTTAAATAATATTTTATCAAATTTCATTTTAAATTGCTTTTATCAAATTTTAGTAATAATTTGTTTCTGGAATTTTGCACTTTGATATGGCCCAAGGGCTAATCAATAAAGACTCAATGTCTTAAAATTTGCCAAGTTTGAGAAATATTAGCCAAGAGCAGTGATTCCCAATGTGGGGCCCATGCCCCACAGAAGGGCAATTTGATTTTTAAAGGGGCAATTTGAACTTTGTTTAAACCAAGTTAATGGCCTTTTAGGCTTCCTCTGTATGAGTAGAGTTCACTTTTTGAGTAAAGTGAGGATTATATGTCACGGGGTGGTGGTGTTAAAGATGCTTACGTGGTGCATGGCCAAAAAACGGTTGGGAACCACTGGCCTAGAGCAATTCTTCAGAATGTTGAGATTGAATTAAACTACCAAAAATCCTTGCCTGTATGGCTAACCATCCTGGCCATATATAATGGGAGTCCAATATACTTGAAGATAACTGCCTGAGAAAGATTGCTGGTTTTATTATGTACTATTGCACAGCTAGCTTTGTTTTGTTTTTATAGAACCCATTCTATTATCAGCATTTTATTGGTCTCATGTACATGCTTTTAATTTGTAACCCATTCAGAAATGCTATTATTTATTTGTAAGATTTGTGTTTCCTTGGTGGTTTACAAATGTAATGAACAGAATAAAGGGACATTGTCCAATAGTTAACAAAGAATATGTTATTGAATAACGGTTCCCGCTGTCTTCAGATAATATGATAAATTATTAGGAATAATGGGATTTTTAATGGCCCATGTAAAAACTGCTCTAAGTTGCTCATTGGAAATACTTATGATACAGCAGAAATGTGTAATCGTTTCTTTGCCAGACTCCAGTGAAGGCTATTAAGTCTGTCCCAGATGCAGTACTCACTCAGGTTTTTGTGCATCTTTGCCCCTCTTTCAGTATCTTCAGGATGCAGGAGACAATACCAAGACTGACCAATTAATTCTTCTTTCTTATAACCAAGGTGATAAATAACACTGAATTGAGAAAAGAAAACATATCACATAATTTAATAAATAATAGCCTTGTGATGTTTCTATTGTGAAATGGGCAATTACGATAGATAAACATCTAGCGTATATTTATTGTGGGAAAAGCTACTGCAGGTAGTCCTCGACGTATGACCACAATTGAGCCCAGAATTTATGTTGCTAAATTAGAAATTTGCTAAGTGGGTTTTGCCTCATTTTACAACTTTTCTTGTTAAGTGAATCACTGTAGTTGTTAAATTAGTAACATGGTTATTAAATGAATCTGGCTTCCTCATTGACTGCTTGTCAGAAGGGAATCATGTAACCCTGGGACACTGCTACTGTCATAAATAGGAACCAATTGCCAAACATCCGTATTTTGATCACATGACAATGGGGATGCTGCAACAATTGTAAGTGGGAAAAACAGTCATAAATCACTTGTTTCAGTGCTGTTGTAGCTACGAACGGTCACTAAACAAACTGTTGTAAGTCAAGGACTACCTGTATTCAGAATAGAATTTCGAAGTCTTTACATGTAGTCCTTGACTTATGACCAGTCACTTAACACCCCCGCCCGCCCCCCATGAAATCACATAACCACACTTTGGGTGTTCAGCAACCAACCCTCATTTATAGCAATAGCACTTAGACTTATATACCGCTTCATAGTGCTTCACAGCCCAATCTAAGCAGTTTAGAAAGTCAGTTTATTGCGCCCCAAAATCTGGGTCCTTGTTTTACCGACCTCAGAAGGATGGAAGGCTGAGTCAACCTTGAGTTGATGAGAATCAAACTGCTGGCAGTTGGCAGAATTAGCCTGCACTGTTGCATTTTAACCACTGTGCCACACTGGACCTTTATACCTATTTGCAGTGCCCCCCATCATATAACTGCAATTTTCAAAGTTTTTGCCATTTTACTTCCAGTCTCCAACAACAACAAAAAAGGGTTTGCTTAACAACTGCCATTAAATAGGTGATAAAATTGGGTGTGATCACATGCTGACCTACTTTATAACCATCACAACTTATGAGTGAAATTGTGGGCTCAATTACGTACATAAATCAAGGATTACCTGTACTATATTTAGCCTTGATTCTATGGGTTTTACACTTCGTAATCATCATGTATTACCAGGTCTTCATGCTACAGAAAACTTTACCTGCTAATGAATGCAAGGTAAAATATAGGCAGATTTCCCTTTTCTGGACATTTGGCAATTTTATTCATATCATTTCCAGACAGATGTACAAACAAAAGCTTTGGCCTTACTTATCAGTCATTTCAGCAATCTTCATGTCTAATGTATGCTGGCTCTCGAAGGTGGAGTTCTGGGACATGTTGTCTCCTTCTTCAACCCCATGAAGGATGGGAGCACAGAAAGCAACAAAAGTCAGAGCAGGAGAGGTGGACGTCAACTGTGTGTCAAGTGGGAGGAATCTGCCTCTTATGACTATTGGGCGGTTCCTTCCATACTTAATCCGAAAGGCTCTTGAGGTAC
Organism: Thamnophis sirtalis; assembly: GCF_051295495.1. NCBI lineage: Eukaryota > Metazoa > Chordata > Lepidosauria > Squamata > Natricidae > Thamnophis > Thamnophis sirtalis. Next base: position 38,355,281 of record NW_028261386.1, on the reverse strand, counting down.
GCATTTCAATGATGAATTCAATTTCTGCAGAATAAAATGAAGAATAATAACTTGAACAGATTGAAATTTGCAATGCCGGATAAAGTGTAATCATGAAAACTGTCTTGTGATTTGTTTTTGATTTTAATGTATTGCGTGAACTCAATCATAAGACCATTCAATAAACAAGTTACAACTTCGCATAAATTGTAAATGGAGCCTTTCCTCTCACATTCACGGTTGACAGCTTAAGAACGGGTTATGATATTTTTCTAATTAGCTTTAAATTTTACTATAATTCTATGCATCTCACTTTACTCACAATCTTTATAATTCTGGTTACTGAATTGCATACCTATATACAGTACACATTTTCCCAAGAAAAATGATACATTCAAAATCTTGGCCCAGATAAGAAAAAGTAATTACAGAAAGGTGTTGCTCCAAATTTTTGTTATTTTAAATTATTTACTATTCAAATTTATGTAGTCACCCATCTCATACAGTATATATGGCTCTGGATGAGATCATGCTGCAAATTAACACAACTTTTTAAGGAAGCAAAAACCTGAAACAGAGGCTTAATAGTTGTTAACTACAACACTAACTTAAGAGGAGAAACACTGCAAGTTATTTACAGGTCCCTTTTAACATTTTGCTTTTTCTATTATTGCTTGTATTATAATGCAGTACAAGGAAAAACATTTAAAATGCATTCTTATTGCTCCAGCTACAGTTGAAATCTCCCCTTTCTAACAGCATGACATTCTGATAGCCATAACGTTTTCTCTATAGAAAAATCTAAAAATAAAATTTCCGAATGGGAGAATACCTAAAATGGAGAAAATGTAGCAGATTTTTCCTCTTCCTTTGAACAAGACAACAACCCTAATTAATATTTGCCTCTCCTATAGACACCATGATTAAATATGGACCAGGTTTCTGCATTGGAAATAATACTGGTAGTTTAGCGTAGATGTGTTAACATACAATCATCAGAAGTTTTTTCAACTTGTAGGAAGAATATCCACCATTTTGCACACAGTAACAGGGCTGGGGCTGAGGAGATGATAATACAAGTAGAGATTTTGGTGCAATCTGTCTGTCAGATCTGTAAGTGCCCAACTGATAGGCAGTTTGCTCTAGAAAGGTCTAGGAGTCTAACACTTTCTCAAGCAATCTGGACACTGCTGCTCCTCTCCTGATGCCATATATAGCATAAACCAAAATGGTCTTGGAGTAGGAGAGAAATAGGTTTGTTCACAGTAACCAAAAGCTGTCAAAAGGAGCTGGGAAGATTCCAATCCTTTCATCACCCCGATTGCAGCATAAATAACATTGAACGTGCATAAAGCTATATTGGTTTTGGGAGAAGGTGGCCTATTTCCATATCACATCAGTAAAACCTCAACATAACTGTCTTCTGCTGTAGGCTGGGAAGAAGAGCAAGATGCATCTTTTAGATGTGTCTTTAAAGGATGAAGGCTCTTCAAGCAAAAATAGGGGTACAGTTTGTTGGACCAGAGTAATTTAATAACCCTCAGTTTGGATCCATACAGTACACTACAGGGTTCTCAAAACTCCTAATATGATAAATGAACTAATATCCCACACATTAGTGCTGGCTCAAGGATGTATGGCACTCCTAGACCATATCAACTTCCCTACCAGTGCAAAGACTTGCATTTTTAGAATGATTCAGAAGGAGAGGTGGCATTGGTTTTGGTGCCCAACAACTGCCCACTGTTGGCTATCCACTATGGCTTGTACTGGCAAACAAAGAGCAAAGCTTAGCTTTAACAGCACTTCAGCTTTGCCTATATAGGTAAGGCAGGAGCCCCATGAAAATATATTTCCACTTATTTTAGGCAAGGCTACCACTGTCTTACACAAGCAAAGAAGGAAGCAGGGTTCAGTGTGAGTTAGTGACTCATCTTTAAATTGCTTGCTGTTACCTAGAAATTAGGAATTCCAGTGCCAAGTCAAAATTATACATATTAGTGTAACATGCATATCAAGAACTGATGCAGTAGAAGCAGCATACGGATTGGCAATAGGCAATAAATGTTACGCCAGCATTGTTTTTTTGCCAGCTCTAGAATAGATGGAGAGCATTTGACTCAGTAATTAGGGAAAAATTCTATCAAAAAAAGATTCAGTTGCCCCCTAGCTGGAAAGATCTTTTGCCAACCCCTTCTTGTCCTCACCAGTGCCTGGATGCTGATGGGCAAAGGAGAGTTTTTCTTGCATGATCCGGCTTGCTGTGCTGTTCAAGAGGTCGAAGATGGAGTTGCCTTGTGCTAGGAGTTCTACCTAGAAAAAATATATTTGATAAAATACCTTATTTGCAATGATCTTTTGCTCTAAGAATGTCTTAGAAATAAATGCTATTTCAGTATGAAAATATGGTCCTGGAAGTTAGGTATTTTTAAAAGGATATTTGGATCCTGCAGGGTTCTAACAAAAGCTTCAGGGTTTTAAGCAAATGACGCTCTAACATTTAATAGTTGCTAAGAATAGCAAACGTAGTTTGCATTCTAAAAACTCAACCATTTGTGTTTAAAAGAATATTGAGCAGCTACGCTAGAAAGGTTTTTACATTCAGTCTTAAACTACTATTACACAAAATGGACTAGCAGCAGAATTGAAACTTCCATTATATTCCTGCCAAGTCTAATCTCTAAAGTCCATGCTGAGTACAAGGCATTTTGGGGTGCCTCACCTTCTGTAATATTGATGCTTACCACAGAAAACCCAAGGAAATATAGTACATTCTCAGAGACATAGGCCAATTTGCCCTTTGCAGTGAGAGCGAGAATGAACCCCGAAAGTGAGTGCACCAGTTCTGGATCTACAGCAGCAGCAGCAGCAAAAGGTGGTTCTTCGGATGTCATTTGATGTGAACCTGGGAAAACAAGAGAGAGGTACATGGGTTCTACACATCATTGAGTAAAATTCTATATAGAAAACAGTAACGATTTCCTGTTCTCATATGCATTCAGTTTCACAGCTACTACGATTGTTGGTTGAGCAGGGAAAAAATAGTCAGAAAAATGATTGAAGCCTGGGAATTGGGTCCCTTGTCAATCGATAGGAATGTTGATTTATTACCAGTTTATCAGGTACTTAGGAGTTGAGGGTGTGGCGCAGAGGTGGCTTGCAAATTCCGGTGCTATCGGTTTGCTTGTGCTTGTGCATGTGCCTGATACTTCTGTGCATTGCAGATGGGCAGGTGGGCGGAGCCTCCTCCTGCCGCCACTACTATTTCGCCCGATCTGGGTTGAATTGGGAGCAACCCACCTCTGGTATGGCGGAACAAGGAAACAACAATGAAAAACTTAATAGTCAACCATCAACATGCCAATTAACAAGCAAAAGCTACACACATCCAGGAATCATATAAATATGATGCATAGAACAGACCAGTTCACATATCCTTGAGAGAGAGAAGTTCCCTGATGATGGGTTCCAGCAGGAGCCCGAAAGCTTGTAAAAATAAACCTTTGGTCCTGGTGACTGATACAAATTGGATCCTGCAAAAAAAATTGGAATCAAGGAACCTGAAATCCTCTAACATAAATAAAGTGTACAAAATTCAGGATTCTTTACTCTGTGTAATTGAAATTTCAAAGATTTTCACACCAGGTGTTCATAAAGTTGTAGCCACTGCATTGTCACCATAGTTATCGTATGATCATGATTTCTGATGCTCCCCAAAAGCAAAATCAATGGGGAACCTAACAGAAAGTTGCAATTCATTCCTGCTCCTACTCCCCCCCCCCAAAATGGTCATTTTGTTTCTCTGTTTAGGAAGGAAATTTCCCTGAAAGGATGAGTCAATAGGTCATCAGCTGTCTAGTCAGTTTTACTAATTGAACTATTACAGTGAATTTTTCTCCCACAGGATCAGTGGTAATGAAGCAGATGCAATTCTGGCTTGTTTTCTGCCAGATGACCTCTTCCCTCATATTATACATAGGAAAAATCTTGTTTCAGGAGGTGCACTGAGCAAAACAGAGCCTGCTCATTTTTGAACATAATTGTGACAGACTATGAAGGTCATCATGCATTTCATTTTCTCTTTTTATCTAAGGATATTGCAAAAATACAGATACCAGAAGAATTCAAAATACAACCAAAGGAATGTTGGTTTATGCTCTGATCCTCAAAAGTAAAAAAAAAAAAATCATCAAAACAAAAGGGATAGAGAAAAAGCTCTGCAGGTGAAAGACACCTTTGGGGAAACAAGACATGATGGAAAATATGTAGGAGTTGATAATGCCAGCTGTTGCAGGCAGCATGGCTGCTTTTTATGCCCTATTCTATGCTTCCTTTAAGCACAAAGAAGGATGCAAATTATACACAATGCAGATCCATGTTTGAAATTCATTGAATTAAAAAAAACAACAATCCAGCACCAAACATTAGTAACACATGGAATCAGATCTTTTCTCTATTTTCATTTCCTGATCATATATACAGACATATTTAAATTGCAAGTGCAAACTTAGAGTAGGATGTGACTGACTTAAAACCATAAAAAAAAAATAATAATTAAAAAAAATCCCACAATATTGGAATAGCAATGCTGCTCTGAAAAATATGTATGAAAAGTTTTAAACCTTCCAAAGGATTATAGCAGGAACATTTTTACTAGCCAAATGTTGCAAGTCATTTGGTTTGGCAGCCAGAAATCTGCACTCAACTGTAAAAGTAGTTGGAACTATGATGTAAAAGTGGAGCAAAAATAATAATAGCATGTTAAAAAAAACTCTCCCTTTTAATTTTCTAGTCAGTGAAGCGTTTGAGGTATGGAATGGGTGAGGAATTCTCAGAGAATTGCTGAAGACTCAGTAGGCATACTTGCAATCCAGAGGCTACTAGTTGTTTCTCCCCAAGTCATATACATCCAATCCTAAGGTTAAAGTCTGGAATGAAGTATATTGTTTAAGTTAACCTCACATGTTGTAAGGAAAAGCCCATAGATAAGTGCAGATTGGAGGCTCCTTCGCAAAACAGATGTAGAGGATAGAAATGTCCATACGGAGACAGAGGAAGTACAGAGTCAAAACAGGCAAGAAGATGTTGTACAAGAAAAGGTTAGATCACAACACAATGTCTAATATCGTGTCAACTGGGAAAACCACCCTCCCTCTTCCCCCACTGCAAATGCCGCTGTTAAGTTTGCATAATGTCAGGTTAACTGTATTCTTTTATAGCAGTAGCAAAGCATAAAGGAAAGGGATTTGATTCCCAATGCAGTATTAATACAAATCTCCTCAGTTTACAATAGCTGCAGTTTTATACAACTGCTTCAGATATCAGTTATGATAAATGACAAGGAATCACAAGAAATCATAAGATTTAAAATGTTAGCATAGCTAGTGTGGATAGATATTGATCCCATCAGAGTAGTTAGATCCCAGGACATCTAATGTAGGCACGGTACTCTGGGATCTCTTTGGATCAGGTTGCATTCCCAGAAAACCTTATAAAATAGTAGTCAAGTGATTGTGCTACAGATTAGTCATAGCTATTACTATACTTGGGGCGATATGTGGCAGGCAGAAAAGATTAGTGTTCTAAAATAACATGCAGACTTACAGGCATTTGGGGGCAGAACGACCAAAGACATGGGGTGAAGTTTGAAGAAAATGCTTATCAAATTGTTGCTCCAAGAGAACTATAAAAGATGGTAGAATCAAGAAGCTAGATGATTTTGAAAGGATTTAGATGAAGTTTCAACTTGGATAAATGTGCATTCCTATATTTAAATATGCCCCCTCCCCCCAAAAACTTCACAAACACACCCAAAGTGGAAGGAAACCTGTCTAGGAAACAGAAATGAAAAGGAGTGGGTATTTTAGGCACCTTCCTTATGCAAGAACTGTGCAATCTGAGATAATGAGCCATGGTGGCACAATTGTTAGAATGCAGTGTAATTGTGGCTAACTCTGCTGAGTGCCAAAAGTTCAAGCCTAACCAGGTCAAATCTCACCCATCCTGCCATCCTTCCACAGTCAGTAAAATGAGAGTGAAACCCCCCTTATTTTACTGGATCTGTAAACCCCTTAGAGAGGACTGTAAAGCACTATGAAGTGGAATATAAGTCTAGGTCAGTGTTTCTCAACCTTGGCAACTTGAAGATGTCTGGACTTCAACTCCCAGAATTCCCCAGCCAGCATTAACTGGTCTAGGTGCTATTGCTACAGTGGTGGGTTCCTGCCAGTTCTAACCTCTTGTATAGAGGAGATTCCGCAAATCTACCGTGCTCTTTAGAACCGGTTCCAGTTCCCTCCCCCTGCCCATCTGCACCATGCTTGCCCCGCCCACCGCTCACTGATTCGCTGGCTCACCAATCGCCTCGCCCGCCTCTAAGAGTCCTATCTAAACCTTAAAGTCTTAAAGCTGTCAAGTTTGAACATCCCTGGGGTTTTTTTCTAAAGGGTTAGGGGTGCAAGGGTCTTGTAACTTGACAGCTTTAAGACTTGCATGCTTCAAATGCCAGAGTTTCTGAGCCAACATTTTGGTTGCTAAGCAAAAGCGTTGTTAAGTGAGTTTCACCACATTTTACAAGATGGTCAAGCCCACCCAGTCACATGACTGGCAAGCCACTCCCACTTGGTTGCATGACCAGCAAGCCACTCCCACAAAGCAGGCCACACCTACAGAAGAGGTTCTAAAAAAATTTGAAACCCACCACTGTATTGCTAGTGCAGATTACATTGTGTGAAGCCAAGAGAAAACCATGTACAGTTTAGGGAACCTATAAGGTACATGCAAACCAAATCTGAATTGGCCAGCAGAAGATTTGACTACAAATGTCTCTGAATTTTTCTGACTTTCTGTGTCTGCAGGGGAACATTTTCAAATATAGATCTAAATTCTGTGGGAAATGGGATAGATTGAGACTCTTAAACAGAAATGGGAGAACTTTCTATTTTCAGGAGCAATGATGACTTCTTTACTTACCTGTAATTCCTAAAGGACATTCACATTCATCATAGTCAGTACTCCCTTCCATTCCCACAAACAAAATCAACACATGCCATGAACCCTTCACAATCTTAGCTATGTTTCTAAATACAGACTGGTAAACTGCTTCTGTGATTACTAGTCACATCTCGATATATATCTCTATGTATGTGAAAAACTGTATAATATGACATGGTGTGTATTCCATTGAACATTCGTTTCTTCCTGCAATTTATCAAACTTTTATAGGAAAGTCAAATGATGTTTAGAGAAATGCAATTTGATCATGGGTAGTCAGCTGGCATTCATTAAACAAGTTACAGAAAGAGTTGGGATTTTTCTTTTACCAGAATTAAAAAGTTGAGTCTCTCGTATATGGAAGCAGACCAGAGCCATGGTGTGAAGGTATGAAAGTTGTTCCTTCTCTTGTTCTGAGATGGGCAGAAGAGACCGAAGAGTCTGCAGCTCCACATTGATCTGATCCCGACGAGCCTTGGAGGCACCTTTTGTTGACCTGCAAGAGTGCAAAGTATGAGCTATACACATTTGTTCCTCTCCTATTTCCAAACCTTTAAAATATGTTTCCTCATAGTAGATTAGAGAAACATTTCTTAATTTCAGAAGCTTTAAGATGTGTGGACTTCAATTCTCAGAATTCCAAATGCTGGCTGGGGAATTCAAGGAGTTAAAGTTCACAGATCTTATAATTACTAAGATTCAGTAATACTGGATTAGACAGAGGATCTGATTTACACATAGCCAACCTCTGCGGTTTTCACATTATGAACATGCACATAGTTCTAAAGTAAGAAGCATATTTATTTGAACATTATTCCATTCCTTTCTATGGATTTTGCTTTTTGGGATGATATGGTGATTAACTAATCTTATGACTGATACTTTGCCTGGTAACATAGGTCTCACATAACTATATTATTATGTGGAAATTAAGGGAGGAAATTCCAAACACATGTTTTCTATCTCAAAACTACATTGTCATCTTTCAGTGACACATGGTTTCTTTTTTGGAGGTGTGTGGGTAAGTTGAGTCATTAAAAAGAGACAGAAAAGATAATGGGAAAAGTGGAGTAACTGTGTGTACATAGATAGAGGCATGTACACGCAAATCTTCATGACTTGGGAAGAGCTTTCAAGAGAAATATCTATCTTTATTTGGATTTAGTAAGGCTTTTATTTACCCTTGTCCATTTGCAATCTTCCCATGTGTTCAGTTTCCTAGCTTTTCAGTATGATTGAACAAACACAACCCATTGCCTCAGAAAACAGCAGGCATATAATTACTCCTTGGCTGCTATCATCAGCTGCTTGAGTTGCCTGTGTCATTGTACCTAATGATAAAGGTAGGTAGTAATACTTAAAATGATCTTACCTTAGTTAATTTAATCAGAGTCAAACTGTAAATCAGAACAGAATCAGCATGCTAAGAATTTTCGCACATATCTGCCAAATAAACGGCCAGTGCTAGCTGAGGAGGAGGTTTGGGGAATACAAAATTTAGAATGGGGACCTGGGATCAAAATGTTGGAATGTGCCCAGCAGCTCTATGTAAGCAAGGCTCATTAGCTTCAGCTTGGATGGCCAATGAAACAATGACAACAATCATCCTAAAACCTTTGGGTTTTAAAGCTGCTTTAGAGATAGGCCATGCCCTTACCATGTGTTTCTGTCACCAGGTATTATGAAAGCTCTGCCCATTAACAGACCTACTCTGGTGGGAAACAGTTTTTAATGATTGTATCCACTGTAATTGCCACATGCAAAAAAGAGCTTTTCAACAGCATCCTCAAGGGACTCACTAACATTTGAAATGTTCCATAGTCGGAGAACCCCAAATACTACTTAGCTGCGATCAGTTTGCTTAAGGCATGGCCTTAAGCAAGTCATCCAGCTTTCACAAATGAAACCAGGATGTTAATTATAACTCCTATTCTTTAAGTGTTGAAAAGTCTTTCCTTAAAATAAATATTTATTCTGGTCACATCAAAGTGTGAAAGTCTTCTTTACCACTGTCCTAACAGCAGAATCTAATGCAGAAGTAACTCATTACATTAAATGGGACCTACTCTAAATTAAACATGTATCAAATTGCAGGTTCAGCACAGAGCTTTCAAAGCTTTTTTCTGTACCATCATAAAACATCTATTCTTGGAGGTGGACTTTTGCATGTGAAATGCCCTGTGCCCTAATTAAGCATTTCTAGCAAGCTCACAGTATGTCAGTGAAGTTTAGTGCTCATTGGTAAGTTTTTTTTTAATGGGGAGGGGAATGCTGTGATATGGGGAGAGTTTGAAGACTAGCAGTGCTGATCACTGGTTGCCATGAAGTCTTCGAAGGAACCACAGAGATGGAAATTATGAGTTGACAAAAGATAGTGAGGGAATTGCTGCCACAACATGTAGTTGTCGTAAAAAGGGATTCAATAAATTCATGAGAAAGACTGTCACTGGGTTTTAGTTGTGAGGTTTATTAGGGCTGTTTGTAAGGGTCTTCAGAGAGCAAATGCAGCACAAATAGTGCACATTTTTCCAGAATAAGGTTTCAGATTGGTTAGGGGACAGAGCGTGCCAGTTCACTTAATATAAGATTAGCTGGATTCATTAACACAATAAGCTGAGACCAAATAAAGCACCTTAGTATGATTCATAGACTCAAATCGTCTTTTCCCCAGGCAGTTGCTGCCATGGATGTGATGGCAAAGTTCTCCCATTACGATTCTTACTGACTGGTCTTGCGTGACATGCTCACGCTGAAGTTAACACAATTTACTCAATTTGCCCAATTTTCAGGGTTTTGTGCATTGAATTCATTGCCTTATTTATAGTTTAGCACATCATGTGGACACAGCTAATAAGCCATTCAGTCATTCTGGATTGACTGAAGAGCAGTCAGGGAAGAGCAGATGAAGATGAGTTCAATAGAAGAAAGAGAATAAGAGTTTTAAATTGCTTTCCTCTCTTGTGTCCACATAAAACTATACCAGCATGGATTTTTCTATCCCATTGTTGATCCCTATCCCGCCAAGTTTGGCTTTCTTACAATCATTGATCACTCCATCTATTGGAGGGATCTATTCTACTCTGTTATCTAGCTGTTCCTTCTATTCACCCCACTGTTGGTTTCTTGTTGTAGGCATCTGACTTCATTCCAAGTAATGATTGGCAGATGCTAACAGACGTACATCTTGAGGCTGTTGTCAAGGAACGGAAGAATAAAGGAAAAATGCTACTTTAACAGAAGCACAACAAAGAATGACACAGGACTATCTTACTCAGGCTGGGCCTAATGTAAAGGTAGCATTTATTATTATTGGATTTATACCTGCTGCAAACAGAAATATCCTCAGAGGTTTACAATATATCCATCAATATGCAGCAAAACAAAGTAAATTAAAAACAAAAAGGCAATTAAATCAACCCTTACTCACATATATCTATAAACTGATGGCATCCATGTCTCAAAGGCTTTTCAGAGTATCTCTATTTTTAATAGCTTGCCGAGTCAGCCAGCACCTTGGGGGCTGATCTAATTAGGTGGGGAGGGGGTGGCTAAAGTGCAGCTTTAAGAGAACACAGCAAAAAACAAACAAGCTCCAAAATGTTGCCAGGGCATTCTTGCTGTAGAGTGAGCTACAATAAAAAATATAGTTGGCTTAGTGTGATGTATGAAGCCAGGCAATTTGCCTGGTGTTCTTAAGGTTTTAGCAAATTAGGAATCAAGGCAGTGAGCACTACTGGATTTTCTTGGCGATGAGATCCAGTCATTTGCTGCACTTCATCTGAAAGCTGGAAAACTGGTAAAGCTGGAAACAGCAGCATGGCAGTTGATGTGAAAGGAGTCTGACAAAAGAGGGAACTAGGCACAAAGGAGCACAAAAGGAATCCCAAGCTTTTCATGAATGAGCTGGACAATTTGCAGCTTTCATACAGAGCTCAGAAAAAGGCCACCATCTGCTACCTACCTTTTATCTATATGCAGACTAAAAGCACAGGAGGCCTGCCTGTCTCTTATTGTCTAGTCATCCCCAATTCCATTGAGGAAACATTCCTCCAGGTGTAAGCTAGCCCTGGATTTTCAGAAAGCCAAATATTCATTATTTTCTCTACAAATTCTCTTCATAAGGGAACACTTTAAAAAAAAACCTTAGAAAATGGTGATTAATAAATAAATGACAGCAGCAAAGAATTTTGGAAACAAGAAAAGGAGCAGACTGATTTGAGAGGATTTGACGTTATCCAAAACAAGCCACTCTGGGAAAATTCAGTATGCAACACACCATTGTAGCTTATGTTCCCATGACAACCATCATGCAGCCATTAATTTGTGTAAAGAATTGAAGGTAAAGAACTTAAAGTATCAAAAGAACTTGTAAGGTTTAATAAGCTCAGCTTTACAGCCAGCTGCTTTTTGTTGTTGTTGTTAAATAAAAGATGTGGTGAGCCTAAGTCCAGTCGTATTTAATCCAAAGTGCTCATTGTGCATCACTAAATTAATCCAAGTCCTTGCTGGAGTCTGGGTCACACTGCAAATTATTATCATCATAAGCCTGAAGGCAAGTACCTCTACTCTGTCACAGATAACCAGAACTTCATGTATTTGAGGTGCTTTAAAAGTAATTGTTGATGATGCTAATACGTTACCAAAACTCAATTCCAATTAGTCAGTCAATTTTCTACCCTGAGGATATTTCCTTTAGTAGTCACTAGAGGTCTGACCAGTCCCATGTTTTTGCTTCCGAATTGACTATTTCCACCCATAACCTTTCCTCATGGCAACCCACAGCTTATAAAACAACTGCATTCTGCCAGTTTCATGGGTGGGAAATTCTGGGAGTTGAAGTCTACACATCTTAAAGTCACCAGACTGAGTAACACTGCCCTAAAAAGTGAAGCCATTATAACTGAAGTTTCTCTGCTCTTCATCTGGCATTCAGTGCTCGGCATGCCTCTGCCTTTCAGAAGAGGAAGCAATTGATTTGCAGAGGCTCTGGAACAGCTGTGCTAATCCTATAAAGCTGTTATGAGCCGTGTTTATTTAGTGGGCATAAAAATCTGGCCACTGAAGAAATCCTAGCAACAACAGTGGCTGGTTTAGTAAGAAGAGAATTTTCTACCATGATCCTATAAAGGTTTACTTTGAAGAAGGTCCTATTGCATTTAATGAGACTTACTGTCAAGGCTGCACCATAGCCTCTGATTGGTTGAGCTATTACATTTCCATACACCTGCCATACAACAACATATTAGATCCAATAGGCAAGAAATACGATATATGCAGGATTGATGAAGTGTACTTTATCTTCTAATTAGCATCAGAATTCTGTTTTCCTCACAGAGATTAGAATGCCTACTTTATGACAGTGTATGCTATTTGGGAATATATATCTATTTTCCGAAGTCCAGATTAGATTATTACAATGCTCTCAGGTAGAAAACACCCTTTTAAAAGTTCCCAAATATGACAGTAGGTACAGAATGGTAGGCTTCAAGATGCAGCAATTCTGGTCTCATTTCTCCTTCAGTTGCACTGAGTGCTAATGCACATTTTATAGAAGGTTGCTCTTTAAAGTCCTAAATAATTCTAATTGTTTTAAGTGTTTGCTGACCCTCTAGGAACCCGACTAGTCTTAATGAAAAGTATTGAAGCATTTCCATGCAGTCTGCATATTAATTTCCAGCAAAGTAATTCTTTGCTTGTGTTAATTGTGGTAATATTCAAAGTTATTGGTTTTCCAAAAGCATTAATTCTGTGCCTTTGATTCCCAGTTGAAGCAAAGTAAGAGAAAATTACCTCATATTCTGATTGTGGACAGATAAAGGCATCAAAGAAGTGGGTTTTGAGGAAACAGGATATGGCAGGATATCCTAAATAAGAAGCATTCTGAATATATTTTATTTTAAAAAGTTGTATGGTGGTTGACCCGCAGTTGTCCACCCAAAGTGGACAGATAATTGCATTTAACAAACTGATATAAACAAAAATTTAAATCTATAATTTATGACTCATTATAAGGACTGTCTATTCTATGTGGTCACTAAGAGCTGTCAGTAACCTGATAGCGTATAGCTAGTTTTTATGGTATTTAATTGTCTCCTGATAATATTCTATTATCCAAAAATAATGATAAAAATCAATTTAAAGAGAATGATATATCAAAGGTAATGGCAAATACGGAAAAAATAATAATAATAGAATTACAGCACCCCAAAATTAAGCAAATCTTTTTTTAAAAATCGAGATGCTACACTTAATAGAACTATTAAGAATAAAAGATCTAGGTAAATGAAAATATATTCACTTATATTTGAAATCACAGAGACTCTAAAAAACGAGTTAAAAAGTGAAATGAGAAGTAGGGTAATGAAACAACTGCTTGAAATATGGTACATGCATCTACTCCAACTTTGTGCCCTGTAAATGTGATGGAACTCAATTGGCTCATGATCTTGGCAAAAGAATAGTGTTGGGGAATATTCCACGAAGGCTGTTGCCATGATTGAAAAAGTTACCTTCTTCCAATTAAAAGGAGCAATAGAAACACTGAAGAGCAAGGCCTCTGACGATGATTTCAAGATATAGTTGAAAAAGACACTTCTCTGAGTAAATTGGTCTTGGAAACAATGGATGTCCTGTCTACTTAGCAACATAGCAGCTCTGTTTTAGACCAACTAATAGTAATAGAAGCATTGCAAACCATTGACCTTAGGAACAGTACATGACAATGGCACCAAGATTCACTATGTTCATACTGTTTCATTGTCTCCAAAATGTAATATTTGAACCCAATGGAGGATCTTGCAACAAGCATCTTTCCCCTCTTCTAAACCCCAGTGGAAAGAAAGGATTGCAAGATCATCTCACTGACCTGAAAGGCCTTGGAGTACAAATCTTCTTCCTAGGAACATATATAGGAACAGAAACCTTGCCTTCTCGCCTTCTGACTGGCTTGTTGCAGTTTTCACACAAGATGCTCATAGTTCTGCAAAAATACAGAAATTATTGAAGCAAATGAGAATAATTAGACTGCCCAAAAGAAAGCCACAATCTTCATGGTTGGAATATCATTTCAAATTATGTATGTACTCAGATGTTGAGCCTCCCCTAATTTGCAGTCTCACCCATCCATTGGTGTGATCACTAGTTAGGGAGGATTGCAACTGTTGTCCAGCACATCTGGGTAGTGGCAAATTAACAAAGATTATCCATCAAGATGTTCTGGAAAGATGGTAAAAAGTTGCCTCCCGAAAGAGCACAGAGAATAGCAACAGAGTTGAATAGGGAACTGGAGGCTAAAACATACAAAAAATGGTTGCAGGAATTGGGTATGTCTAGTTTAATGAAAAGAAGGACTAGTGGTGACATGGTAGCAGTTCCAATGTGTTCCAACAACTAAGGGGCTGTCACAAAGAAGAAGGGGTCAACATATTCTCCAAACCATCTGAAGGTAGGACAAGAAGCAATGGCTGGAACCTAATCAAAGAGAGAACTGACCTAGAACTAAGGAGAATTTTCCTAACAGTTAGAACAATTAATGAGTGGAATGACTTGCCTCCAGAAGTTGTGGGTGCTCCAACACTGGAGGTTTTTAAGAAAACAAATGGACAACCATTTTTCTGAAATGATATAGGGTTTCCTGCTTGAGCAGGGAGTTGGACTAGAAGACCTCCAAAGTCCCTTCCAACTCTTTTATTCTCTTATTCTTGGAAAATCAACAACAGTAGACAAGCAGAACAGGTGGTAGCTATCCACCCCCACCCCTGCTTTGCTCAACACATGTGGAAGAGTAAAGGATTTCCAGTGTCATAAAGACCCTGATTTTCTAGGATTCTGAATCACACAGATAAGTCCTACAGATTGCAGATTCTCTAGTATACTGAGTTGACCTTTACACCCAGAGTAACAGAGGGGAGAGGTCATGGTTAGTATGTGTCTCCTAACTCCCCCTTAACACAGAGACATTTTCTGCTAGTGTGATGAACATTGAAAAGGATATGAAGCAGAATTTAAATCAGTTTGAGTGGGAACAGTTTAGTAGTCAAGAAGAATATAAACTGTAAATCACCCATTATGATGGACAGATGTTCTCCAAATTATTAGTTAAATATACTCATCTGATTCAGAATCATGCCAGGAGAAAGATTTAGCATCATTTACAACTGATTCAAATTGAATATACTGTTTCGTCTTCATTTAATTTCCCCCATGGCAAGACTAAATTATCGGTTATAAATCCTGCTAGATTTAAGTTCATAGAGAGAGCCTTCTCCACCCTGTTGACTTGTAGGTGTACTGAGTTTATTACTAGGAAATGTGTAGCTTGGGATACTGGAAGTGAATCCAGACATCACAATCCCAACACAAGAGATTAATAAAGCCTCTTGTAAAATTACTCCACTTAATTTCAGTTCTTTTATTAGCAGTTTTGATAGGATATGAGGTTTCGTGTTTAACTGGTTTCGTTGTTTGGTTATCCTTTTGTACAGAGCAATGATTTGTATTTACTGGTAGCTGTTGATATTCTCATGTTTTAATTGCCTTTGAATTGGCTTCTGTTATGTACCTTGTTGAAAAGTGCACTGCTACAAATAAATATTATGGCTATTATTAAAACTACTGAAGTGCCATGTTTATTGTTATCGATTAAACCCTCTCCCTCAAGGGATAAATGCCAGCAGCAGGTGAGCAGTATTTGTAATGAACACATTGTTCTCTTTGTGTGTATGTGTCTGTCTGTCCAGTTAATACGTCTCCTTGCTTGTCCTTAGCTAATTGAAAATTTAGTCTCTAGTGTTTATATATAAAATAACTCTATTCCTGCCTTAGAAAGAGGTACCGTTGGCTTGGGACATGTTGATGTTGTGGGGAGGATGAATAGAAAATCAAGATAAAGGAATAGACAGTTATGAAAAAAGATTGATACCCAAACAGAAGCATGCTAAACGGTAACAATTTGTACACCCAATAATCAGCTATACAAACATTTCACACAACTTCCCAGGGAGCGTTTTAGCATTTGGCCTTACTTTTTCAGGATTTAATATAAACAGTTTCTGTATAATTCTTCTGTATTGATTGATCATTTTTTCAGCAGTTACTGTTTTTTTAAAAATTAATTTCAAGTTATTATTATATTGTGTTGATTCCCACACTACATTTTCAGCAGCAGTTAGAGAGCATCAGTCTCCTAAGGGAATAAACAATTGTCATATTTCTAAGATGCTCTCTGCTTAGATGTTTTAGGTTATTTGGGGGCAAGGGAGAAAACTTCAATCAGATTCATACTTCAGAATTACATCAAAATTAAAAACAAGGGGCTACTTTGAGAGTTTGGGAAAGGACACTGAACTCTTGTGTGGAAAAGGGTTTTTCTTACAAGGAATATATGTAGAAATCCTAGGTAAAGGGAGCACCTACGTACTTCTGAGACAATCCACCATTCAAGAGCAACATTAATCTATGCTGTGGCTCAGCAGTACAATTGCTTTTAATCCAAAAGCCATCTCTACAACATCTGAAAAGGCAATAAAGCACATCTTTACATTTAAGTGATCGTGGGGAGCCTATCTGTGATTAGGGAAAAGAACAAAAGACGTTACTTCCTGAGTTAATTAAGCCACCAAATTTCCCATCTCAAAAATTAACTGTGGCCCAAAATATTTTCCACAGCCGCAGCAGCAGCAGCAGCAGTTTAGTCCACATAAGTGATAGTTTGTGTTGATTCAGCCAAATCCCCTTCCTAATGCATAAATAGGAAGGCAACGTCTATGCCTTCTATGGATTAGGATTTCTAGGCTTGGTGGGCAATGGATTCAAATTATGACCTTCCTTCCAAGGTGCTGAATGATAGGTAATGAATCCTATCATTTCAATGTTTCTGCTGGCCACTGGGTGGACCATATGAGACAGAATTGCTTGGAGCTACAGACCCCATCTCTGAGTAGGTCAGAAGCTAGAATGATTGCCATCCCTAGCTAAATCCTATTATTAAGAGCCAAGAAAACCCACACCTAAGGGAGTTGAAATCCTTACAGTTCTTGGCTTTTCAAATAATAATGATGTAAATTACCCACCCACAATAGACAAACCCTTATTTTTTTGGAGGGGGGGTGTTACCACCACCACCACCACCCTGTCTTCAGTCCAATGATCTCTTACCTCTTTGCTGTCTGGCAGGGTCTGAACTTGCTGACCCGACATCCTCTGTCTCTCCTTCTTTTATAATAACCCCCTCTGGGGGAGGGGGTGGGAAAGGGGGGGTTATGGGGCCAAACAGGGGATACAATTACCTCTTGTGACGCAATTATAAACATCTCTGAACTATTTTTAGAAAACAGACTTCTAAAAATAGCATCCTTTCCCCTCAACACACACATATACAGCATGCCTGTAATCTGATAGGGGAAGCAATAAAGAAAAGGCCTGGCTGCTTAAAAGGGGCTTGTTATCTCAGCGGGGAATTGGGGTTATGGGGTGGCTTGGGAGCTGCTGCTTGTGGAAGAGAATTATCGTCACTTTTGGCTCTCTAATCCCAGTGATGTGGCTGGTGATGCTGACCTGATGGCATTGAGGCCCTAGAGGAGGTGGCTCTGAAAGGCATTCTCTCCAGCAGAGAACTGAAGGATGCACGAAATCATATACTTAGCAGCTGAGTTGAGCTTTTGGGGCTGTTAGAAAAACTTTTAATGGGTGCTGTCTCTATAATGCTTATTACAGTCCTATAAAGTAAGAAAACACTATTATCAGGTAGGGCCTACCATGCAGCTGAATGAGGTGGCTGTATCAGGCAATAGAAGCTGTGAGGGAAATGAGATAAATATTAGAGGCAGAGTGATCAGATGGCAGATTAATATAATTCCCCTGCATCCCTTAAAACGGCTTGCTTTCTGCAAATGTGGTACTAGAAGCTCTCCCATTGTGTACATTGAAACATGGTTGAATTGCTTCTCGTCAGCTTCTGTATATGGAGAGGAGAGAGTGCTGTTTTGTCCATTTCCTCAGATAACAAAATGATTAGGCCAATTGTAGGGAACTGAGAACTGTAGACAAATCAATGTGTTATTGTTGTTTTTCAATTCTACTTCCCCTCACAAAGTCCAGGAGGGTTAAAAGAGAATAACAACAATCTTAAATAAACAACCAGACATGTTAAAAGAGTCACTAAAGTCATTGAGAATGATCAACTGGAGACTTGATGTATAGTGTTGTGAGTATACCCATGATACTTTTTTCCACCTGAATCAGAAACATATGCTCAATAACTGCCTGGAAGTGGTGCTAGATTAAGGGTGTCAAACTCATGTTGCCAGGGCGGCATCCCATGACATATCAGGACTCCTCCCCCCTTGCTAAACTGGGTGTGGGCATGGCCAGCGCATGACACATCTGGCCCACGGGCCAGGAGTTTGAAAGCTCTGAACTAGATAAAACCAACAAGCTTAAGCTTAACCTAGATAAGATGGGAGGACTATGGATACATGGTTTTCAAAAGAAGATATTCAGGAAGTGTCCTGTATTTTATTAAGGAACTTGCCCTCCCAATTAAAGAAGTTTGGGACCGAACTAAAATTTCCTGCTATTGCTGTACTTTATTGTGATGGCTCCACAGATAGGAATAGAGTATTGTAAATGTTATGCCTCCAATTCTCAATCCCTGCAGATGCACCTTCAATATCTTGTGATCAGTAATATCAAAGGCTGTTCAGCGATCCAGAAAAACCTTCATGGTAGCATATCTCTGTCCCAGCAAAAAGAGAGCTATATTCAGGGAAAAGACAGGGTGAAAATATTCTAGCTAATTGGCTTCTTTTAAGCATGCTTGGAGCTAAATGGTCAATACTGTTTACTTTAAAGCATCTTGCCTAAGAAAGGAAGATTTGCCACGTCGTAATAATTATTCAAAGCTCCAGAGTTCAAGGAGGGAGTCTGCCACCTTCAAACTGGTAGTCTATCTCTCTCACTGAAAAGTGCAATTACTACTTCCTGGACCCATCCGGTTAGACCCTACTAGATTTTAACTAGTCCCTTCTTCTCTATGTCCTGTGGGTATAGCAATTGCCACTGATCTTATAAACTCTGATCAGTGGTGCCCCCATAAATTGGACAGGGTGTGAAAGGGATGCTGTGTGTCATTCTGAGCAGATGTGAGTGACTCAAAAGGAATTGCAAAGAATGGTCATTGAATGGTTATCCCAATCTGCATCAGGACTACCTGTCAGGAGCGCAGCGGCCATTGAAAAAGTCCTTACGTGGTGTCCATAATGAGTCCACTTCATTTTTTTTCTTCCAGCCTGAGTTACAGGCCAAAAATCTCTGACCAATGGACCTAAAGATAACAGAAGCATGACTAATTCATTTATTTATATTTATACTGTATACTCACGTGAAAGTAACTCTGGGCTGCATAGAATACTTAATTAAAATACATAAAAACAGTCATAATTAAAAATAATTATTAAAAAGATACACAAAACAGGAGAGGATGATATTAATCACAGTAAGGGAGGCATCAGAAATTGTCCCAGTCCCCTAGGACCTCTAGGTCCTAGGAGATGGATAACATAACCAGGTCTTGAGGGAATTGTGGAAAGTTGAGAGGGATGGAGCTAATTTCACTTCCAGGCTGAAAAGATTCTATAAGATGGATACCATGTCAAGAAGTTTCACCTTCTAAGACCCGCCCACATGTAATTCCCTCATAGAAGGGACCTGCAGCATGCTTCCTTTGCCAGCCCTGATGGGCCACACAGATGTAATTGGGGAGAGGTGGTCCCTCACATAACCCGGTCCCACACCATGATGGGATTTAAAGATCAAAACTGACATCTTGAATTGGACTCAGAAGCAGACTACCAATGCAGCTTGTGAACCAGATATGTTAACATGTACCGCTCAGGGGGCAAACATGACTGCCCGCACAGCTTCATTTTGAATCAGTTGAGGCTTCTGGATACTCTTCCAGGGCAATCCCATATAGACTAAACCACAGAAATCAAAATGAGAGGTGACTAGAGCATGAGTAACAGTGAACAGAACTCTCAATTTAGGAAAGGGTGCAACTGGTGCATATGAAGCTGGGCAAAGGGCCTCCTAACCTCAATGGCCACTTGCTCTTTTAGCAGAAGTCCTAAGTTCAGGAAGACCCCTAGATTGCAAACAGGGTCTGTCTGGGCCAGTGCCATCCTATCCAGCATCAAAGGTGACAAGTACTAGAACCAGAAGGCCCCCAAACCCAGAGTCACTCAGTCTTGCTAGGGTTGAACTGAAGCCTGTTGTTCCCCATCCAGACCCTCACAGCCTCCAGACATGAGATAAGGTATTCATAACATTACTTAATTCACCAGGGCAGACATATTGTAACGGCTGATGGAGATGCAATTGTGTATTAACAGCCCACTGATACTTCATCCCACAGCAATGGATCAGCTCACCTAGCAGCCTCCTTTCAATGTTAAATAGGAAGAGGAAGAATATCAAACTCTACAACACCACATAGCAGAGGTTGAATAAAGAATCTCGCCTCACCAATCACCACCACTTGAAATTGTCCTGAAAAAAAGGAAGCAAACTAGCACAGCACCATGCCACTCAAATCCTGACTAAAAGGGATCCCGATAATCTGCTTTAGCCAAGACCCTCTGAAGCTGCTGTGCAGTAATCTTCTCAAACATCTTTCCCCAAAAAGGGAGATTAGATATTGGACAAAAATTGTTCAGTATAGTGGGGTCTAGCAATGGCTTCTTAAAGAGGAAGTGAGCCACAAGAAGTGAAGGAGCAATCCCCTCACTCACTGAAGCACCATCCATTGCTATAAGCCACTCACATGCCACACACTCCATGCCATTTCACCAGACAGGTGGGGGCGTGGATCTAAAGACCAGGTGGCCAGGCTCATAGCCCTAAGAACCCTGACCACTTTCTGTGATCCTAGAGGTTCAAACTATTCCTAGATAGCAGGACTAGAATCTTCTCTAGGCAACTTCACCACATCTACAACAAAGCTAGTGTCAAAGTGAGAACAAATATGATTTTATTTTATGGATGCTGGGAAAATTCCTCCACATAGCCCTGCAAAAGGTTCTCCAAGCCATCCTTATCCAGGGAGGCTCCTGTCACCCAAACATGGCCCCTGAGCAGCTTTTTATGATAAGAGTGGAGAGTAATGACGCTTCACACACATCCCTCGTTGCCACCAGGTAGGTTTTAATAGCAGGTTTAATTCACATTCTGTCTTGTTTATCTCTCATCAAGTGTCAGTGACATTCTAGATGTCTCTTCTCTCATTTCTATCAGCTCTTCTCTCTCTTAGGTCTTCTTTCTACCACGAACAGTGCAGGGTTCTCAGCGCAGGGTTCTCAGAAGAGAAAGGTTGTATCGGCATGATCCAATCTAAAGACTCAGTTTATTCCAAATGGCCACCAAGACTTTTGATGACCTTACAGAACAATAAGAACAACCCCCAGGTCCTACTGGAACCCATCAAAGTGGTCCCTGAGAGAGGACAATCGAATGGGTCTAGTCTAGTGGATCATAGCACTAGAGATTTATGCTAAGTCTAGAATGTTTATAACAAATAAAAGATTTGAATTTGCTGCTTTACAGCTTAGAGGCTCTTGGATACTATTCAATACTGCTTCATTCAAAAGGTGGCTTTGGAACTGATGAAGCAAATGCCCATTCATTTCCCTATTCAGGCAGCGTTTCAGAATGATCATAACGAAAGGTTAATATCTTTGAGGAAAAGTGCACAAACTGACAGTGTGCAATTTCCTTTTTCATTTGTGATAAGCTTGTGTCATCAGTTGGACATAGTATTTACAACCTGATCATCTGCTTATATAGCAGAATAACATCCAACTTCTTGCAGTGACACTGGTACAGTATTAAAGTTTAGGTTCCAGTAAATTCTGTAGAATAAATGCCACCTTGCTTTGCTTTTGATTCCACACGATTTTGATATCCAACAACATTCAAATGCACATACATACAAACATACTTTAGGATCATGTATTAACAATATTCTGTTCCATTAAGTGTCAAATTCCATATAAAAAAGGCTCAGATCTTCAAACTGTAAATAATTCCGCTGTTTTTTTCTACTGTTTGTTACTGATATTTTGTGTTCTGAATCTTCAGCTTTGAATTTAGGTTCAATACAGAATATATAAATTGATTTATTTATAGGCTGAGGGTTTTTTTTAAACTGTTCCTAACATACATTCAACCAAAGTTTCTTTTGCAGCTGAGACAGTAGGAAAGGATAAGAGAACAATAGTTGATTCATTGACTCAATAAAAATGAGAATCTGATAAAGGAAGTTTAAAATTTATTTCCTCCTGCTGAGTCCTTGCCACCTGACAGCCAACGAAAAGCAGTCATCACAGAAGAGGCAAATAGGTCCACTGCATAGACTGAGTTACCCATCACATTGTTTTGTAATGTGGCTTGTATGATTTATGTTTTATGTTAGCATTTGCAAATTGAACTATCATCATTATCCACATCTGACATAATATTCTATATAAATCAGGCATAAAGTGCAAATCCAATTAAACTTGTGATTTAAAAAATATTGCAGCTATTGACAACCAAGTTCAGCGATCGAGGTTAAGATTAGTATACTGGCAATTCTTTTTTTTAACCAAGGAAAGCTCCATCCAGATAACAACAAATAAGGTGACAATTTTATTGATTGGTTCTGTGTTATTTCCTAGTGCTTGTGTCAGAAGCTTCATTTCCTTCCTTTTTATTCAGATAGCAATATTGCTGAAGTTAAATTTCACCATATATAGCAGTCATTATCAATGGTACCTTATCTACAATGTTTGCACCTCTCATGTCCCAATTCCCCTGCTCTGGTGACAAATTCTCTTTAGATTATCAGGGAAGTTTACTCTTTCCCTTACTACTTTGAGGTCTTTTGAATAAAAGTGCAATGTTTGAACTTGTATTATTCAACTCCTCTCAGGAAAGTATCTGGCACCTTGATGATATAGGACAGAAATCAGTAACCTGCAGCCCAGGAGCTTAAATACTTTCAGAAGTTCATGTCTCTGATAAGTTATCTTTACCTTTCAGATAGCTTGCTTCTTCAAAGAGAAAAATCAGGAAAATATCTGATCTCTACATATTTTATGCTTTACTATTTCTAGTTTTCGAATGTATTTCCACCACTTTATCTCCAAGGGAATTCAACTGCCAGATTTTTTTTAATTGCCCCATTTTTAAGGGACACTTATACAAGACATCCAGCATTAAACTGATTTCATCATAAAATATCATTTTCAAGGCATATCTGGGAAATGCAGTTCTATAAAAGAGTATACTGCACCTTAAACTAGCAAAAGTATAATTCCCTAAGTTTTTTTGTTTTCTTTTTATTCAAAATAGTAAAACATTTGCCTCTTACCCATCTAAAACTGAGATATGAATTCCTGATGTATTTTGAATATTGTACTTAAAAAACCCTCCCTAAGTGCTTCTGCTTTCTGGAAACTTTTTGTGACTCTGAATTTCCAAAACACACACACACTGCAGCCTGGAATTCTATTGTTATTTGGAGTCAAAATAAACATGGGTGAATTTCTCAGAAGACCCTTCTGAGGCACTCCATGGGGGATGCCATTGAAGACTGTTTGAAAGTGTAGTAGGTGCAAAACCTGCTGCTTGCATTTTGATTAGTCAGTGGAGATTCTGCCAACAATTTTGCTGGATATCAGTATGTTTTATATGCAGTGTAAGACCTCTTTTTAAATGGGAAAGGCCTAAATTTTCAAATATTTTTGGGAGTAAAAGGTAAAGGTTCCCCTTGCACATGTGCTAATTGTTCCAAACTCTAGAGGCAGAGATGGGTTCCTACCAGTTTGCACCAGTTCGGTAGAACCGGTTCGTCAAATCTACTGAACCGGTTAGAAGAGGTTCCACCAGTGGACCCAGAAAGCAGGCCACACCTACAGAAGAGGTTCCAAAATTTTTTGAAAGCCACCACTGTCTAGAGGGTGGTGCTCATCTCTGTTTCAAAGCCAAAGAGCCAGCGCTGTCCGAAGACATCTTTGTGGTCATGTGGCCAACATGACTAAACGCCGACGGTGCATGGAACGTGCATGTTACCTTCCCACCAAAGATGGTTCCTATTTTTCTACTTATTTTTACTTATTTTTACATGCTTTTGAACTGCTAGATTGGCAGAAGCTGGGGTAAGTAACAGTAGCTCACCACGTTACCTGGCACTAGGGATTCGAACCACCGAACTGCCAACCTTTCTGATTGACAAGCTCAGCGTCTTAGCCACTGAGCCAATGCGTCCCAATTTTGGGAGTACAGTTCCTCAAAGGAGTAATATGTTTTATGCTCAGATATTGGCACATTTTAACCAAGAATTTATCTTTTGATTTCCAAAGCTGAAGGTTAGCCTGGGAAGATGAAAAGCATCCTGGAAACCAGCACCGGGAACCATTTCTTTATGTTTCATAGAAAACAGCAAGGACATCTTCATGAAGTTACTAGGAACTGAGTTTGATTCAGTGGAAACTCTTCCCCCTGCTGTTGAGCTATGTTTGAATCCATTAAGTTTATGGGTTTTAATGAACCATGCTGTTTTTAATGTAGTGAATGGCTTTGAAAAGTAGATAATAGTAAATTAAACACCCTAGGGAAGGGACATCTCCAAAAACAACATAAAACTATAGCAAATGCATCTCGGAATCAAGGCCTTTATCTGCAGCGTTAGTAGCATAGATAAAGATGTACTTCTTCAAAAGGTGCAGACTCAAGCAATTTAAGTGCAGACAAGATGAGCAGTAGGAAATAAATAGTGACCAGCATTTTTCTGTACACATTTGTTTTTCGTTTGGTGAGGGAAGCCTGCCCAGTCTAGGCACCTTTCAGATACGTTGGGTCTGAATTTTCTAGACTTTTCATCATGTTGGGCCTGGACATTCTGCTAGAGGAGAATCATATACATGATAACCTGTCTTTTAATTCATTTAGAAGACACCTGGGTAGTGAATGGTAGGATAATGCCTGTCAGTGTGTGTATGTGGGTATTAAATAATTTGCAGCTTAGTAATTTCCCCTGTGAACAAGCTGACATTGTAAAAATAAAAAATGAAAAGAAAGTGAAGTAAATGAATCAACAAAATGGTAGCATAATTGCTGTTGTGAAGGTGGTTAGCTCACCTGGAAGGTACAGTATTAGAGACAAAATATTATTTGATAACAGGTTGCCTGCTTGGTGATGCTGTTTAGGAAAAAGGAGCAATATCAAATAACATGACTGATAACATAGCTGTCAAGGAAGAAAATCAAATAACAATTGCCCCAAACAATAATGTTACACTGAATTGCAGCATGGTCTTAACAGGTCTCAGAAGTTTACTGCATTTGTCATGTTTTCTTCTGGAGCTGTTAGCAACAAGACTTTATTTCACAGCTTTAAAAATGAATCAACACTGCATGATCACATAAATGGTTATTATGTTGATCTGAAAGATGTTTCTTAGACTCTATTATGAAAAATCAGCGTAGAAAAAGCTTCACCAGCTGCTTATCCTCCAAATTTGCAGATAAGACTAAAGACGTAATTACCTGAGCTTCTCTGCTATTTACGCACTGCTGGAGTTATCCTGGGCCTGCTGCACTCATTTAATCTGCAAAAGCCTCCCCTTCTCTTTTAAATCCCAAGCAAGTGTTTGTCATTTGTTAAATATGTAATACCCTACAATAATGATTTTCAGGTTGCCTTCAGTTGTAGTTACCTAAATACTGCATGGTGCCTTAATATCTATCTATCTATCTATCTATCTATCTATCTATCTATCTATCTATCTATCTATCTATCTATCTATCTATCATCTATCTATCTATCTATCGAGAATTTGAAATGAATTCAGAGATGGGCATAGAATATGAAAAACAGGCCTTTTAAGGAGAGGCTGGAGGATCTTAGACTTGACTACTTCGGATGGCAAACCCAAATCTAGTGGGCTTAATTGATAACTTTTGAGTGAATATTTAGATAGATTCTTCACAGTGAGATAAATTGACAAATGTTCCAAAGGTTGAGGCGAGAGAAAGTCTATCCAATTTTCTGATGGGAGAAATTTATGTATGGTTCAGGATTTCCTTCATAAAATGTGGGCGCAGGTTTAATGCCATTTTCACCCTATGGTTTATAAAAAAAATTATCTTAATAGAATGCCACTTAAAACAAGAATTACTACTGTAGATACAGATATGGATAATATTCATATCCGCCAACAGACATTTCCCTAATGTTCTAATTTTCAAAAACTCAATGATGCTTTGCTTAGTTAGAATGTGATCTAAGGGGAAAAGAAAGTAATGGAGGTGTAAGAAATTAATATTGAGGCAGCAAGGTGAAAGTGCAAGCTTTCTCCCCCTTTTTGTGTCAGAATTTTAGTACTTGAAGTTGGTACTTGCAGTAAGCTCAGTCAAAACAATTTTTCTTCCAAAGGAATACAGTGTTGTTTTTTTTAAATTCTGCAATGTATTTAAAAATTCTCATATTGTCTTTTTTTCTTGATCTTCCGATTGCATTCCCCTCACCCCTGGTCATTTGTTCTTCTCTCAAGTATCCACGGCTCATTCTGTTTATTCCTCAAAGATTATGAGATTTCCTCTTTTAGGCTTCCCTCTCTAAAGATGTCTATTACGACATAAAACTTGACCTTCTGTAGGCACCCTCTGGCAGAACATGGAATATAAATCAAATGAACAACTGTGGGATTTCCTGTGCTTGTTACTATCTCCTTATATATGAAGGTGTTTAGGCTCCCAGGAAGTTCCATGCCTGGATAAGTTTGCTATTTGTGTCAGAGCAATGGACTAGATACCCTGATAGAGCATTTCTTCATTCAATGGGCTATTCTAAATGGTGCTTCTATAGGAATAAAAGTTCAGCTCTTTCTCATAATCTTTCCATTAACTCTATACTCAAGCTGACACTGAAATGTGGGTTGGGTGCCAGTTTTCACCAGCAATTGTATTTATTATTTAGAATTATAATTTGTGATAAATCTCATATGGCCTGAATCTCAATGCTATGGGTTCTGTATCTTGACCAGACAATATTCTAGTCAAGCCTACTCCATCCTGATTGAGTTATCTACTTAGAAAAAATGTGTTTTAGGTTGGGATGTTTTAATCAGAGAACTCTGAGGAGCATATATTGAAAATGTCAATTTTAGAAATGTGATCTTTAAAATTGCATGGATTGGAAGGACCGCTAATTAAAATGTGCACAAACCTTCCTGATTATTAGGAGTATGTTGAGTAGCTTCCTCTTAAACTTTCCCAAGAAGGATGAAGGGTTCAGACTTCTCCAGTATTACCTATTTTTAAAAATGTATTTTTTTTTTTTGTGAGAAAAGGGAAGGAACAAAATGTCTGCCCACTTACAAAAGCAACTAAATTGGCAAATGATTTTGTTTCACTATTGATATATCATTGTTCTGCACTGCACAAAGCTGAGGCAGGTTATGATGCATGCATCTTTGTGCAAGAATGTGCAGTGGGCCAGGACTCGGGAAAAATGCCCTCAACTTGAAGCATTGGTCTCATGGAAGAAGCATTCTGATGCTCATTCCATTTTCATCTCTGGCAAGCAAGTTTTGTAAGTTTTTATTTCTTTTCTTTTTTCAATAAATACATGATACATTTGTTTTAGCAGAGCCAACAATTGTAACTGTCTCCCCCAAGCCATTTTCATAAGTCTCCAAAGTTGTTCTATTTTTAAAGTTGTGAAAACTTTATTCCAGAACACGTTATGAGTGTGTGCACTGTTTCCCAAACTCCACTGATAATTTTCCTTATGACTTTTCCCACTTTTCAATAAATACTGGTTGTATTTTATTTTGCATCGGTTTTCAAATGAGTTTGGCCTTTTTCTTTTTCTGGTAAGAACTTCATTTTCAACATAAATATTATGTGATCTGAAGTGCATACTACACAGAGCCCCTCCTTCTTTTTGAAGCAAAAGTTGAAATTTGTAGTTTGATAATGCAATTAAACATTCTAGTCTTCTCTAATCTCACACTTTCCAGATGTATTGATACTACAAGGATTCCCAGAAAACATGTTCTATTATGCTATTTTGGAATTTGGGAAGTTATAATCCCAAATACATTTGCAGAGTACCAAGTGGACTAAAAAATAAACAGGAATTTGTCCACTACCATAAATTCAGGTAATCAATATTAAATTCATCTGAAACTAATATTCCTTGCATGAATTGGAGGCATAGTTACTTGAGTCACAGTTGTAACTGTGTTGGCACAGAGCCAAATAATCTGTTTAGTGAAGCTAGCCAGGGTTTCTAAACAAGCATTTCACTCGGTTATATTCTAATTTCAATTTAAAATCGCTCCAATGAAAAGATCTATGTTTTTAAATTGACAACCGAAAGTAAAAACAAAACTGAAAAACTGATGGCTGACAAAAGCATAGTATGTGCATAACTGGAGATAAAAATACTGAAAATAAATAAAAGGCACCCAGTTTATTTACTATAATAAAAATATTCTTAACCTAACTCAACTGTCCGCTGTTGGGCAAATACAGAGGGGGGGAAACGTCTTCTTGGTTTGGAAAAAACTGTAAACAGCATCTCCAGAGGTTGCCTTGCAGACCAGGTTTGTGAGTCTCCATATACTAAATCATACTTTTTTTCCTACTAAATAAATCTGAAACAATTGATAATACTTTTTAAGAATTGTGTGAGACACCGAATGATTAATCCAGGGCGGTGGTGGAATCAGCCTACAAATATTCTGCTTTCATTTAACCAAAGTTCATTCAAGAATGAAAGATATATGATAAAAGAAAACTGAAAAAAACCAGACAGGGTACCTGGATCAGTCCTTCTTTATCATGATGTAAGAAACATTGCCTAGTTCTGACATAAATTCAGGGGTAGTTGGACAAATGAAGTGCATTATGTTTTAAACTATAAACATTATCCTGAGGTGCCTAGCTCTATGACAGCTTATTCTTTTACCAAGTGATAAACTTGTATACTTTTTAAGGACGTAAAAATTGAGGAACAAGCTGCATGTGCACCAGAAAGCCTCTATCATATGGTTTTGTGTTGGCCTCATTCATATCCATGTTTAATGTAATATACATGCATTTGTAAGAAATCTAATCTATGCATACATGTATATAAGTTTACTGCACTGGCTATATTAACTTTTATTTTTCTTATACTGCTGTTTATAAGGCCATCTTTTTCATGCATCACAACACAAATGTTAATTTGTGGATGGATGAAATTAATCTTGCAGTAAATAACTCCCCCCCCTCAAAGATTAACATAAATGCTGTGCTGTTTTGATACTAGGTTAAATAATCTCATGGAGCAATTGAATTAGGGAATTTTAAGGCACTTGGATTACCCTGACTGGTTAAAAACCTTGTTTAATAAGAGTAATGAAGAAACCCAATTTTAATAAATATGCAGCATTTATATAGCACTTTTGAATATTCAAAACATTTCACTTATTGTATATTGTAATTGTTACAATATTCCCATATGGCAAGAAAGTGTTACTCCTATATTTCTGATGTGAGGCTGAAACCAAGTGTGGCTTGCCCGGCAGTGTTTAGCAAGTCCATGGCCCCACCAAGATTTGAACTGATAACACTCCAGCTCACCTCCTTTAGCCACTAATGTATGCATTTGTTTTCAATTAAGAGTCTTAATTTGTGGATTACAGACCCTAAATCCTCATACCCTTTGCATTAGTCCATCACTTGTCCTCTAGCCATATAAAGTTTGTCTAACCCCACCCTGGTATTTATAAATTCAGAGCTTTTGCTTGTACATATTAAACTGGGTGATAGCATTTCAGATCTTGTGATGAATACTCCCATAACACGCAGGAAAAAAATTTGATTCAGTCTTACAAAATGTTGGATGCCACTCCTTTCTTGGCCAGATAGTACTCATCCTATCTTCTTCCACTGAAGACTCTGATCTGTACCACTGTAAAGGTGGCAAGTGCTTAAGTATTTTATGGAGATCGTCCGGGTGCCTATTGCAGAAAACAAGTTGGTCAACCCCCAAAATGTGTAAGACTAGGCAATTTTTTTTCTGTGCTCAGAGAAGCAAAGAAAATGGCTTAAGATAGTTCAGTTCAGTTTAGTTCAGTCCTTACATTAATACTGAGAGCTAGGCACTCAAAATTGCTGAGACATAGAGAAGCTGAATTCTGATGAGTCCTTGCTTTGTTCACCTTTGATTCTGTAGCGCATATGAAACATATGCTGGTCTTGTAACAGTCCTGAGATTTATATTTCTTTGACTCTATTACATGAAAAGATATTATACCAGTAGATGGCTGTCAGATGTAACCTTCAACTATGAGAGCAAAAACACATCTGGCGTCCTTTTTTGTAGTATGCATTATCTGATTCTGCGTGCATGCTACCTTTAAATCAAGGTTTTGGCAAAGTTATAGCTGCAACTAGTGTGTCGGTGGGATAGGCAAAAAGAACCTTCCCATTATTGGTCAGTAAAGAGATCTTTGTATTGAAATAGTGCTCCTTTTTTTGAATAAGCTGAACGTTCATGCACAGGGAGGAAGACAGAAGGTGACATTTGCAAGGCAAGGAGTTGAAGGCAGCTAGGAGCACGACACCAAATTATCCATGGGAAGAGAGAATTGGGCGGCTGATGTTGCTATTAGTTGTCATTGCTGAAAGCTCCCACCTGAAAAGACAACAGAACAGATCTATTTTATTTCATTTATATAAGATTTATAGAGCCCTCCCCGCCCTGTCTTCTGTAGCATTTTTCTTGGTGCTCAGGTGCAATAGGAAAGCAATAAAAATCAAATAAAAAAGTCACTCCTGATGTCTTCAAGCACAACACATTCTCATATACTGTATTCAGAAAAAAAAAGCTAGGCACTTAGTGACCTCCAATCTCATACTACCCAAAGGCTGGTGGGAAAAGCCAGAACTTGATGGCTTTTTTGAAGATCAAAATGCCTGATTTCAGATGAAAGGGTATTCCAAAAGGCAGGGCCATTACTCATCACACTACGTAGGTTCTACTCGATGGCAACATTTAAGGGAAGGGATTTGAGGGTCTATCAAACCTAGTGGAATAGACAGATACCCTCAGGAAGAAGTGGTCCCTCAATGAACCTGATCCTGTACCATTCAGAATTTTAAAGGTGATTAGACACCTATGTCCAATTGAATTATCTTTTTAGAGATAATTCCTTACTCAGATTCTTCAATGTCTTCAACAATGTCTTCTTCAATGTCTTCAACAGTAACAGAGCTTCTAGAATCCTGCCTTCACTGGGAGAATAGCTCACGTTGAACTGTATAGAACAGTCAAACATCAGCATAGGAAATGTTTTATGACATTTTATGTTTATATCATAAAATGTTTTATAAAGTTTATCAAATTTCAATTCCCTAGGAGTTATAGGTCTTGCATTTTGCACATATTTTGTAAGCTAGCCCATGTAAGGTACCTTGGTTCAAAAATATTTTGCATTGTTTCACCAAGTTAAAGATTACAAGAATCAGATTTTGAGAAGCATATAGATCAGAAGTGTCAACTTGCAGTCTGTGGGCCGGATGTGTCACACGCAGACCACTCTGACCTTGGCTCCACAAAGGCAAAATATGTTGCAATACATCACGGTATGTCACGTGACGCAATCAACTTTGACACCTGTGCTATAGACGATCAGTACCTTGAATTGTACCTGGGGAAAAACTGGAAGCCAGCACAGCTCCTACAGCACCGTTACATGGGCAAACCATGGAGTACTCAAAACTGGACCAGCTATAATTTGTGGATGGTCTTTAAGGGTAGTCCATTATAGAGCATGTTGCAACTCATTAGCTAGGATTACAGGGTGAATGCCATGAGCAAGTATTCCCAATCCAGGAATAGACGCAATTCGCTCACACACTGAATCTGTGCAAAGCTTCCCCTAGTCATGGCTACCGACAAGGAACTATGACTTGGGCACAAGCATAGTAACAGTAGAGCAACAGACAAGATTGTCCAACAATCTCTGAATAATGGAGAAATGATAACACTAAAAACATTCATGCTCACTGCACAGAGATCTGCTATAAACCACGATGGCAAAAAAGTGATGAAATGTGTCAAGATGGAAGTAAGTGTATAAGCTATGGAATTTTTGTCATAATGTCACAATGAAAGCAAGTTGCTCCTCTCTTTCATAAATGTCTGCAGGCAGAGAGCATAAGTTGCAGAGTATGTGCCTTATATGTGAAGTCTCAAATTGGATCTGTCAGAACATCTGTAGTGAGCACACAATATTATGCTAGGACATCTACTTACACTGTTAAGGCTCTGTGATCAAAGATACTGAAATATCTCCATAAGGACAAATATTTTACCTTATATCATGAGGGAGACAAGACTGGTCCAGATTGTACTGGATCACTGCCAGTTTACACAGCGTTTTTAAGCTGGGACCTGAAAAAAGAGTAATATATAATACATGATATCCAATAAAGGAAAAACTAAAACATCTACAAGAGATAGATTTTTCAATGAGCCAGCTCTACCTCAGACATGTTTTTAAAGCAAGAGGTTTTAACAAGGTAAAGTAATTAAAGAGGAGAAAATATTCACATACTGAAGTCTAAGATGTACAAGTCTGAGTGATCCATTAGGTCAAATTCATCTCCCATGCCTTCTTCTGGAGATGGGCTGTAGAAATAAAAAAGAACCTTGTTAATCATTGAAAAAGTTTTGTTAATGGGGATGTAAAAAGCTAGTGCTTTTATTAAGACAACCAAAGTCTTTAAATAATTGCAAGATTCTGAATTCCCAAGGAGTCTTTGCCAGAACTGTTAAAAATCCAAAGAAAAAACAAAGGTGGAATAAGAAATTGTACTGATCAAGCCATAGTATCAAATGTGGTATTGAAGAATTTCCAAACATAGAAAAGCAATTTTGGAAAGAATTTACCTGAGCTTTATATCCTGTCTGTATCTCTTCCTTCAAAAAAAAATTTGTAACACTTCTTTGGTGTAATTATAGCATGCAGACACTTGGGAGTTCTATATGTTTATAGTAACAGAATATTAAGTGTTTGATAATATTTATTTATGGAAGTCTGAAATCAACTAAATCTGATTGAAATCAAATTATTTTACAAAATTGGCTTGTAAAATTAATTAGAGAATAGAAAATTCCCCAAGAGAAGAATGGGAGAAGTTGCACCAATTTCTGTTCTCCCAAGGGATCAATATAGGCAAGAATAAATACAGGAGGGGATTAAGGATTTAATTTTCAGCACATTTAGACAATGGGCTAAAAAAATTCTAAATGTGAAACAACTACTGGATCTTCACTGCTTTGCTTTTAGTTACCCACATAACATTGCCTTCCCCACACCTCCTGCTTCTTCTGCAAGCCTGGCATTTGTGTCGCATGTTTTTTCTTAAATACAGTGGATATTGAGGCTGCACAGCTGCAGAATCCTGGGGGGGAAGGGAATTGCTTCATAATATTGCAGACAGATGATATGTTGTCCTCCTGCACACTCTGAAGTACCTTTTAAAGACTGAATCTGAAGCACTGCATAACCCAAGTAGATATTGCACTTTACTCTCTGCCATGTGCCTACCGCCTGCTATTTCCCACCAGCATTTTGGAAAGCTATCAGCAATATGTGTTTCCTCATATACAGATTGATCTTTCCCTAAAAAACCTTTGTTCGCACTATTTATATGTGAACTTCCCATTGATATCTATTCTAGTCTAACTTTAGAGATATATTTGAATGATTCTGTTCTTTGTTAATATTACTAGACTTAATTGTAATATTAAGATGAAAGGTTTATCTTAATTATCCAATTTAAAAATGATTATTATATAATACGTTTTCATAAGTTTCTAAATGGACACAAAAGAATGCCCAGAATAAGTAAGAGCAGAGGATCCAGCAACCATAGCTTAAGAGAGAAGAAGCATAAACAATGTCAGAAAAAGGAAATATATTGCTTGATCTGTTTATAGAATCACTTACACTGTTACTTTGATTTCTCTAGCCTTTCTGGTACCCTAGCAAACAAACAAAACTTTCGTCACTGCCCCCACAACAGGCAGGACCGGATGTTCTGGCACCATCTGGAGATTTCATTATCACAGAAGGTCGTAGAGACTCCTAGCAGGCTCCCCACTTGGGGGTGTGGGGTGTGTGTGGAATCATATTAGATTACTCCCAGGCATCAGGAACATCTACTTTCTTCTCTGAAGTTGAAATAATTCATTCATGTATAAGAATATTGTTTCTTTAAAAAAATCAAATAAGATCTAAAGCAAGAGACTTTAATATGTAAGGCACACTTTTTAAAATATATGTATTTTAAAGAGTTAAGTAATTAAGAAAACAGGATTGCAGGCAAAGCAAGCAGCAGATTTTTTTTCTTGTTGCTTTGTACTACGTTCAAGGTAGAGGAACAGCCAGACTGAATTAAATTACAGTTAATCAACGTTTAAGGTTTTTAGGAAAAATACACATTTGATATTCTCTGGATCCAGTTGAGTTTAGTAAATATCACTTCAACCTTCTCTAAAATGTTGCTGACAATCTGGTAGGGATTCAGCCACAAAATACCCTATGAAATAGATCATCTAGATAAAGTTCAGTCTAGTTTCAGGCCTGGGCATAGACCCAAGACTGAGTTGCTCTACTTGGTAATCTTTGCTAGGGATAGAATACTCCTCCTAGTTATCATTGGTCATGGTATCTTTCTACATCGCCTGCAGGAAGTTTACAGATCAAAAGCAAAAGCTCCTTCCTCAATATATGGTTCCAGCTGGGAGATGCTATTTTATGGGATGCCAAAGAGATTGGTGTCATCCATAAGCTGATACTCAGTTATACATTATCACTCCTGGCCTGATGTAGAGAGTAATGAAGATGAACTTGAAGAGATATGTATACGCAAGCCCCACTGCCAAAGTGATAAGGGGTAAAGAAACTTCCCTAATTCACTGAACTATAAGAGGACAAAGTACAGCATAAGAAGACTTATGGAATTCTGTTTATTTGTTTATTTATATCCCACCTTTATTTTATTTTTTTTACTAATAACTCAAGGCAGCTAACATATCTGATGCATTTTATTCCTTCTCCCCCCCCCCCCCTCCAACCACCCTGTGAGGTGGGTTGGTGGGCTGAGACAGTGTGACTAGTCCAAAGTCACCCAGTTAGCTTTCATGACTAAGGCAGGACTTGAACCTAAGATCTCCAGCTTTCTAGCCTGGTGCCTTAACCTCTGGATCAAACTGGCTCTGTCTCAATAAAAATAGTTTTAATGTTCCTGTGGAGTTGATTGCTTAGACTGGTTACCTAGAGGAGCTGACACATGGCTAGATTGTGCTGTGAGTCTGGATAAATGAACATTATAAGAAGACTTTTATAACCTTCAGAGTAACAGCAGCAATTACCTAGTGTATAACGTTATTTGCTTACTAGACAATCCATTACCCTTTGGGTCATCCTTTCAGAGATGTTCCTTCTTTACCAGTTTCCTCAAAGCTTTCAACAATAATAGAAGTCCTAATGTACTGCCTTCACTGGAAAAGATGTATCTACCTATGTAGCAGAGTCAAACATCAATGCAGGAAATATTTTATGACATTTTGAATTGAGTCCTGGATCCTGAATGTTGGAGACATTTTATAAATTAGCCCATTTGAGGTACATAGATACAAAAGGGTTTACTCTGTAGTGCACTGTTTCACGCAGTTAAAGATTACAGGAATCAAGAGTTTTAGTAGTATATAGATACCTTCTAGAGTTTCTGATTAAGAAGTGCAACTACAGTAGCAATGACTAGATTTGGCTCCTAAACAATTTTATTTTGTATCTGGCATACAACATTTTAATCAAGGCACAGTGAAAAGTTTTCCTTGCTTTCATCAAAAAAATGCTTTCAAGCTGTGTATAATGCTGCATAAAATTGAACAAATTTACACTTTCATCTTACATCTTGGAAGTATAAGAAAATGAAAACAATTGATAAGATGGATGGATGGGATCAAAAGTATCACTGGAATGCAGTAACTGTGGGTTGTTGCCCAGGTCGGTTGAAATTGAAAATAATGGTCCACACAGGAATTGAATCAGTCTGACTCAATAGCATCTAACATCCTCATTAAGCCAATGCAAACATACTCTGATTTATTAAAATTATTATTATTAAATTTTATTGGCTGCCCAACTTCAATGTACTTGTTTAAAATTTAAAAACAGATCATTAAAAATACAATTAGTTTAGTTTAGTTTAGTTTTATTAAACTTGTACGCCGCCCTATTCCCCGAGGGGACTCAGGGCGGCTAACAAACTAAATAGGGAAAGGGGAAGTACAAAAAACAAGAAGACAAGACAAATACAAAAAACAAATTAAAAACTCGTCAACAGCCACAACAATTCGAGTGGGGCTGGGAACTCATCAGCCCCAGGCCTGCCGGAACAGCCAGGTCTTACGGCTTTGCGGAAAGCCTGAAGGGTGGCGAGGGTCCGAATCTCCACGGGGAGATCATTCCAGAGGGCCGGAGCAGCCACAGAGAAGGCCCTCCCCCGGGGGGTCGACAGTCGACACTGGCTAGTTGATGGAATCCGGAGGAGGCCTAATCTGTGAGATCTAATTGGTCGTAGGGAGGTAATTGGCAGAAGGCGGTCTCTCAAGTACCCAGGTCCGATACCATGTAGGGCTTTAAAAGTAACTACTAGCACCTTGAAGCGTGTCCGGAGTCCAATAGGCAGCCAGTGCAGCTCGCGGAGGATAGGTGTAACGTGGGTGTACCGAGGTGCACCCACAATCGCTCGCGCGGCTGCATTCTGAACAAGATGAAGTCTCCGAATGCTCTTCAAGGGCTGCCCCATGTAGAGGCCATTACAGTAGTCCAGTCTTGAGGTCACAAGGGCGTGAATGACTGTTCTGAGTGCCTCCCGGTTCAGGTAGGGACGCAATTGATGCACCAGGCGAACCTGGGCAAATGTCCCCCTGGTCATAGCTGACAAATGATGCTCTAAAGTCAGCTGTGGATCCAGGAGGATTCCCAAATTGCGAACCCTGTCTGAGGGGCGTATAATTTCACCCCCCAGCCTGAGAGTTGGAATACAAGGCCAATTATTGGGAGGGGAAAACACAAGCCAGTCAGTCAATTGACAATATAAAATGGCACTTTCTGAAAATTTGTGCACATATGAAATTTTGAAAGTGGTGTAGGAACAGGTCACTAAATAGTGGCTTTGTGGAAAGTGGCATATTTCAAAATAGCTTCTAAGTAAAAAATAAAATGAAAGCACAAGATTTCGTCTATCCGCACAAAAAAGACGGAGACCTCTTAATCCAGTACTACTGGATTGAAAGAAACTTAACACAACACTACACCTCACACAGAGTAAGAAAGAGGGATCACTTTATCTATTGCCATTTGTTTGGTAGCAAACAATTATTTTGTTTGTTTGGTCTTATCTAGAGCCATGCTCTGTTGCATAGCTGTTCAGTTTCTGTTTTTCCTCCTCCTATGCTCTTGCTCTCCTTCCATCTCAAAGTAACCTTATATTTCATAAGCTAGTATCTTGAAGTGAAAATTTCCTTTACTTTATATCCAGTAAAAAGGGATTGATGGTATTTGTAAAAGGCCACAGGAAGAATATCTCCTCTGAAGAACAGAGAATGGGGGTAACAACCTTCCATAACAATTTTTTAAATTAATTAGCTCATACTCTTTTACAAGGACACCAAATAAAGTGTTGGTAGTATATGTATGCTTATAGGCATTGCGTTTAGGAACTTGAAACAACTCTGGAGAACACTGATCTAAACTATGGTAACTTTATTGCACCTTCTGACTTCTTTCTAGGAGATTGAATTCTGCTGTTAAGTATACCATTGTTCCAGATAACAATGTTGAATAAAATGTCTTTTAGAGAATATGAATTTATTGTACCTATTGTTTTCAGATAATTACACTATGTATCTAATAGGATCTAATAGTGTACACAGTATTTAACATGTCACTAGTAACCTCTAACATCAAACAGTGTACTACACATTTTTACTCATTAGTTCCTATTTTTAACAACTTTTAAATACAAAACAGCAATGTGATACCAGATAAATTATAATGTTAGCTTGTTCAGCAAACAGCAACTCCTTTAGACTTCTTAATGAATATTTTCACATAAATCCAGTAACATTAGAAAAATATTCACATTTTCAGTTCTCTAGAGGCCCTTGGAACCACTCTCAGAAGAAATAGATCCTGCTACCATTCAATCACCAACTCTTAATTAAATCAAGACAGGATTCAAGGCAGAAAAAAGAAAGACCATTGATGCATGAGCAACACAGGCCCATGCTAGAGGATGAATGGAAAAGAAAGCAACGAAGTTAATCATAGGAGAAGCTTAAATAATTAGCAAAGTAGGGGGAGTAAGAGAAAAGTAAAGACAGTAAAAAGTAAACACTTTTACTCAAAATCTTCCAACAACTATTGAACAACATGACTTGAATTAAATTAGTGTGATTAAACAAGAATTTGAAGAAAAGGGGCCACAGAACTAAATTAATTGTAGAAATAGTCTGCCTGCACTGATCTTAGCATAGCTTAGCAAATGATGCTTTGGATCACAAATTATATTATAGATTGTTTAACCAATTTAGAAACTGCACTGCAGGACTGAACGTTAAATTTAAATTTAAGGTAGATAAAGGTTTACTTTAATAGCAGGACTACTCAGTTTTAGGTCTTGGGTAAGAGAGATGCATCAGTGAAAATTTTCATTATTTCATCAGAAAATGAAAGCACAGAGAAGCTTTAAATCATTCCTAGTATGAGAAGCAAAAACACAGTACTGTAATAATACCAACATATTTCCATTTTCCTTATAGCTTCAGCTTTGACAAAATTGATACTTCTTGCAAAGGTCTGTCATATACTTGTGCATTTAAAAAAACCTTTGCAAAGACTACCACAATTTTGAAGCTTTCTAGGCAGAATAATCTAATCTTATTTTGTAACCACAAATCAGGAAACCATGAGTTTCCTATCTTTGTTGGGGGGAAAAGGGCAATTTGTAACATAGAGGTAATCCCCACGTTATGACCACAATTGAGACCAATATTTTGGTTGCCAAACATAGCAGTTGTTAAATAAGTCATGCCCAAATTTATGACCTTTTTTGCTATAGTTATTAAGCGAATCATTGCAGTTAAGAGAATCATGGGGGTATTAAGTAAATCTGGCTTCCCTTGTTGATTTTGTTTGCTGGAAAAGAGTTAGGAAGGTCTCAAATGGCGATCAGGTGACTCCAGGATGCTGCAACCATTGTAAATATATGCTGGTTGCCAAGTCCCCAAATTTTGAACACCTGATTGTGGGAATGCTGGGACACTCATACGTGTGAGGAATGGTTGTAAGTCACATTTTTGAGTGCCATTGTAACTCATTGAATGATCGCTAAACAAATGACTGTAAGACAACCTCTATTTTACAGACATGTTTTCAGGGCTAGGAGATATTAGGGTTTAAGCCAAATTGACTACTGAAGAGCAAGACCAGGCTTCCTGGGTGAGTGGCCCTCAATAAGGAATATCTTAGGGTAGCAGCCTCCAAACTTTCCAACTACAGCATGGAAGGGGGGGGAACGTGTGAGTGACAGGAGCACACATATATGCACAGCTCCACTTGTGTGAGCGGCATGTGTGCGCCCTTCACTCACATGAATGGAGTGTTGTGCACAAGCACCCTCTGATCACACAACTGCAGCTTCACGTACACAGGTGTGCCCATTTCTCCACGGCCTGGTTTTGAACAGGCCACAGCTGGGGAATCTGGGGAATTGGGGGTGGGAGGCTGTATTAGGGTACCTATTTTTATCAGCCATACACTAAGGCAAGCTTCACACTGCTTGTTCTGAGTGAGTTTGTAAGACTGTCAGCAAGAGAAACAGCAAAATATTTTACAGACAGTAAATTCAAGAATGAAACATTAATTGGAATCCAGCTTTGTTTGTTGTTCAGTATTATTAACTACAATTCTTTTTTTCCCCAATTAACTTATAGCATTCTATAATGGAAAGATTTTGACCACTTTCTGAACTCAATCATACTCAGAATTTACCATGTACGTCAAATGTTTTTGCTGTTTAATATTCCATATGTTGTAAAACTGATATCCTGAAAATGAAATTCCCACTATCTCTATGGAAACTTATTTTCTGTTTAAGAAGTGAATGCACAATCCATTTCATAGGGATACTGTAAACCTTTACAGTGATATTGAGTTTTTCTTTCACTGGCAAATGGAAAGATGAGAGATAGCGATGATTAACTTTTCTAATTTTTTTCCAGCTAGAAATTCAACCATGGCAAGGTTTCAATAAAAGTTTCTACACAAATATAAACATATTTTTCAAGACTCATGGAAGTTACATTATACATACAACTCATTTCTAATAGTTTTTTACTCTTTGGATAATATGATATGCATATCAGTTTGAAGCAGACTTTGAAATTATGAGTTCTATTTTCTTTTCGTTTTGTTTTTCATTAGAACCATGGGTATATTAATCAGAACAAAGTATAGAAAAGGGAGCTGTGAAATAATTTATTGCACTAAAGGGGTCTATACAGCACATATATTGTATTTATATCAGCAATCATTCTAGATCTGACAAAACTTTCAAAGTTACTACCAAAGCTACAAAGAGATTCAATAAAAGTATTCAATTAATTAATATTAATGATCAGTGTTGATCGCTGATTTTAACAATGAAAGCCAAAACATTTTCTTTAAATCAATTTACTTGCTATGATTAAAATATTTTGACTAGGAGATATACAATACTGGAAGATTCTACTATACTTTGGATCTGTCTGTCCCTGTGGTAATCCAATAAAAACACTGCAAAGCATTTCCCCCACCCTGAGATGAAGATGATAAATTCCTAAAACCATTTACCATTTTTATTCCACTATTATTTCTTATAAACAGATTTTTAATGTTTTTATTCTGCTTTAAAATCTCCACGTTTTATTTGATTTACTCTAGCTGAACAAAAGAAATGTGTGGGCATATAGGGCTGTAAACTATATCTGAAATGCAGGTGAAGAGAAATAAGGATTTCTTTAAATCTGAATAAAACTGAGAGAGGTCCCTCCCTATGTCCATGCTATTGTTCCATTTTATAAGGGAACCAAAGATTAATTGGATGTAACTTTTCCATCAGTATTTTAATCCTTACACCATGCTGAGGTTTTATCTACAGCTTTGCTCTTGCCCTCACTTCCTGGTGACCTGTCACTTTCAGGACAATACAATACACAGGAACCTCTTCTTTTACAACAACTTCCTGGAAAACATCTTATCAGTCTAGCCAGCTCCACTTGATAGCTATTCAGAGGAAGTGAGTCCAGCTCCCCTACCCCCTTCTTCTAAGCCACTTATCCGACACTGCATGATAAACAGTCCTATCAAATCAACAAATGATATGGAAAATTGCAGCATGCAATGAAAAATAGTAAGAGACATTTCATATGCATTAATATTCTGAGAAACAAAAGTGGTAATCAAAATAAACTCTTCAAATTAGTATTCTAATATTCCATCTGTTTGATATAGTATTTTATCTGTTCACTTTTTCTAGTTATCTTATTTCCCATTTCTTTGTTTTTTTAAAATCAATATTATAATTATTATTAAATAACTATCATTATTTTGTTAGGAAGCTGAAATACAGATACAAGAAGTCTTTTCTTTTTTATAACAATAATATACAAACCTTAATTATCTAGTTCATTAAGTGATTGTTAATGAATAATCATATGAAGAAATATATACTTTAAAGAAAAATATATTTACTATAACTGTACTTCATATTTGATTAGCCTTTACAACAATGAAGGTACTTCTCAAGACTATACATGTAAATTAATATAAGTGATACAATTAAATATTGCACTTATTACATAGATCTACTTCTCAGAAACATTTTTCCTTTGTGAGAAACTTTTTCAAGGTCTACAAATTTGCAGCAGCTCTTCTCTAATTTAATATACTATTAATAATTAATAATACACTAGTATTAATTACAGTAACCCATATACATAAATGTGAATTAGTGTGCATCAGCAAGGCATATTAAGAGCTAATCCAGTCATATGTAGAAAACTGTGCTTCAGGAATAGATATTTGACTAGATAACTTTCCTGTTCTTTTTGATCTTATGATTTAACAAGGTCTAAATAACATGAACAATCAATTTTAAAAGAATCATTACCAATGGATCATTTCATCAAATCAGATATTTGCTTTCCAACCCTGGATAGTAGAGTATGGTCACGGAAGAAGGAAACAGCTGAGGGAAGTTAAGAATAAATTAAGATAAATAAAATTAGTTGACTAATTTTAAGTTTCTGGCAATCTGTTTTTATGAACATCTTGAACCTAATAATAATAAACATTTGTACTAGAGGTGGGATTCAATTTTCTTTACTACTGGTTCTGTGGGTGTGGCTTGGTGGGCATGGTGTGGCTTGGTGGGTATGGCAGGGGAAGGATACTGTAAAATCTCCATTCCCTTCCCACTCCAGGGGAAGGTTACTGCAAAATCCCCATTTCCTCCTGATCAGCTGGGACTCAGGAGGCAGGGAATATATGGGGGTGGGGCTAGTCAGAGGTGGTATTTACCGGTTCTCCAAACTACTCAAAATTTCTGCTACTGGTTCTCCAGAACTGGTCAGAATCTGCTGAATGCCACCTCTGATTTGTACTAATAACATTGATGTTTGTATCTGAGCTCTATGATTCCTGTTAGAATACTTGGTAGTGTGTCATAGCAACATACTTCTACTTAACACCCCCTTCCCCAGCTTTCTTACATACTTTCGATATACATTCTCTTGTAGAAGGGTTTTCAGGCAGTACTATATCAAAAGAATTGTCCAAATCTACTTGCTTAGTGCCAGAAATCCTGCATCTCAAATGATCCCAAAGAGAGGTGGGTTGCTGCCGGATCGGCCAAACCAGTAGTGGAATTTAGGCCTGGGTCACAGAACTGGCAGTGACCCAAGTCTGCCATGCCCCAAAACTGGTTCCCTTGCCACTGCTGGGAGCCGCCATTTTGTTTTTTAGTGACTGTTCGTGCGCAATTCACTGTAAATTGTTCTGCGCATATGCAAAAAACAATTTACACTGAACAGCGCACATAGTGCGCTGGATGCAAATTGGTAGTAAGACCGGCAGCAACCTACACCTGGTCCCAAACTATTTGCTTGGTATCTATCTGCTTGGAAAAGTAATCAGGGATATTATTGTGTTAAGTGTTATTTAGTCAAATCTTCTATATAAATAAAAATGTAAATGTTCGTTTGTTCAAAATCTTAAATCTCCATAAGTTCTTCACTGATTGCTTTGAAATTTTGACACAACGTTGCATTCGAATACGTGTGTTTATATATACCTATATTATATAGATGTCACACCTGTGACAGGTAAAAACATGCTTTTTAAAAAACCAGCACCATCTGTTGGACGTAAAAGCAACACACGCTATACTAAATATTTCACGATTCTATTTCAATATTTCCAATTGCATTGTTATATTTTCATAGACTTGATTTATTTTCATTTTGATTTAATTATTTCATGTGACATTGTGCTGGAATTGAGCTGTGTCATTTACCATAGCGTTCATTTCATGAGTATAGTATATTCGGAACAGTTCGGCCTCTCTCCAGCTTCATCCCGATGGTCCCTTTATATGTGTGGCTGGGCTGCGGCCGCACCCTTTCCCCTTTCTGCTCCTCCTCCAACAAGCTTCGGCCATTTCCGCCAAGGGGAGCCAAAGTCCTTCGGCCTTCCCCTCTCCTCTCTCCCCTTCCCGCCTGCCGTGCATTTGCTGTCTGCGGTGGGGCGGCGCCTGCGCCATCCCTCGGCCACCTTCCCCCACTCTTAAGCCAGCCTCTCCCCACCCAGCCCAGCGGAGTTCCAGAGAAGGCGGAGGCAGAGCGTCTCCTCAGCCTGGCTGGCTGCGCACACTCTCCACCCTCCTCACAGCGAGCTAGCTACGGCCTCGCCAAGGCGGCTCCGATGGGGTGGCGGTGGTGGCAGTGTCAGCCTGAGGCGCAGCAGGGCTGGAGTGGCCGCTGAGTGCCCTGTGAGGTAGTGGCTGCAGCGGTGGCAGCGTCTCTGGATGGGGCCGTGGCTGGTGGAGGCGGCCTTGCGGTCGCGTCACCAGAGGCGGCTTTTTCCTCCTCCTGCTCCTCAGGGGATGCCGGCTGCCTCCTCTCACCGCCGCCACTGAAGGAACCTGGGTCGGGGGTGGTGGCCTTTTCCTCCTCTCCTCCTCAGCTGGGCCAGGCCGATGCCTGAGGGAGACATCATCATTGTCAGTGACAGCGGCAGGCCTTCCTCCCGCTGGCCCCAGGGCCTGCAGGAGCGTCCTCCGTGGTGGCTCTTGCAGGGGCCACCGTGGCTCACTTCCATGCGGGGGCCACCTCTGCCGGGGGA
The DNA here is from genome assembly GCF_051295495.1 of Thamnophis sirtalis. NCBI lineage: Eukaryota > Metazoa > Chordata > Lepidosauria > Squamata > Natricidae > Thamnophis > Thamnophis sirtalis. Next base: position 38,310,756 of record NW_028261386.1, on the reverse strand, counting down.
GCCGTGGCCAGTGCAGCGATTGGCAGGGCCCTCCAAGTGGGCAAGACCCTCACAAACCTTGCCGCTGCTGGCAACGGCATGACCCTGCCCGGAGGGAACCACCCTGGGATTGTTTATTTCTTCACATGCTGTTGGTAAATGTGCCCGGTCCAACGTCTTTCCAGCATGGACAATTATATGTTGCTTGTTCTAGCGTCGGCAAACCAGACAATCTCTATATATTCACAGACAATGGAACAACAAAAAATATTGTATACCCACAAGCATTGTGAAATTAAACATATTAGAAACTTGCGCTTTCTCTTTTCTTTCTTTTCCATTTAACCAGACAGGGCCACAGCAACGCGTGGTCGGATACAGCTAGTGATATAATATAGTAAGAATGAAAGACATCATGCTGAGGTTAGAGTTTCATAAATCAGTCTAAAAAGCTTGAAATATTAACCAAACTGAGGGATCTATAGTTTGTAATGAATTAGTGGACATATTTTTGGTTTCAATTTCTTAAAATTTTATTAAATTTAGCTTTCATATGCTTAACTGTTAGGCAACAAATGTTTTATTAATTTTAATTGGTTAAAATATTTTTAAAGTTTCAGGTAAACAGATTATTTTAGAAAACTTAATTTCTAATGAATACATCTGTTACATTCGTCTCTTAGAATATAGGTTTAATTGCACTGGTCAGTAACTTATGCAAGAAAGGTATTGTTGCATTCACAAATTTTCCAATTGAAGCAGCTGATAACTATCTTGACCACTTCAGCTGACTTATATCTTGCTGAAGTCACCACTAATAAATCTTCTAATTCTACATTTTATCAAGTTAGATGCTTGAAAAAAAAATTGTTCTAAAAATTTGGTTCTAAAGACAAAAGTAATTCTGTCTTTCAGGTACAATTCTGTTTTATAGTTGTAGATTACAATTATTGTTATACTTATACAGCCTAAAGTGTTTCTTTATTGTGCCTTTCTAAATTGTTTATAATATAGTAAATAGCGGTATGTATTTAATTCTAGAATCAGAAAATAGTTGTCTGTTCAAGCCTCAATATTTTGTTTTTGGAAAATATTGTTCTCCAGTGTTGCTTTATGGAATGCTATTCATGACTGCAACAGGTACTTATATCCTGTGTTTCCCCGAAACGAAGACAGGGTCTTATTTTCTTTTGACTCCCGAAATAAGAACTTGGCCTTATTTTCAGGGAGGTCTTATTATTTTGAGGTGCAGGAGGCGGCGAGTGGTCACCTTATGGCTTCTGCTATGTTGCAATATTTTTTGGGGGGGGGATTATTTTAGCACATGCGCTCAAAAGCCCAATTGGGCTTATTATTCGGGGAGGTCTTATTTTCAGGGAAACAGTATAGCAAATGTAATACAGTGGTGGGTTTCAAACATTTTTAGAACCTCTTCTGTAGGTGCCTGCTTTGTGAGAGTGGCTTGCCGGCCATGTGACTGGGTGGGCATGGCCAACTTGTAAAATGTGGTGAAATTCACTTAACAACGCTCTTGCTTAGCAACCAAAATGTTGGCTCAGAAACTCTGACATTTGAAGCACACAAGTCTTAAAGCTATCAAGTTACAAGATCCTTGCACCCCTAACCCTTTAGAAAAAAAAACCCAGGGGTGTTCAAACTTGACAGCTTTAAGACTTGTGGACTTCAACTCCCAGAATTCCTCCTCCAGTCATGTTGGCTCATAACTCTGGCATTGAAGTGTGCAAGTCTTAAAGCTGTCAAGTTACAAGACCCTTGCACCCCTAAACCTTTAGAAAAAAAAAACAGGGGTGTTCAAACTTGACAGCTTTAAGACTTTAAGCTTTAGATAGGACTCTTAGAAGTGGGTGGGGCGATTGGTAAGTCAGCCAATCAGTGAGCAGCGGGCAGGGCAAGTGTGGTGTGGAGGGGCGGGGGGAGGGAGCTGGAACTGGTTCTAAACGGCACGGTAGATTTGTGGAACCTCTTCTATAGAAGAGGTTAGAACTGACAGGAACCCACCCCTGATGTAATATATGCAAAGTACTGTAACAACTGTTGCTGTCTTAGCTTAGCTTCTTCTGCTTTTTTTTTTGGCATCCTTATATAAAATCGGAGGTGAGAGTAAAATTTCCCTTTGTGACCCAATGATATTTCCTAGATTAGATAATACTGCCAGATGTAAGTGTGGAAATAACTGTTCATCGTTTCTTTAGAAAAGAATAAAAATACCTCATTCTTCTCACAAATTCTGGGAAATGAGATTAAAATTTGCAGCAATAAATAATAAATCTTGTCAAGATCCTGCTATAGGTAGACTGTTAATTTGTTTCCTTAGGATTTTTTTAAAAACGTGTATACAGGTAGTCCTCAACATACAACCACAATTGAGCCCAAAATTTATGTTGTTAAGTGAGACATGTTTTACCTAATTTTACAACTTTTCTTGCCATAGTTGTTTAAGTGAATCACTGCAATTGGTAAGTTAGTAACCTGGTTGTTATGTGAATCTGACTTCCCCATTGACTTTGCTTGTCAGAAGGTTGCAAAAAGAGATCATGTGACCCTGGGACACAGCAAGTCATAAATATGAACCAGTTGTTAAGCACCTGAAATCTGATCACATGATCATGGGGATGCTGTAAAGGTCATAACTGTGAAAAACAGTCATAAGTTCCATTTTTCAGTTGTTATGTAATTTTGAACGGTGACTAAATGAACTGTTGTAAGTTGAGGATTACCTGTATTTGAAAAGCAGTACCTTAAACCACTACCACACATGAATATCATATAATAAGGGTGGAATGAGACTCATTGGTTTTATTAGAGCTGGAATGAAACCTATTCCTTAAAGTATGGGAAATGTGCAAGTTGTATGAAAAGCCCCAGGCAGTCAATAGCATTCACCAAAAAGAGAAAAATGTCAAAACAGGAAATAAGACAAGAATACAGATATCTACTGTTTATATTACCTATGAGTACCCTGCAGCCCACATAGCTTTTTTAGCAATTTAACACCACCTTCCCTTTCCCACATATCTTTATCTTCATTGCCCATTTGTACTTTGAAAATGGTCCTTTCTGTTTTCAGGAGTTAATGTTTTCTTCCTGCCAGATTAGAATGAAGTACTAAGAGGTACTCTAAAGAAAGGAGTAAAAGAAAATATATGAAGTGAGTGAAAAAAACCTTAAACTGAATTTTGCATTTCACTTTTATGAAGTAGAAATTTTCCCAATCTGTGTAGGTGTTCTTAAGTATGATTCAGAGCATCATATTTATCTCCTAGTGGATGAGTGTTGGCAACGTTACACTGGATTGCAAGACACTTTTTAGATTTGAGATCCTAGATTGTATAAAATAGCATGAATGTATATGGCATAGAAGTGGATTCAAGGTATGATTATGGCATACTAGCCAAAATTTTCAAAAGTACACTGCTATTATCTATTAATAGGAAATACTCCATGAAATATAGGTATGATTAACATTTATGAAAATTAAGTCCAAGCACAAGGAGGTTGAAAAATAGCTAGTTTTGACTAGTTTGCCAACTGCAATTTCTGGCAACAGAAATTATAAGCTGCTCAGCGTTATCCTGAGGTAAGATGGGCAGCCAATAAATTTTATAAATAAATCACCACTAGGGAAGACTACCACAATGCCCTTGACATGGAATTGCTGCTTGGCATATTACTTATAAGCTGCAAATGGTGCAGAATATAGTTCCCATATGCTGACAGTAAGAACCATTATAGCCATGAGACAGATATACTGCAGTGCTGCATTGGCTAATAATTTCTGAGGTGGATTCCAAATGCTTTTTTTGGCATTTAGAGCCTTTCTCCTTACTTAGATATTTGCCAATTTTTTATATTTGCCAATTACACTTGTGTAACTCTGGGTGGTTTACAAGTATACCAAAATGGCTTAGAAATGAGATAGGAATGACTCATCCTGTATATTTTCCCTGGTAAAGGATGCTGAATGTTCTCCAGATACAAAAGAAATGTAAGAAAGGAAAGAAATGTAAGAAATGAAAAAAATGAGTGGGGGATAGAGAGAGAGAAGGAGCTTTCTCTTTGGTGAACTTGACCTTGTTGAATAGCCTTCCCCTTGAACAACGGGTTGGTGCGAATCCCTTTCCAAAGTTGCCAACAAACTTTTCCACAGGGTAATCAACAATTAGTGTTGCTTGATAGCTGCAGCAATGTACAGTATTTGTATTTGCTTATTCTTTAAGAATAAGCATACATTTTATGTTATTATTTATGGTTTTAATTATATTCTATTATTTAAATGGCTTAGTGTAAACCATGATGAGTTGCAAGTATTAACAATGTACAAGCACGATTAATTTTTTTTTAAAAATGAAGATGGGAAAGAAAAACCACTGTACCAGAATAGTTCACAGTACTGGATATAACTGAAAATGGTATATCTCATTTTGCAACTAAATATTATGAAATATCTTCATGTCTAAATTTGCAAAAGAAAATTTCAGAAGCTAATAATTCAGAAAATGGCAGTATATATTTTTAACTTTGATTGGGAGCTGCTCAGAGTTGGTCAGAAAACGGGCAGCTGTATATTTATTTTAAATAACATAAAATAAAAAGTTACAAAAAAATAGAAAAGCAAAATGAATTTCATTTGAAAGGATCATTGTTTTTTTGAAAAACAAAGAAAAAAACGGGGTAAAATAATTCTGCCCCACATCCTAGGTTCTTCCATACAGCATCATTTTCATTCCATTTCCATCTTTTAATGCACATGCACACCAACCTGAAATTGACATTCTGTCAACTCAAAACTCTAAAATAGTATTAGAAAACTATAAGCCTATCAATTCTCTCTCTAACTGAACAAGATATGTTACAAAAAGGACCATGTCTTGCCTCTTGAAGTACATCTCTTAGAACGATAACCATCCACTGAATTCCATAACATAAAAAACCAAATAAATTGCTAGCATCCATTTTCAATATGTAGTGTATGAATGTTTTCAAAAATATGAAAAGCAATTACAGGAGGGAACCAATATACTAATGGTGCCATTTTTAGAACCAGGTGATTTCACAATAATTCCAGCCATACACTTATGTATATACACATGCAAACAGAAACACATATTCACTTAGGTTTCTTGGTATGAGAGACAGAATGATGAATCCAGAAACTGGACAGTTTGAGTGAAGAATTTAGAGCACGCTGCTTATATAAATTGGAAAAAATCAAGATCTTTAGTTTGTTTTTAAACAGATATCATGCAATAACCAGAAACTCACTAAATTGGATTAAGACTGGGTTTGTCAAAGATTGCTTGATTTTTTTTTCTACTAGTCTCATTTATTCAGATGGGCAGCTATAGAAATCAAAAACACAGCTTGAAACAGTTCTAAGCAAGGATTTATCTGAATTCAGGATCTGGGATGTGTGATAAGGTAAGGAGGGGAAAAAGTAATAGAAAAACAGAGTAATCACAAACCCCAGTTTTGCAAATAACAGTTATTTGCTTTAGTATAAATACTCTAGCACAGAACCAGAAATGCTAACCCAATTTTCAAAATCAGTCCACAATGTAGGAAAGAAGATGTTTGCTGATACAGGAGCAGCATCAAGCATGTACTCTATATGAGAGTCCATTATCTTATTCAGAGCATGTTGAATGACTTTGAATCACTTGACCTTTTCAGTAAAATTCAAGAATGAAAAGACATTTAAAAGGTTAAGTTGTGAGCTCAAACACAGGAAGACTATCTTGAAGAAATTGCCTATTTGCCTAAGAAATGACTCAAGACAAAGTTATGGACACTATTCACAACAGAAGATAACCAAATTATTTTAAATACATCCCTAGTGTGACATTCATATTAGTTCTGATAAGTAGGATGACTAAAATATTGTGCTCCGATGTAACAGTACATTGATAAGCTGCATTTTAGGGGGGAGCCCCCCCCCATATTGCCTCAAATAAAAGGAAGACAGTGTATGCTATAGGATCGCTGTGTAAAAAGCAAATTATTCCAAAGAATTTGATTCACAGAATGAAGCTATAGCTGAATAAATTTTAAAAAATGTTCAGTTTGTCTATAAATCTTGGCATTTCAGGATAGGTAGCTATTCTACCACTCAATCACAATGACATTTTAATACTGTCTGATATACTGTATCCCAGAGGTATTTGAACAATTATTATTTCACAAAGTATTAGCTACTGAAAATGACATCTAGGGGGTTCCTGAAAACAGCCTTCTTAAATGCAATGTTCTCTTGATCCTCACAACTACTGTTTCCATCCAACTCAGCTATTTCAAGATGGGAAATACAGTGTAAAATATCTGGAGGATATGAAATTAGGAACAACTGGTTCATATATATATGAATATATATAGGCTTAGAAGTTTGCATGCATTAGGATATCTAGGATTTAGAACCATTGTATGATAAGAGACTCCATAGATGCTTTACAATGATTAATAATGTATATATGATTCACATACACAAATTTTACATTATTTAAGACTAGGAAACATTTTATTCAAATTTACAGATTAAACAGAACATTAATAAAGGCAATATAAAATATTATTTACCTGGTGCCCCCAAAGAGGATGATCTTGTCCCCTACCCTACAGCAGCACTGTCTACGGCGAGGACATGGCCCTTTCCCTTTGGGTTCAATTTTCTTCCAGGTAAAAGAGACTGGAGAAAACATATAGACCATGAAATACAAATATTGCAAGGTATTTTATTATAGATAAGTCAAAGGGACAAACTCAAGTTGAAGGGAGTTTTTGTCTCATATAGAACCTAAACCAATGGCTTAAGCATCTTATCTTTCCTTCCACTGTTTCCTTACTAATTTCTTAACCAGAATAAATTATTTTAGGTTAGGTTAGATTCCAGATCCCTTGTTTCACAGAAAACAGAGTCTTGTAGTATTTTATGTTTGTGAGCTTTAGTTCTCTGATGATAGTTTATTGATAGATGCACAACTCGATTAGGAGTTGTGTTTCAACAATATACAAACCCTCCAATTATATAGTCTTGGTATGGGTTAAACATCTTTAGAAAATGTATTCAGATTTCATACCTTCAATTTCTTAGAAGCTGGTGTAAACTAACACTGTATTACATATCTTCAAATAAAGTACTGCAAGCTCTTATAAATTTCCTTGGGAAGTCATAGATAGCACAGTTCAAAGATTCCAGATCATTTAGCCCCAAATTCATTTTAGATAGATCTTTACAACATAAGGATCCTTGAAACATAAATTGCTTTGGAGGGTAAAAGAGAATTTGTAAATAAGAATCCATACAGCTTCTTTGAAAATGTTCAAAAAATAGGCTTATAATATATAGTTTCTTGAAGAATACATGTAGATACAGTGCCACCTCTTGGTAAATACATGAAGTATAGAAGCCAGAGAAGCCTGTTACTCTTCATTTGAGGGAAGAAATGTGCAAATTCAGAAGACAAAGAGTTGTATAGATGTTACTCTTGAAAAACCTTTTGGGATTGATTTGGGTTATAACACGGAAATAAATTTGGAGGGAGGGAGGAAGGAAGAGCTGTGCAGAGTACTAAATTGTTCCTATTCAATCTTCCAGGTAGCCAGCCCTATATATCAGGTGTTACGTTTCTGATCTCCCCCCCCCCCCGCAAAAACGCAGTATTCAGTTATCATTAAGCAGTCTTCCTTGGGCTGCAGTTTATTTTGATACTTTTTCAAATGTTGGGGCCGCTCTACTGTGCTGATGTTAGTACTTTATTTTGCCTCCAATCCCCAAATGATTTCATTATCAAAAGAAAATAACTTTTTTTCTTGATATTTCTTGAATATAGCATGGGAAGGAGAACAAAGTAAACAGAAAAATGTATTTGTTCCAATAATTTATTCCAAGAAACAACTGACATATGAAAGATTTTGGCTATGGGGTTTCAGGATAATGGATCAGACAGACCTTAACTAAATCCAACAAAATTATTTTATTGATTTTAATGTCTTAAAGCTAAGTGTTCGGTTCATGCAATTGTTATTACTCTACTTTAAGGACACCAAATCACCTAAGTTATGCCTAATTAAAAAAACAGATAATGAAAAAAATATTAACTCTACCATTGTTGTATTTCTTCTAATATATATAATCAAAAAGTAAATAATAACTATATTTTACATAGTCGGTCCTTCATTATAAAATTCTCAGTTCAGCAATATTTGCTTGGTGTTTACTATGTTAAATAAGCTAAAGTTTTATTTTCCTAATTTTTGGCAGTTAATTGTCCTCTTTGATGCAATTATTTTAAAGTGGGTTTAATATACAGTACTGAGATTGTTATGAACTTAAAATATCTGAAAAAATAGAACATTATGATATAATTAAGTTATATATTTTGAGATTTTAAATTGTGAGCTTTTTTACTGATACTGATCAGTTTTCTATACTATGTCTCCCTGGCTCATCTGTAATTAGAAATTATTGGCTCAATCCCTAAATAGTAACATTCATTGTTTTTAGGATAATAACATTAACCTATCACGTAGAACATATTTCCTGAATAAATTTAGAATCCTCCTTCTCCCATTTTCAAACCCATGAATGGATGATATCTCTCTGCCATCACAGAACAATCACATATAATAATATAGAGCTAGAATCGAATAATTCATAGAGTTAATTTATTCATCGAAAGTACACTGCAGACAAGACTGTTGCCTTATCATGCCTAAACCTCCACAATTTTAATCCCCATTCAGAAATATCCTTGATGCAGTCACGTGATCTGCAAGTTGACATTGCTGTTACTGGAGTAGAATCTATAAAAATTTACAGCCAGTAAGTTCAATATGGCCTAGATTCCTATCAGTCATAGCAATGTATACTGACATTGCACACTTGACTTTGATTGTGATGCTGTGACTTTCATCTTACCTATTTTGTCCAACCTGTAGACAATAACCAGCAATAAGTAATCTTGTTCACTGCACAATCTGTGTGCCATTGTAATACATAATTGGGATCTGCACATTTATATTGATCCAGTTTTAACACTCCCCAAATCACAACAATTGTCATACAAATTTTCTCTTGTGTATATATATGTGTATATATGTGTGTGTATGTATGTATGTGTGTGTGTGTGTATATATATATATATATATATATATATATATATATTCCTACATTTTCTCAAACATGAATTTTTACAAGTAATTTTGAGTTAATTACAGACTGAAGTTGTAGGAGCTGTGAATCATATTTCCATCTGTGCAAATTCCATTTTAACAGATCACATCATTTAACCAAAAAAAAACCCCACTCTAATATTTTTAAACATCCCTTCTGCACATTCAAAGAATCCTTAGGGCATGCTGCAGATGGTTATTCCCTGTTGCCGTATTTCACTACAGTAGTGCAATGGGAACACTGTGGACTAAGACCCATATATACAATACAATACAACAGCAGAGTTGGAAGGGACCTTGGAGGTCTTCTAGTCCAACCCCCTGCCTAGACAGGAGACCCTATACCGTTCCAGACAAATGGCTATCCAACATCTTCTTAAAGACTTCCAGTGTTGGGGCATTCACAACTTCTGGAGGCAAGCTGTTCCACTGATTAACTGTTCTGTCAGGAAATTTCTCCTCAGTTCTAAGTTGCTTCTCTCCTTGATTAGTTTTCACCCATTGCTTCTTGTTCTACCCTCAAGTACTTTTGAGAATATTTTGACTCCCTCTTCTTTGTGGCAACCCCTGAGATATTGGAACACTGCTATCATGTCTCCCCTAGTCCTTCTTTTCGTTAAACTAGACATACCCAGTTCCTGCAACCGTTCTTCATATGTTTTAGTCTCCAGTCCCCTAATCATCTTTGTTGCTCTTCTCTGCACTCTTTCTAGAGTCTCCACATCTTTTCTACATCGTGGTGACCAAACTGAATGCAGTATTCCAAGTGTGGCCTTACCAAGGCATTATAAAGTGGTATTAACACTTCACGTCATCTTGATTCTATCCCTCTGTTTATATAGCATAGAACTGTGTTGGCTTTTTTGGCAGCTGCTGCACACTGCTGGCTCATATTTAAATGGTTGTCCACTAGCAATAGCAATAGCAGTAGACTTATATACCGCTTCATAGGGCTTTCAGCCCTCTCTAAGCGGTTTACAGAGAGTCAGCATATTGCCCCCAACAATCTGGGTCCTCATTTTACCCACCTCGGAAGGATGGAAGGCTGAGTCAACCCTGAGCCGGTGAGATTTGAACCGCTGAACTGCTGATCTAGCAGTAGCCTGCAGTGCTGCATTTAACCACTGCGCCACCTTGGCTCTAGGACTCCAAGATCCCTCTCACAGTTACTATCATTGAGGAAGGTACCACCTATACTGTACCTGTGCATTTCATTTTTCTTGCCTAATTGTAGAACCTTACACTTTTCACCATTGAATTTCATTTTATTAGATAGTGCCCAATGTTCAAGTTTCTGGTGTGTTGGCTATTCCTGCCAGCTTGGTGTCATCTGCAAATTTAATGAGTTCCCCATTTATTCCCTCATCCAAATCATTGATGAAGATGTTGAAGAGTACTGGGCCTAAAACAGAGACTTGGGGTACTCCACTGCATACTTCCCTCCATGAAGATGCAGTTCCATTGAGGACTATACGTTGAGTGCGGTTGGTCAGCCAGTTATGAATCCATCGGGGGGGGTGATGCTGTCCAACCCACATTCTTCTTCTAGTAGGTTATGGTAGAAGAATGTGGGTAAATAAAACAAAGCTAATAATTTGAATTGGTCCCCAGATACTCATAAACAGCTGATACTGATGGAATCTCTAGCTACATTTATGTGCCCCCATTTATTTTATACAACATGTACAGGTAGTCTTTGACGTATGGCCATTTAACAATGGTTCAAAGTATTAATGGTTTTGGGCTTATCAGCTGCACTTGAACCTATGACCATGGCACCATTTTGACAGTTACAAGTTGCAATTTGTGTTTTTGGCAACCATCTTGCATTTACAACTGGCTGCAGAGGCCTGCAGTCATGTGATCACAAATTTGCAAAAATTTTTGCTGATTTCTGATTTTTAAAAAAACCATTGAGGAAATAGGAATTTTTTAATTATTTGTATGAGATTTGTTTAAGCACCATGTCATTTGCTTAATGACCACCATAAAAATTGTCATAAAAATAGGTGAGACTCAAGTTACAAGGACTTACGAAAAAAATTCTGATACCAATTGTGGTAGTAAGCCATGGACTACCTGTAATCAGCTCAGTACATCATTATAATTCTGAACATAAAATTACCAATGAAAGGAGCAAGTTTAATACCTGGATCAAATTTCCAAAGATCATGGAAATGTCTGTTCAGGCGTGCATTATAGCCACCAAATATGTATAATTCTCCATTGTAGCCAACTGTAAAATCAGAGAAAAGACAGGTCAGAATAACTCCAAAAGCCGGAATGATAGACAGAAAGATAAGCAATTGATTTTTTGTTCTTGTTCACTGTTCTTTCAACTCAGTTGAGCTTTTGGCATTTTCCTCATAACAGATGCACATGACTAATTATAGAAAGACAGAAAAATATAGACAGAAAAAACACAGAACAGTATATGACCTTCTGAAGACATTTGTTTGAGCTACCATTTAGATATAGTCTATGGAGTGTTATAGCTTACATGCTGAATGACTTCGTCTGCCTTCAGGGAGAAGAGGAGTGGGAGGAGAATCCAGCCAAGAGTTTGTGTCTGTGTCAAATACTTTGATTCGGTTACAATAAATCTCATTGTTGGAATGGAATGGCCCAAAGCGATCTGCTCTTCCCCCAAACACATACATCTTTGTCCCAATTATTGTGGCTGAATGGAAATCTCTCCATCGAGCTGGTGTGCCCTGAAAAAAAAATCCTGTTAGAGGCACTCAAAGGAAAGTTAAATTTTGGAATAAAAGAAGTGGAAGTGTATGGAGTTTGAGTATTCATAATCCAGATGATTTTAACCCACAGCATACAGATGTTAAACTAGAAATTGGATCATTTAATGAGCAAAAGATACACTTTTTGCATATATACTGACCTTAGTGCAGATCAAACTCCATATCATGTTGCTACTGTCAAGTTTGTGGATGTCATTTGAAAAACAATCAGCCTGAAAGAAAAAAGCTGTGATTAAATTACTTGACATGTCCAAACAAAATTGCCAACTGAAACTAGGATTCCTAAAGAGATATTGGTTACCTTGTTCCCAGACAAGAAAACTCTTGAATTTAATTCTTCAAGATTTCCCTGTGGAATTAGAATATATTCAGGGAACTATAAGAAGTGGGTAAAAAGCAAAGCACCTGTTCAGAGGTTAGATTATCCAAATCTCAAAATGAATACAGAATTACAAGCTGCATGGGCTTTACCTTTGTTGTCATCATAAAACTATCTCCATTCTACAGCCATCAAAAGTAAGCAATGACTATTAAATCCATTGTCAGTAATATCCATGGCTCTGAATACTTTCTCTAAATCAACTGCCTTTTAAAATAATAAAACTGAATCTAATTTGTTCCCAGCAATGCAAGTTTAATGGAACTCACTAGGTTACCCCCACCCCCAAACCTCAAGCCAAATATTCTGACAGGAATTAGTACTAACTTTTAAAAGATACAATTTGGCTGTCCTTGTCAAGGATTTGGGAAATTTAGAGTTACCATAAAAGAAGACAAAGTATTTGGGGTTATAGATTAGTATCCTAAATTACTACTTTGTTTCTGCAGTTTCCTTCAGAGGGCATCACAGCATTCTGCATGTTAATTCTGCAGATTCACTGAAAATGCTATTGCTAAACCTAGCTATAATTATGATCCACATACAGTCATCAGAAACACCAGAAAGTTCCAACAGATTATTTGATAGATATGGGCTTAATATTTGATAAGCCCCAGGACCTAATAAGTCTGACCAATAAAGACAAAAATGCCTAAATGTTTCTAGACAACTCAATTATCTGTTATCCGTTATTACTGTTACTCATCTGTTTCTCAGTAGTACAATCAGCTTGCAAAAATATTAACAAACAGATTTTAGCTCAAAGCCAAGTTATTTTATTCCGAGTTGCATGTTTTGAAACAAATCTTACTATATTTAGTGAGTCTTATTTCTAACTTCAATAGCAATTTAGCATTATTTTCAGACTGGAAACATTAGGCTATCACCAGTAACTGACCAAAAAAATAATAATAATGCTGACTTTACTTTTCACAGATGTATTTAAATATTGAACGCAAGTAGATCTGCATATAAATGGTACAAACTTTAGAACAACTCACCAGTTGCTCATATCCTCCAAAAATATACATGCTCTTTCCCAAAACACATGCTGAATGTCCATCCCTTGCTCCTGGAACCATTCCAGAAACTTTTGGAGTGAACCACTTGTGTGTGCCTAAAACATAAAAATAAAAAATGGAGATACATCAACTGTATTTAGTGGACAAAAATTCATAACTCTTGCATTTAAAGGCTGTATAAGGCATATCAAACAATGTATGTGCCAAAGCTATACAGTAGTTCATTAAAAATTCTCTAAACCCATTAGTTATCTGACTTTATTATGTTATCATTACAAACTATGTCACAGAGAGGCTTGAATCCTTTGGGAAAATGACTAAATGAAGAAGAGATATTTTTCACAAATGAAAAGTATCCTGTGCATATAATTCTGAGAACATCAGCAATGAAAAGTGTGTAAATTTTAAGGCAACATCTGTCCTGAAAAGTCCCATTTCCCTCCCCCCCAAAAGCACAGATAATCCTTGGAGATTCCTTGAGCAAAGTTGGCAGTCAGTTTTTAGCCTTGGTGCAGGAAGCAGCAACAGACTGTCCTATAAAAACTCTATCCCACAAAGGTCTCTCATAACTTGGCTTTCAATCATAGCCATAACCAGACTAGCTAGGCTTGTCCTCCACTCCAATGAAAGTTCATAATGTGAAGCCAAATCTTGTTCTATGTGAGTATATGCAGGTAGTCTGCAACTTACAACCATACCTTTAGTGACTGTTTGAAGTTGCAACGCACTGGAAAAAATGACTTACAACTGATTCTTGCATTTAGAAGAAACCTAACATTCTGATCAAAATTTGGTTGCTTGGCAGCCAGCATGTATTTATAAGAACTGCAGCATCTCGGATCATGTGATTTTCATTTGCAACAGTGACAGCCATTTTCTGACATCCAAAGTCAATGAGGAAAGCCAGATTTGCTTAATGACTGCATGACTGACTTAACCACTGCAATCATTTGCTTAACAATTGTGGCAAAAAGTCATAAAATTAGGAAACACTCACTTACAATCGCCTTGCTTAGTAGTAAAAATTCTGGTCCCAATTGTTGTCATAAGTTGACCATATTTAGATCTCTAAATTCAGTTGTGTATTATCCCTAAGGACCTTTACCAAGTGCAACAGATGAAAATAGAGCTGTGACATCTAATCTAGATGGCATTTGTAAGCCAGCAAAGGACAGTGCCCTGCATAATAGGCTCAGGGCTTTGTCTAGCCTGAAGTGACTCATATGGGATTTTATTTTCCCTCAAGAACATTTGCTTTCCAGGGATGATAGGAAATGGTAGGTAGAAGGCTGCCTAGGATTTTGAACTGTGACAGTTCCTATGTTGCTTTGAAATACTCCTTGTGAACATTATCTCAGGTCTAATGTGATATATAGTGAAATGATTTCTGGTACTTACAAAAAACATAGAAGTATTAGCACTCTCAATATTACTATTATTATTTATTAAATTTGTTATGGGAGCCCATTACAGTAAACTCAATACCACAGTCATTTTCAAAGAAGCTACCCACAAATTTTCTAACTGGATTCTTTTCTTTTTAATACATTGTTTATGTACCGTATTTTCACGACCAAAAGCCGCACCGGATTAAAAGCCGCAGTATCAATTAACGTTAATTTTTTTAACTTTTTCCACATATAAAGCGCACCGGGTTATAAGCCGCACATTTCCCGACGCTTCTGGACATCGCGAGGAGCGGCACGAGGGTTCTTGGCGCTCCGGGGGGCGCCGAGGGCGGCTGGGAGGGGCGCGCGGCTTGGTTTCTCCTCCCTGGACGTCGCAGCGGCGGCCCCGGGCTCACCGATCTCTGTGTTTTTCGCATCGGGGCATGCTCTTGCAGCGCGCCCCGATGCGAAAGGCACTGGGATCGGTGAGCCCGGGGCCGCCGCTGCGACGTCCAGGGAGGAGAAACCAAGCCGCGCGCCCCTCCCAGCTGCTTTCGGTGCTTCCTGGAGCGCCGGGAGCCACAGATGTCCAGAAGCGGCTTTTGGGGCTGGTGGGGATTGGATTTCCGGCTCGGTGGCCCCTGTCGCTTCTGGACGTCTGTTGTGGTTGTGGGGAGCCGAGGAGAGTGTGGAGGGGAGCGCGCGACGGTTCTTGGCGCTCCGGGAGGCGGGAGAGGCGCGCGGTTTGATTTCTCCTCCCTGGACGTCGCCCGATCTCTGTGTTTTTCGCATCGGGGCGTGCTGCAAGAGCATGCCCCGATGCGAAGGGCGCGGGGATCGGTGCGCTTGGGGCTGCTGCTGCGGCGTCCAGGGAGGAGAGGCCGGGCCGCGCGCCTCTCCCGCTTCCCGGAGCGCCGGGGGCCGTCGCGCGCTCTTCTCCGCGCTCTCCTCGGCTCCTCACAGCTGCGGTGGACGTCAGGAGGCGACAGGGGCTGTCGAGCTGGGGGTCCGGTCCCCATTGGCCCCAGGGGCCGCTTCTGGACATCTATTGCAGTCGCGAGGAGCAAAGCAGCTGGGAGATCTTTTTCCACATATAAAGCGCACCGGGTTATAAGCCGCACTGCCGATTTTGGATCAAAATTTAGGATTTTTAGTGCGGCTTATGGTCGTGAAAATACGGTAGTTTCCTTAAAAAATAAAAATATGGAAGAAATTAAAAGTTAGAAAAATGAGAAAAATAAACAAAGAGGAGAAAGAATGATTTCCAATTTTCTTTAGTGCAATAGAATGCAAAAAAAAACCTCACCTTAACCTTTTGCTTTACATTTCACAACATTTTGAGCCATTTTTAAAATTATAAAATTACAAAGCCGTCCAGAGTCACTATGTAGGAGAAACAAGTAGCATTAAAAATTAATAAATTAAAATAAATTAAAAATAAAAACCAACAAAATCATCTTTATCATCCACTTTTCCATAGTGGGAACTAATGTGTCTTTCCAGTTTTCTAACTGAGTTCTACTTATATTTATTTCTCCATGTTTCCCCTCTTTCACATTAGACAATGAACCCAACTGCTAAGATCAACTTGGTACACATTTTCTTGTTTGTTTCTTAAGACAATTTGCTTAGATAATTTGTTAACTTACATCTTTAGGAAGATATTTGCTATATTTGGATTTTTTCTGAACTTTTATATTATCGGTGCTTCATTTGAATCTTATTGATACAAACGAGTAGTCCAAGTGAAAAAAAATAGCCCCAAAGTTTGAAGCTTGTTTTATTTCATAAAGTCATCCAATATGTGACAGTGTGAAAAAAATGCTTCCCCTTAGATTCAATAACTTACTGCACCACTTTTTTAGCAGCAAAAATTGCACTTAAATGTTCCTTACACTTGATTATCAGGCTCCCACTTCACCATGTAAGAATTCTGTTCCATTCCTCTATGACAAACGTCTTTAACTCAGTAACGTTTGAATTTTCAACATGAACTGCTCATTTCAGATCCTGTGATAATAATTCTGCAAATTAAATCTGGAGTTTGACCTCACCATTCCAAAATATTCATCTTATTTATCTTCATCTGTTCTGTTCTGGACTTGTTTGTATGTTTGGGATCACTGTCTTTCTGCATGACCCATTTGCACTTCAGATTCATCTGTCAGTGTTTCTCAACCTTGGTGACTGTAAGTCCTGTGGACTTCAACTCCCAGAATCCCCCAACCAGTTGGCTGGGGAATTCTGGGAGTTGAAGTCCACAGGACTTAAAGTCACCAAGGTTGAGAAACACGGATCTAAGTGATGACTAAATGTTTTCCTATAGAATTTTCTTATACCAAACATCATTCATGCTCCTGCCAATAATGAAAAATTGACTAGCCCCCAAGGCAGCCAAATACTCCAAAACCATTACATTACTATGTCTATGCTTGCCCATTGGTATATGTTTTTATTAGGAATTCAGTGTTTGGGTTCCATCAAACAAAACAATACCTATATGCTCCCAACTTCCACTTTTGATTCATCTATACATACAACATTTTTATAGAAATCTGAAGAATCATTTACCATATTTTTCAGACTATAAGACGCACTGGAGTATAAGACGCACCAAGATTTTGAAGATGTAATTTTTTAAAAAAAGTTTTTGCACTCTGCAGGCCTCCCAAACCCTCTGCATGCCCCGTTTTTGCAAAAAAACAGGGCATACATAGGCTTTGGGAGACATGTAAAGTGCTCCTGGGGGGACAGAAAACGGCCTGTTTTTCACTTGTTTTTGCCATCCCCAGCCCCCAGGAGCATTTTGCAGGCCTCCCAAACCTCTGCACATTCACTTTTGTGAAAGGTATGAGGTTTCTGGAGGCATAAAATGATGTATTCAGTGTATAAGATGCACCCAGATTTTCACCCTCTTTTTTGGTTGAAAATACGGTAAATGCTTTTTTTGCAAACTTGAGATGAACATGAATGTTCCTCTTAAGGCTATGGTTTCTACCTTCCTGTTCTCTTATGAATCCCACTTTGAACCAGTGATTTTCTAATAATGGAATCATGTCTGCAAACTCTAATCAAGTTAGCATGAGAGTAATTATGATAGGAAAGCACTCTTGGATAAATGCATTCATAACTGTTCACAATGCTTTTGTTTTCTGAACCAATGGCATTGCAGAGCTTTAGAAATGGATTTGTAATGTTTCCATATTTTTAGCATTAAGATTTATAAAAATTTTTGGAAATTTCTTCATAATCTCTGTGGTGAGAACTCTATTGTCGTGGTAGGTCAAAGTCTGTCATATTTAGAGCAGTATGTCCTAAAACACCCCCAATTATTTAATGAAGAACTTATATAACTGCCTCTAATTAACCATTTAAGCAAGGAGATCTTTGGATCATTTTCCACAATAAATGAATGAACAAGTATAATGTTTTGACTCACTTGTTTAATTAGGTTGTCTTTATCTAGCTTTAAGATTTGGGTAGAGAACAGATCATAATTTAAGTCATATTTATGCAGATATATTTAAAATTCAAAAGGATTCACCAACTTTTAATCACTACTGTATATTAACATATCTTATTTGCTCATTTTATCTATTCTCTTTTTGATACTAGGGTATTTATACCTTAATACAAATAATGCATTAGCTACTGCATCATGTGCATTTCCTCCACAAACTCATGCTACTCCATTTGTACCAGTGTACTTGAGGCTGTCTTCACAAAAAGCTTGTTAGGCTTCCAAAAACAGGCATTTAACATTTTGGAGGCATAGAATTCTACTGTGCCAAGGTAAAGAGACTACTATGTAGTCAATAGAAAAACACAGAGAACATTGGTTTCAAATGAATTTAAGCACAAATCGTTTCAATCTCATTAGTTTATAATCATAATCATCATTATTACTATTAGCATCACTGTCAAAGAAGCTGATTTTAACTTGAAAGGAAAAGTAATTTCAGTAATGATAAGATTAATGAAGCTTATTTTATAGTAAGAACAAAAATGAAATAAAATGGAGAGCAATTACATTAATAAATACTTCCTAAATGCTTAATTTAAAAATACCGGTAATAAATGTAATATTTATTATTAATGGGCAACACATTGAGATAAATTGGGTATATAATTTAGAAGTGTTTACATGTAAAAATATAAATATTTAAAATATATAATTAAAGTTAAAAAGCATAATAAATGTAGTAATTATTAACAATAATTCTTCATTTATAGTTAACACACTCGGCTTACTCAGTTTAATATCATGGCCATTGCTATTGTGCCATCACTGCTCCATCAATATCATCTCAATAAGAGATAAATGGCTTAAAGGTTTGTCTTCCCTGCCTATTCACCTTTATAAGCATGTGATAGTGAAAGTTATGGAAGCAGGACACCACTTACTGACGTCAAAGGCATATAATACATTGCAGGCTCCCTCAGTATCATTACGGCCTCCCCAGATGTAGATAGTGTCATCAATCAGCACCGCAGAATGCCCATATCTCATATAAGGAACTTCTCTCACATGGTCCCTGCTGTTCGTCCACACTGGTGGTAGTTTGGTCCAACGCAGAGAGACTATTAGAAAAAAGATCAGAAAGTTTTATCAACTGATCGATCAAAAATAAAAATCACAATTAAGATAAAAAAGATAAACATGTAGCATTCTAAAGGATGTAAGAAAAAATGGAAGTAATTCCATAATTATAGTATAATTGTACTATAATAGTATGTCAGAATATCCAGACTGGTTAATGGAAAGGAGTGTTAAAATTCATTGTGACCATCTGGGTAGAAGGAACAATACAAAATAACATGTTCCATCATTTCAGTTTAGGGTTAGGGCGGACTAAATTACTATCCAGAGTCATTAGATATGAGATGGGCTGCAAATAAATTTCATAAAAAACTAAAATGTATATGCCAAGTACTGTCACTTCAGGATTATATAGATAATGGGAAACTACATAGGATTCTCTTCTGAAGTTATCAAACATTTCTTACTAAATAAACAATAAGGAGAGCTTTGACTTTCTTGAGATACAATCTGATGTATTACACAATTTAAAATTGGCAAATAAATAATTAATAATATTAAAAATAAGTAAATGATTTCCTGAAATATACTAATAACCTGGCACCTCCATTTTTTCTCCAAAACATGGTATTATTTTACATATGCTTCCCCAAATATATAATTTTACTAAAAAAGAATAATGTAATATTTTAATATGAAAAATTCCTTTCTTTATCCCCATAATTGAATATTTTTACATTTTCAGTAGCCTCATTTATGTTTGATGGCTGACATATTAATTAAAATTAATTAACATTATATATATATATATATATATATATATATATATATATATATATATATATATATATATATATATGTGTGTGTGTGTGTGTGTGTGTGTTTTAAAAAAATAAAGCATAATTAAGTCCCATTTCTCTAAACCTTAACATTCAACAACTTACCTGCATTAAATACATGAACATCAATCTGTCGTAGAGTTTCATAATCTTCACCAGAACAGTAACCACCAAAAGAGTAGACTTTATGTCCAACAGCCACAGCAGCGTGGTTTACTCTTCGAGGCCCACCTTCTAAATGAACTGTCCACCGTAACATTCCCTTTTGTGAGTGTTCAATCCTTGCAAGTTATTGGTGGGGGCATTAGATTTTAGTGCCAATAAGGCTAACCAATCATATTAGCTCATAACCACAGAAATCTGCAAATAAAAAAAATAAACAGAGAGTTTAAAATTCAGTCTGAATCTGAATACAGCACTTGTCACACAAAGTAAGGTTTTAAACAATTGCTTTGAATATTATGTATTTCTTTCATTAGTACTGAAGTCAGTTCAAAACAATTTACACTCCAAGGTAAGTACCAGACATTAGAATGACACCAAAATGGTAACATACATATAATACCATAATCACAAATGAATCTAAGATAACCTTTATTGTCACTTTTTTCTGTAAACATACTGGCACACGTTAAAAAATGAAATTCTGATGCCCGCTCTCAATATGTATGTATGTATGTATGTATGTATGTATGTATGTATGTATATGTGTATGTATGTATGTATGTGTATATATATATATGTATGTATGTGTGTGTGTGTGTGTATAGCATATGTATGTATATATATATAGATATGGATATGATATGGATATGGATATGGATGGATATATATATAATATCCATATCCATACCTGTATATATATACATACATATGCTATACACACACACATACACACACAAACACAACTAATTACAATCCATTTTGAATACATAGTATCTTGAGAGTTAACAAGGTTGATACCATATGTACAAAGCTATTACAGTATCTAGCTCTTCTGTTTTGAATACTGCGAAGACTCCTCCCAGAAGGTAACAAAGAAAACCTGGTCATGGAGACGATGTGTAGCATCCCTGACAATACTGCAGACTCTGGCCAGGCATCGCTTATATGTTATGTCTTGGATACCTGTACAAGAAAGTAAACTTCCAATAAATCTTTATGCCATCCTCACCACTCTCTGCACAATCTTCCTGTCCAAAACATTACTGCTTTCAAACCACACAGTAATACAATATGACAGGATGGTTTCAATCATCCCCCTATAAAAGTAATAGGAATAGGGGAATGAAGATGTGCTTATCTGACACAGAAAATGCAGGTGTTTTGCCTGTTTCACCAGTGTCTCACTAGTGAGCCACCAAAACAACCTCAGCAGCTGCACACACAAAAACCCGATAGTACTAACCACCTCCACAGGTGAATTGTTAATACACAGAGATGTATGGGTATGCCTGCCTTTTCTGAAATTGGCAATGATTTATTTTGTTTTTCATACATTTAAAACCAGGCTGTTTTTATTATACTAGTTCATCAAACCCTCAACCTCCTCCTAGTAATCACCCTCATTGCCATCCGGTATAAGGAAAACCCACCACTGTTGTATCATCCACATACTTCACAATATGGTTGGTCGCAAAACTAGCACAACAGTTATGGATCAGCAGGGTGAACAACAGCGAACTTAAAACAAAGCCCTGAGGAAAACTTGTGCTCAAGAATATGGTGTTAGAAATATTAGTTACAGCTCGTACAAAATGGGGCCTATCAGTGAGAAAATCAAGAATCCAGCACAAAGGAGTATTGAAGCGTAAAAGGCCCAGTATATCTACTAAATGCTGAGGAATGATTGTATAAAATGCTGAACTAAAGTCGACAAACAGCATTTGTACATGAGTACTTTCCTCTAAGTGTGCCAAGCTCAGATGGAGAAAAGAGGAAATAGCATTCTCTGTGGAACAATTTGGGCAATAAGCAAACTGAAGTGAGTCAAACGCTGGAGGGAGCCTGGATACAATAAAGTTCTTTATCATCCTTTCAAAACAATTCATAATGATGGTCATAAGTGTAACCGGACAATCATTAAGATCCGTGATTATATATCAAGATGCATGTGTCACCCTTTTCCTGTTCTTTCCTGACACCACGCTAGCAGGCTAATCAACATGAAGAAAATGTGGTTTTCAATTTGATGACACATAAACAATCAAGTTGAATACAGGTAGTCCTCGACTTATGACCACAATTGAGCCCAAAATTTATGTTGCTAATTGGGACCATAGTAAACTGAATTTTGCTCAATTTTACAATCTTTCTTGCTATAGTTGTTAAGTGAACCACTGCAGTTGTTAAGTTAGTAACCCAGTTGTTAAGTGAATTGGGCTTCCCCCTTGAATTTGCTTGTCAAAAGAGCACAAAAGATGACCACACGACCTTAGGACACTGCAACTGTCATTAATATGAACCAGTTGCCAAGCATCCAAATTATGCGACCATGTGGATTTGCAATGATCATGTGAAACACAATCATAAGTCATGGTTTTCAGCGCCGTTTGTAACTTTGAACTGTTAGTAAATAAATGGTTGTAAGTCAAGGACTACCTGTAGTCAATCAGAAAATGTGCAATATATTATTATAACAGGTAATTATATAAATATTTTATCTTTTATGATTGTAAGATACCCAAAGTTACCCTGTGGTAAGGATAGTCTATCAATTTTATAAATAATTAAAATGAAACTATCAATATTTGATATGTGATTTTTGCTCTCTGTTTATATACCGCAGCATGTCTTGCCAGTATTGTTGCGGGTGTTATTTTCTCCATAGTAGTTTTTTGATTAGGCTATTTTCTTGATCGTTTGTCTGATATTAATCTCTACTTGTCTGGATGTTGGCTGCTGAAGAAGATGTGTTGTGGCCTTTTTGTTTCTCTCCTAGCTTTGTTATTGTCTTTTTTGAATGGTGGCTAAATAACTCTGTTGATGGCTAACATATCTAAGCCCCAAGCTTCCAGAAATTTCCTACTGTTTTTAGATTTAGCTTGGTCTAGGATGTTCAAAGTTTTCCAGTTGAAATTATGTTTGAGTCTGTCCATGTGTCTAAGCAGTTTTTATCATGTTTTCTGACTGTAATTGATGTTCATGGGTGCCTTCTGCTAGTCTTATGCTTCCTACCTAGTGGCTGTTACAGTTCTTATACTGCCGTGATGGCGCACCTATGGCACACGTGCTGGAAGTGGCATGTAGAGCCATCTCTCCGGGCAAACCAGCTATCGCCTGTTGCTCTTCTGGGTTCCGTTGGTCTTCATGCGTGCGAGTGCCGCAAACCAGCAGGCAAGTTCCCCGGCGCACGTGTGCCCCAGGAAACTGAGCTGAGCACCAGCTTGCCGGTGCACACGCACATATGTGCACCAGGAAGTTGAGCTTCCAGTTTCTGCCATGCGCATGCACACCAACCAGCTGGTGCATCACAAACCAGAAGACTAAGTGAACGGCGCGCATGCGCATACTGGAAACCAGAAACTCAGCTTCCTGTGCACGCATGCATGCCAGAGAACTATTATTCCGGTTTCTGGCACTCCCATGCATGTTCATCGGGGAACTGCTCTTACAGTTTCCGGCACTCCCCCACACATGTGCTCCTGTTTTGGCAGTCAGTGCCGAAAACATTCACCAACACTGTTATACTGTAATGACTCTTGTTTTTTTCTTCTTGGGCTACTGAGGCTTTTAATTTATTTAAGATGTTTTGGAGGATTTTAGTTTATTTGTGTACTATGGTGATACTATGGTGATATGGAGAGCAATAGTCTCTTGGTTGCTTTTGAGATGTTTCTAATGTATGGCAGTGATATTCTATTTATAGCTTGTGTTGGTTGTGCTGTAATGGGTTGAGTGGTCAGGCATGTTTTGATAAAATTGTATGGGTATGCACACATATAAAGCTATATAAACCATAGGGTCATAGAGGATATTCCCAAGCTTGTTCAACTTCTCCTGATCAAAACTAGAAATTAGCAAGAAATGTACCCTTATCGTAATATCCATACTGCCCCAATATTACAAATTATTTGGAATATTGACAATTTAATTATTTTGCCAACCTTGGAACACAAATATTATGCTCAATTACATGGTTAATTGAGAGACAGCCCATGCTCAATTACATGTTCAACTGAGAGAAAGTGACGTTACAAATAAATCAATTTTGGTTACATAGTAAGTTTCAAAAATTAATTTATAAATTCTATTTAGGATTAAGTATGAAAAGTTTTCAAAACTGCTTTCAACTACGCAAATCATAATGACACACAAAAACATAATTTAGTTGTTGCAACATTTAGAAATGTTATTCAAGCCTGAAGTGCTCAGCATATTTCTCTGGTCATATAGGAACAACAATATTCTTGATGTTTTAAAAAGTATAAGATAGTAGGAACTTTTTTCAATGACCTTAAAATCTAAATTTTGTATATAGGGGATATAGATAATAAAAGTTATAACCCCCCAAAAAACCCCACAACCCAGTTCTAAAATAAGTCAAACCAAACAAAATGAACTTGATATTACATTTTATAATTGATTTTTCAACTCCAAGAAGATACAGAAAAAAATCAAAATAAAAGTAATGCATAGAAAAGTACAAGTGTACCCAGACTTGTAGTTTAATTTAAACAGTCTGGGATCTTCTGAATAATTTAAACAGTTTGGCTGTAAATATTCAGTCCTAGTGATTAATATTAACTCAGCTTCATTTTAGACCAGGGGTTAAACTATGTTGATATTATTAATAATTTGTAGGAGTAACAACCTCTACTTTTCTAAAACCTTAATATCTCAAATATATTCAATAATATATATATAAATTCCCTACCATGCTGTGACTTTAGTTCTTCCAGATATAAAATGCGAAAGGTTGTGGTTTTACCACATGGTTTAGAGTATTAAAAATAGATCCAGACAGGTTGAAGCAGTCTATGCTGACTGTTCTATTTTAGGCACAATCTAACACACTATTACATTCATAAGTAAAACTATCCAGTTCCTTTTTTCACGCCTGACTCCTGATTTATTCTTTTGGCTAATTATTCCAAGAGAGCAGGATAGAAGCCAGTATCTACAGAAGCCTAGGTAGTGACTATCTATGATAAGGTTCAGTACTAAAAATTCTGGACCGATAGCTAGCTAATATGAGTCACTTATAAAGTAAGGCAGAAAATTTGTAAACATCTAGAAAACTCATGAGGTACAACAAACCAGAGCTTACTTTTATGCTACCACTCTCATAAAATCAGAGCAGTCTTCCTGGGTTAGGCTATAGGCAGATCTAATCCTGCTTTGTGGCACACAATGGTTAAGTATCCACGTAAGGCTAGCGATTCAGGAGACATTAATAGTTTTCCACTTATTAGCTGACATTAATACTGTAGTCTGCTGAATTGCTAACAATAAATTCTAAACTTTTATTATTAGTAGAAAAAGTTATTTCTCCTCCTCTTACCTGTGGTATACCAGATGATTCTTCTCTTATTTCTTCTTCTCTTAGTATAACCAATAATGCTGAAGCTATGACACATATGTCAAAGGTGACAAGGCACAATGTTTTGGATGACAAGCATTAATCATCCCTTGACAAAAGTATACGCCATTCATGAGTCATTATTAGAGGCTGTGGAGGCCACTTGAGAATGGTGTGTGTTCTCGTGCAACCTCTAGAAGTTGCACAAGCAGGTGGTGCTCTCGCACTCCCTCCAAACCTTCTGAAAATTGTGCAAGAATGGAGCATGCTTTTGCATAGTTTTTGGAAGCTGCAAAGGCTGCATTCTCTGAAACCAGTTCAAGAATGAAGGCCTCATGTGACCCAGAGCTGCTTTGGTTAAGCCACAGAGGCCGGTTAAAAGAAAGGGAACACTGCCTGAAGGTAAGTGATGCAGAGCAGATCCCGGGAATTACACATGATTGGACTGTATTTAAAAAATAAATAAATAAATGGATTTATAAAAGGTTTTATTTTGTTCAGGTGGAGGGGGTTACATGCCAGCAAAATCAGGAATTTTCTGAACTTTCGACATGCTGAACCCAAAAGGTTCACCAGCACTAGCCTAAGCCACGTATGATTTTGCATCTCATGTTTTGCTATTTTCAGATAAAAGCTCCAACTACTGTAATATACCTCATAAGAAGCTACTCCAAACCATTAACAAACCCTAAAGGTTTTCTTGTTTTATTTTTATCTCCAATATCCTTTTTAGTGCAATAACCACAAATGTAGACAGCATAGGATCAACATGTATTTGAATTAGAGTACCATAATAAGAGTTCTAAGAATGGGATGCTTCTTTTTTATTTCCATTAAGTTTTAAGATGACTTATGAAAATCATTTGCATGTTGTGAAATATGCTACGGAACAATTATTGCAATATTTTAGCATATCCATATAGAACAAGAGCAAGTGATTTGTTCCCTTTAGCACCACATTTGTAGTTTTCTCAGAGATAGTGTTCCAAAATTCAGCAGCAAAATGACTGCATTTTTTTCTTTTTAAGAAAAATATGAGGGTAATTGTGAGTAGAAGACTTTTGAGAATTTTTTGGTATTGTTTTGGATCATTATGGAAGGAGTTAGATGATTTTCAAGTAAGAATGAAAATAGTTTGCTTTCTTGAGGCCTTCTAGTCCCATTCTCACAGTTTAAAATACAAACAACAAAATAAAGCTTCTTTCAGTGAAATCCTGGTTTGCAGAAGGCCTCTTGCAAACCTCAAAGCATTGTATGGTTGCAGTATGGTCTCTGATCCCTCAACAGTTTTTCTTTTTTAAATATACTAATTAAGCTAATTCCTTTTACAAAACATTATATTAAGTCAATTTTCTCAATTCCACATTGGAAATGCATCTGAAAGTTTGCACAACCTGACTTGTGACTATTTGGCTATTATATCCTATTCATACTGTAAAGTGAAACCCATCACAAAACTGTCAATGTAAAGTCATCTACCCTTCACGTCCGCCAAAGTACTGCCAATTTTGCATTCAAAGTAAGATCTAAGATCAGCTCCTGTCATGTGGCATCTCTGTAACTACTGATGTTCTATCCTTGCAAATTTGCCACTGGTTGAAAACTGACAGATTTTATGGCAACAGATCACAGGTGTTTGAATCCTCTTTTCTTATTCAATGTCTCCCTTTAGTGAAATGTCATTAAAATGGCATATCACAAGAAACAGAAACTGATAAAGCCCAATAAGAATGCCAGATACAGAAAGGCAAACAAAAGGAAAGTTCCTACACTACAACTTATATAAGCTGAGTTAACAACAACAAAAAGTTTACAACAAACTAAGCCCACAGGCTGCCTTCACAAAATCAACCACTTCTTATCTCATAAGTTATTCTAGCTTCCAATGAGAAAAGACAGTTAGTTTGATGTATTAGTTAAGGTACTAGTCTAGAAACCAGATGAATTCTAAACCTCAGGCATGAAAGCTGGTTGGGTGACTTTGGGCCAATCAGTGTCTCTGATCCTAACCAACCTCACAGGTTGTTGTTGTTGTTGTTTTTAGGAAAACAGGCAGGGTTTTTTAGAGGTTGCCATCAAACAATCAAATATATTTTTAAAAGACAGGATAAAATATAATAGTAATAACTGCCAGTCAAATACTTATCTTTAAACAATACTAACATGTGCCTTGGCACTATAGGTTTTATCCCTTCTTGGTCTCTTATCTGTTTGTTATGTGGCTACTCTATCATTAGAAGTAAGTGAATGCTCTAAAATGGTTTTTTAAACTTGGTAACTTTAAGATGTGAGGAATTCAATTCCCCAACCAAACAATGGGAATTAAAATCAACCTATCTTAAATTTCCCAAGTTTGACAAATATTGCTCTAGAACTTCCTAGGAATTTTAAAAGCTATGAGAATATAAAGTTTTAATTAAAACGATCTACTGTATATCAGACTGCTCTAAAAGATTACAGAAAAACTTCAATTGGTTCTCAAATAATAATCACAGAACTTATTAAAATTAGCTGCCACCAATATCCTTTTGATAAAATGAAAGTATCTTCATTGACTTTTAGATATTATTTCATTATAGTATGCTAACATATATAGGTAGTCCTCATTTAACTATTGCAATTGGTACTGGCAACTTTGTAACTCAGTAATGTAGTCATTAACTGAAATATCAAAAGACTGAAACAGAGTTTTTGACAGTTCTACTGTGGTGGTTAAGTGCAACATCATATGACCACAACTTACAATTGACTACTGACTTCTCCACTGATTTTGCTTGTCGAAAGCTAGCTATGAAGCTTGCAAATGGTGATCAAAGTGACTGTTGTAACTTTAAGAAACAACTGCAAAGCTACGTTTTCAGTGCCATCGTAGGTTCAAATGGTCACTAAACAAAGGAGTTGTTAACCTAAACACATAGTTGTTAACTATGTGATGGAAAGTACTAAGGAGGTGGATCCCCAGGAGGGAAGGGGTGCATTCCAGAGGAGTAATAACATCAACAACTCAGCCCAGATATCATGTGAGAGAGAAAGACAGCCTCCTTGTAATAGTTGACAGACTAAATTGTAGTTGCAGCAGGTAATAGTTTTCAGTCTGGCAAGATATTGTCTATAGGTGCGAAACAGTAAAAAAATTCAGCTTGGAAGTACTGCCAAGTGTCATTCAATCAGAATATCAAGTTTCTATTAAAAAAAACCTCAAATTCTATTATTATTTTATATTCAGTGCTGTTTCTCCTTAAAGATCCTAGATATCTTAAATAGATCTATATTTATATATGTATTCATTTATTGAACTCATATGTCACCCATTTGCTCAATTAAAAGCAAGATATATACAAATTTTCCTCAAAATGTTTAATAAAGTTAGAAATTCTACAAACATCGCTTTTTGAACAATTGTGTAAAAAAGCAACTATTGCCTGTTTTTTTCCTGCTAAACACAGAAGCAGTTGTTTAAATTCAATTAGCCATTGCCTCACCCCATAAAATAGCTCTCAAGCTCACTTCGGTCCTACAAATATAACCATGATCTTGTTTAACCAGGCAATAGGTTGCAAAACTTTAAGAGATAGCTTTAGATTGTGCTGCCCATGTGTACTTAATGTACAAATTATCTATAATTATTCCTTCTGGCATAACATTTTAAAATATAGGTTTTTTTTCAGAATACCATAATCTTTATAAAATTTAGTCAGGGACAACATACTGATGTCTCAAATTACTGACTTGATTTTTCTTCAGTAAGTATGACTGACTCTAATACTGTAGATCAAAAATCAATATTTCTGAGACCCATCCAACCTTTCATAGAAACCAGCATTAGCATTCCCAATATTTCAGAGATTGCTGTATATTATTACAGGCAGTCTTTGCTTACCAATGATAGCTAAGATAGGGAATATCATCGCTAAGCCATATGGTTGGAAAAGGCAGTTCAATATTCTCAGTTGCTGTCATTAGGTGAACCCCACATGGTTGTGGCATCCTGAGGTCACCATTGGTCACCATTTGCAATGCCCTGCCAGCTTCCCCATTAAATTGACTTCTCAGAAGCTGGCAGTGAAGGTTACAAATGGTGACCATGTGACTGCAGAATGTTGGAATATTGTGATTGTAAGCCAGTTGCTAAGCACCTGAATCAAGGTCACATGACTGTGGGGACCCTGCAGTGGCCCAAACTATAAGGACCAGTTGTAAATCTCTTTTGCTCAGACTCAAAAATTCAAATGGTTGCTGAATGAATAATTATTAAATGAGAACTACTTATATATTAGACATGTACAGTCAACTGATTTATTAATTTTGAGTATGACATATTGTTCATGGACTTGCAGTATATATTAACATTTTATTTAGATTTTTAAAAAGCATAATAAAATATATGTTAACTGGTACTATATTTCTCTACTGAAATTTCTTAATGAAAAATTATTGACTACTTTGTACAACAATTCTTAATGGAAGTGTGTGTGTGGATGTGGATATATATATACACACATATACCAATATATGGTTTCTTATTAAAGAAACATTATTTTTATTCTAAGAGTCCTTTTTGTCCCAAATTTTCATTCAAATCCAACTCAGCAAAGCATTCTGATCTGATGAATAGCTTGGCATTTCAACTATATTGCAGTTTTCCTTAACAATGTATCATATAAGCTCACAATAAGACCAAACTACAGGGAAAACCAGATACAAATATACTATAATCAAAATTTCCAGTTAGAATCAAACTAGTACACAGCATGAAATAAAAATATATTAATGTTATTATTAGTTCCACAGCAATTATAAGAAACAAAAGAAATTTCAGGGGAAAATGGAAATTAATGAAAGTAATGTATTTTCTAGAAGAACGTCTTTCAAAAAATTCTACTTTCAGTAAAACAAACTAAGATATCCAAAATACTGTTCTTGGATTTTGATTTCCAGAGGTAATAGAAATAAATTTATGCTTTGATTTAAATAAAAAAAAATAGAGAAGTGCAAATATTCATATTAGATATGTTATTTGCCATCAGCTAGAAATATAACCATAATTCACACATGCATCATTTGGTTCTTCTTAAACTGTGAACCAATTTTTATATTTGTTCAACTGCACTTGCAGTTATATGGAGATTACATATATATTGCTTTATGATTGTAGCCCATTCCCAAATTTCAGAAAAATAATAATACTTAAACATCAAGGTTTGCAGACCTGTTTTGTCTGAGATTGTACAAACATATGTACACATGTACACATAAAAGAGCAGATTTTCTCATAATTATATATCTCAGAAAGGCAGGAGAGACTAATCCATAAGTAACAAATGATGTAAGCTTACATATTTATAGGCAAAAGAACTCAAATTACTATAGATAATGCATCCATACGCATAGATAACGAATTTCTACTATAGGTAATGGAGCTCAGGTTACTTCCTGTGCCTGTCCTCTTTTGGAATCAAAGAGAGGACTAAGGTGCGGGGGGGGGGGATAAAACAGGGAAGAAAACATCTCCCATAAATCACGAAGCAACGGCAGTTTGGGAATGTCAGGTGCCAAAAAGAAAACAATTTCTACTGTAAATCTATGGAGTTGTTGTAATAAGATTAAAAAAAAACCTGGTCTTATCTAACTGCTATTGCTATTGCTATTGCTATTGATTTAATTGATTCCATTCATCTAAGAACAGATTTTCCCCACAACAGGCATCTACTATTGCTGACATCACTGGCCAATAAATCGTGATTTCTTTCTTTTTTATTATCTCTTTTATTTATTAAACATGAAACTTAGTCAACTGAACATTTAAAAATGTGTCACAAATATCATTGACTGATACTGATGATTGATATGGGTTGCTGCCAGCATCCTAGGTATCAAATCAAGTATCTTCTTAAAATATATAATATTCTGAGTAGAGCAGGTTTTTGCAGTTCCGCTGGTGTTACTGCAGGAAGCTGCAATGTCTTGATGTGTTTTATAAAATTCTTGGACATAGTACCAAGTGCCCGGATGACGAGTATTATTGTTACATGTTTCATCCATAGCTGTGTAGTTTCGATGCCCAGGATATGATATTTCATTTTTTTTTCCAGTTCTTTTTGACTCTGACGTCTCCTGGTACCGCGATATCAATAAATTGTACGTTTCAGTTTTCGACAACTGTGATATCTGGTGTGTTGTATTCCAAATGACAATCCATCTGTATTCAAAAGTCCCACAAGAGCTTCACCTTCTCATTTTCGATAACTTTTTCCACTTTATGTTCCCATGACTTTTGGGATACAGGTAAGTCATATTTTTTTACATAACTACTAGTGGATTAATTCAGCAACTCGGTTGTCTCTAGCTTTTTAATCAGTTTGTGCAATTTTGCTGCATTCACATATTAAATGTGAAACAGTTTTGACTTTGTTGTTGCAAAATCAGGAGTTTGGATTGTCAGTGGGTTTTTGTATCTTTGCTTTCATGGCATTAGTTTGTAGTGCTTGTTCTTGAGCAGCCAGTGTAAAACTTCAATTTCTTTCTTGATGGTTCCCATCTTAAGCCATGCCCAAGTAGTTGTCATCACATTTTCCTTCAATGTGTTTCAAGTGCTGTCCATGCAAAGCTTTGTTTTTTATCTATTTAATCTGTCATCCAGCTGTTTTTCCTTATATTCTGTCTTTACTTCTGTTGTTTTTATAACGTTCTCTGTTTTCACAGCCTGCAGCAATTTTTCTGTACTTTGGGTCACACAATCATTCAAACTTCATTTTTCTTCTACAATTTGATGGATTTGCAATAGCCCTCTGCCCCCTATTTTTCTTGGCAGGTACAACCTGTCGATGTCATAGGTTATTATTATCTCTTGTATTCATTAAACATGAAACTCAGTCAACTGAACATTTAAAAATGTGTCACAAATACCATTGACTGGTGCTAATATTATAAATATTATAAATAAATATTATTATTATTGTAGTTGTTGTTATATTCGGGTATTTGTGTTTGCGTGCATGAAGTATTTCCTAGATATTCTAACTCGTAAAAGAATTCCGACGTTGGATATTTCATACCTTGATTTATGAGGGGATGTTTGTTACTCCGCCTCAGTCAGGACACGTGACCCTCGAGGGCACATGCTGGGAGCTCCTGTTCGGGCTACCTGGAAGGGGCCAGGGAAAAACAAGGCCAAGATGCCTCGAACTAATTAAGACTCTAGCGAAGGATTCTCAGTGCTCACAAAAGGTGCCTGTCCTGTCACACCCCTCAGTGGTCTGATCTCCCTTTCATATCGGCATGCGCTATAATTATTCTTTTTCCCTGGAGGCGGACCTCCACCGCCATCCCAGTACCTGACGGCCTCGAGGATTCGGCCGTCCTCACATCCTGCCGAGCGGAGCCACGATCTCTGGTTGCACCTCCAATACCCAGCGCCCCCCAACGCGCATCTTGCCCACCTGCCCCGCGGCAGAACCCTGGTGGACCCGCGTCCTTCTCGGCAGCGGCTCGGAAGGAGCTCCTTCTCGCTCATTACCTGCCCGGGAGAGAGGGAAGCGGGGCCGACCTGCGGCCCCGAAGGGTCATACCCGCTCTAACGGCCCGGCTAAGTCCAGTTTTCTCCTCAGGCGACTCAATCTCTCTCTTTCCCTCTCCCTCATCCAGGCCCAGCCTGAGTTCAGCATCGGCGCGTAAGCGCGGGGGTTGTCCCACCCACTAAGGGAGCTTGGGAAATGTAGTGTTCTCCTTTTGCGCGTCGTTTGAAGTGTAAGGTTGCGCGAGAAAAGATCTCAAGCGCGCTTGTGGGGGAGCTCTTTTTTCTCCTCACACATGCGCTTTGGAAAGATGGGAGGCCCACCCATTTATCGCTCTTTAACTGTCATAATTGAATGAAGTTGATCTTTAACCACCAATGAAACTGTTGAGTAAAAGAACAATTAAGATTAGAAAGTGTTGGACCCTTCCCCTTTCCTTGATTTTTTAAAGAGGGGGAGGCGATAGCCAACCGTTTTGTCTGAGAAGTTTTAATAGATTGCTATGTAGCAATTACTGGATTATATTACTCAGAATATCTCTTCCCATTTATATAATTGTATACAATTATAGTTTAGGCATTTGGTATGGATTAGTCACACAAAATTAGGCAGTGAATGTGTTGTACAAATATAATGGTTAAGAACTGATGAAAGAGAAGCTGACTTTTTAGCCCAGTTTGATTTTGTTTTAAATGGGGGAAGAAACGTGAGGTGGGGGCGGGGTATTTGTCCTTATTGACAAATCTATAACAATAATATGCATATGTTGTTGAACATGGGCTCAAGCCTTAACCTTTAGCAGCTTTGCATTAATTTTACTACCAATTGGACTGGATGTTATTAACTAGGATTTTTTAAATTTTATTTTTGTTTGTTGTGTCACTATTGCATCTAAGTGTTTCTACTATGTAACTATTTTGAGAGATATATAATTTTAAGGTAACTGAAAAATAAACAACTTTTACTTTTTTTCTGTGGCAAATAAGACAGTAATACCTAATAATAGTGTTCCAAATCAAATAAACTTTGAAAGTTATGTAGCCTATTGAAATGATTATAAGCCAACAACCATGTCTTGTGCTCTGATCTGAAGCACAACTTCTGCCCACAAAGCTCGCAGCTGAATCATAAAGCTTCCCCTCTGTTGCCTTTTAAGAGACCGGTATGATTTGCAGCACAAGGCTTACGTTTTTCATCAGGGAAAAGGAAAGCTAATAGTTGACTTTTTCAGTGTGATCTCGAGAAATAGTTTGCCATGGATTTCTAATACAGATTAGCTGCGCCCCGTTCACGGGGATGTTTTCCCTGCCTTTTCTTTTCTGCAGAACTGATAACATGTAAAGCACTTATCAGAGCATTTTTGCAGGCTACAGAAAAGGGGGGAAAGGACTTAATCGTGAGAAGGGCGCAGCTAGACATGGTGAACGACGTTGTCAAGTCTCCTCAGAGTACGGCGTTGGCTCGCGTCGTCATAGTTACGAATCCTCCAGCCGCGCTTAGCTATGACGATTTTCTCAATGGCCGGATGTGCTTTGCTTCCGGGGATTGAGGCCGTGGAAGATTTCTTAGTTCGGTCTTATAGCAAGAGAGCGCAATTTGTCTTGGTGAGGATAGAAGATTTTTGTAGCGGTGGTAATGGTGATTGCTGACAGCACTTCCTAGCAGGTGCAAGGGAGTACTTATGTCGCCAGATCCTACAGCGTGAAATGGGATGAGCAGGCGCTGTTGGAAATGGAGGTTATCATAGGGGTAATATGGGAATATAGTAGGCAATTTTCAGCATCAGAAATATCTCATGAATGACCTTGTTTTAATATCTAGAGCAACCCTGAAAGGTAGACTAGACTCTTCAATTAAGATAAAAAGAGCTAGCCAAGAGGTATAAAGCAACGTATCATAGAATCGACTCGTGGCTTCCTCTCTTTGCCCAATTAATTGGGAGTAATTAGATAAGCTAAATTCGAAGAGATTAAAAAAAAGGCTACACACTGTAGTTAAACTAGAGAAACCACCATAAGCTGCAATAATTGCCATCAATTTGAATGGTATTAAAACGGAATAAGAGTTGTGGGAAAGGAGACAGTCAATGGTAAAATGTTGGTCCAGCATCTTTATTCTGAGGGTGGGCAGGGTAGTTATTATTATTTTTATATGGTGCTTGTTGATGTCCATTGGCTGCCAGAAATAAACTTTGGTCTAATTCTACCCTTGTAGGCTAGATTGCTGGGTACATGTATAAGGGGAGAAGTATTAATATATTGAAAAGTTAATTATGTCTTATAGTGCGTTAAAATATTGAATGAAGCCTATTTTATAATTACATGGTACCTAGGAATTTTATTGCTTTGAATTTGCAGGATATTTAATGCAAAATTTTATATAGATGTATTTTAAAATTGTTTGGGCTTTGTTGTCTACTGCTGAGGTTCTTTAAAAAATTATGCATATCTGTCTTTTATCTGGGATTTTCACCATTTTTCTATAGGATGAGTTGTACCTATTTTCTAATGTCGAATAGGAAAATAAAATATATTGAGAGGTTTTGACATAGATTCTACTCCAATTATTATAGTAAATAAGACAGGTTTTATTCTGTCCCTATTCATGTGCACTTATTTTCCCAGAGTAAAATTTGAAACATTAAGATGAATTATCTGTAATGGTTACATAACTTTATATAACCATTACATAATTTATCATTTATTAATGTTATTAATGATAAATTAACTTTTGACTGATACTCTGATCAAGAGTTCGCTTAGAATGGTATCACAGATTTGGCAGGACTATTGATTTTATTAGAGGCTGCAATCATATGTGGTGGTTTATTTGGTTTTGCACTGGCATATTATGTGAACCTTGCCTGTTGTGATTTATTAAATAAATGATTAACTACTATAGTATTGCAGGTGTAAAATAGGTAACAAAGTAAAAGTTTCACCAGTGACAGAAACAAAGTTTCTGAAAATGCTAAATACCTACTGTACCATGCAGTACTTAAGCATAATTATAATTGTGTGTGCTAATTTAGAATGGAATCTGCTGGGACATTTGATATTTCTTGGTTCCCTAGACTCTTTCCTAAGTTTCTTTACATTCATTACTTTTGTGATTCCAGGTGCTGAGATCAAGTTTCTTTTTCCTGTACAGATCCAATTGCATGGCCGTAGAGACAGTAGTTACACAGAGAATGGGTCCAGAGAGGATCTGTCCAAATGAGCATGAGCAGCTGGGGCTCCAAGAACCATCTGATGCGATCCTTGATCCTGTTGGCGAATGGAGTAGTGAAGAACCAGAAGACGAGGAGGACGAGAATATTAATAATGGCTATGTATATCAGCCACTGAACCAAGAACTGGATCAGGGATCAACAACACATGAATCATCAGCAACTAGCACAGAGCCAGCTCTTGACATCAATCAGCGACTTCAGGTGGCAGTTTTGTTTCAAACACCCTATATGGGAAGTAATGCTACCAGAAGAAAATTAATGCATGTATCTTTACATTTTGATTAATTTTAATGGCCCTGTGTATCATATGCAGGCAATGAGACTACATCTGCCTGATCCACCTATCGAAAGTGATAACGAGGATGAAGAGAGACTGGTAGCTCAAAGCAGCCACAGTTCAATTCCCATGGATCCAGGTAATATATCAAAACTTCCAACTTTGTGTCCTGATATATTGTATAAGGATATTTATAACTTTATTTTAGACATTTGATGCAGATAGTCTGACACACTATACTATTTCATCACTATACATATAAAAAGCTGCAGTCCTTACTTCTTCAGGATCACCTAGCATTTTTTCCTCTCTAGCCAAGATTATTACTCCATTTGTCTCTACAATTCTCTGAATTAAATTTAGATTTTATCAATCTAGAACTAGTCCATGTGCAAACCTGCTTTCTTCTTTCTTAATCTTGGTATTGGTATGTTTGTGTAGATATACATTTCACGTTAAGCTATAGTGTGGTTTTAGCTTAGGATGGTCTAAGGACTCTGCCATGTGCTTTGTAGGATTATATGTTAACATAGTTAATTGTAGTCCAGTAATAAAAATAAACTATGTCTTATTGAAATATGTGAAGCCACTATGCAGTGTATATTATCACATCTACTTTTGTAGTGGTTT
This sequence comes from Thamnophis sirtalis, assembly GCF_051295495.1. Classification (NCBI taxonomy): domain Eukaryota; kingdom Metazoa; phylum Chordata; class Lepidosauria; order Squamata; family Natricidae; genus Thamnophis; species Thamnophis sirtalis. The sequence continues at coordinate 38,273,493 of NW_028261386.1, read as the reverse complement.
GTCATATATTATTATTTGTTTGATTTGGAAATAAAACTACAGGCATGATGGCCTAATGGAAACCATAGCCATTAGCAGGATTCCTTTTCCTTCCTTTAGTCAGGCATAGAATAGGTTTGTCTGTCATCCTAATCCAACTGTATTGAGGTTTAACATGAGCAAATAGTCTTGTATCCTACTATTATGCCACTTCATCTCCAGTTGTTCAAATTAGTCTTTGGCAATTGCCTGATTATTTTAAATAGCAGAATGAACATTATTTATCAGAACAGCATGTAAATACTGTGTTTCCCTGAAAATAGACCAAACTGGAAATAAGCTCTGGCATGATTTTTCTGGATGCTCATAATATAATCCCCCCCAGTTAATTTTGATCTCCTTTTATATGATCACTAGCCCTTCATACTAGTTTATTTATGTTGAATGGCAGAATATACACAATACAATACAATAGCAGAGTTGGAAGGGACCTTGGAGGTCTTCTAGTCCAACCCCCTGCCTAGGCAGGAAACCCTATACCTTTCCAGACAAATGGCTATCCAACATCTTCTTAAAGACTTCCAGTGTTGGGGCATTCACAACTTCTGGAGGCAAGCTGTTCCACTGATTAATTGTTCTAACTGTCAGGAAATTTCTCCTCAGTTCTAAGTTGTTTCTCTCCTTGATTAGTTCTACCCTCAGGTGCCCTGGAAAATAGTTTGACTCCCTCTTCTTTGTGGCAACCCCTGAGATATTGGAACACTGCTATCATATCTCCCCTAGTCCTTCTTTTCATTAAACTAGACATACCCAATTCCTGCATATGTTTTATGTTCTTCATATGTTTTAGTCTCCAGTCCCCTAATCAACTTTGTTGTTCTTCTCTGCACACTTTCTAGTCTCCACATCTTTTCTACATCGTTGCAACCAAAACTGAATGCAGTATTCCAAGTGTGGTCTTACCAAGGCATTATAAAGTGGTTAACATTAACACTTCATGTGATCTTGATTCTGTCCCTCTGTCTATGTAGCCTAGACGTGTGTTGGCTTTTTTGGCAGCTGCTGCACACTGCTGGCTCATATTTAAATGGTTGTCCACTAGGACTGCAAGATCCCTCTCACAGTTACTACTATTAAGGAAGATACCACCTATACCTGTGCATTTCGTTTTTCTTGCCTAAATGTAGAACCTTACTCTTCACCATTGAATTTCATTTTATTAGATAGTGCCCAAGGTTCAAGTTTGTCAAGATCCTTCTGTATCTTAAGCTTGTCTTCTGGAGTGTTGGCTATTCCTGCCAGCTTGGTGTCATCTACAAATTTGATGAGTTCCCCATTTATTCCCTTATACAAATCATTGATGAAGATGTTGAAGAGTAATGGACCTAAAACAGAGCCTTGGGGTACTCCACTGCATACTTCCGTCCATGTAGATGCAGTTCCATTGAGGACTACACGTTGAGTGTGGTTGGTCAGCCAGTTACAAATCCATCTGGTGGTGATGCTGTCCAACCCACATTTTTCTACTTTATCTAGTAGTAGGTTATGGTCTACCTTATCAAATGCCTTACTGAAGTCCAAGTAAACTATATTGATGGCATTCCTCTGGTCCACTAATTTTGTCACTTTGTCAAAGAATGCAATAAGATTAGTCTAGAATGATCTGTTTTTAACAACCCATGTTGGCTTTTGGCTATTACTTTGTTTACTTCTAGGTGTTCACAAGTTCGTTGCTTATCTTTTCCAGAATCTTTCCTGGTATTGAGGTCAGGCTAATAGGTTTCCTGGATCTATTTTTCCCCCTTTTTTGAAGATGGGAACCACATCAGCTCTTTTCCAGTCCTCTGATAGTTCCCCGGTACTCCAGGATCTCTGAAAGATATAGTTCAGTGGTTCTGAGATCTCGTCTGCCAGTTCCTTCAGAACCCTGGGGTATAATCTGTCTGGTCCTGGTGATTTGAACTTGTCTAGGATAGACAGGTGCTCACTTACCATTTTTCCCTATTTCAATTTCTGTTCCTAATCTTATTTTTGATAGGTTGGACTGTTTTATCCCTTTGTGTAAAGACAGATGCAAAAAGAGTTAAAATAGTTCTGCTTTCCCCCTGTTGCTTGTCACCTTCTTGCCATTTTCTCCCAGCAATGGACCAATTGCTTCCTTAACCTTTTTCTTGTTTTTAACATGTTGGAAAATGCTTTTTTTTCCCTATTTTTGTGGCAAGCCTTTTTCATTGTGAGTCTTAGCTTTCCTTACTTCATCTTTACAGACTCCGGCTATTTGCTGATATTCTGCCTTAGTTATGTTCCCCCTCTTTCCACTTTTTATACTTAAACTTTTTTGTCTTTCAATTTGTCAGAGAATTCTTTATGCAGCCATGCTGGTTTCTTTTGGGAGCTGTTATTTTTCTTCTTCATTGGTATTGTGCTAGACTGAGCTTTTGTAATCTCATTTTTCAAAATTTCTCAAGCTTCTTGAGTTGTTTTCCTTTTGAGGATTCTCATCCATGGAATTCTTCCCAAGCTCTAAGTTTATCGAAATTAGCTCTCTTAAAATCCAAGAGTCTAGTTTGACTTTGTTCTACTACTTGTGTTTGCATAATGTTGAATTCCAATATTGCATGGTCACTTGCCCCCAGAGTTCCAATGGCTTCAACACCTATCTTTTCCTCTCTGCTAGTGAGAATTAAGTCTAATATGGCTGAGCCCCTTGTTCCCTTCTCTACTTTTTGGGAAACAAAGTTGTCTGCTAGGTTCGTTAGGAATATGTTGGATCTTCCACTTGGTGCAGAGTTTGTTTCCCAGTTGATGTCAGGATAGTTAAAATCCCCCATTACTATTGTGGTGTGCTTCCTACATACCTTAGTTAGCTGACTAGCAAAAAGTTCATCTACTTCCTCTGCTTGGTTGGGTGGCCTGTATTATAGACCTATGGCAATGTCGTTTCCCCCCAACCTTTAATATTGACCCAAATGCATTCAAGATAGTTCTCATCATTGTTGTGCTCTATTTCTGTAGAGATGCAGTTATTTCTTATATATAGTGCAACTCCACCTCCTCTTTTATTTTTCTATTTCTTTTAAATAATTTAAATGCTTCTAGCTGTATGTTCCATTTGTGGGTTTCATCCCACCAAGTTTCTGTAATGGCAACAATATTGTATCTGCCCTCATTTACTTGAATTTCTAATTCACCCTGTTTATTCCTCATACTCTGTGCATTGGTGTATAGACATTTGAGTCCATTTTGATTGACCCTGTGTTTACTGTCTACATAACCTGTGTTATGCCTGATTGCCCCTATTTTCTTGCCACGAGTATGATTCATGCACATGGTATGGCACTATTAAATGCTTAGTTTTGCTTGACAGCAGGAATGATAAACTTACCCACACAAACATCTATATTACATGCGCTGATAACCCTGAGTTTTAGATTTCTGGGGACAGAAATGTTCTGTATCAATTGATTCTCTGTCCCTGCTGTTCAGTTGAAATGTTTATACAGAAAATCTGTGAATTTAATGCCATGTAACTCAGTCCCTTTCTTGGATGGGTGCAAACCATCTCTTTTGTACAGTTTTTCATTGGACCAGCTGCAGACATCATGACTAATAAAACCAAAGCCTTCCCTTTTACACCACTCCTTTAGCCACACATTAAACTCTGCTACACAGGCCCTTCCCTTTTTGTTCCTTATATACTGGTAAAACCTCTGAAAAGATAAGCCTATAACCTACACTACTAAGTTCATACCCCAAGCTCTGGAAATCATTCTTCACATAAAATACATCTTTTTGGGACAGATCATTTGTGCCAAGATGTATAATAGCATCAACATCACAGTCCTCACTTGCATTCTTGACTATTTTAAGAATACGCCTCTGCTGGCAGTAACACCTGGCAGTCACCTGACCTCTTTTAAAACCTCCATATCCTTTCCTAAATTTGCATCCCTCACGGTTGAATCACCAACCAGAAGCTGACTTCTCTTTTTACATACCTTGATCTTCTTATGCTACTGATGTGTGATACCTGGGTCCCCATTTCGCCTTTCCAAAGAAAGTTCTTCAGTTTGGACCACGATCTCTTGCTTATTTGTGTCATTATCACAACTACCTTGAGCTGTCCCATTAAAGTCAGCAAGAGCGCTACATCTGTTATGCTGGGTTACAGCAAAAGCTGCGTGTTTATGGTTCACAGCTCTCACCGTGACAGATCCCACAGTTGTCCAGACTGCTCTTCTCCTGCAGGATCTTTGCGGTAGAGGGGGCTGATAGCATGGCATCTCCATAGTGTGGAATGGCCAAACTGGGCACCTAATTTCTGCTTGGAGAGCAGAGATTAGAGATTCTAGATAGGTAATATGTCTATGTAGACTAGTAATTTGTTTACAAAGGGGACAGTATCCAAATTTGAAAAGAGTACTGCGAAAGACAGGTGCAAAACAGCTATTACATTGAACTAAGCTGGTCATTTTGAAATAAAATAAAATCACAATATCAAGCGCACTAATTCAGAATGTATTATTGCTATTTTGGTTTATAGATATATGATTCGTGTGCCATTGGGCACGCAGGCTACTACCTAGTCCTCTTTGTCTCTCTAACTCCCCGCTTGTAGCCAGCAGCTCCAATCACCAGCCTCAGGAAAGTTCAAATGAAATGGAGTTAAAGGGCCACTACCTAGTCCTCTTTGTCTCTCTGACTCTCCCTTTGTAGCCAGCAGCTCCAATTACCAGCCTCAGGAAAGTTCAAATCATTCATATATATATATAAAGTTCTCATCCTTTGCCCTTTTTTTAAATTCTAGAACATGTGGAATTAGTGAAAAGGACCATGGCTGGAGTCAAGCTCCCTACACTGAGCATTCCTGCATGGGCCAATGAGATATCGGATGAGCAGTGGCAGGATATGGTGCAACGAACACTACAAGACAGACAAAGTCAGAATGGATTTAAGCCAGAATGGAAATGAAGAGTCCCAGGGAGCTTCTTGTCTACAAAGAAAACATCTAAACTGGAGTTAATCTACTTTAAACTATCTTGTTCTAAAGTGATTAGGTAGTTATCTCACTTTTCTTCAGCACTGAACCTGTCAATTCATCTGGTAAAACTGCAAATAATTCACTAGTTGTCTATAGTACTTAGTTATAAATGCTTAGTGGTGGTGACCGTAAGGCTGTTTTCTTAATCCTGAGAAGAAAAAAACGTTTTGGATATGTGTTTAGTCTGTTCTTTCTCCTCTTCCCCACTACCTATTGTGACACATGGGCTAAAGAGCTAAACGTGGCCATGAGGTGCAGTCCAGTGTATCATCTTTTCAAGAGATCCATTTTATTTAGTTCTGTACATACAGGGACATCTGTACAAAATCCAACACTGTCATACTATGTAATACTCTACTGAAAATAAAGTACACCATATGTACATAATGAATTGAAAAGCAGCTTAATACTTGTGTCCAGGCAGTGAATGCATCATTTAGTTGCTTCCCCCCCGCCCCTCTTGGGAAGGGCTGTATAAGACACGAAAGAGGCAGCTCCATCCCTATCCATGTAAAAGTAAGGAAAGATAAAAGCTGAAATAGGGACAAACGCAAGAGTTTTAAGTAGAGCTAGATTAAGGTAGAGCATAACTGGAAGTTGTGTATAGCTGAGGTGCTCATTTGGCTTGAAGTGTGATTTTTATTTTTTTACCTCTTTACATACAGCTTTTCTGATAGTTAGATATATAGGACACTCAAATGAATTGGGAGCAAACTAAAATTTAATATTAGATCCCAAACACAAGTTCCCTGATCCCAAAGAAAAATTAGACAAAGCCTATATTTACATCTAAGTGTACAGCATATGATGCTCAATTACAGCCCTGCTCCACCTATGCAAAACTGTAACAGGCATAGAAGTGGTGTGTAGCATACATGTGGATAATGAAGGATACTTTCCTATGGTCCTTCTCATTTACAGAGCCCAACCTTGAGGGGGAATATATAAGCAGACAACCACATTGGTGTTAAGGAGTTCCAAGTTTTCTTTTGTTCCTCCCACAGCTAACCACACTTTGAAAAACCAGTAGCTGAATGTGCAAGCTACTCAGTGAACCTTCATTTTGTTTGATTCTGTCACTGAACCAAGGAACATCTTGCAAATCAATTATAAGTTCCCGTTTAACTTCCTTCCACATATGCTTCAACTGGAACCTTGCAAGAAGATTAAAAGACATCCATAGTATGAGGAACTATAGCCAGACAGAGCATCTTGAACAACAGATATTGAAAGTGTTTTGACAGCAGACAGTGGAGGTTAGCATCATCATATATTCTAACGTCAGTCTCAATTCTAAGTGCCTGTCCTCGTGTAGTTAAAATACTACCATGCGCAAAATATGGGTTGCCAAAGTAATAATGTTCTGGGGGAAGGAAAAAAGCTTTTCAGAACTCCAGAAATAGGCCAGTGAAGCTTGAGCATGCTTAATGATCACGGAATGCTGATGGACTGTTAGTAAAGGGACAAAAATGGTGGAAAAATGAAGAATTCCACAGAGAAAAATACCAAAGAGGAATGTATCAGACTGAAATTTGTTTGGCTTGAATGATGGGTAAGCCCAGGCACTGTGATTTATTCAATAATTCATGGTTTAAAAGAGAATAGCATGATATAGGTACCCAGCCTGTGGCTTGAGTATCAGTATGGAAAATTGGCAAATGTCCACTCTTTAATTGCAGTTTTTTAAGAGTTAAAAGATATATCTGAAGAGGTAAATTCGGTGAATATTGAAATGAAATATGCTACAAATCAACTTCAGTCAAGTCATTAAAGGTACAATGGAACAGAATGGTATAAGTAAGCAGACAAGACAAAATTACAGCATATGGAGATTTAAATAAGAACATGAAAAAAAGTCTTACAGTCCAACATTATTACTTTTCTGATATTCCACTTTTTCCCAATAAGCCCCCCTGCCTAAATGAGCAATAAATGGATAAACCCTAAATGTGGAGGGGGGGCGGAGACGACTCACTAAAAACATTTTTTCTAAAGCTAGAGCATAGTATACTGTAGGCTTCCCCTTCTGTGATTACCATGATCCAAATTCAGTCAGCAGCTTTTCAACTATGAGAAGCTGTTAAATAAATGTAACTATTATATTCTGGCTACCCATACTTCAAAGAAATCTGTATACCCCAAATTATATATTCCCTAAGGTGAATTTCTGCTACTTGATATTTGGTTTCCTGAACTGACAAATGGTGCTAGAACAGCTGGAATCCACATAAACACTGAAAATAAAACCATGCTAGCTGAGAGACAATGGGAGCATAAATTTAACAACAGGGTGAGGAATTAACTGGGAAAGACTAGCTCAGTTGATAAATGGAAATTGGAGTTTCCTGCATTCTTTATTTAATTTTTCCTATGATTTTCAATATGCAAAATGCATAAAGCTATTTAAGATTTGCTGGCGCTTAAAACCCAAAAGCTGAAAGGAAAGTTGGCATTATTAGTAGAGAATGTGCTTAACAGCTACTCTCCCTCCAGTACTAACGAAGATAGACAGAAAGCAAGACTCAAGTAACACATTCATGCAGCAGCTGCACAATAGCTGCCAGGCACATAGATCAACTGCAAGCCTCTATTTGGAAGGTGAAAATTCATTGAAAGCATTATCTAAATCACTGGATTTGGAATTATGCATGACTGCTAATGCAAACACAATTTCAGGGAGGGGGGATGTACGATATCACCCTTACTCATAACAACCAAACGCAGCTGCAATCTCCATCAGATTAGTTATTTATTCTAAGTCTTATGGGAGTTTTCTGAAGAGAAAATTGCCTATACCGACTTGTTTAGTCAATATAACATAACATTTCCATTATGCAGACCACCCAGTTGTGTGATAGGTGGAAAGAGAATGAGAATATCAGTCAAGGGCTCTGGATGACTGATAAACAGATAAATTCCCAATGCCCTGGTCCTGGGACTTTAGAATTATTATTATTTTTTGTACAAATTCGGGAATTGGGATGTTCCTTTCAATGGAATGATATTCTCACAGGTTCCTAGGCTCCCATCACACGTGCACACAAAACACAGCCTTAAAAAGATTTAAAGCAGGAGTAAGTGAAAGTGTGGTGGGATATGAGGTACAATGTAAAATCAAACTGAACCTGAAAGAATGAGAATGGAGTGGAGGACAGGCACAGGTCACCATGTTCATTCCCTAGCTATACGTTAGAACAAAGTGCATTTCTGTGTACCCTCCAGGGTCTCCCTAGCCCGTCAGAGTGCCTCCTGGCTTGAGGTGAGAAATTCTTCTGCTCTCTTGTGTGCTTCCAAAGCCTTTATGGTGTAGACATCCTGAGGAAGCTCTGATTTCCGACGCAGCAAAACCTTCTCCTTCTTTATATCTTTCAACATCTAAACACAAACACATAACAGATTAAAGGTAGTTTGTAGAATTTGCAAATTTCTCCCAAGAGCTAACTTGCTCTCTTCTCTCTGGTATTATATACAGATTACTAAATCATGGCCAAATTGGGTTTAATTAGGGCCATCTCCCAAGTCCATATAATACCTAATTGCTCACTGTACCCAATCTCTGTTTTCAAATGATGACACAGATAGATGCCACTACGTCTATGATGCCACTAAATTCTAGAACTCTTACAATAAAAATCAATGTAGAAATTGCTAAGCAAGCAGGACAGGGCAGTCTGTAATTTTTCATATGATGCTGGATTTAAAACCTATCAACCTTGGCAACAGTTATCAGAGATGATGGGAAACTACGCTCTAGCAATTTTTGGAAGGTGACCAATTAAATCCCTGACTAAGATACATAACTGTTTCATTTTCCTTTAAGGCATCAGCTTTCAAGTAATAATAATCAGGCACAATGTCACACAAGCAAGAGAACAACAGAATTACTACAGTCAGAAATTAAGTATTAACAAAGTGTGCAGCAAGCGAATAATTGAAGCACCATATTTTCTGGAGTATAAGACGCACCATGATTTTGAAGAGGTAAATTTAAAAAAAATTCTGCACTTTGCAGGCTTCAAACCCTCTGCATATATCGGTTTTTGAAGAAGAAGAAAAAAAGGAGGGGGGCATGCAGAGCTTTGGGAGGCTTGTAGAGTGCTCCTGAGGGCTGGGGGGGGGGGAGAAATGAGCAAAATGCCCCCCTCTTTTTTGCACAAATGGGCCTTTTTTGCAAAAAAAAAAAAGGTCATGCAGAGGCTTTGGGAGGTTTGCAGAATGCTCCTGGGGGCGGGGATGAGCAAAAACAGCCTGTTTTTCTGCTCAATTTTACTCTCCCTAGCCCCCAGGCGCACTTTGCAAGCCTCCCAAACCCTCTGCACATCCATTTTTGCAAGGGGGGGCGGGGTTTTGGTAGGCCAAAAATGCTGTATTCAGTGTATAAGATGCGCCCAGATTTTCACCCTTTTTTGGGGGGGGAAGGTGTGTATTATATGCCAAAAAATACAGTAGGGTAAGCTGAGTCAATGATTATAGATCAATATACACATACTACAATGATAATGAAATTCAACATGAAAGCAACAATCTAGACAACACTCTAGTTTACAAATCAGCAACATAGAAACTAAGAAGCAATACCAGTCAAAGTATCTTAAAGAAATACAACCATATATTGTGTGGTTGTTTTATCTTTTACAAAATAGGACCATTTGTTTCATAAGAAACAAAGGGAACTCCGCCTCTGACTCATATTATTAGAGATTGCTATTTTTCAACTCTACTTCGGTTTGATTTATGCAACAACAGAAGCCTGTGGGCATAGTTTCTTTTATCCCACTGTAATCTATTTTATTGCATTTCACTGTGTCTTATTTATTGTACCTTGCTGTTGTTGATGTTCATGCTTTGATATGGTCAATTGACTAAACAATAAAATATACTATACTTAATCTGTGGGCACCCAATTTTTAAAAACTATTTCCTGACAGAGAAGGTATGATACAAACTCTTTCAAAGAGCTTTCAAATTTGGTGTTTCAAATTCAGATTGGAAAAAAAATAGCTAATAGTATGCTAGCAAGAGGCAAAATTAAGAGGAAACAGAGGAAGTACAGAAGGTAGGAGCAAAGGAGTAAAAAGTTATACTCTCCTGCTGTACAAAATACAATGGATATCCCAACTGTGCCCATTCCAAAGCCAAGTCTAATTATGACATGAAGCGTATGAATACTGGAGTTGTGTCATGGACCTACATAATTCAAGGAGAATCACCACAAGGAAGGACAAATGCTTTTGTTGCAATGTTAAGAATGTAACTTAACCATCCCAAATACTATGGGATTGATTCCCTTATGCCTCCTCTTGAACTGTTGATTTTGTCCTTTCATGCAAAATGTAATTAAGTTACGAAGTAGTCAGTGTTCCAGCTACCCATAGGTATTTATTTAGTCCTAAGTGCATCCAAGTGACTGTTAGCTCATTTCACAGTTACTAGAATAATTGTATATTTGTTTCCAAAAAGCCATGTAAAGCAAACAAACTATTAAGAGGAATGAACTGGAAAGGTTCTGTGACTTGGTGTTTTGTTTTTGGAACTCAGAAACTGTGGGTTAGTTTATAAATCTGCAGTAGTCAGAAATACATCCAGTATGTTGTTTTAAAAACCACTGTCCCTCTATTTTAAGTTGTGGTAGCCGACGAATCCTTGCACACATTTCCTAAGCTATTTGAGAATTAAGGATTATTTTCCACCCATTCTGCCTTTCCACAGAGAAACCATGTGCCAATCGTTTATGACTAGCTTGCCTTTGAGCCAAGTAAGGGTCTGTCAAAATTTGCTTGCTTGCTTAAGAGAAACTAATTACCAGGAACTACATGCTACAGATAGGCTCTGGATCAATTGGGTTTATATAATTAAGTCACCTGTACAGCCTCTGTTTCCATCGTTTTCTTCAGTAGCTGTATGTCCTCTGCAGTGGGGGTCTCCGTCTCCATGCAATAAACAGGAGGCAAAGGTGGGGGTGCGCAATACGTGGGGTACTGCAGGAACACAGCACACAGAAAAATGGGAATGCAAGCTCAGCAACTTAAGTACTAGAACGTCAAATGTTTAGACATATACACAGATCCCAAAAAGAAAAAAAAAGGATATAATGTGAATGTTTTCAATTACAATTCATCATCCCTTTGTGAAATAGGTTTGGGGATATAAAAGTTACCGAACACTTTCATTCTTAATTCAGATATTCTCTTATAATAAAGGGGGTTGATTCATTTTTTTTGTTGCAATGGTGAAAATCCCAATTAAAATAATGAAAGTATCAAGACATAAGATCCAATCTTAACTAAAACCTAACAACACAATTGCTCCTATGCAGCTATTACCTATTCAAAACTAGAAATTTATTCAATATTCAAAAAGGTTTTGAGTTAAAGGAATCAGTGCATGAAAAAGTCTGAATTTCTACAAGAATTAATACTGGGGGTTGCATTATATTTCACATAAAATGGTACAATGATATAGGAGTAATACTATAACATTATCCTTTAAACAATTCTATGTCTCTTAAAATTAAGTTGGATGAAAAAAAAATTAAACAGATTCATTTGAAATGTGGTACTCCATAACTATATATAAGGTTTTCCTATAAAGTTAGCTATTCTTGTCTTTCAGGTAATACCATGTTTCCCTGAAAATAAGACCTGTCCTGAAACTAAGGCCTTGCCATATTTTTCGGCTGGGCAAAAATATACGACCCCCTGAAAATAAGCCCCCTGGACAACCCCCCCCCCCTCCAGCCAGGCAGAGCACCACTCACCAACCTACCGATATCCTGAAGGCGCCAAGCCGCAGGAGCTGGGGGGGGGAGGGGAGCAAAGGCGCTGTCTTCGGGATACTGCTAGGTTGGCGAGTGGCACTGAACCCAGCTGGAGTGAGGGGTTGCTGGGTGGCTGCTCTCATGAGCAGCCGCCTGGCAATCCTCCTTTCCAGCCGGGCATAACGCCACTCACCGACCCACTAATATCCCAAAGGCGCTAAGCCACGTGGTGGTCTGCCCGGCTGGAAAGGGAGGTTGCACATCCGCCTGTTCCGCCCCAGCTCGCGTGTCTCCCAGCATCACCATGCCCTGGCCCAGCTCTCCCTTCAGGGCCAGAGCTCCAGCGGCGCCACACTGCAGCCACTGCCAAGCTCTGAGCATAACTGGCTTCCAAACTCCGAGATCCGCTGCCGAGTCTTCCAGCAGCGGCCGCTCTGGGACTATGCTCTATGGTTGTGGGCCGGCTGCCAGAAGACTCTCTGTCCCACCAGTCTTTCAACAGCCAGCCCACAACCATAGAGCGTAGTCCTAGAGCGGCCGCTGCCGGAAGACGCGGCTGCAAATTTCCGGAGTTTGGAAGTTGGTTATGCTCGGAGCATGGTGGTGGTGGCAGCAGTAGGGCAGCGGCAGTGGTATTGCTGCCGCGTGAGCGCCTGTTCACCGCCACCCGGCTCCCGCAGCTTGGCGCCTTTGAAATGCCGGTGAATGGCGCTCTGCATGGCTGGAGAGGGGGGTTGCACGAGCGGCTGTTCCACTCTCACTCATGCGCCCCCCAGCCTCACTATGCCCTGGCCCAGCTCTCCCTGCAGAGCCAGGGCACCTCTGCTGCCGCCGTCACCGCATGGCCTTTTCTGCGGTTTCCAAACTGAGTCTTCTGGCAGTGGCCGCTCTGGGCGTACGCTCTATGGTTGTGGGCCGGCTGCCGGAAGACTGGTGGGACAGAGAGTCTTCCGGCAGCTGACCCACAACCATAGAGTGTAGTCCCAGAGCGGCCGCTGCCGGAAGACTCGGCAGCAGATCTCCAGAATTTGGAAGCCGGTTATGCTCGGAGCTTGGGCCAGGGCATGGTGACGCTGGGAGGCACGCGAGCTGGGGCAGAACAGGTGCTTGTTCAACCTCCCTTTCCAGCCGGGCAGAGCGCGACTTGGCTTACCGCCTTTGGGATATTACTGGGTCGATGAATGGCGTTCTGTCCGGCTGGAAAGGGGGGTTGCCAGGCGGCTGCTCGTGAGAGCAGTTGCCCAGCAAACCCCCACTCCAGCTGGGTACAGCGCCACTCACCAACCTAGCGGTATCCTGAAGACAGCAAGCAATGTGAGCGCCTTTGCTCCCCCTCCCCCCAGCTCCTGTGGCTTGGCGCCTTCAGGATATCGCTTGGTTGGTGAGTGGTGCTCTGCCTGGCCGGAGGTGGGAGGCTGTCCAGGGAGCTTATTTGCGGGGGAGGGCTTATATTTTTGCCCACGAAAAAAATGTGGCATGGCCTTATTATCAGGACATGTCATATTTTCAGGGAAACACGGTACTGTCCATGCTATATGTAGAAATTCAGATTTTGTCCCTAGAAACTCCAACTAAGAAATCTTACAAGCCCTGCTGTTAGCAGAAACAGTAATCACCTGGTGGACTACAAAGGCAGTTTCTGACATTTATTCCTTTAATGTAATGACTTACCAAACTTATGAAGCACTCATCTAGTGCCAGACTAAGGCAATAAACAGAGCTATGATAGGTACTTGGGTCTCCCAGAAAAACTAGAGTAGTTTATTTTATTTTAGTAACTGCTTAGATGCATGCTTATCAGTACCAAAATTCCATCAGATAAAGCATGTGACCGCATTTGGTCTTTACACTTCAATTTTATACATTGGAAACAAAAGCTGAGAGTAACATTTATTGCACCACACACTTAAGTCACAATCAATTTTAAACACAAGTTTTAGTTCAGCATTCCTAAGAGTGTTTGGCAATATTACCTAAAAATAGAAGAAAGTGAGGGTATTTCAGAACCTTTCATCTGATCATAATAATCATTACCTGAGGATTCTGCCGAGCTAACTCCTCAATCTTGTGCCACACCTCTTCTCTTTCCTTCAATCTGAACCGCCCTCTGAAGATGGAGAGAAATTTATTTTTTGTATTAAAACTTCTAGTTTATCGTTTCTCTAGAGGTCAGATCATGTTACACCATTCTAAATACAAAGCCTGAAAAGCATTAAGACTATCCCATGCTACACAGATTCAAATATAAGTACCTCTTTCCCTCCCCCACTTTATAAATAGCTTAGAAAAATGTAAAATCCTTCCCATGTATGTCATAAAGTAATACCTTTTCTACTTTCATCCCAGGTTCTAGAGTGACCATAATCATTCCCATCCTCCCCCCAAAAAAGCAGTTCACTCATTTCACCCAATCCTATTAACTAAATTCTTCAGCAGGTAACAGACATTAACCCGCATCTCTCCTCATCTTTGGGTTACCCTCTTGGTGGAACTTCTTATCCCAGATTTCAAAAGACATCATAGATCAAATGTCCATTTAGGCAGGGGTGTCAAACTGGCGGTCCATGGTCTGGATGCATCACGTGCAGGCCACCCCACCCCAGCTCCGTGAATGGGAAAAATATTGCGAAATGTCAGGTGACAGCAATGTGACGCAGCGAGTTTGATTTAGTGTGTTATGGAACTGAGCAGGCCAAAGACCATGAAGCTACTAAATCCAGAAATTTAAATGTTTACTTGGAAGTAAAAATAATTTACCCTGCAATAAATATTAAAAACTTTGAAACTGTTTTTAAAGTGCTGACTGAAGATCATTTATATTTCTTATTCTCAAGAAACATTTACAGATTTGCAGTTTATGCTTCTTAGTATGGGTAGTACTCAGAATAAGGGATGCACAGAATTGCTCGCTTTCTACCTATTGGTGACATTATAATACTGCAGTGGTGGGATTCAAATAATTTAACAACCGGTTCTCTGCCCTAATGATTTCTTCCAACAACCAGTTCACCAAATTGCTCAGAAGGTTAACAACCGGTTCACCCGAAGTGGTGCAAACTGCCTGAATCCCACCACTGTAATACTGGTATACATTTCCAATATGCAAAGTGAAAAACCCATTCTTTCCCTATTCCTCTTATTTGGGTTGAGGAACTCTGCCAAAACATGCACAATATAAAGCACCAATGAAAACTGGCACATTTTATGCGTGTAAGATTTTCATGTTAGCAAAGCCACCATGGGGTACAACCTAGGTCACTCAGAAAGCAGGTAATATTCAAATTGACTTCATACAATTTCCAGCCTGTTCTTATATGGAGATCATCATGATAATAGTACAATATGATTTATACTGACAAATTAGATTCCTAAAATGTAGAAGTTCAAACTAATATTTGAGATCACCTATTCCAATCTCATCTCTGGTGAATGTATTTACTACCATACCATCCCCAACAAATGGCCATCAAGTTTTTGTTCAGTACTTCCAATGAACTCTACTGCAATTTCACTGCTGAAGAGCTATTACCCTGAAGGAATTTTCCTGATGTTTTAAGTGACATCAGGAAATGTTATGACACCCAGAGTCACTTTTTAGAAGAGATGGGCAGAATAGAAATGTAATAAAATAAATGTGCTTCATCACAAGTTAAGACCACTGTTTCTTAACTTGATTTCTAAACTATATTAAACAACCCCTCCCTGCTAGTTCTTCAAATATTGGAGGGCAGCTTGTTTTCTCACAATGTTTCCCCTCTGTAGCTCCTTATTATCAACTTGGCTGTTTTGCTCTTGCTACATTTCAATATATCAATGTCCTTTCCTAATATGTGGCATTCCCAACTAAATGAAATAGTCCAAATGTGGATTTTGACTAACAAAAAACAATTAGTCTTGAATCCCGATATTGTTTTCTATAAAATATCTGCTGTGGCCTTAGCATTGTGTTATCCACATATTTGATCCAAGTCATTTATAAATACACTGAATCATATAAAGCCTAGAAAAAAATCCCTTCAGTTTGCCACTCAACATTTTCTTCCAGTGTGTGGAGACCCAGAGGACCTCTCACTGAGTATGATTATTCAACCATTTTTGTACCCACACAATAACAATAACAACATGGTCTTGTCCATATTTGGCTATTTTCCTCCACATGAAAGACCCTGAAGCCAAGATACACTGCATCTGCTTCATTCTTATGGTCTACTCGTTACACTATTTAAAAAAGGAGAACAGATTGGTTTGGCATTGTTCTTAGTAGATCCATAGTGGCCACAGCAAAACAATACAGTTTTTGCCAAATACTTACAAACCTTTCTAGAATTTGCTAGGTAACAATGACAAGCTAATTGGACTCATGTCCTTTTTACTCTTCTCCAGTCCACTGGCACTGTACTCATTTTATATGATGTCTCAAACATCATAAAAAGGACTTCCAAGATAACATCCACAAGCTCTTTTAAGAGTCTCATGTGGAATTAATTGGGCTCTGGAAACAAATTCATTCATGTTAGTCAGGTGCTCCCTAACTATCTCTACTTACCTTGGGTTGCCACTCCCTTCTTGTGTCAACTGTTCTGTTTAGGTCCATTTGAATACAGTTCCCCTTTGAGAAAAAGACCAAAGCAAAGGAGGAATTGAGGAGCTCTGCCCTCTCCCCATAGTTTCTTACCATCCTGCCATCTTATCCAAGCAACGGGCCCACCCTTTCCTTTTTCTACTAACATAGCCAAAATAGTTACATTGTCACTTGCAACTTGCAAATCTAAGTTCCTTTTGAGGTTTAGCTTTTCTATAGACATCAGCTACTTGCTGGTGTGCTTTCTTGGTCCTCTGCCAGTCTTGCAAGATAGTCCAGACAGGAAGCACACCCAGAGGAACTAATTCTACTTTATTGTAAGGTTACAGAAAGAGACTCTTGCAAGTTAAATGCATTTCTTCCCTGTTGCCTTGACAGCCCAGGAAACTAGAAGGGGACCCTTCCTAAACATTTATCATGCCCATATTCCTTCTGCAAGTTGAGCTGCCTCTTATCCAACTGTCCCTCTGCTGTAGCTTTTCCAAGACCATTCTCACATACCTTCATCCTTATATCTATATTTTATTTCCTAAACCTGTCCTTCTTAATTTTTTGGTTCAATCAAAAGCTCCCTATACATCAACATGTTTTGTCTCACGTGTAATAGTGTACAGTTATATTTTAATATTTTCTTTTTGAGACATCCCAAACATTCCTTTTGCCTGCCTAATAATTGTCCAAGATTAATGAAACTGGCCAATGTTCCCTTTTTCCTCTTCATGGCATTTGGAAATTAAGATGATTCATTACTTCCACCTAAGGGCTTGGGGTGCCACTGCTTTCAGCTCTTCAACCAGGTTTTCCTTTGGTTGGTTCTGAACTCAGAAGGCTCACTGGAGAAGAGCCTAATGCTGGGGCAAACGAAGAAGGGCACGACAGAATGAGGTGGCTGGAAGAAGTCACTGAAGCAGTTGGCGTGAGTTTAAATGGACTCCCGGGGATGGTAGAGGACAGGAAGGTCTGGAGGAATGTTGTCCGTGGGGTCGCGATGGGTTGGATACAATTTCATGAATAACAACAACAAGGTTCTGAACTAGAAAATAATGGGATATCACAATTTTGGCTGTGTTGGTTTTTTAACTTATATGAGCAGTTTCTTATTATTAGCTCTTCCCTGAAAGTTCAGTAATATGGCTCACGAAAATATTATGCACATCATTCATCTGGTTTGGTGAACTAAGGCATATTCCAACAGGTTAAATACTTTTGAGTTAGATTTATAAGACATTTTACAAACACGTTCTTCCCAGCTCTGATGAGGCATAGCCCATCTCATAGCAGAAATCTATCCTATGATCAAAGCCATTCCTGTTGAAACCAACCATTCCTGTTGAATCCATCTGCACATCCTGCTTCTAAAATTCTTGTCTTTCTTCCAGAGCCATTTCCTTTGCTAGGAAGGAGTAAAGAAAACCCCATCTGTGGGTCCAGCTCTTCCATTCTCCTGCTTGTTCACAGGATCTGACTGTGTCATTTTCCCCACAAAAGGGATCTTGAAAGTCTTTCTATACCATGCCAAATATAAACCCAGGGAGGGAGGGGAGAACATTTCTGGACAGACAACTGGACTACTGATTTGGTTCCTCTTAGCAAGGAGTCACTAGTCCTCCTCCTCTGCCCCCCCCCAACACATCTTTAAGGTAGAGACAGGAATCCTTCCCTTTGAAGAGCCTATAAAGTTCTTTTCCTGTCTCTGAGGCTTGTGGCAGCTGCTCTTCATTCATGGTCCTGAAACTGCAACAACAGAGACTGTGGAATCTACTCTGAAATTCCAAAAGAAAAAAGATATTTCTAAATAAAGTTGGTTTCCTTGAGTTACATTCACCCATCTCTCTATCCTCTTGCAAGCACTTACTTTGTTTAATCCAATAATTTTCCTCTTTCCTGATAATTGAATGGGGTCTCTAGACTTTTTCTTACACGAAAGCAACACGTCTGCACGCATGTGCAACAAATAAAGCACAGTCCCTGCAGAACACAGTTATCTCCATCTCCCATATTTCTCAGATGAACAAAAGGAGAAAAAACTTTAGCTTTACAGAATTCTCTGCACAATGATCCATAAAATGGCCATATACTGTCCCTAGTTGCTAGATTACCAGAGAAAACATGGGGTTTTTTTTTATGCTCTCACCACCAAATTCCTATTTGCCTGATCAAATAAAGTTCACTTTCTGGAAACTGGCTTTTTTTGTATGTTCCCTGAAATTGCCTCAGCTAGTTTAAGCAATGAGAATAGAGTAAGAATGGAATGGCATGGGGGACGGGGAATGGAATGGAACAGAACAGAATATGGGAATGGGAATAGCATAGCATAGAATAGAATAAAGAAATAGAATAGAATTTCTTTATTTCTTTATTGAATAAATTTCTTTATTCTTTAAAGTGTGAGCAAATATCAAATGCTCTATTTAGCTCTTCCTGCTTTTTTCCTAAACTGAACTCCCACAAAAAACTCCTTAATTGTTTGTTTGTTCTCCTTGATTGCTCACTCAGATTATAATCCTATAGGTCCATGATGGCAAACCTATGGCACGCGTGCCAGAGGCGGCATGCAAAGCCCTCTCTGTGGGCACCTGCACCATCACGTCTTTGTGGGCACCGGAAAACAGCCAAAAAATGGCCAAAAACCAGGCCATTTTTCGGGCCATTTTCAGGCTGTTTTCTGGGTTGTTTTTGGCCCCGAAAACCCCCTTCCCCCCCCCCCCACAAATGGCCTGAAATATGGCCTGAAAATGGCAAAAAAACAGGCAGGTGCGTGCCAGACAGCTGGTCTTTGGGTTTCCGGTGCTCTGGCGCGCGCACTTGCATGGACGTTCCAGTTTGGGGACTCAGTTCTGAAAAGGTTGGCCATCATTGCTATAAGTTATTCTCACTGCTTTCCATACTATCCATAATGCTTTCTGTACTATCAAGCAGGCTCAGCTGAAAATGCAGGCTTTCTGTCCTTTCAGGAGAAATAGTCATAAAAGGTAACGCTGCAAAATGTTCTATTTCCATAATCTTCTGCCTATGGCAGAGGTAATACACCTTTTTATTTAATCAAAAGCTTTACTTGAACTCTGAATTATGTGGAAGGAAATGCTCTTTCCTGCTACACAGAGGGAAAAACTAAAACTAGGTTTTACTTAATTTTCAGTTACCTTTAAAATGAAATTAAATATAGTAAATATGACTGGGCTCCAGTCATATCACTTATAATTTCCACTATATATCACATTATAAAATCTTGATTAATAATTTCTGAAGATTTAAAGATCTGCTTCTAGGTTTCTTTGAGCACATGAGTAGGTGCCGCAGGATTCCATTTCTCTTTTTAAAAACATTTATATGCTATTTTTGCAGCTGCAAAATTGCTATCTGATATCTGTTCAAAGGTTTCAAGGAAAACAGGTATATGGAGGTTGTTTGAGACTGAGAAGTAGAACATACTGTAAATAATAATAATTCACGATACTACCAGATAGGAAAACATCAGTTATGCCTGTTCCCGGATCAGGAGGCCACGCTTAAGTCACTCATGCCCTAGTCATCTCCAGATTGGACTACTGTACATAGAGCTGTCCTTGAAGAGTATCTGGAAGTTTCAGCTGGCATCCGCATGGGCAATTATGTGTGCTCCTAGAGTATCACATGTTACAATTCTGCTATACAAGTTACAATGGTTGCCAGTTCGCTTCCAGGTCCAATTCGAGATGTTGGTTTTAACTTTTAAAGCCCTTCACAGCATGGAATGGAGCTATCTGAGGGACTGCTTCTCCCCAATTACTTCAGCCTGTGCTATTAGATCTCAAAGAGAAGGCATGCTGTGGTGACCATTATCTGGGAACCTATATTTGGTGGGTCCCAGAAAAACAGGCCTTTTCTGCCATGGCGCCCAGCTTACAGGACATCCTTCCCCCTGAATTTAGACTAGTCCATCCCTTTGATTATTCTGAAAGACTCTAAAGACTTGATCACATGACCAGGCCTGGAGTTTCCACAGAACCAGACTTGCCTAGATGGCTATATTTTGCATTTTTGCATTATTTTTAATGATATTTATGATTATGGTTTTTATATCTTAATTTGCTGTTTTTTTATCTTCACTTTTTCCCATCTATTGTTGTGCACCACCCAGAGTTGCCTCAGACAAGATGGGTGACTACATAAATTGGGTAAATAAATAAATATTAATTATCTAAACTAAGATAGGAAACCATTATTACCCAAAGGGCAGGAGGTTACAAATTTATGTCCTGCAAACAATGCTTTAGAAGTACAGATGGTATTGTTACAAAGTTACCTTTTACTGCCTTCAATCAGTAAGCCAACTGCAACTATATCTAGATAAATTAAATCAAACCTCCATTACTTACGCACTGCTTATCTGCAAACTAGGCCACCGTAATGTGGTTTACATGGGGTTGCTTTTGAAGAGAATTAGCAAAATTCAACTGGGGAAAAATGCACCTGTTCAACTTTTGAAAGGATATAGGAATGTTTCCAAACCTACCTGAGATAGCTAATGATTATTTTTAAAAAGCCCCAGATAATTTGGGATATTATTTGAAAATGGCTTTCATCTCTATATAAATATAAATATATTGAATGTTTAATCAATCTTCCATCTACATATTTAATATTGAAGCTATGTGTGAAGGCTTGTTATAAAGATTAACTAGGATAGCAGTTATGAAAGAGAAGGCCATCTCAATCACAGTTCTGACTGTGGAATCCCTTTCTTATTGATTTCAAAGGGATTTTCATTTTACAGGTTTTTTTTAGGGGACCAATTTTTTTTCTGGACAGCACTTTTTAAATAATATTTTCATTTAAAATAAAATGACAGCCAGTTTGGTCTAATGGATAAGGCACCACCAGGCTAGAAACTGTGAGAACATGAGTTCTAGTTCTGCTATAGGCATGAAAGCCAGGTGGGTGACTCTGGGCCAGTCACTTTCTCTCAGCCCAATACCCTCACAGGGTTGTTGTTGTGGGGAAAATAAGAGAAGGAGTGTATTGGATATATTTGCCACCTTGCGTTAGTTGTATAAATAATAAAGGGGGAATATAAACAATCAAACATTTTGTTAGTACAAATTTGAAATTGATTTTATGTATTATTAATATGGACACCTTCAACTGGAATTACAGCCAGTATAAGTAGGTACATCTCTCCGGAGGTGGCTACCCGATTAAAAGAAGTCCCCACCTCTCCATATGTACATCTTACGCTCTTCCTCCCTGTCTTTAAATTATCAATTATTATTATGGTTTGTCGCACAGTCAGCCAGATGTGGATTTAGCTTTTTTATGTATCCATTGACTCTTTCCCAAGGACCTCTGATAGGCAAATGTTGATGTTTGATTGTACTAGAGGTATCGCCACGGGGTATAAGCTGTTATTTTAATGTTTGCAAGCTGCCCAGAATCACCTCTAGCAAGATGGTGGAATATAAGTCAAATAAATAAATAAACAAACAAATAAATAAAATTATACTGTTGTTTAACAATATTTTGGGATATTTTTAGTTTTACAGATAAGATCTACATTAAAAAAACTTATTGTTATTTTTTAAACTCTTTAGTAGCTTCTTTTACTTCCAAAAATCCATGCTTACACAATTTTTTACAGCTGATTAAATTTATCAGGTATTTTAATTATTGGCTTCTTGATCTGTATTTTGTTTCAGCCCATCTTTTTTCCTGTTCCATAAGAATAACTGCCCTGTCTTATTTACAGAGAGTTTTAAGCTGATCACTACAGATTTTTCATTCATCTCAAGATAGTTGTTAATAACCAGAATGAAAAATCTGCAGGAGAATCTCAGCAATCACAGATTACTTACTATCAATCTACTTCTCAACGAAAACACTTACTTTTGCTTCTCTGCCTTGTACTGTTGCGTGCAATCATCAAATAGCTTTTGGTTCATCTCCATAAACAGCTTCAGTGCATTGTAGATCAATCCATGGATTGTCCTGCAGAAAACATAAATTATTATATATTATATAAATGTCTCCAAAAAACTTTGGCAGAAATTAAAAACACACCCTGAAGAAAACAGGATGTTTCACGCTCTAAATTGCTAGCACATGAGAGTACACATTTATTTATTAGTCAAACGGGTGTTCCAAAAACATCTAAAAACAATAATTTACAATTCTTAGAACTGAATGAAAAAAATATTACCTCCAAAGTTAGTGTGCATGCATAAAACTTATATTCCATTAAACACACCCCACCCACCCAAAAAAAGATGAAGTTAAGCAAATAGGGCATAGGCAACATATTAATTTCTCTTTTGGGAATTTAACTTGCATATCTCTAACTACTGCTATTGATACTCTTTTCCTTTTACTCCCATGATGAAAACGTAGGAGCCTAAACTAAATATAGCAATATTATCACCCTATTATCAATAATTCTTGACAGAAAAGCAAGCTGAAGATCCTTTATTTGAAATTTCACTCATCCCAAGCCACACTGAAATACCTACTTGTTCCAATGACTTTTGGAATTTTTGTATAGTGCTGGAAACATGATAGGGAGTATTTTGGCTGCATTATCACTGATCAAACTCATGATATATTCATTATTCCAATAATACAATGCCCTCTCTGCCACCTGTATAAATAATGAAAATGAGACTCAGTCAAAAATAGAAAAAAGTAGGCATTCTTAAAATTCTTAATGTTGCCCATCATAAGATGGACACCTGAATTTGACAATAAATTTTAAATAGATGAAAAGCTACGGTAGTAAATGCTTATCAAAATTAAAATTCAATCTGTTTATATGAGTATTTGTTAGCTTGGTTTATAACTGAAATTACATTCTTTTTAATAAATCAGAATAGAAAACTATGGTGAGTGGAAAACAGTTTTATTTCTCTGAAAAGAAATGCCTTTTTTAATACCAGTTAAGTATATAGCAGTCAATACGTTTTTTGTTATTTGCCAATGTCCTACGAAAAATTGAAAATGTCTACTGCCCAAGTACTGATACTAAAATCTGCTATCATCTCTCCTAGCTTTTAACTCACCTGGAAGTGTGGACTAGAGACACATTTGGCCAACTGTCTGAACAGAGGTTCCATAACTTTCACAAACTCAGAAGGCTCAATGACATCCAATATTTCTTCTAGCTCATTCAGAAACATAACTTCCTTGGGGCTGTGGGTTTTTGGCCAAAATTTTAGCAACCCCACTATCACCTGAAAGAAAAAAAGCAAGAAGATTAAATATATTATATGCAACTAATTTTGTAATCTAGAAACCTTTAATTTACAACATTTTTACATATCCCATGAAACATATTAGATACCTTTATAGAACATTTCTAACTCTTGTATATCTCTTTCTGTATGTAACAGAACAGGATTTTTAACCTCTTTGTTTCCCATGTTATTTTAAAAGCTATTAATATTAATTGCCATTCAGAACCAGTTCAGTGTAATAGTTAAGGTGCTGGCCTACAAAAAAGGAGATCTTGAGTTCTAGGCCTGCCTTAAGCATGAAATCCAGTTGGAGAACTCAGCTCAGCCCATCTCACAGAATTGTCTATAGGAGGCAGCAATATGAAGCATATTAACTTTTTTGAGACAGACAAAACAGATAGATACAAAAGGTGGGATAAAAATCTAAATAATAACATCTTCATTTCCCAGATTGTTGGGGAAAATTTGATCTGACTGACTGTGTGATCAACCATAATACTGTAATAATAATAAGCATTTATATTACCAGATTTATAAGATGCATCGGAGTATAAGATGTACCAAGATTTTGAAGAGGTAAATTTTTTGAAAAGGGTTTTTTTTGTTTGTTTTTTTAAAGGTAACAGTAAAAAATATTGGGTTTCTGTCTGGATGGTCTCTTGTGACGAGCCGAAGGACAGAGAATGGAAGTAGTGATCTTCCTCCCATATTTAGGCATACCAGGGGTTGTGACTTTAAGAGTGTGTGTGTGTGTGTGTGTGTGTGTGTGTTGTATTTGTGCTGATAAATAAATAAAGGGAGACTAGTATAGATCTATTTCAAGCTATTTAGCTCTCATCAGCTAGTTTGATTCCCAGTAAGTGTATGGCTAGCTGATGAGAGCTAAATAGCTTGAAATAGATCTATACTAGTCTCCCTTTATTTATTTATCAGCACAAATACAACATACATACATACATACATACATACATACATACATACATACATATGCCATGATTGAAATAATGTATCTGTCACTTTAAATGCTCAAGTGAGATGTGATTGGATGCTGTTGCTTTAATCAGCCATAAGAGGGAATAGGAACTACTACTATTTGTTCCTGTATGTTCTCCGTGCTTGTTATTGGAGTTGAATACTGTATATTGGATGGTGGCTACTCTGTATGTTAGTTACCTGTCTACGCGGTGAAATGTGAGTTGAGCATCTGTATACCAACGTGTTGTATCATACACTGTGTATATAATTCAAAACTACTTATCACTTGTTTAGGAGAATGTTTATCCTACTTTATTTTTGTTAACGCAAGTAAAGTTATCCTTGTTTTAACTTAGGCGACTGTGATTGATAAATGTGACTATTCAGCGGCACATTCCTTTCTACCTTCTGCTACTCAACTCTAGTCTCCAAAAGGAGATACAGTTGCAAGAAAAAGTATGTGAACCCCTTGGGATTACATGGAGTTTTGCATGAATTGGTCATAAAATGTGCTCTGAACTTCATTTAAGGCACAACAATAGAAAACACAGTCTGCTGAAAATAATACTACACAAACATTAGATGTTGCCATGGTTTAATTGCACATAACATGTAAACATTCACAGTGTAGGGAGGAAAAAGTATGTGAACCGTTGGACTTAATAACTGGTTGACCCTCCTTTGGCAGCAATAACTTCAACCAAATGTTTCCTGTAGTTGCAGATCAGACCTGCACAACGATCTGGAGTAATTTTTGACCACTCCTCTTCACAAAACTGTTTCGGTGTAGCAATATTCTTGGGATGCCTGGTGTGAATCGCTCTCTTAAGGTCATGCCACAGCATTTCAGGACTCTGACTGGACCACTCCACAGGGCATATTCTGTGCTGTTGAAGCCATTTTTGTGTTGACTTACTTGTGTGCTTTGGGTCATTGTCCTGTTGCATCACTCATCCTCTGCGGAGCTTCAGTTGGCAGACAGATGGTATATGTTTTCCTGCAAAATGTCTTGATAAACTCTGGAATTCATTTTCCCATCAATGACAACAATCCGTCCAGGCGCTGAGGCAGCAAAGCAGCCCCAAACCATGATGCTCCCTCCGCCATGTTTTAGGGTGGGGATGAGGTTTTTATATTGGTGTGCTGTGCCTTTTTTTCTCCACACATGGTGTTGTGTGTTTTTCCCAAACAACACAATTTTGGTTTCATCTGTTCATGGTATATTTTGCCAGTAGTGCTATGGAACATCCAGGTGCTCTTTTGCAAACTTCAAAGGTGCTGTAATATTTTTTTGGACAGCAATGGCGTCCTCCGTGGTGTCCTCCCATGTCCTCCATTCTTGTTTAATGTTTCCCTTATTGTAGATGTGTGAACAAAAATGTTAGCATGTGCCAGAGATTTCTGTAGATCTTTAGCTGACACTCTAGGATTCTTCTTTACTTGATGAAGCATTCTGCACTGTGCTCTTGCAGTCATTTTTACAGGATGACCACACCTAAGGAGAGTAGCAACAGTGCTAAACTTTCTCCATTTGTAGACAGTCTGTCTTACCATGGACACATGAACATCAAGGCTTTTGGAGATACTTTTGTAACCCTCTCCAGCTTCATGCAAGTCAACAATTTGTGGTCTTCTGAGAGTTCTTTTCTGTGAGGCATGGTTCACATCAGACAGTGCTTCTTGAAACCAGTAAACCCAAAACATGTGTGTGTTTTTAAAGGGCAGAACAGCTGTCAGCAACACATCCAATATCATCACACTGATTGGAGTCAAGGTTGGCTCACTCCTGGCTCCAATTAGCTCTTGGAGAAGTCATTAGGCTAGGGGCTCACATATTTTTTCCTCCCTGCACTGTGAATGCTTACATGTTATGTGCAATTAAACCATGGCAACATCTAATGTTTGTGTAGTATTATTTTCAGCAGACTGTGTTTTTCTATTGTTGTAACTTAGATGAAGTTCAGAGCACATTTTATGACCAATTCATGCAAAACTCCACGTAATCCCAAGGGGTTCACATACTTTTTCTTGCAACTGTATACTTAACAGTAGCACCTACAGAGAACCAGTTCAGGGGCGTGGCAGGCTGGGGCGCTGCCAGTTCCAGCAACCCAAGCCACCAAACCAGTCCAAACCGGTCCGAACCAGTAGTCCCCCAATGGATAACACCATCATGCTCGTTCCCAAAGTGCTCCATTCTATTATTCATTAACTGAAAATGAAAATTTTAATATATTAATTTATATAAACTGTTCTAAATTGTATTTTCCTGAATAGCCATGAAAATCTACAAAAATAATATTACAACCATCTCAGCTTCACAAAGAAAAGCTTACCGGTTCAGTCAGACTGCTGTCTTTTTCCAAGAACTGCACAACACAATATGCCAACTGCAGAAAGAACACAGAGTTCAAGTATTATGAAAATGACTGGCCAGAAACAACTTCTAAGTATTGGTATTTATAATTTTTGATATTAAACTGCAAATTAAATCTGTTCCTAGGCATCCTATGTCTCCTAACCGACTAAGGCTGCAATTCTATATACCCACAAGCTCAGAGAATGAACTTCCTCCCTAATTCTATATACATTGATGTTTTCTGCATAAAACATCTAGCAAAAGAAAGGAGGAGGTGCAATGGGAAACACCAGCAAAGCAACTAAAAGAAATTTCTATTTTTTACCTCTGCTCCTTCTTCCGAACCACCTGGATTGCAGCCTGTTTGGCCTTAAGGTAAAAACCTCATTGCTTGGAAACAGTTGAGGATGCTCTGGGTTAGTTATCCAGCCACTGACTGTTTTTGAGAAGGCCTACATTTATAGCCAGATGGATAAGCAATTGGAGAGTTGACGGTTTTGTACTAAAAATGATTTTGGCATTTAATCTGAGAACTAATTAAATGTTTGGCTAATGAGGTGGCCAGTGTTCCAAGGATGATATGGTGGGTGGGTGGGTTTGGAGGAGAAAAAGGACACAGTAATTTAGGAACATACATATTGCAGATTACCAGAAAAGAGTTTAATCAAACAGGGTCAATTAGACTGCCCACCTCTGGCAACTTAACAGATATTGTTGGGTTGCATAGGGAACTTTGGGTTTTCCCAGAGGACTTGATAGAAAATTTGGCCAAGGCTTTAAGTCACAGTCTCGAACACGCTGATGACGGAGGCCTTGGACTGCATTACTTTATTGCAGTCCCTCCCTGTAAGCTGATTCCATAATGCCCTTATTTTTCTGAGAAGCTCCAAACACTCAAAAAAAAATACCTGGAGTTCCACTAGAGGAAGACAAAGAATAAATGTGATCAAGAGCCTATATTCAGGATTACATTATGGCAATAAGGCCAGTAAAATATCATTATTCATTGCCCTTCTTGCCTTTGCCCAATTCAAGGCAACTCAATCTTTGTCAGAAAAGGCCAGATCACTAGAAGGCCACTGTAAAAATATTCTACCCATAAGGTAGATAAAGTCACTGGGATCCAGTGATTCTGACTGGGTAAGACCAGTTTAAGATATGGTACCTGAATTTGAGACTGCAACTTTGAAGAGTCTTGAAAACTGTGGGCTCAGCCACCTGTTTATTTCCTGGATTGTTAAACTGTCTGAGAAATGCCATGTGGTTTTGGTTCCACATGACGATGTCAGCCTTTTTGAGGAAAGGGAGTGGTTCCTGCAGTCTTAAAAGGAATGGTGGTATGCTCAAAACATTGTCTTTGGACCCAACAATCCTGGACAAAATCCCACTGGTCGAGAGATATTCAATTGTACATTCCAGGCCACCCAGGTGATGCTGTGGATGCCCTATTCCATTCTTTAGATGCTATGTAAGTCTGGCTATGGAAGCACAAACACGAGCTTAATCCTAACAGGATCAAATGGTTATGAATATTTGGGTTCCTGATCTGGGAGACTTTCCATTTCTAGTCTTGGAGGGGGTAGCAATTACCCATTTAAAGCCCCTGAAGCCTCCAGAGGGCTTCCGGGTCGGGGGGGACTGTTTTCGGCCTTCCCAGGCTCCTATAAAGCCTTTGGAGCCTGGGGAGGGCAAAAAAAGCATGCAAAAAATGGGGGGGGGCCTCTCATGCATGCATGCACACTGGGGGGGTCGCACGTTGCATTATAAGTGCGGCGTGCCCATGCACAACCCCCCCTGCGCTCCCCCACTTATGGCCCGTGAGCCAAAAAAGGTTTGCCATCGCTGGTAGGATGTCACTGCTCCTAAAGCTGTGCTGATTGCCATTTGGTTTCAGCTGTAAAAGCCCTTCATAGCAGAGGGACTAGTCATTTAAACAATTAAATCTCCAACAGTTTCCACCTGTTCTGTAAAATCGGATACTGTGGGCATCCTCCAGGTCTCTTTGATTAAACCATAAAATCTAGTAGAACTTTTGAAATGTGCATTAGAGCACCTACTTTCTAGAACAGCAAACTCCCAAAGATCTATATTATTCCCATCCTGATGATATTCAGGAAATTGCTGAAAACCAAGTAATTCTCCCAGGCCCTGAGGTAGGTAAATGTTGACCTCTTATAGAATATATTATCTGTAATGTTTTCCCTCTGATGTCTATGAACTACGTTCTCTTATTACTGGTTTTTTGTTTTAAAGTTGTAAACTGCCCAGAATTTTGTGGAATTGCGCAGCCTCTAAATTGTTAAATTAAATTTTACTGTCATAGTATTCTCAACAATAAGGTTCTGGATATGGTTCCAGCCATAAAGAATCTGGTCTTGCTTCTCTGTTAAGGCAGGGTAATCCAAAATAAAACAGAGATTATACAATAAGAACTTGGCTGGGAACAACTAGATCTATTAATCATATATATTGTTTGTATACAATGTATATGATTAATAGATTCCATATCTGATATAGATCAACCTCCACAATTGCCAATAGAAAGTTGTCTCAGATCCCCTAGCTTAGAACAACTAAGAAGTAACAAATATTAAACATTAAAAGAAAATCACTGCCTTCCACCTTCAGGGGAGATACAATATCACCGTGACCCGACAAAAGCGCGAACGTCAAAAGCGCGCCGACAAAACCGCGGCGCTAAAACCATGATGTCAAAAGCGCGCCGACAACAGCGCGCCGACAGAAGCACGATTTAAGTTAAGGTAAGGTATAGGGTTAGGTTTAGGGTTAGGTTTAGGGTTAGGTTACAGTGCGCTTCTGTCGGCGCGCTGTTGTCGGCGCGCTTTAGCGCTCATTCGTCAGCGCGGTTTTGTTGGCGCGGTTTTGTCAAACACAAGGACTGACAAGACAGTCCTTGTGTTTAAAGATTAGATCTGGATCCAAAGAACAGAATCCAGCATCAGGGTAACAGACATTGATTTACATCTCTAAAAAAAAAAAAATCCATGAAGTGCAAAGATAAAAAATAACTACCAGTTATCAAGGTTATATGGCATCTTTAGAACAAATGCATACTTTTTCTATTGGGAAAGCAAGATAGCCCATTAGATAGGCGTTTAGTCTAATTTGTTGAGGTCTTATCTTACAGTTCTAATATAATCACATTAGTTGAAATAATATTAGGAGTTGAGAAGCCAACTGGAAAACCTGAGGGAGTGTACCGGAAAAACAAAAGCAGGAGTTCTGGACAAAGTTGCAAACTGCTTCCCTACAGAAAGTCCAAAAAGTTTAGAAGCAATGCTTCTAAAATTTAAAGACAGGCAAACAGGAGCAAATCTACCTGTCATTTCAGAGCACTTACAGAATGTACTGCATATTACCATAATGAATGCCTTACCTGAGGGTGATAGACACTCAAAGATTTCACTTTGTGTAATGGTAACAAGACCCGGATGAGGAACATTTTGTGCTCTTCTTTCAAGGGCAAAGCAAATCCATTGATTATACTGAGAAAGGAAAGAATCATGAATACCAAGGACTTGTGTTTATCTGTGTATACACATATATAAAACAACTGTTCCCAACTCCCTCCATGCTGTTGCCTCATCATCAGGATATCCTATAGAATATTGTTACACAATTCCCCAAGAGTCCTTCGGGATTGGGCGGCATATAAATTTTGATAATAAATAACTCAATGGCATTATTCATGGTGTGCAGGAGGGAAAGCCTCTTGCAACATGACAAACGGAAACTCACCTAACTGCCTGGCAGTAATCATAAAATTACAAAAAAAAAACCTGCTGATAAAAAAAATAGAATAATGCAGAATTATCTTACCTTCCTAAAATCTCTAGCAATTCTGCAATCCCATTGTGATGCTCTGTCTCATAAATAAACCTGGAACATAGAGAAGGCATGTGTTAGGCTATTAAGAAGCAGGTTTCAGGGAGATAGGTGATATGATTCTCATTTTCTAGTGCAGAAAACCCAAATAAACACATCTGCTGACTTTCTTCTGTTTCCAAAGCAGATATATATATATAAGGACATGATAATGTTTAAACAAGGAATTAAGACTAGAAGACCCAGAGACAGGATGTTAGAAGGGGCAAAAAGAACCAAGTGGAGTGATGGAAAATGCGCTGAACTTTGAAAAGAGGAACTCTAACTAATAAGAATATAGCTCTGCTCTTCACTCTTCTGTCAAGTTCTGCCCAGCTATTTGAAGATTTTCATTTGAAGCTCTGATTTAGAGATTTTTCTAAGAAGATGCTTCATACAGTAAGGCCATCTTTTGAACAGTTAGGCAATATATAAATGGACAATAAAGGTGAATGTTACCTCAAGATGAAAGATTTATTTGGTATATGATTCTGTATCCAATTTAAAATTACTCTGTCCAAACCAATGCCCACAAACTAGACTATGCCATTCCTGGCTGCTATCAGTAGTTTTTTTTTTAATCCAATTTAAAAATTATATTGTCACATTTCTCTAAGTAACTTATCTCTTCATCTCCCAGGTACAGCCAGAATAACCAATGGCAAAGGGCTATGGGTATTTCAGCTTACTTATCCCTGCCCAACATCATCTTATTCAACAGGTTTTTACCTTCTCATTTAACTTAGGGAGCTAATTCAACTCACCTCCTCATTCAAGATAGTTCAACTACTTAGTAAGTAAATAGTTACCTATTATGACTACTACTTACCTATAAAATATGTTGTTTATTTGTCTCCTTATATATGCTCGGAGTCCCAAAAACTTCCCATAAATCCTATGCAAAATTGTTTTCAGAAAGTCTCGTTCTCTGGGATCTTCACTATCAAATAAATCCAGCAGCTGCAAAAGGAGGATTGAGTAAAATCCATAATCCCAACCTACTCCAGATTTCTTATCGTGTGCTAGGTTAACAATCTGGAGATAAGCACAGCTGAAAAGTGTTAGCGCAAGGAGGCAACAACATCTTTAGCCATGAAGATTTCTAAATTACCCAGAAAACAAACTGTGAAGTTTTTCATAAGACTCCAAAAGTGCACAAACTGCAATTCTTATGAAGTGACTTTACTTAAAACTCGGATGGATCACAAATAGAGAAATACTACATCAACAAGTACAGTATCTTGTACCTCTAGCCTCCTTTGCCCTTTTCATATGACAAGGTATTCATCTATTTTTTATTTTTTATTTATTATTAGACTTCTATGCCAGCCATCTCACCAAGACGACTCAAAGTGGCTTACAGTCATAATTTTTAAAAAAACATATAAAACAGTAAAATGTTAAAACAATAAATAAGAACCTTATCGTTATCAAGAAAAATTATACACTTTTTAATGATTTTGGTTTTATTGTAATTTTTTGTCATAAACAACCTAGACTCATTAAAAATTAGGCAGCATACAAATTTAATTAAGTAATAATTATAATTAGAATATCAAGCAACATCTGCCTATCCCAGTTCTTTGGGAATGACTCAATAGGTGGATAAAATTAGAGGTCCAGTCTAAACATCTAACTGATTGTACAACAACAAAAATCATTAGGAAACAATACATATTACTATCAGGGTAAATTATCTGTAAAACTAAATACAAAAGAAAATAATCATGGATGGCCTACATTTCTTTTTATGTCAATTATTGCTAAAATGAAAAATAAGCAACTCAGCAGCATAATCCAAAAATTATCTTCTATAGGATCTGTAGCTACAGAATTATCTACTACAGAATTTCCAAGAGAGATTTCTACCTGCTTCTCTGCACTCTCCTCATCACTTCTTTTCAACTGAGGTGCAAAATAAACTGGGGCTAAAAGGAAGGCGGGGGGAAGGAAATGATGATTACTTACCGACAATACAAATTTCTGGTCAATATATTTCTTGGCTATGTTTGGTTGAAAGTCTGGAGACTCCAAGAACCTCAGAAAGAATTCATATACCAGCTAAAAAAAGAATGACACAAAAAACCCATTATTTACAAAATTATTATAGAAAAATTATATATATATATATTTTTCAAGTCAAGTATGACTAGTGAGTTTGACTCAGGCATATTTCAGGGAAGTATTTGTTTTTTCCTGCCAACAATGGTGAAAAGATTAGCTGTCTTCTAGAATATTTTCTCAACTGCACAGACTAGGCTTAGGGCCTTGAGATTTCCCGGTGGTCTCCCATCCAAGTATTAACCCCTTTGGATTTTTTTAAATTCAATATAGCAGACCAGGTGTAGGTGGCTCAGTGGCTAAGACACTGAGCTTGTAGATCAGAAAGGTCAGCAGTTCGAATCCCTAGTACAGGTCTTGTGCATGAGCAGGAGGTTGGACTAGATGACTTCCAAGGTCCCTTCCAACTCTGTTACTGTTTACTTATTCTACTTCATACCAATGGCTGTTCATTCTCTCTAGTAGAAACTCTGAGGGCTGTGTTTCTATAGTACAAAAATAACCGAGTCTGCAAATGGAAACCCTTCCTTGAACAAATGCCAAAGCAGAAGTGGTATGTAGACTAAGACAGTCTGTTGATTTAGACTGAAGATGTAAATATAAAACATTAATCCATTATGGAGTCACACACTTTCCAATCTGAATTACACCCTAGAAAAACTTTATATTTTTAGCAGAAACAAAACTATGTACTGCTTGACCAGTTTTTGTGACAATCACAATTTTACCCACCCACCCCCACACGGTGAAAAGTACAGGACAAAGTATTGAGTAAATAGCTCTTATGGGAATCATTAAAGCATTTCCTCCACTCCCCTCAAGCAGGGCTGGGGAATTTTGGGTGGGAAGGGAACTGTAGTGGGTTGGGTGATTTAGTAAAGCTGAATCACATCCATGGGCGGGGCATCCCTTCTTTACCCCAAGTTTGTCTGAGTGAATTCAGTTGATTTAGTATTAAGTACTAAAAATAACACCACCAATTTTCAACAATTATTATTAGAATGTACCTCCAAGGGCTGTAAAAAAAGAGGCAGGAGCATTCTTACAATCTGTATTATAACCTGTATTTTCTTTAACATCTTTATAATTTGTGATCCTGGCCGGTGGATGATGCATTGCATGCAATTGATATTATACAATGCATTGTATAATATCAATTGGATTTTATAGTTGCATTTTTATACAGTGTTTTATAAGGGTCTGATTGTCTTTAACAAACATATTGAAGGATTTTTATTCTTTTAAATATACTTTTAATAGGCAAATACACAGTTTTAATTCTGTATGCTTTCCAGATTGCCTCGATTTGGCAGCTTTATATATCCAACAAATAATATTGATTGTGTCAAACTCTATCCTCCATGAACATTTTTAGTCCCCTTTTAGAACTAAATTGATGCCACACCACAGCTGATGAAAGAAAATTGCATAGTTTCTTATCTAAGCTAGTTCTCAACTGATCCAAGAAGCAGTAGGTCATTATCTAAAGCAGGGTAAATAACTTTTTGCAAACTAACAGCTGAACTCAAATAAATGGGCATAATCATATTGGAAAAAGTTGGCTATTCCTGGGCAAAAAGGCCAAAACATTTGAATAGAAGACCAGCAATATGATGCAATCTTCACATTGACCACTATGTTTAAATTCATATGAGCTAGCAACATCTCTAAACATCAAATTTCTAGAATAGAACAGAACAACAGAGATGGAAGGGACCTTGGAGGTCTTCTAGCCCATCCCCTGCTCAAGCAGGAGACCCTATACAATTTCAGAGAAATGGTTGTCCAATTTCTTCTTTAAAAAAAAAATCTCTTAAAAAACCTTAAATAACTACTAACTCAAGTGTTGCTTAAACATTTCCATAAGGAGAAAAGAGGGATTGTAACATGGCAAAATACTGTTTTATTACCTGGAGATGTGGCCAAGCAGCTTCTAGTGTAGGTTCATCTTCCTCGGGATCAAATTCTGCTCCTGTAGGATTAGATGATGGTGGAAGTGTCCGGAAGAGATTCACTGAAAACTGAGAAATGTGACAATAAAATTGAGGTGTTTCTGCAGATTGACTCAATGACTCAGTGCAATTCCTCCTTATTAAAAAACTGCTAACCAAATATTAACTGTCTCTAGAGTCATACACGCTCCCCAATTCCAGGAAGGAAAAATCTTCATTAAAAATAAAAAAACTTTCTAAGTCTGCAATGAGAAACATTCTCAATATTCCATGAATTACTGGTTATTTCTATGCATTACTGTGTACCCATCTCTCATGCTATTAATGCACATCACCTTCAGCTTATCAAGAAATGATTAATATCATCTAGTCAGTACATTTAGGTGTTTGCTTTTGCCAATTCCCCCTTTAGAATGTTATTCATAAGCTTCTTTAACTATTGTCAAATTCTAAATATGGAATCAGAGACATTAGTTCTACCTGTAGCTATTCACCAGTTTGTCTCAACAAAAATGTATGAAGTGGAACTACAACAGCTTTATGTAACTAGGTACACAAGCTTTGTGATTCACTATAACTTCATTCAACCAAAGATGGCTTCAATACCATTTCATATTGCTCTGCCAGAAGTCTGAAGTGGAAAAGGGGAGCTAGAGCTTACTTTGTTATCTCTTTTCCACACTTTAAAAAGCTGGATAAAAAGAGCTTAAGTGAGCCCCCAGAACAAAAGATTTGGGACTTCATAGAACTAAAACAGGAGAGGGCCATTATATCTCCCTCTTCAACATAGGAATCCAAATTAAAGCATTCCAACAAAAGGGATTGGTTTCCAACCAGCTGTTTAGCTTCTCCTCAAGAAAAGGGCAGCTCATCACTTCTCACTGTTGAATTGGTATTATTGTTAAGAATTTATTCTTTTTCAACTGATAACCAACTCCCTGTAATTCAAGATCACTGTCCTATGGTTTGGGATGACAGAGAACAGGTTTGGCCTCTTTTTGGGTAACATCCCTTCAAGAACTGGGAAAGTATTTTTATATTCCTAAATTATTATTGCACGCTACTATATTTGTTCTCAAATTTAAACATATCCAATTCCCTTAGCCTGCTCTTATAAGTCTTAGTCTTTGGTCCCTTATCATTTTTTAATTCTACCTGTTTCTGTTTTTAAGTGTCATAAGCCAGAAGGTACAGTGGTATCCTGAAGTTGAAAAAAAGTTGCATGTCCCTCTTTTAAGATGCTTTACTGGGAGCAGCAGCAAGAAGCAGATCAATACTTACCATGATAACTGCTTCAGGATAAATAGCTTCTGTGACAACATCCCGATTATGAGTAATATATTCCACCATTTCATTGAGTCCTGCTCGTTTGACCTCCTTGAATTTCAAGTCACTGAGTGGGTCAGAAACAAAGTCAAAGAGGACACAGCATTGTCGTAACTTCTGTATGAAGAGGTCTTCCCGTTCATGAGGAGGAGCATCTGAGGGAGAAGATAAAAGACAAAAATATTTCCTTTCTTCTCTAAGTATTTTGATCTTCCAAAATCCAAAAAGACCACATAGCAGCTTTTCTTCTTCTTCCTTGAACCATTATAAGGTCTCTTCTGCTTTCCCTAGGCTCACAGGCAATATTGTTGTGATAGATAAGATGTTCATATTGCTCTCCAGTTATCAACCATGTGGGAATTTAAGTTTTATCTCCTACACCCAGCCCCTCTCTTATCCAACAGGGAAACAAATGGTCTTGCAAAATAGGTTAAACAGCCATGGAATATAAGTTAATAGTAGCAAGAGAAAATAAAACAATTGTAGTACTTCAAGTAATAAATGTATCACTTATCTGTACTATTTATCATCAAAAGAAGTTCTCCTAAGTCAGTTAATTGTCCATCTGTCTAGTCAACAATTCTGTTCTCAACAGGTCTCTTTCAATTCATTTCCCTATCCTCCATGCATTTCCTTCAGAACCACACCTTAAATATTCCATGTTTCCTTCAGAACCACACCTTAAATCTTAGTAAATAATTAAAGCAGTACTACTTGTGATTTCTTTCACAACCATCAGGTAACACTGGCAGGGCCTCAGTATTTTGGTTGTGAAGATGATCTTTATGATAAACCAAATGAGCTCATGGCAAGGAAATACTACTTGCCGAAGACACAGAACTTCTGCACCGAGAGCTCACACAAAATACTATATGGTTCAACACAATCAATACATGTATTACCTCTTAAAAGTATTTAGTCCGTTTCATGCAATGAGGTGTTACAGTCTGTCTCCTGCATGGGAACGATGGCATGCAAATACAAAACCCATATGACATCCCAGGCACGAGGCAGATCCATCCAAGGTCCTAGTATCTTCTGCATAGAGATTTCCAGGGACTTCGCATGGCAAAATGCCCTTGACAGCCAAATCTTTCATACACTTTACTACCTTACTTCTCAGCAAATATATGGAAGCAACTTGTGCTGAGTATGGAATTTGGCTAATCCATAATATAGTTTATTTATGACCATCTCTAGGAGCTTGAAGTGATCCATAAAGGAAATTCCTCTCATTTTATCCTAACTTTGTGAAAAAAATGGACTAAGAATGTTTGACCCCCAAATCATGCAATGAGCTGCATCATTATTTAGTGGGTACTTAAACCTTAAACCTTAACTACTACACATCATCAGTTTTCTGACTGATTAATTGTCTCAGCAATGCTCTCCTTGTAAATTCCTTAACCACATGAGAGAATAAGTACAATTATTTATATCTTCTAAATGACAAATCCCTGGAAAATTTAATACAATGCAATGCAGTGTGATATCTTGTCAGACTCAAGAGGTATTTCTTTCCTGTACTACAGCCACTCAAATTAGCATGGCTGTTAAAGCCATCTGTTCCTCTGCTGAAATCTTCCTAACAACCCGTTGCCCCTGCCCAGAAAATCTGTTCTCACCTTTAAGGGCAGGAAGCTTCTGAAGCTCCCGGTTCTTGCTTAAGTTGAAACGAGAGGAACTTTGCCGTCGTTCTTTCTTTACAATCTGGGGTCCCCCTGAGTACTTGATCTTATTCAGCTGGGTTGGTGGAGGGGTACTGTTACTGGGACGCTTATTTGAGGTCTGCTGCTGTTGCTGCTGCTGTTGTTGCTGCTGCTGCTGCTGGATCTGAAGAAAAACACAGAGTGTAGGCTTTTGTTAATATATATTTTTTAAAAATTGAATTATATTTTAATTATCTATTTAAATTAAGAGCCGAGATGGCGCAGTGGCTAGAGTGCAGTACTGCAGGCTACTTCTGCTGACTGCTAGCTGCAGTTTAGCAGTTCAAATCTCACCAGTTCAAGGTTGACTCAGCCTTCTATCCTTCCGAGGTGGGTAAAATGAGGACCCAGATTGTTGGGGGCAATATGCTGACTCTGTAAACTGCTTAGAGAGGGCTGTAAAAGCACTATGAAGCGGGATATGTCTAAGTGCTATTGCTATTACTATATATCTAGGATTTCAAAAATATTTACTTTGTGGAACGTGCAGTAGTAGCCATTTGGGGTTCAAAGCCTGGAATTAAATCTCCTAGGGAATGATCCATTGGAAGACCCTCACACAGTATTGAGGAATCAGTGCTGATAAATAAATCTGAAAGGTCCCTCTAAAAAAGCATTAACATCTGCAAACATGAAGAAATGTCTTTCAGTTACTATCTCCTTCTGCGTAACAGCACACCCTAGGATTACATCAGCACCAACCCTGTTGGCATTCAGAAAAGCTATTAAGATCTGATTTCCACAGCGAACCACTTTGAGTCTGATTTGAGAGCTGGGATTCCAGCTCAGAAATGGATAGTTAAGCTATCATTCCCTGGTGCAGTATATTTGATTTGTGTTATTGTTATATTTTGTTACTGAATTGCAGCATATAGATAACTACATTTAATTAGCAGCAGTTTTTTGCCCTAGCACTGCCAGTTTTTAGTGTGGCATCGCTAGCAGATACATAGAAAAAAATACATTTATGAACACATATATAACTGTGTCTCTCACACACAAAGTTACTAAAAGGTGGCAATTTGGAGTTTAATTTTAGATATATATACAATACAGTACTAATTTTACCAACACCCAAAAAGACTTGGTATTATTTCTATCTAGATGGCAACACTGCTCCAGGAGGCCCAGTCTAGACAATATTGGTATTCTTAAATAAGTTTTGTGTATGTATGTATTCATTCCTCCTTTCATAGTTCAAGAAATCATACTAGAAAGACTCTAAATCAAAGACAAATTTCCCAGCCTACTTCTTTTATACTGCAATTGTGAGTGGTACAGCTCAGGTAGATAGACATACCATATTTTTTGGAGTATAAGACACACCTTTTTCCCCTCAAAAAAGAGGCAGATAATCTGGGTACGTCATACACTGAATACAGCATTTTTGCCTCCCAAAGCCCCGCCTCTTCACTAAAATGGCCATGCATAGCCGTATGAAGGCTTTCAGAGAGCTCCTGGGGGTTGGGGAGGGCAGAAATGAGCAAAAAATGGGCCGCTTTTTGCTCGTTTTTTGACCACCCATCCCCCACACACCTCCCAGGAGCACTCTGCAAGCCCCTCAAAGGCTATTCATGCCTTTTAAAAAAAACAGGCCATTTTGGGGAGGTTTGCAGAGTGCAAAAACTTTTTTTTTCCTTTTGGAAAGCTCTTTAGTTAGAGTGATTGATGAGAATTACATTGATCAAGTGCTGTGCCAGCAGAAACAAAGTCTTAGGTGCTGCAGATTGTCAGCGATTTCCTTCTCCAGCACATGGATAAATACACCTGAAATATCTAACTACCTACCTACCTACCTACTCTCTCTCTCTCTCTACCTACCTACTGTATTTCTATCTCTGTCTCTCTCTCCTGTATTTCTCTCTCTCTCTCTATTTTTCTCTCTCTATCCCTTTACCTACCAACCTACCTACTCTCTCTCTCTTCCTACCTATTGTATTTCTCTTTATTTCTCTCTCTCTTCCTACCTACCTACTATATTTCTCTCTCTCTCTCTAGTTCTTTCTCTATATATCCCTTTATCTACAGTACCTACCTACCTAACTAACTACTCTATCTCTCTCCCTACCTACATACTGTATTTCTCTTTCTCTCTTTCTATTCCTCTATCTACCTACCTTTTTTTTTTTAAATGCCTCTTCAAAACCTTGGTGCATCTTATACTCTGGTGCATCTTATACTCCAAAAAATACGGTAAGTGAAAAATGTAGGAACAGTGCAAGGTTAATCAAAGACTGTAATTTTTAGTAAAATCTCACTCATCAGTGCTCTTCACAGAAAAATCATTCTTCTATTCAGGTAAGTTCTCAGTTAACAACAGTGATTAGGACAAGAATTTCAGTTGCTAAGCAATGTGGTTATAAAGCACAACATCACGTGATCACGTCACATAGCAAGGACAATCCTGGCAGTCCCTATTGCCATCATTAACCAAATTCCAGCAGTTATTAGGTAAGGACCGACCCCAATCCAAGCCATTTTTAGCTTCGTCAATCCCTGCCCTGAGCCTTAGGTAGGAGACTGCCTTCTCTTGAACTCCCCCCTCATCTTGTCCCTCATCTCTCCTCTTTTGACCACCCTACATAGCAGCACTCCGTGGTGGTAATAACAGCAGCACTGGGCTGAAGAAAAGACCTTGCTGCCACCCTGAGGCCTCTATTTCAGCCCAATTACTACCAAGGTGTGCCACCTCAAGCCAGCCACCCCAGAACAAAGCTTAGCCATTCTTGCTACCCTGTGCTCCAATGGCTCTGCCCAACATATCTTTAACAAGGCGGTGTGTGCTCTTCTCCAAATTGCATGTACTCCAAATTGTACACAGCCTCTTTGTGTTGCTTCACAAGGTTTCTGAGGGTTTCCAAAGTATCATAAGAAGGTTGCACATGTGTGTAATATGGGGAAGGGCAGAAGGCCTGGTGTGGCCAGAAATTGCCTTTCACAGGGCACCTTATTAGCAATGGGAAGAACGAGTAGTTGAAGGTCATTTGGGACAGGAAGGGCTAGCAGAGGTGATTGAGGCTGGCACTGGGTTTGAGGTGGCACCCCCTAAATGGCAACTGTAGCAAAACCAGCACTGGGGCTGAAGCACTGGCCCAAATTCTTACATGTGACTAGTATGACTGCCAGGAGAGCTGCAAAACCTAACTTTACAGACACTAGACCTTAAATACCATTTCTTCAGTGTTGCAGAAATTTTGACTGTCACTGAACAGATGGTCATTAACCAAAGACTACCTCTTTGTGCTTTAATTAAGCACTGATTTTTATCCTGCCCAAACCAAAACATATATAGTTATAGTACCAGCTTTGGAACAAGGGAAGGTTAATTCACATAATTTGAAGTTGGTTTAATAAATTGGTATGATCTAATGCTAATAATCACAGCCTTATGGTTTCGATAAAATGGGAAACAATAGTTTTCTAGTTTCATTGGTATCTTTAATAAGACAACAGGCACTTATTAACAAATAGTTTTTTATTTTGTTACTTGACCTATTAATCTCTTTAAAGTAAAATAGATATAGATTCTGAAATATATTAGGGAACAAATTGAAAAAAATGGCACTAAGACAATTCATAATGCCTTTTCTTAACTTGCACAGCAAAGGGCTATTTATACAAACAGGAAGCATATTACATTCTCAAAACAATACTTCTATAAAAATGACCATTGAAATTATATTTATAATATGTAGTTCCATTATATGGTGTATTCATCAAGGTATGCCCACAACAGATGAGAAATGTGCTAATTAATTTGGGATTTTAGTTATATTCAGTCATGTTACATTTAATAAGGTTTGATTTCTTGCCACTACAGACAATAAAAATAAAATTATTTCAAAGCACGCTCTGAATTTTATTTATTTAATCAACTTACACCCTATTTTCTTGTGCAGCAAACATACAAGGTATACATTTGAACTTCTAAATTAGTGATACAAATCTAGTACCTTCCAGATGTTTTGAACTACAAATTCTATACCATATGGCCAACATTCAGGTATTTTGTAATCCAGAATTGCCTGCTCTACATTACCTTTCTTATTCAAAACTAAGAAACCCCCCACCTTAAAAGAAGCTCACATGGTGCTACCTATTAGGGAAGAAAAGGAAATCAGAAAACACATTACCTACTTGCCTTGCCTTTGGTTTCATGTTATGATGTTGAAATATGCATGGAAAGGTAATTTTAAGATGAGCTCATCTTTCTGCCCTCTCTTTTAAAAGTGTATTTCACTTTGTAATTATGTATTTCTTTTTAAAATCTTACAAAATCAATCTGCTAAAAAGAGTTTTTAAATGCACCCGTATTTTTGGAAAAGGTTAGGCAAGAATAACACCCTTCACCAATGATCAAAATGTTCAGTATTTTTTCTTCACAGTTGATTCAAATTTGCATATCCCCTATTTCTTATCTAAAACAACACATCATTATCCGATGCATGTACGAATGATCAGATTGTTATAGAAAGAATACTTGTACTGCTCCAGATAAATTCAAATACAGTGCTTCAAAAGGCAACAATTCATGCATCCAACTAAGTCATCAAAACAACAGAAATGTAATGGCAAGCATCCCATGCATGACTCAGCCATGACGTGTTAAGTTCATCCTTGCTGATTATTAATAAGCAGTCTCTTATCTGAGAGATTAATTTCATATCAAATAACACCAAAAGCAGAAAAGATATAGTAGAAAAAAAGAGAACTAAATTGCACAGACAATATAAATTTTGAAGTTCTATTTGCTTTAAGAATTGTCAGCTGTGAGAAGTGTGAATAAAAACTCTACTACCTACACAGAGGATAAGAAAAATGTTCCTGTTGAAGCTCCAAGGAATTATAAAGGTCAAATTGCAAAAACAGTGTCATCATAGTAAGAACAGAGTTCATACTAAAGCTATATTATACTATACAAGATCACTAATCTATCTAGCATCTCTAAACTGACTGATATTAGGTTTCCTGAGTCCAGAAATGAATCCAGGACCCTGGACAATAAAGCTCCTGCTCTACTCCTAACATAGCAGTTTACACTGAATTTTGAAAAAGTTTGAATCCAGGGCCTTCAACTCAGGTCACTGAATAGTAAAGTGTGTTTACTATGTTAGGAATTCTTCTTCTTCTTATATTGTTTTTCTCTGTGAAAATTCAGTTGGGACTTCATAAAGAACTAATTAAAAGTCTCCCAAGACAGATGCTTCTGAAAATGTAATACAAACCAAACCAAAAAAAAAGAAACTTGGCATTCTAGTTATAGAATGTTGAGTAGTCTTTCACTTGTGATCCTTGTGAACCAATGAACATTTCACCATGCTTTGTTGTTGTTGCTAATTGTGAAGTTGTGTCCAACCCATCACGACCCCATGGAGAACGTTCTTCCAGGCCTTCCTATCCTCTACGATCCTCTGGAGTCCATTTAAGTTCACGCCTACTGCTTCGGTGACTCCATCCAGCCACCTCATTCTCTGTTGTCCCATTATTCTTTTCCCTCAATCTTTCCCAGCATTAGGCTCTTCTCTAGTGAGTCCTCATTAGATGGCCAAAGTATTTGAGTTTCATCTTCAGGATTTGGCCTTCTAAAGAGCAATGCTTACCCATCAGTAACTACTTATTTAAGTTCCTCTAAATTCAAGTTTGTGATATCACTGAAAATATCTAGTCATCTTGTCTTCTGCAAGCCCTTTTCTTCTATTGTCTTCAAATTTTCTAAGCATCAGGAGCATCTCTAAAGGCTTCCTTCTGCATCATTTGTCACTGTTAGTGCTTCTAATTAGTTATCTGGTTTTACTGTATTCAGTATTGGTTTGTTCTTATTATTATACAAAATATCATGTTTTCTTCAGCATCATAGTTCAAAGTTCATTTAACCTTTCTGAAGACCATGCACAGGTAGTCCTCTACTTACAACCAAAACTGAGCCCAAAATTTCTGTTATTAAATAAGACATTTGTTAAGTGAGGTTTGCTCCATTTTATGAGTTTTCTTGCCACAGTTAAGTGAATCATAACAGGTGTTAAGTTAATAACACAGTTGTTAAGTGAATCGAGCTTCCTCATTGACTTTGCTTGTCAGAAGTTCCCAAAAGGGGATCACATGATCCTGGGTCATAAATATTAGTCAGTTGCCAAGTGCCTGAATGTTGACTATGTGACTATGGGATGCTGCAATGGTCATAAGTGTGAAAAACGATCATAAATCACTTTTGTCATTGCTGTTATAACTTCAAATGGTCACTAAAAGAACTGTTGTAAGTCGAGGACTACCTATAATTAATAGTAACTTTGTTGGTACTATAATCTCTCTACAATTCAATATTTTGTCTTGATTTGTCATAATCCTTAGCTATCTAGTCCAAGTAGCAGGTACCTTTATT
Source organism: Thamnophis sirtalis (assembly GCF_051295495.1). Taxonomy (NCBI): domain Eukaryota; kingdom Metazoa; phylum Chordata; class Lepidosauria; order Squamata; family Natricidae; genus Thamnophis; species Thamnophis sirtalis. The sequence continues at coordinate 38,229,286 of NW_028261386.1, read as the reverse complement.
TCATGGTTAAAGTTACCACCTCCATAGATTTTTGAGTATTGGTTTCCCTACAGTATTTCTTCACTAATTTGCATGGCATTGGCACTTATAGTTGTTAGTTGCAAAGTCGTGTCCAACCCATCGCGACCACATGGACAACATTCCTCCAAGCCTTCCTGTCCTCTACCATCCTCTAGAGCAGTGCTTCTCAACCTTGGCCCACCTGAAGATGCGTGGATTTCAACTCCCAGAATTCCCCAGCCATCTCTGCTGGCTGGGGGATTCTGGGAGTTGAAGTCCACGCATCTTCAGTTGATCAACATTGAGAAACACTGCTCTAGAGTCCATTTAAGCTCATGCCTACTGCTTCGGTGACAGCATTGGCACTAGTAGTTGATATAACATTTGCTTTTAAAAATTAATATCATTGGAGAATAGCTTTTGCACGTCCATCTTTCACCTATTAAGAGATTTTTTTAAGTTCCCCTCACAGCCATTCAAATGATATCAACATTATATCTTAATACTATTTCCAGTCATTTTAATTTCTATTTCTGATTCTCTCCTAGTTTTATCCGGTATATTCTGCATATAAGCTAAATACCGGTAGACAGGATGACACTGTGTTTTCCATTCTTCCTTACAAACTGCAAGCAGCATCTCAAGAGCAGTATCTAGAGTTGCCCAAAGTCATTGACAGAGATGGGCAGCCATAGAAATTGAATGAATGAATGCATGAATGAATGAACAAACAAACAAGCAAAATCTTGTTCTGCTGGAATTTCATAAAACTCTTCCAAATTGCCCAATATTTTCTGGGGTTCACTTAATTTCATATTAAGTTGCCCAGAGCCACCTCGATAGTGAGATGGGCAGCCTATAAATCTAATAAATAAATATATATTCTAAAATATTTGGTTCCAGCTCAGTCAAGATACTGAAACAGAGATCTTTGGGCTGAATAGGGTCAGAAAATAAATAGAAACAGATAAAACATTGGTTAGATATAGCATCATCGACACAATGAACATGAATTTGGGCAAATTAGGGAGGTCCCTGGGGTCACAAAAAGTTTAGTCTTTGTGACTATACAACACCATAGCGACTAAACAACAACAAAATACATTACTAAAGACAAACAAATAGAAGTTTCAGTGTCTTATTTGGGAAAAGGATGGTTAGTCCTTCCGTCTCATATTCTGGGGAAAACAGTTCAAACTGCTTTCAAATTCTTAATTTATTCCCTATGAAATGAATGCCAGAATCTGGGCATATGATCGCATTTTGGGTGCTTGACAACTGGCTCAACTTTATGACTATTTGTAGTGTTCTGCAGTCACATGACTGCAATTTTTTACTTTTTTGCCAGTTTCCTCACTTACCTCCAATTCCGGGCAAAAAAAAAATGCCCATTAGGTATAACGGATTTGTTTAACTACCATCATGTTTGCTTAAAAATTTCTGAAACAAAAATGCCAAAACATTTATCCAGTCATGTGATACTTCAACTTATGACTGCAATTTTAGGTTCAATTATGGTCAGAAATCAAGCACTACTTATGTTTTCTTTTGATGCTGTTGGAAGAAATACAATACAATAGCACAGTTGGAAGGGACCTTGGAGGTCTTCTAGTCCAGCCCGCTGCCTAGGCAGGAAATCCTATACCATTCCAGACAAATGGCTATCCAACATCTTCTTAAAGACTTCCAATGTTGGGGCATTCACAACTTCTGCAGGCAAGCTGTTCCACTGATTAATTGTTCTGTCAGGAAATTTCTCCTCAGTTCTAAGTTGCTTCTCTCCTTGATTAGTTTCCATCCATTGCTTCTTGTTCTACCCTCAGGTACTTTGGAGAATAGTTTGACTCCCTCTTCTTTGTGGCAACCCCTGAGATATTGGAACACTGCTATCATGTCTCCCCTAGTCCTTCTTTTCATTAAACTAGACATACCCAGTTCCTGCAACCGTTCTTCATATGTTTTAGTCTCCAATCCCCTAATCACCTTTGTACATCTGGTTCAGTTCTAAGCATGGAGAAAGACACTGGAACCATGGAGGCTGATTGGAAAGATGGTTTATTGATAAACAGGAGCACATATGTTTGAGGTCCTGGACAGCTGACCACATGGAGTGGAGTGAGGGTTATTTATACCCTCTCTTGGGCCTTGTCCTTAAGCTTCCTGTTCCTGTGCAAAAAATGTATTCTATTGGCTGTAGTCAGATTCCCATGGGGTCAGGTTTGTCTGAATCAAGTTTGGTTGAAGCCTGGAGGGTGATGCAATGTCCTCAGGTGATTTTGCAATGCAGTGAGTCCTGCTGCTAGATAATCATATTATGTCCTGGAGGGTCATGTCTTAATCCCATCACCCTGGAGCTGAAGGCCTTTTGTTTTGTAGATAGGCTGGCCCAGTCCTTCTCAATGGGCACCAAATATCTGCTGGGGGCAGGAAGTAGAAGCTCTGAGTTTCTGTCTTCTTTAATATTTCTATTTCTCTTTTAGGGGAAATATAATATTTCCTAGAATATTTCATTCTTCTAAGAGGGGTGGGTGCTAACTTTCTATAGGTAGGTACTACTTTCTATTATGCCACAAAGGAGCATAGAACTGTTGGGCATCAGTTTCATCTGCAGTTATACCACAGATCTGGATCACTATAATTTCAAAAGAATTACCATGACTCAAACCAAGATTATTTTGTCATTGAGTCTAGCACTTCTTTATTAATCATGACATCTACTGTTGCTTCCACAATTTTAATATCCACAGTAGATGCTCCTCTTATGTTAAGTGAACCATTGGAGTTCACTGAATGCCAGAATTTCAGCGTTCAGTCTTGACATTTTTGCGCTGATATGGTTCTGACTTTCAATGTATCAATACCCTGTTTCCCTGAAAATAAGACCTCATCAGATAATAAGCCCAATCGGGCTTTTGAGCACATGCGCTAAAATAAGCCTTCCCAAAAAATATTGCAACACAGCAGCAGCCATGAAGTGACCACGCTTGTCACCTCTAAAATATTAAGACCTTCCGGAAAATAAGGCCAAGCACGGTAACACGGTAGCAGGTATATATTTCAGCAGCATATTTCCTTTTGCCTTTGGACACATCAACCCAATCACAGCAATCACACACATACAGTGCCTTATAACGATCCTCGGTTCTTCCATAGCAGATTTGTTGGATAGATTCTCACCAATGGAACTCACATTCCAATATCCTATCATCATTGTCCAGGTTGTGAGTATTTATTTGGTTTTCTTGGAACAATATTAGAAAGATTGCTATTTCTTTTTCATTTCACACCAAGAACAATGATGGGTCCTTGATAGTCTCTGAGCTTGCTTGTTTCCTGCAGATGTTTCATTATCCTAACTAGGTAATATCATCAGTGCTGTTTTCTGTCAGTTTATATTCTGATGCCTTGCCTGTCTGTGTGGGTGGGGGTGGTCTTATCTTTTTTGCATATGCAAAAGAGATAATCAACCAGCCCAAAAGAGAAAAAGACTCCAGCACCTCTCCACCAGTAATCAGCACTCAGATCAGCATAGATTAATTCCATACCAGCAATCAAATAAGCAATACCCCAATCAAGAAACTGCCAAAGAATCATCAGTAAACAGCCCAACCAAAGATTCTCTAAGACCTCCCCCGCCCACCCAGACAGGCAAGGCACCAGAATACAAAACGACAGCAAACAGTCCTCCTTGCTAGACAACTAATGATGTTGCCTAGTTCGGGTAAGGAAACATTTGCAAGAAAACAAACAAGCCCAGAGAGCATCAAGAACCCCTCATTTCAACCCTGAGCTACAAATATTCTCCTTTGTTGGTTCCCAGAACAATGCATATATTAATAAAATAACACAAGAGAATTATCAACACAAAATTCTATGCAGAAATGGGTATTGCTGCCACACATCTTTTTCAAAATTCTGCCAAATCAAGGGAATGAAAGAGGACTTGGCATAACAATTACAGGTAGTCCTCGACTTGCAACCATTCATTTAGTGAGCATTCAAAATTACAACAGCATTGAAAAAAATTACTTATGACCCTTGTTCACACTTTTTTTCAACTGTTTTTTTCAACTGTTGCAGCATCCCCCTGGTCATGTGACCAAAGTCCGGGTACTTGGCAGTGGTGGGTTCCAGATCCCGTCGCAACCGGTACGCTGCGATGAGGCCGGGCATCCACCTCGGGCACGCACCCTGTGCATGCATGCGCACCCACCGCCCTGCGACACTCCAGCTGCTCGGCTGAGGTCACACAGGCACCATATGCTGCGCACACATGTGCAAATGGCACGGTTGGCTTAAAAGCAGGTAAGAAACACGCGAGGGGGCAACAAAACACCATTCTGGTACGGTGGCCACTGCTCCCAGCTGCCACCGGTACGCCTGTACCAGGACGTACCGGCTGAAACCCACCACTGGTACTTGACAACTGGCATGTATTTATGATAGTTGCAGTGTCTGATCACCTTTTGTGACCTTCAGACAAAGTCAACAGGGGGAGCTATTAATGTTACTAACTTAACAACTGCAGGAATTCACTTAATCATTGTGGCAGGAAAGGTCATAAACTGGGGCAAAACTCACTTATCAACTGTTTGGCTTAGCAACAGAAATGTCAGGCTCAATTGTGGTTGTAACTCAAGGACTACCCGTACATTAATAAAAGAAAAGGCTGAAACTGACAGGCACATGGAAACTAAGGAGACAAAAAATACTAGCACCAAATGAAAAAGAATTCAGCTGGATCTATTCCCAAATGCTGCCCTCATTTTGCAACAGAGGCTCAGTGACCAACGCTGACAAAACATCTACTGGAATTATACCAATGGCTCTGACTTCATTTTTTTCCCCTCACAAATCTATCCCTTAGCAACTTGCTGGCTAATTCAAAGCAGTACAATAAAGAAATTTCAAATGGAAGCAGCTGTCCCTATAAGCTTGTAAACACTCCCACAATGGATCGCAGAGAAGTCATCATAGGTTAGGAACTAGAATGAAAAATAGATAATAAGAAAAAGTGGGAGAAACATATTGATTCCCTGGACTAGAAAATAATGTGTGAAACAATTGATACAAAATGATGCTTTCCAGTGACATTAGGAAATGGATGGCATATACCCTCTTTTTTTCCCTGCATAATACTTGCTCTCCTCTTTTTTTCCAAGGACAATAGGGCAGCTTGCCAGTCTACAGGGCTGCCCACTGCATATTAACGAGATTCACCACAGCCAATTCATTATAAATCCAAAGAGGTCTTGTGCCACTTTTCAATTCCAGAAACTTGAACAAAGTGCCTTAAAAAGGGAGAGAAACACTGTATTGGTTTAAGCAGTCAAAATGTCAAACAGTTAACATCCGGAATATTATTACTAATATGGCCTCACCAGAGAATTTCTGATAGAGTCAGCCCATCTATTGGATATATTATTTTTAAGAGATGTTCAGAATATTTTGAAGTGTTTTCATGTAAATTATTGTAGTTCGCTCAGCAATACATTTTTTCAAAGTTTGTTGGCTAAATACTCCCTGTCCTATTTTGAGAACAAGAAGAAATAGAAAGGATGGCCTCTTTTGAACCAAAGATACAGGTACTGTTAAAAACTGTAGAGACTCCTACCACTTTCTCTTTTTTTAAAAAAAGCAGCACACACTAACAGACAGATAAGAGAATAACAGAGTTGGGAGGGACCTTGGAGGTCTTCTAGTCTAACCCCCTGCTCAAGCAGGAAGCCCTATAGCATTTTAGACAAATGTCATCCAATCTCTTTTTAAAAACTGCTAGTGTTGAAACATTCACAATTTCTGGAGGAAAGTTGTTCCACTGATCAACTGTTCTAATCAGGATAAGTTGCATGTGGGAAATAGTTCATTTTTTATGTCATTAATTATTAGATTTATTTCCCATATTTCATCTGCAAGGATAGGGTGAAATATAGTAAACAGCACTCTCTCTTCCAATTTCTGAAAAAGTCTGGGAAAACACCTTGCACTGAACAGAGGACTAGACTAGATGAGTTCTGAGATGTTTTTCAATTCTATGATTCTATAATGATGCAGCTGGAAGGAATTAAGATAACTATGGGATTTCAAGATAAAATAACTGGCAAATAGCCTCTTTAATGATCTCTTACAGAAGCCATTGGAAATTAGACAGAAGATTACGAGTACCTTTTGGGTGACAAGCTGCCCAATTTAAACAGGTAAAGAGGATAGAGTATCCTTCACTCCTTTTTATATGAAAGGGTATTTCCTATGCCGTCTTCATACCTAACGTATGAAAAAGGAACTATTTCTTTTTAACAAAAAGAAAAGAAAAATCAAAAAACATAATCAGCACTCCTGTTTGAGTACCGTATATTCTTTGTTGTACACTGCTAGGGAAAGGAGGTACAACGCAATGTTGAAGATTCCTAGTTCCACATAAAAGAACTAAATAAAAACTGCACTGTGAATGCAGAAGTTGACAGAATCGGTAAGAAATGGTTGTTTTCTGGCAGAGACTGGATTCCTTCTTCTAACTCTTTACATTTTACCAGCATCCTGCTCTCACTTACGGGGTACAGGACAAAGGGCTTGTTATCAATGTTGGCTCTGAAGTTGCCTTTGCTCTCTTGACTTTCTTTTCAATATTCGCCCTTTACTTGTGCGTTTGGGCCTTTATCCACTGTTCTTTTTATACCTGTTTTTAAAAGCCAAGCTTTCTTTTCTGCTGTGAAGAACTTTCCTTAGCTGTACTTACTCTAAAAACAAATGAGTATTCAAGGGTTGATCTACCCAGAAGTCAGTGCAAAGCAGTCAACAATTATTTGATTGACAGAAAGGTCATGGCAAAGAAATAAGGCCTAGCCTAGCCTTCCCCACCACATGCTTTGAAAGTGCAGGGAAGTATTTTGTTTTATTTTAAATATAAGGTAGTAGCTGCTTTGTTTTTGGTTTAATATGTTCTTCAATCCCATACACTTACTGTAGCTTGTGCACAATGACTTAAAAATTTAGAATGCAGCACGAACATAACAAATTTCAGATTAATGAACAAATTATGAATAAGCAAACTACACCATGTACTGATGTAATGAAATGCATGAATGACCTCGGGGAGTGAAGGAAATATTCTGTTGCGAGAGGCAGGAGCCTGCAGTCACTTAACAGTAAGAGAAAAAAAAAAAAGGAAATATACACTCTAATGGTTCAAATAGTAAAAAGTGAAGGCAGGAAGTTTGTGCCTTCAGACTTGCAATGTAGCCTTACAAGAAAGAATTAGCGCATATTGTCCTGCTTCCTGTATAGTTTACTTATAAGGGCTGATAGCTACATAAAGCTAGCATGTATTAGTGTCCAACAAAAGCCTCCTCAAACCACACAGAGCTAATTGCATTTTTCATCTCTACCTCAACTACTGCTCTGCTTTGGTTGCTTTCCTTACCACTTCTCAGAACCAGCAGCCATGCTGGCTGGGAATTCTAGAGCAGTGTTTCTCAACCTTGGCAACTTGAAGATGTCCGGACTTCAACTCCCAGAATTCCCCAGCCAGCACTTGAAGATGTCCGGACTTCAATTCCCAGAATTCCCCAGCCAGCGAATGCTGGCTGGGGAATTCTGGGAGTTGAAGTCCGGACATCTTCAAGTTGCCAAGGTTGAGAAACACTGTTCTAGAGTCTTCAAACATATCTGAGGAAGCAAGTTGGGGAAGGCTCCGCTAGAATTACTTGAAGTTTTTAGTCTTTCTTTACTTGCTTGTGCTATTTTCGGCAGTCAAAGAAAATTATTCCAAACTTTTTCAAACATTGGTTGCTGTTTATCAGCAGAATATATTTCATGCACCAACAAGTAATACATTTATTCTGCCACATGTACCTTTCTGAACTTATCATTAATTATCTTCAAAAAAGCACTAAAACTGAAAACATTCTGAGATTACCATTGTACTGATACACCTTTTATGACTCTATGAACAGTTGTAGGTTTTTTTCCTTGAATAATTTTCATTTTGGAAAAAAAAATGTGTCTTGTTTACACACAAGACACACACACACACACACACACACACTCACCATCTGGTGAGTGCCGAAGCCACAGTCACAGATGAGACCCAGAGCACGCACGACTACATCAGTAAGATGGCACCTAAAGATGAGCTGCTGAGAGAATGCCTGAGGCAGCAGCAGATGTGGGAGGAAGATCAAGCAGAGGAAGTGCCATGGCAAGATAAGACCCTGCATGGGATATACCATCGACAGATAGCTGAGGTAACAGACATTGGGAAATCCTATCAGTGGCTGGAAAAGGCTGGACTAAAAGACAGCACTGAGGCACTGATCATAGCAGCCCAAGAATAGCACTAAGCACCAGGTCCATAGAAGCAGAGGCCCATAAGCCCCAAAGTGCAGGATGCACAGACAAGCCCCAGAAATTGTTAAAAGAGAGAAAGATCATACTTGGTAGGGGTCTGAACTATCTGCTTGTGAACCACTCTGTAATTTAGGCCAAAGGCTACAAGTTATCCAAATCTTGATTCTATAACTAGAAGAGAATTTAGGATAGTTGTTTATTACAAGTCTCTTTGTTGGCTTTCTTTTCTCCATACTATGTACTCCAGATGTAATGGACCCCAATTCTTGTAATACCCAGCAAACTGGGGATTACGGGAATTGTAGTCAAGAAATTCTAAACAGCATTAATGTAGGGAGAGGTAGGTTAGAACCTTATCAAGGCATAAGAAAAAGAATAGTTGTCGTTTTCTCTCTCTGAATCAATTTGTCACCCTAATCAGAGGCTCAGAAAATAAATCTAGAAAAGTAAAAAAGATATTAATTCAATCCATTACCTCTTCTGAATTCTCTGTTGCATTACCTCCATCCTTCCCACTGCTGCTGCTGGCCTTTGTAGTGCTTTTAGTAGATTTTGGAGGCTCCTAGAAGAAAGGCAGAAGAAATGAAAGATACAAATGCAGAACCAGCCAAACATATTTAGATGCAGTGATCCACAAAACTGTCCTCAAGATAGGTACCATGCAAGTGAAAAACAGGCACTTTCCTATAAACAAAACTGCTATACTGTACCATATTGCACAAACTCATGCAAATAGAAATCCTTTTCCCAGCATAGGATAGATCTGGGCAAAGCAAATCACTCTTGAGGCAGTTCCCCAGAATGATTTATTCTTCTCCTTTTAGAATGGTCACCCAATTTTGTTAAGCCCTTCCCTCTACCCCACCCTGCAAAAGTGCCTTTTGACTGTAGTTTTAAACTAAACTGTTGAGTCTCTGCTGGACTCTGCCAAGACAAGTGAATCTAATTGATATTTCCCGTGGGATAGTTGTATTTTCCTAGACAGTAAAAATTAAGAGAGAGATTTGTGGTGGTTTAAACATCAACATTATTTATCAAGTTTGGTCACCTCTAAATATCACAAGCAGGGGTGGGTTTCTCGCCCCGTTCCAACCGGTTCGGTTGGAACAAGGCCGGCGGCGTCCTCGCGGACGTGTGCGGCGTCCTCGCGCACGCGCACGGCGCACGCGTGCACGGCGCACGCATGCGCACTAGCATCTGTGCGATGCTCCAGCTGCTCCTGGAGGATCGCGCAGGCGCTGTATGCATCCTGCGCATGCGTGGAAGCGCAGAATTCGTCAAAACCAGGTAAGGAGCGGGAGCGGGTGCGCGGGCGCGCGTGGGGGGGGCCCTTTGCCGTTCCCGGAAGTTACTTACTTCCGGGTTCGGCGACCAACCGGTTCGCAGGGACCGCCGCGAACCGGTTGAAACCCACCCCTGATCACAAGGTACATAACAGTTGCATATTCTGAAGTAAACTACAATCTACAAAAATATAGTCCACAATAAATCTGTTAGACTTATTGCCAGAAGAGATTTGATAGGTTTTGCTACCAAAGAGAGCAAGGCAATGAAAATAATAATAGCTGAATTGGTACTACTGGTTGTTGTGGAGATAGAGAAACTAGAACTGACATAATTCTACTTTTATGACAAGAAAAAAGAAAGTATAACTATCATCATTCCAAGCAAAGGCAAAAAAGTTCCCACCTACCCCCTAAGTTTTCAAAACACATTGTCAGATGTACAGTAGTTTTTTAAATGACTTTTTAAAAAATCTGTCATTTATGGCAACAGCACAATTCTAATAATGTATGTTATTGTATTTTGTTCAAAAAATTTGAATATTGTGTTTCACCTTACAGACTACATAGCCTGCTAGTGGATTAAACTGCATGTATGTTATTTAGGTGCTATGAATTGTGTCTTTTTTTCTTAGTTTAATTTAGACTTGTATCATTCTTCTTAACTAATAGGATGCACCCAAATTATGTTAAGACTGTGCAAAAGTTTACAAAGTTGATATTTAGAAACATATTTAAAAGAGGAAAAATATAAAATGTAGAAGAAAACTCTAGAACACACACAATATACTAGCAGAAGACGTCCTACAAATGTCTTCTAAGACAAAAGCCTTGCTGAAATCAACTGAGCATAGTTGTAAAAATGTGTAAAGACTAAAAGTAAATGTGTCAAGACTAAGTACATGAAAAATATATTAAGCTCGAAATACCTGTTTCAAGTTTGAAACAAGCTTTTCCAATCCTACCAGAACTGTTCCAACCTACTTTAAAGTTAAAATGGCCATTTAGCACTGAAAGCACTTTCAATGATGTTTGAATTTAAAATGTTTTATATACAAAGTCAAAGGTATCAAGCCATTTGTTGCCAGCTCAAACTGTTGACACCTGTAGTCTCTTTTACACTGCTAAGATGCAGTTTTCCAGGTTTTAAACAGCTATCTTTCTCAGTTGGATTACAAAAACACAGCCGACCTCAAATAATACAAAGACATATTTGTTGCTATCTAGGACACATCCAGATTTTTACAACTTAGACAGCACTATTGCTAGTTCTAGACAGAACTATTGTACTTTAGACATAAACTTGAAATCTGCAAGGAAAGCATGATCATTTTCCATTACTGGACATGCCATATTTCTCAATCTTAGACTTAGCATGACTATGTACTCTACAAGGGGTATCTCTTCTCTGCAACTGATCAATGCATTTCTGCCATGTACTATATATGCATTCATGAACTTTACAGATATTAACTTGCATTCCATTAATGTTCTTTATTGGTGTGCCCTTTTATTATTTGATCAGATCTGTGCTTATACTCATCTTCCTGATGTACCTTTTGTAGATTTCTGCCACCTAGAGAAACAAAGCCTACCATCTACTTGCAACTGTACACAACTGCATAAGTAAAGTCCATTACATGATTTTGTAATGTCCATTACATGTGCCCATTTAAAATCTACAGGTACTCAACTTACAACCATTTATTTAACGACCATTCCAAATTACGAAAGCACTGAAAAAAGTGAGTTACATTAATGATCATTGGAGTGTCCTTGTGGTCATATAACAAAATTCAAGCACTTGGCAATCAGCATATGTTTATGACAGTTGCAGCATCCTGGGGTCACATGATCGTTATCTGCAACCTTCCCAGGGGTTTCCAACAAGCAAAGTTAGGAAGGATGACAGATTCGCTTAATGACCACATTGCTTTGTGATGGAAGTTCAGGTCCTAACTGTGACCATAAATCAAGGTCCACTTATACCAGTATCCTCAGCATCTACACAATGTATTTTGCATCTATCTGCACATATGGCATACAAAATATTTGCTGACACAAAATACTATCAATACTATTTGTTCAAAATGCTCCTTTCTCAAACATACCAACTTAAGCATGCCCACACACTTGTATTGTTGTATGCTATTCAAGTACGTGCACCATTGGAGCATTATGTCAGCCTGCACATGCACAGCCCTTGAATTTGCTTAATCTCCAGCTCCTTACTTAGCAATGTTTTTGGAACAAGTACACAGTTTTGTCTATATCTATCTTAGGTACTGCACAATCTAGTAAGAATGGCAACAATAGCTCTGATGTGTTCTACAACTTCCTAAGTGTGCAATGCTGGATAAGAGGGCAGAGTCTCTCTAAGACTACCAATGGTACCTTCCATAAAGATGAATGTAAGGCCTATCTATGCCATAGTGTCTATCTCATGCAAAAACCTGCATGAACGTGGAAGGCCAGTAAATACACGCCTAACAAAGAGAACAGCGCTTTTGCAACTACTCGCCTATTAAAAATCTCTACTACCAAAGTGAGAATGTGCATTTTGTTTTCACTCTTTGTAGCATGATCTTCTGTATTGCAAAACCGGGCCAATCTCTACTAAATCCTCTCTCATGTTTCCTCAACCAACCCTCCTCCTCTGTTCCCCACCTCCGCAATTGTCTATGCATCGTGCAGTTGTCTCCCCCCACACACCCCCACCCCGCCGCTTTTGCACATCTTAATCTTGAGCTGTAATCGTACGAGCCCCCGGCATTTTCCATTCCGCGATGCAGGTACATCCACGGTCCTTTTATTTATGAACAGGCCACTGAAACGCACAACTTCGATCCGCCTTTCCTCTTTGGAGGTTCCTGCGGGAGCGGCGCCCGTAAGCCGGCTTTTTCTCCAAGCGCCTCGCTCTACACAAACCCCACCGCCAAAGGCCTTCGCCAGAGGTAATCTAAACTGCATTGTCTGCACCGTGCGTGTCAGTATAAGCGCGCCGGGCGACGTTTGTATGTGTGGCAAACCTAGGTCTGATTGCACGCAGGTATGCCTTGATCGCTTCCTGGAACTGTTGCACGACGCGGATCCTGCCTGCGACGCCCGAAAAGGGCTGCCGTGACTCTTGCACATAAAAGTGCTGCAGCAGCCCCCGTACCCGCCCTGCCAGCCTGCGGCTTGAGACGCGCGGGTGGGGAGGCTCCTCTCCCGGCGGAGGCCCCGGAGTCGGTCTTTGCCAGGCCTGGGCATGTTTTTTGCACTAGGGCATTTCCGTCCTCCTAACATAGCATCCTCCCGACCTACCCGTTTGCCCCCCTCACCTTCTCTTTTTTCAGCTTGTAGGGCATCCCGGATCTTGAAAGAACTACGAGCTGACCCGCTCGGCCTCTCCCGCCGGCTCGGCCTCCTTCTCTCGGTTGTCCTCACTGTCGCCGCCTCCCTCTGCGCAGGAGTGGCAGATCGTGGCGATTGGGCCTACTGCCCCAAAACCGCCTGACGACTGATTCGTCACTTTTACTTCATTGGCCAGAGGTCATCGCCATGAATTTTCTCATTGGCTGCTTATCTCAAGAGGCTTTTGAAGGACAGGAGAGAGGCGGGAGAGACTGGGAGAGGTTTTGCCAGTTTGCAAAGCAATTGTGATTGCGGGAGGGGGGGCACAAAATGCTCGGCGGCTTTGGGCAGTGCTGGGATTGGCAGGATGTGCATCGGGGTCGCCATTCCTGCTTTAAAGAAGTTGGAAGGGGCGCGTGAAATGTGTACAGTACACGGGAGTCATTTGTGAAATAGCGGACTATCGGTACAATGTAACACAGGTTTTCTGTGTCATTGTCAAGGAGAAACAGCCCAATAGACAAAATTCCTCGGAGAAATTCGTCAGGAAGCTACTGGGAAGAATGACAACTGCATTGCAGTTAATTTTGCTAGCATTTTTTTTACAAATTTGATATGAATATATGTTCTTCATTATCTCGTGATGTTTTGGTATTGCTGATTTGTTGACACTGTGCCAATTCGGTACAATCATTTCTTACAAATATGAAAATAAAAGTATCCTATAGTTATTCTCTGATACAATGCAAATTAAAATTTATGCAGAGTAATTTTAGTGAGTTTAAATTTCATGGAAATTTATAAGAAAAAAAACTAGATTATTCCATACCCACTGGAAATGATTTCCCCCCACTTTTTTGGTATAGGGTTCAATAAACGTCATCCAGGCTGGATTTACACAGTTGGTTGCATTAGGCCTTGGTTTTCATTGGGCCGAAAATGAAAACAAGGCTGGAATTTAAAGCACCTTTGCTGGGCTTATGGATCTCATACTCATTGGAGAAAAGCAATATAAAATTAAATAGAATTCAAATGTTATGGAAAAAGTATATCTACACTTAAAATAATTATTCACACATCATGAAAATGTGTTCTATTAAGTGCTATTATTTACCATATAAACTTCAGTTGCTGTGATAAAACATGTTAAGCAAACAGAACCAAATCATAAATGTTACAGATTAATACAATTTTGCCAAGCTATTCAGTGACTTTTTCATCAACATGATTAGGTCAGTTAGAAATCTAGTCTTTAGATGGGCTGTATAGAAATTATAATGAAAAACAATAGATCGAAATACTCAAAGTAGTTTGAGAAGAAATTGTGAAGATTTATAAATATTACAATCTTGGAAACTTATTTTCCCTTCTGAAATTAAATGAGCATGTGCAGTTTATAATAACTCTATTGAGTTCAGCTAAATTTATTTCTAACTAAAAATACAAAGGACTAGATCAGCAACATATGTGGCAAATATATGCATTCTATAATATTTAATAGAATTTATTCCCCAAAATGTAAGTATACAATGCCAGTTTAAAAGGATTCGTAGCAATAGCTATATGATTAGATAAACCCACAAAAATGTTATGATCAACAGTAATATTCCTGTGGTATTATAACAAATATTGTATACTTGCACAGATTCTGAACATCACAAAGATACTAAAATGGATGGTGTAAGAATGGGCAGAAAGATCAGTCCTTGAGCATTATTTTTAAGCATACTTAGCAGAAATAAATGGTTGAACAGAATGATCTACGTAGGGGTGTCAAACTCAAGGCCTGTGGGCCGAATTCAGATACTTAGATCTGGCTTGTGGAGCCGCTCTAGGAACAGGGAAGGACCAGCCGAGGTGCCTCTGCCAGGGCAAATGGAGCCCGGGAGAGTTGCGCATGGCCCTCCCAGGTTCTGTTTTTGGCCATGATGGCCTCCAGCCCTCTGCCAGCGAAAATGGAGCTCGGGGGCCATGCCTGTTCCCACCCCCGCAAGGGTCCGTTTTTGGTCACAATGCCTACAGCCCTCTGCCAGTCAAAACAGAGCCCAGAGAGTTGCAGGAGGCTGTTGCGGTGAAAAAAGGGGCCCAGGGAGGCGTGTGTGGCCCCTGAGCTCCATTTTCACTGGCAAAGGGCTACAGAAGGCTGCAGTAGCTGAAAATGGAGCCTGGGAGGGCCATGTGTAGCCCTCTCAGGCTCCATTTTCACTGGCAGAGGAACCTCGTTTTCACTGCAGAGGGCATCCAAGAAGGGAAAGGAGAAAGGGAAAAAGGAAAGACAAAGAAAAAGAAGGGAAGATGGGAAGAAAGCAAGGAAGGAAAAAGAAGAAAAGGGAAGGAAGAAGAAAGGTAAATGAAGAGGGAGGGAGGAAAGGAAGGAAGGAAGGAGATTATAACAAAAGTGAGGGAGTGTCTGAGGGAAGTCCTACCTTGGCACTTGGCCACCACTGGTGCCCCCTACATGACTGATGTTGAGCTGGCCACACACCCCCAGCAACACCACATTCCAAGGTCAAACACAACTCTAATGCAGCCCTCAATGAGTTTGATACCTCTCATCTACAGTATTTAAATATGGTTCTGTAGGAAGTTATAACCCACCCCTCTCCTAGAAAAATGAAATATCCTGGGAAATATTGAAAAGGCAGAATATTATATTTCCCTGGATAATAAATGGAGAAACTTATTTTTAGGCAGGAAACAGACTCACTCTTAATAGCTTCCAACTTGGTCAAAGGGTCATTACAGGCCTGAGTCAGTCTAGTCTACATAACAAAGATCTCCCCACTTCATCTCCAGGGTGATGGGATTAAGGCATGATAGTATTAGACCTTTACTCATCTCACCACAGGGCACATGGGAAGAAGCAATGCTCAACCAAACTTGGACTCAAAGCAGTATATAGAGTTGCCCCTGCATGGCCCCATGGGAGTCTGACAACCAATCAGAATACAAGCTCCAGATCAAAGGCCAGAGAGGGCATAAAACCAGGGACTTTCTGCATCTCAGTCCCCCTTTTCTTCTTCACCCAACATCTTGAAGCATGTGATCACCTTTTCTGTTCAGGACTCAAGCCATGTGATCCTGTCCACCATTAAACCATCTTTCCAAGCAGCCTCCATGTTTCCAGTGTCTTTTCCCCCACTTGGAACTGAGCCCAGAAGGACATTTCTTCCAACAGTTCTAAAATGGAACCAGCCAAAGGATTCTCAGATCTTCTCGGACTGAAGGGAGGAAGGGGAATGAGAGAAGGCTTTTTCTTGCTTGATATCTGAGACTATTATTTATGCCATATCCTCATGCTAGAAATTCCATGACTTCATCATCCAGGGGGGAACTTATTTCAGTATATATTGCTGAAATGACTTGACCACAACAGAGTTTGAAAATAAGGGCTGTCAAAAGTTATAAAGGTAGACACTTTATAAGGCACAATGCGCCCAAGAATTCAATTCGCAATAGAGAGATTTGAAGCATATAGAATCTAAGGTTAACAATATGTTTGTCAGATAAGTCCCAATAAGAACAAACCAGTCATACCCTGCCTTCTGGTGATCAGGAAATGAGTAAAACCATAGGAATATATATTAATAGTCTCCCCTGTGAGGCAGAACTTCTAATATGAGGGCATGACAAAGATAGCAGCTCTATCTCTGAAGGCTGAAGGCTCAGACAAGGAAGGTATATGCCACCCATGGATTGTCCAGATACTGCAGGGCAGCATAAGAATAGACAAAACAGATCAAACTCTGTGACCCAGGCTTAAGTAAGGAAATTACTAAGGATAGCATGATTAAAAAGGTACTGCATCCTCAGAGATGTAGAGAAAGAAGTTCACAACTGGGTGATATACATTGGGTTATCATGATTTTGCCTGATCTTTTCAATCTGTCTGGCATTCTTGGATAAAAACCAAGATCAAAATATCGCTCTGAGGTCCAAAATACAGAAAAGTCAGCAAATATTAGAGTCAGGGGATCTACCAAAGAGGAAATAAAAAGAAAAGTCAAGTGAAGAGCTCCTGCTTGGTTGTGTAGAATAGTAATCAAAAGAATAAAAAATGTGCATTTATGCACAAATATCACATTCTATCCACAGTCTTATGCCAATTTCTGTTTTGGCCAAATGTATCTTCATATTACTCATATATGAAAAGATGTAGAAAGAGAACTTCCTGCTGCTCTGTAATGTCTATTTTTGTGGATGTTAAGGACAGGATGTTGACAATCTTTGGAACATATTTATGGGTTTCTAAAATGCTTTGATCCCACTAATACTTCTCGCAACAACGTCAATGGATGCTCTTGCTTGCTATGGCAAGCTTTCTCTTATTGGCTTGCATTACAGTAGCAGCTGCCACTTTTCTTGATAGATTTCAGTGTGCTTGGCTTTCATCCAAATATGGATACTCTGGCAGCTCGGCAGCTCAGCAGTATCTGCTGGGTGGCTAGAAAATGATTGCATTATGCATGATGCAAATCCCAAGGCCAGCCTGTCTCACATGTGCCAACCAGTTATAAGGGTCTTTGGGCAGAGTAGTGTCTAGGATGGATGGGCATTTGAAAACATCTTCCTCTTTCATGTATCCCATATGAATGTTGTTTGTCAGTTTTAGAGCACTAAATATATATCCAGATATCATCATTCCCTCCCACAAGAGACTAAAACCAAGAGCTACCTAGCTACCACATGTCAAATTGCTAGTCCCAATTATGGAAACAAAGGCTTCCCATGTCTGGCATGAAAAAAACAAGCATCTGGCACTGAAGAGAACATCCTGCAAGCAGTATGGATTTGGGATGTTGAGGATACTTGTTATTTTATGCTCAATACTTCCTTTTCTTTGCAATGAAACTACTACATGCATTTACCAAGCAATTAATCTGACTGAGGAGGCCCTTGCCAATGCACTCTTCCATATGGATAGTGTTGATCCCACTGCCTACCAAAACTCCTTTGGCTAATGGATGATTTCCTGGCCAGATGGCCTGGAGCTACTTCAATAGAACTCATAAAATGGATTGGTTTAAAGATTGATCACTTCATAATTTGCATCTCCAAACTATTATACACGAAACTAATAGAGATGGTGCTATTTTAAACATTCTGAATATGGCTTGGATCACATCTCTAAATACATGGTTCTGGTAACAAGTCACCATGGATGGTTTGTGTAACTGATCTCCTCTTATTCTTTACCTCAGTTGGGACCCAATTTCTGAGCATTCATAGGAATAATGGCTAATTTCCTGTCTGATCCCTGGTCCTGGCCTTTGGAGGCTGATGAGAACACGTATCTATGTTTCGGTGATCAAGGCAAGCCAGGTACCAGAACATTATCATTATAAAATATACTATAAACAGAATTTTTAAAGCCTGACAGAGTTTCCCTGCTTTTATATCAAAGAGAATCAAGGGAGATTTATTTTGAGTTTCTTTCTCACCTATTTTCTTTCCCAAAACTATATGGATCTTTACTTAATCATTTTTGCATTTCTTCCTGAAGGTTATCTCCATATTGCTCAGAACAGGTTGCCATGGTACCATATATTTTCCAGCTATATCTTCCCCTGACAATCTTTCTCTACACTCAGGTAAGGTTAGCAGGTGGCATTAGTGTTATGTTGGGAATCCTGACCAATCCTGAAGAGCATAACTCCTGTGAATGAGAAATGCAGTGAAATGTCAAACTTGCTTTGCTCTTAGAAAAATATACATACATACATACATACATACATACATACATACATACATACATACATACATACATACATACATATCACATTGATGGACCTGTGAACAATTTCCAGCTATTTCCACAGTCAGCATGCAAAGTCCCTACTAACCCTTTGCTAGTGACTATTCCCATATTTTAATGGGTTATTCAGAAGTTGTCACTGAGACTACCAAAATCAAGTAATTATGAGACGTTTTAATCCTTTGTATAACTAGAAGCTATTCGGGTACAAAGATTACAAACAGGAAAACCTCCACTTTCCAGGAAAACGTTTTTGGATGCCCCTTCTAATGAGCCACACAGAAAGTGTAAATGATCAACCACAATGCCTCATTATTACTAATTACTAATTAGGTGCTACTACAACTAGCACCTTCTCCTAAGCAGACATTTGGCATGAATAATTACACTTCCTATTAGATTTTCTGTTAGATTGTACACAACTTGAATGTGATGAGTCAAAGTACAGAGTGAGATTCTGCCAAAGTAGGGCATGAAAAGGATGTATGCTTCAAGAGGAGGCTTTCAGTTAATAGGAAATATGCTGTGCTGTGGCCTCAGAAACGTATGGTCCTGAATATATAACAAGCATCGACCCTACGGATATTGCATGGTGCTACAGGCTTGATGGCTGCAAGAAGGCATTCCAGAAAAGTGCTAATTCTTAAGGATGTATAACTGGAGATAGTCATAATCTGCCAAGAGTGTGTTTTGCTATTTTCCTAAGCCTGATGCTCTAGTCAGGGATGTCTAGTGAAGTTGTGACATTCTGATGTTCTGGACCTCCCTGCTTGCAGGGAAGAAGAATGAAAATAGTATCTGTGGCTACCTATGTATACAGTAGATGGGAGCCAGGGGCCTCCAACAATTGTCACAGCATCTGGTAGGAGAGTGAACATTTGGGCCTCTGAATAAGTTTCACTGATGCCTTTGTCTTCAGTGTCAAGCTACAATAACGTCCAGCCAATGCAATCCACATTTTGCTTGTATGTAGTTAGCATTTGGGCTATGTACTGAATTGTGGGCATGGACTGCCAAGTCTGCGTTATGCTATTTAATATGTAAACCTGCTAATTCAGTTACATGTCGAATAGAGCATCAATGTGTCCTGGATGTATAAAACCCCTCACATCAGAGCACAATTTTAAAAATCCAGTTTCTTTTAAGTACGGTAAGTACAGAATCTTGAAAATCATGATAGGCATTCCCCAATCTAATTCAATAAGCAGAACCGCCTTGGAATATTTCAAATCTCTTTTCTTAGCTTTTTGAAACCTGGACTGGACTGCCATCTATGAAAATAGCTATTAATGTCTCTCCTATCTTTTGGTTGTATAGGTCCAACTTTTCTCCTGTTACTTTCTCAGCTGTCCCAGTCTCCTACAGGTTGCCAGCATGTGCTCTATTATTCTTCTTATTCTCCCATATTCCACCCCCACCCCCAACCTCTTCATCTTCCCTTATGTAAGGCTTGAACAGAGCAGAAAGGTTACCTCCCTTGGTCTGAGTTTCTTGTCAATAAAGAAACTTTGTGTCTTCCAAGGTGTGGCTGTCCTTTTCTGTGTTTTGTTTTTCTGGCCAGATGAAAAGGAATGGTTGAAGAGTGGAAGAGGAAAAATAACATTTAACATTTTATTAGAGAGCCTTGAATACCATCTGCAAGGGATGGGTTTAAGGAAGTGGGGGAGGAATGAAGGGAAAATATACTGTAGGGTAGGTACAAATGAGAGAGAGGAAATGGGGCAGCAAATGGAAGTGAATAATAGAAAGCGGTGCTGTCAAATTAGAAGAAAACAGGATATAAGGATAGTGTGTAGATGTTACACATTTTTGTGTTTCTTAATGCTCAGAGCAATTTAATGGCTTCCCCCTCCCTACATTAGTGCAAGTCTGGCCAAAGGGGAAGGGGTGATTTACATCCCAAAGCTTTGTCAGGAACATAGGAGGGTGGAAGTAACCAAGGCAGAAGGGTGGTTGGATTCTGGATTCAACAAACAGTAGCACTATCTGGTTAACCTAATCTGGAACAGGGGCTATTATTATTAGATTAATTAATACTTAATCTGGCTGGATATGTTGTGTCAGCAGGACCCATGTTTTCACTGATCATAATGTGACATAACTGTTCACCAAATAGCCCAAAGCTAAAATCAGTCAAAGCACATTATAGGAGCCATGGTGGCAGAGTGTTTAGAATGCAGTATTGCAGGCCAACTCTGCCCACAACCAGGAGTTTGATTTTGATTGCTTCAAAGTTGACTCATCCTCCCAAAGTCAATAAAATGAGGACTGAGATTGTTGTGGACAATATGCTGACATTTGTAAACCACTCAAGAGGCTGTAAATCACTATGGAGAGGTATGTAAGTCTAAGTGCGTTGTTATTTCTGCTGCTAATATAACTTGGCTTACTATGTGAATTCATTATGATGCTTTTGTTTAATCATGGTCTTCTGTCTTGAATTTTTTTCCTGTTATGTTCAACATTCTAAATTTAAAAATAAAATCTATGTTGGGTATATTATCTGTGTAAAAGGAAGATAAACTAAACAATGCAATCTACACAGATGAACTGCATTACATAGCATATATATTCAGGACCATACGTTTCTGAGGCCATGGCACAGCATACTTCCTATTAACTGAAAGCCTCCTCTTGAAGCATACATCCTTTTCATGCCCTATTTTGACATTATCTCACGCTGTACTTTGACTCATCACATTCAAGTTGTGTACAATCTAACAGAAAATCTAATAGGAAGTGTAATTATTCATGCCAAATGTCTGCTTAGGAGAAGGTGCTAGTTGTAGTAGCACCTAATGTAATAGCATTAGTAATAATGAGGCATTGTGAGTGATCATTTACTCTTTCTGTGTGGCTCATTAGAAGGGGCATCCGAAAAATTTTTCTTGGAAAGTGTAGGTTTTCCTGTTTGTAATCTTTGTATCTGAACAGCTTCTAGTTATACAAAGGATTAAAACTTCTCATAATTACTTGAATTTGGTAGTCTCAGTGACAACTTCTGCATAACCCCATTAAAATATGGGAATAGTCACTAACAAAGGGTTAGTAGGGACTTTGCATGCTGACTGTGGAAATGGCTGGGAGTTGTTCACCGGCAATAGTCCATCAATGTGATGATATTCTAAGAGCAAAGCAAATTTGATATTTCACTGCATTTCTCATTCACAAGAGTTATGCTCTTCAGGATTGGTCAGGATTCCCAACATAACACTAATGCCACCTGCTAACCTTACCTGAGTGTAGAGAAAGATTGTCAGGGGAAGATATAGCTGGAAAATATATGGTACCATGGCAACCTGTTCTGAGCAATATGGAGATAACCTTCAGGAAGAAATGCAAAAATGATTAAGTAAAGATCCATATAGTTTTGGGAAAGAAAATAGGTGAGAAAGAAATTCAAGATAAATCTGCCTTGATTCTCTTTAATATAAGAGCAGGGAAATTCTGTCAGGCTTTTAAAAATCTGTTTACAGTATATTCTATAATGATAGTGTTCTTGTTCTTGTTCTACTATATGGCTGGAAGAAAGAAGCAGTATGTTTGGCTTGAAAGTTAGCCTCTTATCCCTAGTTTGCATAGAATAATGTAAGCATGCTTCAGGTATAATGAACTGCACAAATAAGCTGATAAACTAATTTAAAATCCTATCTCTATTACTACAAAGTGTTATGGGAAAGATTTAATTGACCAAAGCCATGATGGCCAGCATAAACCAGCATCAGTAAATGGTTATGTCATATGGAAGATGGCTTACTATTAAAGAACACAACAAATGCAAGAGAGAGCTAAATAAATACATTATGTGTCTGAAATGAAGAAAAAGGATATAATCAATTTGAATGAAGGATGATCTATTATGTTTATGCAGGTTTGTTGCCTTAAGTTGTTTATAAGAATAATAAAGGTGGTATAGAGAGAGCCGAAGTGGCACAGTGGTTAAATGCAGCACTGCAGGCTACTTCAGCTGACTGCAGTTCGGCTGTTCAAATCTCACCGGCTCAGGGTTGACTCAGCTTTCCATACTTCCGAGGTGGGTAAAATGAGGACCCGGATTGTTGTTGGGGGCAATATGCTGACTCTGTAAACCGCTTAGAGAGGGCTGAAAGCTCTATGAAGCGGTATATAAGTCTAACTGCTATTGCTATAAAAACAAATAAACAAGGACAATTCATTTTGTTAGTTGTTTCTTCAGCCACAGAAATGGGTAATGATAGAATCATTTACAACTACATTTCCCTACTGAGGTTGCTTTATAATTTATCACTACATCAGTGGTGAAATTCAATTTTTTTACTACCTGTTCTGTGGGCGTGGCTTGGTGGGCGTGGCAGGGAAGGATACTGCAAAATCCCTATTCCCTCCCCACTCCTGGGGCGGGGAGAGATATTGCAAAATCTCTATTCCCACCCCACTCTGTGGCCAGCCAGAGGTGGTATTTACCGGTTCTCGGAACTATTCAAAATTTTCGTTACCAGTTCTCCAGAACCTGCTGAATTTCACCCCTGCACTTCACCATGAGGTTTTCAAAGACCACTCTCTGACTACTTCGATTTTCAATTGAAGTGCATGGAAATATATGAAGGAGAGTTTCTAGAACACTAAAGATTAAGCTAAACTCCCGTTTTCATCGGGAGAGAAGGCTTTAAAAAGCCGCAAGATTTACCCGGAAGTTATACTAGGCACACATCTTATTCCCCCCCCCCCCCTATTCTGCGCTGCCGACTCCGGCGTTGCTTATACAGGTAGCCATTGGCATCTTTCCGTTCCCACGCCGATCAACTTTTTCGGTTGGGCGCTCGGGTAGAAAAACCGGTTGGCTTTAGACCGGAAGTGCTTGGAACGGTGCGGGCTTTGCGCCTTTCTCTATGGCGGAATGAAATTCCCTTCGTTTCTTCTCTAGACGTTAGTCCTACGGCTGCCTTTCCATGGCGGGGGCGGCGGCGGTGCTTCGGAACCTTGACGAGCCCGTTCCCCAGGACCTGCCACCGGCCACGGGGTTACTGGTGGCTCCGGCTAAGGCAGCGTGGACAACGGCCTGCCCGAGCGGCTTTCTAGTGTTGGCTGTACGGCCGGCAGGGACGAAGTTGCAGCCGATACTCTTGTGTGCGGCGCTGCTGGAGGCAGAAGCCTCGGCAGCGCCGGAACTCTGGCTGAGCCGGGCCTTCCTGAGGCGGCTGGGACTTGTGGCGGGCAGGGCCGTGAGGGTTTGGCCCGTGCGGAGACCGCCGTTGCTCGGCTGGGTGTTGCTGGGCTCATCTGCGGCAGGAACCGCAGGGCGGGCTTCTCGATCGTGGGCCGGCTCGAGCTCCAGCATCCTCGTACGGCGCGGGGAGATCCTGCCCGGCTCGGGACTGCGCGTATTGGAGAGTCGACCAGCTCTTCAGGGACTGCTAGGCTTTGGCACTCGCTTGGCTGTGGCGGAATGGCGAAGCGGAGTCGAGAGCCGGGACCGGAGGGACCTGCAGACGCCTTTGGTTTCCGCGTGGGCGCGCCGCGGGGAGCGGCTGGTCGAGGCGCGGCGGGGCCACCCTGCGCTGTGGGGAGGAGACCCCGCGGCAGATCAGTCTCTTTGGGTGACCCCTGGCTGCTTGCACAGCCTGGGCCTCTTCCAAGGAGAATGGGTGGTAGTGCGGAGGCGCGAGGGAGACTTGCCGGGGTGCACGGCCTCCTGTTTGGCCTCTGTGCAGGTTCTCAGGCCCCAGTGGTATTTCCCGTATGGAGAGAAGGATGACGGGCACCCCCAAGCCACAAGCGCGGACACCTTTCTGAACGAGAGTGCATTGATTCCTGCCAGTCTGGCTTTCAATCTCTCCTGCGATCCTTTGGAAGGGAACCTCCTGACTATCCAGGTGGGCGTTGCTGTGCAATAGAATTGCGAATACCTGTTAGTAGAGTGGAGTTGGAGATTTCAACATTAATTACTCAGAACAAGTTAGGTAATTGATCTATCTAGTATTATGTGGTTAACTATGGGCTTAGAGTAGCATAAAGGTCACTGGATTTAGATCAGTAGATCCCAGCTTGAGACACTGATGGTAAATCTTTTGAGCTCCTCAAAAATTTGGGAAATGCCTAACATGATAGCTTTTTCTCAAGTTCCAAAACATGGATAGATGTGTTTGTAATCCAGGATTTCCCAACTGTTGAGGTATACAGTATCTGCCTTGGGATGGCCAAGACTGAGCCCAGGCCAGACTCAAATAACTTTTTAGTTTCATTGTTAGAATAAATCCACCTTTCCTAAAGTTTCATTGTATTGTTTTCATAGTCCGATTGTGTTCATTTTGGTATTTGGATTTTTAGGGAAGATGGGTACTTTTAAAGGAGGTGTGATGGCAAAAAGTTTAGGAACTCCTGCCCGAAGTCATTTTCTTAGGTTAGATTCTTTCTGGCAACCCACTTCCCAATATACAAATCATCAGTAAAGCTGCTTTAAAAAACAAATACAAAAGCCCATGTAACATTTAACAAGTGTTTTGGAAAGTACTAATCAGGCATTGTGTGGACAGATTCTTCTGAGGAAGCCAGAGTTCATGCCAGAAAGATAATGGAATGGCTGCAGGAGAAAGGGCACCAGTCTCAGATAGTAAATAGGAGGTTGGCAGATGATGGATTCCTGCTGCTTTATTTACAAGCTGAACAGATTTATAAAGCTTTGGGAAAAATGTCCCTATTATTGGTAAATCACAAATTATTGTCATAAATATTCCAAAGCAGATCTATATTTTGATGATCAGGGGTTATCTTTAAGTTGAATTGGTAAGAAGTCTGGGTTTTCCTCCTACTTTGAATACATATGAATAGTGAGATGGCAGAGATCTATTGAACAGTGAACTGGTATAAAGGGAGGAGAGGATATAGGAATCTCTGTTGTTGCAGAAAATTCTGTTCTGCTGAATGATCATAACTTTGGATATGATATAGGTAGTCCTCGACTTACAGCAGTTCATTTAGTGACTGAAGTTACAGCAGCACTGAAAAAAGTGACATGACCATTTTTCACAGTTATGATCATTGCAGTATCCCTATATGATCAAAATTCAGATGCTTGGCAACTGATTCATATTTTATGACGATTGAAGGGGGTCAAGTGATCATCTTTTGGGACCTCAAGCAAAATCAATGGGGAAACCAGATTCACTTAATTGTGTTATTAACTTAACAATTGCAGTGATTCAATTAACAACTGTAGCTAGGTCATAAAATGGGGCAAAATACACTTAACAATTGTCTTGCTTAGCAAAAGAAATTTTGGACTCAATTATCATAAGTCGAGGACTACATGTATTTTGCTTTCAGCAGGACAAATTTTATTTCTGGTGATATTTTGAAAGCTGAAGAATTAAAAGCATATTTTATAGACTAGAATTAATTCCATTGGGTGTTATCATAGGTTATTGGAATAATTAACTTAGAAATAAAGAGATGAAAGGGGCCATTTAGTTCCAAGCACTTTATTTTGCAAGGAGGGAGTCATAAATTGCCAGGGCTTAGAAAAATGAAATACAGTAGATAGTTACAATCATTATAAGGATTAAATGTGAAAAGAATTTATATTTTGCAGGTTGCTATTAAGTTATACTATTAATTTAATCTCCTAGCTCTTAAGCACATATAGCATCATTAGAATATGGCTAATTGTCTTTTATAGAGATATGGGGAAGCTGCTGGCGTGCAAGAGATAAAAGGAAGTCGATCTTTGTTATCTGTGCCACCCATTGCCAAGGAACTACACATAGAAATTGTGACTTCACCAACATACAACACCAGAGGAATCTATGATCAAATTCTTTATCAGCACTTTCAAACTCCCAGGTTAGCCTATTAATAAAGATAACAAGTTGACTTTTGATCCATTTTATGAGATAATATTTTTTATTTTTTTTACTTAATAAGCATACTGAACAGGGTATGGCCTTACATACATGTACATGTCAGTTAATTTTTTTTCAGAGTTATCTAAGACAACCATTTGGTTTTTGTTCTGTTTTGTGTGACTGCAGGTACATGTTCTAAATTATTATCTCATAGAAATTACTCAATTTGCAGCCAATAATGCTAATTTCAAAGCATGTTTAATGTTCTTTCCAGAAACCTATATTATAAATTGGATGTAAACTGCTATTTGCTTTTTTTCTCTATTTTTCCTTTGTACATTGTTAACAAAATGATATTATTAAGTGATTTAAAGGCAGAAATATTTCATTCTGCGGAAAATATTTCTCTTATTGATTATACTTTTCTATAGCAAATCTTAATCTAATAAAGAAAGATAATTCCACATTTGAGAAGTACGTATTCACTGATGTTATTATACTATATATTGTTTCTTCAACATAATATTTCAATCATTTCCTTTAGTCCATTGCTGTATCATATATATCTTATCACTCTATCTGTCTGTCTGTCTGTCTGTCTGTCTGTCTGTCTGTCTGTCTATCTATCTTCATTCATTCATTCATTCATTCATTCATATTCCTTGGGTATTTACCTGAAAAGAAGAGTTACGTGATCATATAGCTTTTAAATGAAGGGATTGTCTTAGATTCACTGGGAATAATATAATTATATAATATAATTCAATATAATTCTTCATTATAGATATTTTTTGTAGGCTTGTACAAGAGAATGATATTCTTTGTCTCCCAACTGTTGGACATCCTGAATTCTTAGAAGAAAATGCAACAAAGTTTATCAGGTATGTTATTGTCAAAAGCTAAACGGGCTATCTACTCTTAATGTCTACACTATTAGTTTGGATTTCTTTGAAATAGCGTTTTGGAAGAACTGACTTAGAATGTTGAAACTTGTTCTGGACTTTGGTATGCTACAGTGATTTTAGAAATTAGATATTCCAAGCTGTAAAATGATAATGGCGGATATAAGTGAAATGTGATAACAATTGCAAAGCTGTTAAAAACGTGCTATCACAAAATTTAATTCCAGTTATACTTGTTGCTGATTTTATAATCAACAAGAAGGATAACTGGAATAATTAAATGTTTTAATGTAAAATTCAAATATGTGGTCCCAAATTATAACTCATTTGTTCTTTCCTTAGATGGCCAGAGCTGTGCTTCAGGGTGAAAAGAATATTACCAGCAGAGAATATACAGCAAAGTATAGGGTATTTAGCTGATACTCAGAATACTTCTTTATTCCTGGTAAGTTAGTAAAAATACATAAAATAAAAGCTTTTGGATGTCTTGTTTGTAAATGTTTGTGGTGCTCGTAGCTTAATTTTAACATTTATTTGAAAATTGTTCAGTCCTTACAGTGGGGTCTGAATTTTGCTCTGTAAGGGAACAAGATTGGGCAGTATTAGATAAGAAACTCACTTCAGCTCTTCCTTTCCACAACTGTTTTAGAATTGCCACTACTGACATGCAGCTTCTTGTATACTTTCTTATATACCTACAAGAAATATGAACTTAGACAAAAATGTCCCTTTTTGGGAGCATAAAATGATAGTAGATATAAAAACATGAGAAAAATGTAATGCTTATCATTGAGGTTTCTTTTTACTTCCAAAGTTTCACGCACACATATACCCTTTTTAGCTTTTTACAAAACTATAGACCATTTCTTTTTCCCTTTTGTTAAAATTTGGTAGGGCTGTTAGCATCAAAGTTTCTCTGCTTTTATGAATCTGGTTGAGAAAACAGGTGTTATTTTCTTACCTTGTAGGTAGGTTCTACAAACAGCGCTATTCCATCTTTTCCATCTCATAATGGCTGTAATTTTTGGAGTAGTTTGTCTCCTGCTGGGCTTTGCAGTACAGTGAAACAGCTCTGTGACATCCTTGGCCCTCATTTACACAATAGGTAAGTCATCTGTGGATTTGAGTTCTACCATATAGTAGTGTACCATCCCCCCTCCCCCCTTTGTACTGCCTCATTGCAGTAGTAGAAGGGAATGAAGAATGTTAGAAATGTATGACAGTATATAATCTCAGCAGGATCAGTCAAGATGTAATGGTCATTCAAGGTGCCCAGCTAAAGCAAGCTATTAATTGGATAGCAGCCATATAGAAAGATGCTGGAGGTGGATGATCATTTTACTGACAATAACAAAGACATTACTGACAACAACAAAGACCTAGATTGTTGGGGGCAATATACTGACTCTGTAAACATGTTAAAGAGAGCTGTAAAGCATTGTGAAATGGTACATTAGTCTAAGTGCTATTTCATATTGTGTTTCTTTTGTAAACTTTAAGGCAGCCTTTGAGACCATTTCAAGATTTTAGTTTTGGGACAAACTCCAACATATGGATAGGCACTTAACTGTTACATCTGCAAATTACACAAACCAACAAATGTTAGAGGTGGTATAGCAGCAAAGGGCAGCTAATCAATCCAATAACATCAGTGAAAGGTATGAGAAGGATTATATTTTAGCTCTATGTTTATTTAGCATTTATATCAACTCTTCCAAATATTTGAGAGATTGTCATCTACCTGCTTTCAAAGTAGTGGATGAACATCTCCTATCTTTTATTTAACAATAGAGTACGTCAGCTACTTCAAAAACCATGGAATGTTTTTTTCAAGTTTCTAATGTACATCAAATATGACACTTCTGTAAATCAGCCATTTGAAGATTATTTTGGAATCAGTGTGGGTATTTTATAAATTGCTTGTTTTTAAAACAGAGTTTGAACTCTATGGCCTAGGAAACCTAGGAGAACATCTATTTATGCCAATTGACAATTGACTGCTGCATTGCTAACACAGTTTTCAAACAATCAAAACAATGTTTATATGCATGGAAGTCACCAGAAATCAAACTGATCATATTACTGCAGTGGAGGTAGCAGAGCTTACAGGTGGCCCTTGGGCTACAACTACTCTTCAGCAAGCGTTCAAACTTATGAGAGTGCTGAACAAGGGAGACTTATTACTATTCCTTGGAGTTCTAGCCATTGCACCTTTCCCACAGTCATGTGATTGTGATCCGGGCACTTGGATTGCAATTATGGCATTGCAGCGACCTAGAGTTACATGATCACAATTTCCAAAATTCCCTGCTGGCTCACCACAAGTAAAGTCAGTGGAGAAGCTGACAGAAAGTTAGAAGTCATGGTCACATGAAGTCCTTGCTTAACAACCTGCACAGTCTTCATTTA
The DNA here is from genome assembly GCF_051295495.1 of Thamnophis sirtalis. NCBI lineage: Eukaryota > Metazoa > Chordata > Lepidosauria > Squamata > Natricidae > Thamnophis > Thamnophis sirtalis. Next base: position 38,199,435 of record NW_028261386.1, on the reverse strand, counting down.
TAATGATGACAATCAGGACTGCTGTAACTGCTGTCAGTAAGTGACTCAGTCACATATCATGCTAAGAATTATCCATTGCAGATTGGAATCTTACATGGAAGGGAGATGTCAGGTGTTCAAGTTGGTTTTAGAAGAAGCCAAGGACATTATTGCTGATGCAGCATGGATAACAGAGAAAACCAAAAGATACAAAGAACAGTCAACATATGCTTCATTGAGCTTTGTGTCAATTATATAAAACTGTAAATACACTCTAGAGTGACCATGAGAACCCTAGAAAAAATATTCAGGTGCTGGGAGATGTCTACCTGCAACAATCACAACTGTCTAGGCAGTGGTTTTCCCTGTATAGAAGTGAAAGTTGGACTTTGAAGAAGCAGGCTAGAAAGAGTAGTGATACTTTTCAATTTTGATATTAGAGAATATTATTGAGAAGAATAATTAATGTTCTTTATATAATTTGAGCATGGTCATTTGTTCCTTTGGACTGATTTGTATAATGATGATGGATTCTCTGTAATCTTTTCTGGAGAATTCCATAATGCTCAGAAAGGTGAACAGAGAGGAAGATAACAACTAGTAGCAAAAATTAAACTGGTGATGGATGTATTATTGGAAGACTTGCGGGGCGAGTTTTCTTCTGGAGAAAATCTATGCAGCTGGTAAGAGTTGATAATGGCTTGATGGCACATGATCAACCAATAAAGATAGTAATAGGTTTGTGATTATAGTTTTTTGTTGTTTCCTGTTGTGCTATTTGAGGAGTCTGAAAACTTAATTTTACTCTCTATGAAGCATAAGATTCTTTGACTGACATTTATGCAAAATACGTATGTGCACCATTTTTAAAATCATAACCCTAATGAAGCATTTAGTATATAAGAAATGCTGTGAAAATATGAAACCTCAGCTATTGCTTGCTTGTATGTAACAGTGAGAAAAGAGCAGGTGTATTCCAGATTCTTTCCTTTAAGATGAATGAACATTTCATTAACTCTTAGAGCTCCTCCATTTGTATGTTCTTGCAGTCTCCCTCTTCTTCCTTCTTGAATTAAAATTATGCCATGTTTTTTTTTTTAAAAATATTTTCTGTGTTTCAGAGAAACTCTGCTAAATGGATCTGGAAGTATTCTTCTTTCAGGACCCAGTGGTGTGGGGAAAATTACAGCTGTTAGAGCTGCCTGTAGCCGTCTCAATCTTCATTTCTTCAAGGTAGTTTTAGAATGTTAAATTTATTCAGAATAAGGTGCTGAAAGAACATTTTTGTGCTTTCAAAAAGAAATGTGATTTTCAGTCCATGAGCACTGAAAGAAGAGTGGTTTCTCTACAGTGTCTCTCTGAGCTGAACACTCTTTCTTCAGCTTGGTCTTGCTGGGTATCTTTCAAATACTACAAGGACTATAGTTTTTAATAACTCTCACTATTGACCATTCTGACTGAGACTCCTAGAAGTTATAATTGGGCAATATCTAGTGGACCAAACATTTCTAATCTCTGCTCTAACAAAATCTTTCAGTTAAGTGCCAATTACACTTGTCTTTTGCCTCTTGCTAAATGGGCTTCTTTTCTGGAAGGAAAATGGTAGAGGTGATGAAAACAGCTGAAAAAAGAATGGGACATTTTTAATGCCCATTAATTTTATAAATGATATACTTTATTAATTTTAATTGGTGGAATTATCTTATTTTCTATACATTTTTGCACTGATTGAAACTGATCCACTATTACAGTTTTATCTTTATTTTTACATGGCATCTTCTTCATCTCTGCCATCTGACCATGCTAGGTGAATTGTGTTGTTTTGTGTGGTGATACAAGGGAATCTACAGAAGTAAAACTACATAATGCCTTCTCAGAGGCTGAGCTTTATAGTCCTTGTGTCCTGCTGATGAAAGATGTAGAGCTGCTGGGAAGAGATCGTGATGGATTTGGGGAAGACTCCAGTGTCATTCTTGCACTAAGGCACCTTCTTTTGGAAAGAGAGATAAATACTAGGTATGTACTATTTCATCTCTGGAAAATTCCCATCATTATGGTTCTACCATGAATTGAACTATATCTCAATGGCTCAAGGTTAATTCAGCCTTCCAGCCTTCCGAGCTCAGTAAAATGAAGAGCCAGATTGTTGGAGGGCAATATGCTGACTCTCTAAACTGCTTAGAGAGGGCTCTAAAGCACTATGAAGTAGTATATAAATCTGAATGTATTGCTGAAAACAGAGATTTTTACTATAGAGCAGCCCTTTAATTTAGATAATAGCTTTACTTTTTAATATTCTAATCTTTTAAAAATAATCGTAATAATGTGTTAAAATAAGAATAAAACAAATATAAGTGGCATTAGTATAATTTATTTTTGCAAATAGTGAATAGGAATGCACATAAATCCACTATATGGAAGATATATGATTGTTTTCATATTTCAGAAATCCTAGCAGAAAACTGTGTGTATTGTGGGCAATTGGAATTGCCACCCTTTTTTCTCTAATAAACCCTAAAACATGCTAAACAGAATTACAAACTCAATTTTATATTCAACCAAGCATATACAAAGATTGCAAGATTAACCTTCTTTCAGTAAATTGGAAAATGATTCCAAACTGATTCAAAGGCTCCTTGATCAACCTAAGGCCAAATTGAATCCAAATCTCTCTACTGTATCTTTGTCTGGATTTTTTTCCAGTGAGATAAAATTGAATAACTGCAGAATCAATAGTCCATTTTGGAAAAATAGCAAATTTCAAGCAAGCAAATGGTGGTGTTTGGGGCCTAGTACCTTTAAAAATATTTTTAAAAAAATTCTGGATAATTTCCTTTATTGAAAATTGATTGAAATTTAAGAACAAAACAGATTTTTTAATGTGAATTGTTTATATGAAGATGATACATTCCACTGTAACTCCCCTATGTAAGAAACCAGTAAAATGTCAGTAGTAATTCTGAGCTAGATATATTACAAAATAACAAAAAAAATTAATAGGACAGTGTTGGATTGAATTGACCATATATTTACATGATTTCTATTTTTTCTTCTCTATCTTGAAATTGTTTTTATAAAGAACATTGGAGATAAATGTATACATTCTTATAAAATGCAGTCTAAAGATTTTCTGAATTCTGCATTCCTAATCTGATCCCTGTTTTCTCATTTGAATCTAAGCTGATTTGATTTTAATTTGATTTGGATTAAAATAGTGGTCTTTTATAACTACAGAAAAGATGTTGCAAATCATGTAAATTACGGTATAAAGTATAGTAGTTCATGGTATTTCTTTCCTAGCTTCTATATTGCAACTATGAAATGTTTATGGCACATCTGTATGTTTCTTAATAGTTATCCTGTGCTGGTAGTAGGCACAACAAGTAAACTTGCAGATGTCCCTTCAGATGTGCAAACAGCATTCCTTCATGAGGTGAAAATTGAAGCACCAACTGAAGAACAGAGGAAAGCCATTCTTAGCATGCTAACACAGAATTTTTCACTGGGCAAAGAAGTAAACCTGACCAAGCTAGCCCAGCAGAGTGCGGTGAGTGATTGTTAATGCAGTACCTAGAAGAGACAAAGAATAAGAGGAATCTAGATTTGAGAACTCAAAATTCTATAGGATGGTTTGGTTATTGTAACACATTAGGACTATCTTTTTCATGTAGAATTTGCCTGCCCAAACAATTTAGCAGGGAAGGATGACTCTGAGCATCCACCCAGAAAGATTGTGGTTAGGACCCCAAAGAATGACATTCTTGGTTATATTCCCCTCTCTGGAACAGATTGCCCCTTAAAATCAGATGTGTCTTGATGTGTCTGACACTTTTATATAAAATAGTGAAATTAGTCTTCACAGCAGTGTTCAGATAACAAAATGAGTCCATTGGTAGCAACAATTTTAAATAGTGTTATTATAACCATCAGACATTATAATATATTTAGTATCATATTAATAATTATAATGTTCGATAGTTTAAACTGTGCTTCTGTCTATTGTATATATTTTCTACTTATTTTATTGTATTTAAGTTCATAGAATTATAAGAGGTGATTTGCAAATAATTGTGTGTGTGTGTGTGTGTGTATGTGTGTATGTATATATGCAGGTCTTGGCGTATTCAGGTCTTTTCCCGTGTAAGATTGAGAGTATCTTGGCGATGTTTCGACGAGGTCCCACTCGCCACCTTCAGCCTGGTGCCTTCGGCTTCATGCTTGTGCAAGCAAAGCGTGATTGGAGCTGCCGTCTTTCTATAAATATTGGTGGGTGGGTGTGGAGTTCTGGCTTTGTTGCTATAAGCGGATTGGTTGGCTGTGTTGCAATATCTTGATTAGTTGATGGAGTTGATGTTTGCAGATTAGTCAGCCGGGCTATTTCAATGGCTTAGAGAAACACCCCCACAACATGAATAAACATGACAATACCTCCCGCCTACCAGACATCTGGAAACTAGCTCTAGTCAACAAACGAGTCCCAGCCACAAAAACCAACACCAGACCCAGAACAACACAGTCTGCAACACCAATCACCCTCACCAGACTCAAACCCAAACCCATCCCATATAGACCAAATGCAACCACCATCCAGAAGTCAAACCATGGCAGCATCACCAACTGCTGCACCACCTTCCGACCCTCACACAAAGCAAACTGACATACGCCATGAACACATGGCCAGACCGCAAACTCGGAGCCAAAGCAAAGCCCGGGATGTTATACCACAGCCATCTGCTCAGGACATTACATCACAGAACTCAGGAGGTTACAACGCAAAAGCTCAGGATGTTACAATGCACCAACCCCCCAGGAGGTTGCAGCACAGGATCAGGATATCACTACAATAGAGGTCAGGATGCCATCACACAGCCCATTACCCAGGTTGTTACAACACAAAAGAACAATAGGCACACAACCAGTACCTCAGCCACACAGGATGTTACGAAACAGCCGACTAATCTGCAAACATCAACTCCATCAACTAATCAAGATGTTAAAACACAGCCAACCAATCCGCTTACAGCAACAAAGCCAGTACTCCACACTCCCCCACCAATATTTATAGGAAGACGATTATATATATATATATAAACATAAACACATACACACACACACACACACACACCACATACACAAGAAAGGTTCTTCCTGAAAGTTAGTGATGAATAAAACAGCATGGATTACAAAATAGAGCAGTCCAGATGTGTGGATTTTAGCTCTCAGAATTTTACCTTTGATCTTGTTGGCTTAGAACAGGGGTGTCAAACTCGCATTCTCATGGTGGCATCATGTGATGTATCGGAACTTTTTTCCCCTTCGCTAAACCGTGGCCAGGGCATGACACATCTAATCCCTGGGCTGCAAGTTTGACGCCTCTGGTTTAGAAATAATGACACATTATTTCTTTTATAAGTGTTTTCAAACAAGATAAGTATTACCTCTGTTACTTCATTTACACGCTCACACAATGTGTTAACAGTTAAGGGAACAGAAAGAAAAGAATTTTATTTGCTTTGGCTTTCACACAGCAATTCATAAAGACTACTTTTACCATGCAGAGAATAAAATATCTACGTCCATTCCTTTCATAATTCTTTGTCTGTTTGTCATTGGATTTGCTGCACCAATATTTTAATCCATGTTTTCAGGGCTTTGTTCTAGGAGATTTCTGTGCTTTACTTTCCCACAGCAGCCGTGCTGCCTATACAAGGATGCAGAATTCAAGGTACTGGAATAAAATATTTTCTGGTTTCTGAGCATATAAATAGTAACTATAAATGTAAATATGTCTTTTTTGACACATTAGCATGTGACATTTATACTAAGTCTGGATGGAATGGAGCATCAGTTTTCAAGCTATTTGTAGCTGTAGGGAAGAATTTGACTTCCTAAAAGGTCAAGTTTTATTATTAACGTTTTACTGAGAAGACTTTGATAACATACTGAATGCATATTTGGGGGTAAAGCATGCTACCTTTCAAAGCATGTAAATACAACTTCTACATTCTTCTTGTTGTCAATCCCTATTTGCAGCCATAATTCCTAGATCTATTACTGCAGTAACAATAATGGTTACTACAGTTTGGGAAGAACTCCTTCTGTTATATGTCTGCTCTTGTACAATTGAGCGTTTAAAAGAGGCACTCCCAAAATGTGTAAATGCCAGTGAAATATCCCTTCTCAATTTTTTATTGCTTCAAAATCTGTCTCATTAATATATGTGCATTTTGCCTAGCCATTTCACTGACAGTGTGATAGATTCAGGAAATGCAGATGGAGCCTCAGACAGCTGGGAAAGTGTTTAGAGAAGCTGCACTGAGCCTTCTGGGGACATGGCTGTGTGGTTGCTTTGAAGAGAGTGCTTAACTCACACCGATTTTCTTCTTTGAAAATTACACCTTTTGCTTTGTAAAATCCATAATCTTATGCATCTTGTAATGAGCACGATATCAAACTTACTGGATGTCAGTGGAGTATCTTTCCAATTCAATTCTAGAGTTTTAAACTGCTGGATATGTCCAATCATTTTTGGACAGCATGTTTATTGAGATTCTCAATCATCCAGGCCATGGTTGAACCAAAGCTGTATTTTCTTGGGTTTTTTCTTTGAAAAATGTTTTCAAAGGAAAAAAAAACACCCAAGAAAGTCCAGCTGCCTTTTGGAAAACCTCCTTTGAGACCTCTTGGGCAACATTAGGACTGCTGACACATTCTATGCTTTCTTCAGCAGCTTCCCAGGGGGACCAAATGAAGAGGAAGAATATGATTTTTATGCTGCTGGTTTCCCTCTTCTAGCAGAAGATTTCAGTGTTGCACTAGATAAACTTCATGATGCTCATTCACAGGCAGTAGGAGCCCCAAAGGTATGACTCTTAATAAGTACAAGGCAAAGTATGACCTCCCTAATAAATATAAGAAACACGCCAAAGCTTACATTCCATCCTGTTTTGATGAATGGTTGTAATAAACAGAGTATGGTACTTCTCAAAATAAAGAGAAACTGGAGGGCTTTTGCGCTCTTGGTAACATATTTATAAAACTTTAGAGTTATAGTTGCAAAGAGCCCCCCCAAAAAGCAATTTAATCAATACAATAGCCAATCATACATTTTAAAAATCAAATGAAGAATACAAGTACAGGAAAAATAGGCAATTTGCTATAAAGTATAGGGAAAAAATAAATTAATCTCTATCTATAAATTTTCCAGCACTTTTTATTAAAATTTGCTTTACTTTTTGATTTTAAGAGAATTGCTGTAACAATAAGGAATAAGCTATAAAAGCCACAATATGAGAAATTTCAAGTGAAAACTACTCTTTGGAGACCTTGAGACATCTTTCAGAGGCAGAGATAGGGTAATGTGCAGTAGTTGTGGTTCTGTAGAAATAAAAATAGTGATAAAATGTGATCTTTGAAGGCATCAGAATGTTTGATTTTGGGTTGGGTATATAATAGCATTGGCAACTTTTGTCTCCTGCAGATTCCCTCTGTCTTCTGGCAAGATATTGGAGGGCTTCAGAATGTGAAAAAGGAAATCCTGGACACTATTCAGCTTCCATTGGAACATCCAGAGTTATTGTCTTTAGGCCTTCACCGCTCGGGCCTTCTGCTCTATGGTCCTCCTGGAACAGGGAAGACATTGCTAGCTAAAGCAGTAGCAACAGAATGTACTATGACTTTCCTCAGGTAGGTTTTGTGATACAAGTGTTCAGGAGAGTTTGGAAATTGCACTAATGGAATAACTAACCATGCATTTTTTTTCATTTCAGTGTAAAGGGCCCTGAACTTCTTAGCATGTATGTTGGGCAGAGTGAAGAAAACGTCCGTGAAGGTACATGTGAAGCCATAGTATTTATGTAGAGGGCTTAGCTCTGTGGGGAAGCTTCCTTTATAGCCAGGCTAACTTAGAAAATAATTCTTGCAAATCACTCCAAATCATTCCAACCTGAAACAATGTCCATATCTTTGTGGCTATTGCATTATGCATGTATATAATCTTCCACATTTTGGAACTATAGCAGTCTTTCCCAGCAGTTTGATACATGTAAAATAGATCACATTCTGTACTCCGGCAAGTCAGCAAATAGGGTGAATAGTTTTTTCAGATGGGGAAATTGATTTCAAGACTATTCAAGAAGATGATTGGAACAGAGTCCAGAGAAAGGAAAAGAATGACCATCAAATAGTGCTACCAATCCCCAACCATAAAGCTGGCTTAGAAGGATACTGTGGTTAATGATATTAAAAGCTGCTGAGAGGTCAAGGAGCACAAGGATGGATGTACCACCTCCATTCCATCTCTGCTACAGGTTATCAACAAGTACAATCAATAATCCTCCCGGTGACTCAACAGATGTTCTAAGGGGTCTTGCATACCTAGTATGGACTCTAAACAGAGCTGGTGGATGGCCATCAATGGATGCAATAAGGTGGAGAAATATTAATGTATCTTCATAGGAATATGGCTCTTACCAAGGTCTACTCAGATTCAGTTTGAGTCTTCCTCCAATGATGTTGTAGGCATCTTTTTTAGCATTTCATGTCCTGGAGCCCCTGAGTAAAACAAGGCATATCCCAGGATTGGCACATAGGAATAGGCCACATAGGCACAATATGATCCAAGGGCCCAAACACCTGCCCGTTCCATGCAACAAATTGGACCTTGGATGAACCCTCCCATCCGATCTTTGGGGAACACTCCAAGGTCTCTCTGGAACACTTTTGGGTTCATCAGACAATCGAAGGGCCTGTCTCCACGTCTGTTTAAAGAAGACAAGTTGCTCTATTTTTTTCAGACATTCTGTGGCCAAGTCTGATCTTCCCATGCTTACAATCACAACATGTGTCCTAATGTGCATCTCTCTCTGGGTGGCAGTCTAGTTTATCTTTTATAATTAATATATTTGTGGCTGGCTTTAATGTGAATATGCAACATGAGTACTATCTTTCTCTTTCCTCAGTGTTTGCCAGAGCGAGGGCAGCTGCTCCTTGCATTATCTTTTTTGATGAGCTTGATTCATTGGCCCCCAGTCGTGGACGAAGTGGTGATTCACAGGGTGTGATGGACAGGTGAGTACTGCTTGTTAATAACAAAGTCTTTCTGTTTTGACTGACTTAGTGCTGATTTTACAAGCTGCCTCCCTAACTCGCTTTGTGAAAACATTAAAACATTCACACATACACAAAACATTTCGCTATCTACACTCAGTATAGTGTTTTGAGCAGGCATACAAAATGGTCCTTGCCTCCCCCCTGCCCCCCCTTTAATTGTACATGCTAAAAGTGCAGAGGTATCTATAAGAGCCAAGGTGGCGCAGTGGTTAAATGCAGCACTGCAGGCTACTGCTAGATCAGCAGTTCAGCGGTTCAAATCTCACCGGCTCAGGGTTGACTCAGCCTTTCATCCTTCCGAGGTGGGTAAAATGAGGACCCAGATTGTTGGGGGCAATATGCTGACTCTCTGTAAACCGCTTAGAGACGGCTGAAAGCCCTATGAAGCGGTATATAAGTCTACTGCTATTGCTATTGCTATTTCATTATGCACATATCTACCAAATGTTGGCCTCCAATGAGGTTGCAATTAATACCTATATGGTAGCCTGTTTAATAAAGCAAATAGCAGATTTAGCAGCAAATAATAAGTATCACAAAACTTGTAAATATTTAAGCTTCACTGAAACAAGTTTGGTTCTTCAGAAACCAGTTTTAATAGACATCTGCATTCTGAACCAATTTCCTTTCTCTAATAAGTACTGGTTGGTGCATACATTATACACGCAGGTAAGGTAATACCTAACAATAATTATTAAGCTGGACATTTGTAAAAATGCTGTAATGCATGTTCACATCTCACACTTTTTGGGTATGTAATGTATAGAAATATTGATCTCCAGGATTTCTGAATTCACCTCCAAACATTAACAAAATTATTTCAAGTTAATTCTTGGCTGCTATTTGAAAGAGAATGTGGACATTGCAAATAAGGGACCACTTGTGCAGGGATGATTATTAGGATAATGTCCTATGAACAGGTCAGAAGCAGCCTAGAGTCCCAAAGCTATATCCAGAATACACTTTTTATGTCCTTAGTTCCTCCTCCAATCACAGAGATACAGAGTTTGTAGAATCACTTTATTTTACATATAGTCCTTCAGTGACCATCTGAAGTTATGAGTGTTGAACAAATGATAGTTGAGACCCTTGGCATTGTGCCTGTTGCAGCACCCCCATAGTCACTTCATGAAAATTTGGACATTTGGCAACTGGCCTACATTTATGACCACACTATGTACTTCAATTCCCCCTATCTACATATCTCTCCCCCCCCCCCAAACTCTGTCCTCTTGGCATTCTACCACTACTGCCTAACCCTTCCACATCCCACCATCCTCCAGCTGACCTTCATTGTCTTCTTCCTCCCACTTCTGGCCCAGGATCTGAGCTCTGGCTGGGGGCCTTGCCATATATGTCCCATGGTCATACCCTTGTGTTATACCTTGATCCAACAGTGGGACAAAGATGGTGAAGGTCAGCTGGGCTTGTCTACAGAAGGAAGCTTGCTGAACCTCACTAGAGAGGAGCCATGGTGTGGAGCTGGCAGTTTGTGCAAGGTAGAAGCATGAGGTCCTCCCCTAACAACTGCAACTAAGACTACCGAACTGCTGTCACTAACTGCTGCTGTCATGTGTTTCAACTAACTGCTTTACTTAGCAACAGAAAAGCAATAGCAATAGCAATAGCAGTTAGACTTATATACTGCTTCATAGGGCTTTCAGCCCTCTAAGCCAGTGTTTTTCAACCTTTTATGTGCAAAGGCACACTTTTTTCATGAAAAAAATCACGAGGCACACCACCATTAGAAAATGTTAAAAATTTTTAACTCTGTGCCTATATTGACTATATATAAAGTAATTCTCTTGAATCCTCCACGATTGTTCCTATGGGCGCACGCATGGGACGTCAGTGACGTCCCTGCGTGCGCTACCTCCCGGCGGTCCCCGCGTTTTTAAAGTAAACGTGGGGCTGCAGGGACTTAATAGAGGCATCCCTGTGTCCCGAAAGCAACTTTCGGGACACAGTCACAGAGATGTCCCGAGGCAAAAACACCCGGCAGGTGTTTTTCCCACGGCACACCTTACACTATGTCACGGCACACTAGTGTGCCGCAGCACAGTGGTTGAAAAACACTGCTCTAAGCAGTTTACAGAATCAGCATATTGCCCCCACAGTCTGGGTCCTCATTTCACCTACCTCGGAAGGATGGAAGGCTGAGTCAACCTTGAGCTGGTGAGATTAGAACCGCTGAACTGCAGATAACAGTCAGCTGAAGTGGCCTGCAGTACTGCACCCTAACAACTGCGCCACCTTGACTTTTCACTGTCCCAATTAGTCATTATGTGAGGATTATTTGTACCATTGTATTTTAGTAATCTTGTGTTTTGCTGTATCCTGGTAAACTACCTTGATATATATTAAATAGGTAGTGTGCAATGCTTTGTATCTATAAATATATCTTGCCTGTATGAATTGCTTTTGAGGTATTATATTTTATATGTTCATAGTATACATCTGTTACTACTACTTATATTTTGAACCTGGATGGGTACATGCCTCAAAAAGATATTTGTATATCTGCTGTTTTAAGTGAGTTACCTAGTTCAGTGAATCCACAAAGATTGATGGCAGCATGTTAAAATGTTTCCCTTGGTAGAGTTGTATCTCAGTTACTAGCAGAACTGGATGGGCTTCACTCTTCTCAAGATGTATTTGTTATTGGAGCTACAAACAGACCTGATCTACTGGATTCAGCTTTACTAAGGCCAGGCAGGTAAAGATTCACATCACAATTTTCTCCGTCTGCTATTATAACCATGAATCTTTTAAGAGTATTTTGGGTAAAACTAGATAAACATAGGAAACAAATTACTTTTCATTATATTTAATTTTGGTGTCTTTTGTTATGAAAAAACCTAAGGTTAGGATAACATTCCTACCTTTTTAGATCTGCAAACGCATAATCTTAGTTGCCCCCACAGGCTAAAACTTCAGATGCTTCCTTTAGATAAATTTTACTGATTATTTTGTTGTATGTGTTAATAAAATAAATAAACTGCTATAGTGGGTGTTTTTTCTAAGAACAGGTTAACTCTGGGATACTTTAGGAATCCTGTGTTCTATTAGTAGAAGCTTGGCTATATATAAATGTTTAAAATAATTAAATATTAATACAATATATAAATACACTTGGTGATGCAGGTGGTCGGTTTATATTAGGAATTGGTAAAGATTCATTTGCGATGCTGGAAGAGTAATGAAAATGGAGAATCTTCTTGTATTATGGCAATTCTCTTTCATGTTCAATAGACACAAAGATTTTATAGAACTGAAGCACATGAAGTTGTACAATTTGTACTAACATATTGAATAAAAACCAGTAAATCAATGTAAGGACAAATTGCTAGGTGATGTATGATCTAAGTTCATTATATGAAAGATGGGTGCCTTATTTTAATTGCAAAAAATATTTTTGTATCCCTGGCAGATTTGATAAATTGGTTTATGTGGGGGTAAATGAAGACCGAGATTCTCAGCTACAAGTACTGAGTGCCATCACCAGAAAGTAAGTGCCTGTTTTTGGTTATTATAATGCATTGTATTACATTGTATTCTTAAGAAAAATGTAAATCTTTATTAATTATTGTAACTGAACTATATATTCATCTGTTAAAATATAAATCTGCCAAGAGGACAACACTAATCTCATTATATTTTTATATCAGTATACATATAACTGATGTGCATGGGTTAAATTATGCTCTTAAAACTTGTTCTTGAGGATTGTGAATAAATGATACTTATGAACATTATATGATGCTTGCTCTGGCTTATGAGTTTTAACTCAATGCATATTATTTTAAGTTAGCTATAACCTTTTAAAAATATCATACATATGAAGCCATGCTTTTATAAAATATTTCTGCCCTATTTCCAAGATTATATTCTGATTCCATTTCTTTTTTCTATGACACTGAAACACTTGGCAATATCCTTTTGGGATAGGTTTAAACTGGACCCGGCTGTGAATCTCCTTAGTGTCCTAGAGAGATGCCCTGCAGAGTTAACAGGAGCAGACTTGTACGCACTCTGCTCAGATGCCATGATGTTTGCTATCAGAAGAAAAGTGGAATGGATAGAAGAAGGTAAGGAACAAAGCTAGATGGCTCAAATATTAATTTGCTCAACTTAAAACGTGTATGTACGTAAATAATAGACGCAGGTTAAAAGGTGAGCAAGTATTTTACAAAGCTTTGGCTTGCATTCTGTAGAGAGATCCAGATGTCTCCAATCCTGTTAACCTTTAACATAGCACTAAAGACCTGATTATTCCCATGGAGTGTAGGTTGGGAGGTTCATTAAACTCTGCTGGCTGATGTTTTATTATTAATTGGAATGTGGAGTTTTTTGCAATCTCAAACATTTATCATTTGGATTATTGTTCTAGTTGCTGGTTATAATGCTGCCCACAGTTGTGGCTGTGAGATGGGCAGCCACATAAATCAAATAGGGTTTTTTTTAAAGTAGAGAAAACCTCCATTGTTCAATAGTAAACCAGAAAATTGGATTGTGATTTATCTCCAAATTAATGCTTGAGAGAAGCTGGAAAACCATTACTAGAAATTAGGAGAATGTGAGGCTGGTAAGTAGAAGCAGGCAACACACTTTTAATTTCTAAAGCTTTGAAGAACAAATGTATTGAATCACATCCATTATTTCTGAGCTGTAGCATATTTATTAGTTCTTTCATTACTGTATGTTGTTTTTCCATTACTACTACCTTAATGCTGCAGTTTAAAGCTTTTACTGATCTTTTAAAGGTTACTGGTTTTTTAGGGAAATATTGAGTTACCTATGAATTGATATCCTGTTCAGTAACATGAGTGAATAAGTCATAGGCAGCAACACCTGTAAACTGACTTAAGCATGAGCAACGGAACAATGGTTTGACCAGCATTAATTTTTTTTATAAATATTTTTTTATCATCTTGCTAGCCAAGAGCAACATACACTATGTGATATGTCCAAAAGAATTTGAATTTTAATCCGAACCATTTTACTTTTATTCCAGGTCTGGATACTGAAAGCTCAGAATTCACCCTTACCATGGATGATTTTATACAAGCTGCAACAAGGTTACAGCCTTCTGTTTCTGAAACGGAGCTACTTAGATATAAATTGATCCAGCAGAAATTTGCTGCTTGATTTGAAACAAACATGACCAAGAAAGAAATATCCATATAATCCCAGAAGTACAGAATAAAAGCTGCCATGAGAACATTGTTCTTGTTAAAAGAAATAGTGATGACTCAGTCACAATTTGGTGGATTCAGATGAGTTAAAAAAAATAGTTCAAGGCATGGACCTGAGACTGATGTTCAGATACGCAGGATGTGTTGCAAATTAATCTTCATTCATATTTGGGACCAAATTGCATCAATAAAGTGATCAACATCAGATGGGAAATTTGCTCTCTATAACTTGAGCCTTTGAATTATGAGGGAAATTACTTGTAAGTATTTAAAGATATTTAAAGAAAGGCTGTTTTGCTTTATCTGGAAAATAAAAGTGCTACCTAATTCACACAGCAAGAATCTATCATTTCTCATAAATGTGGAATACAGTATGTATGTATGTATGTATGTATGTGTGTATGTGTGTGTTTCTGGGTTTAAAATTGAGAAAATCGGTAGTGGCCAGGTTTTAAGTACTCTAGCTCTAGAGGGCAGCAACTGATAAAATATGATTGTAATAAGTTTCTGCAGCTGGTTTTACATGCTGGCTTCTCTCCAAAGTAGTTTTGAGAATTTTCTAACCTTTGGAAACCTCTGGAAAACCAGAGCAAAAAAATTGGAATTCAGGCAGATTTCCGTATGTTAAGATTAAAACTGTCTATCTAAAATGAAATCATAGTTCTCTGCCACCTCTTCCCATCGCTATTGAGCTGTGCAAAAATAAATGGAAATTTATTTTTATTAATGATTGAAGTTTTTTTTAAAGTCTCTTCTATTACTGTAAAAATAAATTTCATTGTTCTATAGCCTGTTCTATAGATGCAGCAGCAAAAGACACAAACACACAGAAATGCTTGCTGCAATGGACAGTAATAGTGTGAAGGCAGGAAGTAGATTTATTGTGAAGTTATCTCACAAGGTTTTGGAAACAACACGCCAGTCATCAGTCCTGATCAGTTCCAGCTAGTGTAGGCAGTAGGCTGTGAAGAGTATAGTCCAACTTCACTGAAGGGGCACTGATTTCCCCAGGCACAATAAAGAATGAAATAAGGTTTTTGTTCCCGTCGTTCCTTTCTTCCCAGCCCTTGAAGAATCCCTGCATCATTGCAATCATTACACATACATAGGTGTAAATTAGCAAGGCATTTCCAGCAAAAAGAGGAAGAAAGTATCAAGAGAGAACAATGAACATTTTAGCCAACTGTGCAATTGAGTTTGAGATGCAAAGCAATCTTATCCCACCACCTCCTTCCCTCCAATGCCATTGAGCATTTCAATCCTCAAGGTAGATTAATTAGACTGGACTCCCTGGAAAAAATCTTTTTTGGTTCATGTAGTACCTCTGCATATTTATTCCTGCTCGAATAAAGTTCTGCACCTTGCCACCCACTGAAAAGACCCCGTCTGTATGACTGCTATAGTAATCTGTTGACTAGGTCTCAGCCAGTTTTCTTCACTACATGGATGAAATAGCATGGGCTAGGCTTCTGGCCTAGTGTGTAAGGCTGGAAGTCCCCCAAGACTTTGTGTTCACATTGGCCTTGAAATGCGTTTTTCAATAGTTCTGTGAAAGGCTCCAGACGATGAGGATAATAAGAAAGTCGGAACTGACTGAAAAAGACAGAAAAATTGTGTTAATAGCAAAGTAACAGAAACATGAAGATATTAATATAGAGACACAGCAATGTAAGGAACTTGGCTTTTCCTCTTTTCCATTTAAATCACTTCCAATTCAGGGACATTAATTTATCCATGATCCTTTGAGGATTCTGTTCAAAAAGCATGCTGAAAATCAAAATTATTGTACTTTGAGATTGTTTTTAATTAAGAAAATAGAATACTTTTTATTAGCACATGGATGGAATCTTACTCTCTGCTTCAGTGGTGGGTTATGACCAGTACACCCCGGTACGGGCTTACCTGTGCCTGCTGGGAGGACCGGGTACCATTCCGGTACGGTGCTCCAGAGGGCCCAGCCGCTGTCCTTACCTGTATTTGAACTCTTTGGGGCTTCCGCACACGTGCATGGCGCACATGGTGCCTGCGCAGCTCTCCGCCAAGCAGCTGGAGTGTCACAGAGGCATCACAGAGCGTCGCAAGAGGTAAGGATGCATGTGTGTGCTGTGTGCATGTGTGCGCGCGCTGCGTGCGTTCATGTGGAGGACACCAGGCCCCATTGCACTGTACCGGTTGCAACGGGATCCGGAACCCACCACTGCTCTGCTTCTATCAGTACAAATCAAGAAATATTAACTTACATACCAGAGGGTCCAAACTGAATGTATGTATGCTGCTTCATAGGCTTGGGTAGTGTAAAGCGGCCCCGACACTTATATCTGTTAATTTGAGGGTTTTAGAGAGGAGCAGGTTTCTGGGGCCATCTCATGGATAGGTGCCACAAAGTGTGTAAAGTAATTAAAAAACCTACCCTATAAGACACACCTTTTTCTCCCAAAAAATCTGGGTGTGTCTTATACGTGGAATGTAGTCTCGCCCACTCGCTCTGCGCGTCGCATTTTCGGGTGGTTTCACGTGACAGGGATCCTCACTTCCACTCGGATTTTGATAATGAGCAGCACAGGTCTTTTTATCAATTTAAAATAAACTATCACCCTATGCGCATTTGGGTCAGTTAGCTGAGCTCTTTTTATTGATGTGAGATTATTATTTCTCCTATGGCACTTGGAGTTTATCTGTGATGGATTTTTTGTTAGCTTTATTAGATGTCCAGATTCACTGCCCAGAGAGATCAGTAGCTCTACAAATTGGGTGGATGGATGCCCAGGACATCTGATTGCTCTATCCCTATGCCAAAGGGTTAGTTAGGTCAATGCACTCAAAAACCCTGGTTATCAAAGTGGAGGTACAGTAATCATGTGGGTTCTATAGAGAACATACCTTAAATCTGAATCCCCATCATTGCCTTCATGTGGGACCTGCACAGTATAGTCCAATGTCACCATGTTTGGTTTGTTGTTCACAAGGAGAACAGAGGTAGTAATGTCCTTGGTTAAGTCACTCTGAGAAAGAAAGGGAATTAATTAGTTCTCTGTATTTTCTGCATTTGTTTCTTGGTGGCTTGTTCACTGTGTTAAGCCAGTTTTTTAAAGGGATCACATTGGTATGTGGTGTTGTGCTATAAAATAGTGCCCTACTATTATAATTAGCTGCAATAAGCCATAAAAAGAGATATTTTTGCTGTTTTAAGATGTTTTAGTTAACACAAAAGGTTAGGCAGAAGTTATTTCCAGCATTACCTTGTAGTAGATATTTTTCCCACGAGGGGCGCAACCTGTTTCCAAGATGTAGTCATAATTACGGTGATCAATGACAAGAATGCCACCTGGACGAACCATGCTAGCAATATTTCTAAGAGCCTGTTTATGAACACTCTGGTCACCTAGGAATAGGTACAAAATTTGTGTTAAATGTCTTCTTGTTCCCTTTAGATTGCTTTTTGTCTTCAAACTAGTGGTACCTCTGGCTATCCTAGACATATTTTTTGTTGATTAAGAAGGCAACGATAACTAAATTATGGATATCAATGCACTCAAAAACTACCCCCCATTACCCTTATAGCCATCCCTTTGCACCCCAGAGCTGGTTTTCTGGAGCTCCCCTTGCCCAAAATAATTAAGAGACCATTGTTGTAATAGACAGCATGTCTATGAAGCATATTGTCCATCTTCACATACTTTTTAGCTGTGAAGTTAGAATCTGTTTTTTTTTTTAATTTACAACTCAGTATTGAGATTTACATTATCAATTCCCTCCTAGCCTGGAAGGGAAAAAATACAAAATGTAATGCATTCAAACGTCCTTGAAACCTGGATAGAATCTGTGAACTAAAATATCTCCTATCATTATATTCATTTCAGGAAAAATATTTAAACCACTTGAATTCCCTAGCAAAACTAATGTAATTTTCCACACAATTTTTGAATGTAAATAGATGTGAAAAATATGAATTTTATCATAGCATAAAGTCCAACAATTAGTTCTTTTTTAGTATTTAAATGAATTACTTATCATTTCTGCTGGTATTTTTATTTACTATTTAAAGTCAAAGTAAATTTCTATGTAGACTAAGGAAGAGTCTCAGATTATCCCTTTCTATAGCATTGGCAAAGAAACAGACTTCTGAATAATAATCTTTTCACATTCACCTTTAAAATCTGGAAGATGGGCAAAAGAATTTCCTAAGCAGATGACAGCATCAAAACCTTCACCAGGTTTCTGTAGATCCTGCGGCAAGGTGAGCCAATTAGCCTCTTCAATTACTGCAGAACAGAAAAGCACACTTTATATAATTCAACCTCTGCTTCTTCATCATGCCTTGCTCTATCTAAGTAAGAAAAGATGTTACGTTTCCAATCCAAAAAGGAATGGAAAATTATCAACTTGCCACTTTAGTTCATATGCTAAACCTGTGATACTATATGGCTTTACCATTGTATTTTATACATAATGGTTTGTGATTTAGTATGTTGTATGAACTGAACCAGTTGTAGTTTATATAAAGTAAACTATGGGTTAAACAAGTTTCATCTTAGCATAATGTGTGAAGTTAACCTCACACTTTTTAAAATACAACTCTGCAGGAAGGTCTGTTATGAAACAGCTTGTCTGATATAAAAAACGAATTCTCACTTTTCCTCTTCCATTCCATTCTCACCAAAAGAAAGCTTATTTCCTGAAATCTTATGGTTACTAGAATAAATGGCTAAGAAATACTGAACTTTCAATAGCATGCTGGGTTTGTGAATGTCCTCGTAGGACTTTTGCACCTGTGCTAGTATTTTAATCATCTGTTTTAAAGGCTGCTTTTATCCAGAAATTCACCTGATCATTGTAAAATTGTTTTGTGGGCCAATTCCAACCACCATCCAGCTTTTCCTATATAACTTCCAGATTCTTTTGTGGACTTGTATCTTTTATGCCCCTGCAAATTTCATAAATTACCACATGGTTTTGTTGTTGGGATCATAAATTAATAACATGGGTTTGTCCTTGAGCTAATTGTTTTGTAATAGATTCTGTAACTCAATGTAGCTTATGTATAAACTTACTGCGCTAAGAGGCCTAATTATTTTGGGTTACAATAAACTGACACTGATCCAGTGGGAATGGCAAGAGCTATTGGTCCACAGACCAAACTGAGTTACGAAAAATTACCTAAAACTGGTCAAGAAGCTGTGTGCTGCCAGAGTATGGCCAAGGAGAAACTGATGTACAATTAAATATTTTCAAGCTGCTTTTGGAAGCTGTGGTTTCAAAGATAATCAAAACCATAAGTTGTATGTATAGCTTTATGTTGTGGCCCAGCAGGAGCTGTTGGAGCTGCCAGCAGACTCCGACAGCGAGGGGCCCTATGAGTCGGCTCTGGAGGATGTGGAGGACCCTGGACAGGGTTCTGACTCCAAGCAGGGCGCAGAGAGGCTGGTTGGCCACCAGGAGGCGCCTGAGCCTTGGACCAGTGGGGAGGAGACAAGGGGGCGTGAGCCTGAGGTCAGCAGTGAGTTGTTCCTGGATGCCCGGCACCGAAGAGCTAATAGGTGTCAGGAACAGTTTCGCAGTTACAGGAGGTAATTGCACTCAGCTGGTGGTCATTAGGCTCCTCTCCAGACTATAACAGGACTGTTTGTGCACACGCCCCTCTTGCAGAAGTCAACGCAGGAACTAATGTCAGAGAACATTATTGTGAGCTTGGCAGGCTGGATTGCTGCCCAGCCTTATCTGTGCTGGATTGCTGACCAAGCTTGTCTGTGCCAGTTTGCTGCCAAGGACCTGTCTGTCTGATCATTAAATGCCGTAACTTATCTTTGGCTCGGAGTGTGTGTTGGTGTGGGACGAGGGGCGTCAGAACAGCTTTAATTAAGTTTTAAGGAAAAATTTAAAGTGTTTCTTAAATGCTTGTCTCATTCAGGCAAGACATTAAGAGTATCACAATTTCTACATCTTTTGAGCCATTTCTAAAATGGTTCTGGTTCTTCTGCTTACCAAACTAAGCAATCTTAAACTATTGGCACATGAGGAATACCTGTGGAGAAGATTTAAACGCATGTACATATGGGTCAAAGCTGTCTTAGGGTATGTTGGAAAAACGTTAAACTGTTGCCTCCACATGTTGGCAACTTGTTCATAAAGATTGGGAAAGGCTGCTATAAAAGACACAGGAAATAGAGTCATACTTTCATGAATCAATTTTCAGACGGCCAAGTTAGTTTTCATTCTTCTTTACGAATGAAGATTAATACATTCCAGAGGCAAATTATAAAACGTTGAGTGGGATGAGGAACTATTCATTCCCCACTATACCCTACAGGCACCTCTTTCACCTACACTCCAATATGTCAGCAGGGAGCAAATTATAACATTGGCATTCTGGCGGCTGATCCAACAGCACTGATCAAATTTCATCATGCTCTTCTTGTCAAGACATAAATTTACTGCTAATTTAAACATAGCCTGGAAATGATGCTCAAATACTGTTGTTGGGAAACATTCAAATCTCAATAGTGTAAGAGCCCAGGACAAGAACTCAGACCTGTTTTTACATGGGGCTAAGATGCTGATGAAGTCAACAGTTCAGACTCCAATTAGCACAATATACAGAAATATTAAATAGTATTAAGATGTTTATGTAATGACTGGAAAGTGCATTAATATAGAGATAGATGGTTCGTTAATCGAAGTAATATATACAATTACATTGATTAATGAACTTTTATCACTATAGTAATGCAAATATCACTGCAATATAATCTCTATCATCATGAGGTGATGTAATAATGTACAGTTTTATACTATTGTTTGTGTGATTAGGCATATAATGAAAGATGTAAAATATATGAAGTAAGACAAAAAATAAAGGAAGAATTTGACTTATGCAGCTTGTAGAAATGTACCAAATTGAAAAGTATAAAGTCACAATACATTAGATAGTTCCCATGTGAACTAAGTGTGAGAAAAGTTCCAAAATAAGAGTGGTCAAGCATTGATAACTATCAATATTATGTCAAGTCATACTAGGGGGGTATAAAAATATATGGGCCCTTGGGAGTCGTCGGACAGAATGAGCATTTTACATTAGCATTATGCTTCGATTCTTCTGGAACTCAAAACTGGCCTGGCTGGCTAAACTTTGAATTGCAAAGGTATGCAAGGGTGTGTAAATAATTGAGCATTTAACTCAGAACAATAAAAACATTAAACCTGAATTTGTTTCTACATGTTTTAATCTCTGATTAAAAAAGAACAGCATGGGAAGCACTTTTCAGCCCTGAATCTGACACAGATCTGAGACTAGTGATTTTGGGAAGCAGATCAAACTGTAGCACCTAACTACTGTTTTTTCTACACTCAGACTCTGCCCTGGAACTAATAAAAATGTTTTAATAGTTTGCTGTCAGCGGGATATGAATCAATTAAGAATACATGACTCCAGACTTCCAAAGCTAGCATTCTCCAGATTTGTTAGACCAAAGTCCCAAAATTCTACAGGTTATACTCCAACATATCTGGGGTACATCAAATTGGGCAAGGCAATGAGTTGATATTCTTAAACCAAAAGTTAGAATACCCCAATGATCAAACGGATCTTCTTTTCGACGGTTCCATCGCTCCTTCAAGGCGTATTTGAGCATTTTGTCACTGGCATCTACACTGGTGACACTAAATCCTTCTTCAACCAACATAATGGAATCCACACTGCACCAGAAATGGAAAGAGAAAATGATTTCCAGGCATTATTTGAGGGATGAAATCTAAGTAAACTATTTAACTCAGATTAACTCAGCATAATAATCCCCTCCGCTTATGTTAACAGTTAAATTTTAATAGTTAGAGAAAAAAGTGATACATGAAAGTTAGGGCAATGGCTACTATACTATATAAAATACTTTCCTAAGGCTGCATACACAATATCTCCTACGTATATATCTCTTAATAAATAAAAAACCAATACCTGCACTATTCACTTAAAATCTATGGGAAAGATAAATTTAATATTCTCTCCCTTCTGAAATAGGAAAGATGAGTATGTTCTTAAAAGAAAATGTATTTGTGGGAATGATTCCTCCAGTTTTATTTTTCTCATCTCTGGCCCTTTACTACATTATTACTTTTTAAATGGACATCTTGATTAACACAGCAAGTAATCACAAGCATTCCACGATCCTTGTCAACTGAATCAAGAAGGCCTGATTTAGTTGGTTTGAGCTCCGAGCGTGGCAATTTAGTTCCCAACGTTTTGTCACCATTCAAGGAGACGTCATCAATGTACTTTGAATTCAAAGCGGGCTGACGATGTCTCCTTGAATGGTGACAAAACGTTGGCAACTAAATTACCAAGCTGGGAGCTCAAACCAACAGCCCAACTACCAACCCAGGCTACTAATATTCAAACACATTTCAAGGCCTGAGTTAAGCATGTGTGATTTGAAGTCTGGCCAAATTCAAGTTAAGCTAATGAACCATAGAAAATCAATTCAGAAAACAGGAATGGACTATGACATCATGATGGAACTGAAATGTGCCATATATGTAACTTGTGACTACTTAAATCCACATCCATATATATATTCATATATATTCATACTTAAAATATATCATATTCATACTTAAAATATTGATAGTTTATAATGAATTAAGTCCATACTCAAAACTTCAAGAAGAAATGTTAAATGGTTTCTTTTATTTTGCTCTACTTGTACGTTCTCTGTTTCTGCAAAGGCTTCAGGCAGCTAACAGTATTATTTATAAAAACAATCCAACCCTCAGGCATTTTTTTAAATATGTAAAATATAAATCTTATGTGCCCTCCAAACCTACTTTCACTTACAGCACAACTTCCTACTGTGACAGAAAAGGTAGGTCAACAATATTTTTCTCATGTTTAAGAGGGATGAAGATGACTAGACCTCAGGGTGTTCCAAAGAGTGGAAACAGCTAATGAAAAAACCCTTCCAAGGTCTATCATGTGACGTCCTCATAGGGATGAGATCTGGAGGAAGTTGATCCTACTTGACCTTATTGCATGAACTGATGAATATATAATGTGGTCCCTCAAACAACCAGGTCTGGAATCAAATTTGCACAGGATAACAAATGACAACCCATGCAGCTCTTTGAAGCAGCAAAATCTTCCAAGAAAATTAGACATGGCCATCACATCTGGGCTTTTGGGTTCCGTACCAGTGGCAACCTCCAAATGTTCTTTAAGAGCCATTCTACAGCACATTCCAAAGGGCGGTGAATGATTGTCATCAGGTTCTTGTGATCCATGGTCACAACTGGCACACAAATGCAAAACCCTTCTAGCCATCTGTTCTTCCAGTAGCAGCTATGAGTGTAGGACGACTTCCAAATTGCAAACCACCATTCAGATTTAGAGATGGAATTTCTCAGGAATCATCAGGTATCCAAACCAAAATCACTCCATGTTGAAGAACTTCATTTAGAATCTATTTCTCCCCATCTTCATCCTAACAGTACTGGGTCAACACTTTTGATGCATTTATTTTATTAACAAGGATCAGCACCATCCTGTTCAGGCCAGGGACAAGATGTATAGCAGCAAAATTTACAATACAATAATACACTAGCAGAGTTGGAAGGGACCTTGGAGGTCTTCTAGTCCAATCCCCTGCCTAGGTAGGAAACCCTATACCGTTTCAATCAACTTAATCAATAGATTATCCCCCTGATTTTTTAGATATTAAAAAGGAGAAAGAAAACCCTGGAGTACTTCACAAAATAGTAGCCTCGGGGAAGATTACTCCTCTCTTACCAATATTGATTAAAATTGTCCCTTCAAGAAAGAAGAAAGCCACTACAAGATAATGTTCCTCCTCATACCAATCCCTTAGAAATGGTCCACTCCACACAGATATCATAGTTGATGGGTTTTGAAAGTCACTGAAAGATCAAGGAGGACGAAGAGTTGAACCTTGCCCTAATGATTGCACAAGCATGACCAGTTCAGTTTTCTCCTATATCCTGACCTGAAATCTGGCTGCCAAGTATTCAAATAATCTGCTTCTTCTAGGATTTTGCAAGACCACAACTTTCTTAACAATCTTTCCTTAAAAAGGTTAAGACATGTCAAAGTTGTCCAATTTTGGATTGAGAGGCAGCTCCATAAGTAGAAATTACACCACGCCTCCTTCAGAGCTGACTGAATCCTCCCTTCTCAATAAAATATTGATTATTGTTCAAATCCAATCTCTTACCAGCTCATCCAAAAAGCCTTAATTAGAGGCAGGAACGCAGTTAGGAAGTAACAGAATCAGTACGGCAGAAGACCCCATCTTCTTTAGAACCCCAAATAAGCTGTATTTGTGCCTATAAATGCCAATTGTATAATCCCCTGAATATTCTTAGACTGCATAACCAACATTCAGCAGTGCCTGTTCTGCATGTTTTCAGGTTTTTGCATTACTGTATAATTATTTCACATATTTAAGCCTATAAATATAAAAAAAACCTAAGAGAAACAGAAATAAATGTACAGTATGCCATCCTAGATGATTCACACTACGAGAAGATGTAAACTTCCAAGTTGTCCAGCTTGACACAGACCTACTAACATTTCTGTTTGTCCAGGAATATGTTCGACTCACATTCTGTTTACATTGTTTCTTGCAAAGGTTGCACGCTTCATGAGGCAAAGTTAAGGCAATTATCTCAGGCCAATTTCAGCTAACATGAAAGGATAGCAAAGTGTTAATATTTGATGTATTTAATCAAGTATGGATGGGGAAAATCAACAATGTTTATGGGAATTTCCATGTGTCTAAATACCTCTGAACTTGGAGGAGGGGATCGAAACTCTTTTTCAGCCAGGAAAATTTCTTGGGCAGACTAGTCCATTCCTTCAGTACAGCTGATTAAAAAGTACATTCTAATTATGTATTAAAAGTACAATAAAATAAATGCATCAAACTATTCCTATTTTAGAAAGATATTGCTTATATATGTACAGAAGGTAGAAAAACAGGTAATAAGAGAGAGAGCTTCTGCTAAAATGGCACATATTGCAATAGTTGTAGGCATTATTTTTTTAAAAAAATATTTCCATGGACATTTTAGTCATTAGGCCTCAGCATGATGCAATCATAGGTCTTTAATCTGAAGACAGCCTAAGGCTCCAAACAAGCTTTAATCATTTGTGGAAGGAAATCACCCAAGCTTATGCCAAAGCTTAAGTCTTTTGAGTGCCACAAAACCCCTTGATATTTATGTCCCCTTGACTGTAGCTGTTCTACTCCGAGTAATGGCTAAATTTGGACTCACTTCTTTCAGATACCAAAGGTAGCATAACTTTTACCGGAGCCCCTGACCGAGTGGGAGTTTGGAAAGGTTTGCCCTTTCAGCAACAAGAACAAAAAAAGTGAGTGTCTTTGGAAGACCAAAAGGCAGATCTCTCCCCCCCCCCTTTAGAAACAGAAAGGGATCCTTCCCAAGTGGGCAAGCACGATCACCCTCAGGTGCACCCATAATGCTCAAGGGTCGTTGGCCACAGATCTGAGGGTTTCAACGCGCATTATATCTGTTGTCGAGAGGCAGCGTGAAGATTCAAAGGATTCCGGGTTAGCGAGCACGGAACCGCAGCCCCGGCGACGCGCTCTACTTGCACCGTTACCACAAAAAAACTCCCGGCGTGCGGCGGGCAGAGAAGCGGGCCCAGCGACACTTGTCCTGGCGACTCACCCGGTGCCGCAGGCCACATCCAGCACCGTCTTGCAGCGCTGAGCGCGCAGCAACGACACCAGCCAGTTCTTATACTCGTCCGTGCGGCTCCGCGTATCGCCGATGTAGAGCTGCCAGACGCGCGCCGCCCGGCCGTCGGCATACTGGTCAGGGAGCCCTTCGGCTGCCACGCCCAGCGAGCGAGTCCGGTAGATGCTGTCCACCATGGCGAGGCGAGCGGCTCAAGGCGCAGGTGGCGTGACGGCTCCTCCGACCTCCTCAACGGCGCCGGAGCTGCTGCTTCCAGCAATTTAGGATCCCCAGGGGAGCCGGCAGCCGGTCGCCAGAGGAGCTCATTCCATCCAGGGACCGCCCTTCGGCTCAGCCGGCCAATCCAAGGAGGGATAGCGGACACTCCCACCCCTCCGTCCTCCTCTCCCCGCCTCCGCCTGTTCCTGAAGTCAAAGGTCTTGACCCAGGCCCGCTTGTAATGCTTCTCGAGCCTTCCCAAATCTGTCGGCCGCCGGGTGGCTTGGATCCCCCTGGCCTTGGCCTTGCTGACTATGAATTATGGGAATGCTAGTCCAATAACGCTGGAAAGCAGTCTGTCAATGCTACTTAACACTTACCTTGGAATCACACCCGGTAACCTACTGCTGAGTAAAGACGCATATAATTATTACAGACAAAAAATCCGGTAGAACAGGCTGTTAATACTTTTGTCAGCTTTTCTAAAAATGTGACTCTATTATAAGTGATTTGTGTATTTAAATTTGGATTTTAATGCCTCCACAAATGTGACAGTTGTAATATTTATTTCCCAAGTTTATATTTTGCTTTAAAAAACAAACAAACTCCACAATAAATAATAAAAACCAACCACAATTCCATTATTAAACTCATATAATAAAAATCATATAATCAGGTGATCAAAAATCATATAATAAAATCATATAATAAAAAAGTTCAATATAATTCAAAGCCACACAAAAAAACCTCTACAATGGCAATAGTCATCCAGCTCCAAGAGCTTCTTGAAAAAGCTGTATCTCTGTTCTTTTTCTGAATGTAATAAGAGTGCAAATCATCCAGAGTTCAGAGAGACCTTGATTGCACACATCTGGTTTTGAAAATATATTCCTTCTCTCCTTTAAAATGTTTTCATAAAAAAACATTTCTTATTGTTGAAATTGAAAATAGAACTGGAAACAAGCCCGCAGAAATAACTTTCATAGCTATATGCAGGTAATAACTTTTTCAAGATAATATTGCAACTTCTGACAAAACAGACCACAGTCTATTTCACGAGCAGTCCTGGTTCCTAGAAGAATCTAGGAGCACTTCATGGTTCTGGTTATTACTCTTAAAACCCGATGTGGTATGGAGCCAGGTTACTTGTGGGACCATCTATCCCCTGTCTTTTCAGTTACGTTGAATACCAAGAGGCGGACACTATGGGGCTGGTTTTGATTTATTTGCAACTTGTCAGTGCTGGTAGACAGATGTTACTCTATGAGGTTGAAACCCAGGAATTGAATTCATTAACTTTTGAACTTTATGTGATTATGTACAGTGCATTAGTTTTATGAGCTATCCAGGTGAACCACTGAATGAAACCTTTCAGATCTGTATCTCTGTATCTCTTAGCTCTGGGAGGGATGGTGGTCTATATAGGACTCTTAAGCAGGGGTCTCCAACCTTGGCAACTTCAACTGTGCCAGTGCCTGGAGGCTGTCAGGATCTGGATGGGGGTTAACAAGCTTGCGCTCAATCCAGACAAGACTGAGTGGCTGTTGTGTTTCCCTCCCAAGAATTTGGTTAGTATTCCATCACTCAGGCTGGGGGGTGAAAATTTACGCCCCTCAGACAGGGCTCGCAACTTGGGAGTCCTCCTGGACCCACAGCTGACCTTAGAACATCATTTGTCGGCTGTGACCAGGGGGGCATTTGCCCAGGTTCGCCTGGTGCACCAGTTGCGTCCCTACCTGAACCGGGAGGCACTTGCAACAGTCACTCATGCCCTCGTGACCTCAAGACTGGACTACTGCAATGCGCTCTACATGGGGCAGCCCTTGAAGAGTATTCGGAGACTTCAACTCGTCCAGAACGCAGCCGCGCGAGCGATTGTGGGTGCACCTCGGTACACCCACGTTACACCTATCCTCCGCAAGCTGCACTGGCTACCGATCAGTCTCCGGATACGCTTCAAAGTGCTAGTCGTAACTTATAAAGCCCTTCATGGTATTGGACCTGGGTACTTGAGAGACCGCCTGCTGCCAATTACATCCCACAGACCCATTCGATCACACAGGGTCGACCTCCTCCGGGTTCCGTCTACCAGCCAATGCCACCTGGCTACTATCTGGGGGAGGGCCTTCTCTGTGGCAGCTCCGGCCCTCTGGAACGAACTCCCCGCAGAGATTCGGGCCCTCACCTCTCTCCAGGCCTTCCGAAAAGCCGTCAAAACCTGGCTTTGCCGGCAGGCCTGGGGTTGATGAGTTCCCCTCCCCTGTGTGGTTGTGTGATTCTTGGCTATTTTAACTATTTGTATTGTGTTCTATGTTTCCCTTTTCCCCTTTTGAGTTGTTCGCCGCCCTGAGTCCCTCCCGGAAAAGGGCGGCATATAAATAAAACAAATCTAATCTAATCTAATCTAATTTGGGGACTTCAATTCCCAGAATTCCTCAGCCAGTTTTGCTTGGCTGAGGAATTCTGGGAATTGAAGTCCCAAGTGTTAAAGTTGCCAAGGTTGGAGACCCTTGCTCTAAGGGATACTAAGGGAAAGTGGACTATTTATCTGGTGGTTTCTATCCATCTCACTAAATCTGGCAGATAGACATTCATTGAAGCAATGTCACCTGGTAGGTCCTAGAAAGTATTTTTATGTCATTGGTGCTGCCTTACTGAACAGCATCCCCCCCCCTCCAGTTTCAGACAGCTTTGACAGTTTTGGCCTTCCTGAAGACCTGATCTTTTCCCAGCAAATGTGAAGCCATATTGGTCAGGTATTTTTACCGTGGCTTCAACTTGGTTGTTTTAATTGATTTCTAATTCTAATTCAATATATTGTACTTTTGGGTCATCATCCAGAGTTCCATTGATAAATGGATGGTTATACAAATTTGTTAAGTAAATAAATATACTGATTTTTTTCTGCTTAATATTTTTTCTGATTTGAATTAACAAACTGGGGGAGACTCTCACCAAGTCTCTACCCCCTTTTATTTCTTCTGAATTCCCAAATGAAGAATTCTATGGCTGGTCAACGCCTCTGTTTTTAGAGTCCTGCCTAATTATCCTTATTGTAGGTTTAGAATTCCATGATGCATGAAATACCCAGGCTGCCTAGGGCACAGGGTGCAGTGTTTATCATCCCCATCAGTGTGCGTGTGTCTCTTTCCCAGACAAATGGAAATAATGCAATGTAACAACAATATATGATAACAATAGAGCAAGAAGAAATATGTGATGTTGTATTATTTTTGTAATCTACTGCAACAAAGTTGGATGACATTACTTTATTCTCTGCATTTTTTCCTTCCTTGTTTTTCTAACATTTATGTTGTCTGTATTTTTATTTTATAATGAAACTTAATACAAATTTATTATAAACAAACAAAAATAATTCAATATATTGAAAGTCTCAAAATGTTTGTCAGCACCACACACACAAATTATACTGCAACTTTCTTTTAAAAACAAAGTTGAGGGAGATTCAAAACAGAACAAGGCCTGTTAGGTGTTGCTTTAGTACCTTAGTCTATTATGGTTTCTATGGTACGACCCACCCACCCTCTCTCTCTCTCCCTCTCTCCCCTTCTCTCTCTCCCTCTATCTCACTCTCTCTCTCCCCCCTCCCCCCTCCCTCCCATTTCTGATTTTCTGTTTCATTTTCAATAATCAAAATAAAGCCTGCCCAGTATTTGTTTCTTTTCTTAAAAGATAACAATTGACTAATAACCAGGAATTCAAAGAGCAAAATACATAAATGGGTGTTACTTTAGAAATTTGTTATGATTTCTATGGTATGACATCTTTCACTTTCTCATCTAATGTCCGATTTTCTGTTTCCATTTCCCAACATCAAAATAAAGCCTGCTCTTAAAAGAGAATAGCTGAATAATAACCAGAAATTTAAATAGTTGAATTATAGGAATACAGGTATCAATGAAGAAGAAATAATTATTTTATTTCTCGAAAACAACTTCAGGCAGGCTAGGCGGGAAAGTTGAGAAAAATAATTTCTCCCTCCCCCCTTTTTGAAAAGAAAAGCTGCTTTCCACTGAAGACATGATATAGGAGAAGATGGTAGTTTTTATCAGTGCCTGCACTGTTGAAGGCACATCTAGTATCTCTGTGTGATCAGAATAGATTTTGAGGATCATAAAAATAAGGAGGCTGGTTCTGCATCTTGGCCATTGGTTGACTACACCTGCATCTCCCATGAGGAAATTTTCAGGCAATAAAGTACCAGCTGGCATCACTGTTCATAGTTGCTACTCACTAATGTATAATGTGACATGGCTGCTGATTATGCTCATTTGTTTGGGCTGGCAGAAATTCAATTCGGCTTCAAGGGCATAAAGTTAGTTCACCCAATCTGTGCAGAAATCCTGTTGTGGAAATGTTTTAGAAAAGCTGCATATTCAAACTTACATGTGCAGTTCTTAACAAATATACGTGTTCATTTCATGTTATCTTAACCCCACTTTATTCACAGAAAATAATACACTCAAATAAAAAATAAATAAATATAAATAAGGATGGGATCATACAACAAACTTAAACAGCCTATATTGGGTATCTAATTTGTAGCTGAGAATGGTGTGTGATGACAGCTACCGGTATATACGAATACCCTCAATATGTTGACTTCACATTTTGGCTGAACCCACATTTATCTTGGCCTTGCTGCAGAGTTATTGCCTCCTCTATGTTTTTTTAGGCCAGGAGGCCTTTTCATTGTTTTGTAACATCGAACTTTGAACTTTTGGCATCAAGGTCTTGTTTAATATTTGAATGAAAAGCTTGGGATCAAGGTGAAATTATATAAAGAAAGAGAGAAGAGAGAGGCAAAACTGAGCAACTGCCAACATCTCTCTTAGTGAAAATAATTGAGATATTTGTCTTGTAGACTTGGAAAAATAGGTTGTGAAATACAAAAATTATGGTTAAAAGAGACAATGCAGTTCCGGCAGTACTAGGAATGCCATATTAGGAATATGGAACAGATATAAATCCAGGCTGTGCTCCAAAATACTTTTATTAGCTTCAGAACAAGAAGCATTTTATAGAAAAGAAACAACAAGCAGAGAGAAATGGTTAAGGAGTCCAAGGTGCTCTCTGAGCTTGGTTGTTTTCTTGTAGACTGTATGGACTTTTTGCTCAAAATGGAAAAAATGAATTGGTGATTTATGGATATGCTGTTAAAAGGTTGAATATGGAAGAAGGAGACCATCTAGTATCATCTTAAAGAGGGGGAAGAGATTATGATTATGATGAATGCCTCTTTGTGGGAGGATCTGTCTCCTCCTTAAGAGGCCATCGCAGTATTGCACAATGTTTGTCCAGCGTTCAGCTCTTTAGGGGAAAGGTTGTTGATCAATGGTAGTCTTGTAACGCCAAAAGGGTTCTGGAGGAAACAGATTATTATCAGGTATCAGGCCAGGTTATAGTATCATAATGGCATTAATCATTTCTGTAAGTGAATTTTGGCAGGGTAGGGATGGGGATTGTTGCCTATAATTCCACTGATCATAGTCTCCTTCTAGACTGGTTAAAGAGCTTGGGTGTGGGAGTCAATGTTCTTCTGTGGTTCTCCTCCTTCCTCAAATTCTGATTCCAACTGATGTTGGTGAAGGGGAAGAGTTCTAGCTCTAGACCTCTGCTATGAAGGGTGCCACAGAGCTCAACTCTCTCCCCACTCCCTTTCAACATTAACATGAAAATGTTAAGTACTGTATCATCAGTTATATATCTCCATACTGCCCCATCCAAGTAATGCTCCCAAGGCTATTTTCAGATGCTTGGAAACTGTGAGAGCCTTGGGCGGTGGAGAATGGGTTTCAGCTCAATCTGACAAGAGTTCATTGTGCCACTTCTGGATAAGAAGGCACTTCTGAAATTAATCCATGCCATAATCATCTCCCTATAGGACTATTGCAGTTTACTGAATATAGTTATGCTCCTGAAGATCATTTAAGAACTTCATCTGATCCAGAAGACAAAGACAGAGGAACAGAATCAAGATCACGTGAAGTGTTAATACCACTTTATAATGCCTTGGTAAGGCCACACTTGGAATATTGCATTGAATTTTGGTCGCCACGATGTAGAAAAGATGTGGAGACTCTAGAAAGAGTGCAGAGAAGAGCAACAAAGATGATTGGAGGCTAAAACATATGAGGAACGGTTGCAGGAACTGGGTATGTCTAGTTTAATGAAAAGGACTAGGGGAGACATGATAACAGTGTTCCAATATCTCAGGGGATGCCACAAAAAAGAGGGAGTCAAACTATTCTCCAAGGCACCTGAGGGTAAAACAAGAAGCAATGGATGGAAACTAATCAAGGAGAGAAGCAACAGAACTGAGAAGAAATTTCCTGACAGTTAGAACAATTAATCAGTGGGACAGCTTGCCTCTAGAAGTTGTGAATGCCCCAACACTGGACATCTTTAAGAAGATGTTGGATAGCCATTTCTCTGGAATGGTTTAGGGTTTCCTGCCTGGGCAGGGGGTTGGACTAGAAGACCTCCAAGGTCCTTTCTCTGCTATTGTATCGTATTGTAAGGCAGGTGCAGTACTGAGTGCACTGCAGTATACCCATTTAACACTGCTACTTCATGAGCTGCACTGGCTCCAAGGGTGGGTTGCTGCTGGCATTACTGCCTGTTCACAAGATTTTATATTCAGATTTCAGAATGCATAAAACAAATGCTCTGTTCAAAGGTGTAGCAGAGTTTTAAAAATCTGTCAGAAAGCCACTGTAATTGACACTCAGAGTTTGCTATCTGCTGAGTATACAAGTTAATTCATTCAATATCGTTTTCACTCTGCTACCCAGAAAGAAAAAGGTTTTTTTTAATGTCTTCTATCATCAATGGACTTGTTTAGCAAGTCCATCAAAGGGAGCCTGTAAAATTATACAGCAGCAAACAAGTTGGTATAAACATTGCCAAGAGAGGTGTAATGTTTCCAAAGATTTCTGCACATGAAAGATGGATCAAAGTGTGCAGCAGATGCCAACCGAGGATCTGCATTGCGAAGTGCAAAGCCAGCTGTGACACTCT
Source organism: Thamnophis sirtalis (assembly GCF_051295495.1). Taxonomy (NCBI): domain Eukaryota; kingdom Metazoa; phylum Chordata; class Lepidosauria; order Squamata; family Natricidae; genus Thamnophis; species Thamnophis sirtalis. The sequence continues at coordinate 38,166,187 of NW_028261386.1, read as the reverse complement.
ACATATGTTTATAAGTTTACTTACATTAAAATGCAATAGCAGACACTTCTTATTGAACATGGAGGTAATTTGCATTGCCCATGGGAATAGCACAGGAATCTGACTTTATGTCCCAAGACATTTTTTTCTTGTCATTGCTTACAGTCAATGCCTACAGATGATTAACTTTTTTCTAGGTATTTTTCAAAAGTAAACACTAACTTCAAATTGTGACTTTTCCATCATAAATCTATGTGCAACCATGATGTCTTTTGGGCATCTACCGGTAATCTATAAAGACTTAGATATTTCTACCAAGTCACCTTGGAAATTTATTACTATTAAGCTGGTATTAATGCATCAGTGTTCTTTTAAAAAAAACTTGTTATGAAGAACATAGCTTGATCAGAGTTGGGAAATGTATGAAGTGTAGATTTTCTACAGGCTCCAAATGAAATTCCCTTACGTTTACTAATACTGACGGAAACTCCAATGCAGCTATAACATACTGAAAATCAATGGAAAAACCAAACATAGGATTTCACACCAAAAAATAATAAATCCACTACAGACATCAAGTGATGATAGAAAACAAAATTTACCTCAGATTGACAAAAGTAAACATGAAAATAAAAAGACAGGAGAATGTTTCTTTTTGTAGTATCTCTGGAGAATTCAAAAGCTTACAGGTTTTGTTCCATTTTGTTTGGTACAGTGAAAGTATTATCCAACTCTAGATTTTATTCTGGTGTTCTTTTTAGACCAATATTTTTCATTTAAAAGTGATTATTACTTTTTTGAGACAGAAAAAAATAATGAAAATGTAATCTTCACATTGAGAAAAGCAATTTTCTTTTGCATTGAACTGCTGATTCCTGGCAATTGCCTGGACAAGCCCCTGCAGGTTTTTTGGCAATTTTCAGAAGTGGTTTTTAATGGTTTTCTGACAGAGAGAATGACTGGTGCAGTCACCCAGCCGGTTTTGTGCCTAAGGTGGGACAAGAATTCACTAGGTTCTTACGTAGCCCAATGCATTATCCACTGCACCAAACTTGTGAGAAAACGTACTTGTGTTTAATTGTACAATCATTTAAAAATACAACTAGTCTTCAATGACTGTAATTAAGACTGGGAATGATCGCTGGCACAGTTGTGAAACAAAAAATAACAATTGTGGCTATTTATGACAGAAGTTTTCCCAGTTCTGGTTATAGATATAAGTCAAACACATGCAGTTGATAAGCACATCAGAGGACCTGTATTTGCAGTCCTCCTGGTCCTTGAATAGAGTGTCAGGAGCTTCATTTTAGAGAACAGATGATACAAAGGTAAAAATTAAATTGAAAATTATTTAATTCATATGTAATACTGTCTGGATTTACAGTTCCCAAGATATGCTCTGCAGTGTCACAGGACACCATAAGTTATTTTGAATTTTCAAGGGGAATATAACAGTACTCAACATCAGTCATACACCACGAGTTCAGTAGCACGGGGGGTGCTTTGAAAAAAACTCACTGAAGCTCCAAGGGTGCTGGGAAGTGGGAAAGTTTAGGAACTTTGGTTCCAGACACTTAATGGAAATCCTAGGAGCTCCACCTAAGGCTTTCAGGTATCTTAGATATAATATTCTTAGAGACTATCTACTTTGATCTTAATCTATTCTTAAAGTACAGGAAAAAGCTAATTACAAGCAGAGAAACCCCAGAACTACTGTAGTGTAAATATAATTTAAAATGTGTTGCCCTCTCTGGTTGTAATTTTAAACATTATTAAGCAAACTAAGTGTATAAGAAGCAAAAGTATTCTGTAATTCTGCATAAAATTGAGACAAATAGATTGTGAGAGAGACAGGAATGGTGTTATCTTGACTTGGTAAATGGTAAGCCTGCACTTCACAGAAAAAGATGAACCAAGATCTCCACAGTAATTCAGTTTAGGTTGGGGGAAAAATCCAGAAATAATTTTAACCCTGGAAAAGCAAACTTAAAAAAAAAAGTAGATTCCTTCAACTAAACTTCAACCCTTGGTGACTTTCATGGACTGAATCCATGGAGTTTTGTTCACAATATACAAAGGATTTGCCACTTAATTTTTCCAGAATTTTTCTTCAGCAATAGTTAAGCGTGCACTACAGGACTTTCCAGATATTCCTGCATCCAAGTATTAATCACATCTGATCTTAGTTAGATGGCACTATCTAGCTAATTTCTATCTAGTTTGGCCAAACAAGCTAAGCAATCTCAGTAACATAACTATGCTTAAATAATCAAGTGTCTCTGTACTTCTTTTTGAAATGCCAGGTGTGCTAATGATGAGCACCTTATAACTAATGCATATAAAATGCTGTGGAGTTGAATTTAGAAAGTGAATATGTTAAGCATTGCATGATTCAATGGAAAGAAATTTTGATTATGTTGGACCAATGGGAAAAATACGAGGACCAAAGGACTGGAATATACTTTGAACTACAACCTTAAAGAGAACTTTTATGAAATGACATATCTGTGGTATTTAACGTCAGATTGATAAATCATCTAAAATGTACAAAGGATTTTTGAATGTTTGCAAGAAATATAACAGTACAGAGGGCACTTTTACCATACATGGTGGATGTGTTATAAGGCAAACAAATATTGGGGAAAGTTCCAGGTTTTAAATTCAGAAGTTCCTTAAGATGGACTTCTAATGGAAATCAGAAGTTTTTCTTTAGCACTATTGGATAAAAAGAAGGGAGGGAAATTGGAACTTTATTATGTATCTTGATGGCAGAAGAATCCCATATACTCAAAAATGGAAAACGGCTTGGATTCCCACAAGAGAGAAATGGACTGAAAAAAAATGTGGAACTGGCAAACTTAACCACATTTGTTAGGGAAAAGAAGCTAAATAGTTTTGTTTCCATTTGGAAAATCACCTTTAGGTTCTTGAAAGAGAAAAAAAAATTAAATTTTGAGTTTGAGATTTGATTAAGTAGATCATGATTAAAGAAATAGCTAGTATTTACTGTTTTAGATGAGTAAAAATTTAGCATTGCAATTGTATTTTGTATCTTATAGCACTGAAAGATGTTGGGAATCATTGCTTTTGGTTTTATTTTCTTTTTCTTTCCTTCTTTTATACACCTTTCTCCCCTTGTCATTCCCCCCTTTTCTCATTGTCTCTATTTCTTTTTTATATTGCAAAAAAACTTTTAATAAAAAAAGAAAAGCCACGACAAGATAAAATATTCAGAGATTGAAACCTCAGTCCAGGATACACAGAAAGGAATGCATCCAACTCTTGTACATTAAAAGACCATTATTTCCACAGCAAAAAGGTAGTCAACAAGTCAGATTGCAGCACACTTGTCCTGAAAGGAAAAAAAAGGGGGTGGGGAATGTATAAACGGCATTACAAATATTTCAGACAACTGAAAAAAAAGGTACCAAGAGAAAAAGGCAATCTCTGTTGTAATGAAATCGTGAAAAGCCCTGTAAATATAGGACTACCAGATTTGGGCTGCAAAAATCCAGATGATTAACAGAATGCAGCAAAATGTTACAAGCTTTTGTATCTTTGCCACCATCTAAAGATGGTCCGGATTTTGCAGCTCATATATAGCAGCCACTCCTAAAGAAAAGGGGATTTATTCTAAAAGGGAATGTTCTGAATTGCAGCAAACTCTAGGTAGGGTATTTTAAAAATCTCAAAGTAAAGGCTGGCTTTCTTTTTTGTGAGAAAACATCTGAAATGAAAGGCAAGTTTGCAAAATTTGCAAACTGTAAGCAGCTTCTCTTGCCATTTTGCTCACCCTCTTCTGTTATATCTTATAGCAAGACACATACCAGCTTTGTCCTACTAGAAGTATGAGAAGAATATGAAAAAATGGTTTGAGTACAAAATGAAAGGCCAGATATCTACACCCAAGTGTTCAATCCTGCGTTAAAGAAGTGGTGATCCATTTGATCACTCCACTCTGACACACCACGATTCTTTTCAACTCATGGCAAAGGAATTTCATAATAAAATTTGCAGACATTGGCTGGATTCATACATTGTGCTAAATCGTGTGTGTGTGTGTGTGTGTGTGTGTATGCTGTACCCGGCCACACATTGCTGTGGGCCAGTCTGGGCGTAATGGGGCGGCAGGTGGGTGCTGCCGTTGGTCAGGATTCGGGGCTGCTGGGCTGGGCGAGGCTGGTTGGGGGAGACAGTGCCGGGGCTGTCGGCCTCATGGAAGTTGTTGAGCATCTCCTAGGAAGAGCTACGCTTGGGCTCCCCCAAGTTGATGGCCCGGGAGAGTGAGACATCCAGGATCTCAGAGAAGTCCTCGGTGTGCCACCTCACAGGGCACCCAGGGGCTGCCCCAGCCCCACTGCACCTCAGGCTGACACCGCAACCATCGCCCTGCCGGAGCCGCCTTGGCAAGGCCATAGCTGGCTCGCTGTGAAGGGGGGTGCAGAGCGCATGCAGGCGGCCAGGCTGAGGAGACGCTCCGGCTCTGCCTCCTCTGGAGCTCCGCTGGGCTGGCTGGAGGTAAGCTGGCTTAAGGGTGGGGGGAGGCGGCCGAGGGATGGCACAGGTGGCGCCCCACTGCAGACAGCAAAGGCCCAGCAGGAGGGGAGGGGGAGGCCGAAGGGCTTCGACTCCCCTTGGCGGAAATGGCCAAAGCTCATCAGAGTGGGGGCGGAAAGGGGAAAGGGTGTGGCCGCAGCCCAGCCACACATATAAAGGGACCGTCAGGACAAAGCTGGAAAGAGACCGAACTGTTCCAAATATACTATACTCACTAAATGAACACTATGGTAAACGACACAGCTCAATTCCAACGCAATGTAACACGAAATAATTAAATCAAAATGAAAATAAATCAAATCTATGAAAATTAAATATAACAATGCAATTGGAAACATTGAAATGGAATCATGAAATATGATGAAAGCAATCGATGAAGAACTTTCGGAGATTAGCGATTTTGAACAAACAACCATTACATTTATATGTATGTGGTGTGTGTGTGTGTGTGTGTGTGTGTGTGTGTGTTAAACAAACAATATAAATGTAATAAATCCAATCCAATCCAATAACCACACAATTCTAAGTCATAAACAGTGATATACAAATCACTTTATGACCTAGTATAATGTGTGAAACAAGTCAGAGACAACTGTTCCTCTTACAGGACACCACCTTTATTTTAATACCACTTTTCAGCAACTCTGCAAATATGCTTTGTCCAATGAAAGATTAATAACAGAACTCATAAATGAGTCATACATGAAACAAGCATGTTACCTCAGTCTGAAAATAATATTTAGTTGGCCATTTTGCACCTGGAGGTTCTTAGCTATCTCATTCCTTTCAATCTCTTGAAGAAACAGTGTTACATCACTTTGAACACCGAACAGAGATAATAGGTACATTCCCTGGAACAGATATGGAGGGTCAATAGAGGAACTAAATGAAACACAAATTATACAAAAAATACCCTACATTTTTATTTAAAAAAAAACTTAAGGAAATGGTAAGCATGACTATGGTATGTCCAGAAACAAATGTTGGGGATTGAAAGCATTAACAAATGCTCCTCTTATTGAAATGGCTGCAGAATTGATTCCATACAGTAAGAACTTTTTAAAAAAAGAAACAGAAGAGAAATGCAATGCCCTTTATCCTGGCAGAACCTTCATTCTCACTTCATCCCAAATGAACCGTGTTCTGTTTAATAAGGAAGGACAGCAGTAAATGCATCTCACCCCCTAATAGAATGTACAAGTTAGAGACCTGTCAGATTACAGCCAAATCCTGGAATATGGCAGGAAAACGAACTGCCATAAGATCAGACTGTCTTCGTTAATGCTTTCCTTTTCATTTCTCTTTTTTCACCAATGTTGTCCAGCAAGTCAATGTCAAAAGTGATGGGATAGGGACTTAATGAGGGCAGCAAACTCAGTTTCCAAAGGCAAGCCACATAGACTAGATAGTCAACAGCTCAACTGCATCTTCCACAGCACTTCTAATTTGACTGTCCACCAAAGAATACAAGTAACAAGCTGGCTTCCTGTACCTTGTCTTTGCTGAGGTGTAGCAACACTGAAGAATTCCGTTTCAAGTGATCATGATCATTTCCCATTTCTTCACTTCCCCATCACAACAATATGGATCTTCTTGCAACTCCCATGGGCCACAGCAATTCGCAATGGTCCAAATACAAGCTTGCAAACCCACAAGACAAGTGTGGATGGAACAGGACTCTGAAGATCCTACAGTTCATCTGTGCTGTGTGAAAGTGGAGCCAGCTTCTGATCATCTTCCTTTTCAGGCTGATCAGGTGACTCTGATGTGCTTGGTTGCATGTTTTCTCTTTCTTGATCAGCCTTGGATCGTTTTTTATTCTTTGAAGACTTTTTTGCCTTGCCTTCCTTTTTCTTGGTCTTCTGCCTTGTATTTGCCATGTCTCCTTTTTTCCCAGTCCACGTTTCTTCCAGACAGCCTAGACAAAGGACAAGAACAGTTCCTAAGATATCGTCAAACTGCCACTTCCCTCTATCTTTACTTAAACATCACTATTTTTCTTTCCCTCTCAACCTTCACAATTTCCATTCAGTTTAAATTACTAGTTCCTGAGACCAGGGACTGCTGAGTTGATTCCAGGTTAATATTTCACAGAACTATTATGAAGATGTGACATTTAGGAAAGACAGGACTTGCAAATGCTGTCAATTCTGGTAAACAGATCAAAGGTTAATACTAAGCATAACAAAACTTTGCATTATCTACAACTGAAACTATTAACATTGCAGCCTGATTAAGTCACCTCTTCCTTTTAATTAATGAAATCTACTTATGAATAAAATTGGCTTTCAATTCCATCCTTCTCCAGCATAAAGAAAAAAAAATTAAAGTAAGAATTGTGAAATTATTAAAATTTAAATTATTTACCTCTTTTTCCTTAGTAACAAAAATGGGAAGCAGCTCTCAGTGACAGTTTTGATTTAAGGGTAATATTTAAAAAAAAATGTTTTCATAAAGGTCTGAGAAAAGAAATTCATTAATTTATTCTAATTAATCTTATTCACAAACTCTAGTGGCCAGCCAAATCTTAGAACCATTAGAACCTTAGAACCACATCCATAATGTGCCAAAGAATTGGAATCCCACCCCAAGATATGGTTTATTTTAATTATAGTGTGTGAATTTTAAAAATAGATTAATTCTTTTTTAAAAAAAACTAAAACTAAATAAGCCACACTTTCTCCCATGTGGCATGAGCAACCAGGCATCATGGTGTTCTTCATAAAGTCTAGTGAAGGGGCAGACGTCTCCCTCTTTGACTATGTCAGTTCTTGTTTCCTAACCAGAATACTTCCATTAAGTTAAAGAAAGGGGTCCCCATGGTGGGCATAGGCCCATGATGGCACATCTATGACACTTGTGCCTGTGGTGGCACCCAGAGCCCTCTCTGTGGGCATGTGTGTTGTCGCCAGCTGCTCTTCTGATTTTCGGATGGTCTTCATGGGCACCAGAGCACCAGAAAAAATAGCCTGAAAAATGCCCCCAAAACAGGCATGCTTGTGGCGGCCAACTGGTCTTCGGATTTCCAGTGATCCAGCACGCATGAAGACCAGCTGGCCGGCGCGCATGTGCATGCTGGAAACCTGAAGGTCAGCTGGCCGGTGCGCACATGCGCACTGGCCAGCTGGTCTTCAGATTTCCAGTGCTCTGGCATTTGCACACACATGCATGAGCATTCCAGTTTGGGCACTCAGCACCACTGGCCTAGGCAGACCTGACTACCGAGATGTTTTAAAGGCTGAACTCAGCATAATTTTTGGGGGGGAAATATGTTTTTACCAAGTTGGTTCTTTTCTGAAATTGGAATCCAATGGATTATTATCCCCACCTATTTTATGTCTTTCATCCTGCCCCAAATGCAGAGCTTGACACTGCACAGAAAAACATGTTTCCCATGTGGTGGATGGGGAAAGATGGGGCCGTGCTGTACAAGCATCACTAGATCTCAGCCACCCACATTAATCAATTCCACAAAAAGGAAACTCACTGGCATCCTTTCCTTTCAACACATGATTTGCACATAGAAACTGGGAAATGTCTTCTTGTTGATTGTTTTTATACCAATCTTCAATCACATCTTCATATTCCTCCACCATTGTCTCACACTAGCAGACAAAATGAGAGGGAAACCAAAATCATTACAGTGCAATGCCAAATCCAGTTTCATACCACATCTTTTCACATACTGTAGATAATTTCATTTGTTATAAAATAACTATTCAGTTGCCTCAGAATCATGTCACTGAAGAATAACACAAACAGACCAAAAATAACAGAAGACAAAGGAGTAGAGAGGTAACATTGTCAGTATTTTTAGAATTTTAGATTTACATTTTTTTATCTTTAAAAGCCTCCTTTATTTTGTAAAGTAGAATCTAAAAATGAATGTTAATGCCATTAAAGGTTCAAAGGGTTAGGGTTTTGGAACCTAAGCACCTCAAAAAAAAAAGTTTTTTCCTGTCTCTCTTTGCACTTAAATAATCTGTCAATATCCCTCCTCCACTATTTGATATATGTATGACAGAATAATTTTAGGCAGCACCTCTTGACCCCTAAAGAATGGAGTCCAGGCAACAGACAGCTCAGCTATGTTAAGGAAAGCATTCTGAGGCAAGAGATACGGTACAGTGATAGCTGATTCCCATTGTTGTGCAATATTATTTAGTCTCCCCCCTCCATACTCAGGCCTTTAGAAATATACATTTACATTTTTTTCCCAAATGGCGATTGGCAGAATTAAGAGTAAAGACCTAGTAAACCACAGAAGCTTCAGCAGTCTCCTCCTGAAACAATTCTGTAAATTATTTGTAAATATTCAGATTAACATAATTTTTAGCTAATGAGATGCTTCATTAATTTTTTTAAAGTAGCTAACCATTTAGAAACTTCTTCTTGGGGTCCCTCAGAGCTTCCCCGGATTGCATCACATTGAAATTTTGAGGCAGAATAGCAGTTATTGATGATATATTTTTTAGAAATGACTTAAGGTACATAAACACATTCAGCCGCATCCATTCTTCTGTGAATTAAAGCCCCAGTCCTCCAAACTAGAAAAAAGGTAGGTCCCACCCACTGCATGTCCCTGCAGCCGTTGAACGCTAAAAATAGTAAATTCAAAGGAAAGGAAAACCTCAGGCAAAGTTACCTAACATCATGTAGATCTAGGTGATTACTATCAGATTTTTAAAAAAATAATACCAGTATAAAAATAAAGGTCCTTCAGCCACCATACCTGTTTCTTAAGGTCAGCCACTTCTGCAGAGGTTTCATTCCATAACGCATATGGAATGTCCATCACTACTTTTACTCCTTTGTGCACCAAGTTATGAAGAGTTTGAAATGTCTCTGATATACCCTAAAATAGAATGAATAAAGAATATACTTTGAAAACATCAAGGTAGCTAAAGGAAAGTGAGGAACAAGTAATGCAAGTTGATGCTTGTAAAAATTATGCAATAAGTGCTAGAAGAATTTTAAGTTACAAACCTTTGCAAATCTATTGCTTCCTGCTCTTTCTTTGTGCAAATTGTACTCCAAAAGCCTCTTGCAGATATTTTCTGTCACCTCAATCAGTCGAATATCCCTGCAGATAGAAAGGAATGCTGGGAAATTAAATGACATTTCTGGATGCCCACTATTTCAACTATGAAAATGAAAACTCAGGTTACTTTAATTATGGAGAATAAATGACCAGTATAATAGTCCATTTGTTTCCTCCAAGTTTTTTGTCTTCCAATGCTATGGCACTTTACTTCATAATTCATATTTTAACATTTTGCTGATCCCTCAATCCATTTTCAGGACTCCTCTATGAATCCTGAAGGACTAGCCAAGATAAAAACCTGTTGCACTTCTCAACAACCTTGTTCTACTTACGATTTTGTGTACTTGATTTTGGATCCCTTGCCATCCAGAAAGCCATATTTCGTGTCAATCACCTCCTTGGTCTTGCCAGTTTCATCAAAGGAAGCCTTCAGTTCCAAAGCAACATACTTGCAAACTAAATACAGTCAAAACTCAAAACAATTAGTAATGGTAATTGTGACTGCTGATCCCCTATATTACAAATGTTGTTCAATTTTCCATCTTATAGCAATAAACATATTGTAAAACAGTCCAGTAGTTTCACTACTCTATTTGCAAAACTTAAAGACTCGCTATGCATGGATATAATGAAAATTCACATAGTACTAAACTCTTTATACCATACATTGCTCTGTGCCACCGAGTGCCACATTTTTGCAACTGGACAACCATAGAAATTCTTCATATAATAAAACAAAATATACATTCTCTGTTCTAATAAGCCCACACAACTAGATTTGCTGAACTCATTTTCTCAGTCTAAATTCAGTTTGCTTTCTTTATGCCTCACTGCTACCTACTTCAGAAACCTTAAAAACTCACAACCATGGGCTCCCTTGTTTTTTCTGTTCCTCTTTTCTTTTTTACTCATCTGGCCCCATTTTAAGATTTTTTTCAGATCCTTTTTCCATTCTATTAATACCATATATTTTTTAAATAAAACTCCCAGCCTCTTTTGAAAAACAGCCATTTAATGGCTATCATTCACTACAGTAAGAAAGTCCTGTCACAGAATTTATTTTATTTACTAACATTAATATCAGGTCTACTCTTAAACACCCAAAGCAGCTAATAGGCTGCAATATAAAAAACATAATGATGAGGATATTGTCCCATCATTCCCAGATTAAAATCATTTCTTTTACACCTCCAAAATAACTTTGTAGCACTAGTGTCATTACATTAATGATTACATTAGTTGCTTTGTGGAGAGATGGGCAGCAAACAAATGTAATAATAATACATTTGAAGTATATCAATATTTCTTCATATTAGGAGTTTCTAAACACAATTACTCCCTACTCCCTATTTTGTTGCCTGCCTCATCCCGTAAATCTATTTTACTATCTCACTATATGTTACTCTCATGATTACAATTTAAAAATATCTAGCAATTAGGAGAAGGTGCTGCCTTCTCTAGTGCTGCCAGAGATAAATATATTGCTTCATATCCAAACACTGTTTCACATTGTAGCATTTTAAAGACTATAACATAATAAATACTGAAATTTTTGACAAAAGTAAGACAAGATCAGTGCTCTGTTCATTCTGGGGCTATCTTTGAAAAAACATATAACTATTTTATGATGCACTAGCTGGATACCTGCGCTTCATAAGTAAACCATGTGATCGGCTACGCAGGAAAAATTGGATCAGTGGTGGTAGGTGATTGAAACAATAAGGGTATATTGCTCCGCTGCCTTGAGTCCAAAGTTTATAGTACTGTAAGGAGCCCCAGAGTGCTCCTGAGTGAAAGAGGGGAATGTCTGCCAGTTTGAACTGAAGTAACAGGAATGTGAGGCAACTGGCAGTTGGAACAGTTCTTTTCAGGTGGGGAGGGGGAGTAGAATTTAGCATCAGAGCCTGTTAATTACTGTATAAGAAATACTAATGATCTGATGGTCATTTCGAAAAATCCTTTCCTAGTGAGCACCTAGAAGCCAAGGGAAGCATACGTGCCAAATTTCAAGTTTGTAGGCTTGAAATGTAGGCGGTTCTGGAGATTTCGGGATGAGAGCGTGATATTTGCCTTTTATATAGAGAGATTATTATTATCCTCCTAGCTGGACCTTACTAGGCAGGAGTTTGCCCTGTCTAAGCTCCTGTTTAAATAACTGCCGCTACAGATTTGAGACTTTTCATCCACTCCTTCCAGATCCCATCAGCGCCCCTCACTCCGTACTCCTGAATCCAAGCTCACCTTCGCATTTATTGGGTAATTTAACCCAGTCGCCGTCATCAGCGACGGCTCCCCCCAGCCCAGCCGGAACCAGCAGCAAGACCAATAAAGCACCGACGCCCGGAACCCGCGAAGCCATCGAGAACCTCCCTTAAGGTTGCCACGCCGCCACAGGCACAACAGCCGCACGAACTAATACTCCCAGTCCGCCCTCCGCTTCCGGGAGCCTCCTCTTCTAATGTAACTATAACAACCAGCTGTACCAACCAATTGCGGCCACAGTCGTGGCAGGTTCCAAAGGACGGCTCGGAATGCTCCGCTTGCCAGCCAATCGAAGGCTCACATAGCGCTCTCATTTCCCCAATAAGCATGCTTTGTCCTTCTCCTTCTACCCTCGAAGTGCTGCCCTCGTTACTCTCTTATTGGCCGGTCTGACTCCGTCCCTGTTTGTTACGCTCACCCCATTCGTTACAAAAGACGGGATGAATGGGTGGGGGAGGGGCGAAGTGCTCCTTTCTGATTGGACCGAGGTCATGCTGAATGAGATAGAGTGCTTGTACAGTAGTGAAATTCGGTAGGCTTACTTTATATTATTCAGGTTTTCCTTTTATTCAAAATAGTAACAAAGAAGATGTGAAATAGATGGGCCTTTCCTTGCTTCGTGCTTATAAATAGATCGAGCCTGGGGGGAGGGGGGGGGAAATGGAACTAAATGAAAATTCTGGGAGTTGTAGTTGAACATATCTGGTAGGCACTCTATTTGGAAATAGGCTCCTGCCGAGGCTGAGCATAAATTGTCTCCTCTTACTCTAAATGACGACAAATACAATTCAGGATTGGCCAAAATATTTTAGAATAGAATAGAATTCTTTATTGGCCAAGTGTGATTGGACACACATGGAATTTGTCTTTAGTGCATATGCTCTCAATGTACATAAAAAGACAGGATACATTAGTCAAGAATCATAGGGTACAGCACTTAATGATAGTCATAGGGTACAAATAAGCAATAAGGAAACAATATCTATATAAATCATAAGGATACAAGCAACAAGTTGCAGCATGCAGTCATAAATGGGAGGAGATGGGTGAATTTGAAATGTTATTTCCTGGCAGTACAAATGCAAGAGCAGAATGAGGTTACAGTTTGCTGTCTCTTGCTGGCGTCCAAGGGGAGCTGCCTTAGACAACTGCCTCATCCTGCTTAGGAGTCTTCTTTCTGCAAATGGGCACCCTCCAAATATATAGGACCAATTTCCACAATTTCTTCTCTCTGCTGGATAGAGGAATAGGGAATATGGAAGTTGAAGTGCACCTGTAAGATATCCAGTGTGGGAACGCTCATTTACAAAAATGCAGCGGGTCAGTAGTACGTTCCATTGAGCAATGGCACTTTTTCTTAGAAAAATTTGTAAATGATTACAATCTTGATTTTGTGGTATCAAATTGTTATCAACTCTTAGTGACCACATGGAAATGAACACCATGATTATAGTAGTAGCCTGATCCTTTAGTTCTTCCAATAGTGTCCTATGTTGCCATTGACTATCCACCTTGCTGCTGGTTGTCCTCTTTCCTTTCTTAATGGAAACATAGGTGTTCTGTTGTATCAGTATGGCTACAAGTGGGAAAATATTTAATAAAACCTCCCCTTACCTTGAAGTCCTCACTCTGCTTAAAACCACATATCTCAAAATTGCAGCCCTTTGTGTCTGGAGAGACAAAAGTTTCTAGGGATCAGATGGTATGGCATAATTCAATTCTTGATATCCCATCCTCATCTATGAAATTGTTTTCTTTGTGCTGCAGAATACAGTAGGGATTATCTGCTGTCCTACTTTCCATCTCTCTTCTCTTACCACAACATACATAGAATATTTAAAACTGGAATAACTAAAGGCTACTTACATTGGAACTGTCCATACAGTACTTATTTCCCACAATACACTTTCCCTGTGATTCTGGGAGATAGTTGCCTTTCAATATTTAGATGTGGACGTATATAAATAAAGTGGATTTTTACCTGTGGTTCCCCCACCATCTCTCCCCCTCTCCCTCCCTCTCTCTCTGTTTTTGCCTGCTTTGTCTCATTTTGCTAGCAGTTTTGTAATAAAATAAACATCAAGCTGTTTTTTTTGCTAGCTGAACTACATTACGTGCATGCTTGCTCTGATCCTGCTCCATGTACTGACAGAATAATTATCCAATGCATTTAAGAACAAATAACTGCGCTCATTGGGGGGCTGCCAGAGAGGAAGGGGTCAAGATATTTTCCAAAGCACCTGAAGGCCAGAAAAGGAATAATGGATGGAAACTGAACAAGGAGAGATTTAACCGGGAAATAAGGAGAATTTTTCTGATAGTGAGAACTATCAACCAGTTGAACAACTTGCCTTCAGAAGTTGTGAGAGCTTCATCACTGGAAGCTTTCAAGAAGAGACTGGACTGCCATTGGTCAGAAACAGTGTAGGGTCTCCTGCTTGGGCAGGGGGTTGAACTAGTTCCCTACAAGGTCCCTTCCAATTCTGTTAATCTGTAAACATCTGTACTTTTTAAATATAAATATACATTGGATTGAGTTATTAGTCTTTCATCAAAATATTTGGCTACTTTTTGAGTTATCATCAAGTGATGAAAGACTTGATGATAATTCAAAAGGTAACCAAACATTTGTATGCTTTTAACTTCAAGAACTTTATAAAGTCCTTGTACAAACCTGATAATACGTAATCTGTAGCCCTTCATATGTTCCTGAATTACAGCTGCTGTTTCACTCATCACTGACAGAGCTGGCTGGAGTTAGTGGAAGTTAAAGCTGAGGTCATTTGGAAGAATGTAGGGGGCTTTCCCGTTACAGGCATGTAGCTACATTTGCGCAAGATGCTTACTCATAATTAATCTAGCCATCAATTTAATTAATCAAATTTACTGACTTCGTGTAAAACACTAAATCTAATCATATTGATTGGATTTGCATAGTCTGCTAAATTAAAATGTGATTAGCTGTTTTGGAGTCCATTGTGTTGTGTGAATGCATTAGTATTTTGGATGTTGAGGGAAACTAAAAGTCAGAGGAATTGTTCCATAAGCTTGTGGCACTAAAGCTGGAATCTCCCTATGCTACAATTAAATAGGTCATTATTCTACAGTTACTGTAAGTGTAAACTTTAGGTTTCCTAATCTGGAGATGCCCGTCCTCGGTTCATTTTTGTAACTCTTCATTTGTCATATATGATAACAAATAATTGCTGACCTACTTATCTTTGCCAGTATATCTGGCAGCATGCAGTCATATTAACTGGGTCACAAATCAGCAGTTGGAAATATGGAACTGTCATCTACTTTCTCCAGGATATGCCTGACACTTCAGAAACTGCACTATTGCACTAAGCTAATGTTAGAAAAGGGTCTTAATATCTTAGCCCCTTCCTTGTTGGCAGGAGAGACAAGTCCTGATCCACGCAAAAATTTACTCCTCTCATTCCAGTTGCCTCTATCTGTTTTGTCATTTTTCCTTTTACTTGTTTCCTTTCAATAATCCCCATCATGTTTACAGTACACTAATCTAAAGATACTTCCTAGCAGCCTGTTTTCCTGCCTTCCCCTACAGGTAGATAAAAGGCAGAAGATAAGATAACAGTGGGAAAACTAGAAAAGGATTCCATTCCCTTCTCCATTTCCCCAGTTCTTAGGATGCTCCCTGCAAAATGGCTCATGAAAAGAAAAAGACCTCAAGCAAAGATATCAAAGCCTTTATTGAGAGGAAAAAGCATCAATGAACAAAGCAGCCATCTTCACCCCAAAGGACTAAGGGAACCCACTGAATGGAGAAAGGGGGATGCTAGCTGGGAAATTCTGGGAGTTGAAATCCGTACATCTTAAGAGTTGCTGAGATTGAGAAACACTGCTTTAATGCATGCTCATCTTTTTTCAAACTTCCACACAAGCTTGAAAAAAATGATGCTGCTGCTTTAATGAATCATAAATGGTTTAATAAATGAATAAGGCAGCACATTTTAAATTCTTACATTGTATTAATGATTAAGCAGCAACATGGAATCAGTCCGATGTGTCTTGAGGCCATCAAATGCAGAGTTTCCACTGATTAAAAGTTTTGTCAAAGTTTGCCTTCATCATCCAGTTTCTGGAACATGGGAGTTAATATCTGTATACTTTGTTATGATCATGGAATTCTGAATGGACATCACAAAATGATAGGATTGGAAGTGATCTCAAGAATGCTGTAATCGACCTTGTGCTACATTCGTAGGATATCTGATAAACAGATGTCCAATTTCAGTTCATCGCTGTTTGAGGCAGTCTGATCCAGATTCCTTGAAGCATTTCATACATTTTAAAAATAGCATTGGCAGTTCTTTTCATTTAAAAAAAATGATCTTATAGTAATAATGCACTACAGTTTTGCTTATCTTTTGTAAAGGATGCAGCAGGTCATCAGTACGTTAAACATTAGGATCTTGAACAGCAAAGTTCTGATGGCCAGAATATGTAATTCTTGTGTGCGATTATGCAGAATTTCAGTAGACAACATCTGTTCCTCTACTACTATAAAAAAAGGAAACAAGAACTGTATTGCAGAGAAATATTTGTAGCAGATACTTACACATTTTTTGTCCTCATGTTCTCAAATGAAACATTTGATGCTTTTATTAGCTAGCTCTTTGAACTTACTTTAAACTACAATTCAAATCCAGGATGTATTACTGTACATTAAATTGTGAATGTGTGTCACTACAGTTTTATAAGTCATTTGCTCTGTTGGTTGAAAAACCATAAATATTATTTTAATTTGCTTCTTCAGCTATTTTAGTCATATATATCATGTAAACAAAAAAAATATTATTCAGACATGCAACATTCTGATAACATTCTGGGAATTAGTTAAACCTCCTCAATAGGTTTTATGTGGAATGATTGATTGATTGATTTATTCAATTTCCATAGCCGCCCAAATCAACCAAGTGATTCTGGGCAGCTTACAATTTTAAAATGATAAAACAATTAAAAACATTTAAATGATTTTAACAACCACAAAATCAATAAGCATAAATAACAGCGATGGTGATTAATCAACTAATAGTAAAGCTAAGTAATGGGGCCTTTAACACATTCCAAGCCCCAGGCCAGGGTACACAGTCAAGTTTTTACAGTTTTGCAAAAAGCCAACAGGATTGGGGCCATTTTAACCTTTGAGGAGAGAATATTCCATAAGGCAGGATTATATTTAAAAAGGCTGTCTTCTAGTTGCTAGCAGCTGACACTCTTTGGCTGATGGGATCTACACCATGTTCAATCTGTTGGATTGGATGGATAGAAACTTGTGGAAAAGGACAGGTACTAGGGCTGTGATGGCGAACCTATGGCATGCATGCCAGAAGTGGCACTCAGTGCCATCTCTGTGGGCATGCAAGCCATCACCCTAGTTTAGCTTTGCCATGCATGCGCACTGGCCTCCCACCAGCCATCTAGTCTTCGGGTCTGTGCATGCATGGGGGCGGTGTGTGTGCAGGGGGGCTGCACACACATGCACAGGGAGGCAGTATGCATGTGGGAGGTGAGGTGCAGGTGCGAGGCCATGCTGGCATTGCATTTTGGGAGGTTGGGTGAATGTGTACGCATTCGCGCGAGCACTTTAGGCACTTGGTCTGGAAAAGGTCACTGCACTGCACTAGGGTAACTGTGTATCAAGCCTCGTAGGGCTTTACAGATGATAAGCACCTGGAATTACACCCAGAAACACACCGTCAGATAGTGCAGCTTATGGAGTAGTGGTGCTACACGTGCCATGAGGTTGGCACCATTTATTACTCTTGCAGCCACATTCTCACCAGTTGAAGTTTCTGCATGCTCTACAAGGGCAGCCTTTCTGTTGACTGAGAAAAGATAGAGTACAATAACAATGATCAAAAGAAGTGATCAAATGAAGAAAAGCAAGTCCTCTCTGGAAACTGACTCTCTAAATACTTGGAAAATAAGGAAATATTCTGTGTTTACCTCCTTGACTTTCAGACAGACACAGATCATCCATATGTTGCTCCTCTGGGGAAAAAAATAATAGTAAATATGAAACATTATTTTCTTAAATCCTTAAAGCTTTCAAGTAATTCATATCTTTAGTAAAGTTAATTAACAGGTTGATTTTTAATTGAGTTTTCTTCATTTACGTTTTAGGACTTGTGTGGAGAATAGATCGTGTTTTACATAATATTTATGCAGAAATATTGAAAATTCAGAAACACTCACAAGCTTTTAAGCACCCACTTTAGTTATTAAAGATAACTGACATGTCTATTTTTTGCTGGCCAACACTAATAAAATTGTCATTTATTTATATGGGGTCAGCATGCACAAATTAATTTATTACTTTATTTTGAGAACAAAAGCCCCAGTGTATTTGTTTTTTGCTTGTTTTGTGAATTCAGGCGCACTTGTAAGCAATAATTATACGGTTCAGCATGGGATGCTAAAGTAGCCAACTCTGCTTTATTTAATAAACAATCATTAAGTCAGAATTAATCCAATTTATGAACAATTGCCATATTATAATTTAATGTATTTTTACACTTAAATATTTCCCTCCCCCTTTGATAAATACCAGAGCTTTGTAGATAGGTAGTGTTCCATATTCTTGAGTTTTTATTTTGTGCAACCGAGCAAATGACAATATTCCATGATTCAAATTCTTTGCTGGGTATGGAAATTTGTGCGATTGTGCTGAAAGAGCCATCCTCTTCCTTCAAAATGCCATAAGTATAAGAGTCCAACATGCTCCCATTTCCATTGGAAAACCAAATGACTCCCAGTGAGTTCTCTGATAAATCATTCACCAAACATACAAACAGGGTCTTTCTTTCACCATTTATTTCCAGATAGAGTGGTGGTGTCAGAGTTGAAAATAGACTTAAGGAATGGTGACCTGTTATCCAAAGAAATGGTTTATTATAAAGATGCATGCACAAAATTAGTTTAGAAGACTATTTTCTCCTAGGGAAATAATAGTGCATTATTAAGATTGTTATTGTTTTGGAGGTTCCCTGGGATTTATCTTTTTTTCCATAAAAATATAGTTCCTTTCCCTCTCGTACTATCACTTTTCTTCATTCCCTTAATTTTTACAGGTCTTCCAAGACCATTGCCTTATTTATGAAATTCACCTATGTTTTTCCAATGGTTCCCCCCCTTTTTTTTCCAAAGAAGTTCTGAAAATTTTACTCACATATCATAAGCTGGAGAACTGCAATGACCAAGAGATGCCCAAATGGCCTCCAGGCCAAGTTCATTTGGAAAGCCCATAGCATCATTTCAAGGAACAAGGATGCTTCTGAAAATGTGTGTTTGTAACTGACAAAACTCAACTGAAGTTCTTTCTGACCACCGTTTTCCTTTCCCATTGGTAACAGCTGCACAGCTGCTTGGCAAAAACCTCAAGGTTTTTGCTTATATCACTCTCCTTTTTAATCTTTTCAAAATGGCTTGTCTCTTTGCATTGCCATTGCCACAAACAGATTTTACACTCGTATTAAAAAGCAATTGTATTTGAAGCATGAACACCTGTACATATACACATTCACATTTATTTATCGGTTCTAACTATCTCAAAACTGTTCCTGGACAGCATATATATTGACTGTTAATGTATCATCAAGTCATTTTTTATTCTTCGTGACTACACAGATGGACTTTCTCCATGACAATTTGCCCCTGACCTGGTCTTCCTCTCAGAATGCATTTGAAATCACTTCCTCCCTGATGCATTTGACATCACTGTAATTCCATCCATCCAGCTGGCTGCTAGTCGTCCTTTCTTTCCTCCTTTCCTAGCATTAGAATCTTTTCTAGTGAGTTGGATATCTGCATAATATATCCAAAATAGGATAATTTGAACCTGGTCACTTGTGCCTCATGTGAGAACTTGGGGTTGATTTATTCAGTGATCTATTGATTTGTTTTCTTGGCTGTCCACGTGTTCTCAGGAATCTTCTCCAACACCAAAATTCAAAAGCATCAATACTTTTCAATAAATACCTACCTCGCTTCTTCAAAGTCCACATACTTACTATATACTTACACAACACACTTACATTTTTTTAAAGACAAAGTGTAATTAGCATTTCTCTCATCTTGCATTTGCCCAGGTTCGCCTGGTATGCCAGTTGCGACCCTACCTGAACCGGGAGGCCCTCACAACAGTCACTCGAGCCCTTGTGATCTCTAGGCTGGAATACTGCAATGTGCTCTACATGGGGCTGCCCTTGAAGAGCATCCGGCGACTTCAGCTAGTCCAGAATGCGACCGTGCGAGTGATTGTGGGTGCACCTCGGTTCGCCCACATAACACCTATCCTCCGCGAGCTGCGCTGGCTACCTGTTGATCTCCGGGTGCGCTTCAAGGTGCTACTTGTCACTCATAAAGCCCTTCATGGTAGTGGATCTGCGTACTTGAGAGACCGCCTCCTGCCAATTACCTCCTTGCGACCAATTAGATCGCATAGATTAGGCCTCCTCCGAGTTCCATCTGCCAGTCAGTGTCGACTGGCAACCACACGGAGGAGAGCCTTTTCAGTAGTAGCTCCGACCCTTTGGAACGATCTCCCCGTGGAGATTCGTACCCTCACCACCGTCCAGACCTTCCGCACAGCCCTTAAGACCTGGCTATCCCGTCAGGCCTGGGGATAAAGATCACAATCTGTCCCCACCCGAATGATGAATGAATGTTGTGTACTATTTTACTTTTATGTATTGTTTTATGTTTATTGTTTTGTACCCCCCCCTCCCTATTTTATGTAAGCCGCCCTGAGTCCCCTCAGGGAAAAGGGCGGCCTATAAATATTAATAAAATCCTAAATCCTAATCCTAAATCTATTTGGAGGAATAAGGAAGACAACTGGAACAGGTTTTTAAACTCTTGAACTAACAAACTTTCTTGAATCAGACTCAATGTCTTTAGTTTGAAGGAACATTGTCTTGAAATAGGCAATTATTGGAGAGAGTCATAAATACAGGGAATTCTAAAAAGTGACCAGATTTGTTAATGGTAATTTCTTAGGTAATTCTGTCCTTGATCAATCCATTTTCAACAATGGCTGTCTATTTACTGGCTGTCAAGGCATTTAATAGTGTAGCCTATAGTCCATTAATATTAATAATTAGTATTAATAATAATAATTAGTATTAATCTTTGAAATGCTACAATATTCTTGGTGGCTTTTCCAAACAAGTAATTCAGCTAAAAGTCAAGTCAAGTCAGCTCTGCTACTCATGACTTAATGAGTTATTTATTCATTTTATACAGCTGTGCACTCCATGTTTGTGGCTCTGGGATACTTTGAATTAAAACATAAAGAGAAAAAAAAAATTATAAAGCAAACACAATCAAAAATGTACTGTAGTTTAGAGATAACAGATGTGAGCTATACAAAAAAATCAGAACCATCTTGGCAAATATGAAAATAGTTTTCCACTGCTGCCTTCTGGGATTTTTTTCTTCTTCAATTTTTAAAGACCTGCCACTTTCATAGTATTTCTTGCTTTCTCATCCACGTTCTAACCAGGACCCATCCCTCTTGCCTTTTTACACCAGACTACCTCTCTGGAAATTCATATGAAGTGTAAATTAGCGTTCAACTCCGCGTTTTTCAAACTTGACAACTTTTAAAATGTGTGGACTTCAACCCCCTAATGCTGGCTGGGGAATTCTGGGAATTGAAGTCCATACTTCTTAGAATTGCCAAGTTTGAAAAGCACTTGAGTTAAACTTTGTAAGATTTTTCTCTATGCAGTTGGCACATTAGGTTACAATGGCAACCCAAATTGCTCAGCTCAACATTTAACAAAAACTGAATTAGGTCATACTCTGTGTATGCTCTAATGATCCTTCAGGGACCCTTTCAATTTATGAATATCAGACCTGGGCTGCCAAAAATCCGGGTGCCCCCCCCCCCCCCCCCCAGTCATTTAGTATATCTTTCAAAGGTTAGCCAAATACGCTTCGATTTTTGCTTAGGCCACAGGAAATAAAGCCTTATTTCTCGTTAACGAAAGAGGCCCAGTTGCAAGTTGTGATATTTCCCCGCTAATAAATCGGTCTTGGTACGGCCTGTCCTCATTCCCGACTCCCGGCCGCCTTAATTGTAACTTCCGGGAAACCAGAAGGATTCCGTAAAGCGGGCGGGATTTCGCTTTGGGGAAAAATGGTTTGCCGTTGAAGGTCCTTTTTCACGGAGCCTCTTTCTGAAATGGGTAAGGCGGGGGTGGGGGGTGGGGAGCGTTTCTTCTGGACAGACTGGACGGGAAAGATCTGGCCGAAGCGTGGATCTTTAGGACAACAGGGCGGCTTCTCTGGCTCTTTGAAGTTGCCGGGTTTTTAGGAAGCACTGCTGGGCTCTGCTTTGCAGTAAACACGCTATTCACGACACGGGAGTTTGGGGTGGTGGTGGGGAGAAGCGGTCCCTGAAGGAAATGGTACCCAGCATGTTCAGCCTGAAAGTCCAGGGAGCTGTCGCTCTTTGGAAACACCAAACAAAAGCGATCGTGATGAGGGTGGCAGGCCGAGTCCTCAGCTCCGTTTCCCACGAATTACGAGGAAATCCGCCCATGATTGCTAAGTGTATGAGACCTTCCAAATGAAGGAGTGATCCACTCCAGAGTCCGGGACTACTTGGGAATAAGCCTTTTCACAGGCGACTGGCTGTTCATTGTTAGCGTTGAGGATTGGGGGAGGGGGGGGACAGGTGCGGGCAAAGATGATTTTCCCATCTCTCTCCCCGTGTTTAGGGACGTGCCTGAGGTTTCCTCTTTTCCACTAATGACCGGATGATCACCGTTGTTTAACGCTGATTAACGTTGATTAGCTTTCCGAAGAATGGAATCTGCTGTAGCGGAGACCGCAAGTGGATTTCCCCGGGCAGGAAGTGATAGCAAGGAAGACAGACAGAATAACCCTGCCGAGTCACCTCCTGCTCCAGATACCTCCGTGTCGTTTTCAGAAATCCTTCACCTGTTCCAGAGTGGACAGGACATCCCTGGGCTCCAGAAGCTAAATATCTCTGCCACGAATGGGAGTCCAACACCATCTCAGATGACTCAGAAACCAAAGCCTTGGGAAAGAAAAGCATGACAAAGTTGTGGAGTTGGAAACTTGAATGGGAGATTTAGCGCTCTGTTGGATAAGAAATAAATATGTAATATAAACTCTTGGCCTTTCAGGTTTCTAAAATGATTGAGTGTACTGTTAAAAATAAAAGTTTGTTTCCATGAAAGCCAATATACAAAGATGATTTCTATGTTGTGATATATTCATATTTTCATGTGTTTCTTTCACATTCTTTTGCTAGATATAGGTGAGACAAGGAACCTAAAAGTCTCCAGTCTTAACTTGGCTCAAATTTCTCGCTTAATTGTAATGTGGTTTCTTTAGTTAGGACTTAGTGTGATGTGTGAAGTGAAATGAATCACTTATTTCACAGACCATGGCTTATAAAAATAATTTAAATACATATAATTAAATATAACTGCAAATATTTGGGTTTAGTTTGGTCTCAAAATAGAAGACATTGATAGCAACAATAGAGGATGTGTGATCTGCCAGATGGAGCCCAACCAATATTCCCACCATTTTGAGCATATTTGACTGGGGCCAAAAGAAAAAATGAGAGTACAGCAGCCAGTAGATTTCCTTCGCTTGTTAAATAAAGGTTCACAGGGGAGGCAAATGTTATAAACATAAAGACTCTGGATTGTGAGATTGCAGGGTGTATGAGTGTGTGTGTTTAATTTTAAAAATATAATGTAATAAACATTTTGAAAGAAAAATAAATGAAAAAGTGCAAAGTAATAAGTAGAAAAAAGTTATATAGAAGCAACTTCTGGTCTTAACGATAATTATAAGTATGTTTATATTTTACTCTATGGTTGTAACATAAATTATTTTCAAAGTCTATTCTTTCTAAAGAATAGTTCATTTTTTCTTTTTTTCAGCAAAAAGTCCATAGCAGGTTTCCAGTACTAATAAATGTAGATACTGTCCTTGTGGTTAAGTTTGCCATCTCAGCTAATTTTGTCATCTTCAGCAACCATTCCTCTGTTGTGGGTATTTCAAAATTAATTGTTGTGCATATAATAAATTTGCAGCAGTTATACATAACAATCTTGCTCAGTTTCTTGAAGTTGCCAATCAGTTACGAGTTGTTGCTTGCCTGGTTTCAAGTGACACCGGGAAATGAAAAAGATTTTTCATTGTGTCCCAAAGGTGCTTTTTCAAGAGGCAATTGGACTTTGTTGTTTTTTTAAAGACGTTTCACTTCACATCTAAGAAGCTTCTTCAGCTCTGAGGGGAAAAAAAGAAAAACCAAAAGTCCAAATGCCTCTTGAAAAAAGCACCCTTGGGACAACCATGACCTGCATGACTGAGAATCTCCATAGGCATTTTTCATTGTGATTTATTAATCCATGATTTATTAAAGGAGTATTGGGACAATATCTTTAAGGGAGAAAATGAAGATATAAGTATGTGGAAACATCACAATCAAGCCTCTTTATAGACAATTCACCTTTCCCAATGGAGTATCTTCCCAATATAGTGAGTTATAGCTCCCCAATTCACTAGATAGCACCAATTTGGAGGATGGCTAATGATTCCTTGGTGCTGTACTGATTTGAAACTCATGGAATTTGGAACTCAATGCATTTTGACATGAACATTTTGTCCCAGTACTCATTATTTGTTTGATACTCAACACACACGCTAGAACATGTCAGTGTTGGCTGCCTTGTGACTCACTACATTATTCCTTGTGGGGGGAAAAATTGTGCTACTCATTGTTTTTGGTACTCATTGCACCTGGAAGCAATTAACAATGTGTATCAGGTATCATTTTACTTACAACTGATTTTTTTCAAATACTTGTCTACAAAGCTTTTTAAACAGAAGTGTCAGCTTAAATTGAAAATTAGCAAGGAGTGAAGAATTTAAAAAACCCTGAAACAATGTCTAGCTGCTAACATCTTTTAAGCCACAAAATCAGCCTCTGCTTGTTGGAAGCAAACGTGCACCTGAATATTTGTGCTCTGCAGTTTAACCAAAAGTCATGTGTCACAACTTGTGGAAGTGCACCTGCTGTTGATGCTGTATTACTAAGTGGCTACATGTAAAATGCTGATAGTTGGCAAGGCAGCTTTTTATTTCTCTAAATCTGTTTTTCTCTGTTGATGCCTATTATCGTTTGGAGAGGTTATGAATGAGATACAAAGTTGATCCTCTTTATAAAGCATAGTTACTTGTACTAAATCATGGTTGTCCGATTATGGTATAGTGAATAACCTGTAACTGGACAGATTTGTAGAAAATGCTTGGCAACAAATCATAGTTTCTTAACACTCTGGCTTTAAATATGATGCATTAAGCTATTTGGCTTTGGGTTAGTGGGCTACATGAACCCATCCTAAATTTTGCCATGTCTACTTTATTCCTTTTATAGGAAAACCAAAAGGCACATTTTATGATTAGGGGAGAAAAACACATTACCTATTGGAACAGCAGCTTCTTCAATAATTCATACTACTAAGCCCATGTTGTGTAAGATATTTTGGAAAACAAATGACAGTTCCTAAACAGAAGTTTGAATAATGTTGGGTGAAATAATAACTTGAATTGCAAGACTGGTGAAAGGTTAGGACAGAATCATTGTAATGGCCACATGCCCCACTCATTTGCCATCCATTAAACATTTTCTCTTCCTGTACTTATAGGTTAGGACACTTTTCTCAACCTTGGCAACTTTAAGATGTATGGACTTCAACTCTCAGAATGGTAGTTGGGCAATTCTGGGAATTCTACACATGTTCAAGTTGCTACGATTGAGAATCATTGAGTCCTGTTCCTTAATGACTGCATGGACATGCCCATATAATTTTCTTGCAATGGAAGTGGTTGCTATGGTGTTCAGCCTTTAGACTTAAAAAAAAAAAATCCCAGTCTAAACTAACAGCTGTGCAGTTCCCTGGTGATCCCTGTGAAGTCCAAAGCCACTTAAGCTTTTTCAAAATCAGTCAAGGTTGGCTAATCCTACCTTCTGTTGGGATTATTTATGCAAATAACATTTTGTCATTATTAGTGACATGCAGTTTCTGTTTTCAATTTACTGTTTACAGAAAAATATTGGTTTTTTAAAAAAAGATATGCAAATTTGAACACAGGTGTTGATGTAATTTCTGGGAAAGGTGCTCTCAGGTTTCCTGTTCGAAGCAATATGGTGTGTGTTCAAATGTCACAGTAATGAAAGAGGCTTATTTTATTAAACATTATTAAATATTAAAGAGGCTTTAATATTAAAAAGGCTACAGTGGTTAGAGATTGTTCATTAACCTGGCTGTTTATAAATAAAAAAGCAAGACAATGGTTGCTGATATTCTTGTTCAAATGTGATTTAGATGCTTAACTAGTTTTGAGATGTGGAAACGTTCCTGTGGTTAGATGAAAACAGAAAAAAGCTTCCTTGGTTTAAACTGAATTAGCACAAGGCTGCATTGAATGAATTTTTGATACACGTACCAATTATTTCTCTCTATACTGTTCTTCCTCTACTTTGTTCCAGAGGCAGAAGATGGGCAGTAATGTAGGACTCAAAGATCTCATCTCTTACTGCCTTTCTCCTAGTTGAGACCAAAAATGAATTAGCAAAATGGAATATGTGAATTTGGGTGTCATGAATAAGTAAAAGGTTCTTTGGGGCTGTCAGTCTTGAGTTAAATTTGAGCTTATTAGTGACATTATGACTGCACAATGTCACTAATAATGACAAAATGCTATTTGGATAAATAATTCCAGCAGAAGGTAGGATTAGCCAACCTTCACTGATTTTGAAAAAGCTTATGTGAAACAGATACCACAATAATTCGAGGAACGTTACTTTATTGTGATAAGATATAACAACAGAATGTTGAATGCTTGTCTGCCCCACCTTATACAGGACAGAATCAAGGCATCAACCTTCAGCCTTTTGATAATCTGTGCATTTATGTGCATTGTGCAAAAAGTCATTAAAAAAGATTACCATGGATAAAGGTGTATTCACATCATACTTTTCATAAGGATGAAAGCTGTAGCCATTTTAACATTACTAAATACTTGTGATTTGTGATACAATTTAGGATAAGAAGCTATGAAGTTGAGACTGGAGTCCCATAATTGAAACTCTTGCCTTGGCTATAGATAGGACTAATGTCCAAATGTATGTGGTGAAATAGAGAGGCTAGACCCTGAATTTCTGTTTTTATTTTTCCTTTTTTCTGCTCACTGATCAGTCAATTTTACACTGGTTCAGATGCCAAAAACACATATTACTGAAGCAATAAAATATTCAATCTATGACTTTCTAGAAATCTGACTAACAATTCCTTTTTAATCACAACCTCACTGAGGAACACAAATTGTTTGCCAATCATATATCTTTTTTAAATCTTTGGTTTCTTCTTTCTAGCTTTCTGCATACACCAGGCTCAAACACCCTAAATGAAATGCAATGAACTGTGATGATCTTCAATAAATATACTTGAGATTATACATTTATTTTTTATCCAGGCAAAAGCCTAAATGGAACTTTAAAATTAACCTAGAATGAAATCCACTAAAATCAGTACCCATTTGACTTAAAAATTTATTTGAAAAAGCTTAATCTTTATCCCACACAGACTTTTTTCTGTAGATTTATGATCAAGATAGGCAACATTTCAGCAGTATTCTAAAAAAGTCCACAAGTACTTTAATAGGGAAAAATCATTTGAATACAAATTGCAATTTTCTTTCTGTTCTGAATGACGTTAGGTAAATGGGGAAGGGCAAAACAAGAACTACTCCATTCCTAAGTCACTTTCAAATCATGACATCTTGCCAGATGCAGGATACAGATTATGAAAGACACATATACAGGTCATGACTGATAAGTCATGGCTGAATGTCAAACAGATAAAAATAACAACTGAAGCAGACAGTGCAACCATCTCCCTTCAAAATGGAAAGTGAAAATATTACAGAAACTTTCTGGGTATTTATTAAATACAAAACAGAACTCCTTTAATCTTTAATTCAAGGTAGTTGCAAAATAAAAAGAACAAGCCATCATGTTGCACTTTCTCCTTTCCTTATAATATCCACATCAAGGAAGGTGCTATAAAGGCACTTTGATATCACTTCTCAGTGCTATCAATTAGGCTGCAATCAAAATAATGTTCTGCTTAAATGTAAATAGTTATTAAATACTGAAATGGAATAGGGACATCTACTTATTTTCTATGGAAAAAGCTTCTGAATGTCATTTTCTACATTTCCAGCCTTTCTTTGCTGTCAGGGACAGCTGTAAATCCCAAAGAGTGAAAGAAAAATTATTGGGCTTTCTGAGAACAAGGAGTATTGCATTAAATGAAATTAGCATTCAATCCTTTTAGAAAGACCCATGTGCTATTTAGCTTATTAAATAATTCCAAACATCTCTAGCATGTTTTTTTTTCTTGTAGACAATATGCAGAGTGCCCCTTTCCTTATAAATATGCATCAGTCAGATCTTACAGTACTACACAAATAAGTCCTTTTATATATAACTTCTACAAAATTAGAAAAGGACAGCTCAGTTGTCATATTTGCTGTACATCAAGTTTCACTTTGACATTAATGGCAGCCAATTCTGCCACAAAGCAGCGGAAGACATAAGGGACAGCAATTGTTTCAATGGTGTTACTTTGGTCACAAGAGGCGCAAACGTATTGTCGGGCGCGAGTGGTGCACCAGGCTGGTGGAGCTTTCAAGAGAGGTGAGAGAAGACTACCACAGTCAACACAAACATGGGCCACTGAACGATCTGAGCAATTGAAGAGACGATCGTGCAGCAAAAAGGACGTGCCATGAGCCAACAGAGCATCTCGTTCCATTTCCCCAAAGCGGATGCCGCCCTGTACATTTCTTCCTCCAATGGGCTGGTTGGTGACTTTATCTCGGGCCCCTGTAGTCCTCACCTGAAATTTGTCAGAGACCATGTGCCTCAGGCGCTGATAGTACACAAGACCAATGAAAATGTCTGCTTCGAGCTCTACTCCAGATACCCCACTGTACATCCTTTCCGTCCCATAGTAATTATAGCCGGCAGCCTTCAGCAGCTTGCCAAAGTATTCCACAGCAGAATTCTCTTCAGAAAACGTAAATGGGGTTGCATCATGACAGAGTCCATGAAGTGAGGCTGATTTTCCCGCCATGCTCTCAATCAGCATGCCAATGGTCATTCTGGATGGAAAACCGTGAGGGTTGAAGAGGATGTCTGGCACCATTCCACTTTCGGTAAAGGGCATGTCTTCAGCTGGCCACAATCGGCTCAAGATGCCTTTCTGTCCATGACGGCTGGCAAATTTGTCCCCAATTGTTGGATTCCGGGGGACTCTGAAAGTGATGCATACACACTTGAATCTTCCAGTTCCAGTGTCATTACTGCACACCTTGATGTTATCTACAATACAAGTTTCTTTATTCCTGGGAAAAAAGGAAAGAGTTTAATTACTACCAGAAGAGCTTCTACAGGAAATTTCCAACATATTTTGGGAGGAAATAAGTACTTGCATTAAATAGAGACTAAACAGAAGATGATAACCATGCTAATGCTATACATACAAAAAAATGCAGATTCTCTCAATGTAATAGCATTCTGAATCTTAACGGTAATTGTTTTCAGGCTGTTTTGTATGCAGAAGAAAGTATTTGTAGAAAAGGAACATAAAGTCTAAGTTTAATCTTAGAGCATGCCTTTTGGAAGTCAAAAAGTTAGGGGTCCAACTGTTGGACTTTCAGTTCAAAAGACACATATCTCTTGAAAGTGCCTTCACCTGTGATTTTGCAGCTTCTGTTGTCTGCTAACACAGATCAGACTGAAATAGCTGGGCACATAATCTAACATTGTGGATAACAGTTGAAAAAACAACTTCCAAAAAATTATCTGGACTTTGATGTCCAGGCACCAGGAAATGTGCCATGAATTTTAAAATGCTCACCTAATTTTTCTTCCTTTTCATTACATTTACAGTGGCATGATGATATCCAAGAAATTAATGGTCAAATATGCTGCCAACTACGTAACAGCTTCCTGTTTCTTACCTCAGAGTCAAGCAATTCTCAATCAGACCTAGTCATGTTTTGCTCAGAAACACTTTGTTTTTACATGCATAAAATTAAAACACTGAAAGTACTTTTAACAAGCTGCTGAGGAATTTTAAAGTTGGTTGAGGTAGTATATTCAATACAGATTTACAAAATGATAGTGAAAACAGAAAAAAACTCCTTCCAAGGCAGAAACAGCTGTTTTTCATGGGGTGGACATGAGCTTTACTGTGTATAATTATTTGTGACACACAGAAAGAAGGAAAATATTGTTTTCCTTTCTCCCCTTATAAGTAAAAAGTTGGGATCACCAAATTAAATTGACAAGTGGATTCTAGGGAATTGAACAAAATATTATTTTTCCACTACAATGCTGAGGCAGAACATCCTCTGCACATAGACTACATAGCTAATTTATAGGTTCCCTTGATGCTTATTGGAGAATGGCAATTCAGAAAGCCACAAACAGGGATTAAATTAATTCACTAATTTTATTATTTGCTACTGGCATTCATCGCTACACAACAATACCATATCCAGAGGCAATATACCGCTAAAATAGAATGCTAGGGAGGAAGAGAAGGGGTTTTTTTCCTATTAAGCTTCTTCCATTAATTTTCTTTTGCTTCCATAGTAAAAATATCTGCCTGATCTGAAAGGAAGCAAGTCAACAAAGGTCTTGCAGCTATGAGAAGTGAGGGGAGAGGGAGAGAGAAAAAATACTTGTAGAAAAAATGTGGTAAATGAGAACCTGACTTTCCTAAGGTCGCTTACTCAAACAACATCATTGGAAAAAATGGTAACAACATGCACATTCTGGGGGAAACACAGTTTCAAAACTCATACTTTTTTTTTCTATAGACAATATTTTTGAGTTGTTTAGATAGGCAAGCTACCTGCTAGGGATCAATGGGTATTAACCTTGATAGTAATGTGACTGCCTCTGAACATCATCTGCTTGGAGACAAGCAAACTATCTTGTACAGTTGATTGACCACTATAAGACTGCTGGACTGGGCCAAGGACCTGATCCAACAGGGCCATAGTTAAAGTATTATGCTATGGAACCCAAACAATTGAGAGATATCCATGAGATTTATAAAAAGCATTTTCTAGATTTCTATTGGAAACAACGCTGAAACACCAACAACCAGCACTTACTTATGGTAGGTCACAAAGCTTTCCCCTGTGTTGAGATTCACATAGCTATAGTAAGGATCTCCATATTGAAGTCTAGCTCCAACGTAGGGCAGGCCATCGGGGTCCAAACTCTGCACAGGTTTATCATGCCCAATCCCAAACACTAGATTGTCTTCTCCTTGCTTTACTTTTTCTGCAAGATCAATACGTTCTGTCTTGTAGATGCTGCCATGTGCAAATCCTCTCTCCCAAGAAGACTTGCTCAGGATCTAAGGGAATACAAGTTCACACTGAATAAAGGAGACAATGCCTTTATAAATGTAAATGATTTTGCTTTCCACATTATGGGAAACACAATAATAGTTACTTTCAGTTTTCCCTACTTTGTACAAAACCTAACCCACTTCCATATGTATTGGGTACTATGTACAGCATGGGAAGGGTGCAGCCAGTGGCACCACAAACCAAAAGGGTGTCACTTTGAAGCTATTGGTGTTTGGGGAAGGGCTGCTTGGATTTCAAAGTGCCTGAAATTGTTATCCCACCCTCAAAAGATATCCCAAGCCATGGGCCTGACTTGAATGGCGACAGGCAGAACTTCATTGTTTTAGATTAAGTTTAAACAAAGTTTCACATTTCCAAGTTACATGAAAATTGTTGTTTTTGAATTTTAAAACCATCTCTTAACCTCTGATATGTTATAACAAATGTAGACTAATAGGTGAGCCTTTTTTTAAGCAATGATGCTCATGTATGCAACTCCTTTCAAGAAAATTCTTGTCAGGTACTTTCTACAAAGAATGACTTTTCGTTCCCACTTGATGAGGTAGAAATATTTTTACCACAGAGATAAAGACCATTACAGGTAGTCCTCGGCTTATGACCACAACTGAGTGCAAAATTTCTGTTGCTAAGTGGAATATTTGTTAAGTCAGTCTTGTCCCATTTTACAACCTTTTGCCAGTTGTTTAATGAATCTGGCTTCCCCATTGTCTTTGCCTGTCAGAAGGTTACAAACAGTGATGACATAACTCCAGGACATTGCAACTGTCATAAATATGAATCAGTTGCCAGTCGTCTGAATTTTGATCACGTGACCATGGGGATGCTGTTGTAACTTGAGGACTACCTGCATTTGGAAAATCAAGTTCTTCATGTGATTTTCACAAGTACAAAAAGAAAAATTTCCTTCTATCCATATCCGTTTTACTATGGCCTTACCATTGCATCTTCCATATCATAACCGCTATAGGAGATCACAGCAACAACGGCATTTGTTCCAATGGGATAAGAGTCCATACTGTAATAATCATATATGGATGGCCGAACTAACGGGCTTTGAGGAGTCTGAAGCCGGTATAATTTGTCATCAGATCGATATGGGAAAGTCAAAAGTGGAAAACCCATTGTCTGCTTACCTAGGAGTCACAAGTGGGGGTAGAAGAGGGGAAGAAAAAAAAACACAGAAGGATTATCTACAGTTGGAAAAGGTATTCAAGAATATATTGCAACTTTCATTAAGGGAATGGCCATAAATTGATTGCAAATCACATGTTTTCATGCCTAATTTGATAATTTATCATTTAACAGACAATTGGCTATGGAAAAAAAAACCCAAGAGTTTTTGCTAATCAGAAGAGACTGAACAGGAATAAAGGTGCAAATATCCTGAACTGGTTGCAAACTTGCTCCTTCCTTCCCTCCCTCTCTCACACGTAAGAACTATTTTGTTCAGTGAGCCATCCAAATTTGCCAGCTCAAGTTTCTTCTCTGCCACTGAATATTTAATCCCTTCTTCTCCTTTCTAAGAATATACTCAATGTAACTTCAGTGCTACATGTCCAATATGTAAAAATAGAATTGCCGTGGATTAATCTTGTCTGCTTCATACTAACCCTGAAGAAACTCTACAAACATGTCTACAACTCTGCCAGGCTGGCCTATCATAATGTCTGGATCCCAGTGTCTAGTGAAACTATGCTTCTAATTTTAAGAAGATTAAATAAAAAAATGCAATGCACATCCTGGAGATGCATACATCCATATTAGTCCAAAATCTTATTTCCGGAATGGCAGAGCCAGAAAAACCGCTACAACAACAAAAGAACAAGTAACGGTATCTGCAACCAGGCATAAGAGAAGAGTCCCTTGCTGATCCTAGAGAAAAAAGGTTTCTCCAGAAAAATAGGTATGGAATCCAAGGATAGAAGAGGTTCTTTCATCTCAACCCTTTTGTTCTTCCCCTCAGCGAGAGAAATGGTTTCTCTGTTTCTCTTAAAGAATGTTTGTCTCAAGGCTCCAGTTATAATCTGACCCTTAGCCTAAGAATCCTCCCAGTCTGCAAATCCTGAGGTGCTCCGTGGTTTATCAAGGAGCTCAAGGGGATAATGTAGGGAGCCTCTGTAATAGAGGCAGAATGAATGTGGCATCTCTGAGGACACAAGGACAACAGTGTCTCAAGGCAGCTCTGTTCTTATTGCATCAGAGGAGTCCATCCATCCAACAACTATATTTAACGCTAATTACATCCCTCAGTCTCCAGTGACGATTGGTTAAAGCATGTCACTGATAGGAACAGGGTCCTCTGTGGAATGTGCTCAGACACCAGCATGTTGGCTCCTTGCCCCATCTAGCCCTTTGAGAATCCCGGGGCAGGGGGAATGAATTGTAGGGATTTCAGAGATGAGCACTGCCTCTTTGAGAAAGGGGATAAGGGCTGCCAACTTCAAAAATGTGGTTGGGTTTTGTCTTGTTTATAAATTCTGTTTGCATTAGATGACTGCCAGCCAGCTTCCAATATCCTCTTTTTAAGGCAGATTTTGGAGAAATCAGTTGAGTTGCAGTTATACAGGATCCTTGAGGAAACAGATTACATGCCGTGAAGCTCATTCCCATTTTATTTAACATCTATAAGAAATTTCTAGGGACAGAAGTGTCTGTGGCAAAACAGCGGGAATTTTGTGGCATCAAAAAGACAGGAATGCCTGGGTTCCTTTTATGTACATTTTTTTTGTCATGACTTGTTTTATACTATTTTTATTATATTTATGTTAGGATTATTGCATTTTATCAATAGTTATTTGCATGTTAGCCACTAAGAGTCTCTGGAGCTGAGGCAGAATAAATATTAGTGAAATAAGAAATAAATACATGTCAAGACAATTTTAATGGAAAATAATTAATCTTCCTTTTGGTAAATATAGTATATAAATATAATATATAAAAGAAATTGGAAAGAGCAATGTATCAAAGAACAACAGTAACTTTTACAAAAATGTGACATGTAATAAGACAATAAAATACTCCAATTTATAGTAATCAACGTCACTTTTTTCTAAGGTTCTCTATTATGTTCATGCTGCAATAGTCTTATCTCTTCCTCTCATTTTCTACTGCTCAGCACATTTCATGTTTTTCTTGGAATATTCCCAATTTGTATTCTATTCCTTTTTAAAAGACTATAGTTGTGCAAAACATAGAAGTCCTTAGAAACCTTGTTGATAATTCCTATGCATAGATGTAGTCATTTCTTGTAAGGAAATACCTAGCCAGACAAGGGGGAGGCGTCAAGTGTGGATTTAGTCTTGAGTCCTTGTGCAACCACAATAGATCTAGCTGGGGGACACACACCCTCCCTTTAAACTCCATAGAACTTTATCTGTTCCCAGGCTTTATTACTGACAGTCTGTAATAGGCAGAATATAACGGTGGTGAGCTTGAACCTTTCATGTGTGGGTCTAGTTGCTTCTGCCTGCTTGCTTACAAAGATGCATGCAATGGAAATAATTTAATTATTAGTATAGTTAGAAAACAGTAAATACTTACCCATCTGACACTGGTACATGTTTCTTGGACTTTGGTTGTGATCAGAGAAAGGAATGAAACATGCCACCACACTTAGCATGCTATAGGGGAAAAGCTCCTGGTGAGTGGTCAACCCAGGTTGAATTTCATCCTTGGATACTGCAATGTTCATGAATACCTAAGGGGGAACCAGTTTCCATCACTTTCAAAAGCTATCAAATCCACTGAACTGCTTCCAGTTCTTATTATTACAAGAATAATCATTCTGCAAAACTAATCCAGTAAAATTTTAGCAGCCCACTGCAGAAAAATTCAATCTTAATATGCAATATCCAGAAGGCCATTGTTTTCAATACACTTTATATTAGAGTTTATGATAATGGAATCATATCTCATGTTTTTTTTTCTAAAAATGTATCTACCCAAGTTAAAATATCTGATATTTAGACTGACAAAATTAAAAAAGGCAGCAACCGGAATTAATAGCCTTAGATATGCAGCCAATTGGACAAAATTCAAAGTTCTTATTAATGATATTGTTATTGACTGCAATTTGATAGCAATTTGTTCTAAATTGTAAGAGAAATACTGGGAACTGCTCAGTATTATACATACTGACCCAGCTCCCCAGGGATTCAAGCAACTGTACTTTTTCAGCTTGAATGGATAATGGAGGAGGGAAGGAAACACACAACAGATGCTTTATTCTTGAGCTAGTGATATTTGAAAACATAGAAATCTGAGATTAAGTGAGCACAACAGTCTGTTACTTATTATTTAAAATGGACACTTGCTAATCTTAAGAAAAAGGGTTCAGCTACACAACTAAGCTATTACTGATCACATGTACCAGTGGTCAGAAACACATTTCCAGGATCTCTCAACTACACCCCCCACCCCCAAATAAGTATTTCTTTTTTAAAAGCTCACAATATCACCAAAATGTTCAACAAAATTTTCATGCTTTCAGGGGCAAAATATGCTTGCAACATTGGGGTGGGGGGAATGCAAGATTTGAAACTGTCAAGCTCTTGTAAGATTTGGCAGCCTTACGCAATTTTGCCCACTTTTCATTTCATTTCATTTCAGTGCCCTCTATCAAATCCTGAGAGGCTGGCAAGGTCAGGAAACAAGAACCACCTGGATTCTGGAAAGATCTTCTGATAATGTAGGAGAATTCTGAAAATGTATTTAAGACATTCTCCAACTCATACCTAGTATAATTTTGGCGCATCTGTATTCTGCATCTCTTTCTCACCACCCCCACCCCCAATTGCTGAAATACAATAAATTAGTTTTGGATTAGCTGATGCTTTCTTATAAATATTAAAAGTGTTACCTGTTCCATCGTGCCAATCCATTCTTCTTTCCCCAAAGCTAAGTTTTGTACAGGACGCATCATTCTACAAGGGGTAGTGAAAATAAAAAGTCCTGGGTAGAGACTGGGTTTCCCTGTCATCGGAATGAGCACCACTTCTGTCCAACCTGGAATCTTCTTTTCTTGCGTTGCCTGTTAACAGATATCAAAACTCAAAATGATTTGTTTTTCATATCCTTCAGCAGAAAGGAGAAATAGTTAGCATTTAAAGTAATTCACAGGTAGTGATAATAAGCCTTGTAAGATTTAAAGAGAATTAAAAGGGAGGAAGGAGAGACATGAAGTGAATTTGCCAAGAGCTACCGGTATGACTTCTAAAGGAGGTATAAACACACCTGGAAAATCATCCAATCCTGAATGACAATCATGGGTGCCATCACCCAATCAATGAAATGATACAATTTTCCAAGAGAGTGGAACTGAGATATACTTTGAAGTTAAGCAAAGAAGACTCACCTTGAAGCGCCGGAAAGTCTCTACAAGATCAGGAGCCTGATCCTTCTCTATCCAGCCCACCAGAGCTCCATCTAATGTAACTGGATAACATTCAGCATAAGGTTGGTTTGGTACACCATCAACTGGGGTGACACCTATGGAAACATTTTGTGGCAATGCTTATCATGTTATGAACAACTGTACAGAAACTTCCCAGAAAGTTAGTGGAGTCCAATTTAATTATCTTCTCACTGGTATTCTGGAACTGCAATTCCTAAAATTCCCCAGCATGGCCATTCGGTAAATGCACAGATTGGATTTGCTTTGATCAAGGAACCCTTATTATGTGTGGAAGTATATGGAAGACAATGGTAGAATTTCTTTTTAATATAAAAAATGGGAAAATCTGAAAACCAATTACAGCAACAAAAATGTTGCATTTGAACCTAATATATTCAAAGCCCCAATTTAACCACAAACTAAGCAAGTTGGTGAAAAAAATCTCATTTTATCTGCCTCATCTCTGCCTCTGGAGAATTAATGGTTTATTTCATAAGGTTCACAAAAATGAACTATCTTGTCATGCTACTTGAGCTGTTGTCAGTTCATCCATCTTTAGAGACTGGCTGTTATGGTCCACTGATACAATTTGAGGCTTTCTGAGATTCATCTGATAGCCAGATTACACTTTGTGAAACATCTTGAGATCAATCCTTTTTAAAAAAATCTTATTTTTTGATATTCTTCTTGCAAGTAAAAAACATTATTACAGCACTATTTTAACTTAAATAATAATAGACAGTTAACTCCTTGAGGTGTCTTTTCCATTATGTTACTGTACATCTAATGCTATTTCTTAAAAGCACATTTTCCTCAGTATTCAGCCAAAAAGCTTCCAGAAAGGCTTATAAATATAAATAGTAAGGCAAGATCTGCCTCCAGGTTTACTATCTAAAAGGCATAATAAACATTATAAAAGCGAAAATGAGGACTCAAAGAAGCTCAGTTCTTAAAAGTTATAAGTTACATAAATTAATTTTATTAATAACATAGATATTACTGTTTTGCTAGGAGGGAATGGAGAAGAAATTGATTAAAAGGAAATGAATCACTGGATTGCAACAAGTTTAAGGGTCTGTTGTGATAACTAATAGTCAAGTATTTGAAATTACATAAAAGAAGGCATAAATATCATCAGTGGTCAGTTTGAAGTTTATGTATGAAAAATCCCTTAGTCTACCTAGTTCTGTGTGGCTGCACTTATTGGGCAGGAAGATTATTTTAAAAATAGGGATGGAGGGATGTGTCTTCAATCTCGGTAAGTTCTTTCTTATTCCAATTTCATTTTGTCTTGCTTCCATGTGCTTTTAGTGTTTTAAAATTTGCACAATAATTGGGTGTTTTTTCAACTATACCTTTTGTCTCCATTCTCTAAATGTATATTGTATGCAAATATTTTTTTCCCAACACAAAGCATGTCAAGTGCAAATTGTGCACATTTTTGTGTAACCTTTGCCATTTAACTTAAATCACATGCTGCATTATTACATTGTTGAAAAGTGTCCAGTTAGGTGCAATTCCATTCCATTTTCAGGAATATGAATTATGTAAGTTCGCATAAAACATGTATGAGAATGATTTCTCCCCCACTTTTAATTTCAGGCAGAGATAATCTGCTTCTAAATACAATCGTCTTTTAATCATCCATTTAGCACCATTTGATGTTACAATAGTATTGAAAATAGTGACTTATGGCTGATCTTCACACTTACAAACGTTGCAGCATGGTCACATGATCAAAATTTAGGTGCTTGGCAACTGGTATGCAGTTACATTGGTTGCAGCATCCCAGGGTCAGGTGACTGCAACCTTCACAGCCAGTTTCTGACAAGCAAAGACAATGGGGGAAGCCTGATTTGCTTAACAACCATGGCAAAAAAAGATAATAAAATCAGGTGTGATTCACTTTACATCTGCCTTACCTAACAACAGAAATTCTGGTTTCAAATGTGTTCATAAATTGAGGACTACGAGAAGTCTTCTGCACATCCTTCAGAATAATTGCTGCAGAATGTGTTCAAGTGCATGAGATATACTTTTCTTTGAATTGTTACTGGAATTGTGCCAGTTTCACACAGCTACTTTGGTTGCTTCTGGCTTGCCTATTCATGACCCATAGGATGGTTGTATAATACTGTTAAGATGCAGCCATACTTTATGAAGAAAGATGGATAACTGGAGTATTGCTATTGATCTGAGGATTCGGATACATTTTCCAGGGAATATTAAGATCCTTCAGATCCAGGGAAAAGACCACTGCTTTATAAATGATTGTACACATGCAGAATTTATACTTCTGAAAAAGTGATCATCCTCATACGAGGATTGGTTTTCCATAAAAGCATTTTCTGACCATTCCAAATGATTAACACTCACCTAAAGAGCAAAGCAACGGTAGCAGAGATACCGTGTGGAAAGTCTTGGTTACGATTTCACAGGGGGCTGTCATATGGTTCATCAAGCCACAAGGCTCCCCATCTGGCGTGTGGACAGGACAGAGGAAGCCCCAGGACTCTGGCAACAGCTTGCGCACTGTTGTGGTTCTCATCTTCATAAAAGCAGCTCCTCTGTGCACGCAGCGGAAATGGGAGAGGTAGCGGAAGAAGTTCAGCTTGTCTGCTATCACACATAGACCTGATGCTTGCAGCATGCCCAAACCTTAGAAAGTCATAATGGGTGGGTAAGAGGAAAATAATAGAAATCTGATCTTCTCCAGTTCTGTACTTAGACCAATTGTTTTTGAACAGCAGCAGTTTAATGCTTTTATTATGAACAGAGTTTGGCAAAAACTAAGCTCTAGCTACATTTGCATTTCTCAGGGAGACACGTACCAAGTGTTAGAACTTCAGATTTTAGACAAGGAATATCAGTACTCTTAGGAGTAAAGAGATCAGAAAAGAGCAAGAAGTTTCGCAGGCATTGCATGGAT
The DNA here is from genome assembly GCF_051295495.1 of Thamnophis sirtalis. Lineage (NCBI taxonomy): Eukaryota > Metazoa > Chordata > Lepidosauria > Squamata > Natricidae > Thamnophis > Thamnophis sirtalis. The sequence continues at coordinate 38,126,488 of NW_028261386.1, read as the reverse complement.
TCCCTAATCTCCTCTTGGGATACAGTTTTTTTTTTTACTCTGCATTGCTCTCACGGGTTGCAGAAATGTAATTTTGGAAGAGGATTAGCTGAGAAGAGCTGATCCCAAAGCAAAAAATGGTCACACACAGAAAAAAAAAGCACTTTTGAATACAACAAACAAAACTCAAATATGTAAGTTAATTATATGGGTTTTCATCTGTACACTCCATCCTAAGAAAATTTAAGATTCAACATTCAAATCGTCAAAATTTGAGAACAAAAAGCTATTCATTTTTTAATCAAATTTTTATACCACCCATTTCCCTTTCTAAATAATTCTTGGTGGCTTAAAAGTAAAATACTCAAGAATCCACATACAAATCTGTATAAAAATAAACAAAGTTAAAGAATTGTGATACATCATGCACAAACAGCAGATCTGAATCTTTCTTTTTCTTATTTTGAATTATCTGAATTTTAATTTTTTTTCTAGAATTTTAAGTTTTTCTAAATGTTTATAGGGTGAGAAAAGCTAGGCAACATGGAAATTTCACCACAAACATCTACCCATCTACAGTGCTTGGGAATGAGGCAAAGAACAAAATCATGTTAAACAAACTGTGAATTTGGCTTGGATGCAGGTACTCATGGGAAGAGCCAGGCACAACAAGGAATACACTATCTCTGTGCCATTAAGTTTCAGTGGCACACGTGAACAAGCTGACTGATTTGCCCCAAAATGCCTATAGAGAACTAGCTAAAAGATTCACATAAATTCAAGGAATTTGTGTATTTCATACACGAAGCCAAAATTGCTTTCTTTTAAGAAGTTGCAACTTTTCCTGGTGGTGTATGGTAGTCATGTACCTTCTTAACTGAAAAGGTAATTTTCAGAGATTATGCAGCAACTTTGTGGTTTCTAAGAGTAAACACTACTTAATGGCATATAATCAGTCAATACAAAACCAGGAAAATATGCTCTTTTAAGAAGACACTTTTAAGTAGGTGTGGAATATGTGCAATACATCCCTTACCCCCTAGAGGTAAGATCTAGCAATATGTCTGCTGAGATGGAAATGTTTTGGTAATTTTGCAATTTGCAGCACTGGTTCAAATGGACAAATGAAGTTAAGAATTCAATGTAACTCTTTTATGAACTATGATTACAATATTTGCTATTAAGCTGGAACAGAGGAAACCCATCACAGTATACATTACAAAAAAAGAGAAGTCATTATTTTTTGAAAATCCTTTTTCATACAACTCTGGAGCAGAGTTGACATCTAATTTTATTCAATAATTCAATTAAGGCCCTTTAGGAGTATAATATTGTACCAATTTCATTAGAAAAAAAGACAGATGTATAATTAGATTGCAGACAATCCTACCTGACTTTGAGCGCAGGTTACCAGTTGCCAGGAGATATTCAAGCATCCGGGTGAGATCTACTCCCAAGCCAAGAATCTTTATCATGTTTTCTGAAGTAATCGTTAAATTTGACCTCTGGGCTTTCTTATCTAATGCTAGTTTAACTGAGTGTAGCCAAGTTTCCATCTTCTCCTGAAAGACAGGAAATAAGATAGAGGGGCTTTAAAACAAACATCTTCTATGTTACCGTATGAAGTATATACAAGTAAATGAAAATTTCAGTAAGTTGATTTATAGATATTTAAGAGTAGACTGTAAGGTAAGGTAAATTAAGAAAATGTTAACTAATCTATTAATAGCAATTTAGTCACTATATTTTAAATGAAGGGTCAACAAATACTTTGACGGAACCCAAATAGGCATTTGTAAGATTCTGAAATGCAACTTTCTTGGATGTTCAACTTCAAGTGATGCCCCTTTTGTCAACAGTTTGTAGCAAATTATTCCATGACTCAGTGCCATAGACAAAACACCAGTGGGGTTTGCAACAAGGCAAGAATGGGGCGTTGGTTCTTACCTGATACGCCCCTTTTCTAGGCAGGTGGAGACAGCGGTCATGCATGGGTTAACTCAGTCAGTAACTAATAGAACTGAGTCTACCAAAGTGATGTCATCGCCTTGGGGGAGTGTCCTCCCGCTTTTGTGACGAAGGAGATAAGTAGACTGCTGTGCATTGGTTGACTGCTTTCAATCCTCCAAAAAAATTAAACTAAAATTCCCCCCTTAGCTCCATAATGCCCACTGTCACTAGGCCAGGAACCCAGGGTGGGGATGACCGCTGTCTTCACCTGCCTAGAGAAGGGACGTATCAGGTAAGATCCAACGCCCCATTCTCCAACGTTGGTGGAGACAGCAGTCATGCATGGGACGTACCAGAGCTGGGCTGGTCCCCGGATGGTATTGAGGACAGGAACGGGAGTGATTTATTCCCCAAAAGCCTCCCACTCCCATTCCAATTTTTACACTACTCAATGATAATCAAGAGGCTCAGAAGTTTTAGCTGTGCCTCAGAGACTGTCCCCTTACCCCAGATGGTGTGCCATTCTTCAAGAGACCAAAAGGCTAATTCCTGACCTATTGTAAACTATGGTTTACAAATGAAAATTGTAGTTCAGACATGGTAATCCCAAAATAAAATGAATCACATTAGGGCCTAATATGTTACAGGAACCCAGCAGTGGAAGCCTGTCTGTACACAATGTGAATACATGTGTGCATAACCATGTTGGGAAAAGAAGGGGAGAGGGGACAAATTTAAAAGCATTACCTTTAAAAACATGAGATAAAGTTGTCCTGATGTGAGCACTTCTTGATTCATTAAGCTGTCAGGATTGTCCTCCATGCAACCCTCTTTGGATAAAGTAAAAAGCTTTCGTGTCATGAAACAAAGCAAGTAGAATTTCTCAGCTTTCGTTTTCAAATGTATGCAGATGCACTGGCTATAGGAACAATTAATAAGAACAAATCACCCTCTGAATTTCCTTAATCATCTTCCCAATCAATCAGCATTCACTCTGTTATACAATATGGATTAAGAAAAAACTAATCCATACCCTAAAATAAATTTTATTTTTTATTGGAATAAATTCAGTATATTAATGTAGAAAAAATAGCCAACGTTATTCAGAAGATTTTGACTATAAATATCACAATGCTTTCCTTCAGGTCACACAGACTAGGGCTCATGAGATTTGAAGTCCAAAATGTCTCAAAGGTACTAGATTTAGTAAATATTTCATTGACATAAGGGGGCAACTGTTTCTATCTCAAATGCATTAGGATTTAATGTGGAATAAAATTACTAAAGAGAACTGGTATTACCTATTAGAAGGCGGAATTTCAAATGTAACAGCAAAGTTTCCTTCAAAAGTAACTCAATTGCTGGAGACTTCAGGGAGAAATATATATATTTTTGGCAATAAAACATAATTTGCTGCCTTCTGGATTTTTATAAATTTTCCTGTTTAACCTTCAGCCTCACTGTTCCCTGGAAGTTCATTCATCTAACTCCATCAACAAGACAAGGCAGTGCCTTCTGTTGAAAATTGTAATCTGTCCAGAATAGTCAGAAAACCAAGATGAGTAATGTCTTTCTCAGTGATATTATACATTTATGGAATCTATCATTTTACCAAGAGCTATGAATTCTTTATCATTAGATAAGGCCATGTGACTTATTATATAATCTCAGAAACATAAATATAAATTTGCTTGATATGTTGCTTTGCCTATGTTTTAGGACTATTTAAAATATAAGGATCAATGAGAGAATTTCCAAACAATTTTGTTCCATAATTCTGTCAAGAACAGGTAGTCCTTGTCTTAGGACCACAATTGGACCAGAACTTCAGTTGTTGAGCAAAGCGATTATTATGCGAGATATCACCTGAGTGCCAATGTAATTTTGTTTAACAACTGCAATCCTGGCATTCCTAGTTGTGGTTGTTCAGCAATCACACAGGTGGTTTATATGATAAGACTCCCAGGTAAGGAATGTGGGGTGCCTCGGGTTGTTTTTTTATAAAAATAAACTCTGGGAAGCTCTGCTGAGGAGCTGAAAATCCTCACTGCTGAAATCCAAGCCCTTGAGTGGAGAGATACTCTTGCACAACCTGTGCAGAGACTCATTCACCCTTGGGGGCCCATGCACTTTTGGTGGGGTACAAGAATGGAGCTGAAATCTTCAGGATTTCAGTTCTGTTTCTGCACTTTTGAGAGGCAGTTCTTTCAGCCAGCCCAAGAAAAGAAGGAGTCCTCTCAGCAGGCAACTGCAACTTGTAACCTTTCATGCCAGCTTCCCCATTGACTTTCTGGAGAAGCCAGTAGAGGAAATTGCAAATGGTCCTATGATTGTGGGATGCTTGGCAATCAGTTTTAAGGGCAAACAGGTTGCTAAGCAGGTCATCATGATCACATGACCAAGTGCTTTGTGGGCTGTAAAGCATCCTTTACGGGGCCATCATAATTATGGACCATTGTTAAGCAAGCAATTATAAGTCAAGGACTATCTGAAGTTTCTTCTAGCATTCAGCTAAAACCTACATTGTCTTTTAGGCAAATTTTATGTAGTCCTATTAATAAGATGAATCTGCATCTGAATTTAATGATTCACCCTACTCCAGGAAAATTTTACAAAGAATATCCATATAACTCTAAGATAGTAATTCTATTAATCAAAAGATAGATTAAATTTTCAGGCTTTAAGGAAATAAAGTATTTGCCCTCTTACATAAGAAGAGTTGTTTAGCTGAGATGACCAGTGTAGACATTTGATAAACAGTTGTTCATATATGTGAATCATGCAGCCATTCTCAAGCCAAACATATCTGATTCCTCCAGGCCAAATATAGCTGGCCCTTTCTATAGCCTCCAACCATAATTTATATTCTTGGTCAAGCATGACACTGAGAACTCAACACAAAATTTAGATGATTCAAATGAAAAGGCAATGCTTCACACAACACAGAAAGTATGGTTCATTAGGAAACGCTTAAGACATTGATAATTTTTCCAGATGCACCCCAATGTAGGCTCGGATTCAGTCTGATCCTAAACAGCTGTACGTACTTGAAAAGGAACTCTCCAACACGCTCATTAGAATACCAATCAGGAAGGTTCAATTTTACTCTGAAGCGCTGTCCTAAGAAGATCAGCACTTGCTTCTGGGTCAGACAGCCATCCTCTGTGACCAGCCTCAGCATTTGAGAGACACAGTTCTTATAAAATGTATCATCTTCTTTCCCTTTAATCAGTTCTTGGAAAATCTGAAAGTCTGAGAAACCAACCAATGCCTGGAGCAGAAAAATAAAAAGTTGGAATTTTTAGATGGCTTGGAGCTTATTAATAAAGAATTCATAAAATCATTTACTGGATTTATTATATTCATATTCCTAATCTCACTCTGGACACATTTTATAGTATTCTAAATTACATAATTTGATAATAGTGGCCTCATAATGATTTGGAAAAGGTGAATAACTTCCAGAAATAGAACCCCATCTCTGCAGACAGTAATATCTAAAAATAGTTTCTCTACCACTGAACTGTGTTTGAGATACACATGTTGTATTAGCCTGGCCAACCAATTCAGGATTTGATTTCTGTAACTGAATCAGGTCAGAGTCACTGTGTTGTGAATAACCATTTACATCAGCTATGTTGACTACAATAAAACCCTAAACAGCCTTCTAAGAAAAATATACCTGTTTTTTATTGCTTCAAGTTGCTGCTGAACTGGATGGAAGTAATTTTTATTATGGTTTGGCAAACAAGGTTATTGCCCCACATCTTATACTTCTGGAAATCATAGCTCTCTGAGAACAAAATGTAATGACAATACCTTAAGGAGAAATCCCAGTGGGATAAAGAACAGCTCCTTCTGATAGATGAAATTCACCATCACTGAACCACTATCAAGGTAGTGTAAGGTCATGTTAACAGATGTATGCTCATCTTTAACACAGTGCATTGAGACCCCTAAACACCATCAAAAGATACAAGTCTTAATATTACTGTTTCATATTATTATCAAAATTGCCTTCCCCAGATAATTTATGACCTACAGATGTACTGGAGTTATTCTTCCCAGAATGCCTAGCCAGCCTTGTGCCATTAGATAGCAGGCATGCAATGCCTTTCTTTTGCTGAATGCAACAAGTTACTACCTAGAAATACAGGTAGTCTTCAGCTTACAATGTAACTAGGAGCAGAAATTCCTTCACTAAGCAATGTGGTCACAAGGAGTGACATTATCACATCACTTTGTGACAACAATTCTGGGAGTCCTTGTTGCCTGCCATTGTTAAGTGAGGACTGTGAGTTCTTTCGTTTCAAAAGTTTTATTTCTTTTAAGGCAAACATTTCATCATTCCTCAATCAGTAAGACATCGAAGTACAATTTTTTGTATGTCAAAATAATTCTAGTTTACCACCAAATTCTTGTCTAGCCTAATATATACCCCTCCCTCCCTCCACCCTCTCCCCCAACCCCCCTCCAACTTCCCCCCTCCTGACTTCCCAGAACCCGTACACGGTATGGATTTCTAACAAACAGTCTAAAATCTGTTGAGAAAAAAATAAAAATAAATTTAAAAAAAAAAAAAATTAATAACATTCTACATTGACCTTAGCTTCTTCTTGCTGAACCAACTTTAAACAATTTAAATCATTTCTGATCTTAAGCATAGGCTAACTGGAGGATTGTGAGTTCTTAAAGTGAGGGCTGCATCTGAACAACATGTGGGAAGATGATGAAACTGCATCCCAGACAAGCAGGCCAGTTACAGGCAGGCATTACAGAGAGTGGGCAGGTGTTTCAGGCTACCACTACAGAGTATAAGATCCCCAAGCTGCCCAGGGGCTCACTGGGAGAAAAAACAGCAGAAGCAACTTGTGACTTCCAGCCAGCTTTCCCATTGATTTTGCTTGCGGGAAGTTGGTTGTGAAAGTTGCAAATGGAGATCATGTAATTCCAAGTTGCTTTGAGAGCTGGTCATAAGGTCCCCCTCATTCAGCATTGTTGTAACTTTGAATGGTTGCTAAATTAGTAGTTGCACCCAAGGGTTACCTAAGGCAAACATTAGGAACTGGTGCGAGATTGAACATGGAGGGGCACATTACAATTTTCAATCAAAAGGCCTGTCTGAATCAATCTCCAAGAATCAATCAATCTCCAAGAAGGGAGGACTGAATGAGTAATGAGTATGGTGAAAAGCACATTTAATTTAAAATAAGATTATCACATAATGTTAAATACAGTTTAATATGATTTTTCCCATTTATTGTCCTTCCGTATCATAATGGCCTAGGTCACAGAACACACTAAGCCATAATGTAATTTGTTCATTTTGGAGTTGTTTAAAACTTTAAAACTACTGTGTTTCCCTGAAAACACGACAGAGTCTTATATTTTTTTGATCCATGAAATATGGCCTTGGGCAGATGCCGCTCTGGAAGTACGCTCTATGGTAGCATACAACCATAGAGCATACTCCCACAGCAGTATCCTACCTCCGTGCTTTGGAAGCCACAATGGAGGACAGATGCCGCTCTGGGAGTACGCTCTGTGGTTGTACGCGCTGCAGCCCACAACCATAGAGCGTGCTCCCAGAATGGCATCTGTCCAGAGCCGAGTATAGAGCCGAGGTGGTGCAGTGGTTAGGGTGCAGTACTGCAGGCCACTTCAGCTGACTGTTATCTGCAGTTCAGCGGTTCAAATCTCACCGGCTCAAGGTTGACTCAGCCTTCCATCCTTCCGAGGTGGGTGAAATGAGGACCCAGACTGTGGGGGCAATATGCTGACTCTGTAAACCGCTTAGAGAGGGCTGAAAGCCCTATGAAGTGGTATATAAGTCTAACTGCTATTGCTATTGTCCTCCGTGCTTTGAAAGCTGAAAAAAAAAAAAAAACCAAGCAGTGGGTGGCGTCAGAGATGCCCTGGCTCTGCAGAGTTAGCCAAGGGCATTGTGAGCCTGCAAGTCGCGCGAGTGGGGAGCGGAAAAGCCGCTTGTGGAACCCCCCTCTCCAGCCATGCAGAGCCCCATTCACTCACCTAGGGGCATTCCGAAGGTGCCGAGCCACGGGAGGCGGAGGGTGGTGAACAGACGCTCGCGTTGCTTGGTGCCTTCCAGGTACCCCTAGATCGGTAAGTGGTGCTGTGCCTGGCTGGAAAGGGGGGTTGCCGGGCGGCTGCTTGCGAGCGTGGTCACCTCATTGCTGCTGTGTTGCTGCTGCGACAGCGCAACACAGGCATTCGACTCTGAGGCTGTGCCCAGCTCTTCGGGAGCCCGCTCGCAAGAGAGCAGCTGCCTGGCAAACCCCCCTCTTCAGCTGGGCACAGCGCCGCTGACCGACCTAGCGGTACCCCAAAATCACCAAGCAACATGAGTGCCTTTACCCCCCAACTTGTTCCTGTGGCTTGGCACCTTCGGGATACCGCTAGGTCAGCCAGCACTGCTCTGCCTGGCCGGAGGGAGCGATTGTCCAGGGGGCTTATTTTTGGGGGTGGACTTATATTTTTGCCCACGCGAAAAATGTGGCAAGGCTTTAGTTTCAGGACAGGTCGTATTTTCGGGGAAACACGGTATACGTTTAGCACTGTGTATGAAATCAATCTACACTTTGGGGACATTTTTTAGTGTTTTCTCACAACTGAACCAAAACCTGTGAATGATGGATTTTGTGAAGATGGGATAAACATAATTAGAGAAGGGAAGTCAACAGCACAGACTTTCTCACCATTCAGATTTAGAAATGTCATAAAATATTACAGATCCAATTATATCAGAAACAAAATTGTAGAATACAATGTATCCAAAATACATTCTACAAGAGAATAGTAAAATGATGTGAACAAAGTCAATTTGTAAGTCAAAGGTTACCATATTCTGTGTAGCCCGGGCCTCTAGATTTCCATTTTGGTTTTATCATTGCAAGAGGAAAGTTGCGCCGAGGCATAATCATCATTCTTATCAACTTTTCTATTCCATTAATTATGAAATAACCACCCATTTCCTGCCAAAAGTGAAAGAAATGATCATTAATCATAAACCAAGTTATCAGGCCAAAAAGGATGAAATATTTCAGCTGATCAACCTAGAAAAAGTGAATTACAAAATTGCGGGGAAAACAACATTTTTGAAACTTTTATTTTTCACAAGCCCTATCTTTTTACATATATTCAACACTTTAAGTACAGAAAAATAGGCAATCTAAATTAAGACTATTGCAATATTGTCTTAAGTTTCTTGGATTTTTTTTTTTTTGTATTTTTAAAGTGTTGAATTATTACCATAAGATTTTCCATCTTAAAAACTGATATAACTCTACATCCAATAGTAATTATATACATTTAACAATAATAAATGGAGCTTATTTCTCCAAAGAAAAAAGAGAGAAAATCTCAGAGGAGTACTTCTAAAATGGATATTTAAAATCCACAGAAATTACAAAATAGCTTTTGCTTTACACACAAACCAGCCAAATTAAATAATACCTCTTCTTCTTCATGGTGTTGGATAAGTGCTTTGGGAGAAAGGTTATGGAGATGACAGAATTTAGATTTCACCATAATTGGAATATTCCCAAGAGTCTGTTTAATAATTCCTTTAGGAATTCCATTAACTGACCAGCTGACATCAGCCTATAAAGGAGGAAAAAACAGTGATTTTAGGAAAAAAATAGCTTTGAAGGAGTACTGGGATTTCTATTCAAAGAAAAAAACCCACTCTAAATTCTTGTAACAAACTGTCTAAAGAACATTTACCTATAATATATATCAAACATGATCCAGTGATACCAGGTTTTCAAAGTCTGATAGTCATTTATCAAGAACCTTAGTAACTAGTAACTTAGTAAATGCAGTAAAATTTAGTAACTACTTCACTGTTCACTAAATTCTTAATGTGATGGATGGGCTTGATGAAGTGATACCAGAAAAAAAAGTCTTTTCAAAGGAAGGGGCAATCAGCTATTTCCCAAACTGTAGGCAGAAATCCAGGATGTGGGACCCAGAGGATCCCCGTTTTTAAAAACCTGGTTACAGGCAGAGCTCAAGACTCTGATCCTCTCTTTGTCTGCACAAGCCACAGGGGGAACTTGTGGTACCCAAAACTAGAACCCCTGATTTCTAGATTTAAACCTTAAATATTGAAATGGCTCATTTCTTCCCGACTTCCAATGAAACCATTCCATTTACTGTCACGCAAATCTTCCATGCAGGTATGACAGATTCCTTCCCCCCATGTATTTCCCACTCGCCTCCTCAGCTTCCCTGCTGAATTTATGATTGGCAGGGCACTCTTCTCTCTGGGGCCAGGGAGCAGCCTGAGCACCGGCGGCAGGAAGGGCAGCGGCAGAAAAATTTGGGCCAGAAGTTTTCGGGGAGGCAGGGCGGAGGGAGGGAAGACATGGTTTTGGAGGAGAATAAAACTCTGTCGCCATGCAGGAAGGCCTCTGCCATTGCATCACTAGGTCTCCCTGCAACCCCTTTGCATGCTCGCCTTCCCTCGAAACCTGCTCCGCCTCGCCTTTGGCCTGCTCCACACTTAATGAAACCGGCGGGGCCTGGGCCGAAGCAGCCGGGGGGCACTGCAGGCTTGACATTCGTGGGCCAAGGCGGGTGGGTGGGTGGGTGGGAGAGAAACATAGGCTCCAGCGGTGGGATGGGCAGAGCACTCCTTCCGCGCTGCTGGCTGGCAAGGGCTGCTGCTCCAGCGCAGATCGGCAGAGAAAAAGAGGCAGCCCATCCTCTGCCTCCTCTTCCAAAGAGACTCAGCAACCCTCCAGGACCCTCCTCTCTCCCTCTCCCTCTTGGGCTTAGGAACCCGCCTCTCCGCTCTCCCACTTCTGGACTGCAAAGCAGACGGGAGGCCGATAGGCTTTGGTGCCTCAACTCACTGAAGGAAGCTCGGCTCCTACGGCGACCCTGGATCGCTTTTTTCAATCCGGGTTTTTTAAAAATAAATAAATCAGGGAGGAGGGGCACAAAACAGAATAGCCAGGCAAAGCCCTTGCTTTGTGGGTAAGGATTTCAAGAGGAGCTCCCAAGCGGGGAGAAGGAGCCTTGGGAAAGAAACGAGTTAGCTTCTCTGCTTTGCTTTTAAATGCACCCATAGGTGTGCGTTTCTCCATTTTCTTCCCTATCGCTGGTGTGAGGCTCTCGCTTGAGGCTGGATGGCCTTTCTGGGGCTTGTTATTTACACACAACACACTATATCCCCTTTTATGGCCCTGTCATTCCAAGTAGAGTCTTGCGCCCTGCGAAAGAGCCACCTCCAGCACTTCTCTGCCACCTTCCTTGCCTCTTAGCGCCCCCTGCCACTCCCTTGCCTCTTAGTGCCCCCCTGCTGCCCCCTTTGCCTCTTAGCGCCCCCCTAAATCATTCCACTGCCCCCCAGGGGGCGGTACCACCCACTTTGGGAACCACTGCTTTAAACCAAGGGTCCCCCAACCTGTGGGCCATGAGAGGTTTGCAATTGGGCTGTGGAAACAGCTGGTGAGTATGGGCATGTGAGGGTGTGCATCTTCCATGTGTGAGCAGCAGGCCTGCTTGCAGAAATGGAATGCGTACTTGCCAGCCACTGGTGTCATCCATCCCTCCCAAGTCGGTCCGCAAAGCTGGAAACATCAGGGAACTCTGCTTTAAACAAAGTTCTAAAACATTTGGAAGTATAAGAGCCATAGTGGCTCATAGATTAGAATGCAGTATTGCAGGCGAATTTTGCCAACTACCAGGAGTTCAACTAGGAGTAGCTCAAGGCTTCTTTCTAAGGTTTGTAAAATGAGGACCCAAATTAATGGGGGCAATATGCTGATTCTTGTAAATTGCTTACAGAGGATTGTAAAGCACTATGAAGCAGTATATAAGTCTAAGTATTAAGAGCTATTGCTATTTTATTCCTCTACTTACAGTCAGTTTCCCACGGTAGGTGCTTCTACGTGCTCGGCATTCTGCTGGATAAACTTTCAACTCTTTACATATACTCCCTTTTGGTACCATAGGAGGGCTGATAGTGGCCCCTGAAAAGGCCAAAGTAATCCGATCATTCTTAAAAGCAAACTCCAAAGGAGGAATATCCTTTAAAAGAAAAATAAGAGTTTATCTTATGCCAATTAGAACTAGAAAGGATCTAAAAAAATCTATCCTAGACGGAAAAGAGATTTTTATGGCTGGGATATCAAATAACATTGTCTCAATGCACAGGTACTTTTCGCTTTCTCAATTGTCAACTAACAGCAGCCATTCTGTCAGGCAACCAAGCAGAGAAACTACCCATCTTTGGTCTTTCCTGATTTGTAACCTTGTGTCTAACAGGCCAGCTTTCTTTTCTTTCCTTGTTCCATCATTATCCTTTTCTTTGTCAAGACTTTTAAATTATGAGTTTGGAAGCCAAAGTGAGAGCCTTTTTCAGATGAAGAGTGGAATTAAAAAACAAAAGAAATGGTCAAGATTTCATTTATGACATCTACCATACATTAGTATAAACCTGATAAATGACAACAACAGTGTTTCTCAACCTTGGCAACTTGAAGATGTCAGGACTTCAACTCCCAGAATTCCCCAGCCAGCATTTGCTGGCTGGGGAATTCCGGGAGTTGAAGTCCGGACATCTTCAAGTTGCCAAGGTTGAGAAACACTGGACTACAATAAATATGTTCTCACAGAGGAAACGCTTCCCTATGCTGGAGCTAACCAATATAATTAACAGCCAAAAAGCATAGGAAAGAACATAGGCGAGAAACATAACTAGAGAAATGTGAATTTACAAACACATAAAAAAGTGAATTTACAAAAAAAAAACCCACCTTTCCACATTTTTTCCAAACTGTACCTCTTCTTCCAACCATAGTAACCAAATGCAGTAAAACATCATAGCATGCTGGGGGTTGTTAAACTCCAGCATGAAACTTTTCTAGAAACTATATACATTACATCAAAAATTCCTTTCCCTCAATTTTTTATTTACAACCAAGTCTGTTAAAGAGATATGATAAATACAATGAAAATACTGCATCGCATACAGTACCGTTTTTCCCCCCTAAGCACTATTTGATTTGCTGAGGCGGAATCTCCAAAAGGCGTGGAGTGTCTCTTCTCTAATAAGCAAAAGCTTCACTTTTATATTATTTTATATCCAGGTTCCTTTTCGATTCCCCCCCGATCCTTAATCCGATTCCAAAACATAGTATTTTTAAAAAAACCTTTCCCCTTCAACTTTCTCACCTGCGCGGCACAGTTCAGCCCTTCGCTTACAGCGTAGTTGAACGACTCAATATGAGCCCGTGCAATATCCTGAAGGGCAGGCCTCTGTTGCTCTCTGGGCAAGCCGTAGTCCGCCGCTGTAAGATGCTTGAGGCTGGGACCGCTGGGCAAATTCCTCCATTTGTCCGCAGCATCCATGCTTTCTCATGTGCGAACAACCATGTGAGTGTTTCTCTTACCGGAAGACAGACGGACACAGGCGTCTTTACCTTCCTTCCCTCTTTTCTCCCAAAGCTTGCTGGGACTTGTAGTTGGTAGGGTCGAAGCAAGCGAGAAGAGCCTTTTGCTCCCAGGATGCAATGCGCTCACTTTGTCTTTCTCTGTAAGATGTGGGAGTAATTAGTAAGAGTTCCATTTTTGCTGCCAAAGAATTGGATTTGGAGCCGAATTCTTTACTTTTAGTAATGCAAAGTGGAAAAAGCTATGGGGATGCTACAGTTTTTAGAAAAGCAGCTTCTGTGGTGCAGAAGATACAATTTAGCACGGTGGGGGGGAAACCAGCAGTGAAATCTTCATATTTGATTTGCATTGGCACAACTTTTCGAATAGTAGAGTTGGAGGGGACTCACGTATACAGTAGTATGTTAAATTACCATGTAAATTAATAATATAACGACACTTTTCTGACAGCCAGAGGTTAATACCTTTTGTGATGGCACGATAATGTTTTTTTTAACTGAGAGATACATATTTTAGGCTAACCTGACTGCTGTTCTGTGTTTCCTGGTTTGAGTAGCAGAAAATGGTGCTTTTGTTTTAATAGCATAGCTGGAGAGTTTCTAGGTAGCACAAAAAGGGGGCTTTTACCACTACAGGAAGACCTGGTTTGTCTTCAGGGCAAAATAAAAACTGGTTCAATATTTTACTAAGAAAAACAAATACAATGGGGAAAAACATATATTCCAAAAGTCATAGAACACCGTGTAGTAAGATATAGAATACAATAATTAAATGGGATATGGTTGCAAAGGAAACTAGCAGGGCTGGTAGGATGGAAAGGCATTGGATAGTGATAGTTTTAGTTATCTTTTCTTTTTTTGCCTCATGTTCATTTTCTTTTGCTCTTTCTATTTCTTACTCCTTTTCTGTGCTCTCCATGATGTTTCTTATCCTGAAAGGGAACAGTACAATGGGTATAAATGTGGGAAAGAAAAAATACAAACTCAAAACTCACAAAATAACAGAAAACACCCACAGTCCAGACTCAAAGCTGTAATTTATCTACTGTGATTTACATGTTAAAAACTATAAAACAGAGTACAAGAACCCACCACTCTGAATCCAACCATCTGTTTACTGGGTTCATAGCCCTCTTAGTGGGTGAAGGCTGCTTGGGAAATGATATGTAGCTGAATTCATGCATTGTATCAACCCCGTTAGGGAGAGGATGTCTTGAAGGAAGCTATATAGCACACCTCTTCCTCAAGAAATCATTGAAAATTCAACAGTTCTCAAAATTTCATCAGTTTTCCAATTCAAGGATTCTCTAGACTCCTTTCAATTAATAATAATACTTCATTAAATATACGGTAAATGATGTCTGATTCCTAGTAATTCTTAGTTAGGTTTCAAATTGAGGCATATTATGGAGCATTGTTTGTGCTTGTTAACGACTTCTGATGGACCCAGGATGAGAGTAGTACAACCATCCTGGTTTTTCTTCATCTCTCAATGGCATACTATCTTTCTTGATCACCAAGAAGTGGACTTGAGGGTGGGGGCACTCTCCTGCAGTGTTTCTTCTTTCTCTGAGCTGCTCCAGTCAATGGTGGCACTAGGGGGGAGATTTAACTTGATGTCCCTGATGTGTGGGCTTCTGCTCTTGCCCCTCTTGTTTCACATCTAGATAAAGCCCTATGTCTGTAATCTGTCACTTCAGAGTAGGTGTAAAGCGGTATAGAGGTAGCCATGAAAAAGCCTTTATCTAAACACTAGCGTAGCTCTGAAATGGAAAAAGAAATGAGACAGAAATGCAAGATTGTGCGAATTGATTCCTTTTGATACAAGAGAGAGTGAGAATATTGGGCTTTTCAGATTTCGTTGTTATAGCCTTTAATAATAGAATCATTTAAAAGGTATTTAAAATATGGCTGAGCTCCCCCCTTCCCATATCTTGGGGATAGAATGGGTAATAAGTCTCCTACTGGATTATGCATGTTGAGATGGCTGCTTTTCTTTTATAGACAGGCATTTTTCTCCTTTGTTATAAGGGTTTTGTATGTTTTTATTGTTGTAAACCACCCAGGGTTGCCATGGAGTTGGGTGGCCTTATAAATCTCATATAAATATTTATAAAGCTGCCTGACTCTGCGATTATTTGTTATTCATAAATAAATAAAGGTCCTAGTATTATCTAATGGCTATTTTGTTGAATGCTAGAGTAATTTTTTAAACTTGCCAGCTAAATAAGCAAAAATCCCTATGAATTATAAAACTAAAGGCAAAATAAAATCACTCAATAAAATTTTGTTTCATAGTTTCATATGTAATGAAAGGCAGAAAAATGTATTGCATTTCAATTAAGAACAGGGTAAGTACAGTAATATATGGATGAAGTATAGCCAAGAGGAAAGATGGAAGGAGTCAATTTAAATCATATTTGTTATTAAGCAAGTGTTTAGTTTGAGAATTATCAGTTGTCAGTAATACAGATTCTGCAGGATCAGAGGAAGGTAAATACAATCACATTTTTACTATGCAGTTTGTGGTATTGCTACACCTATTTAAAAAGGTAATACAATAATAAAACAAAGCTAATTTTAGGAGGA
Organism: Thamnophis sirtalis; assembly: GCF_051295495.1. NCBI lineage: Eukaryota > Metazoa > Chordata > Lepidosauria > Squamata > Natricidae > Thamnophis > Thamnophis sirtalis. The sequence continues at coordinate 38,110,550 of NW_028261386.1, read as the reverse complement.
TTAGAGAATGCTGTAAAAGGCAATTATGTCATTTAGATGTATGTACCCATGCTTTCATATATTTTAATGCATCTTTATTAATAGCAATAGCAATAGCAGTTAGACTTATATACCGCTTCATAGGGCTTTCAGCCCTCTCTAAGCGGTTTACAGAGTCAGCATATTGCCCCCAACAACAATCCGGGTCCTCATTTTACCCACCTTGGAAGGATGGAAGGCTGAGTCAACCCTGAGCCGGTGAGATTTGAACAGCCGAACTGCTGAACTGCAGTCAGCCTGCAGTGCTACATTTAACCACTGCGCCACCTCCGCTCATGAATTGAGGCAAACATATATATGGTCCACAAATAAAGTCAGATTTTATATTTTTAATTCATTTAAGAGAGGTTTGAATACAAATATCAGCAATACATGCATTGCTTACAGTCATACAGTATATTCCATCAGACACAAATGTATAAAACCACACTATAACTTTCTGAAGACATAGAAAAAATTAATATGGTGTAATTTTAGAGTGTGTGTATTTCTGAACTTTTTCAAACAGTGTAATATGGAGGCCTGATTCCAGAGTTAATTTGGTTTGGAGGCAGAAACAGCATGAACGTGTTAGTAAAATTGTAGTCACAATATATGTCTTGTTGACACAGCTGTTGTAAAGTAACACAATTGTTGTAAACTAAAAAAAACCTTTCCTACAAGTAAAACAGTATCTTATGGTTACAGTAAAGCTTCATTATGTCTCCATCACCAATAGAAAACCTAACCTTTGAATGATTACATTCATATTTATATTCATTTAATATTCTTAACTTAACAGCATTTTGCATGACAGGTAGAACTGAGCCTAATATGGTCACCAGCAGGGGTGGGTTTTGGCAGGCACTACTGCTGGTTTGCTTGTGTGCGTGCTTTGTGCGCAGGCGTGCATGCACAGTACAATTAAAATTGTTCTGTGCATGTGCAGAATGAAAAACAAAATGGCGGTGCCCATGGCGCCGCCTGGCGAAACGGTTCAGGGGCATGGCAGGCCTGGATTGCTGTCAGTTCGAGCGACCTAGGCCACCAAACCACTACTGGTTTGGCCAAACTGGTCCAAACCGATAGGAACCCACCACTGGCCTCCAGTTAGTTAAAATAATTCAACACACATGAGAAAATCCAAAGGAGGAAAGGATTTGTTGGTTTCTGTCACATTCTAGGAGAAATTATTTTATATATTTGCCATTTGATTCATCAAAAAGGAGCTATACCTTCATCTCAGCAACACTGTGGTGCAGTGGTTAATTTTTTGCACTAAGTTCAGGTAGACCTTGATTCAAATCTGCCCTGAACCACAAATGCTCAGGGACTTTGGGCCAGCAATGCACGCTTAGTTCTAACAGGGAGAAAAGGATGGTGCACATGCAACCTTAAGTTTCTAGATGAAAGGCAGGATATGCATGTACTTCAAAAAAACCTAGAAGGCGATCTACAATAGGGGAAAACTTTGTAGGCGATCTACAATAGGGGAAAACTTTGGTGTACATTGTGTGCACGTGTGTGTGTGCCTTGACTCCTGGCAGCTGCCTGGACATATCTGCAGTTTTTTTTGCCAAGATTTGGGGAGTGATTGCTATTGCTTGCTTCCTGGGACTGAGAGAGCGTGACCAGCCCAAGGTCAGGCAGGTGGCTTTGTGCCTAAAGCAAGATTAGAATTGTCTTCTAGCCTGGAAAACTACACCAATAGAATTTCTGCTACTATATTTGCTGAAGGCTTAATCACAATTAAGAAGGAATGCTGACAAACTTACTTAGTTACTAAAATTAATTAAAACTGTCTTTAATTTTATAATGGTCTATTATTATGAGGACCCAGATTGTTGAGAGCAATATGCTGACTCTATAAACGGCTTAGAGAGGTCTGTAAAAGCATTGTGAAGCGGTATATAAGTGCTATTGCTATTAATCCATGGCCCTTTTCTTTCCAAGTCTATTCCATCTACAGACATCCGTTGGAGGACCCCACATAAATTGTTAAGCAAAGCAAAACCAAGTTCAAAGTAAGTAATTAGTGGAAACAAATCTGATGCCAACCTTTGAATAACAGTTCAGTCTTATGGATGCTTATTTTTGAAGAAAGGGACTATTCTACATAGACATTCATAGAATTGTAGTTTGGTGCCATATGTATTTACTATTTCAAAAATCATTGTAATTTTAAAGATTATTATTTTCCAGTGTCACTATCCTATTTGGGGGATGTTTTCTTTTGCTTTTATCTACTGGTCCTCCCTTCCATGGAAATTCCCAAATGCCTCTTGCCCACTCCTTCCAATTTCTTCTATAGGGCTGAAGGAATCCGAAAAGCAAATTCGGATAGCCCCACCAGAGTGGAGTGGACGGAAAGAGAGAAATTTACTGTATAAACGTCACATTGTGCCCCTTACTCCATTAGCAAAATACATTGGTATGCAATTAATTGCTTAAAAGAATTGTGCATGTTCAAAGAACTGAATTATTTCAGTGTGCAAAGCTTTTTCTTTTTTTTAAATCTAAAATATTTGTTTCAAGTATTTGGTGAGAGTTTTGACTTTGAAACATCTCCAAAAGAACGGAAATGACCTATTTTATTCTTTTCATATCTGTTATCAAATTCTTTGCAAAACACTGGTGCTTCATGGTCACTTAGTATCATATCTTCAGGGAGGAGAGCTCTGTATAATTAAATAAAATGACATTAACAAATTTTGCAGTGCAGCTGTATTTAAAAGACAGAAATAACTGGTATTAACTTGAAAGGCAGAGATATATCAGCTTACCACTAGTGCTTTAGTCATGAAATGATTGGGCTTATGTATTTATGTTTTTATTTATTTAATTGGCAGTTGTACATGTTCTTCTAGCAGTCTTCCTCAACTGCTGTATCCAGAATTTCTATCCCCATCATTGTCAAAGCATTACCAAAATAGCTGGATATTGTACATGAACATTTGGACATAACACACAACCTCATTTTTAAATGTTTGCTATAGAAACAAATCAGGTTCATTCATTTATTCATTATTGAACAAACTTTCCTATTTAAGATAATATTTTTGCCAATATCTAGTATACAAAACTTCAATCACTTCATGGAACAAATGTTCTGAGTATATAAGTATTTATAGTTTAGTGCTTTACTACTTAACTGCTTTGAAAAATTGTAGATCCCCAGTTCCCTAATTCTGTTGGAATAAATCTACTGACCAAAGGATTTTCACTGCCTAATAATACTAGCATGCATGATTCCATCACATTATGAAAGACACACAAATCAGATACAGTGTGAAATATATACCCAATATCAGAAAAGGCCATACAGACAATTGCTTAAGGTGGAATACAGCCCTTTTAAGAGATTTTGTTTCAAATAATCAGGTGTGCTATTTTAATATTCCTATATAAGGCTTTCCCAAATACTTACAGTATTAAACATTGAGTCCAAAAGTTAAAAGTAAATTCTGCATCTATGAATTATTTCATAAAGTTATCCTGTATAGCTTCAATTTTTGCTTGCTGCCTTAATTTATACAACATGTATATAAAGGAAAATAACATTGTACTGAATTTTGTTTTGTCTATGCAAAGACTGAATGCAAATAATACATAATTTAAAAAAAACATAGTAGTTTTACTGACAGTTACATCCTGCCCTTTCACCATTGAAATAACACTATAAAAATAAGGGGGAAATTATAATTAATGGACAAACAGATATGACACTGTGGTTACAATAAACGTAAAAGTATGTTTTTTTTAAAGAAGCATGAACACTAACATTTCAACATCTATGTAAAATGAGGCATATCCTAAGGACATCTGGATGCCAATACTTAGTAATTGCAAATAAGAACTGAACAGCTGAAAGGATATTCCTCAGGATATCAGTTCTCAAACTAAGCTTACCTAGTAAACTTAGGACATTGAATAAAAACTTAGGGTATTAAAATAGCTAGTTTGGTTTTTTAATTCCACTTTTATTAATTTAGCAAATAATTCAAGGTGGCAAAAATACCTTATACTCCTTTCTCTTAATTATTTTAATGTTAAATAAATATAGCAAAGCAAACATCCTCAGCTGAAAAAAAAACCTGCGACTTAAGCAAAAATCATGAATATTCCCATCCCTTAGGGAATACTATATATTTGCAAACACTTCACATAATTTTTATTAGGCCAACACTATTTCATTATATTCAGAGTACATACTTGCAAGCTAGTCAAAGCCTATTATTCAAGAGGAATTCTGGGAGTTGAAGTCCACACTGCCAATTCCTTACCTCTATCTGTCTTATGTGTGGCCCCTCCATGAATTCTATCCAGGACCATATTCTCTTTTCTCCACTCTACAGTATTATAATTAATCAGATAACCATTCTGATTCAACATCTCTCCTTGGTTTTAAATCCTAATGGGTTTAGCTATATTTCTTCTGCCTGCTTGAGAATGTGACTGCAAATTTTAAGCATAAGCCTATGTTAGTCAATACAAGAACAATACAGTTTATACTCTATGAATGTACACAATAGTAGTAATAATAATATTGTAATTCCCATCCAATCTGAGTCAGTCTGAATACAATAAGATTGATATCTTATGAATGTAATAATTAGGAGTAATGCTATAATTGTCTTCCAACAAGCCCCAATAGTCAGTCAATCAATTTTCCTTTTTTTTTTACTTCAATAGAAGCAAGACTTTTAACTGGTGGTTTACATCTGCCAGATCATGCTCATTGGTCCACTGACAAACGGCTAATTTTATTTCATCTTCCTAAATTATAAAGCTGTCCTACAGCTTTGACCTAAAATATTATAGCATGCAACATGCAGTGGTGTCTAGAATGACAATGTATGTATATAATATGTCTAACGATGTTAACAAGAAATATTAGCAAAGTGTGTTGTGGCTTCCTGAATTTTCAGCATAAGGCTATGATCCAAGTACCTGTAGGTAGTTTCAAATAACTGAACCTATTTATAAGTACATATTAGTTCAGGATATACATTTGTAGTTAGTGTCTCCTTTTCTGCTAATATTCTGAAGGCACTAACATCATACAGACTGTTTACACTATTTGCTATATTTGTGATACCTATAACTATGATAGTGTAGTTATGTAATCTGAACTGTTTTGCCTATCTCTTTGAATATTAAGAGAATTCTTGCCTTAAATGTTTTTGTATGTTTTTTTCCCATTGCACTTGGCCTAAGTAACATGTTTTGCTTAAGACAGTAATTAGCAGTCTTGCAAGGAGACAGTTAATTTTTTAATGTAATAAATCACACACTAAAATAAAAGTGTTAATTTTAGGATCAGAGGGTCTGTGGATTCAGTGCCTTTTGTAAATATACAAACTGTCAGAGTAATAATGAGAAGTTCTCTTCTCATAATGATAAGAGAATGCCTGATTTATGGAAGTCAGGCATGAAATAGCTCTGGGAAAGTTCTATTTTAATATTGAGAAAGGATGTTTTACAGTGATAGGTTATAAAAATCAGTTATGCTGCTTCATTGAATGCATTCTTGCTGACTATAAGTTTGCATATCCATGTTAGCCCTAATTTTAGAAGAGGCCCAATGAAATGAAGACATGAGTGATATCTGATCAGACTCCATTTTCTTCCTATGGACTGACAGCAAGTTCCCTAGATCCAACCATTCTCCTATGTACTCTTTCTCTAGAACAGCAATAGAGAGAATGCTGGTTCTGAGTGAAGAGTCTTCACTTCTTAACTGCTAATGCATATTTGGCTGGGTTCATGCATGGTACAATTTATTCATTGTTATATGCCATTTTTCCAATGAGACAAAACATGCTCAGTCATGATTTGGACTCGGTTACCATGGATGTGATTAGCTGGTTGGTTACTCAGATTGGACAAATTAGAAAGGGAATACGAATTCAAAAATGACAGAGATGGAATAATGTGGACTTCAACAACCAAACTATTGTTTTGCTATGCTATGTAAACTGAGATAAAATGACTATTTTACTTAACCCCGATTTTAAGCAGGGTTCATTGAATAATAGCCTGGATTCCATGTATTAGGATGCCTTACTGGATGAATTCACATATCATGGTCATCGCAAAGCATGAATCCAACCAATGTCTGTGGAACAAGGAAAGGATCAAGGCCCTTTAAAAGCTTCAATTTCACTATCTAAGAAACATTTTCATAAGATAGAAAGACAAGCAAAGAGATGAGGTGTTCTTTTTTTTTAAAAAAACACAAGAATATAATAGGATTTTGCAATTGTGCCAGCTTGTCAGAAGAAAAAATGATACAGTTTTGTAGTCTCCCACAGTTGATCTTTTGCAAAGAACATACTTTTTTTAAAATGAAGACACAAATAAATATATATAAAGGCAAAGATATTGATGAAACTTCATACCACACAAAACAGGGCATCTTTTTTGTTTTAGTTTAAAAACAACATGGTACAAACAAAACAAATGAGGAGAGTTGTTAGGAACAAAGCTAAGGCACTAGAACTGCAGCAAGTAAAGAAAGAAAGGATCCACAACTCTTTGTGGAAAAATCTTCAGTCTCTCAAGGATACTGATAGTTGCATTTGCTAAAACAATTTATTAAATTAGAAGGAAAAAGATAAAGACAAGACTTGATCATACCCGACATTTAAAAAAAACGATTACGTTGTCCTCAAACATAAAGATAGGCTTCGGTTACAGGATTTGTTATTGAAACAATGCTTTAAAACATTTAGAGTCGATGAGAGCTTTTTGGTTCATCTGGGGCTTTCCTCTGAAATGTTCCTCTCCTGAAATTAAAAAATTATGCCACTTTTTCCCTTCTTCTTTTTGGCATGATGTGCAGATGCAATGTTCAGTGCTTCTTGGTCTTCCCTGGATCCAAACAGGTGGACGCATTCCAGTGTGTTCGTTTTATCCTTAATTATGACAACTTTATAAATACAGATGGTTGATTCTGTTTTTGAATGGTATCATTCAGAGGAAAGATGCAAGAGATGGCTAGGTCTACAATACCTTGACAAAGCTCTGCATAAAGTTTCCTAAAAACCAAAAGGTGGAAAACAGTAATTAAAATGATGTTTGTAAAATACTGATTAACATCTCAAACATTGATCTACAATAACTGCAATCTTGGCCTTGTCAACAAGCTGATTTTACAATTGTCGACTTACTGATTTTGATTATGCTCAGAAGTAGCTGTATTTCTGGCTGAAAGCTACAGCAGATGTACATAAGATTTTAAGTGCGGGTTTCTTTTCCTCCACTGGAGACAGGAATTAACCTCTCCCAGAAGACAAGAATAGATTCCAACTGTTAGATCATTGCTTCTGTGCTCCTGACTTGAGCACATATGTTACTTTATTTTTCACTGCTTCATAAACTGCTGTTAGAAGGATAGGCAGGGATATCCAACACCTGTCCCTGGAAGCCTCTGATGCCATAGGCTACAAAGGAAGCCACTCTGTGCTGGATCTTTTTCAAAACCATTTCCTTAGAGGGGAAGATTCAAGATGCAAGGCAGTTGGACTTGATTATAGTAATGATGGATGCAATACTGGATGACCTAAAGGGCCAAGCAGGATACCAACCTGTAAAAGATCACTAAATATTGACACCATCTTAATAAAGAATAGTGGGATTGCAAATGACCTTGAAGGTCTCCAAGTCCAATACCCTGAGCAAGCAGGAAACCCTATGCTATTTCAGGCAAATGGTTGTCCAATATCTAATTAAAAACCTCCAGTGTAGGAGCACCTACACCTTCTGGAGGCAAGTTGTTCCACTGATTAATCACAACTCCTGAAGGCAAGTTGTTGCACTGATTAATTGTTTTAACTGTCAAGAAATTTATCCCCAGTTCTAGGTTGGTTCTCTCCTTGATTAAATTCCATCCACTGTTTCTTGTCCTACCCTCAGGTGCTTTGAAGAATACCTTTATTCCCTCTTCTTTATGGCAGCCTCTGAGATATTGAAACAATACTATCATGTCACCCTTAGTCCTTCTTTTCATTTAATTAAACATACCAATTTCCTGTAACATTCTTCATATGTTTTAGCCTTCAGTCCAGAGGAGGGTTCCTCCCAGTTCGGCCAGAATCAGGTGAACCGGTAGTAGCGGGGGGAGATTCCTCCCACCCACCTGGACGCTTCTGTGCATGTGCAGAAGCATCGGATGCGTGCAAGAGAGCGCGCGAGCGAACCAGTAGTAAAAAATTTGGAAACCCACCACTGCTTCAGTCCCATAATCATCTTTGTTGCTCTTCTCTGCACTCTTTCTAGTCTCAACATCTTTTTTATATGGTGATCAAAACTGGATGCAATATTCCAAGTGTGGTTTTATGAAGGCATTATAGAGTGGTACTAACCTGATCTGGATTCTATCCCTCTGTTAATGCAGCCTAGGACTGTTAGCTTTTTGGGGCAGCTGTAGAACACTGCTGCCATCTTGATGACATGTAATCAATGAGCACTAAGATGGTGTAAAAACCAGCAGATTTCCAGCTCACTGTAAAATCTCCACAGTGAGTGTTTTGGAGCCTTCCTGAAACCAAACTTTTTATGTTGGGAATAGCTGGGTTTGGAGACTGACAAAGGTGAAGTAAGAAGACTCTGATGTTGGATTTCTTCTTTCAACGTTAGAGTCCTTTCTTTACCTTTGGAGAGCAAAATCCATGGACATTGGGATATTGCAGCAATTAAAATTTGGAATATCATATTACTCTTAAGAGATTGATAAAATCCCTTCCACTGTTTATCTATACGTTGTTTTTTTTTAACATTTTTAAAAAAATGTTTATATGTTACACTAAACTTACTTAGTTGCAATAAACTTATTTAGTTGCATTTAGTTGGCACCATGGCTGAGAGTCCAGTTTACTTTTAATTTCATTATGATTATCATTTATAATCTGTTAATTGATCTCAACTAGGCTCAGAATAAAGTCTATAAATTTCAATTGAAAGATGAAGGTTTTGACTTTATTGTGTTGGGAAGAGAATAATTTTCAGGTTCCCAATCAATCAAACATTTGCAAGGATTCAAAATGAATGGCAACAACCATCTCAGTAAGAGTATTAAACATATGCTCAGACAGCAGGTGCTAGCCATGGATCTAGGAATGTATCAAAACACTTGCTCTTTATCACTGCGCCACCCCCCCCATACTAGCTGAAAATAGCATCTTGAGCTATTTATCTTGAGCCACTACAAACAGACATGAAATGCTAGTATACTTCGATACTAATTGAGCTCTTTGTCACAAAAGAGAGTTAGTGGTAACTTCTTTCTCCACTTTAACAGCTTTCAATTATTTCTCCAGTGAAGTAGGGGAAACCGGAGAAGGTAATGGTAAATAAAATCACTGGAGGCGCCTTTTTGAATTGATCCTTTTGCAATTCAAGGGATTACAGTGGATTTTCTTTCATAAATATGCAACAGTTGCAGTCTCCTTTGAGCTTCTGCCTGCAAATACTCCCAGCAGTTGCGTGGAAGAAAAAGAAAAATATCCATTCATGCAGTTGCCACAAATGGAGATCATTTGCTTTCCAATATGTCTTTATCCAGATTTCTGTAAGTACCTCAAACTCAGCCAGACTTGCATTTATTAAGCTCTACTCTTAAATGATTCCAAGAACAATAGTAGAATATCATTTTGTATATGTTCTATATTCATCAATCTCATAGTGCAAGGTAGGAAAATATCTCCTTGCCACAACACCCTGAGAAATAGCTGCAGATCAGTTCTTGTAATGTCCCGCTTTTGGCGGGACAGTCCCGATTTTTAAAAATTTGTCCCGTGGCGTGTTCAAAAAGTCCCAATTTTCCAGTGCTCGGTCCCGGACCAAGTGGCTCAGCCGCTGGAAGTTTTTTTTTTTTTTTTGCCCGCTTCTCTTGGGTGCTGCTCTCCCTGCAGCCATGCCGGTCTTCCACACCCGCACCATCGAGAGCATCCTGGAGCCGGTGGCCCAGCAGATCTCCCACCTGGTCATCATGCACGAGGAGGGCGAGGTAGATGGCAAGGCCATCCCGGACCTCACCGCCCCGGTGGCCGCTGTGCAAGCCGCCATCAGCAACCTGGTCCAGGTGAGCTGAGGGGAAGCAGGCGGGAATCTGGTTAGGAGAGGCTGGCGATGGGAGTGGCTTTTGAAAGGGTTGGGGGGTGTTGGGGGAAGGAAATCGGGGGAAGGCTGCTTTGCAACCACCAGCAAAGTCCCATCTAAACTTCTTGGTTCGCCCTCCCCGGCCCGGAGCAGACCCTTCTTGGAAAAGCCGGGTTCTTCCTCCCTCCCTCCCTTCTCTTCCCTTCCTCCCTTTCCCCTTCCTCCCTTTTGCCTCCCTCCCCTCTTTCCTCCTCTCCCTTCTTTCCTTCCTTTCTTCCTCCCTTCTCCCTCCTCCCCTTCCTGCTTCCCTCCTTCTTTCCTTCCCTATCTACCTTCCCTTCCTTCCTTTCTTCCTTCTCCCTTCATCCTTCTCTCCTTTCCTTCCCTATCTACCTTCCCTTCCTTCCTTCTTTCCTTCCTTTCTTCCTTCCTTCTTCTCCCTTTCTCCTCCCTCCCTCCTTCCCTACCTTATCTTCCTTCTTTCCTTCCTTCATTCCTTCTCCTCCCTCCCCTTTCCATCCTGTAAACTGTTCAGAGAGGGCTGTAAAAGCACCATGAAACGTTACCCCTGCCGCTGCCGCCTCCTCTTCCTCTGCTGTGCTTTTGAGGAGCCATGAGGCCGCGGGAGCCAATAGGAAGGTGGCGGAGGGGGCGGGAGCAGGAAAAAAAGGCCCAATGGCTCCTCAAAAGCACAGTGGAGGAGGAGGAGGCGGCGGCAGGGGTAACGCTTCATGGTGCTTTTACAGCCCTTTTTTTTTGTACAGCTCAGGTGCTCCGAGCCCCCCGCCCCCCGGTCAATGGTGTCCCGCTTTACCCATCTTAAAATCTGGTCACTTTAGTTCTATGGAAAGATGAACCAATAGAAAAAAAGGCCCCTTCATACATTAGGTCTTTCCCATGTATTCCTTAGCAAAAAATCTTCTGTTGCATATTTTTCATAGTTCTCATCTCCAGCATAAAGCAAACATAAGAAAGCACAAAGATGTAGATCCCCTAAATTACAGTATTACTGTCTTACCACATAATTCTATTTGATCTGATTTCCTCAACTTAGCTGTTCCCTAGAAGTGAGAAGAGATTGGAGTGGGATTGTCTAGGCCAGTGATGGCGAACCTATGACACGCGTGTCAGTGCTGACACGCGTAGCCATTTCGGGTGACACGCACATGCTCCCCAAACTTGTTTCAGTGGCAGCTCTCAGCCTGGGCGGCAGCGTCACGCAGGCTGTGGAAGGAGGAGGAGGAGGAGGGAACCAACCAAAGAGAGGCTTTTACCGGGTCTGCGCCCCACAGCCAGGATCGTCCTTGCGCCTCAAGCCGCGTTTCTTCCTGCAAAGCCCTTCGGGCAACCCGAGAGTTCCGCTTGACGCCAGAAGGGCTTTGCAGGAAGAAACGCGGCTTGAGGCGCCAGGACAGTCCTGGCTGTGGGGCGCAGACTCGGTAAAAGCTCTCTTTGGTTCCCTCCTCCTCCTCCTCCTTCCACAGCCTGCGTGACGCTGCCGCCCAGGCTGAGAGCTGCCGCTGCCGCTGCTGCACAACTGAGGGAGGGAGAGGGAAAGCAGAGGTAGCCTCAAATTCCACCGTTGGGACAGGGGAAAGGGCTTGTCCCTCAAGAGTGGGGGGGGGGATAGAGGTGGGAAGAAGGGGCCCGGCCTGTCCCCAGCGCCCCCCACAGACGGATTACGGATCGAACGCTTCTCTCTCTGCAGCCTTTTTCTGCAAGTCCCAGCTACTCAGCGGGGCGTCATCATTTCCGGGGGGGTTGCAGTTTTCCAGCTCAGATATCAGGATCCGCCGGGATTAAGTGGGAGAAAACGCCGCTGGCCGAGCGGAACAAACACATCCAAAGGTTGATCTTATTTTACGAAAACACAACTTCCAAAAGTCGATCGTGGCCTCTGTCAAGAAGCTCTTCCCCCACCCCCCACCCATTCTGGGGTCTTGGTGTCCCTCGGCTAAGATCCACCCCGGAAAGCAGAACGGGGGCAGCCCTCCTGTAATTCTGGCTGGGTTAAAGAGCAGGGATGGAGGAGCCATATCACACCTTCATTCAAAGGGTGGGGAGGGGGAGGCCCGATAAAGTCCCTCCCTTGGGCTGTCTGAAGTCCCAGCTGAAGCAGCCGAAGGAAAAAGGATAAGCATCCGTCGCTGCCCAATGGCGCTTGGGGTAACCCCGTTGGGCAGAGCCAGTCGAGGCTCATCCTGCAAATGAGGGTTTTCTTTGGGGAGGGCCAGGTGGTTTCAAGCACCCCAAACAGCCAATCTCTCTCTCTCTCCGTCCCCCTTCCTTTGCTCCTGGGGCTGCAGAACTTTCCATGGGCTCAACAGTAATTGAGTAAAATTCTAAGCCACTGCAGTAGCTGCTTTTTGGTTTTATTTTTTTTAATATTTATCAGTCTCTCTTTTAGTTGAAGAGTTGAAGTCCACAAGGCTTAAAGCTGTCAGGTTTGAAGACCCCTGGGTTTTTTTTCCTAAAGGGTTAGGGGTGCAAGGGTCTTGTAACTTGACAGCTTTAAGACTTGCACACTTCAATGCCAGAGTTTCTGAGCCAACATTTTGGTTGCTAAGCAGGACCGTTGGTAAGTGATACTGATAATAATATCAAGGGCAACATACGAAATCGACTGATGAACAAAGAAGTTACTAAGCAGCTATGTTAAATAATTTGTTTTTGGTTTATTAAATACAATTATATTGCAATTATATATTTTTGTAGTTTAAACTATAAATTGCGCAAAATTATGTTTTTGTCGAAGTGACACACAACGCGAGTTATGCTCGATTTTTTGCCGATTTTTGACACACCACGCCAAAAAGGTTGCCCATCACTGGTCTAGGCAGAGGGTTTCCCAGTTGGCCATCTCCTTTTTTGATTACCTTAGCTAGAATGAGCAGAATCAACAGCCAGGCTGATGGATCTTGCCTCCAGCTAGGCATTCCCAACACAAAAAATATTTGGAACAGTGTAAGACATTTAGAGCCAATCAATCAGGGCTGTTTGGAGCATCAGGCAAGAAAAAAAATTTTTTTTAAGGGAAGGAAGAATATCCAAGATAAGCAGGAATAGGCTAGGCTGTCATGCTTTGACCTTGGCAGTTGTATAAGAATGCAGCTTTGAATGATGGCCTTCCAGAAGGCTTTGCCCTCTGGCCTAGGAACAGACAGTGGTACAAAGCAGTACAATAGTAAAATGTTGTACTGTTCCTGAATAGATTGTGGTCTCCCATTGACACTACCCATGTGGTTGTTAAATTGTTTTTAACTTTTTGCTTCTACGGCTATTATATATATTGGGGGGGAGGGATTTTGTAAGCCACCTAGAGTAACAAAGATGAAATGAGCAACTATATAAATCAGATCGAATCAAATAAAACCCAGCAAGGAGGGAAAGGTGGGAAAAAACTAGAACCTATAGTCCACCTATCCAAATGCTGCCTATGGACAGTCTTATCAGTTCAAAACAAGTTTACAATAAACTCGAAGGAAGTCATTATGCACCATTAACATATTCAAGGGGACATTTAGAAGGATGCTTACTGGGCACATGCAGGAGCACCGTTGACTTCAATTAGCCAAACTTTCAAGTCCTCATCCACCATGAAATCAAAACCAAAGAGCTGGAAACTCTGATAATGAAGGTGTTTGGTACTGATAGCAGGTTCTATACACATAAGGCAGCTTCTGTGAATAGAATGAAATATTCCATCATTGAATTATTTTAAATTATGCTTTCTCCAACACCTTCAATATTTAAATCAGGGTACTAAAAAGAAATGCCAATGCTGAATATCTTTGCTTAAAATAACAGTAAAGTCACTGAATAGGGTTAGACGGTAGAATTCGCTCACTGAATGGGTTCACAAATTGCATTAAATCCCTAATGTACTTTTATAGTTTTGACTCAATAACTTGTGTGAACAGGTTAAGTATTTATGGTAGCTTTCCAGGACCCGTTTCCCAGTTGTTTTGGAATTTTCACTCCATATAACTGTACTGGTCAAGGTGGTGGGAAATTGTAGTTGTTGTTTTCCAGGATATCTGGAGCCCAATAAGTAAATGATTTTGTATGCAATACCTAAAATCTACACTGTCCAAAATTAGCAAAACATACAATGAAACAGTCAATGGAGGGTTTTCTTTAGAAAGACAGTTAAGGTAAGCCAAATTCCCTTATAATTGTCTAAAGTAAAGGTTTCCCTGTCCAGTTGTGTCCAACTAGGGGTGGTGCTCATATCGGTTTCTTAGCCAAGGGAGCCAGCACTGTCCAAAGACTCTTTTGATGGTCATGTGGCCAGCATGGCTATATGCCAAGAGCACGGAAGGCTGTTACTTTTCCACTGAAGTGATACCTATTTATCTACTCACATTTACATGCTTTCAAACTACTAGATGGGTAGGAGCTGGGCCAAGTAATGGAAGCTCACACCATTGCATTGCACTTGGGTCTTGAAGCTGGGCTGTCAGCTTTCCAGCTGACAAGCCTGGTGTCTTTAACCACCTGAGTTTTATTTTAGGAACTGCATTAAATTTGTAAATGTTTCATCTTAGCATAAACGTTTGCAAGCAGCATTCCGTGGCAGGTAATGGACTTCACATGATGCAAGTCATCCTGATGATACACATGAAGGGTTTTTTGTATGGAAAGCGGGCTTGCTATAAAGTAAGGCACCTAGAAACTCTGTGCCTGAATAAACTTGCCTTATAGTATAAACATACAAAATGGTAGAAACATTAATTACAGGTGGTCCTCAACTTACAACCATTTGTTTAGTAACCATTCGAAGTTAACAACAATGAAAAAAGTTACTTCTGATCTTTTCCACACTTACAACCACTGCAGCATCCCTTTGGTTACATGATCAAAATTCGAATGATTGGCAACTGGCATGTATTTACGACAGTTGTTGTGTCCTGGGATCATGTATCACCATTTGTTACCTGCTGACAAGCAAAGTCAGTGGGGAAGCCAGATTCACTTAACAACCACGTTACTAACAACTACCATATTTCACTTAACAACTCTGGCCCGAAAGGTCATAAAATGGGTTGAAACTCACTTAAAGCTGTCTCGCTTAGTAACAGAAATTTTGGACTCAATTGTGGTCATAAGTCAAGGACTACCTATAATGGAGGAGGAAATTGTTGGGTATTCCTAAAATTAGTTTCATACAGCAAAAAAAGGGAGCTAAATATTAAATATCACTGCTAATAGAGAAAGACTGTGTGTATGTGTGTGAGAGAGGGAGGGGGAGAGACTGAAAAATTCCTGCCCTTTTTCTCCATTCTCTGACACATTCACAATTCAGATTCCAGGGGAAACTTCCCACAGCCTCCAGGGACCACATTGGATGTCTTTAGCCTCTTAGTCTCTAGTCTCAGGTTGTTAGAGTGCAAATAATATATGAATAATAATTGTGCAAAAAAGATTCTTGCGGATAGGCTAGGATGAAAATAAAAGACAAATACATACCTTATTATATTTTTGACTTGCAGTAAGATTGTATTTTCTAAAGTAACGTTCAAAGTATTCACCAAGTACTGATTAAACTCTTCAAAAAACATTTCATTCCCTTCTTCATATCTCCCATAGTTTTTAGAATATTCTTTCTGTATGCAGTGATTGGTCAAATGACAGGTTTTGTCCAGGAAATTAGCACTATTGTAAGGTTCTGAAGAGGTCCGTAGAACACCTTCTCTGTAGAGGTAGATGCTATACTGGTGATCCACCAGGACCCAACTTCTGAAAGTTATAAAAACAACATATTACAGGGTATATTTTTAAAAAAAAAATAGGTATCACAATTCCAAATCAGAAGAATCAGATTTAATAACAAATATCTGATGATACTTGGTAATTAAAGTGAATTAAAAAATATTTACATAAAACTAAAAAAGCAATACAAATGCATATATCCACTCTAGTTGAAGAAATCTAAATCGACAGAAAATTAATGAAAAGCACCTCAGGCACAAAGTATTTTTTTAAAAGGAAATCATTACCTAATATCAAATTTGCGGTGACCTGGTTCTAAGAGCATAGGCTTCTCCAGGTATTTTTGAATCACATGCACTTGTCCTTGATTATCTATAAAATCCAGAAGTTCAGTAGCCTCTGAAGAAATAAGAATTCCTTCACCTAATTGAAAAAATAAGGAGTTGGATAGAGAAGTACTAAATAAAATATCAACAATTCAATCCTAACATTCCTAGAATTGTAACTCAAAACTTTTCGGGGAGATTAACCTATAACTTTGAGTATCAATAGAAGAGATAGGAGAGTAACTCAGGGTTGATGAATTGATGGTGATCGCTGAACTTGACTGTTTTCTTATAGGTATTTCATTACCTGGCTGGAGCATAGCTGAAATCAAGGAACTACCAAGGAGAAAAATATACCCCACGAAAACGGCAAACTCTTTAAATAAAGAGAGAGCAAGCCCCACTCTCTTCTAGCGCTGAAGATGTTACCTAGTCAGGTAATGAAAGGTCTGCAAGAAAGTTCAGTTTTCTAGGCCGCTAGTATAGTAATAAAGCTTTGACTGCTGTTGCTGGACCTCAAAAAGCAGGCGTGGTTACTTTTCTTACTCAACTATCTTTGTCAGTGGAGTTGTGGTCTCAGCAGATCTGCAACAAAGCTACTACACACTATTTGACCTTACGGAAGGGAATAATTTTAAACTGGCTTTAGTATCAACATTCTCTCTATCGGTTTTAATCAAATTATGCCAAATTATCCTGGCTGAATGAGTATCAAACTATACCATGGTTTATTTTACCCATGGTTTGTCAAATAGGCCACAATTGCTAATGTATCCCAATAAACCCAAACATTTGATTGAAAAACAGTTTTTGCTCTATGAGATATACTAGGTATAAAACAAACACATCATATTGTGGCTTAGCACAAAGTAGTATTTTTTTTTACTAATAAGCCATGGTTTTTATACTCATGGCTCCCTAACATCTCTTGGATAAACAAAAAAACTATACAAATAAAAGTAATGCATTCCAGAGTCTTTGTCAGAAATTAACCTTTGGCTCCTGCTGAAGATTTGGCTATCCACACATTTCCTTCTCCACTCTCTTTCCTCTTCTGATAGGATGACAGAAAGACTTCCCTTTCATCTGTTCTTGTGTTGTTTATCAGATGTTGAAGCCCATTCTCAGCTGGAGCTACTGGTGTCTTCAAATCAGTTGGATAAATCACATAGGATTCTGGAAACCACGTGCAACCCTCCACCAATTCAGGACTTGTCTTGATTAACCTGGAGAGAGAGAGGGGTGGGGCAGGTAGATAGGTAGATAGGTAGGTAGGTAGGTAGGTAGGTAGGTAGGTAGGTAGGTAGATAGATAGATAGATAGATAGATAGATAGATAGATAGATAGATAGATAGATAGATAGATAGATAGATAGATAGATAGATAGATAGATAGATAGATAATCTTAGCTGGTCTTGTTGATTTAAACATATTACTTAATAAACATATTACATCTTTCATATTACTATTGCCAATTGCCTCCAGCCCATTTGGATCAATCCAATCATTTCTGTTTTACAGAACACAGTATGGAAATGAATACAGCAACCCAGTGACTCTATTTCTCAAAGCATGTATTTTCAAAATTATAGGAAAACTTCTTTTTGGGAAAATATTCCTATGATGGAAATAATACATTCTCTATTCCTTAGTCATCTACGTATGTCTTGAAGGACAAATGCAGCTTATTACTAGACCACTAACTTTGCATGTAGCCGCTTCAGTTTCTTTGATATCTAGACAAGGGAAAATGCTTCTCAAAAACTCCTGATAACTATTGCTACTCAAGATAGTTAATATTGAGGTGGGTGCTGTTCTAAAATATCTGTCATGAAAGACATGTTCCAAAAACAGATGTCTTCTTCAAACCCATAAAATAAGTCTCAATGACTGAAACTGAAACAATCAGTATTATGATCCCGAAGAATGAGGCCTCCTTCAGAACAATACTTCATGCCAGTTTTCAAATACATATTATTCTATATTAATTAGATAATTAAGGATTTTATAGCTGTTCCTGTCTATTTATATAAATACTCATGATAGGCCCTGTGCACTAGCTGCCTATGAGCACATTTTGATACCTTTTGAAGCCCCTTTTATTTCCCTGTCAGTAAAAAGACAATTCCAGTGGATCAGCCAAAGATCTCTGGCTTTCTGATCCCACAGCAGCCAGCTACTCAACTTCTAGGAACCTCATAGAGAGGACATGGGAACAATTGTTGTTATTTCAAGTAATTATTGTATATTTGGGTCTTTTCCCATGTAAGATTGAGATCGTCTTGGCAAAGTTCCAGCAAGGTCTCACTCGCCACCTTCAGGCTGGGTTTTGGGCTTAAAGTGTGATCGGAGCCGCCGTCTTTCTATAAATCTTGGTGTGTGTGTGTGTGTGTGTGTGGAGTGCTGGCTTTGTTTCAGTAAGTGGAATGATTGCTTGTGTGGTTGTATCATGATTGGTAGATTGATGTTGATTGGTGCTGGCTGTGTGTCTATTGTTGTTTCGTGTTGTAATGGCCTGGGTGGTGGGTGGGGATTATTTGTTGACTAGGGCTGGTTTCCAGATGTCTGGTAGGCGGGAGGTATTGTCATGCTTATTCATGTTGTGGGGGTGTTTCTCTATTTCGATAGCTTCCATAATTATTCTCTTGTTGAAATATTCTGTTTTGGAGATTAACCTGGTTCCTTCAAAATTAATTTATACGATGCTCTTAACAACGATAGAGCTTTTAAGGACACTCGACCTTGTTTTCTAATCACCCTAGGATTTACAATTATTTTACAGTTAAGAGGTCTTCCAAACAACAATTTGAAAAACTACCTGGTGAATAGGTAGTGAGTAAAACTTCAACTCAGAATAGAAGAAAAGCTAATTAGTAACTTAATATAAAAAACGCCATAAAGCTGAATAGGAATTTAAGAAGGTTTTTAATGGATTAATGGACCAGACAGATTTACTTGGAGAGCAACAAATATTCTACAAATAATTGGTTGGAAAAGACAGATTTGGAATCAAATTTACCAACGGTTTAAGGAAAAAGTATATTCTTGTTGTGCCAGTTAAAATGTCTAAAAACTGGTTACACATTTTGCAATATTTTAAATGAATCCTAAAACACAATAAAACATTTGGCAAAGCCCACAAACATTTTATTTTATGTTTCAAGAAAGGTCAGAGATTAGAAATGCCAACCAGAACTTAATGGATTTCATATCCTTAAGGCTTATTAGTATATGTAAATCAACAGAGCATAAAGGTCACATATAATCCAAATGTGTATTATCCATTAAAACATGCCCTCTAGCACTCTTTTTCACTGAAAGAGAGTGGCCTGTCATGCAATTTTTAGCCAAGCAGCACAATTCTAGAAGAATTATAAAGTAATACCTCTAGTCATTTTATTTATTGATTTTTTAATATATATATATACTTGGCTTTTCATAGCCTTGAAAATTGAAAGAAGGCTCCACCCTTCAAGAAAAGTATTTGCTTTGTTGCTATTAAGGAAAATGAACAGAAGGTTATCAATTACATTCAAAAATCATTCCAGTTCCCAAGATCTGTGACCTGAAAATAATTATTGAGCATCCATATCTGAAAATGAGGCAATGCCAGTTTGAAGTCACAAGGCAGCAGCAAATTTCCTGTATTTGAAATTAATTGACCATTAATGGCAGCACTGAGAAGGTAACCAAGAGGAGAATTCCAAGGGATTTGTTCCCCAAAAGGCAACCAGACATTTAAATAAACCTAACTACATACAGAGTAACAAAGCAGCCGCACAGCAAGCACAAATGGGTTGCCCTCCTGAAATCCAATGTCTACAACCCTTTTACTAAGACGGAGAGCATAATACTGAATTAATTTTATCTACATTTACGCTGAATGGCCATGCATTAAGACCCACAACCTCTTTATTTTTACAGATAAATAACATATCGGCTTTGACTGCTCATTTGTATTCACATTTTTCTTTCTTCTTTTCTTTTTTGATAAGCATTTGGAATGCAAATTGCTCTTTTTCACATCTAAAACAGTTGCAATGATTAACCAGTAACAAGCTGAGCATCCCACGTTCGAATTGGCGCAACTTCAGGAAATTGACAAAAGGCAGCATGGACCCCACTATTACATGTAAACAATCAAGCAACAATATCTTACCTCACTAAAGAAGCTTTTCGACAAAGTTTATCAGCCCCTCTGTAGTAGTTCACCAACTGTGTAAGTCCAGGTTCATGACCTATGAAAAGGGAATGTTAATATCCATGTTGTTTGCATTCTAGAAATGTTTTTAAACAAATATAAATAACCATTAATATAGATGTCACCATTATTAACCTCCACTTTTTTAAAAACAAAAAAGTTGTTTACTGCAGAATTTTTGACATCAGCAACTGGTATATCTTGCATATATTTGATTTAAATACATATTGTTGGAAGATGATTAAGAACTCTCACCATAACTATGCGTGGGCTAATAAATAATACTATCTAAACAGTGAAAGAATATTGTCAGCTATCTAGTTCCACATCAAGGTTTAACTAGATTCAGGCTTGCCCACCTTTGTTTTGGTGGGGCTGCTTGAAGAATTTGACAAGATTAGGGAAATATTCTGATGTTTAGATTCCTTTGTCAAATGTACTTAGCAAGTATTGCTGCAGTTAATAAAGAGAAGTGAAGAGGGATTCCATTCCTCCCATCCCCAAAATACTAGAGGACCAGGAAGCAAAAACTTTTCTTGGAATGGAAACAATGGCGATTGAGAATAAAAGAGATGGTGCTTAAACAAAATGGAAAAATATAATTCATTAAGTCCAGTAGTTATCCTAACACTTTTGATCAGTGAAAGGATTCTGCTGCACTAGATGTAATAGAAGCATTAATATAGTAACCCAGCATAAACCAAAAGAAATGGTTAAGGAAAAAATAAAATGTGAGGGCTACAGAATTTCAGAGGAACCTGCCAAGCTATATATAGAGGGTGTAATCTTGCTAAAAACTTAAAATTGGAGTAAAAGGAAAATATAATTAGGGAAGCGGGGATGGAGAGAAGCATAACCTTTGGATTTTTTCCAGAAAAAAATTGAAACATTAAAAAAATTGAATATTTTTTTGGGGAAAAATGAATGCAGTAAGACAAGATTTCTGTACATTACTCCCTTTATTCCTTCCTCCATATTGTCTATTACTTTGTAGTAACATTAACTATTGAATTAGAACATTACGGTTCCCATATACAGATAATATGTAAAAGAATCAAGCTTTTTCAATTCAAGTAACCTACAGTTTTCAGAATCAGAAGTGTATTGAAAGGATAAATTTAAAGCCTCAAAAACCCCAAACTGACAACAGTAATAAATCAAAAATTGAGATTCAATAT
Source organism: Thamnophis sirtalis (assembly GCF_051295495.1). NCBI lineage: Eukaryota > Metazoa > Chordata > Lepidosauria > Squamata > Natricidae > Thamnophis > Thamnophis sirtalis. Next base: position 38,089,014 of record NW_028261386.1, on the reverse strand, counting down.
AATATGTAAAACAATAGAATGTTTTCTGATTTTTCTTGTTTTTCTTCTTTTTCTAAAAAATGTGAATATGGAAAAAGTCTAAGACCATGGATACATAATTGACACTGGAGCTTCATGCTCTTCAAAAGAATACATCATATTCTTGCCAGAAAGCTTTTATTCTATTTTCTTAATCAGTTCTGATGAACTTAAATTTTAGACACTGAGACTTTGTCAATTAAGGCAGGAAAACCACACCTATTGATCTTTTTCTTAAATTAAAGGAAAGGAAATAAATCATTGCAGTCTAAATATTTTGCTTGTCATTCCAAAAATCCCCAAATATTGTTATTTTTCTTCAGATTGTTATTTATTGTCTTCTAGGTTCTCAATTTTGGAGGCTATAATTCATTTTTGCAATACTATAGCTCCTTGCTTTCTTTTTAAAAGACAGTCTTATCTTATCTACTCTGCAACCCAAACTTCCCTTCCCTACCATAAATATCCTTCATCTCCATTACCTAAGGATACCATGCAGCACTTATACTCCTTGTTTGAAACTGTGTGGAATCCCCAAAGTTTCCAAACCTGGACAAATTGCATCATCATCTGAGTCCTTATTCAAAGACTAGTAAGTCCAGTACCATTCTTGACAGGTGGACATGAACAGAGACAAATAACCACAATTATATAAAAAAAAGATGACAGCCATGCAACGTCAGGACACAGTTTCTATCCTTTTATATGTGTCTCAACACTGGAGACAAGTATATAAATTGCAAGGTTTGTATCATGATCTCATAATATAATTTTGTCACTTTCTCCCTGCCGATGGACAAAAAGCTTCTGCTAATGCAATCCATTAGTCTTTTAAACAGACCTCTTTCACTGCTGACTCATGTTACTCAATCCTCAGTTCTAATTGCTTTGATCTCAATTCTTCTGGCAAGCTGCTCAGATTTTGCTTTTAATAATGTCATTACTTTTCCATGCCTTCTTCAGTTTATAAAAAAAATGTTCAAGTTTCATATGGGATAAAAGAAACTCAATATATCATCCCTTGATTTGTCAAAACCAACATGGGCAAGCTTTTCCAAAATAGGTTGGAACATTAGCCTTACAAAAGGTTAGACTTAGCTATGCTGGCTAGGAATTCTGGGAACCGCAATTCTAAAACATGTGAGCAGCATATTGGGTTAGGTGGTTATAAAGTATCAATATTAGGGCTTGGTAGTCCACAAAGCTGCTTTCACAGAAGTTGGTAACTTCTCAAAGCATCCATTTGCCAGGATGAGAGTTGTCTGTTTTCAGCCCCCCAGAGCTGTGATGTGATCCCAGAAAAAGTCATATTTGGTTTAAGGAGTTACCAAACGGTACCATATTCACATATTTCTGCTACAAATCCAGAACATTACACATATTATGTAAAATATTAAAATCATTATTATGATTTTAATAGACCCCAGTCCCTTGTTATCCCTTAAGCAAGATTAATCAGTTTACTCTTGAAATCAAGAGAAACCTAGGTCAAAAGTAGCAAAGACAACCTGAACTAAAAGTCACCGCCACTATAATAGTTTCTTTAATATCAGGGAGCCTATTAATTCCTTTGCTAGTGAGGGATTCTGAGCCAATTATTCCCAGGTTTTGTTTTTAACATAGAGGCAGAATTTGGGGAAGAAACAAAATGTAACCAGACACTGGATAGTTCAGCCAAACTAATTCCTTGCTGACAGGACTGTTGCATTGAAAAGAGAAATCAAACAATTTCCTAAAATCCATCCATTCCCAACCTTGGTATTATTAACAACATATTGATACCTATCAGAGGAGGAAAGAAAACAAAATTTATTGCCACAGTAACACAGATACCCCTTTTGGCACAGAAATTGTAGTTGTTCCAGTTTCAGCCATAGGACTGAAAGACATCAGGTGTCTGATAAAGGAACCACACCAGAGATGGGTTACTGCCGGTTCAGCTGAACCAGTAGTGGAATTCAGCCCTGGGTTGCAGAACCAGCAGCAATCCAGGCCTGCCATGCCCCCGAACTGGTTCCCTTGCTGCCACTTGGCCACCGGCATTTTGGAATTGAATGACTGCATGTGCGCAGAACAATATACATTGAACAGTGCATGCACGCACGTTGCATGCAGGTTACGAACCAGCAGTAATGCCAGCAGCAACTCACCTCTGAACCACACCAACATTTATAGTCTCCTGAATAAATGTACCACAGGATTTTGCCTTCTGCTGAAAAGGTGATTTACGACTTGGTAACGGCAGCTAAATTTAATCATGCATAATGAATACTTCTCTTAAACAAGCATATTTTTCTTTACATTAAACTTTTTACTTTGCTTACTCATACCCTGAATAGTGGCCTTCAGCACAATAAAGCACATAATCTGTTATAGAGTCAGAATGTTTATGACATTATACACCCTGGCATTTGCTGGAACACTCATCCTATTTTAAATTAAGCAACTGCCAGCATCACTTAGTGGCTGATTCCTAACGGATGTCCTCCAGATGTATTGGACTCTAATTCTTGTACTTCCAGGCAATGTACTGGCCAGGGGAGACAGGGAGGCTGACTTTTAGGGCGGTAGAGTCCAATTACCTGTTTATTTCATTCCAACTTCAAAAATAGGAGCAAAGGTATTGTCAATTCTTTTTGAAATCATGGCTAAGATTTGCAGCAGATGTAAATCACGAAGTAGATACTTTTGTGAAAGGAGGTGCAGTCCAGGGAGCAGAAATCTCATATGAACACAATACCCCAAGGCAATTTCAATGATTCTGCCCCTTCTTTTAATAAATGGGTCATAAGCTCTTGTTTGGTTTAAGCAGGATCCAGTTCAGCATAAAAATCACAGCTGCAATGTTATGACCACACATTTGTTCTGAATGTTCTGTTTTACTAGAAAATTCAAAGGAGACCTATTTTTGTCAGAGAAATATTAAGTGTTAAACCACTCTAAATACCCTCCACAAAAATAGTGTTTGGGAAACAAAAGGTATGTCTATATTGAATAGAAATCTGTAAGTTGCATGTAAATCAGTTATATCTTTCTAACTCAAATGTAATGAACCATTTTTCAGGAACTAAGAGTGAAAAGCAGTTCTAGAGGTCTGTTAGTCCTTGAGGTACCACAATTCTTTCTCTCTTGCTTTAGGCAGGAGTTTGGGTGTGATTCATTACTTTTATACTGGTTATTGCAGTATTTTGCTTTCTCTTCTATTTTTTTCCACAGCCTCAAAAACATGAGCTCCCTCACCTCTTATTATTACAGACTAAAATAGGTTGGTTTTAGTTACACTTTCAGTGTACAAAGCACTTTTACACTTTTTATTTTTAGTTACATATTTTGTTAGCCTTTTTAAAACATTAGTCTATTGGTTCAGAGCTCACCCTCTGGAGCATGCTTTCTCAAACTTGTGCTCTTGAAATGTTGTGAGGCTACATCATTATCTGTGAGCAAGAATGGAGTTGTAGTCAATTCACACATTAGGAGGATACAAACTTGGAGAAGGTTGGAGAATCAAAAAGGGACAAATTTGTTCTAGTGTTTAATTGGAGATGGCTATGCTATTACCTTCAGTGGTAATAAATATCCTTAGCTAAACATAATTATAGGATTTGGTCCTCCTGCTCCAGTCATTCCAGGTCATTTCCCACATTCAGCAAGTCACACCACTGTAGAATTAAAAGAAGCCAATTATGACCTCAGGTCCAATCTGCTACTCCATGCAAGAATCCAAATTAAAGCATCTCCTAACAGATAACTCTCCAACCTCTTAAAAAAAATCAGTGGAGAGCCCAGCCCTCTCTTAGCAATTGCCATTATTCTTGGATTAAATCCAATGGGACCTCCAGATTAACCATACCTATAAATGTAAAAGCAAAGCCTTTTAGGTTGAGCTCAATTCCTTGTGTCTATGTGGAATAACCAAGTCATCTTCTTGGCAGGAGTAGAATGGTAATTTGCCACTGTCGGGGGGGGGGGGGGGGGATGGAGGATGGGCTTGACGACTTCAGTCTACTCTATAGCCCTAGAATTCTCTAGAAGTGCCCACCTAAGTTCTAATTAAGTTCAATACTACTCAGTTTGTGAGTGCAACCAAGGCCATCCAGAGGCCTGGATGACTGTCTCCTTCTGATGCCAGTGAAACCTGCATGCGTATAACAATAAATGGAATGATTGTTGGGACTCTCTAACATCACAATAATATAAGAAGCCGCTATATAAAAGGAAGCCATTCTTCTTCGCTTTTGAAAGACTAATGCAGAGTCCATGAACTGAATTTTAAAACAGCCCACTTGAAAATAAGCTTCTTCTTTTAAATTATAGCAAGAGGCATCTTTCAGTCCAACTCCCTAAATTCTCAATCAGTATGGCATAAAACTTTGATCTGAATTGCTCATCCACTTTTCAGTGGAAAAAAATGGATTTTACAAATTTCTTCCACTGAAAAGTGGATCAGTATCCAAGTAACTGAACCAATAACTTTGAACAATTCAGTTCAAAGTTTTATACCATACTGACTGAGAATTCAGGGAATCAGACTGAAAGATGCCAAGTTAAAGAAACCTGTTGCTTATTTATAATCATTAATGGCTTTTTAATTGAATGTTAGTATTTTTCAAAGATTACCCCAGGGTGGAAAGACATTTCCACAATTCATGTGAATAAAAATCATTGTAAAAATCCATTATATTCATAATCCTGGCCTCAGTCACAATCTAACAGAGACATGTAGCACATTACTACATGCATCTACTCAAAGCTAAATCCCATTTGAGGTTCCTGGCACTTGCTCCCAAGTGAATGGGGACTGCACTCTGAGTAAACACACTAAAAACACCGGGTCTATGCATACTGTAATATTCTCAACGGGTTACGGAAATTAGTAATGCTTAGAGATTTTTCCCTCTGCCTTTATTATGAATCATTTCAAGAAATATATCCAGTCTTTAAAATTCACTCCTCATAGAAAATCCAGTCTGTAGTCTATTTAAATATACCCCACACCCAGTTCAAATCAACTTGAAGAAAAAGGCAGAGAACTGGATGCCTGTTATCTGACACAATCATGTTCTATAGTTTGCTATTGGTGAGCAACATAAAATATTATTGCAAAATAAAAAAGGTATTTTTTTAAAATGGCAAAAGAAGTCAGCAAAGTTGTATTCACACTGGGGAAAAAAATCACTGACATGCCAATTTGAATGCAGAATCAATTATTACAAAAGCTGTAAAAACTACATTACTGTGATTTTATTTTGATTTTAGATATCTCTTTTCCAGGGGAGGGAATATATTGTTGCAAAATAAAGATATCAATAGCAATGCTAACTTAACGGATGATTCTGCCCCGATTTAAACAAGAAAATGTAAAAAAAAAAAAATTCAGTACTTGTGTTTCCCTGCAATATTTTCTAACCCCAGCAGATACACCCATCCACCCTTTTTCACAACCTGGCATCCAGCTAGTCTCATTTGCTTGCTAAGGATAAAGTCACTCCTAATGTTGCAGCAGACAACACCCCATTGCTAACATCTGCAGACCCCGGTTTGGCAGGCGTTCCCTACCGCACCCCTCTAGCCAACACTTCCAAACTTCGGCTGTCGCATGCAGATCAGTGGGGTCTTTGGAGGCCGTTGAGGTGCCGGGACTTGGGAAAAGCCAAGAACCCCCTTCTTCCCGACGAGCTCCGCAGAAAGGTTGCCCCCCACCCCACCGGCCGGGTGTGCCCAGCTTCGCGCGTGCGGCTTGCTTACCCAGCCTCCCAAAAGGCAGCCTGTTTCTCTCGCCCAACATGAGGTTGAATCTGGGATTATCTCTTTTGAGCCTCTTCCATTGTCCAGTGGAGAGGAGAATTTTAGAGACTTCAGCATAGATGCTGCTGTTTTCATCTCGCACCACAAACGTGTACATCTTTGAACCGTAGTAGGTTCTTAGCCTTCTAGGGGTGGGGGTGGGGATGGGAAGGGGTGGGTGGGAAGTCACCGGTCACTTGGAAGACCGAGCTGGAAAACCCTAATTAAAGGGGCATCAATCCCGCCCATTCACGCAAACCGACGCCTCTCGGCTGCCTTTAAAAGATATTAAAGCCGGCATCGCAGAAGGAGGCGCTCTCTTTGCAAGCTGGGGTGGGCGCCGCGCCGCGGGCTGCCGTCTGCTCCGGCTGAGGCACCAGCTGAGTCCCGGGCTGAAGGGGGGGGGGGAAGAAGAAGGGGGTTGCTCGGCCCGATTTCCCTCGTGAGCCGCGCCCGAAGGAAAGCCGCTTGAACTCTCTCGGCCAGCCGCTCTCTCGCCTGAACTCTCAAGCACTTCCTGCAGCGCTGCCTACATGCTGACGACGCGGCGGCTCAGCATCCCAAAGCGGCGGCCGGGGCAGAGCCGCTGCTGCTCCCGTAGAATCCCTCCAGCTTGCCCATCCTCCGGAGGACGCTGACAAGCCCGAACCGCCGGCCCCCTTGGCTGCAGGAGGGTAGCCGCCCATCTGCCGGGTTGCCTTGTGCCTCTGGACGCGGAGGCTCGCCCATTGCCATGAGAACTCCTCCCCAGCGGGGCCAGCGCCGAAAGAGGCGGATCCAGCGAGGGGCCGAGCCTCGGCGGTTGCCTCACGACGTAAAAAGAGTAATTGAGTCGCGCCGCCCTCTCGGTTCCCCCTCAGAGGCTTCCCGTGCGGTTAATTCGGAGCTATCCGGTTTTAGGGTGGAAGGAGCCTGCGTTAGGCTGGCTTGGGAAAAAATAACAATACTTGGTCTATTCTTCATCCAATAAAGTGGAAAAGGGGGTTCCGTTTTTTTGCTGCCCGGCCCACCACACGCAGCCGGAAGGAATCTTGCCGCAATTTGGCCCAGATTATACGTTCTTTCGGGTGATTGTAAAAGAAAAAAAAAGAGGAAAGACCCGCCTAGCACAGCATTGCTGTGTTTCGATTAGCATTGGTGGGGAGCGAAGCGAAGGAGACGCGTGAGCGTGGACTGCAGAGCAAAAGCCCACCTGCGCCTCTTTTCATCCCGCTAAAGCGGTGTTTCTCAACCTCGGTAACTTTACGACTACGGACTTCAATTCCCAGAATTCCCCAGACAGAGAGGAATTCTGGGAATTGAAGTCCACTCTTATTAAAGTTTGCTGTGATTGAGAAACAGTGCACTGCTGGGTCCCCGCTCCCCTCCCTTCTATGATTGATGTAACTGGAACCCCCCCCCCCCCCTCAGGTCTTTCCCCAAGGAGGAAATCTTTATGGGAGTGTGCTTTCATGCTTGTTTATTGTTACTGCAGATGAGTGTCAGCTGCTAGGACGATTTTAATGGGTGTTAGGCAACTAGAAGGCTAGCTTGGTCCCAACGCATTGCTGCCCATGAGTATTGGGGGGGGGGCTGTGCCATCTGTTTTTTTCTCCCAGAAAATGTACCATTTCAATTTGTTTCAAGCTGAGAAAAAATAACCAGGTGATTTTCAACTTTTTTTTAGGAACAAAAAATGGATGTGCTGAGCCACTTATATGTAAGGTCCGGCCTCTCCTCCTTGCTCAAGAAAGTGAAGACCCTTGAAACTTCAGCATTTCAGAAGGAACCTTTTATTGAACAGAAGTGATAGCAGGACAAAGGAAAGCAGATTCTGAGGTTTCCTCAGGCCATACAGTTAGGATAAAGGAATTAGAAACCACTCCCTTCGGTCCATGTGGATTGGCCAATCTGCAGGTGTGGAGATGTTATTGTAACTGCTTTCCTGAGAATTTGATAAGCGCTTGTTCTCTGGGTCATCTTCTGCAGGCTTCAGAATGACACGAACCACATGGCCCTCCCTCCCCACACATTCCGCAAAAGGTGAGAAAATCCCAGGGCAGCTAGGTGCTAGGACAAGTGAAAGGTTGAAAGGAAGAAAGCAATAACTGACAAATTCATCCATTGCCCCAGAAGAATGACAGTATCGTGTTAGGGATCTGACAGATAGCCTTTAATCCAGCTCATTGAATTTAAAAAACAATAGAAAAGGGGAATAGGGCCTTAATTTAAAAATTCTAGCCAAACTTCTACAATGACATTGTAACATTATCTCTACCTTTTGGGGTCTTTGTCAGTTGACCAGAGAGAAATTGATTTTGATTGCTTGTACGTATGTCAAATGGATATGGACTTTGAACAAACACATAAACATTCTAGGACAAAGAGAAGCTACCCGCTGCAAAAAGTTGGTTCTGTGGTGTTCCTCCAGGATCAAAGACAGTGTATCTGAAAGTAACAATTTCAAGGTCGTAATGGTGGTGGTGGTGGTGGTGGTGGTGGTGGTGGTGGTGGTGGTGGTGGCTATTGCTTCTCCTGTCCTGCTTCTGGGCTTCCTTGATGGTTACTGTAGGAATATGTGCCTGAATTAAAAAGTGCAGTATTTAATTTGATTTAAGAGCTTTTTTTCTCAGGTTTTAAAAATTAAAGATGTCTGTTATGTACCAAAGGAGAAGGAGAAGGAGAAGAAGAAAGCCCAGACAAAGCATGCATCTCCTTTGCGGTAAGTAAAATTAATGTTACATATTCATGTTATGTTATATGATTAAATGAGTAAATTATTTAATAATGAAAATCAAACGTACAAATGAATGTATGGAATTCAAATCTCCTAATAAGGGACTTGTACTTATAAAAAAATTCTTCAGACAGAAAAAGATCAGCTGTTCAGACCATGGTATACGAAGAACAAATGAGTTTCCCCCCCTTACAGATGTCTGTATACATGAAAGTGTGTAAAATTGATTTCTGTTGTCCCCTGTTAGCTTCAAAATTATTGGTATAGAATTCAAAAACTTAGAGTTTGCCCATTGTTCAAGCACAGATGTAGAACTTGTACTACTGAATTTCAGACAATATGGAGCACACCAGGCCATTCCTGTGTGATTCAAAGCTTATTGCTCTGCTTCCAAGGTGGCGCAGTGGTTAAATGCAGCACTGCAGGCTACTGCTAGATCAGCAGGTCAGCGGTTCAAATCTCACCGGCTCAGGGTTGACTCAGCCTTCCATCCTTCCGAGGTGGGTAAAATGAGGACCCAGATTGTTGGGGGCAATATGCTGACTCTCTGTAAACCGCTTAGAGAGGCCTGAAAGGCCTATGAAGCGGTATATAAGTCTACTGCTATTGCTATTGCTATTGCTATATTCCTTTGTGGAGGGGGATTTTAATACTAAAGACAGGATTATTTGTGCCATAATTGTGACTGACTGATGATTTGGGCTTTGGAAAGTTACCACATCTCATTTTCTAAGAGGTTCCTATTACTAGTAAATAAGCTTGTTTAATTATTTATAAAAGCTGTGTTCTCATGTTGCATGTATCAGTGAAGAATGCATCCTCAGAACTATCAGGGCCCACCTTAAGTAACATAGGAAATTATTATCTTGTTCTTTTTGCTTGCTCTTGCTCTGTTGCCGGCAGCTCCCTTAAGCTGGTATCTATCTGAATAGTTCCTTGAAAAGGAAAACTGTCTGGGTTGTCATTCTTATTTTTCATGCTGAAAAGAGAAATGCAAAGTGAATTCATGGTTCAGCAGCCTGTGAGTCTTTTGATTTTCAGACTAATTTGAAATTTTAATTGTCCTCATAGATAAAGAAAATAATTTATACATTCAGAGGAAGCCACCTGGTATTATCCAGAGATGGTATTCTGCCAGTTTGCACTGGTTTGGGCAAACCAGTAGTGGTGGCGGCGTGAGGCCCCGCCCACCTACCCAGACATCATCACGGATCTTCTGCACGCACACTCCTGCTACAGAACCGGTAGTGAAGAAAAGAGGATACCATTACTGGTATTATCGCATGTATCTAGTTCAGTTTTGTCAACTCTGACTAGCAAGACCTCTTCAGGATGTCAGGTAGAGAATTCTTCATATCACTTGTTGCTGATCTTTAGAAAACTGATCTAGAAATATCAGGGTCGGAACTTAGACTTTCTATTTGCAATCATTGAGCTTCGGGCTATGTCCTGACTTCCACCCTGATAGTACATAAACTGAATTTATTGCTCTTTGGGTGAAGAAGAAAACTACTTTGAGAATCTCTATTTGTCTTTTTTTTTCTTATACTGCAATTTCTTTTCTTCCTCCTTTTTCTCCCTTGTTTCAAGTGTTTTATTTCATTTTCGTTGCAGGCTGGGTTTTTAATTAGTGGACTTTGAGATTGGATGTTTTTTAAGCTGCAAGGAATGACATATGGGGAGAAGATGGCAAAGATAGGTAAAGTAGAGAACTGGTAGAACATGTATGTAGCTGGAGATGATTTTTGAAAGGGCTTTTTTTTTTACTGGCAGTGAAACATAAGCTTACTCAAATGTCCATATCTATTGAGAAATCAGCTCTACTGGATTCAATAAATTGATTCCCATACAGGATTGCTGCTGCATTGGTCTGAGCTGGTCATCTCCTAGTAAGCAGATCTACTTCCAAGATGAAAAAGTAGTATTAGAAGGGGACATGGGAGGGTTTACAAAAATGGAGAAATTTCTGGATGTATCATCTGAAAAGGAACTTTGGAGAAAGCCTGATACTAGGAGGGAGAAGCAGTTTGGCCTGGAATGTAAGAGTTTGACTGATGGAAAGTTTGTTTTAATTTCTGGAAATTGCCTGCCCTCCATTTGAACTGAGGTGGTAGATAACATGCATAAATAACTAATTACACATGAAGCTTTTCCCCTAGGACATGTTTAATTCGATATGTATAATTAGATTTTAAAATGTTTGGCAAATGGAGAATATTGAAGATGATCCTAAGAAATAATTGCTAAGACTTGTGTGATAAGCAATGTTAAAACCATATGTGTGTGTAGAGACACACACACATTTGAAGAAAGCAATAAAAGTATATAATTTCAGCTGTTTCATTTAAAAAATGTTTACACTTTTATTGATAGTGTTTGTTAGCTAGAGTATAGTAAATAACACTACATGTTTTATTAACTCTTTCACTTCATTATGTTCTTATGTGAGTGATATTGCTTATGGAGCCAAAAGGTGCTATCTGCTCACCTTATCTGTAGTGCAAAAACAATTCATTCTTTTTAGAAAGTGTTTTGAGATTGGATAAACAAGAATATGAACTTTTTAACATGCCTGCTACTGTCAATTTGATTTGTTTTGAATGGCTTTGCAGTATTTTTCAGAGTGTAAGACACACCTCCCCCCCCCCCGCCAAGAGGATGAAAATCTGGGTGCGTCTTATATGAATACAGCATTTTGGGGTTCCCGAAACCCTGCCCTGCACATCTCGTTTTTCACAAAAATGGACGTGCAGAGGGTTTGGGAGGCTTGTAGAGTGCTCCTGGGGATTGGGGAGGGCAAAAACTTTTTTTAAAATTTACCTCTTCAGAATTTTGGTGTGTCTTATACTCTGGTGCCTCTTATATTTTGAAAAATATAAATTTGAAAAGAAAATTTGGACAACTTGGTTTTAACAGTCCTTGTGAAAAATTCTCTTCAAATTTTCCACCCTCAACATCTACCACTGTTGGCAGAAATGCCAGTAGCATCAAACAAACAATTAAGATGTTTAAAAATAAGAGTTGACTAAAATTGAGATATCTGTGGAGATCTGATACAAAAAGTGTAGACTTGCTTATGGTTTTTTATAAGAATTCGCTTCAGAAATATCCTTCAGAACTTTATAATTCATGTATCATAATATTTAAATATATTTATCTAATAAATATAACTCAGATAATTGTGTCTTTTATTTCCAAAACAGAAGCAGTAGAATGCTTTTCCCTGTATGACATCAGTGCTATTGTTTATACCAAATCCACGCATAGAATTATTTTGCCCATGATTGCTGAACTTTACAATTTAATAATAGCAATTGAGCAGAGAGAAATTACCCATGAAGCTTTTGCCAATTTAGAGACAACTGCAGAAGAATTAGTAAAAGCTACAGAAGAACTTGGCTGTATTGCTAGAAGGTAATATTTATTTTAAAATATAAGCTATTTAATTGTGAATTTTAGACTCAAGCTAACCATCAAGTAATTTATACATTATAGGAAGGAAATGTAGATTTGCGACTCAAAAAGAAGCTGTGTAGAACAATGCTACGTGTAGGATATGTGCGTGACCTCAAAGACTGATTTTGTTTATAGTTCCTGCTTCCATTAACTGAACTAAGAGCCACATCTTTTGTCCCATTCCAGGCTGGCTGAAGAATCTGATGATGAGGTCCTTGAGAAGGAGATGGTGCCTGCAACTCAAACTCTCCTGATATCAGGGAAAAACATCCTTCTTGCTGTTCAGAAGCTTATCATTCAACCCAATGCTTGTAGTTCTGTAGAAGAATTGGCTGTTTCTGCAAAAAGGATACTTGTGGGAACCATAAAAGTACACTAAATTTATTCCTATCTATTGAAGCATAGTTTGGCATGTTTGGCATAGCAGCTAGTCAGATATATGCAGAGCATTTATGAAAGCTTGTTGCTAAAGTAAGATCTTCCTTGCCTTCTATCTGGTTGCTTCTGAGGTTTTTGATAGGAATGAAAAATAGAGCATGGCTCAATTTTTCTATACTCTTTATACTCCTATGTCCCACAATGGGTATTTAAGTTTCTGCAAACGGCAAATCTCAGATACATATAGGCTGCCCAAGGTTCAACTATCTATATGCCTTTAAGGATGGCTAGATCTGTAGTCATTTTTAAATGATGATACAGTTGTGTTCTGCCAGTACATTCCACCCCAACAAGAAAACAAATAATTGATTTGTACCTCTTTCTTATGAGTAGCTACTACTAAAATACATGAGTAGAAAATGCTTGGCTATCAAGAGGATTATCTTAGGAGCCTCATTTTGTTATCTCAATTTGAGGGGTGAGAAAAGAATTATGGAGTAGAAGGAGAATCTAGGAGGTCATTCTAATTATAACAATAATTATCTCCATGCAACAAAGATCTTACTGATGTGGCAGTGCAGCCATTTTTTATTACTAGTAATATCAATTATAGAGAGTGAGGAAGATGACCTTGATAGAGATATGCAAGATCAGTTGCCAGGGCAATGAGGGCATGAAACATAGTTTAAGTCCACAATGGAGATTTTGTTTGGAAGTGGCTCAGATACCTCCCTAATTCACTGAAGCATAAAAAGGAATAAGAGGTATAGCAGAACCAGACTTGTAAGTTTCTGTCTTTATGGCTGATTTCATTAAAAGTAGTTTTAGACTTCTCATACAACCAATTTCTTGTATTTAAGTACAATGGCAATAAAGATTATATTTATACTTATGGAGTTGATTTCTTAGTCTGGTTTGTTTAATGGGATTGATAGTCCTAGTGGACTATATAATATGTACAGAGAAAGTAGTTCTAGTTGTATATTGCTAATTCTTTACTGCATAATAGTAAGTTTTCAGATTCTTTCTAATCATATTAACAAGACAGCTTATTATCTGTTTTAAATGCACTACAGAAAGGGATGATTGGTCTTGTCTGAAAATATGTCCTTCAGAGAAACCTCCAGTTTATTATACTACAAATATGTTATAGGCATGTCAGCATTTTACATTGTCTACAGAAAGATGGAAGCAATTGGCAGCATGTAAAGTTAGATTGTGGTTTATCAGAATTGTGCAATAGGCTGCTTATACTCCTAAGTGTTTTAATTCTATTGCTCTTTCACAAGTGAAATAGCATAATAATAGGGCATTTCCTCCCCCCACCCCCAAATGCCTCCTAAACAGAGCAAGGAGGTATTGGGAAGTAAGTATTTTGTAATTAAATAATGGATGAAAAGGCAGGGGAGAGAAATCATAAATAACAGTGACTAGGCTTCCTTCATGACTCGTGGTTTTTCTAATCTTTGTTCAACTAGAATTATAGCAGAATAGTATGGACAAAGAAGAGGAGCCAGGAAGATGCCTAGCGAAGCTGTACAGTCCTATAGCTAGATTTGCCTCATTCCCACTGGACTATGGACTATAGAAGGCAGATGTGTTTTCCACTTGGTGGTGATGTGATGAATGGTAGAATCAACCAATCACTTTGCCTAACATATATTGCATCTTTAGAATTAGATGCAGGATAGGAATTGACAATGGGGGCAGCAAATCAAAGATAGGTTGATGGTATTTTAACTTAACTGGGGAGAAAGGCCCCCATATGACACTGTTGTTAAGATTGCCAAATAACTTTTGCCAAATAAATTATGGAAATGATCTTGACTGCTGTAAAATGAGACTTCTCTTAACAATTGCTGACGTTAGTATTATATTTTAAATTTTGATTTACAAGGTTCTCTGGGCACAAGAGGATTCTACCATCAGGCGGATAATCCAAGCTGCTCGTTGGCTATTTGATTGCCTGCTGATGCTGGACTCTGCTAAAGATGTATCAGCGGTGCTAAGTGCTTCTCGCCCCTTTTCAGAGGCTCTCCTGTTACTCACCAATCTGATGGAAAAACTCCTTTGGGATCTTAAAGAATCTTTGCAGCGGAAACATTTAGCTCAAACCCTGCAGACCCTTAAAAACAGCATCCCTATGTTGTTCACAGCAAAAGTCAGCCAGCTTCAGTATCCCCAGGAGCAGCAAATGAACCTCTCAAAAAATTATATTTTTGATTTAGCAAAAAATAGTGTAAAAATATTGATATCCTTGTTGAAGAGCAGCATAGGAAGAACAAAAAAATTGCATGAAAGGTATGGCCTTTTCCCCCAGCATTTGCATCAATTTCTAGGCCTTGTGTCTAGCCCACAGCCAATTCATCTACGTGAAGATAAATTAAACTTACCTGTAGAAGTTCTAATTTTCTATTGCATGCTGTTTGCTGATTCATCAAGAGCAACTCTAAAGCAAGAGCTAATTCAACTTTGCCGTCATTTACTGAAATTCAGAAAAGTGATTGTCGTGGATGAAAGCACATTTAATGGCTTTCCAAAAGAAAATATAAAAGAGGAATGTTTTGCCATGAAAACCGAACTGGAACATCTTAATCAAGTAATAGGTTCTGCTGTTATCTATCAGATTTTGGATAGTTTGGTTGACATTAAAGGCCCCATGAGGAGACTGATAGAAGCTGCTGTGGAGCCATGTTCTCATGTTGGACAGGAAGGCCGCCTAAGAAAATTGAAACCTTTGATTACCACATTCTTCAGCCATTCCACGCAGATGCTTAAAGCAGCCAATTTGATTCTTGTTACATGCACTGAAAGGGAAACTGTTGAAGATATTGAACAGTGTATAGACCAATTTAATAGACTTCTTGCCACAGTGCCTGGTCTCCTGAGTGAACTGAGCCTTTTTCCAGGAAATGGTGATGTGTCTAAAAAATTAAACTTCTTGTCTCAAATATGGTCAAGCACAGCAGAAAGTTTGATGATGTGTTTGGACAAAATACTTGATTTGCATGAATTCCTTGATGCATCTGTTCAAGAGATGGTGAGACACAAAGAGGCAAGTGAAAAAGCTTTAGATATGCAGCACTTCGAACATTTTTTTTGGCACACGTCTAGATTGTGCAGACAAGCAACACAGATAGTTGAGTTTACTAGTAGGTTTGGGGCCCAAGCCAGAGATCCCATTTTCCGGAATGGGCTCTTGGTTTTAATTAAACAACTGAAAAATGCCATAACACAGGCAGAACTTAGCATAAATTGGTGTATGGCAAGAATGACCAGTCTGCAAGCTAAAGAAGAATATTCAAAGAGGACAAGGGAATTGATAGAGTTTGCTTGTAATGTCCAAAAGGGGCTAGATGAATGTAATCAGCCAGATATTCTTAGTCCACTTCGGGATGGTGTCCATGATTTCAATATTTCCATAGATATTCCAAATGCCCTTACTTCACAGGATCCTATGGAATTTAGTACACAAAGTTTCATAAAACAAAATAGTTCAGATAATGCAGAATTGCTGGTTGGCTCTTTGGACAAATTTAAACCATCCTATTGTCCTCCTCCAAAATTTCCCAGAAGAAATATTATATACCAGAAAGATGCAGTCAGAAGAGTTGATTTACACCCACTGATTAGAGAGCTGACAATAGCAACAAGTATACATGATGCTATACGCCTGAATGATACTTGTGCTGATTTGCTGGAGCTTGCTAACTGTTGTATTGATGCAGCCAAAGAAGCCTTACAGATTGTTGAGTCACCTATGTCTGATAAACTATTGCATTATAAAGAAATAGTGGGGTTAATCCCTCATTTTATTGGATTAGCTAGAGAAGTAGAGGTAAACCCTGTTCTCAATTCAGAGCAACTGCTGCAAACAGCTATTTTGCTTTCTGAGAAGATTGACGAGACAAAGCACAGTCTGACTTTTGTTGTAAGTTCTTGGTACAGGCTGGCAAGGCAGTTAATTGGCTTTATGCCTCCATGTAGTTCTCATGATGAAATCCAAAGTTTCGATGAGATCATGGAGATTTTAGAGACGCTGGTTCAGTTAATTAGCAAAGTGGTCCATTCAGATGACAGAAAATTGGTCCCCGAGTGTTCCAGCCTTCAGGAAATTTTCCTGCGAGTTCAAACTAAGTTCACTTGTGTACAAACTAGAACAAAATACCTCCTTGAAAAAGCACAGGATATTAGTAAATCTCACCCTGATTTCGCTAAACAGGACAGATTGGATGCAAGTTGCATTCTGTGGTCTGTTACCATCCAAGCATTGTTAAATATTGTAGATCAGTTTATAGGAAGAGATGTATTGGCCTTAAAAGAGTTACAAACTAAAATGAAATACCGGCTTTGCTTGCAGAGCACGCTGACAACAGTATCTGAAAATTCTGTTAGAATACAGGAAGCTGCTAAGTTGTCAATTCTGTTATGTGCTAGACAAAGTATTGAGCATGAGATCCCATCTCAAACAGAACAGATCAAAATATTGACAGAATCTCTGCTTCAAGTTGCAAATGCTCTGGCAGTCTCTCCAATAGCTGCTCCCAGTGTATTGGTTCAGTTTGAGGTTCTCCAAAGAAAACTTGCTCTAACAACCAAAGCCGTCTTGCTTCAATTGAATGGACTCAATGGAGAATACTTGAGCAGCATCCAGAGTGTTGTCAGATTAAGCCAATTTATATCAAATGGCACTGGAAGTAACAGTGACCTTATCCCAAAGGAGACCTTTGGAAGAAAGGCAGCCTTCCTCAAAGCAAATATCCAAAAAGTGGACAAAGTCATCCGGGATGCACTGGAGGAGCCATCCAAATGTCTAAAGCCGAAAGAGAATTTACTCACCACTACAGAGAATCTTCTCCTCCTTACGGATGAAATTATGGGACTAGTTGGACAATTCCACAGCCAACTAGACCAGCGTCATTATCTGGTAGATAGTCTTCTGTATGAGTGGTCTGCCAAAGCTGGGTACCTTGTGAGGCAGCTTCAGTCCACGAAGGGCATCAGTGAAACAGTTCTGCAAGTCGTTAGAAGGTGCTTACAAAATGATGAGGAACATATTTATTCCATCCAGCCTTCCTCGTTGAAGAAAGAAGATTGCACGCAGCATCAGAACACCCCGTCCCCAGGACACAAAGCCATCAAGGCTGGAGAAGGATTTTTTTCTGCCAGTGACAAAATTACCATGGTAATATTGACCTCCTCCTAAAGCACAAAAGACTTACATATGTTTTAAATTATAGCCATACAGAAAGTGTGACCTTGTGTCCAGTATGAGGACACAGTTATAGGACAGCAGGTTTTACATGGTCAGGTCGCAATGCGCTTTTCACTATTTTGAATCATTATGTTTAATAGTGGATGCTGATGTTTTTAATAATATTTGTGGAATGTTGAGAGACACGGGCATAGCAATGACACTGATATTATTACAATGGCCTGGAGCAGAATTTTCAGCCCTTTTAAAATCATGTTCACCACTTTAGCTCATCAGTCCCTTGGGGCTCTCCAGCCTGCTGACACAACCAAATCTTGAGGAATCTTCAGAAACTCAGAAAAAGACCATGCTCTCTTCAGAGGGAGAAGATTCCACAGTGCAGGTGTCACTACAGAGAAGGCCAGTCACTCTGTCATCTAGGGGACTACATTTTAGCTCCCTAGGTGACAGAACCCATAAGATGTCCTCTTTGCTGGATTTGGTGGAACAGGCAGAGTAAGTCGAAGAGAGATAATCCCTCAAACCCATGTCATGAAGGGCTTTAAAGGTCAACATCAGCACATTGAATTGGGCTTGGAAACAAATTGATAATCAATGCAATTCACAAAGCCAGAGGTGTAATGTGTGTTCTGCATGAAATACATAACTCCTCACACTGCTGAATTTTGCAGAAGCAGAAGTTTCCTGATATATTTCAAAGGCAACCCCAGGTAGAACACATTGAAGTAGCCCAAGCAGAAGGTGACCAGGGCAAGACTTAACCATGAGTAGTGCCCTTTGATCTAGGATCAAGCACAGCTGAAACACAATATGAAGTTGTGCAAAGGCTCACTCTCTATACTACCACCTGCTAATCGAGCAGGAGTCTCCAGATTGTGCACAGGGTCTGTTTGACGCAGTGCAACTCCAACCAGTACCAAAGATGTATAGTCCTAGACCCAGAGGGCTACCCTTGCCAGGGTTCAGTTGAAGCCTGCTGTTCCCCATCCAGAGCCTCTAGTCTCTTGATGCTGGGATAAGAGGTCCACTGCATTGCTTAATTTGCCTGTGGAAGAGAGGTGTAAGTGGGTATCATCAGCATAAAGATAATGCCTCAGCTCATGGCAATGTATGATTTCACCCAATGGTTTCCTACAGATGTTAAATAGGGGAGGTGAGAGCTTGATCCCTGCAGCACCCCACACAGTTTCATCCGGGGTAGAATCTCTCCCCTCCCCCCAATTGCCACTGACTGGAATTGATTCTGGAGAAAGAGACAACCCAACACCAATCCCCTGAATTGATCCAGAAGGGTACAAGGGTTGATAATATTGAAAGCTGCTGACAGATCAAATAAGGCAAGAATGGCCATACAGCCACTATCTTGACCATGCCAGAGATCATCCCAAAGTGCTACCAATGCCCTTTCCATTCCATTCTGGATTCTAACTGACTGAGAAGGATCCTGATAATCATCCAAGGTCTTCAAGCAGTTGCACAGCCACCATTGCACTTATTTTGCTGGAGTTCAGCAATGAAACTAGGGAGGAGAAGCATTGAGTGGACACATTATGTCTTTAGGTCTTTGCTTGGGACCTCACAATTCTGATAACATTAGTGGTTATCAGGCAGCATGGCCAAATGGCAGACTTGCCACCATAATTTCTGGAGGTTGGTTGTGGTGGTAGGTTACATCATAGCATAAACATTTTTGTAAGAATATGAACATCCTGGAGCTTGAGAGATAAGTAAATTGTTTTGTTATCTCTACAGCATTGGGAAGATCTTCCAAATGATTTCCAGCCTAATCACCCTGAATACAGTTTGAGATCCAGTCCAACTTCCTCACTGGGAGACTCGGAGAACCATGGCTGTCTTATTCCACAAATAATCGAGGAAATGAGAATTCAAGTGTCATACATGGCCCAGTTTCTAAAAAGGAAAGGGCCAATCATGGTATTTCCTCTCCAACAGTTTTGCATGAAAAAAAACGTGTTGGGGATAATGATTTTATTTTTATTTCAGGAGAAAAATATTTTTAAAATTCTGCTAGAGTAGCTCCTCTTGCAAATTGAACATTCCTTGTTCATATATAAATGGAGATCAGCAGGGAATTCCAAAGCAGTAGGCTAAAGCAGAAATTAAAACAAAATATTCCTGGAAAAAAGCTATGGCAGATCACCTCCATATTACTGTATTACAAAAACAGCATGGATGTGTCCATGTAATCAGCAGGAGTCAAGCTGAACCTGAAGATGTCTTTACTTTTATGTAAATGAAGCAAAATTTGGGAGAGGATAAATGCTAGCCTGCTGGAACACTGAACTCTAAAGACATAAGATTGAAGCATTGGATTATGGGTAGACTTTCAGATCTGTGTCTCAGCCATGGAACTTATTGGATGGCTCTGACTCTAGGTTAAACTTTTTATTTCTTTTTTCAAAAGATGTGTTAAAAACTTCATTTCCTCTTCTTCCTGTTTTTCTGTTCAAATAAGGTACTCTCTGTAATGTCAAATTGTGTTCAATATTTACTTACAGTTCATTAATTTCTTGTGGGCTGTTTCTTTCACAGGATCACTAAATATGATATACCAGCACCTTCCTCTGGTGCGCCAAAAGCATTCTGTGTATTGCTTTTCCAACTGAGCTTTATTTATCCCAGGGTTTCTTACATTTTTGGATGTCTGAGCTCCTTCCCACTTTTAAATATTACGAAGAATCCCAAAAGTGTTTGTTTTTATGGAATGTATTTATTGATATTTACTATATTAAAATCAGAATAGGTGCATTTGTAGAAAACCTACTTATTAAATCATGTAAACATGATTCAATATTAAACTCATGTTCATATTCATATTAAACTCATTAGATATTGACATAAACAACATATTTTTCATGAAAAAGCATATATTTTTAATAAAGCTCATAATGACTCATATTTCTATTTCTAGTTTATTTTTAAAATATTTTAAATCTTTGTAAATATCTTCACAATCTGGCAAATAATTTTGATTTTGTGGACCTCTGAGATATTCTAAGAAACGTTGTGGACCAATGTTTAAGAAACACTGATCTAGCCTGTAGCTGTTATTATTTTTAATTAGTTAGGGTTTATCATTTATCTTGAATTTGATTTTATTTCCCAGTTGGTGGGGGAAAGGTTAGACCACTAGTCATGTTGCTTCAGCTTTATGCTCATCATGTTTTCTGTCAATCTCAAGCTTCAGTTCTACCTTGTAATTCTGTTTTTCAAACTTCATAGTGGAACACTGAGCATGAATAGGAACTAAATAATTCCATTGTTTCTATTTTTTCTGTTAACATTTTGATGTCTTCATTGAGTAATTGACATACTAAGACTTTTATTTTGAATATATCTGAAGAAACCTTTTCTTGTTAGCATTAATGTCAGAGAAATGCAATTATCTTGGCCACATGATCAGAGAGGTACTGTTGAAGTATATCAGCTGCATAAACTAGCTTCAGGCCATTGGCCCGAGTTCTTCAGATGAAGAATAGAAATGTATTAATGGAGAGTTAGATAATGTTCATTCACTCCTGTTTTTTTTATAACTGCTTTTTGTTTAGACGAAAGAGGGAGTCATTGCCACTGCTATTCAAGTTATTGCTGGAGGGGAAGCACTGGTGAAATTTGCTGTCAGAATTTCAAAGGATTGCTTAGATGAAAGATGTGCAGCTGAACTGCTGTGTGCCTTGGAGAAAACAAAAACAATTAACTATCAGCTTAGCATCATTACCCGGTAACTAGATTTTTGAAATAATTTTTCCTTGCAATATGAAACAAATTATATCCATATTTTTTTCTTCCAGTGCCAAGGGTACTGTCCTTTCCGTAATATGACATAATTCAAAATGATCTTCAGCAGCTCAGAGCAACATAGGCTAATAGTTGGAGAATGTGAGTTGTAATCCAAGAATGTGCAGAGAGAAGGGGTACTGGACACCTGTGCCACCAATCTCTATTTCTTTTAATTTGTATCAATGAAATTACATAAGTGCTGACCTTTTTAAAGGTAGCCAGAAAACATCTTTGAATTACTTTGGATCCAGACTGTTAGTTGTACTTAATTTTCACTGAACTTAAAGTAATTGAAGTGAAATACTGTATCTGATTTGTCTTATTAATTTACAGATAGTTCTCAACTTACAACCATTTGTTCAGGGACCACATGAATTTACAGTGGTGCTAAATGAAGGTACTTATGACCTATCCCTGAAATTACAGCCATTGCAGCAACCCAGCAATTGTGATCAAAATTCAGGTGCTTGGCAGCTTTCTCACACTTACAACTTCAGGGACATTTCAACTCCTCCTCACCTACCTGTCTCTCCCATCTATGCCCTTTTGTCCCTCTGTACTTAGCAGATCCTGCATCTCTAGCTAATCTTCACAGTCTTCTTGCTCTGCTTCTGACGAAGCATGCCCAGCCTGGCCCTTTGTGAGGTACATATCTGCTAGCCCAGGGGTCAGCAACCTGCGGCTCTGGAGCCGCATGTGGCTTTTTCATCCTCTGCCGTGGCTCCCTATCACCGGTCGGCTCCACAATTGATAGGATTTTCAGTTAGGACAGGTAGAGGAAAAAGGGATGCTGAGCTAGGAGGAGACTCTATGGTAGGGAAACTGGACTTCCAGTCGGCTCCAGAATTGAACAGGGAGCTTCTGGTTAGGACCTTCGTGGCTCTTATTATTATTAGTATTTAAGGTTGTGACCCCTGTGCTAGCCAAGAGGCCTTTTTCCGTACATCTACAGCGGTTTCCTCACGGGATGTGGCAGAGTTCATCTGGAGTGACAGTGCAGGGCAGCGACGGTGGCTGAGCTGAAGTGGCTGGAGTTTTGTGCTGAGTTGCTGGGCTGCAGCTTTGTGCTGTGCTGCTGGGGCTTCCTGAGAAGGTTGCACTTCTGGTCTGTGACAGTGTGCTGCTGGGCTGCAGTTTCACATTGTTATGCTGTAGCTTCCTAGAGTGATTGGTGCTTCATGCTGCACTCCAGCTCAGGAGCTTCTTGAAGCCTTTGAACTGCAGTGCACTAAGAAGCCCCACCTGTGTGGTTCTGGAGCTACTTGCCACACCACAAGGCAAGATGCAAGGTGACCAAAAGGGCAGATCTGGTGGGGGAGACAGATAAAAAAGAGTTGAATTAGGTGTGGTCCCGAGACCCAGACTTCCCCAAGGTTTGGTGAAGGCAAGGCAAGGAGAAACCAAGCTTGAAACCAAGCTTGGCATAGGTAGGTCCTTCACTAATGACTGGTGGAATTTGGTTAACAATGGGGTGCGCTGGAATTGTGGTTGCTAAGTGATGCAGACACGTAATATTGCGTTTTATGGGCACATTGATTATTGACAGAAATTTCAGTCCCACCTGTGGTTGTAAGTCAAGGACTGCCTGTATGTAGCCTTTTAGTTCAACTAAATTTGGGTTCAAATTGATATCATAGTTATATTTATAAATGACTTAGAATAGCTAAAATGAAATGAATGAGCTTAGACATAATTTTACATAGATCCCATTGATTTCAGTTTCCAATTCATGATCAAATTTAAAGTCATCTCATAAAAAGTGAACTCTTCAACAAAATAATCCAATGTGAAATCTGCAGAAAAAGTTTCTAACCAGTCAGCCTATTTCTAGCAAATTCCATTTTCTTTATTCTGTGCCCCAGTCCCAATCAGATGAGCATAGCTGAGCACACTCAATCCTCATTAGAATGTTTTAATTGTTGTTTAGTGTTGAATAACTACTGATGTTGTGATCTTCTTAGTACCTGAGAAAAGGAGGTTTGGAAAACATAGGAACTTCAGAACATCTGCACAGTTTTCTATTATTTGGAAGCAGTTAGCTGGGTCTTCTGTTCAACCAAGGTTTATTACTAAAAGAATAAAAAAAGTTTGCCCTAACAAACTCAAAAGATATGTGTCTAGAAGTGAAAGTATTAACTGTTAAGATTCCTATAACTGAATCCATTTTTCTTGTTACACCTTTTTCTCCTTTAGGTGTTACATAATGTTTTCTCTTATTACTTCCAAGGGTAATTGCATCAACAGGAAGCAGTAGGTCGTCTGTGGAACACCTTGTAAGCAACGCTCAAAATCTCTTCCAGGGAGTTCTTCAAATGCTTATGGCAGCAGAAGCAGCTTGTGTCAAAGTGAGTAAATTACGGTATTCTTCAGAACATATTTTGTAGCAAGTATTAATGTGAACTTGAAAGTCCAAATAAATCTTTCATACATGGCAGCACCCTCTCATTCTGATAATTGCAATTACCAGAATTTTCTCAGCTAGTGGGAAATACATCTGGAAGTGCCAGATTGGATAAAGCTAATATAAATATCTAACCTCCAACCTGCTCCATTTCTATTCAGTTAAATTTAGCACAATATACCAATAGTGCCATAAATGTTCCAGTGTATGTTTGGACTCCATTTTTAATATAAATCATATTACATATGCTATTTCCTATAATTGTGGATCCATTGCACTGTAACACTCCAGTACATGGTTTGTGCTAAGTTACAACTACCTGTATTAGCAATAGCACTTTAGACTTATATACTGCTTCATAGTGCTTTACAGCCCCCTCTAAGCGGTTTACAGAGTCAGCCTATTGTCCCCAACAATCTGGATTCATTTTAAGCTGAGTTAACCTTGAGCCAGTGAGATTTGAACTGCCGAACTGCAGCTAGCGGTCAGCTGAAGTAACCTGCAGTACTGCTGTCAGCCTCTGCTTCGCTGCTGCTTCTGCTGCCACTGAAACGGGGAGAGGGGGCATGGTATTTGGGAGGGGAATCATTATGTGCTGGAGGATTGTTATTAGAAGCTGTGCATGTGGAAGAAGGGAGTTTCCCGCCAAGGCCAACTGTCCAGCATTCCAGCCTGATGATGCTTTTTGAAGATATCTCCCACCTGACAGTTGGGTGAATTATTATTGGACTATGAAATGGGGCGCCAAGGGGAGGGGATTGAATTATACATGATATCCATTGCTTTCACGCCAATTTACTCAGATTCAGCTTTGCTTTGCTACTCATCGTTTGTAATTAGTAAAAGTACACTTAATTCTAAGAATGGAGTTGAGTGGTTTCTTTCCTGATTATTAAATGAAGCAGCACCTGACAACTGCATTCTAACCACTGTGCTACCTCAGCTCTAGTAACCATGGGGTAAACTTGTCAAGTGAACACTGCCATAGTATCTCAGCCTAACTCGCTCTTGCTCACATGCTTTGGTATCGCATGAAAGGAGGAAGAAGAGCTATCTTCTATCTTTGTAGGACATATAGGCTATAAACTAAATAAGCAGATAATAATAATTCTTCAGAAGGAATTACAAATAGGTTTGGAACTGGAGGAAGACCTTAGAGGTAGAAGACAATGAATTAACTTCTCTTCCCACAATATTGCTGCAGCAATAAAATCTTCCTTGTAGGTATTCTTGAATTTTGATCAATGTTCTCAATGTTCCTTTTTGTGTCCTAAAATATTTTGATGGGAAGTTTTTTTAAGAGATTGTATAACACTAAGGGTGTATAACACTAAGATGGCTCAGCAGCTAAGACGCTGAGCTTGTCAATCAGAAAAGTCGGCAGTTCAGTGGTTCAAATCCCTAGAGCCGCATAACGGAGTGAGTTCCCATTACTTGTCCCAGCTTCTGCCAACCTAGCAGTTAGAAAGCATATAAAAATGCAAGTAGAAAAATAGGGACCACCTTTGGTGGGAAGGTAACAGCGTTCCGTAACCCTTTGATGTTTAGTCATGCTGGCCACATGACCACGGAGACGTCTTCGGACAGTGCTGGCTCTTCGGCTTTGAAAAGGAGATGAGCACCACTCTCTAGAGTCGGGAACGACTAGCACGTATGTGCAAGGGACACCTTTAACTTATAACACTAAAACATTTTGCCATGAACCGTTTTAATGTTAAAACTGTGTAACATTTTTCTCATTTCCACTCCTTCAGGGTTTGCAAAACCCATCTCCTGATATAGAAGAATCAAATACAGCTGCATTTTGCACCCAATGGAGGAAGAGTCTTCATTCGTATGGGACCAAGGAAAGTTTGAATTCAGACAAAGAGGAGTTGGGTCTCTGCAAAACAGGGCTGTGGCCCAGTCCTCTTTCACCTCTGTGACCTTGGAACTTTATTATAATAGTAAAAATCCAGTCCCTCTAAATACAAGTAGTCCTCACTTAGCAACTGCTTCATTCAGCAATCGTTCAAAATTATAACGATGCTGAAAAAATGACTTTACAACCAATGCCCACATTTATAACCTTTGCAGCGTCCCTCAGTCACATGATTGCCATTGTAGCCACATGTTGTCTCTGTCCTGACCCATTGTTTTTCAATAGGAAGCAATAGGAAATATTTATTTTATTTTTTATTTATTATTAAATTTAGTCGCCTATTCGCCCATGGCGACTCAAGGCAGCTTACAGCATATAAAAATCACATCTAAAAACAATAAAATAAAAAAATCAAATAAATTAATGTAATAAAATCACTCCCCACCTCCCGCCCCAGCGACAGAATACGAGAATAAACTGGCACACCATCAGGTGTATGCCAAGCATACTCATTGCTTCAGCCACATTCCTTTCAACATGTATACCCATTGTATACCTTCTTATTCTCTTGTAATCCTTTCCTCTCCTATCAATGTAACTAGAACATTCCCTTCTTGCTAATTAGCACATTAGTGGGATGAGCAGTCCAGAGAGTGGAGGAGTAGAAAAAGGAAAGCAGTCACATGATTCCCCATGCTTTACAATGGAGCTGCTGATCCCAATTTTGGTCACAAGTGAAGTCTGCCAGTATGATGAAACTACTGAAGGTATAAAGTTTAAGCACAATTAGAAAAATTAGCCTTAAAATAAGGAGTTAGGATGAGTTAAGATATTTTTTTCTCTTCTCAGCAATCCCCCCCCCCCCATCCATTTTGTTTTCTTCTGTTTCTTCATCTTTGGAAGTCTGTCAGTTTCCTATTTACATTCTTTCCAGGATGTTTGTTGAATTAGCAGTCTAGCCTATTTCCCTATACTAATCAAACTTGGTTTGCTTAGTTTCTAACATTTTGATTTGGGAATGAAATTAGTATGTCAGGCTACTTTCCATGTGGTGTTTGTCATACCCGAGAACAGAATTATAAAATAATTGACTCAGAAAAATGTAAGAGAATTTATGGAAAGGCCATTCATCTGTTCGGAATGGACAGCTAGTTTCTTATGTCTCAGATGAATCTGACAAATATTTTTATAAGCCTTGATGCTGATATAACATGAATGCTAAACTAATATAAACATC
This sequence comes from Thamnophis sirtalis, assembly GCF_051295495.1. Lineage (NCBI taxonomy): Eukaryota > Metazoa > Chordata > Lepidosauria > Squamata > Natricidae > Thamnophis > Thamnophis sirtalis. The sequence continues at coordinate 38,062,147 of NW_028261386.1, read as the reverse complement.
AGCTTATTTTAACCTTTAATAGAGTTGTTTTAGCAAAGTATATTCTTTACTTTAGAGACCCAGTAAATATAATATTGTATGCCTAAGACTCCCGGAGACAGATGTCCTGGAGAATACTTTCAACATTTCTGAAAGTCACTGTTAACTACATTGGCTGACATAATGCACCTTAGATTTTTTTAAAAATACAGATATTATAGTTATAAAAAAACCTAATCCTTTTTATTGGCTAGGTGCAGATATCGGATGGGGGAGGGGTGTCAATTGCATATTTTAAAACGAATGGGGCTTCTGTTTCTTGATCACAGCCACAATTTTGATGTTGGGGGGAAAGGGTGTTAAACCTGATAGAAACATAAGAGACTTCCACAGAATTCCCATTTCCTCATAAGTTTAATGCATCTTAATGCTTAGCACTTGGATATCACACACCCCCACGCACACACCTCCTTACAATCTATTCAGTTTGCTTAGTGAATGTTTTCCTCCTCAATTATTTGCCCCAATTAATTGAAGCTTTTGATTTTTGCAAAATAAAAATTACCAGCTGTAATATTTTGGCCTGGAAGTTATTTGAAATGGTCTTCACCAGAGGTGGTTGACAACATAAAGGTAAAGGTTCCCCTACACATGCAGCCTTACTCCATTACATGATGCTAGGGATTCGAACTGCCAACCTTCTAAATGACAAGCTCAGCATCTTAGCCACTGAGATACCACATGCCTGGTTGGCAACATAAGAAATCAGAATTACAGCAAAAATTAATGAAATTTTCTGTTCATGAAATCAAAGATCTAAGCAAACCACTTGAGGAAAGTCAGAGATTTCACTCTTTTAATTTGTTAAAAATGCCAGACACATGAATACATGTTACTGTCATTACAATACAAAAAAGCAATACAAATTAAGTAGCAGAATACAAAAATACATTGAATACATGAACACCACAATGTGACATAACACAATAGAGAATAGGGTATACATGAAAAAGTAAATACATTTTATAGACCTAGGTGTTTTCTATTTTAACAATAATGTTTTAGTTATGTCCTTTGCATATATACAGCATAGAATAAAATACTTTAAAAAGTTTATTCCGCTCCTCAGTATGTAATACAGTATTTTTAGGCTAAGAATATCAGTCATGAGTAAAAAAATGTTGCCCTGTGTCAAATGCTTAACAAGTTGGGCTCAAGAAGATTAGATAATTATCATCTTAAATAATGTTTCTCATAGTAATGTACATTATATTGCTTGAAACTGTACAATCATACAAAAGTGGCAAACATAAAATGCTGATTCTGAAAAGACACATTACACATATACAAGTCTTCAAATTGAATCCCTTAATGATGATTTACAATGAAAGTGCTTCTTTTGGACCTAACATGATATACACTTTTATTTAAACGGATCAATGATTCATATCCCTGAAATGGGAAACTTATATAGAAAATACCAAATTGGCAAACACTATAGTATTACTGCATGTGGTTCTGAAAATAGCAGCCCCAAAGTATTTCTGGTTATAATTTAAAAATAAATAAAGCATAGAGGTAAACCCAGTTACAAAACTGCGGAAACTGGCATTATTCACAATGGTAAAAAATCTTAACAATTAGCTAACAAAATGGTGAAGCAGTTGGGTCAAAAGTCTTGAAAACATCTTTCAGCGATTTGTCATCCGATTCCCCATTTGGATCATTTTCTAGCGCTGGAGTGATCTGCCCAGGCTGCCTTACTTGCCTCTGATCACTGTATTGTGGTCTGATTAACCCTGATAAAGCTTGGATAGGAAGGTTGTGCACCGCTGGAGCAGAACTGGAGTGTTTAGCCTGAGATTTATTCAGATTAGCTACTTTCTCTGAATTGGTTTCCCCAAATGCTTCCACATGTTTTTCTACATGCAGGGATGCTTTTTGAGGCAACTGTTCTTCTGAGGTGGCTACTTCATTCTGACCAGTGTTTTTCAAAATACCCTTTTTCTGGTTCTCTCCATTCTCTCCAGAATTAACTGGAGAAGAATCCAATGAAGTATGATTTCTTGGATCATACAAACTAATACCACTTATTATTGAACTAGAAGTCCCTAGTTTGGAACTTGCAGATGACAACTTAGGTGCATAGGGAGGCAATGTATCTGAGTCAGACTGGAAGATTGCAGCTTCCGAGGACTGTGATGTACTAGTGCTGGATCTGGCCAACCTAGGATCAGTTTTTGAAGGCAAAAGTTCCTTCACCGTTCCATGATGGGAGTCTGTACTGGACAGTCTATGCAGCCTGGGATCAGTGGATTTTTGTAAGCGAGGATCTCCTAGTTTATTTGTATTACCAGGATGCAAATCTGTAGAGTGCTCCAAAGATCCACTCCTGTTTGCTAAATTTATATTATTTTTTGCTTTTGCTGCTAGTCGTGGATCAGAGGGAACCGTACTTAGGATAGAATCACTTTTGCTATTCCTTAATTGATTAAATCGCTGATCAGCTATAAGTGGAGGAAGGGGTAAATTGATTGAAGATACTGGATCTGGTTTTGGCAAAGGTACTGGGAGTAAATCTTCAGGAGCCCATACAATATGCTTAGCAAAATTGGGTTTGCTTAGAACAATGTCCATTTTAATATGGCTGAACTGTCTAAGCTGAGATCTTGGATCTCGTAATGTTACTCCAGGAAGAGGTTCCAACGGTATGAGAAAAGCTCTGTCTCTTAACTCTCTTTCAGCATCTTCATCATCTTCATCCAATCCTTTTTGCATGATCTTGACAACAGGCTGTGGGTAATGCACATCCAGTTTTGCTCCACTAGTAGAGGAGCTTCCATGACTACTTTCATTACCCTTTAAAGTTCTTGGATCTCGTGCAAGCCTTGGGTCCAAGACTCCTGATTCTGATGATTTCCTAGCATTTGCTCTTGAAGCTGATCTGAGTCTTGGATCAACAGCCTGGTTTCCTGAACCACGTTCCTTAGCAAGTCTCGGGTCAACAGGCATAACACGCAGTTGCTGATCTGCTGACTGCTTATTTCGAAATGTTTCACTTTGTTTTTTTAAGGTCTTCAGTATGGATTTAACACTACTTCCTTCTTCTTCTTCACTACTAGAGTACCAATTTACATTATCATCTAAAAGGAAAAAAGAGATCATTAAATCTGAGGAACATGCTATATATTGTCTAAAATAAGATTCTATCATTTCGTATGAATGAAAGTTGTAAAGCACTATTATGAAATTTTAAGCTTCTATTAAAATGACAAATACAGTATAAAAACAAGAAGATAAATGGTTTAGCTGTATACCTGTGTAAATTTTCATCTTGTAATCATCAAAATTCAACTCTAAAACCTTCAAAAGTTAAACATTTTAAAAAACATTGTGGCTATATAACTATTTAGATAATATCTCAATCTGGATTTTAAGCACTTTTGAAGCGCTAAAAGTATATAAGAAATCCAAAATACCCCCTGCATAACTCCAAATTTAAAACATTTTTTTTTTACATTTCATTTTATTTAGAAACAAAAATGTAATTTTTAAAACATTATTATAGATTAGCCAGCTAGGTGACCTTTGGTCAATCTCTCTTTCTCAGCCCAACCCATCTCACAGGGTTATTTTTGTGAGGGAAGTAGAAGAAGGAAGCACTGTTATGTATGTTTGGTACCTGAAATTATTCAAAAAGATAATAAAGGCAGTAGAAAAAGAGTATTACGAGGAACGTAAGATCACTAAAATCCTGTAAAATTTCAGACAATTTATTTTTGGGTGGTGTTGCATAGTTGTATTCTGAATATATCCATTTTTATTAGCCATTAGCAAAAAGGCTCATAGAAAGATACGCTGGTGTCCACAATAGAAGAGTACACAGTAAAGGTGATGGAGTTATCAGAGATGAGGAAACTGACTGTTTTAATTAAAAAGAGACTTTATCTATTTTTGTTTCTATTTGGAAACTGCTTCTGAACTTTTTGCCTGAAACTGAAATAAATGAAATTTTAAATCAATAGAATGATTTTCTTATTATAGAAATGGTTTGAAATATTATAAAATGTAAAGCAAAAGGGTAAAGTTGTGTATGTGTTTGTATATGTATGTGTGCACATGTGTCTGTGTATGTATATTTTACTGTAATGAAAAAAGTTGGAAGTTACCATTTTTTCCTCTCTGCGCTTTTTAAAATTTAACTTGTTTTTTTCTGTACTTTTTATCTTATAATGAAAATAAAATTTATGGAAAAAGAGAAATATAGCTCAATGTTATGCTAACATATAAGAGGGACTCCGCCTATTTGTATGACTGTTCTATAGCAGACACGTGCATGCGTTTCATGAGAGATTCAGCCATAGAATCCTCTTTTCTTGGACCAATTGGAATCTGATTATAAAATAAATGGTGAACTTAATAAAAATTACAATGAAGAATACAGTAAAGTATTCCGATATCTGAAAAAGAAACAACATAGTATTGTATTTGACAAAAGCACAATCTGAAAATACCTTCTTCTCTACTTAGTGACCTTTGACACTGATTGCTCATCTGTTCTCCATCATCTTGATGTTTTTGACTGAGCCTTACAAAAAGGGCTTTCTGCATTGCAGGAAGAAAATCAGGTACATTCATAGCCGAATTGTGTCCTGCTGTAGTGGCACAATCTGATTCATATTCATTTCCACTGTTATGTGAATCTGAAGAATTTATGTAAGACTGGTGTTCTGTAAAGTCTCCTTGCCATGTAGCATCTGCATTAAGTATTACAAATAATTAGTGTTTATTATGAAACTTTAGAAGTTATTTAGTATCATTTAATAAACCAACTATAAAATCAAGTATAGTTGTGTGATAGTTCCTCTAAAATAGTTTGGGGCTCTTTGATAACTGTGCAGGAAAAATATCTAGAATTCTCTAAACAAAACTGAACTTTAAAAAAGTTGGCTCTAATATAGAAAAGGCCCAGTGTTCTCAAGTATGTCTTTAAGGATTCCTAAGCCATCATGACTTCACTTTTTACCAGCTTTTCAGTTCAAAGTAGTAGCACTCAAGAAGGCACACATCCCCTTCCGAAGGACTGTGCAAGCAGGCAAATATTCTGCATGAAGAAAGCTAATGACTAACATTTTACTTGCTGAGGCAGAAATGATAGGCTCCCGAACAGAAATGAATCGTTGCAATACACTCCTTTAGGAAAATATAAATGTATACATAATATGATATGAGATCTGTCTTGATGTAATGGTTAGGGCAAGGGTGTCATGCTGGTGGCCCGCGGGCCGGATGCATCACAGGCAGGCCATGTCCATCCCGGCTCCACAAAGGCAAAAAAGTCCTGATACGTCATGTGACACGATCAAGTTTGAACACCTATGGTTTAGGGCATCAGGCTAAAAACAGGGAGACAATGCCTTATGCATTAAGCCAGCTTTAGGTCAAATAATTTTCTTAGTCCTAGGAAAAAGACAATGGCAAGCCACTTCCTAAAATCTTACCAAGAAAACTGCATGGTTTTTTCCAAGCAGTTGCTAGGAGTCAAGAATGACTTAAATACACACTCACATTCCCCTCTGTTATAAGTGAGTGTTTAATACATCCAATACATTTATCCAATATCCCACTTACGAAAATACTAGAAAGAAGTGAAACTGTTTCAATGCAGAATATATAGATTACAACACTTTTCCTTTCATAATTTTCCTATTACATAATACATGCATTTTGAAAAAACTTACATATATAGCTTTAATTAAGGATTAAGACAAGCTGTCTGCAAGCATTCACCCTAAACTGCAAACTTTTAAACTTTACTCATAGATTGCTTCTTATAATTTCAAGAGATTTAGGAAGTGTATTTAAGATACATTTATTTACATATTTCCCTACATCTAAAACTTAGCAAAAAGGGATTCCTGATTGCAGAAAAACTTGTAAGTAGACAAATATGTGGATACTCTTTCCCTACTATCACCAAACCCCCAAAACCTAAAAAACCCAGAACTCAGTGGGTAAAGATCTTGAGAAATGCCTGCAGTTCCAAAAATTCTAGAGATGAGGCTTTAATGCTTATCCTCTTAGCCATATCACACTTAACTCTCAACTTTGGATACTGAATGCCTGCAGAAAACTTGGATGACTATCAACAGATAAGATTGTTCAGTTCAGAGTGATGAACTAAAATGAAACAATTTTATAAATTAAAACTTACCATTTGTATTATTGGTTGTTTGGAAATTATGCACAGCCTGATGTGAATAGTAGTTGTCATAGAAATTAGGTGGATTCTGAAGAGTCTCATATGCAGGATTTGGCTGCCGTTCACTAGGAATGTGCTGATATGGTGGACCAGGTGGGCAGTGATTGTCTCTGGGCATGTTTGCCATATGTTCTTGAGCAACTGCACAGTTGTATGACACACCAGGTGGTGTTAAAGGTGGGCCACCCTGATTTCCATGCATAGGTCCACCAGCTTGACCTTGTGCTCCTAAGTATCCTGCAGGAACTGGCTGCAAAGGTGGACTATGTGGGACCACTGGACCAATACAGGGATGACCAGGAGAACCTGGGTGCCCTGTTGGTCCATTATGTCCTGGGCTTGATTCTGTGTTATACATGTGTGGATCATTCCCTTCAAACTCTGGTCCAGGGGGTGATGTACTATTATAGAATGCTGGTGGACTGTAAAACAAAAAGCCAGGTCAGGTATATTTGTATACAAATAGATTCAGAAAATTGGGTTCCTCATTAAAATTTCATGCATAGTTTTAATTCCTAGACTTACGTTTTCCCAATTTTATGTGCTAAATCCACAGTAGGTTTCACAACTATTTCAAAAAGAGATGGAATTTTCTTGAATTCACCAGAGGGATCCTGAAAGTTTTCTGCATCTTCCTCCATAAATGAATATGGCTCTGGTGGAGTGGGCAAAAGTCCAACCCCCGGAGGTGGCTTAGGAAGAGGAACTATGCCACGTTTCCTAAGTTCTTCCACTTCTTTTTCATCATCATTCTGAGGCTCTTCTTCAGTATTCAGTACCTAAAACCACATTAGAATATAATCAGAATATATGGACTATTGGCACCTATTCTAGATATTAATGGCAAAAGCACTTATTGAGATCTCTGATACCTGCTCTATATAGCTCAGATTAAATGAGAATACTTCAAAACTATGACAACATTAAAACATCAGTACTAATTAATTTGGAATAATTCTTCAAAATTTCTGTCTATGAACGTTTAATAAAAAATCAGGCATAAACTGGACCACAGAATAGTACTGGGCCCATTAATTAAAGTATATATGGCAAGGGACAAATTCCACCTCTGTCTATCATCCAGCTGCCTTGAAGCTAGATCTTACAGAGGGAGCACCCTGAAACAACTGCTAATCAGCTTTCCCCACCAACATGTCCCAAAACAGAAGCTACAGGACAAAACTGGCACTAAACAGACAATACATAGATTCATTTTAAAGGTCATTTCCATGCTGCCCAGTTTCTCCTGCTCCATGATTTTTCTAAAAGAGTAAGGTATAACATAGTAGAAGCTGAGTAGTGGCATTTAAAGATAATTTATATGTGGAATATTTTCAATAAAATTATTTTTAGCTACTGTCTGACCTGTACCTTTTCATGTCAAAATTATTGGGCAAGGGGGAAAGAAATGAATACATAGCTTTTTGAAAACTTTCCATTCATTTCTCAAACTTGATTTTACAGACCACCATTCAAATTCTTAGCATTAAGGGAATGTTCCAAAACTTTATATAATACCACTTTATAATGATGTGGTAAGACCACACTTGGAATATTGTATCCAGTTTTGGTCACCATGATATAGAAAAGATGATAAGAATCTAGAAAAAGTGCAGAGAAAAGTAACAAAGACGATTAGGGGGCTGGAGGCTCAAACATATGAAGAACTGTTGCAGGAATTGGGCATGTCTAGTTTAATGAAAAGAAGGACTGGGGTGACATGACAGCAGTGTTCCAATATTTGAAGGCTGCTACAAGGGGTCAATCTATTCTCCAAAGCACCTGAAGGCAGGACAAAAAGCAATGGATAGAGACTAATGAAGAAGAGAACCAAACTAGAAGTAAGGAAAAATTTCCTGATAGTTAGAACAATTAATCAGTGGAAGGAGTTGCCTCCAGGAGTTGTGAATGCTCCAACACTGGAGACTTTTAAAAGAGATTGAACAACCCATTGTCTGAAATGGTATAGGGTCTCCTGCTTGTGCAGGGGGTTGTACTAGAAGTCACCCAGGGTCCCTTCCAACTCTGTCATTCTGTTCTGTTTTAACTGTGGAGGAATAGGGTATTTTATAAGAAAACAATTTCTCAATAAGTTTCCTAATTGATTAGAATTCAACAATTACATGTATCCTTCTTTACATGGAAAGAGTGAATTCATACATCACAAATTCAAAATACCCTCTCCCCACCAAATCTGGAGGTAAAGAAAAGGAATAACCTGCTGAATACACACTACCCCTTCTTATGCCAAATTCAATTGAATATGAATATGTTTTGTTCTTCAGTCAGTAGAGACAAATAAAGAACCAGAAGCATTTTCTGGTTTGTGTTAGAGGATTACCTCTCGCACAGGGAAATATCCTGGTTCCCTTCCAATTTCACATCTGTTTGGAACAAATCCTTTATTTCACATGCATACATAAACTCACATACAACACTGTAAATTGCTTTAATGTGCTTATGTGTACATGTTACAAAAGACAAAAAATAGTTACTAAAGGATATTATATTTTTTAAGAAAGTCATAATCTATTCTCCTTCATTAGGTATCTGATGTGTAATAGAAAAATAGAGATAACACATGGAAACAGATTAGATTTCCTGAGTAGTTGTAGTTCCTTAAATATATTAATAAAAGATTAGGCCAAAATTCTTCCACTAAAATATATAAATTGATTTTTTGCTTTGTAGCATACAGTTTACAGGAAGAACAAAAATAGTTCTGTTTTTTAGTTGTTCAGGTGCATTTCACGTGCAACTGATTCTTAATCAATTTATCTAGCTTTTTTGAAAAACTGGAAGCATTTCCTATTACAAAGTTTGCTTTAGATCAAAGTTTGATTTTGAAATACAAAGTTTGGTTTAGATAGCATTACTTACCTTATCAAGCAGTTCTTTTGTCTCTTTAGTTAGAGGATCATGAGAAAACTTACATTTGTCACCGTGGTAGCATTTTGCTCCTGTATGATAGAACTTGCAAGGAAATTCATGTGATCAAATATTAAGGAAACTAATTAAGATACTAGTGAAATTCCCATAATTTTGTATTACCTGCTTAAAAAAGGTTTATTGTAACGTATGCTTGAAATAAACTCCTGAGGAATCATGAGAATTGTGGCCGCTTCTAAAATGGCAACTGCTTCCAGAACACTACTATGCAACCTCTTTATAGGAGGGTCAGATGGTACCTCAGCCACTTCTGCTAGGTAATTTATGGAAAAGATAAGTGAACTGGTATGAAGAAGGTAAGGAGAGGTGACCCAACTGTGTTGGATCCAGTGACAGGAATCAGAGCATAGAGTGCATACAGTGGATGGGGGACACTCTTGGAGACCTGGGGCAGGCTATGGGTGAGTTGGGGAGGTGTTGCAGAGTAGGCCTAGGCCTTTCCAGGGCTTCCTTCCCAGCCAAGGCATCCCATACCGCACTTGACAACTGCTATAAGAAAAGTAGGGTTTGTGGTTCAATTAAGAAATCACATGGGCGCTTTGCTTAATGACGGACCTCTTTGGAAGTAGTCACAATTCTCATGATTCCTCAGGAATTTATTGTTAACCATATGTTACAATAAACTGTAAGTTGAAGTTTATTGTGTTCATAACAAAGTTTATGCAAATTTAAGCAGTGGTTAAAGAAATAAATAAAAGAGAAAGAGGGAAAGCATCGCTAAAAAGTTTTTCCATAATGCTTTTATGTATGTTCCATTATTAATCATTTCTCTACTTTGTTGTATCTTTAATCTGGTGTATCTTTCTAAAAATTGTTATAAATTATTCTTTCAAAAGAGAGGAAAAAAGAATACATTCCTAAAATCGTTACTTACTAACATTTAAAGCCTCTAGTCCATAGGAACTACTCTATTACAAATGGAACATTTAACGTGCTATAACTTCAGCTTTGATTATAATACGACTGAAATGTTTTTGTCAAAGGATATTATGCATGTAAATGCAGTTTTCTCCTTTGGAACAATAACCCTGAATGTAAAATTTACAGATTTCTTTTTTCTTTTCTATTTCTGCATCATGATCAAATTTACACTGGTCTCCCTGTAACATAAAAGAGATTATAAGTTTCAATTGTGACTTTTTACATTTCATACTGTTTTATTTTACTCCACAAAAGAAAATTAAACGTTAATGTTACATTAAAAAGATAAAATGAATTGCAAATAGATGGTTATAAAACTAGAAAACAGATTACATTCTATCAACAGTCTCCGTATTCACATATTGATGGAACTGCTAAGTAGTAGAACATATATATTCAATACTAAATATGAAAGTTCATGTAAAATTTTAGAAAGTATGGCCAAACAAAACATATGCATCAATCTTATTATTCTAAGCAATAATTTTCTCTAGTATCATTTATGCTGAATACATGAAAAGTTCCCTCAAATCTAGTAAATGCTGGATATAATTTTTATGAACATTGGGTTTTGATTACCATAACAATGAATGGATTTAGCAGAGTAAAATGATGTAATAAATAATTAAACTTTAAACAAACTAAAATAAAATCTATAAACTGCTTACTTTTTTGAGAGAAAAAGTACAATTATATATTCACCTTAATACATCGGGCTTCTAAGAAATATTTACAAATTTGTTTTCCCTTGTGTTCCACAGTATGCTGGTTTATGAATGCCTGACTCATAGTTGGCCATTTCTTTACTGGCTTCATTTCCTGTTAAATAAAGGCTCCATTTTAATGTGATTATTCCTCAAAGGTTCACTCAAACACAAAACAGTTAAAGACAAGATAAAATACCTATTTCATGGTTAAACTAATCATTTATTATTTATTAAATTTATTTGCAACCCATCTCATTTCAGACAACTCAGGGCATTTATAGAATTAAAAGCATTGAAGTCATAAAAGATAAATATTTCTAAAACAATAAAAATGAAAATTACAATGAAAAATAGTATAGTTAAAAGATGGGGAGGGAGGGAAAAGGATGTGCAGAGGGGAGATAGGATTGCTTCTTAATTCATCAACCACCTCCAGTGTGACGCTCCCCTATTGGAGCCCTACAGTCATCTGGTGAAGCCATGTCTTCAGATCCTTATGGAAAGGTCAGAAAGTTGGTAGTTGATCTCATCTCAGAGGGGTAAGATGTTCCAATTTCCATGCATACATAGATACAGATATATGAACATATATCTTATCATAAAAGATACCAATGTTGGGTACAGCTATAGAGAAGGATTCCATCTTTATAAACAAGCAAATAATAAAAAGCTATCTTGAAAATCAAAATCCAATAAAACTGATTTTTTAAATTGTTTTGTCTTAAGTAGCAGGGATATAAAAGTGACAATTCAACCACTGGCTGCTGTCCAACCAAATTTTCCTGCTAGTAAGCTCACCAGGATTATATTTGTATTAGTCTGATTTTGCAAATGCAGCTATCATTGACTATTAACATTTATCTTAGTTATGTTACTTTTACTTTCATAATACAGTTATCTTAGTTCTAAGACCATTAAAAGAAAAATAAAGCATTCTACAATGCACAGCATTTTACACTGCAGTTTTGAATTAAGCTGATAAAGCCACTATTTTTAATGCACTAAACCATTTCCACTTACTTCCTCAGATCCTTTATTTACCCCTCTTCCTCTTCCACGATCTTTACGTTTCAGTTTCTTTTGCATGCTGCGCCCTCGGCCAATGCCATAACTATTGCTTGTTTGTGTAGCACCTAAAAGATTACAAATTTCTGGATGAATATAATGATTTATTACTTATTATGGTGCAGAAGAAAAACTATAATACATACCACTTATATTTTTCTATTTAGTGATTATTCATTAAACTTAATATAGTGCCAACTTTTAAAGTTTCTTGGCAGTTTATAGTAAAGCAAATTTAACACAAATAATGTCCATTGATAAAGTTGACCATTAACTTAATTGTTAAGTCTGTGCAAGAAGATGACTTAAGGACTTCTTGAAAATTAATAAGGAAGTTGTATCCTTCAATCATGTAAGAGACTGAATTTCAAAGAACTAAAGCAGTAACATAAAAGGCTTGACCCTAAATGCCAGCATATACATTGCAGCAACAGTAGGCAAGCAAGTATTTTCTAGTATTTCTAAGTATTAACTAGCTGTGGAGCTTCCTGTAAAAAATTTTTTTTCTCAAGTAGCCTTGGCGTAATCTAAGTAGGCTCTTCTTTTTTGGCCTGGAACAAATTGGCAACCAAAACGTAATCGTTTTGTGTTGTTCTTGAGACCAACCTGACTTCTAATTTCTGTACCAAATACAGATAATCCTCAATTTACAACCACAATTAAGCCCCAATTTTATGTTGCTAAGTGAGATATTTGTTAAGTGAGTTTTGCCCCATTTTATGACTTTTCTCGCCACATTTGTTAAGTGAATCACTGCAGTTGTTGAATTAATAACATGGTTAAATGAATCTGGTTTCCTGGTTGACTTTGCCTGTCAGGTTGTAAAAGGCGATCACACGGCAACTATCATAAATGTGAGTCAGTTGTCCAGCATCCAAATGTAAATCATATGACCATGGGGATGCTGCAACTGTCATAAGTGTGAAAAATTGTCATGTCACTTTTTTCAGTGCTACTGTAACTTTGAACTAAATGAACTGTTGTAAGATGAGAACTACCTGTAAAATGTCCAGAGTAGACAAAAGGGAACCCCACATATAGTGCATTAGGTCTGGAAACTACCACCACATGCACCAGCTTTAAGTTATTCTGTGAAGGATTTTTAAAAATTTTCTAAGATTATCTAGTAACAAATTGTTATTTGTTGTTTCTGATTTTGATATATTTAAAAAAAAATTGTGTAACACACAAATTTTGCATTATACTCAGTTTTTATTTTGATAAAGCCTTCAGTGCAACACCCCTTCAACATAGCTTTCCAAAGTGAAACATCACCCTGCTTGTCATTTATTTGTTTAAGAAAATATATATAGCTCCCCAAATCAGTCTCAATGACTTTGTGCTTTGTGTGGCTTAAAAAGATACAAATCCAATATAAAAACAATAAAAAATACTCCTCCCTCCTGGCAACAACAATCAATCCATCAAATAAACCACTTGATGGGCTCCATCCCATTCTGGGGTCCCCAGGCCCATTGGCAAATCCAGGTTTTGTAAAAAAACATCCCAATGGAACTGGCCAGGTTATTTGAGGCAGCTATTTTACTGGCCTTCTAAATATTTCTGATGAGGCAAATTGGTGAGCCTCAAAATTTCAATTGGAGGTATCAAGACTGAGCACATCACTTTTCCATACTGAAGCATCATTTCATTTGAATGACTGGAGTCAAGGTAGCTGTACAAAGTATTGTTTTGAAAAGCCATGTGTGTGGACCAGGCAGCCACTAAGAAAATTGTCAAAATTTAGTTTATAAAACAATGTAATTAATTTTGGCAAGTTTAGAACCTATTTGCAAAATATTACATATAATTTGTATATAGGAAAAGTATTTTTAAAGTTATTCCATACAAATATTATGTCCCCAGATCTGGATGCCTCATATATACTATCTATTATATAGATTCCTTTCAGTGAGGATTCAGGTATAGGGACTGAAACAGCATTGGTCATGCTTTTGGATGACCTCTAGTAGGAGTAGGATGGGGACAGTCCACATATGGCTCTACTTGACGTCTTGGTGGCCTCTGATACCACTGACTACAGTATCCTTCTGGATCAGCTCCATAGGGTGGAAGTGGATGGCACTGTATTGTGCTGGATCTCTTTCATCCTCCCCAGCTGTTATTTGGGAGTGAGAGATCCCACCCTTGACTCCTTCTATGTAAGATTCCATATATTCAGTAATCTCTCCACTCCAGTTTAGTTCTAGATAAAACTACTGTGTAAGAATATCCATTGCCATGGGATGAGGTATCATCAATACAATATACTGATGATACCCAGTTATACATCTTTATCTGAGTGGCTGAGTGGCTTGAGGTTTCAAAGTCTCCTGAATCTGAGAAAGTACCATTTTGGTGTTGGATGGGATTACATGGTGCCAAACAGACCTTGTGTACAATCTGGGGGTTCTCCTGAACTCATGACTCCTGCTTGGTAGCAGCTGTAGCTAGGAAAGCCTTTGCACAACTCTGTGTTGTGCACCAATTGTGCCTTTTCCTGAATTGGGAGGTTCTACTCTCAATTACTCATACCCTGGTCTCCTCCTGAATTACTGAAATGAGCTCTAAGTCGGGTTACAGTTGGGAAGTATCTGCAAGCTTCAACTTCTGCAAAATATAGTAGTGAGATCAAATGTGTGCTGCTAGAACTTGAGTATCTTACATCTCTATTTCGTGATTGCTAGATTGCTTCTAAATTCAACTCAAAATGCTATTTTTTAACCTTTGAGGTCCTATGTGGTATGGGGCTGGATTATCTGTGGGACAACCTGTCCTGGTTACATCTACCTATCCAGTCAAGTCTGGCAGGAAGAGCAAGATCACATCTGCTAAGGAATTCCATCTGACATGGATCCAAAAAGTGAGCCTTCTCTGCTATAACAGCTGCTCTTTGATGAGATTGCCTAGACCAGCGGTGTCAAACTTGTGTTGTCACGGTAGCGTCACATGATGTACTGACAAGGTGGTGCAGTGGTTAAATGCAGCACTGCAGGCTACTGCTAGATCAGCAGGTCAGCGGTTCAAATCTCACCGGCTCAGGGTTGACTCAGCCTTCCATCCTTCCGAGGTGGGTAAAATGAGGACCCAGATTGTTGGGGGCAATATGCTGACTCTCTGTAAACCGCTTAGAGAGGCCTGAAAGGCCTATGAAGCGGTATATAAGTCTACTGCTATTGCTATTGCTATTGACGTACTTTTCCTCCTTAGCTAAACCAGACGGGGCCAGCATGTGATGCATCGGGGCCCCAGGCCACAAGTTTGACACCCCTGGTCTAGACCTACTGACTTTCCGGAAATCTCTTAAAACATGGTTTTGTCAGCAAGTTTGGAGATCCAATGTAAATAGAAGTATATTATAACTATATGGACCTTGAATGCACTCTCCCATTCACTCTGCAGTGAATATATTCATATTTTTAATTTTAAAAGTTTATAAAGCTGTGTTTTTACCGTATTTTTCAGAGTATAAGACGCACCAAGGTTTTGAAGAGGCAAATTTTTTAAAAAAGTAGGTAGGTAGATAGAAGGATAGAGAAGGAGAGAGAGAGAAATATAGTAGGTAGGTAGGGAGTGAGAGAGAGTAGGTAGGTAGATAGAGGGATAGAGAGAGAGAAATACAGTAGGGAGGGAGGGAGAGAGAGAGTAGATAGGTAGGTAGGGAGATGTTTCCAGGTGTATTTATCCATGTACTGGAGAAGGAAATCAACCTGCAGCACCTAAGACTTGTTTCTGGTGGCACAGCACTTGATCAATCTAATTCTCATCAATCACTCTAACTAAAGAGCTTTCCGAAAGGAAAAAAAAAACTTTCTGCACTCTGCAAACCTCCCAAAAATGCCCCCCTTTTTTTTCAAATAAAAGGCATGAATAGTTGGGGGGGGGGCTTGCAGTGTGCTCCTGAAGAGGTGGGAGGGCAAAAATGAGCAAAAAACGGCCCATTTTTCACAAAAATGGGCCCGTTTTTGTCAAAAAAATTGCATGCATAGCCTTATGGAGGCTTATAGAGTGCTGCTGGGGGCTGGGGAAATGGCCCATTTTTTGCTCATTTTTGCCCTCCCCAGCCCCTAGGAGCTCTCTGAAAGCCTTCGTAAGGATATGCGTGGCCATTTTTGTGAAGGGGCGGGGCTTTGGGAGCCAAAAAATGCTGTATTCGATGTATAAGACACACCCAGATTTTCAGCCTCTTTTTTGAGGAAAAAAGTTGCATCTTATACTCTGAAAAATACAGTAATTGTTTTGTTTCAACTGTATGCCATCCAGAGACCTATCCATTAAGTGCATGGCTATATCAATTATATAGATAGATCTCCTGCTATGTGGCCATGTTAAGCTTATTTCCAAAATAATGCATACTTTGATTACATTACTTCTGGCCTATTGCAATGTGCTTCATATAAAGCTGCCTCTGACATTATTTTGAAATGGGCTAGGAGGCTGCCGTTCATTTACTATCAAATACTGCATAAATGGAGTGTAAAACTCTCTTGCTAAAATAGGTACATGGGCTTATAATTTGTTTCTGAATTTAATCAAAAGTGCTGGCATTACTGACCTTTAAATATTTGAAAGATTTATGGGCAGAATATTAATGGATTGCTTCTGTATGAATCCTACATGTTGAAATAATTTTCAGAGTATTCTTTGTACATCTCAAAACTCCACAATCTGTATGACTGGAATAAGAACATCTTTTTGATAAATTTATCTAGGCTTCATTTTTAAATAAATTTATTTAACTTATCAAAATATAAGATATAAACAAAGGGACATACAATCTCGCTCATGTATAATCTTGCTTTATTTAATATTTAAATATTTTATTGCTATTTTGGTAATTCTGGTTTGTGATTTTTTATGTATTTTTATTGCAAGCTACATGGGACCCTACAGGATAAATATGCTCTAAATAAACAAATTAATGTTATCACTAAGCCTTGAAGCTGTTTTGATTACCAGCTATATAATTAAATGCAATCAACTACCATCTAGGAAAAAAAGTGCTTTCTGAAAATTTTCCATTCCCAATTTTAATGTTCTGGCAACTTAAATTTGGATAAACAGTAAAGTAAGTATTCAAACTGTTTTTGAAGCAGGAAAACTTAATTGTGCTTTTAATGTGCTTCTTCAGAGTATTAGCTGAGGAGCAGTTTGGAATCTTTTTGCACAAGACTATTTAACGATTAGACATACGATTGAAGTTACAAAATCAATTCATTTACTCCCCAAAGTTTTAGGCTTTTCAGATCCATGATCCATGTTTAATTTACAGGGCAAATACATTTCTGTAGAATGTCTAAACGCATGACAGAATTCAATAACTGTATGGGAAAGGGACTTTTCAGCAATAATAAAGATAAAGGAATTCTCTGCTTTTCACCTGATCTTCAATTAAGCAGAGTTCTGAGAAAAAGCATACATCTCTCATTGAAAGGCATAAAAGGATATGTATCGTCAATAATAATGCTAGCCATTCTCAAGTAACATGCTTACTTACAAAAATTACGTTCAGGTAAAAACATTATACATATAATTCCTTTTTTATTCATATGTAATTGTCCTACTGGAATAATATAACTATGTTGTCTATGTTCTCTTATGTTAAAATTTCTGATGATTTATATCTGAATGAACCTTTCTGGACATAGGAAAGCAGTTTAGATTGGAAGACAAAAGCCATAAGGCTAATGAACCTATAAAAATATAATTAAACTCACTGGAAATATAATGGTGGTATGATTAATGGTGAGATGATTATTGACCATTTTTATTGCCACTAATGGATTAATAGTGAAGTTCTGTAATAATAAATGTGACTCTGTATTCCATTCTGCATAGATAGGTACAAACCCAGATTTAATTGTTCTTTGATTACTGCCTTACCTTTGTGAATCCCTTTCATCCCTTGCTTTTTCCCTGGTTCTTTTGAAATCGGAACTTCTAACTCATTAGTTTCTTTAGCTTGTCTATATTGCTTTAACTGGTCAGCAAAATCATCTTTTTCATCTTCATTGTAGCCAAAATCATCACTGTAATTATCATAATCTTTGCTTTTTGATTTTTTATTATGCTGTATCTTCTGTGAAGGGTTATATTTTCCTGAAATATGCCCTTGCTGGATAAAACATAAAGATAATTAGAAGCATATGAGAATACTAATTAAGAATAAATCTCTAGTATATTAATGTAACAAGATATCAAGATTCTACATGAGTTACATATATATATATATATATATATATATATATATATATATATATATATATATATATATATATATATAGTAGCATTTACTCTTCTAAAGTTTTCTTTACTGTAATTTAAAAAAATATACTATCGGCATATTATTCTTACAAATTTTCAAAAAAGGGGGGGGAACTGTTTCTAGTGATTACCCCCAGACAAATTGACAGTTACTGGGGTAAGATGTCTGCTCATTTAATTATGAGTATATAGTAGTGTTGAAAGATTCTAAAATGAAATAATTGGATTATTCCATGTCTTTTTCAAAATCAATGGTTTCCTCCACATTGTATATATAATTCATGTAATGTGGGTTATAGAAGACAATATATTTTCAAGCAAAGCGCAGATTCTTTCTCCATGGGAAGCTAACTATATACTGTATATGTAAGCTATTAAGATAGATAAGAAAGTTTTAAAAGTAGTTAAGAGCTCCTCTGAAACACAGATTTTAATAGATTTGAATCAATATTCTGTTTGAGGTCAAAGTAACATGACATTATTGAATATTCATTTGATTGCATCATTTTTGTTGCAATAAAATTAAACCTGCATGGATACAAACACCTCTGGTACAAGCAGTTTTCCCTTACATCCTCTTTTCACTCATTCTGGTGGGAGATAAAGATATACATACAAAACCTGTACCTTCTTATTCTAGAGGCACTGTACTTTCATATCTTTTGTTTGTCCAATGTTCATTTCCTGTTTATACAGGACAATAGCCAATTTGATGAACTCCAGAAAGAAGAAAAAGATCAGTATTATATTAAACTGCCTGGAAAATTTCCCTTCTGGATTCCCTTTTTATTTATTTTTAAAATGTTGACATTAATTCCAATCATATTAGGTTTGTGTGATTGCTGAAAATGTTAAGTAGAAATGATTTGATTTAAATTATTTTTTCTGAAGTGAAACATTTATAATACTGTTGTTAGTTGATCAACCTTCTCCACTATCCATTTTGGATGTTCCCCCATTTGGGCCCCCAAGCTAGCTGGCACAAGAGCAGTAGGATTGGGGCTGATCTGACACCAGGGGGAGAGGGGGGAAATGTTCCAGAGGGCAAATGCAATGGCAGAAAAGGTCCTCCTTCTGAACTTTGCCCGCTGGAATAAGGGGCCTGACAGGGTCTGCAGCATGCCTCCTCTGCTGGCATGGGTGAGGCAGGCCAATCTCAGTTGAATGAAGTGGCGCCCCAAATACCCTGGACCCATAACATGAAGGAGCCGAGGTGGCTCAGTGGTTAGAGTGCAGTACTGCAGCCACTTCAGCTGACTGCTAAGCTGCAGTTTGGCGGTTCAAATCTCACCGGCTCAAGGTTGACTCAGCCTTCCATCCTTCCGAGGTGGGTAAAATGAGGACCCAGACTGTGGGGGCAATATGCTGACTCTGTAAACCGCTTAGAGAGGGCTGAAAGCCCTATGAAGCGGTATATAAGTCTAACTGCTATTGCTATTGCTATTGAAGGTCTGTAAAGGTGATTACCAACACCTTGAATTGCACTTGGAAGCAAACTGGCAGCAGTGGTGTTCTATGGGCCATTCTTCGGCCCCAAGAACTGCCTGCACCATTGCACTCTGCAGCAGCTGTAGCTTCCAAATACTCTTCAAGTATAGCTCATGTAGAGTGTATTACAATAGTCAAACTGTGAGACTTTCTTATAAACTGAGGAACATAAGAAGCTTTGAAATGTCTGTTTCCGTAAGAGATATTTATTGGATTTGCTTGTCTTTTATCTCATACTGTCAATATCATACATGGTGTAACACGCAGCTGTACAGAATTCATGGAAACTTATTTAATCAACATGTATCTGCAGCTTCACTATACGCTATTACAAAAAATAATATGGTAGAGATATCAGATTATCAGAAATCTAAAATAATATCCATTTTCTTTCAAAACACATGAATTAAATGAAGGTTTTTATACAAACTGGGAAAAGGGCAGAAATAAAAATTGTTTCATTTTGACCGGAGATTTTACTCACCTGAAAAAGGCTTGGAAATTTTAGTCACTCCAAAAAGGCGACATCCTTTTATAGTCCTTTATACAGGTAGCCCTTGACTTACAACCGTTCATTTAACAATAGTTTAAGGTTATGACAGCCTTGGAAAAAGTGACTTATGACTCGTACTTACACTTATGACAGTTGCATTCCTGCGGTCACATGATTGCAATTTGAGAGTTTGGCAACTGGCTCATATTTATTTCCAGTTGCAGTGTCCTGTGATCATGTGATCGCAATTTTGACCTGTTTTACTAATTTCTGACCAAAAAAAAAGGAAAACACACCCCACTGGGGAAGTTGGATTTGGTTAATGACCATATGATTTGCTTAACAACTGCAGTGATTTATTTAAAGACTGCTGTAAAATTATCATAAATTTGGATCTGACTTAATTTATGATGGCAATGACTATTGACAATAATTTCGGTCCCAATTGTGGTTGTAAGTCAACGACTAGCAGTGTTATATTTACAGTACCCTGTTTCCCCCAAAATAAGACCCCTCTGGATAATAAGCCCAATTGTGCTTCTGAGCACATGCCCTAAAATAAGCCCTCCCCCGAAAATAAGCCCTCCCCGAAAATACTGCAACACATTAGCAGCCGTGAGGTAACCACACTCGCTGCCACCTGCACCTCAAAAATAATAAGACCTCCCCGAAAATAAGGCCAAGTGATTATTTGGGGGGGTGTCAAAAGAAAATAAGACCCTGTCTTATTTTTGGGGAAATACGGTACTTATCCCTTACCTCCACATTGTGAAGAGTAGCAAACATGGAATAAGAATTATTTGTTTAGGGAATAAATAAACTATATTTACATATTTTTGAAAATAATACAGTGCACTTATATGTCTAAACTAATCCAATATAATTAATTTAAAAAATAGTTCACATCTTTTGAGAAAAATAATCAAGCAACTATTTAAACAGCATGGAAAAACAAACAAAATGAAGTTTTTTTAAAAGCTGTACCTGAAGGAATGAAGACTCATAATCTCTATAGAAACCAGCTCCTTTCTTATGAGATCTTTCTGTACGTTCAACATCAGAGTCAATGCTATAGTCAGAACTATCATCACTAGAAGGTGAATTATGCTGAAAAGGAATAACATTTATACAATGATTGCTGTAGTATTGTGTGTGTATTTGTGTGTGTGTGTGAGTGAGAGAGAGAGAGAGAGAGATTTCACACATATCTATCTGTATGATTGAAATTACTACAAGTGCAAGCTAGGGTTATACAAGACAAATTGGCACAAAGATCAGTTTATCACCAATTAAGGTTGTGAATATAGTCTTATGAAGTATTGGAAACTTAATGAGCCTTGCCAGTACACATTTCAGTTCACATGGGGGTAAGAATGTTAGAATCAGCATGTGATTAAGGTTCAGTGGACTGTTTTAAGGAGTTAATATTCAGTGACCTAATTAAAGCAGAAGTATTCCAGTATAGTTTTACATTTTGTTTAAATGGGAAATAATTATTAGTTAGAAATAAACTGCATAGCATGCTAAAGAGCACTTCATACCTTATGTTTATCTCGCCTTCTCCTTTTTGATTTTTTCTTCTCTTTTTCCTTTTTGCGCTTCTTTCGTGATTTCCTATGAGATTTTTCATTCTTAGGTTTATCTTCAACTTTTGTGCCCTTTTCTTCCTTATCTTCCTCAAGTCCAGCATCATCTATTTCACCATCTTCAAGTTCACCATCCTCTCTGCTTAAGAAAGATAAAATTAGATAAAATAAGAATTTGGAAGATTGCAGGAAACAATGCAAAATTGTTTTACTTCCATGTATCTACTAGTCAAAATAGTGACATGCATTTAAATATGTTCACCCTAAATTAGCAATATATTTATTTATATTTCATATTTCTAAATATTTCATGTTTATTGTATTTCTTATATCAGACCATGCAATTTCAATTTTCTTAGTATTATCTTAATAAATATAACTAATTCTCAAAATACTTCAGAACTATATAATTCCTAATTACCAATATACAAATATATTAATACAGGTAATCCTCAACTTACAATCACAATAGGGACCAGACTTCTGGTTATATGTTTTTACAGTCATAAGTAAAGACAGCAATGTGACTAGACCTGATTTGTTTCAATGGCAGCTATTAAGCAAATCACTATGGTCATTTAATGAATACCACAGTCATAAATGCAAATCCATTCTTCCAAATGAGTAGTTTTTTCAGGAAACTGGCAAAAAATGACAAAAATTACAGTCATGTTACCATGGGCTGCCCCAACTGATGTTAAAGGCAGGCTGGTTGTTAAATGCCTGACATGCAGTTATGTGACAACAAGGATATATGTTTGTACGTGGGATGACATTTTGTGATGGCCAGAAGTGCTTTATAGGCTGTTAAGCATTGGTCTGGGTGAATCGTAATTTTTTGTTTGTAAGCAACTGGTCATAAGTTGAGGACTACTTATAGAAGCAGAAAGTAGCAAAACATATAGACTAAAATCCAACATTACAAATTATTTAGATCTTTCTCAGTGGCACAATCACTACAATATCTGCTAGAAGATTAAGACATTCTGATTTAAAATTTGAAAGAAATATTTTTTTGAGACAGTAAAGTACAATGAAATAAGCTGTGATACTATATGTGTGGAGACTGGTTTCTATTCTGGTCTCTAAGCCCTACATCAAAAATTGCTGTTGTGGGGCAAAAATACACTTTGTACTGAAGTTACAATTGTATACCAGATAAAAATAATATTGCTAAAAATAATGGACTAAATGAATTATCCATTTATTTTATAATATATAATTACAATATATGTATAAATACATAAAATTATGAAATATTATATTAGTAAACATATTAGTTTACCCAATTAAATAAGCCAAATAGTATTTTTAATGTTGCTATGTTTGTTTCCTTTGTTTGAAGGTTACTTTACATACATTATAGTTATGTATTATTTTATTTATTTTACTTTTGCTGAACTCAAGACAGCATATACACTAATGCTCCACTTCAGATTTTCCACAGAATAATCTTGTGAGATGGACTAAGAGCTTGACTGATCCAAATTCAATCAATTGGCTTTCATGTTTAAGAGAAGACTAAAAAGACTATCTTCTGGTTTCTACCAAGCACCTTAGCTGTATACCAAACTGATTCAAACAAAATAAATTGTTGGTATTAACTTGAAAATTTATTCATGGCTGTTTATAATTTATGCTTTTAAAATTGTATTAGGGGAACATTTTTGGCAGTTTTCTATGGTACAACCTAAAGTACAGGCTAATGCAGATTTTAAGATTCATATCAGAAGTGCTATGCTGAAAATATGGAACAAATATAAACCCTGACTGTGTCTGAAAATGCCTTTACCTCAGCATAGGAAACATACAGGAAAGAAAGAATACATAAAGAAAACTGGTTAAATACTGAGAGTTGATAGAATGCAAACACAGAATACATAAGATAAAATCAAGAGAGCAATTGGCTGCTGAAGAATTTAGTTTTCATTTTTTTATAAAAGATTTAAAGCAGATAATAGGACATTTGGCACATAGCAGAACAAAAATTCAACTATGTACAAATGATAAACATGTAACTGAATAAATATATAAATGTTCATTGAAATTTGAAGCAGAACAACAAGTGGAAGATTGTAAAATTGGTGTAAGAACTTTGGACACAATATACTGATGGAACAGTGGGAAAATGTGGTTTATGGGATTAAAATTTACATTGTTATACCTTAAAAGAGATTTTTTTAAATAAAATGATATATCACTGATATATGACTCTAGAAAAATTGTCTAGAATATATAAAAGTATTTCAAATTTGTGTTGGAAATGTGGACAAAATGAGGAGTAATTTTATCATGCCTATGGACTTGTAAAAAAAATCAGACATTTTGGGGTTCAAGTACATATAAGCAAACAAATAATTTTAATAATCAACATTCAACTGAAATTAGAAATTTGTTTGCCAAGGTTAATGGACAGTTAATAAAAAAAGAACCATAGAAGATTATTTTTATGTATGATTCTTGCTGTAATATTTTTTTATATGCACAAAAATGGAAAGAATCTGAAATACCCACAACGGAGAAAAGATTGGGAAAGACGATAGAACTAGCAAAAATGGTGTCTAGAAACCCTTATGGCCTTTTTGCTGAAAAAAAAAAGATAAAAGAAAAATGACCTTGTGATTTATGAGTCTGGCTATTAGAAAAGAAAGCTTGCAGAAATTTACATGATGTAAATTTGGAAAAAGAGAGTAAAATACAAATGAATTTATAATTGCTAACAAAAAGATTGGAAGTTGCTTATTTATAATAGATTCTTTCTTTTTTTTTCTATTTCCTCTATTTTCTTATCCACTAGTCTTTGTTTCTTAGATTTTTCTATTATTTGAATTGTTTTTATCTTGTTAAAAAGTTCTTCAATTAAAAATACATAAAACAATTCAGAATAGATTCTAAAGTAGATAAAACAGCAACAGCAGCCACTATTGTTTTGTTTTTTGAGAATGCCCTTTGGGGTCTATGTTGGATCCTGGGAAAGTTCCAGAAATACAAGATAAGTTTGCAGATGGTATTTTATCATGTTTGCCACCATTTTTATCATTACAAGTTATTTTAGAAAATTCCTTGGGTTAGGGAATTTGGCAATCATTATAAATGGGTTAGCAGGTATACTGTTATCATAGACACCAAACTGATAATTCAGAATATAATTATGCCTTGCAGTTTGAAATATTGTACTCCAAAACCAAGTCTATTTACCGTTTCCCTGAAAATAAGACCTTCCCAGATAATAATTGGGCTTTTGAGCACATGCTCTAAAATAACCCTCCCGAAAATATTGCAACACAGCAGCAGCCATGAGGTGACCATACTCATCGCCTCCCGCACCTCAAAAATAATAAGACCTCCCCGAAATGAAGGCCAAGCACTTATTTCGTGGGTCAAAAGAATGGGAACCCAGATTATTGGGGTAATATGCTGACTCTGTAAACCACTTAGAAAGGGCTGTAAAGCACTGTGAAGCAGTATATAAGTTTAAGTGCTATTGCTATATCTCACACATTAGTAAATGATGCCTAGACCTGTAGCAAAAGCTAGTATGATATTCTGACAAAGATATCCTGTTCTTACAATATTCTTTATTTTCACAATTAGTAAGGGGTACAGAGTTAAAGCTACTTTTGAAGAACAAAGTGTTCTAGGTCATAATAATACACTGAAGTTTAATTCCCTTACTTTTCATGCTCACTTAAATTGGCCTTCTCCAAATTGGCATTGCCTAGATATGTTGAACTGTAATTCCCAGAATTCCATATCAACTTCTGGGAATTGTAATCAAATATTTTTGGACAGTATCAAGTTGAAGAAGGCCAATTTAAAATGCACAGAGCTAGGGAAACTTAGAACAAAGGGAAATAAATAAACACAGCTAATGGAAACATTGGCACAGCTGGCAAAGAAACAGGATGTGTTCAGAAAAGTGACTTAGCTCAGGCATGCAATAAGCTCCCTAAGGTATAAACGAAATCATTTTCGGGTTACAGTTATATAAGATTCTTAATTTATAAATATTCAGATGTGTTCAATATATCCAGCTTCCAAAGTGAAGTGAAACAAGATGATCTTTTCAAAACGTAACATACTGTAATTATGCCTTTAATATTATAATAGTTACTTAACAATATGCCTGCCATAGGAACTTAACTGATGTAATTTTAATCTATAGTTTAGACATACAAGAACTTTATATATAGTATTTAAATTACAAAGTATACTTTTGCCACATTGGTGTGTGTTTGTGTGTGTGTGTGTGTGTGTATCTATATATCATATTACAAAAGCAGAGTAACAGTGTAACAAGAATATATCTTATACTGTTACTTTAAGAGAAAAATATTGTTTTGAAGACAAATCTCCAAAACCTATTTTTAACTTGATCCTATCAATAAAGATTTTTAAAATAATAAACGTGATAGAAAGTAAACAATGAAGATGCAAAAATATATTTGCTTTCCATTATTTCAATTGACCTCTATAAAACTATATTATAAATAGTTTTACATTTGAAACTACATCAGTTTTTTAAACTAATAAACTACAATGTGATAATGCATAGCTGAGAAATGCTCTTTTCAAATTTTTAATAGCAAACTTTAACCAAACTTTTAATTACTCATTTAAAAATATTTAAATTATATAAAAATATTAAACACATCAGTGAAAACTGATCCCATTAACCACTTACTGTTAAGTGCAGTGGTGGCATACTTCTTGCAATTAATGATGTATTAATTTTCAAAAAGGAAATTAATTTAACTCTGACAACCATAGAAGCACCAAATACTCCCATATAGCTGTAAATTTTTATGATACCTTCTAAGACTTCAATATTATGAACTTCTATGGAATATAATACGGGGTTGTCACTGTTACTTCTATGCTTTCGAAGAGATGCTAATAGAATTTCATTTGTATCTTAAATTCCAAATTGTTTTATATTATGAAGACAAAGATTAATGCATGCATATTGGAAAATGTATTAGCCAATGGATAATTAAAATCATTTGAATTAATATTTAAATATGTAAATGTTAAAACAATTACAAATGAATAAGCTATATTTAAATTTTAAGTTTTGTACACTAATTCAATTTATTTATGAATTCTCATGTAGAAAAATAGTCAAGAAATCCAGTTTCAGGCAGTTACTAGTGAATGGTTTAAGCATTTATCTTATCTATTCCAGATATATTTAATTATGTCAGTGCAAAAATGGAACAGGAGAATGGGCAGCTGTATCTAAGAACTAAGGTGGGTCATCAGGTTAAATAATTGAGATCTGTCTCTAGATCATTTTATTGAAACAAAATGAGAGCTCTCTTGAAATGAAAAGAGCACATCCCTTTGTTTCCTTCAAAATGTTACATGGAAGTCAGTGAACAAGATAAACTCCATTGTATTTGAAATACCACAGTTGAATGTGGACTTTCACTACTTGTTTTGAGATTCCTGACTTTTCTAATAAGAGAGAAGGGGAGGGGGAGATAGATTGCATGGAAAGGTTCCTACTTCAAAATAAGGAAGTACAATTCTTGTCTACTATTCTGTCAAAAATAATTAAGGTAACCTCAACTTTAAAGTTATTCATTTAAAATATGTTTCATTGATTAGAGACATCTTGAAGGTTAAAAGGAAAGAATATAAGAACTTTTTATTGCAGTTGTCATGGTTAACAGGAATAATTTAATTAGGGGCTATTTTGCACAGTCATACAATTTCTAAGCCTTAGGTGTCCTTCTTAGCCTTAGTATAATTCCACTTATCTAAACAGATCCACTTATAGATTTAGATTGGCTGGTCAACTTCAATATACTTCATGAATAATTTTGTAAAAATTTTGTCCAATCGTATAGAAAAAAGCTTGTTTTGTTTTGCATACATCTTGGATTCATTATTGCAGTTTGTAACTTATCAAAAGATCACGGTATTTTGTTCTGTTTCTACTAATTAACATGCAAACTTTATCTTGCTGGACAGTTCAGTTCAGGTTGACTAATACAGGTAGTCCTTGATTTACGACCACAACTGAGCCCAAAATCTGTGTTGTTAAGTAAAACATTTGTTAAGTGAGTTTTGGCCCCATTTTACAACATTTCCGGCAACAGTTGTTAAGTGAATGACTGCAATTGTTAAGTTAGTAACATAGTTTTTAAGTGTATCTGGCTTCCCCATTGACTTTGCTCATCAGAAGGGTGATCCCAGGATCTTGGGACCCAGCAATGGCCGTAAGTATGAACCAGTTGCCAAGCATCTGAATTTATGATCACATGATCATCGGGATACTACAAAGTCATAAGGGTGAAAAATGCTCATAAATCAGTTTTTTCAATGCCTTTGTAACTTTGAACAGCCACTAAATGAACCATTGTAAGTCCAGGACCACCTGTATTAAAAGTTACAATGCTGTACTGCAGTAACCATTTTGAAATATTCACTGTTTAATCAACAATCTAACACTGTAACTATGTTAGTGAACAAGTGCTGATTTGAAGGCATGATATATGAGGCCCAGACCTGATTCACTGTAGCTATGGGCAAATCATTTGAATTGCTATTCTCCTTGGTATTCCTGTTTGTAGAAGGGGAAAGGCTATATCCTACTTACTGTGTTGCTGCATGAATAAGGTATTATGTAATGTTTTGTATCACTTTCATAAAATAGCATTGTACATACTTGTGGAGGGACACCGGGATTATAGGAGACTTGTCTATTAATGGGACCTCCATTACAAATCTTGATGTAAAGAAATTTTTTGCATACATGTTGGAAAATGTGGGAGAAATAATTTCAGGTTTCCACATGTTTAAAAACAAATTAGTGAAGAAAGCCATATCTGTATGAAAGCAAACATTTGCAGAGAGACAGGCAGATAGAGAGAGAGAGAGAAAAGGAGCAGGACCTCAAACCAGCAAATGCCTCTGGTTTGTCAGATTATGGAATTAGAATTGTAAACTGGCAAAGAGAAAAATCTGACAAAACCTCATATATACACACATACAAAGAGTTCTAGTTAATGTGTAAGGTGTATACATTGTTATACAGCTTCATATATGTTACATATATGAGGGGATACAGTCTGCCTTTGAGTTCAAATGGCAATGAGACAGGGGATTAAGAACAACAGTGACATTACACACAGCCAATGTAAAGTGCATTTTATGAAAAAAAAATGTTAAAAAAAAGGAAATGTAAAAAATGCATGCAAAATGCACCTTGAAGTTATCACCCACCCTTAAAAACATCCTTGTATCTAGACTAAAAAGAAAAAAAAACCCACCCCTACCTCAGGCTGAAGGTGACTTTCCCCCATACAATACTATAGACATTTTCTTTCCTTAAATTCACCTAGGCACATTTAAGACATCGTCATTACCACCATTATCATCATCATCATCATCACATAGCATACCATCATTCTTAGTTATTATCACTGTTAATTATCACCATTGAGAAGCGGAGAGAGAGAAAGAGAAAGAGAAGAACGTTACTCGACCTTTCGTCCCCTGCATGTTGCCTGTCAGAGTCGGGCATGTTTTGGTCAAGAACTGGGTTTGGGGGCTTGGAGAATAGGCTTTCAAAGGCCATTGTGCTGGCTGTGCCTGTGTGCAGGGAGGAGGAGGAGGAAGGGGGGAGGAAGGCAGGACGCTGCTGCCAGTCGTAGGGCGCAGGGAGAGGAGGTGGAGGCGGCGCGCAGTCGTGCGCACACACAAACACACACGAGGGAGCGGCGGCGCTGCGTCTACAAGGGTGGACGACGCGAGGTGTCCCCTCCGTGCAACGGCGAACAAGACTTCCCTCACTGATTTACTGAATTGGGGGGAACACAAAAATAAGCTACACTTTTTTTTAAACGGCCGTCCGAGGGGAGGCTGTCCTGCACCTCACGGGGGAAAAAAGAGATGGGAGATAAATGCGGCTTATGAGGAGGAGTTCGGTACACACAGACCATACGGAGGAAGGAGGCAGCAGGAAGAAACAGGCAGAGCGGAAGGGAGGAAGACGGGACACGTTGGCCGGAGAGATGAGCTGCTCTGATTATGTCTTCCTTACAAACATGGCGCCCGCCCGCTCGCTAACAAGAGAGAGAGAAAGACGGGAAAAAAGGACCAATGGCGCGCGCGGAATGGACAGGGATGGGGGCGGAGGCTGGACACGCTCACAAAATGGCGGCAGTTGGCGTCGCTCACAAAGCGCCGAGCAAGGATGGGAAGGGAAAAAAAACAACAGCCAGCTTCTCCCTGGCAGTTTTCGGGTCGCCGTGACCGATGAGGCGTTTGGTTGCGCGCTCTTCTGTGCCTCGCTGTCGTCATCGGATATAGGAAAGGCTTCCCCGCCTGCCATTGGTTCACGCCGCCGAGAGCAAGATGCCCGTTGGGCGCGCTAGGGGAAAAAAAAAAGGGAACGCGAAAAGCGCGCGCGCGCCCACATGGCGGTGGCGCAATCGCTCTCCGAGGGGATTGAGCGCTGTACACACGCATGGAGAGGTTCGGCTCTGGGGCTTCTCTTGGCGGCGCCTTGGCTTCAGAGAAGGACGAGAAAGGGACATACTTGTACAAGAAAAGCAGGGAAACTGATTATTTAACATAGTCAGTCCCTACTCACGCTCAGTAATGGTAGGACCGCACTGAAAACAAAAGGGGAAATGGATTCACTCAGGTGTTCGGAAAAGGGGAAGGCAAAACTATCATCGTTAAGCATGGTTACTTTTTAGATGAAAGACCACTAGGAAACCTCTTATAGCGTGGACTGAAAAATAAATAAATAAAAATATCCTGAAGAAGCGAAGGGCAAGCTCTCTTGCTTTTTATAGCATTCTCTCTTGGTCTCTATTACTGTCAAATAAGCAATATCTTTGTGTCCATCCTATCACCAGGAGCTGAACTTGTGTTTAGTATACTTTACCTTTTAGTACTTCATCTGTTTTTATATTGCAGATACATAGCCTGACTTCTGATTCTATGCAGCACCCGGCCCTCTTAAAAGTTTTACCAAATATTAACTTTTTGAGACAATAGATTATTAAGCGATTGGAGAACAATTGTGCAGATTATTTAAATTTATTTAAATTTAAATAATCTGTATTATTTTGCATAATTAATCTGCATAATTTTACTGTATTTAAATAAAGTAAAATATTTTGTGCTACATGCTTACCCAAGAAAGGTTGTATGTCTGAGGCAAGCTCAATCCTTGGTGTGTTACTGAACACTTTCATACATTTTTTTTGCAACAGTATGGAAGTGGTTTGCCATTGTCTTTTTCCAGTATATTTTTCTAACTTTCCAGTCTAGCCTATAGTTCTGATCAATTTTATTTTATTTATTTATTAAATTTATAAACCCCCCCCCCCCAATTCCTAGCAACTTGTGAGTAGTTTATCAATTGTTAAAAACATCTAAAAATAAGGGGACAACCAAAAAAAGATGGCAATATTGGATGAGAACAAAGAAAAAACAAGCCCCATAATCTTAAGAGTTTCTGGGCCCCTTGAAACACCAGTAGGGTGGGGTCTGCTTGAATCTCAAGGAAGACATTGCTATAGGGAGTTGTGCTTCTAGGTTTTAGGATAGATGCATTGTTTAATCAAAGGAACTTGGAGTATGCTAACCCTGCCAGATTGGATTTACTGTACAATCAGCAACTTGAATCACACCCAGAAGCAAACTGGCAACTAGTACTACTAGCGCAAACGTGTTACATGGAAATACCAAGGCATGCCTACCACTGCTTATGCTTCTGCATTTTGGACCAGTTGAAGCTTCTGGGAGATCTTCAAGGGTACTTACATGTAGAGTACATCTCAATAGTCAAGCACTGAACTGACCAGGACATGGTGAGTGACAGTCTGAAGGGTCCTCCATGGTTTATGGTGGTTACTCATCCAAATTCTACCATCCAAGCATCTTGGTTTCTCATGGAGAAGCTGGCTCATCAATGGTGGAGGTCCATTTGATGCAGGCAATGGCTACATCCGAATTATGGAAGTTGTCTAGGAAGCTGCATTAGAATATATAACAGTCTTTCAGAGTTAGATGAAAGCTTTTTCTATGAGAAAAGTTATACTTCGCATGGAATATACATTTATTTGGCATATTCTTTTAGCTATTGTATCTGTTTGCTATGCAATCTTATTTTTTCTTCTAATTGTTATTCAGGCTATGTTATATTCCAAAGAAATATAATTAAAGACATTTCACTCCATAATACATTTGCCTTATCTGTAATATTACAGGTTGTCAGAGATAATAAAGAATGAAGTTCTACATAAATAAATAAGAGCCTTTCAATGTAATCATTTCATGTTATTATTCTGGCCTCTTGATCCTCAGCAAATGCCATATAATCTCAAGGAAAGAATGTAGCTGCTTTAAGAAGTTAAAAGAATAGTGCTATATATGCTACTGCATAGCCAAAAACTCTTATGGAATCAAATCAAGTGCTGCACAGCTCAAATTGATAACATCTGAAGAGATACTAATGTCTTGTTATTTATGTATTTGTGTTAGAAGCATCACAATTAAAATAAGGCATACTATATGACATAAAATTTAAAATTACAAGATTAAAATATGTACAAATTAAATAGATCTTGCCCAGAAATTAGCAACATTGTGTTCTATTGCACTGCCATGAAGTCCTCAAGTGAACACTGATCAGGACACAAAGGGCAGGTACACATATCTGTTATCTGCATGTCACTATAATCACAGAACAAGCCCTGGATAGCCCCATTTGTTCAGAGTGTTTTTGGATCTTGTACCTCTGTGCAATCTATTCAACTCCCTGCTTCTTTCTGGACAAACTACTACAAAGCACCCTACCCCCCATGTTATTCAACATATATGTACTGAGCCGCGGTGGCCCAGTGGTTAGAGTGCAGTATTGCAGGCTACTTCTGCTGATCACCGGCTGCCAGCAGTTTGGAAGATTGATTCTCACCAGGTTCAAGGTTGACTCAGCCTTCCATCCTTCCAAGGTTGGTAAAAGGACCCAGATTGTTGGGGACAATATGTTGACTATGTAAACCGCTTAGAAAGGCTGTAAAGCACTATGAAGCAGTATATAAGTCTACTTGCTATTGCTATATATATGTGTGTGTGTGTGTGTGTATGTATGTATGTATGTGTATTATATGGGGAAATCATTGGTTTGGGATGAGGTGTATCAATATAGGTGATACCCAGTTGTTCATTGCTATTCAGATTGGGCAGATTTGGCTGGAAATAAAGTGATTGTTTTGTCCAGATGACTAACGGCTATCAAAATCTGGATGGGATGAAATGGTTGTGCCTCATCCTGCAAGCTGAATTATTGATTGTCCAAAAGCCTTTCAATTCTCTGATGGCATTCAGTCTTCCTTTTGGGAAGGACTCATGGTTACTGCATAACTATAGAGTCAGGCTGGTGCTCTAGATGTGGCCCTATTTGGAGCTGGAAGGCTTAGTGATGGTAATTCATGGCCATATGGATTCTGAAATTTAAATGGTTCAAAATGCAGTGCCAACAGACCTGTTAGAACAGGGGTGTCAAACTCAAGGCCCGTGGGCCAGATCTAGCCCACAGGGTGCTTAGATCTGGCCCTTGCGACTGCCCTGGAAACAGCGAAGAACCGGCCTACGGTGCCTCTGCTAGCAAAAATGGAGCTTGGGAGGGCTGGCCTTCAGGAGGCCGTTGTACCCACCCCCCAGGTATTCAACCGCAACAGGCTCCTGCAATGGGTTACCCCAATCCTACCCGGGCCACCAAGGGTGTACCCGAGATGAGTGATGTTGAGCTGGCCATGCCATATGTCTTCTGTCTGTCTATCTCTCTCTCTCTCTCTCATCATCTATCTATCTATATTCTTTATTGCTCCTTTTTTTTCAGTCTGGTGCTTTCTAAATATGTTAAACTGTCATTCCTAACTGCATCCCCATCAGACCTAAAAAGAAAAGTTGGGGAAAATATCCTTATTGCTAAGTCTATCTTGATAAGTTTATTATTTATTCTTGTCCACCAGGAGGCATGTTTGAGCTTTTTATGGTTTTTTAAAACAAACTACAACCATTCAGATAGAAAAGAAATTATCGTTCTCCAAACAAAATACTGACAATACTCTCAGTACAGAGAAACCATTATTTTACAGTGAAGAGGAAATTCAGCAAGGAGTCTTGTGGCAAAGTTTTTGAAAGTTTATATGGTTTTTAAATATAGTGGCACACCACCTCTCCCCCTACCCTGCCATATAAATAATAGCATTTGGAATCACCTTTTAGACCATCTAGTTTATTAATAGTTTTATTTAAGTTTTGTAAAGCAATGGGGACAAGAAATCTGTGCCATCTATAGGTAAGTCCATATATTACATTAAACCAAATTATAGTTTGGCTCTTGATGTGGGTGAAGAAGGAGAGTGCAAAAGTTGGCTTGAAACTCAACATTAAGAAAACTAAGATCATGGTATCTGGTACTTTCAATTCCTGGGGAAGAAATGGACACAGTGACAGATTTTATTTTCCGGGGCTCCAAGATTACCACAGATGGGGACTGCAGCCAATAAATAAATAAAAAAGATCCTTGCTCCTGTGGAGGAAAGCTATGGCAAATCTAGACAGCATACTAAAAAGCAGAGACATCATCCTGCCAACAAAAGTGTGTATAGTCAAGGCTATGGTTTTCCCAGTTGCAATGTATGGCTGTGAAAGTTGGACCATAAGAAAGGCTGAGCGCCAAAGAATTGAGGCCTTTGAACTATGGTGCTAGAGAAGACTCCTGCAAGGCAATCAAACTGGCAGGCCTGGAGGAGATCAACCCTGACTTCTCTTTAGAAGGCCAGATCCTGAAGAAGAAACTCCAATACTTTGGCCACCTAACGAGAAGGAAGAACTCACAGGAGAAGAGCCTAATACTGGGAACAATTGAGGACAAAATAAGAAAGGGACGACAGAGAATGAGGTGGCTGGATGGAATCAACAAAGCAGTAGGTGTGAGCTTAAATTTACTCTAGTGGATGGTAGAGGACAGGAAGGCCTGGAGGAACATTGTCCATGAGGTTGCAATGGATCGGACACGGCTTTGTTGGTTGGTTGTGTAAAGTTAGTCCATAATGATTTATTTTTTAAAAAAATCAGATACTTTCCTGATGGATTATCTCCAAGAATTAGACTAACACCTTAGTCTTACCTTGGAAGGCACCAGAATGTGGGAAGCTACATTAAAGAATTTATAAAGATGTGATATAACCCAGAGGAATGTTTGTCTTAAACAAATATTCATCAAAGCGCAAGTTATTTGCATTTACTTCAGTGCAGTAGAATTGTGCAGCAAAACTGCCTGGAGCACCAGGTACCGGTCCGGTATGGTGCTCCGGAGGGCCCACCTGCCCGCCCGAGCTCCTTATCTGTATTTGAGCTCTTCAGCGCTTATGCACACGTGCATGATGCACACGGTGCCTGCACGATGCTCCGCTAAGCAGCTGGAGCATCACAGGCTCGCGGAGGCGTCGCAAGAGGTAAGGATGCATGTGTGTGGTGCGCATGTGCTGCGCATGTTCATGTGGTGGACACCAGCCTCCGTTGCAATTGTACCAGTTGCAACAGGATCCGGAACCCACCACTGCTGTATTCTCTTAGTTTATAAATATAACTATACTCTGAAGTCATTGTCCCAAAGGTGCTTTTTCAAAAGGCAACTGGACTTTCTTGTTTTTCTTTGAAGACATTTCGCTTTTGCTTCTCATCCAAGAAGCTTCTTCAGCTCTAACTAGATGGTGGGGAATGGAAGGATTTATACTCCTTGCAGACAACTGGTCATTTGCATTCTTTTAGTGGGTCATTAAGATCACCCGGAGATTTATTTGTGTCCTCAGGGTCACCTGAGTGGTGCAAATTGGTGTGGAGCCTTCTTGGAACTGTTGAAAGGACTGTGTTGTACTCCTTTCAACAATGACTTCAGACAGAAGTCTTGTCTGAAGGCATTGTTTTTTCTCTTGCAAGTGTAAAATAAATGCTCAATTCATACAGCTATGGAAAGAATAAGCTCTCCAAAAACACAGCCATAAATTACATGTGTTGGAAGAAATGTCCATCTGGGTTCAGTTCCAAGTGAGGAAAAAGACTGGAAATGTGGAAGCTGTTTGGAAAGATGGTTTAATGGTGGACAGGATCACATGGTTTGAGGTCCTGGGCAATTGAGCACATGTGTGTGAGAGACAGAGAGATTTATACCCTCTCTTGGGGCCTGCCTTAGAGCTTCCTGTTCTTGTGTAAGGGCAGGTATCCTGAATGGTTGTCAGACTCCCATGGGGCCATGCAGGGGTAACTTTGTAGGTTGTTTGAGTCCCAGGCTTAGTTGAATCTTCCTAGGTAATGAGGTAATGAAGCTAATCCTATCATGACCTGAATGTGAAGGTCTTAATCCCATCACCCTGGAGCTGAAGGGGGGGGGGGCAGGGAATTGCAGGCAGCTGCTTTGTCTTTAAAACATGTTTCTCCTTATCTCATTCAAGGAAATATAATATTCTGCCTTTTTAATATTTCTTAGAATATTTCATTCTTCTAGGAGATGGTGGGTGCTAACTTTCTTACTCATGCATTCTATGTTGTCAATAAAAATAGTTGGCATATAGGAAGCTAATGAATGGCACTTTTTATTAAATGCAAAGTGTAATTAAAATTGCTTTGTTTGGCTAACAAAATTTCTCAGTACCACAAACCCTCTCTAGTTACACAAATATCACAGGAACCAGACTTCAGTACATATAACTTACTAACATACTTAACAACCATAACAAACACATTTATTATGGTTGAAAATTTAATTAAAGTCTACATCAGGATTAATAAGCATTTTGGAATGTAGGCCTCCTTCTTGAAGCTAGTTTGATTTTTAAATGGAAGAACCCTACAAATAATGTGATGCCTACAATTACTCAAACTGCCCAAGGAGCTACTGATACAGTTCTACATAGGAGTTATTGAGTCTGTCATCTGCACCTCCATAACTCTCTGGTTTGGTTCTGCAACCCAACAAGACAAACACAGACTTCAGAGGATAATCAGAACTGCTGAAAAAACAATTACTGCCAACTTGCCTTCCATTGAGGACTTGTACACTGCACGAGTCAAAAAGAGGGCTGTGAAAATATTTACAGACTCCTCGCATTCTGGATATAAATTGTTTCATCTCCTATCCTCAAAATGATGTTGTAGAGCACTGCACACCAAGACAACTAGACACGAGAAGTTTTTCCCCAAATGCCATCACTCTGATAAACAAATAATTCCCTCACCACTGTTAAAACATTCACTAAGGCTGCATTTCTATTACTATTAGTCTTCTTATCGTTCCTATCACCCATCTCCTCCCACATGACTGAAGGACTGTAACTTTGTTGCTTATATCCTTATGATTTATACTGATATTGATTGCTTCCTGATTGCTTATTTGTACCCTATGACTATCATTAAGTATTGTACTTTATGATTCTTGATGAATGTATCTTGTCTTTTTATGTACACTGAGAGCATATGCACCAAAGTCACCAAAGACAAAATCTTTGTGTGTCCAATCACACTTGGACAATAAAGAATTCTATTCTATTCTATTCTACTCTGCTGAGCAGTAAATTTATTCTTTAATACTGAATAGCATAAAATTCATCAGTTGAATAATCTAATGATCAAATATAGATTGATCTGCCAATGGTCTAATTTATTCAACTCACAAAAGTAAATTCTATACATACTGAAAAGTGTTAGAACCTTTGAAAAATATATCTTGGATTTAGAACTCAACCTCAAGAGTTGTATAATTTCATTCTCAACCAATGTCTCTCTGATGACTGGCAAAAATAAAATATTCTGTAATGGCTGGAAAGTAAAGTTTGGAGGCTTTTACAGAATGAACTAAAGATTAAGACTTAAGAAGGAAGAATATGAAGTTTGTTTGTTAGAATGAGATGTTTGTATAAATCGAATTATTTCATGGGCTTTTTGCTAACATTGAAATGTCAGTGGTTTATGGATTTACATATGAATAAATATTTGGTTATAGGAAGATGTACTGGTATGTATGTATGTATGTAACATTATAGGGTGTGGTGAATTATTACATTTGTGACAGTGGTGGGTTTCAAAAAAATTTGGAATCTATTCTGTGGGTGTGGCCTCCTTTGTGGGAGTGGCTTGCCGGCCATGTGATCTGGTGGGAGTGGCTTGCTGGCCATGTGTTTTCTTTCTTTCTCACTCTCTCACTCACTCTCTCTCTCTCTCTCTCCTTCCTTTTGTCTCTCTGTCTCTTTTTTCTTTTTTCTTTCAGCTCTCATTTTTTCTTTCTTTTTTCTTTCTTTCTTTATTTTTT
Source organism: Thamnophis sirtalis (assembly GCF_051295495.1). Lineage (NCBI taxonomy): Eukaryota > Metazoa > Chordata > Lepidosauria > Squamata > Natricidae > Thamnophis > Thamnophis sirtalis. The sequence goes on along the minus strand of NW_028261386.1, from coordinate 38,024,094 downwards.
CTTCCTTTCTTTCTATTTCTCTTTCTCTCTGTGTGTGAGTCTGTGTGTCTGTGTGTGTCTGTGTGTGGCTCTTTGCCTCTCCCTCCCTCCCTTTGTGTCTCTCTATGTGATTCTCTCTCTGTGTCTGTCTGTCTGTTTGTCTCTCTCACTCTGTGTGTGTATCTCCTCCCTCTCTCTGTGTCTGTGTCTGTCTCTCATTCCCTCTATCTCTCTGTGCCTCTGTCTGTCTCTATCACACACACACATAGACACAGAAACAGACACACACACACATATTGTGGTCACCTTGTTGAGTGTTCCAATCACATTTGAAACACTCAACAACTGGCCTGTATTCATGGTTTTTTGCAGCATTCCGCAGACATGGGAGCAAAATATATGGTTAAAAGTACCTGGCAGCAGTGTTCTTCCCTGGCGGGCTCCGCAGAACATCCCAAGACCAATGCCACCACATCTGCCCTCTTTGGGGACAGGTTCTCTTCAGAAGGATGAGGCCCCGCTGGTCCCCCTCATGTTCCTCGTGTTCCAGCCATGGCCCCATGCCATGGAGCAACTCCAGAGCCCATCTGTGACCCCTGTGGAAAACATATGCAAACACACACAGCCTGCACAATTACAGGCCCAGAGAGTGAATCCTCTACACAAGCCAGGGCGAATGAGAACAAGTTCTGAAGGCTCCGGGATGAGGGACGGAATCTTCGCCGTGGGCCAGTAAAGCTTCGTCTACCAGAGGCAACAGGACCAAAGCCCGTCTCCCAACTGGCCCTTCCTCCCTCTGAGGGCGAGGGACCCAGCTGCCCCGCTGCCTCTGGTTTCCTTCCGAGAGTCTCCACTCTCTGGGGCTGTAATTGTGTCGGCTGTGCTTGCGTGCTTATGTTTTCCACGGGGGTGACGGATAGGCTCCGGAATCGCTCCATGCCTTGGAAAACATAGGCGCGGGCGGGCAGCGTGGCAGCCGGGACAAGGGAGTGCAACCTGCGTGGCTTGTTCAAACAGCAAAAGAAGGGACAGGAGAGCAGTTCGGCTGTTTGAAAAGCCCCATGTGGAACTCCTCTCCTGTTCCTTCTTTTGCTCTCTGTACATGCAGTGCGGGTCGCACTCCCTTGTCTTTCATAGCTACCTCGTTTCCAATTGGGGTGGTGATCCATGGAGAGGGACAGAAAAAATCGATTTCTTCCCCCCTCCCCCAATTGGAAATGAGGTGGCTGTGAAAGAAAAGGGAGCGCAACCCCTTGTTCAAACAGCAAAAGAAAGGGACAGGAGAGGAGTTTAGTTGTTTGAAAAGCCCCACTTGGAACTTCTCTCCTGTTCCTTCTTTTGCTGTTTCTACATGCGGAGCGGGTTGCGCTGCCTTGTCAGCAAGGGCGCTTTGCAGCGACAGGCCAGGACCAGTATCGGCGTTCCCGGAAGTTAATTACTTCCGGGTTCACCGACCAACCGGTCCACAAGGACCGGCAAGGACCAGTAGGAACCCACTCCTGATTTGTGATGAACATTAGAAGCTAATTCTTTATTTCTATTTCCCTTTCTTCCATATTATTTTTCTGTACTCTGTATTTTTTCTGTATTTTATTCTCTGTTTACTTTCCCTTCTTTATGAGTTTAGTTTGTATTTTCTTTTAAGAAAGAATTGTTTTTTTAAAAAGTTTTGGCTTTGGCATTGATTTTTCATCTCAGAAGGGAGGCTATTTCAGTAGGACTAGATTGGCCTTTAAGAAAGTGTGTCTTCAAATCCTCAACTCTAACTTCCCAAGGGAGACAGCAACGTACTCTCCTGGATCGAAGGCATAGGACAGGCAAATTTTTCTCACATCTAAGGATAACAATTCCATGATTGTTAAGCAGTGTTTAATAATGAACAGTGTTAATGATGAGCAGTGTTAATAGGAAGAAGGATGAAAAAGAACAATCCATAAAAAATGTGCATTGGGAATGCTGGTGAACAATAACAGGGAGGGAGGAGGAAGATTCTTCTTGATAACTCGTCAAATAAGAAGGAAGCTTTAGAATTAGAAAGCATCATTTGCCCACTGCTGTATAATTAAGTGATTCTTATTTGACCAGGTATCATTGTTATGGGCCCAAATCAGCAGGAGTAAATACCTGAGAATTACCAGACTTGTGCAACAAAAGACAACTACTGTACTCAGTGAGATCAAAGTGTTAAACTTTCTGTATTTCTTTGCTGCCATTTAGGGGATGCCTATGTTTTTGTTGCTCTTTAGGATGGTGCTTCATCTTGCCAGTAAAGTTAACCCTGCTTTTACTGCATTAAAGAAAGCAAAATATTGTTGTTATTAGCATTTAAGAGGCACATGAACACCAGAATGTATTTCCAACCTGCAGTATTCAAGGGAAGCTACTATGCCGCCAAAATCAAGTCTTCAACTGCATGCTGTAATTTATTGTTCCTGTTAATTACATTTCCAGAGAATTGTGTGGTTGACTCATACTCATGGACTTTTTAAAAATAAGTTTGGTTTGGCTGCAATTCCATATATTTCTCTGCATTCTGTTTGTTCCAGATTTCTAATAGTACAAATGAATTTGATTTATTGTGGAAGAGCAGGGTGCTTAGAAAAATTGCAGGTATCTGTGCTATCTTCTTCAACTTTTATTTGAGCCTTTCCCTAGAATTTGTGATAAAGCGACAGTCTTTGAAACAAATGGGAGAGAAAAACAGAGAAATCATGTGCATGTTGGAAGTTCTGCAGCCAGCAACAGAGAAAACAGTCAAACAAATGAAGGCCATTTTCCTCTACAGAGACTGGAGGGCCCAGAGGAAAATAAAGAGGCAAAACAAAGGACAATACAATGTGAGGAGGTGCAAAGAACTTTATATGCTGCCCATTAATGGAAAAGAAAAAAGCAGAAGAAATTACACAGAGAGGAATTAAGGCAGAATATGAACATTTTGCATCTGAGCAGCAAACTTGAGTGTTCAGATTGGTTTTATAATCTTCACTATTACAGTGAGATGCAGTGAATTTTTATTTAATTCAGGACCACTGTTTCTAAATGTGCATCCATCTGCAAAATTAGTGTATTTAAACATTATCCTTACTTTCTGTAGCTTCCTCTTCTGGAGATATATTGCTTATCTTGGGGTAGAATGTAAGAAGCCAGAACATTTCTATTCAGAGTACTAAGAAATGTTGAAAAATCTTCTATTGTTCAGACATTTCACAAACAGAAAACTATAACAGAGGTTATTCTTTCCCTGATTGTTGCATGAATCTGATTCGCACTATACATAATGTGTAGTGTAATACATAATGTGATTTGTCTGGTTTTGTATGAACCTCCATTGTGATTTGTAAATGACTATTTGGGGGTTAGTATGTTTTTATGAACCTAATCATTTAAAATTCATTCAGCAGACCATGTTTCCATATGAGCTCATTCAAAACATAAACATTCATTGAACAATCTTTCCTGCAAATTGCTATGGTGAGATACAGTAATTCAGGATTAACAAACTGTAAAATCTGGTGACACATCAACCCCACAGATGATTGTTATATCATGTTGTGTCACATTAATAATCAGGAATGAAGAAACAGATCACTTAAGGAATGCTAGATAGCATTTTGCATTTGAGATAGAAATATATTTTTTTGAAGTCACTGCAGGCTATTCTCTAGCTTTTTTAGTTAACATACTTTTGGGTATGTCTCATGGACCTAATGGCTGGACCTTACACAAAAGATTCTCTTCTCATTGCAAGATTCTATTATTCCAGTCATCAGAAAGGTCGAATGGGGTTTAATTCTTAGCAAGATTATGAAGCAAAACTGTCACCACTATATCTGTATATCACCATGACACTAAAGCAATTCCCATTACCTCCAGATAAATATTTGTACTTTGATAAGCAAAACTACCCAAATCATAGCCCAAATGATGTTTCTATTGGCATGTATTTATGATGGTTGCAGTATCCTTTGGCAATGTGATGCTTTTGTGACTTTCTGACAAGCAAAGTCAATAGGGAAGCCAGGTTCACTTTACAACCACGTTACTAACTTAACAGCTGTGGCAGGAAAGGTCATAAAATATGGCAAAACAACTGTCAGAAATTTTGGGCTCAATTGTGGTAATAAGTCGAGGACTATCTATACCGGTGGTAGTCAACCTGGTCCCTACCGCCCACTAGTGGGCGTTCCAGCTTTCATGGTGGGCGGTACGGGTTTTGTCCAATATTGAAACACTTTCCTTTTTAAAATTTAATTGACTTCCCTACTTTATAAATCACCATTACTGTGGAACCGGTGGGTGGTTAGAAAATGTCACTACTAACCTCTTAATACAAAAGTGGGCGGTAGGTATAAAAAGGTTGACTACCCCTGATCTATACTGTGACATTATACTGTATAATGCAATATATGATAGCATCCTAAGTTAGCCAAATTCAGCAACTTTTGATTGAAACAACCAACAAGTGCTGGAAAATGGAGCACATAATTTTAGTGTAAGGAAGGCAGAGAGCAAGTTTTCTAAAATCTAATCACTTTCTCACTAAAGGCAAAGGCAATCTGGGAGAAAACTGCTTTGAAAGAAAAAGTCAGTTGAATGTCAAAATCAGGTATGGGTCTATATAGATAGATATCTGGCTGATCTTATAAGGGGGTTGTCTGACTCAGCAACTGTAAGTGATATACATTATGCAATTTTTCAGGACCAAGGATAGCAAAAAGGCAACTCATGTTGTAGAAACTAAAAAAACAATATAGTCTTCCTTTAAGAGATCCACTACACTGAAGTCAGAAGAGAGAAAACAATATACCAGTAACCTTAAATTTTATTTCTCCATAAAGGAAATCCTTGATCCTTCTGTACAGGAGAAAATTGTGGGCTAGGTGCTTGATGTGAGAAACTTATTCTGAATCCATATATATAATACTGAATAAGATGTAGACGTTTAATAGTATTTTAGACATCCAGAAAAATTTGTTGAATTCAGATAATTCAATACATATTTTCAACCATTTAGGTAGCAAAAGGGACATCATGTAATTTCAGGAAAAGGCACCGTCACTTAAGACTGCAGATAGATGCTACATTTATGTTTTTGTGCATTAAAAGCACCTCTTTGCAACTGCATCCACAGTGGTACATAGGCCTAATACTTGCAACCTATGCACAGAGTAGATGGGGAAAAAAACAAATACAACTATCTAGATTCAATTTTTCTGAATTCTTAACTCGTTCAAGGATGATTGTTTAGTAAAGGATATGCATGGCTTCCGTCCATTTCTGCAATGAAATGATTTGGCAAGGAATTTTTTTTCCATGCATAACCTGGCCCTGTTGGATCATGACAAATAGATTGCTGTGGTAGCCTTTTGCTATAAGCGGGTGAATTTTGAAATTGCATTCCACAACTAAATATTGAGCAAGCATTCCAGAAGAATGAATAAATAATTTATTTAGACTTTTTAAAGACATAAAGCCTAAACATAATTAAATCATTATTCTTTTAAATTCATCTCAAAGGGACACACAAATAAAATCTAACAGATAGCAAAATAAAATAACCAAATAATAAATGTAAATATTTTGTCCTTCCAAATGGAATGGAATTTTGCCTGACAGTTTTATGGTTTATTCTTTATAAATAAGAATTATTGGCCTCATTTTCTATTCTCTGGAATGATAGAAAACAAATTTGTTCCCTTTTCTGAGTGAAATGTCTTTAGATATTTGAAGACAATTTAATATTTTCTTCTTCAGAGTAAACAGATACATATTGTTCAATTGCTCTTCATAAGACTTGACTTCCCAACACTGAGCATCATTATGTAGTTTCCACTTTTCTCCTTAGAAAGATAATCTTGGAAAGGCTTAAGATGGTAAATAACGAAGAAGAACTAAGGAAAATGTATGCTTACGGTTGGAGAACATATAAAATCAAATCTTTATTATGGTCATAGACTAACCTAAGGGGATATTTTTATGCCTATTCTCCTCATGAGATATGATTTTTGATCCACGATCTCTAAAAAAGTGAATTATTGTGCAATTATAATAAGGAAATAAGCAATCCCTTGCTAGAAAAAAGTCCTGGCCCATCTAGTCCAATAGTTTGTTTTCACAGTTGCCAGGGTTCCAACGGATACCCTAATTAAATCATGAGCTTCGAGCCAAGCTTCAAAAGAAATCCAGTTATTTATTAGGAGCAACATGTCTGCACATACCCAAATGAAGCCAGCTCTGACCCCACATAATTTATGGCCCAACAGGGTGTGTCATAAATCACACTCTAATGGAGCACTTTCACGGGCTGCAGAGATTATAGCCCTCTGGCTGTTGCAGGTAACCTGGGATACAGCGTTGAGAAAGGTATGTATGGAATGTGCTTCTGGTTTTGGCTGCCGTGCTGCTCCATCAGTTTTCCCCCTCTATGGCAACTCGAGAGCAGGCCAGGGATGCTTTGCGAGTTGACAACAGTGGCCAACCAACTGCACATGGGATCTGCTAGTCTCCTGGCAGATGTTCTTCAGAAGTAGTCACACTGACATCAAATAGCTATTGATTTTCTTGACTTCCCATGAATTGTTCCAACTCTTTTTTGAAGCCAGTCAAACTGGCAACAAGCGCCATAGCTTATGGAATTTCCTTGAAAACACATGAAACCATACGTTTTCAAGGAAATTCCATAAGCTATGGTGCTGGTTCAAAGCAACATAACAGGAGCACTGTTCAAAAGCTACCTTTCAGGGGTGGGTTCTGGCAGGCACTACTGCCGGTTCACTCATGCGCAGTACAAGGAAAATTGTTCTGCACATGTGCAGAACCAAAAAACAAGATGGCGGTGCCTATGGCGCTGCCTGGAGAACCAGTTTGGGGGTGGGGCAGGCCTGGGTTGCTGCTGGTTTCAGCAACCCAGGCTGCCAAACAATTACCGATTCGGCCAAACTGGTCTGAACTGGTAGGAACCCACCACTGCTATCTTTACACTGGTTGCTTCCACATGGTAGCTCATTACAGAACTGGAGAGGAGATTAAATATTTGATTATATGATATCAGCTACATTTAAAAAAAAAATCAAATATACTGGCACAAACTTACTAATTTAAAGAACTTCAAACTTTCAGGATTCAAAATTCCAAGGATACCATGTTCTTTCACACTTTATTTCTGAGAATGAATGTATAATAAGCATAGCAATTGCCCAATTCTTCATTTTTATTTCACAAAATAGTTGTACAACTGCGTCACAATGATTGAGGAATTCAAGAAGATTAAAATGCATTTGAATGAACAAATCTATTCACAACATAGTTACTAGGTTTAATCAAAACAGAGTCTACTTTCTGCCATAGGAAACAGCATTTTTAAAGTACTTTTACTTTCCAAGGGTTGTAGCATTATAACATGGCAATTTTCTGCTTTAAAAAAAATGTTGGAGATATTTATGTGCAGTATAAACCAGCAAAGGGATTAGAACACTTATTTAGGGCTTATTTCAAAATGATACTTGCAAAACCATGTGATTGAAAATTACAAACTGTCACTGAATTTTACTAGTATTTTGTGCCTTTGGTGTCTGCAAAATGCGCTTGAGTTCATTTAAATATGTTTTGCTTTAGCAAGGTATATTGCATAAACTTCAATTAGTTGGATTTATACAACATGCTTGATCCAAACCAACAAAACATATGAAGACCAAGAACAACATATCTAGGGTAGAGTGGATTTGATTTTAACATGACTAATATCCTTAGAGTATAATTGCTACCATGCAGACATGAATATGCAACTAAATGAAAACTGGAATCATTCTAGCTTTGAAGTGAGTATGCATTCGGGGACACTATAGTGGCCCAGAAAAGCGATTACTTCTTTCCCTATGAGAAACAGAGGCAGAGAGAAAGAGAGAAGCTGAGAAAGGCTTTAGAGAAGGCTTTTTAGGGCTTCTTAAAAGCTCTTAAAAATCCTTAACAGAAAACTTGTGTTGTGAATGTAGTTTATATGGTAGACTAACAATGCACATTTCCACAAATGAGATACGGTCCTTTATCAAATACAGACATGGACTACTCTAGTCCCTTCCTCTATTAGGCACAGAAAAGAGATGGCTGTTTTAAAATGAAATCAAATTCAGCAGAACCCTAGAAGGGAAATGCTGGTAAAGAGCAGGCTTTTCTTATCTCCCCAGAAGCCACTGATTAATGCATTAGAAGTTTTAAGAAACTAGAGATAACCAAAGCACAGGAACACTTGCTTCAGGGGACTTCTATTTTGTAGAAATATTTTTAAAAACACAAGTACCCAGGAATTTCCATTTTAAAATTATCTGTTTACTGTGATGCTTTGCCGTTCTGAATCCATTATAGAATTGTGTGTTTAATTGCAGTTCTCCATCAAATCTCAGGCTATGTTCATGAAGTTATATTTCTCTATCTTTCTTGTAATAATGTAACAATAACTTGAAACATCTCTTAAAAATTTCTCAGATTCCTGAAGAAAAGGCAGTATTTCTGGCAGACTGTGCCTGTGCATTCAGTTTCCCTTGGTTTTGTGGGCTTCCAGTTCAGGATTTAGTGATGTAAATGTCTTGCGATAGCTTTCCATAAAGGAAGTGAAGGGACATAAAACAGCTAGATCTAACATTAATCACTTTTAAAAAAACATTTTTTATTGTTGGCCCAGATTTGCTTTCCTATGTAATTCTCACTAGTATCTCTATTGTGATTTTATTTTCATCAGCCTGCTATTTCAACTGTAACTTGAAAGCTGATTATATATTCAAATGCCTTTATATATTTACAGACTTCTAAAGTTTACTGAAGTTGTATGTTATTGATAGTTATGGAGAATCTCTTTTTTATTCATGCACAAAAAAAGCCAGTCTGGAGACTACCATATTTTTCGGACTATAAGATGCACTTTTTTGTCTCTCAAAAGGGGGTGAAAATGTCTGTGTGTCTTATAAACTGACCTTTTTCAGGCCTTTTTTCCACCCATTTTTCAGCTTTTTTCCGGCCATTTTTTAGGCTTTTTTCGGCCCATTTTTGAGTTCTTTTGGGCCCATTTTTGAGGCTTTATGCCCCATTTTTAGGCTTTTCTTGGCCCATTTTTTTGGCTTTTTTCGGCCCGTTTTTCCAGAAGAAAATGGACCAAAAAAGCCTCAATAACGGGCTGAAAAAAAGCCTCAAAAACAGGCCACAAAAGTTCCTTGAAATGAGCCAAGAAAAGCCTCAAAATGGGCAGAAAAAAGCCTCAAAATCCCCCCCCCCAATAGTTGGCCAGAAAAGACCCTAAAATGGGCAAAAAAGCCTTGATAATAGCTAAAAAAAGTTTGGAAAAGAGCCAAAAAAGGCCCATAAAAAGGCCCAAAAATTAGGCACGCAGAGGCAAAATACCTCTGTTTTCCTCTTATAAATTTATGTGTGTTTTATAATCTGAAAAATACGGTAAATACACAAGACAAATTTGACTAAATATATAGGTTTCTGTGATCCAGTTCCAAGATGTATATCTAAAGATAAAAATAAAATCTAAAACATTCATCGAAAAATACAAAAATTGTGTTTAATAAGTGCCTTTTGTCCTACATTTCTTTGCCCAAAGAAAATATTTGAAAGGAAATAATATTTTTATTGTAGTAGAGCAGAATCATATTTCTGGTGGAGTCACAAACACGTTTTTATACTGCTAAATTTCTTGGCTAACAAATGAAAGTAAAACTCAGGCTAAATCAATGTTACTAGCTTACAAAAAATAGTGTAAAATACTACTTTTTATAATGCTGTAATATTAAATGGCATTAAATTAAGTACATCATTCAGGCAGGAAAATTATTTTCCCCCAACTCTGCTGAAAGTTGTTCTTTCAGAGATACTATGTTTCCCTGAAAATAAGACAGGGTCTTATTTTCTTTTGACCCCCAAAATAAGCACTTGGGCTTATTTTTGGAGAGGTCTTATTATTTTTGAGTTGTGGGAGGGTGGTCACCTCATGGCTGCTGCTGCATTGCAATATTTTTGGAAAGGGCTTATTTTCAGGAGAGGGCTTATTTTAACGCATACGCTCAAAAGCCGTATTCGGCTTATTATTCAGGGAGGTCTTATTTTCAGGGAAACAGGGTAGAAACAGAAACTATTAATTTGAGTTCTGGAGTACAGCATTGAATTTGTGGCAGATATAATGGCTGTAAAAGGTGGACCATAAGAAAGGCTGAGCGCCAAAGAATTGAGGCCTTTGAACTATGGTGCTGGAGAAGACTCCTGAGAGTCCCTTGGACTGCAAGGCAATCAAACCAGTCAATCCTAGAGGAGATCAACCCTGACTGCTCTTTAAAAGGCCAGATCCTGAAGATGAAACTCAAATACTTTGGCCACCTAATGAGAAGGAAGGACTCACTGGAGAAGAGCCTAATTCTGGGAAAAACTGAAGGGCAAAAGAAGAAGGGGATGACAGAGAATGAGGTGGCTAGATGGAGTCACCGAAGCAGTAGGTGTGAACTTAAATGGACTCCAGAGGATGATAGAGGACAGGAAGGCCTGGAGGAATGGTGTCCATGGGGTTGCGATGGTTGGACATGACTTTGCAACTAACAGCAACAATTAACTTCTTCCAAGCTTTATGATCCTGAAGTACAACACTTCTGTTAGGGAAATGTGCACCTAGTCCACTATTTCACAATCTGGACAACTTTAAGATGCTGGCTGGACAATTTTGGACATTGAAATCCAGACATCCAGAGTTGCCAAGCTTGAGAAATGCTGCTCTAGTCGAACATGCATTTATTAGAAAAGAAGTCTGATAAAAATCAGATTTACCTCCATGGTTTATCCATTGATAGGCATCTGTTTTCCAAGCAAATCAACATTTAATGTTATGTAGCAATGTTACAAAATAGGAATGACCTCTCTTACTGTGATAATATAGTTGCTTAGGCACATTGTCCACAGAAGGATCTTATATTCTCCTTTCTTATAGGTTTTTTTTTTTTTGGAATGCAGGTAGTCTTGTTAAAGGCAGGCTATCTATATGTACAATATGCTGCATTGGGTCACAAAGAGTAGGTTGAAGCTAGATGGGGTATAAAGTGTGGCTGGAGCAACAATAATTGATAGATAGGTTACACTGCTATTCTCCCCTTCTTTGAAGGGCTTCGGGTCATCTAAAGGTGTGTTAGGATAGAAGCAGAAAGGCTACATGCCAGCAATGCTGAAAAGAAGTGGACAATATTAATTCGGGTGAGAAAGCCAAGCCATGCTTGATGCCATTCTTATGTAATTCTAGAGTCTTTGACATGGGAGCCAATGGTGAAACCAAACGAAAATTTCTGATGAAAAATTGTTTTTCCTCCCACGCTGAACCAACTTTCTTTAAAATTCATAAACTGATACAAAGATGGTAATTTTGGAAACATGTTTAGCTTGGAAGGTGCGATCGAGATACTCGGACATCTCAACCTCCACTGTTATGGTCTGAGGCCCTTGTAGCCTTTGTACCAGCATGAGTTCTCCAGTCTGTCTGTCCGAGCGTTGCATCACAAAATGTCCTCGGCTGTTTCCTCCTATAATTCCAAACCGCAAACTGTCAGGACCTGGTCGTCCAGGTGCCGAAGCAGTTGCCATGCGGAAGAGAGGAGTGGGAGTGGCAAGATTGGATGGCAGAGGGAGATAATGGAAGGAGATTGTCTTGGGGGCTTGATGGCATGGTCTGCTGTCCATAGGACATGGATTCCGTTCACATTGACTGTGAAGAAAAATAAAGTAAGCAACAATATAGGATTTGGTTAAGAAGAAGTATTCAAATGTATAATTTGAAAATAGCTATTATCATTATCAATCATTACCATTATCATCATGGTGTGTCACACAGCCTGCCAGATGTTCAGACTGGATTTGGCACTTTTGTCTACCTGTCCTGTTGAAGGGCCTGGGATAGGCAGATGTGGATGTTTGATGATGTTACAGATACCGCCACAGGATGTAAGCCATTCCGAGTAAAGCTACCTTTTGTCATCAACTGATGGTGAATTTGCCAATGCCGATGGTATTCAAGTGGTGCTCCAGTTGTTTTTGGATTGTACCTAAGATGCCTATCACTATTGGTACTACCTTTGCTTACTTTTGCCACAGTCATTCTATTTCTACTTGTACGTCTTTCTTTTTTGACATCTTCTCCAGTTCTTTTTTTTTTCTATTCTGCTGTCTCTAGTTACTGCCATGTCCACTATCCAGACTATTTTGTCTTTCCTGTTGACAATTGTTAGATGTGGGGTATGATATGGCAGGTGCCTGTCTGTTTAAATTCTAAAGTCATCCAAGAAGCTTTTTCACTTTCCAGGTATCCATAGACATTTGGGAAGTGATTTGGCATTACCTCCTTTTTTAGGGCTAAGAGAGAATGACCAGCCCAAGGTCACCCAAGTGTTTTCATGCCTAAATCAGGATTGAAACTCATAGTTTCACCAAACTAACTCGATTTTTTTTTAGTGGAGGATACCTTTGAATCACTGTTTACTCCTGGTCTCTGCCAGGATTAGTCTCTGCAGTTATTTTAGCAAACTTTCAGAAGTAGTTTGCCACTCCTTTCTTCCTAGGATGGAGAGAGAGTAACTGGCCCAAGGTCACCCAACTGGCTTTATATCAAAGGCAGGATGAGAACTTATGGTCTTCTGGTTTCTAATGCAATACCTTAACTACATCAAAACTGGTTCTTTTATGCCTTTATTAGGACTACCTAAATGGACATAACAATGAGAAATAAAAAAGAAGCAGGAAAGTTCAAGAATTACAATTTTAACTTTTTCTGCTTCCTTATCCCTTCCTTTTCATATAACTTTGATGGTGAGTTATGTAGTACTTGAGAGCTTTCATGTTTCTTTAGCCTTGAGAACAGAAGTTGGATGTGTCGAAGGTCTTATTATAACCAGGCATAGCATGTAGCTAGTCATTAGAAATAAATGGGGATAATGTTTCTCCTTATTATCAAAACAGAAACACAGCCCCCTTTATATTGAACTTTGTAAATAGGGAATATACTTCTGCCAGATGTTATATTTTTGGATTAGCAGACATAAAAGCAGACTTTGTTTACAAGATTTCCCAACTAGCAAAGGAATTTATGTGTGCAAAACTATTTCCATCTGTGGAATGGCAGCAATAGTAGATTAAAATATTGAGATAGGAATAAAAAAAAGATCTATTTGGATAAAATTTGAACATATGATTGTGCCCTTCCTTTAGGAATCCATGGGTACCAGTGAATGGATAAACATTTGTATTTATCTGAAAGGAAAACAACGTCCTCCCCAACTCCAAATATTTTATATTTAGAATTAGGAAACTGTCCAATTTCATTAAGAATACAACAGTGGGGGCAGAAAAATTCTCTCTAATAACCTCTTTTGTGCAGTAATTCTAAATTTGGAGGACCTTTAAGGAAATATGGTTGCTGGGGTGCTACACATCTCCATAACATTTGTTTTCTTCTCTGGCTCCATCTATATATAGATTTCTTTCAGTATATCAGAATAAAATGGTCTAAAATAATTGCATACAATTATTACACATCACATTAAATTTGAATTCTTGTTACATGAACAATTTTATTTCTGGCCTAATAACACAGGTTTTCTAAGATAGCAATGATTTATAGTAAAAGAAGAAAATGAAGTTATTTTAAACCCAGTTGAATCATAAGATTAGCTTTCTCATCCAAATCAATGAAGCTTAAAGGTATCTTACATTAGCCAGTTTGTAGCAAAGATGCTATCAAAACTTAAACAAAGCTGCATTTTCTCAATTGGCTAGAATGACTCATTAAGGCATGATATATATTTTGGCCACATATCAAAGAAGACATAACAAATAATCTCACTGACCAGAGGGACAATATTTATACTGAATAAACCAAGATACAAGTTGTAAATTTTTCTGGTCTATGATCAAACAAGCAAAAATAGCTTCACCATCAAGTTATTAATTTTAATCTTTGTTTTACAAGGCATTTCACAACCCATAATCACTATGGATTTCCTGACCAGTAATGATTTCCTCTTTACTGTATTTTTTCTGTTATTGAAGAACCCAACTGACAATCAGAGGTTATCATGGTAGAGCAGATAATGCCACACATTCTTTCTTCTTTCTTTTAAATTCTTTCTAGAATTCTCCAGCCAGCATAGCTACTGTATGCTGGCTGGAGAGTTCTGTGAGTTGAAGTCCACAAGTCTTAAAGTTGCCAAGTTTGGGGACCTCTGTTGTCATTCAAGGAACTATAGCTCTGACAAATCTCAGAAGAGCTGCTGAAAGTGAAATTAAATAATATCTTCAAAAAGTGGGATACATAGCAGCCTTTTCTTATTATCTGCTGATGCATGAGAATTACATTTTGACACTTTAAAAATGCCAAAATTACATCCCTATGAGGTATTGAAATCATAATGGAAATTATAAATGATGCCAGTTTCATGCTAAAACTTCAGTCAGAAGTGAACCAATGGAGAAGCTTTAAGTGGTTAGTCACCATTTAAAAGCCACTACTAAATAATGGTGTTTTGAATTATTTAACAGGAGGAGGGCATATGATAGTTGTATTTTTATAATGCTAGCCAGTTGTTACAGAAAATATACACTTTTAAAAAAATGGATTAATGCAGATTTCTGTTGTGGAAGCAATTTTTGTTTCTCAGTGATTGAAAACAACTGGAGTTGTAATTTAACTCATCTGAAAGGCATCATGTTGGGGGAAAACTGATTTCTTATTATAGCAATATCAATAGTACTGAGACTTATGTATCATTCCATAGTGCTTTACAGCATTCTGTAAGCATTTTACAGAATCAGCATACGTATCTCCCCCAGCAATCTGGGTCCTCGTTTTACTGACCTCAAAAGGATGGAAGACTGAGTCAACCTTGAGCTGATCAGGATCAAACTGGTTGTGGGCAGAGTTTGCCTGCAATACTGCATTCTAACCATTGCACCACCTGGGCGTTTTGGTGGGAGGGTGATGTTACTTACAAGGATGATGTTTTCACATAGCTGACATTTCCACCAGTCTGGGGACACTCTGGCTTGACACACTGAAAGCTTCCTCCGATGTTAATGCATGTTGTTCCCCTAATGCAGCTGTGCAATGAAAGTGCACATTCATCTATATCTGCAAGGTAAACAGAAGAGTGAGTGATAGAGAAATAGATTCAACTCTTTTGAGGTTGGCAGACAGTCAATTCAAACAGAAACACAGAAGCTGCCTTATGTGGAGTCAGATTAATGGTCCATCAATTTTTGTAGACTCCATATTGATGGGGTGGATTCCAGTGCAAGAATTCCAGAATTCTTGCACTGTCCTATATGGAGCTGCCAAAGACTAAGCCTGAGACCTTTTTGATGTAAATCCATAGAAATCAAATATATGATCTGCTACTGGACCATGGCTGAGAATTTGCTGCCAAAATTTCCATTGCCATACCTAAACAAGAGCATATTCTGTGTGAATGGACAAGTAGCTACCCTGTTTACCCGGATGATAAGTCCAATAAGTCCAATCGGGCTTTTGAGCGCATGTGCTAAAATAAGCCCTCCCCTAAATATTACAACGCAGCAGCAGTACGAGGTGACCATGCTCGCTGCCTCCGGCACCTCAAAAATAATAAGACCTCACCGAAAATAAGGCCAAGCGCTTATTTGGGGGGATCAAAAGAAAATAAGACCCTGTTTATTTTGGGGAAAACACAATAACCTCCTCTCCTCTGCCCTCTTCAGTACAGAGTATTAGATATCCCCACACCATCCAGTGAAGATGATCTCACTACTTCCTGAGGCAGTTCATTCCACTTTCATACATCCCCTTTTCAAGAACAAGACTAATGCTCAAGTAAAGTTTTATTACAGTTAAGTGACCTAATTGTTTATCACATCATCACCGTTAAACGCCGGTCAGAGAATTCAGAATCACCAAACTTCTACTATCTGGAAAAGCACCTTGGATAGATCTAATGGCATTTTTCTATTTTTGTTTTGAACTGCATACTTTAGATACTATTGCTTTTAACTGTACTTGTTTCCTCATTTTATTTGACTTCTATGGATTTTATCTGAGCATTGCTGAAACCCCCTTGAAATCTATTCTTTTTGTAGCTTCACTTTTTCCACATCAAGGCTGTAATTGGCCTCTGGGTGAAGTGCTAGGGGCTGCAATCCATAGAAGTGTCTGTGTGAGCAAAATTAAAACTAAATTCAGGATAACTAATAGGATTCCTCACTCACCAATTATTATTCATTTAATTTTTCCCCTCTCTGATTTAGACAATCTTTGGATGTCTGTGGGACTTCATCTAAATGTTATGAGCCATAAGTTGCATTAAGATGTGCACTTTAGTTTTATATCAAAGCAAAACATCTTAGCATTACATAAGAAATACATAGTTTTCTAAGAATAGTAATAACTTTAAGTAATGGAAAAAATGCAGCAGGAGGCAGCAGGGTAAGTTTACATAAGATTGCTTCCTTATTAACCTATTTATACCAGAGAGTCCCAAATTTTAAGGCTAGCAAAAATATTTGGTCTTTTAAGAGCTTATTGTTGAGAATCTTTTGAAGTTGTGCAGTTTATGGTGCGTAGGTAGTAGCTTAGGGGCATCTTCAGAGGGGTGAAAAGCATCAAAATGACAACAGTGATGTGATTAAATTTCTACTTTTTTAATGTGTTGCACACATACAAAAAGTAGGTGGTGATTCGATTGCTCAGTCACAGCTGCCAAATTAATAATTTTTATTCTCGGTGGATTCTCTCGGAAGGCTTGCATGTTCAGAAGTGGCTGCCAGGGTGGATGTGGGCAACCACAAAGCACTTAGATATGCAGAAGAAACATGGATCCTGTAACCATTGTTCTTTAACATGTCGGCAATCATTTGTGTGTTGTTGTTTTTTTAAGAAGATGAATATTGTTCCATCTCATCATGCTGTGACTATCCACCATTTTATTTTTGAGAATGGCTGGGAATTCAAGGTATTCTTAGGAATAAAGATGCTTTCTTAATAAAATGAAAAATGCTACATTCAGACTTACATGGAGCAGGAGCATTAAAAAGAAAATCAGGATGGTAGTCCAGCCCCTTTTTGCATATGCCATATATATTTGATTTGATTTGATTTTAAGTTTATTTATATGCCGCCCTTTTCCCTGGGGGGACTCAGGGCGGCTTACAACTCAAAGGGGGGGAAGCAAACATTTAACACGTAAACAATACATAATTAAAAGCACAACATTCATACCATTCGGGTGGGTTACAATCTTTAGCCCCAGGCCTGACGGGATAGCCAGATTTTAAGGGCTGTGCGGAAAGTCTGGAGGGTGGTGAGGGTACGAATCTCCACGGGGAGATCGTTCCATAAGGTCGGAGCTGCCACCAAGAAGGCTCTCCTCCGCGTAGTTGCCAGTCGGCATTGACCGGCAGATGGAACTCGGAGGAGGCCTAGTCTATGGGATCTAATCGGGTCGCGTGGAGGTAATTGGCAATAGGCGGTCTCTCAAGTACCCAGATCCACTACCATGAAGGGCTTTATGGGTGACAAGTAGCACCTTGAAGCGTATCCGGAGATCGACAGGTAGCCAGTGCAGCTCGCGGAGGATAGGTGTTATGTGGGTGAAGCGCAGTGCACCCACAATCGCTC
This sequence comes from Thamnophis sirtalis, assembly GCF_051295495.1. Classification (NCBI taxonomy): domain Eukaryota; kingdom Metazoa; phylum Chordata; class Lepidosauria; order Squamata; family Natricidae; genus Thamnophis; species Thamnophis sirtalis. The sequence goes on along the minus strand of NW_028261386.1, from coordinate 38,006,450 downwards.
GCGTGGCCACATTCTGGACTAGCTGAAGTCGCCGAATACTCTTCAAGGGCAGCCCCATGTAGAGCACATTGCAGTATTCCAGCCTAGAGGTCACAAGGGCACGAGTGACTGTTGTGAGAGCCTCCCGGTTCAGGTAGGGGCGCAACTGGTGCACCAGGCAAACCTGGGCAAATGCCCCCCTAGTCACAGCTGACATGAAGTATGAAAAAAGTATTCAAGTATTTTCATGAAGTATTTTCATACATGAAGTATGAAAAAAAAAGAGTGGATCTTTGTATGGTAACAGATTGCACCTTGACATTTTTACCTTCCCATGGTCTCCTATAGTATGAAATCCAAAGCACTTTTCAATCAATTTTCAAAGCTTGTACTATATTACTATACATGATGTAGGCATACATGTACATAGGAAAAAGCAGATTGAGACAGTTGAATCTTATGTATGCAAAGTGATGACACCGTGGGATGATTTTCTATGCATGAGAGAATGAATATAAGAAAAACCTGGCTGGCGTTTTGTTCAGCCAGTAAGCAGCCTGATCAGAAGTTGAATTCAGCAGGTTATGACTAATTTTAGAGAACCGGTAGCGGAAATTTTGAGTAGTTCGGAGAACCAGTAAATACCACCTCTCACTGGCCCCGCCCCCATCTATTCTCTGCCTCCCGAGTCCCAGGTGATCGGGAGGGAATGGGGATTTTGCAGTAACCTTCCTCTGGAGTGGGGAGGGAATGGAAATTTTACAGTATCCTTCCCCTGCTATGCCCCACCAAGCCACGGCCACCAAGCCATGTCACACCTACCAAGCCACGGCCACAGAACCGGTAGTAAAAAAAATTGAATCCCACCACTGAGCCTAATGTCATAAGCAGAGGAATAGATGTATATAGTTACTCAAGTAACTTATTAAACCACCAATTGATGACAGAGAATGTCTTTATTTAACTATTTTGTATGTAATATATGTATTTCTTTTATCCATCCCAAAACTTTTATGACATAATTCTAGGAGATAATTCAGCTCTTGTATAGTATTATGAAAAAAGGGGAAGAAATTTTCCTTCTTCACTTTTTCTACCCAGTACCCATTTTACTGATCTCTCAAGCTAACTCTGTTTTAGTGTAAGATGAAGGTACTTCTCTGCTAAAATTAATATCATATCACAATTCAGTTTTTAGTCATCTGTATCCATTTGAGTTTCCTCTCAACACTTTTTGTTTCTACTGTAAAAATACTTTACCAAGGAAAGGTGTAGAGATTAAAATGGTTTTCTCAAGTGATTGCTAAGAACTTTAAAGCTGGTTAAATTCAGGCCTTTCTCATTTAAGACTCAGACTCATTTAAATGAAGAAACTGAATCAACACTAAGATTAACTCATTTCTGTCATCATTCAAAGTCAATTTTCTATAGAAGCCCAGGAATTGAGCACATACTTCATGGTACAATGTCCCTTTTTGGGCTGAGACAGCTCTTGGCACCTCACCACCATACCTTCCCACATACCTTAACTGCAATACAACAAATATTTTATTTGAGGGAATTCTTCTGTCAGCATTCACACCTAGCATTTCACATTATGGTGCATCACAAATGTCTTATCTGTAGGAAATCTGATGCCCAAACTGTTGTATTTTAACTAGGCATCAAATCCACATCAAAATGCAGGAAATCACAGAAGTCTGCGAACTATGATAATGGAAAGTCAAGATGGCAAAAGTTTTTATGGGGATTGCAGCCCTCCTTTCATTCTTGATATGGTTTATATCCCATTTGGGCATCAACATTGTGAGACAACAGGCTGCCTACAAATTGGCCAGAAGCTGTTTTACTGTAGCTCTGTCTCTTTAAGTTAAGCCCTCTTCCTAGGCAGCTCAGCAACTGTTGGTTATAAAAGCTGAGCAGAGAGGCAGTTCCCGGTGTTAAAGAGAGAGGGAGGGAGGAAGGGAGAAGGGAGAAGGGAGAAGGGAGAAGGGAGAAGGGAGAAGGGAGAAGGGAGAAGGGAGAAGGGAGAAGGGAGAAGGGAGAAGGGAGAAGGGAGAAGGGAGAAGGGAGAAGGGAGAAGGGAGAAGGGAGAAGGGAGAAGGGAGAAGGGAGAGGTGTGTTTGTGAAGCTAATTCTCTCCAGCAATGGGACTTGGAGTAGTAACTGGAATGGTAGAAGGAGGTGTAGTAGAAGGGGAAGGAGTGGAGTATGTGAGCACTGACAACTAGACTTTGAAAACTTGTGTGTATGTGTTACCAGGTACCTGTGTGGTTGTATTGACTCTTGGATTTTGGAGCCCACTAACTGGGGTACAGGTAAAAGAACCTGTGATAAAGTGGTTATAGCAATGGGATATCCAAAGAAGGTGGGATATCCAAAAAGTAGGATATTCATAAAAAGTGGGACATTAACAGAAGGTGGTAAGCCCACAAGTGTGGGTGGCTTAGACTGTTTTAAACACTTTCATGAAAAAATAAACTTTGGCTAAGAAAGTACTTTGGCAAAGTAAAAGTATTGGCCCTTACTCTGTTCAATCTTTGCAACAATTAACCAGCATCTTGACTGCAGAAACCAAGCTTCTTATCCGAGCCTACACCAAATAAAAAGGCATGGAAAAGGCAGAAGGGACATATTCTCCCTTAGAAGAGGCTCCTGTTGTAAAGCCAAAGCAAATGGCAGACCAGCCTGAAATGGGACTAGGCAGAGATACTAGAGCCAATATCATAAAACTGATAAGGCAGCAGCAGAGGGAAATTTAAAAAAGGAGATGCTTTAGAGGGAGAAAGAAAGGAAAAATAGATTGGAATGGGAAAGGAGTGAAAGAGAGGCAAGAAAAGAGATTAGGAGGTTGTTAGACCTGCTTAAAGGGATACAATCACTAGAAGAGGCATACTCAGCCCTACAGTGTGTAAAGTCTATAGAGAGTGGAGGTGGTCTCAAAGACATTAAAATCCCCAAGTTGGCAGAGGAAGAAGACATACCCTATTTAACCATGTTCAAAAGAATGGCTACCTCTTGTAAATGGTCTGAAAGTGAATGGGTGACCAGGCCCATGTTTAACAGGGAACCTTATATGTAGTTTTCCCGCAAGAGTAGTGGATTACTCTCATGTCAAAGGAATAATTCTATACAGATATGATGCCACTCCCTATAGGTGGAGCTTAGAAATTACACCTTAAGACAAACATGGAGTTCATGAGTTGTGGGCTTGGTTGGAAGACTGAGGCCAGACAAAGTAAGAAAGGAAAGAGTGGTAGAGGACTAAGTTTAGAACATTTTCTACAAGTACTTTATATCAAATTAATGTCTTGGGTGTAACAATACAGCCCAGAGTCAATCAAAAGGCAATTGAACTAGCTTAGGACTTCAGGCAGAACAAAAGTCAGAGGATATTGGAAGGGAAGATACAGAAGGAGAGAGGAGAATAAAAAAGCCTGTTCTAGAATTTAAGAACTTTAAGGAGCTGGTAGAGAGAAAGGTAGAATGAGTAAAGAAGACTTTAGCTTCTACCCAACTTACAGGAAGGCCTTGGGAGGTCAGAGAAACTCATAATTATTTCAACTGTGGGAAAAGTGGCTATTTGTCCAGAGACTATAAAAGCCAGGGGGAAAAGGAATGGCTGCAGTAGTGCAAGCATTACTGGGAAGAAAAATATGATCCCAGCAAAAGTTAATGGATTTACAGTGAGAGGCTTAGTATGGTAGATACTGTGGAGTAGATGAACATTGCTAAATCATTGAGTCAAGAAGGCAGCATCTATGGGGAAAGAGCCTCTTACAATTGAGTTTGGGCAAACTGGGATAATCACATTGGTTAAAGTCCAAGGCCACAGGAAAAAGACCATGTAATGATGGTAGGAGTTCTCCATAATTTGCCATGCAATCTAGTGATTGGAACTGATTTTCCACTTAAGGTTGGACTCAGAGAAAAGGAGAAGGAGGCTAAAATATTGGGAGTAACTACAAGGGCCCAGTCCAAGGCAAAGATGAGAATGGAGCAGAAGAAAGAAGGGAAGGAACCTAGGATTCTTCCTAGCCATTGTGATATTTAATAGAAGTGAGATATCCTACGAAACAGAAAGTTGACAAAACAAGGGTGAGGGGAAGTAGGGTAGAGGGGAATGTTGGAGGGGAGAAAGGAAAGTTGGAGCGGGGTGAAAGAAAGGGTGTATGAAGGGTTGAAGTGGTATATTGGGTTTGTATTTTGGGGAGTATTCTTGACAAGGATGGCTGTGTTTATTGCTCAATGTTATATCGCCCCGGTTATGCACAGTATATATGTGACTGTATGAAATGAAAATGAAAATAAAACATATTTGAAATTGAAAACAAGGGTGAACCCATAGGGATAGAGAAACTCCTAAATGGGAAATTCACTTAGGACTTGTAACCTTCCCAACTGGCTTCCAACAAGCAAAGTCAATGGAGGAAAGCTAGATTCACTTAACAGCAGCAGTGATTTGCTTAACGACTGCGGTCGAAAAGGTTGGAAAATGGAGCAAAAGTCACGTCACAACTGTTTTGCTTAGCAATGGGAAATTTTGGGTTCAACTGGGGTCACAAGTCAAAGACTACCTGTACTAGCTCGGGTCCTATAAAACATTAAACTATAAAGGATGATTTGCAAGTAGTAAAAGTCATATAACAGGTTTTAGGCCAAAGCAAAAGAAAGTGACGATGATGAGCTATGTGTGCAAATTCTAGCACACGTTTCATATTTGCAGCATGACATGCTGCATGAAGCCTATGTTTGGGGAGGAAAGTTATGTAGCTTCTATTAAATGCCACCTGTTCCATTATTTAGTAAAAAGAAAAGCTCTATGTCACCTTCACAGTTTTTCCCATCATTGAAGAGCTTGTATCCAGGCGGGCAGGAGCAGTGGTAAGAGCCAGGAGTGTTGATGCAAGCATGCATACACAGACGAGAGGCTCCCTCCAGCTTGTAAATTTCACATTCATTCACATCTGCCAGGAAAGAAACTGACATGACATTCTTGCAGGAACAAAATACATCATTATGTAGCTGAGTTAGCAAGAAGAGTGAGAAGTGTTCCTGGAATATAACTGCACTGATATCAAAGATAATGCAATTCATATTGTTAGGGGGAGGAGAGATAAGTGTAACCATGATTTAGCCATTAGCTATTGCTTTTAAAAATTGGAGCAAAACTGACTAGAAGAAAATTGCGAAAACAACCAGATCCTGATGTTAAAAATTCAAATGACATTTTGTATCTGTAATGATGCTGGTTTCCTGGTCAGGACCACCCGAAGGTGTAAAATACAGAGATGAAATACTAGTGCTACCAATAGTAGATTTTGATGTTGAAACTGGGGTTAAACTGATCTGGAAGCAGGAACAGCTCATCACTTTTTCTGTTCAGGGGTATCGTTCAAATGATCTCTTACCCTGGCAAATACTGTCTTCTGTAGTGCCACTCATATGGAAGCCCGCTTCACAGCGGCAGTGTTGCATTCGATCTAATTGGGCACACCGCGGCTTGCGACTGAAAGCTGGGTCATTTGTTATGCTCCATGCTGGAGGTACTGAAAAAAGAAGTAGGAAGAAATTACCGATAGAAGAAATATTAAGAAATATTTGTAGCTCAGGGTTGACCAGTTGGGTCCTTGATGTTCTCTGAACTTGGTGGTTTTCATGGAGACGTTTTATTACCAAACTAAATGACATCATTTAGTTTAGTGTTATTAGCAAGAGGGGTTTGCTCTAATTTTATATACTTTTTGCTGAAAACATGTTTTTCTTTTCTCTTTATTCACTATTTTCTTTCTTTCTTAAAACTGTGCTTTTTTTTTTTACTGTGTAAAATTCTTCGATAAAAATTAATTTAATGAAAGGAAAACCAGGTCCAGTGTGGTGTAATAGTTGAGGTGTTGACTAATACTGGGGAGATCAGAGTGAAAACTTGCTGGGGAAAATTGGTCCAGTCATTCTCTACCTTGTAGAGTTAAATGCTATATGCTGCTCTTGAGGAAATACAGGCTATAAATATAACAAATAAAAATTGTTCTTCCTCTTGACCTAATCTTTCTTCATACTATTTCTTTCTTTTTCCTTATGATTGTTTTCATATTTATACAAAGAGTAGTTCCCCCCCTCTTCTACAATACATTCAGGTTTTCTTCTGCCTTTTGCAAAAATGGAGGAAATTGCAAGTATACATTTTGCAGCAAATCCTAATTTAAACAGCAAATTATGACTTGAGCTAACCATTGTTTGCCGCATACTATGCATCTTCCCTTGGTGCATAAAAGAAAAGAGGAGTGAAACATTTCAATTCTACCATCCTTAACCCTCAACCCCTCCCCCAGAAAAATACAAACCTGTCTGGGTTTCATACTGGCAATTGGGGCCGGTCCATTCTTGTGAACAAATGCATTGAACCTGGTCACCTGTCTCTATACATGTTCCTCCATTTCGGCATTGATTTGCGCACAGACTAATATCTGATTAAAGAAGGAAATTACATACTTAGAAAATTTGTTTCTTTCAGCTCACAAGCTGCATTGTGTAAGCATATAAAATGTTGCCTACAGAAAACAATCAATTGTCCTTGGATGAGAAGCAAAATCAATTGATATACGGTAAAGGGATAATGTAGTCCCTGTATTGGCTTTTGCACACATGTATTTGAACAAATTCATAAAAGGTGTGGATTGAGTTGTAGTTTTAGGTACTCGTACTTCTTACCGTCTTCAGCAGAGTGAGTGTTCCACCCACTCTAGCAAGGGTGGGAAATTATATCCTTTCTCTTCCCTGAGGGGATCATTCTGGATCTTGAACTTCAAAGACTCACAGAGGTTTTTGTGCTTTAAATGGCAATATTTATGATTTTATCTCAAAATTATCGAGGCTAATTCTGTTACATGGAAGAGAGGGAATCTCTGGCTCATTCTGCAAAGATAGGCCCTCACTCTCGGCTTCTAACCCAAAATCATGTCCTGCTGGCATCAGTCAAAGTGGAAACTTCAACCTGCCTCTTGATAGTGGTAGTGGTATCAAAAGGAGCATCTCCACAATAGTAGCCTTTTTCTAAAAGGCTGAAAGATCTTTAGAACCATAACACAACTGCAGATGTGATCCCACATTTTCTTCTGTAATTGTGCAGGAAAGAGATGGGAACTGAAAAGCCTGTATTTAGTTTTTGAAGGCACTATCTTACAAGAAGGAGCAAAGCCCCACATAATTCTCTCTGAAGAAGCAAGCCGGATGGCTCCGTCATTCCTATTGATCTGCCTTTTGCCTTTCCTGAGTTTGTTATCCATTGAAATAATGAGTGTGGTGTGGAATTTCTTGAAGAAATAGGCCTTTGTAGGATGGCTGTAGCTTTGCATCTGCCAAAAGCCCAACTATTATTATTAGGATATTTTAAATAATTGGAGGTCCTCAAACCATGAAGTTATTGAATAATCACTGTAAGGGGTTTAACTAACCCCCTCTTGTTTCACCCACATATCGAAACTTCCAATGAGCTGAAATTCTTATCTGGCCCCCTGAGGGAACAGGTACTGAGGGCTGTAGTATAAAAACACTTTAAGGTGGTTTCAAAAGCAATATTTTTTGCCCACAGGTCAGCCACCAAATCCTTTTTGCATAACCCAAGAGTCACTGTGAAAAAAAAATTCTATGTAGATTATACAGAGCACTGTCTTCATTCATTCCTCGCTTCTGAATAGAAATAAGGGGCTAACGCTGTGGGTCACATCTGTTTAAAGGCAACATTTCCATATCTTCAGCCACAATGGAGGGCTGTGCAAGCAGCCTTCTCACAGTAGCTTAGGCACAGGTTCAATGGTGCATTAGCATTTTGCACAATGAGAAAGAATTCCTTTAAACAAACAGCCCTGGCTACGCAGACTGTGTGCAGGGGCCTGAAAAATTTAATCTCACTAAGAAGGAGCGTGTGAAAATTTAAACAAAATAGAGCAAAACAACAACAAGAAAAGGCAAGCTAATTCCTCCTCCTCTTCCATCACATTGGGCATATGTATGGATGTATATGCAAGTTCATCTCATCCATCCTTAACTTGACACACCCTTTACATTAGGACAGTGCTTGAGACGAAAGGAAGGAAAGAAAGACTGCATTTCAAAGGACAGAAGAGGGACTTCACTCAAAATTCTGCATTGGGGAATGTCTTTATGTCCCAATTCCTATTTGTGATTCCAGTCATTCAGCAGAAGATTTCTGACAATCATATTCTCCGTCTTCCTATTATGTACCTGCAAAAAATGCCCCTGATACTCTTTCCTTTTTTTTAATGGTTTCACTTGACTTAGCTAGAATGCTTCATTTTTGTTGTGAAGCTTTATTTGATTTTTGTGCACATCTTGAAAGATTTGATTAAAAAAAATCCCCACCCAATTCCAGGGGTTTCAAATAACATTTTAATACCATTCTGAAAATTCAGTTTTTCTTTTTTAACATCTGCATTTTAATGGCAGTCTGAAAGACAGTAATTTAAGAAGTTATGATTTTTTTCTGGCTTGGAGACAAAAGAGAGAGGGGAAAAACTTCATCTGGGTAATAGCTGTCAAAAGCTAAGGAGCAAGGAAAGAAAGAAGAAAACATCTAGAAATCAAAGCTTATTGCATTTTATTCCCCTTAACTACACAAGGGAAAGACCAAGAGCAGAATTGTAGGCTGTATACCGTAAACATACATTAAATTAATGAGGAATTGCTGATTGGGAGTTTCGTAATTGTGGCTCTAGAGCTTATGTAATGCTAATTTATTTAAATAAGTGGTATCCCAAGATGTAATTAGCAATTCACTTATGTCTGGTACTAGATTAGATTGGCAAAAGCACCTATTAGCAGTTATAATAGCCTTATTTAGCAAGTGTCTTTTTTCACTCATAATCACTTGCCATTTCAAGCCATGTTTTGGGATGAAGCAGATTGTGTTCAAGCCTAATACTTGTATAATTCAGACATGAGAGAATGTTATTTGTACAAGTTTGGGTGAAATAGTATATGGAGGTTCTCCTAGCTGATCAGCTATATGATCTGGCAAAAAAGAATGATTAAAGGTGAACAGTGTTGCCAGAATGAAAGAATAAACTAATAGAACTACACAGGAGAATATATGATATAGTTCCTTGCAATTATGTTGTTGGATTAGCTTTCTCAGGATGCTTCCAATGATGCCACTAAACTATTCCTTATTCTGAAATTAAAATAATTTAATTTCCCCCTCCTGTTCTCAAATATCCTACTAAAGTTGCAGAGTGAACAGGTTCCCTCCACTCCCTGCCAGGCTACTAGTAACAAAAGGAGAACAACTTGCATCAGTTGTGTCTATGCAGTTTGAATATTACCTTGATTGATCTCTATTTAGCATATTCCTCTAGTCTAGGTCAACTCTGTACATAGACACGTGATGTGGCACGATTGCCATGATGGCATTCTTCTAGCTACACATTGTAGGTATTCTGACAAATAGATGGGAGGTTTCTATGCCCCAGCCAAGAAATAGGAAGACAGTACCTTTGCAGTGTGGAACTTCTCCAGTCCAGCTGCCATTTGGCTGACACACTCGAGAATTGGAACCAACAAGCTGAAATCCAGGATCACAGTTAAAATGGACTTCATGTCCCACCAAATTCTTTGTGCCAAATTTTTTGCCATTCACTGGAGCTTCCAATCTAGGACAGAACACTGCAAGCAGAGTTTGGCAGAAGATAGAGATGGTCAGTAGGAATAAGACAAACATCCAGAGACCTTCTCTAACCACATGAGATCTGTGTCTACATGAGATTTAGTAATCTTAAAATGCAACTCAAACATCACCTTTCTCACAAGCCTTTCTAATCTCAAATTCATATATTGTAAATTGATTAATTTAGGGATGCTCAAATTGTCCATATCATTAAAACTTTGCATAATTTGATTATGAAGAGATTAAACTATGCATCCCCCAGAAATATTCAACTCATGATTTACAAACACCATAATTATCTGGAAATAATCCAATTATTTTGTAAATTATAGATAATAAACATAACATATTTGAACTGACTCTTTTGGGAAAGCTTGCATTTGTGTGATAAAAATCTTGATAGGGTTTTTTTTTTTGAAGAAAGAACATTTTGGTTTTTTTGCAATTTCACTAAGCCTGTTTCAGTGTATCTGTTTAGATGCTTCACAATCTCTATATAATTCATGAGTTTACATGATATATCCAGCTCTGAAATAATCACATTTTTGCCCAGTATGTTGTATGCACTTGTGTCAAGTGATTTGTCTGTGGTGGTTAAGTGTTTTTGCATAACTTATAACATTGGATGAATTAAATAAATAAATACACCATCTGCACCCTGAGTGCCCTTCAAATGTGTTACCTTCCTGAATGACTGTGCTGCCCAGGAAATATTGGAAGTTGATATCGCACATTATAGGTCACCCTCATTGGACTTTGAAGAAATCTGGAAAAATCTTGGTTCAATTAACCAGGAGTTTAACTATTGTGTGTGGATAGAGACAGAGGTTTTCTCAGATCTTGGAATATTTCGGCTGCTTTAAAGATTCCATTATATGATTTTCCACACCAACCTACACATTAGCTAACTATTTTTGTGTTTTGTGTGGTCAGCCAAAGTGTGAGGTGGCTGCTTTTAGGAAAGCATGAGTCATGGATGTAGGATGCCAAGAGGGTCCATCCTTATCCTATAATTTCACTTTGGTTAATGAGCTCAACCTGAACAAGATTCCTGCCACATCCTCTGAAGAAGCTCTATTATTTTTACCAGTTTGAGGGTCTGGGATAGCTTTAGTCACAGTGTTCTGCAGAGTTGTGAGTCGGTGTTTCATTATGCGTAGTCCCTCAACAAACCGTGTTTCCTGGCCTTTGAGAAATTGGTGCATTTGGCGGATGGTAGCCAGGAGTTGCTGTTTTGTCATGCAGTTCTATGGAAAAGAAAGAAAAATAATAGATTGATACATGTAAACATGTCACATGTACAAACCATAACATTCAATGTATATTGAAAATGATGTATTCTAATGTTTTTTCTACATTATTTATAATCTGCATTTCCTTAAAGAGACAAAAAGTAGCCTTTTAATTTCTTGCAGGTAGAATAAGTTGTCCAATGCCATTCTAGGAAAATCATAATATTACCTGAAAAAGTAATATTGGGCATTTCCTAATGAACACACACAAAACAACATACTCACCAATCTGTAAGATATTCATTGTGTCAAAAGAATATGCATAATGCTGCTGTTGACACAAATGTTTTATAATATTGTTCATCACTGCTATATAATAGTTTGGCACTACCTGATATTAGATTGTAATTTTATAAAAATAATTTTATTTAAAAAAAATTAAAAACAAAGATAAAAACCACTAATATAAAACAAGCAAGGGAAAAAAACAAATAGAAAACTTGTAAGTGCAAGAATGAAAGAAAAAGTAATAGAAAAATAAAGAAAAGGGATACAAAGAAGTAACTTCCAGTCTTCTTCACAGCTGTTATGAATAGAATTATAAATTTATCTCTTTCTCTAAAGTTTCTGACTCTCTCCATATTCTATCCTGTCTAATTTTCAAAACCACAAATTATAAGATTTTTTTCTCTTTTATGCATAGTTCATAAGGAGTTTCCAGTCACCAATAAACCTAGATATTGTCTCTAATCAAAGAAATTAGTTTGGCCCTCTTAGCAAGTTCCATCATCTGCGCCAACTATTCCTCCATAGTAGGTCTTTCTATTTTGTGCATCCAACAATCTGGTTAAGGTTATCATACAGAAAAATAAAGTTTCATTACTTTTTTTCCCAACTATTTGCCTGAAGAGGAAGACTTCTGGACTCGGTTGTAGAGCAATTTTTAAAACCCTCTAAATTAGTATATATATTTAAATCCAAAATTTCCTAGCTTGTTTACATGTCCACCATGCGTGATAAAATGTCCCTTCTTGTTCACATGTCCAACATACATATGAAGTGCATTTGTACATTCTATACCAGGGCTCCCCAACCCCTGGGCAGTGGACTGGTCCCAGTCTTTGACCTATTAGGAACTGGGCCATGCAAGTGAATGAAACTTCATCTGCACATGTGCAGGATCTAAATAGTGTGCAAAACCATGTTTCCCTGGTTCCTGGTGTCCAAAAGGTTGGGGGTCGCTTTTCTACACAATTTCTCTGGTGTTATATAGCAAATTATAATTTGTTCTAGCTGAAACTGTCAAGAAACAATAGGATAGACAAGGTACAACTGTAATTTCTATATATAGCAAATAAAATTTTATTAGGTTAGCCCTTGACTCATTAATATCCCAGACAGACAATAATAGATCCTTGGAACTATCTTGTCCTCATGTGTCTTGTCCTTAAGGCATCCTGATTCAATCTGGTCAACACTCTCCAGCTGTGTTGAGATGAATCCCAGAATTTTCTGCCACAGAGCCAGTAAAATGCAAAACGAGAATTTTAGGAGTTGCAGTCTACAGCGGAGATCAGGCTGGAGAAGCTGCCAGGGTACTGACGCCTGAAAAATGGAGTAGAACAACCAGAAACCGAACCTTTGATTGAACTTTCTGCATAGTTCAGATCAAAACCAGGATCTACTGAATCCTGAGAGCCTCATGAAGAAACAGGAATGGGTATGAGTGAGCAGCCTTCTACTTTGGATGTCATAATGATCAGCAGGAAAATTCAGAGACCTTTTTGAGTGACATTTGAGAAAACGTGTCATCAATGACTGGCCAGCCAATTAAAGGCAAGGACATAAGGCTGAGTTCCACTGAACAGCTACTATCACTGCACAACTTTGCATTGCTGTCCTGGACCAAGATGTTCATTCCTGTGTACTTTGGCCTTGAGACATGTTCAGAGAAAGCAGCCAAGAAAGCCCTTTCATGTTAAGAGGCTGCATTGTTCTCAAAGCAATGATAACTATGGCATTGAAATGTTATTTCTATACCGATACTCCTAACTGCATCTTAACTGTAGTTTTACCCTTCCTTCTACAATAGCAGCGTATAGATTTATTTTTGCTTGTTTTATCACTCAACAAATATATTCACATGTGCACACAATTGCATCCAGGCATTCATGAACTTGTGTAAAGTGATTTAGCTGCAAGAGACAGATAAAGATACTATAAAAAGGAATTTGTTGTGAATTAGTTTTACCATTACTCACAGTCAATGCTAATATTGGGAACTGGAGTCATTATATGTGACTTTTCTTTTTAAAAATTGCAAAATTACATTTATGCCAGGCTTAGGAAATAGTTAGCGAGGCTTTTTCCTGTCCAAGATGCTTATTGTGTGTGGTATGCAGCATATTCCAAGAAAGGCAAAAGCCGAGCTGTATATTGTTATAAAATCTTTTTAAGAAAGGATTATGTTTAACTTAAACTGTTGTGATACACTTAAATACAGTAAACCTTATTACACTAAATAACTTGTTTTTAGTATACCAGCAATGTGACTTGAAATCACTAAATATGTAGTAACTTGAGTGATTAGTTTAGGTATTTGTGGAGCAATATTTGATTTGATTTTCTAACAAGGGATTGTAGATACATAATGAACAAATACTGTACAAAAATTGCAATTTCTCTTGCAACTACTGATAGCTGCTGATAATACCAATTCAACTGTGAAAGTAATAATAAATCCAGCATGTTTGGAGCTGAACACATTTCTTCCTCTAGGCTAACATTCATGGAACTAAGATATCTGTGATGGCAAGGCTATTTCCATATTTTCCCTAATAAAATAAAAATGATTGTATCAATGTTATTGATCAAATTTCTGACTTGCTGTTTTAAATGCCAGTCTATCATCGCATCTTCTATCACTTCTATTTTGTGCCCTTCTTAAAGGACCTAACTCTGAACTTTAAAATATCTTCATCATGATGAAAATATATTCAGCAATGATTTTGATGAGGGGAAGGTGAACTCATCAAATTTGCAGATAACACCATGAATAGCCGACCCTCCAGAAGATAGGCTCAATATACAAAAGGATCTTGACAGACTTGAACACTGGGCCCTAGCTAACAAAATGGAATTCAATAGTGAGAAAAGTAACTACATAACTACATTTAGGCAAGAGAACTTATATGAACAGCTATAGAATAAGTGGTACCTGGCTCAATAGTAATAATGTGAGAGGAATCTTAGAGTGCTAGTAGATAATCACTTAAATATGAGCCAGCAGTGTGATGCAGCTGCCAAAAAAGCCAATGTAGTTCCAAGCTGCATTAACTGAGAGAACAGAGAATCAAGATCACATGAAATGTCAATACCACTTTATAATGCCTTGGTAAGACCAAACTTGTAACACAGGATCCAGTTTTGGTCGTCATGATATATAAAAAAAGTGGAGACTCTAGAAAGAGTGCAGAGAAGAGCAGCAAAGATGATTAGAGGACTGGAGGCTCAAACATAGGAAGAACAATTGCAGGAATTGGGTATGTCTAGTTTAATGAAAAGAAGGACTAGGGGAAACATGATAGTAGTTATCTGAGGGGATGCTATAAAGAAGAGGGAGTCAAGCTATTCTCCAAAGCATCTGAGGGTAGAACAAGAAGCAATGGGTGGAAACTAATCAAAGAGAGAACCAATCTAGAACTAAGGAGAAATTTCCTTACAGTGTGAACAATTAATCAGTAAACAACTAGAAGTTGTGGATGCTTCAACACTGGAGATTTTTATGAAGAGATTGAACAACCATTTATCTAGAACAGGGCTCCCTGCTTGAGCAGGGGGTTGGACTAGAGGACCTTCAAGGTCCCTTCCAACTTTGTTATTCTGCTATTGGCTGGCTGCAACCGTCTGGAAGTTGATGTCCATACATCTTTAAGCTACCAAGGTTAAGAAACCCTGGGCTAGAGCAAGGCTCCTCTTGTCTGGAAGCATCCTGTCTCCCTTCCCGCTTGATCTGAAGTGAGGCTGTACTAAAAGGTAACCTAGCCAGTCACTTTTTACCTTTGCTTCTTTGCCTTGGCCAAAAAAGAAAGCGAACAAACAAACAAAAAGACAAAGGACAGGTAAAAGAGGAGACAGCTCAAATTCTTTAAAAGAAAAAGCCCCTCTCGCAGTTCCATCCATTCACTGCAGAAAATGCCAAGGTATGGCATTACCTTATATACCTTTAGTAGGAAAGGAGGGACGCGTGGCAGAGCCCCCTTACCTGGGAAACCTGCAACTCTTGACCGGCCGCTAGGCACAAGACGAGGACGAGGCTGCAGAGACTGTATCGCCGTGCGGAAATCATGGCTGTGCTCTGCTACCGTTGCGCCTGGCCGGGGCAGCAAAGTGGAGTAAGTGTGAGTAAGGGCTTCTCCGCACGAACTGAGCTCTCCTGCCCAGCCTGGAGATGAGAGCAGCGGGAACGGCAGCTAAGGCGCGCGGCAGCTTTCCCCAGCCAGCTAGAAGTGCCCCGCTCCTCGGTTTCCGCTTCTCCTCGGAGACGCCGCCGGCCTTGGCTGCAGAACAGGTCCCTGGAAGAGGGGGAGTTGCGCCGCGCTCCCCCGCCTTTAAGTTCATACCTGCGATCGCTGCCTCTCGAAGGGGCTGGCTAGTTTGCTGGAAGTACTGCTCTTCTCTCCCACAGCGCCTCCAGGGCAGGGCAGGGCGAGAGGGCGCATCTCCCGCGCAACCTGCTGCTCAGAGCGTGGGACTATAGTATTACTTAAGAGTTTTGGCATGTCCTCTCCTGCCCAAGGAGTCCCTGTAATAATCTATTGGATCGAACCAGGAGAGGGATGGACCAAGAGCCTGGGTGTCTTTTGCGCTTCCACGTCTTTCTTTCTCATTTCATCCAAGAGCTTTTGCATCTTCTCCTGGGATTTGTTTCTTCTTCTCTAGACGATTGTATAAAATAGCCCCTCCTGCTTTCCTGGCATCTCAAACAGTCATTAAATTGGTCCCTTTACCCAGGTTATTATCATAATATTCATTTAATTTCTACCTGATTCTAGACAATTAACTCCGTAATCACAAAATAATTCACTACTGTGCAATTGTGGGACTTTTGTTACTTCAACAGAAGGACTCAAAGGAGAAGCAAAGCAAAACTGAAACAACTCAATGCAAGCATGCTTATATGGTTGGTGATTTTTATTTAAGAGGCATAGAATTCTTTCGAATCCCAAATCTACCTCTTTGCAGAACCTATTTGCTCTAGAAGATGCTTTTGAGATTTATTTAGATGTTGACTTGCCCATTAACCTTCTCTCTCTCTTTTTTTTCTTCTCTCCCTCCCTCCCTCCCTCTCCCTCTCTCTCTGCCCTATCTATTTCAAAAAAGACATGGAGAATAAAATAAGGACACATGAGAGAGAAAGACATACAGGCCTGCAATGGCTTGGGAGACTGGAATGGCAGGGGAATCTCTGAAAACTAGGTTCCTTTTTAATGTTGTTCAGCACTTTGAATTGTATGTAGATATGGAACAGCAATTGGTAAAACTATAAAAGGAAAGTTGCATATGGCAAGGAATTGGTTCTAAGAAACTGAGAATGTACTACTGTAGAAGACAACTAAAGAAAAGAAAAAAAGATACAATTGCCCTTTGTGCAAAACGCAGTGAAGCAGTGCAGGCTATCAAGGAAAAAAGTGACAACTTCTGTTTGGCATTCATGCCCCTTGTCAGTTCTTCAAGGTAGATCAGACTAGGATGCCAGAGTTATGAATGCTAATATTTCTTCATTGCAAGATTCTGTTACTGTAACTGTAACCTATAAGTCTGAATGTCCCTCTCCCTTTACTGTATCTTTGTGAAAACTAAGGTAGTCATGACCAAGACACTTACTTAAATTACATTTCTGCCCCAGATTTTTTTTCATCTGACCATTGCCTTGGCTATGGCTCTTCCTCCTGTTGTTCAAGGTTATTCCAATTGCCCATTACACCTACCGACCTATTTCCAGAAATCACCACTTTCCTTCTCCACATGCCCTCAACCAGGCAACCAACATTCCAAGAAAGTTCATAGGAGGTTGGTGGGAAGCAGTCGAGATGGCCACCACAACTATGTGATTGAACCTTCCACCTCTTATTGTGCAGCAATGTACAGTGTAGGCTCTTGTCCTACTGTTGTCCTTAACTATTAAAAACCAGTTGAAAAAACTCTTCATGCTGACTCTAATTTCCCAGGGATAAAATAATAAACTGTTCAGACTGATATTCAATCCTGAGCATTTTATT
The DNA here is from genome assembly GCF_051295495.1 of Thamnophis sirtalis. NCBI lineage: Eukaryota > Metazoa > Chordata > Lepidosauria > Squamata > Natricidae > Thamnophis > Thamnophis sirtalis. Next base: position 37,989,276 of record NW_028261386.1, on the reverse strand, counting down.
GCTGTATTCTACAAGGTGGAATGTTTTTGCAGACTAGGAAATACCCCACCCCAAGCCTCAAAAAGTTCTTCCTGCGATTATCATACAACATATTTATTTTCTATTCCGCCCTCCCCCCCCAAAAAAAACCCCTAGGGATAATTTAATATCAAAATCAAAGCAACATTTTGCTGTGTTGATAATTTGCTTCTGTTAAATAATAGCATTCCCCCCCAAAGCCGATTCTACATTTCAGATTAGGTATAGTACTCTCTTATGCAATACAAGCAGTAGTAATTTATCCTTAACTCTAGCACCACCTACTGCGCAATTACTTTTTCCCAGTAAGAAGAGAAAGTAAAGATATATAGTCCATGTTCCATTTTTCCCTTTGCAGACAATGGGAAAAGTGCATCTCTGCCTGTTATTTCACAACCTATTTATTTTACAAATAAAACCCAACCCATACTATATATTTTAATCAGTTTTTAATATATTTAATTTATTAAGAATTTTTAATTACAGTAGCAAAAACTACGGCAATATAAACTAAAATTAGAAAAAGAGAATGGAACAAAAGAATAAAAATGCAGGAAAAAATACAAGATAAAGAAAATTACATTAAGAAATTATTTTCAATCTTCATCACTTCAGTATAAACAAATTTAAGAATTCTTCATCTCTATAAATTCTCTTTTTTAAATATACTTTATTGAAAATACAGTGCTGTGTCAGGGTAACAATTACAAACAAAGCAAAACCGAAGAAAAATCAATAGCAAATCTTGTCGTACTTAACAAGCTAAGAACTATAACAATAATATATTTACAGTAATTATAACAATACAACCAAAGGGGGAAAAAAGAAAATGAGCTTTAACTAAATTTCTACTTACATTAACCTATTTACAATTTTTCCATATTATATCCATAATTCTATAGCATCTTTATTTTACATACGAACAGTTATTGACATTTGTCAATTTCCCTCTCATTTCTACTTCTTGTCTCTATCCATTCATCAAATTTATTCCATATCCTATAATATTTAGTCTTTATCTTTAATTTTTAAGATTAATCTATTCATTTCAGCACAATCCCAAATTTTCCTAATTATATTATCATCCAGTGGGGTGTTCACATTTTTTCAATATTTAGCATATATGATTCTTGCTGCTGTCAATATATGTAACAGTAAGTATATAGTTGCTTTGTCATAACTTTCTGACAGTATACCTAAAAAGCATGTTTTTGGTTTGAACTCAAGATGTTGCTCAGTTATCATTTCTAACCAATTACAAATTTTCTCCCAGTAATTCCTTGTTTCCTTACACATCTACCACATGTGGTAGTATGTTCCTGGAATCTGGCTACATTTCCAACATTTGGCGGAGGAGCTCTTATACATTTTGCCCAATCTTGCAGGTGGCAAATGCCATCTATAAAACATTTTGTAGAGGTTTTCTTTATAGGTCATGGCAGCTTCTAGTTTTTCTCCCAAATTTCTAACCATTTTTCTAGTTTTATATTGTATCCAAAATTCTTTGCCCAGGCAATTATTGTTTCTTTAACTATCTCTTTCTCCATTTTATAGTTCAGTAAATAATTATATATTTTAATTGATTTTTCATCCATTAAATTTTTATCCAATGTTGTTTGTTCTTTATTTACACCCCATAATTTAACATCTTTTTCATGCCTTGATTGGATCTGAAAATATGCCCATCCCTTGACTCTGCAATTGTTGTCTGGATTTAAAATCACCCCTTTCATCTAAAATATCCTTGTAACATACAATTTTCCCCAATTTATAAGATTTGGATATATTATTGCCACCATTGGAGAGAGCCAAACTGGTACTTCCCTATGTTATAGTTTAATTTTTTCCCAAATGTTAAGCAACACACTCCCCACATTATGTCTTCGGAAATAATTGTGCACCATATTTCTGCCATACCAGAGGAAGGCATGCCAGCATAATTGCAAGTCATGCGATTCTAGTAACAATAGTCTTCTGTTATTTAAATTTACCAGACCCTCTATAAATTCTCTTGGTACCATATTCCATCTATTACTTATAAACAAATACATAAAATTCTGGTGTTAGCTGAAAGTTCAAAAAGGTGTGGTTTTTTTTTTTTTGCAAAACAAAAACAAAAAATATCTCACTTTAGCCCTGATTTAAAAAATTGCATTCCTTCCAACAATCTTGCATTGTAATTCAATCAAATATATTGAAGGATACAATTTCTCTTCTTTATCTCATCACAGATTTCTGCAAGACTATTGTAAATCAATAAAGAAACATTCACCAGGTCATTTTCCTGGTTTATCAATTGTATTTCCCTTTTAATGTTTAAAACTACAAACCATCTTTTTAAACTTTGCAGAAATATTCTTGACTGCCTCACAACCTAGATCAAGAAAGCCAGCTTGCTTTAGTGATTAAAGCATCAGGCAAGAAACTGGGTAACTGAATTCTAGTCCATTTCTCTCTCAGGCCCAAACCACTTCTGAAAAATCTGGTCAAGAAAACTGCAGGGACTAAACCAGGCATTTCTCAAAAAGCCCTTATATAAAGCTACTTAAAGATTTGCTGATTTCAATGTGACACAACAATTTCTTGCACCATTTCCCCCAAATGGTGATAGGAATTGTAATCCAGAGGTGTTCAATTAACTCTTGTGTCATGTCTACTCAGGTAGATTAAAGTGCCTAGTTGAAAATGGTTGGTGTATCTCACTTATTATCATCTTCCTAGTGTTATTTCCTCAGGTGCAGGGTCCACTTTTTAGATTCAACCAATGCCATCTTGCACAATCAAATGTAGCATCTGGATCCAATTTTCACCCGATTTTCATGCCTATACTTATTGTGCCTTGCTGTCTTTGCTTTGGACTTCCACACGGGCACTTGCCACCTGTATTAAAGTGGAAGGTGATGAAGGCAACTGTGTGAGGTGTTGCTTGTAGGACATGTAGGTCTTTCTTCCACATTTTCTCAGATATTAGTGCAATGCCTATGTGCTGCCATACTGTGGACATTGCTGACATGGAGAAATACCTAGTGACCAATAAACCATGTGCATCTCCATGATGTATCCAGAGCACTCAATGCATTTGGTGATTGGCTAACACCATATAAATCTACTGAGCATACCATTATTTGATTGGCATGCTTCAATCATAGAGCACTCCAGGGATCTCCTTCCAATGTAGCCATGCTTTTTTTCACTCTTGCATGCAGTTTGTCATTGATGCTGCTGTCACTTTGTAGATGGCATCCTAAGTAATTGATAGTGTTGGTCTTCACTAGATCTTCACTGCTGACTTGTATGGTGGAAGTGCTCGGGCTGCTCTCTAGTGAGTCATCTTCATGTTGAGGTACAGGCCAAATTGGGTACGGTGGTTGTTCCATGTCTGCACATATTGCAAGGTCCAGGGGATGGCATGTTGTGCTTCTTTTGTGATAGTATTCATGATGAGAATGAACAGCAATGGTGATAATGTCGTTCCTTGAGGAACACCAACTTTCACAGGAAAGCTGTCGGAAAGGTGATAGAGCATCTCAGATGGCTTTATTTTAACATTTACAATTTTTAGTTTAATTTTAACTGAGAAGATAAAAAGTGTTGCTCTATTCTTGGTGTTAGGAATAGTTCCATTCCAGGATGGAGCAAAATATTGAATTTTCTACTAGAAGAGTAGACCAGATTTTTGGGGGGGAAAACATCTAAAACAAAATATGATGTGAGCTCAGTAATAAAATATGTGCCTTGCCTTTTCCAAGTAGCAGGAAGAGGGTCAAACTAAATACCACACTTTTTAAAAAACTTGCATTGTGTAACAGATTCAGAAGTAGATGGCAGCACAAATAGAGCAGATTTAATCCTCCCTCCGAACTGTTCTCCCAATCTCTGCACCCTGCCCTCAGTCAGGAACCTCCTTTTTCTCAAATGACATCTAAGCCTTCTTTGCTATGGGGATGCAACAGAGGGAAGACTTGGCAGTTCTGGGAGAGGTTTTCAGGATAAAATTGTGTATGTGTGTGTGTGTGTGTGTTGTATGTATTGTGTAAGATGCTGACAAAAAGAGAATCAGCATATTTTTCAATGAAAACAAGTGGTCAGAAATTGTGTGCATGTGCTTGTGTATGTGTTAATATCTGTCAACATCTCCTGTAACATAGAAGTTGTGAAGGAGTCAGAAGATAATTTACTGACACACCATCAATGAAAGAACCTGTCACAGGAATGAGACCAAAAATATTAAAGTTGTGTTCAAAATAAATAAAACAGACCATTACCACATTTGTTTATTAAAATATAATTTCTATAAAGATAAAAATGTTTCTTCTAAAGTTATCTGCTATACAAAGATTGGAGAGCATGCTACATAGGAATGGCTTTCCATGATGAGACTGTCCAATGGCTATCCAGAGCACTTCTAGCTCAGAAGGGTCTCTGATTTGCAGTTCATTAGAGAGTGCTAGTTTTTCTTCACAGCAGAATTTCAGACTCTTCCAAAGAATCATCTGCAAAGAGCAGTTCATCAGCCAATGAACTTCCTACAGGGAGTGTGCTGGCTTGAGACCATTGCCTCCCATTCTGTGTGTAAATGGACTGAAGCAATGACATATCTTCCTCCTCTGTTCTTATCAGACTGGCCCAGTGTTCTTCATTGACTCCACTTAAAATGTACCTATCCCCCATTCCACTGCTTTCATGGATATCCACAGTGACTACTGTAGGCTCCGGTCTCTGGGAACAAGCTTGTATGATTTCATTTGGATCAAGGACTGTGTCTATTTGGGGAAACTCGTCATCTTCCATTAGGTCTTTCGCATCCTCTTCCTGCAAGTTTGTGTTAATATAAATTACACTGCTTGGTTCACTTAGAGCAGGTAAGCTTTCCAATATTTTCTCCAGGTGAAGCTGAAGTTCTGAGAAGGTCGGTCGGTCCACAGGATCTGTCCTCCAACAGGAATACATGATTTCATACCTGAAATGATGAGAAAATGCCATGAAGAAGGAAGCTGGATAATTATTAAAGGAAGAGAAAGGCAGACATTCATTTGTTGTTGTTGTTTTGTTTAATATATATTTTTTACTATATAAGAAAGAGCAACAATTTTGATGTCTGTATAAACAGTGTGATGTCTGGTTACAGTTAGTTTAACCAATAGTCCTCATCATAATAATGTTCATTAGTAGTGATCATATAATAATAGTATTTTTTCCATATAATATTAATACTTAATTGTTAATACTAAATCATATAGATAATAAATATATCATAATAATTCCTCATGGTAAAATTAATATTTCGCTAATCATTTTAAATATTCTAAATTCTGTTTCTGTTGTTTAACCATAGATAAAACAAATCCCATGTTTCAAAATATTCCGTATCTTCCTTCTCTTTAATTTCAAGGGTTAATCTATCCATTTCTGCACATTCTAGGTTTTTTTTTTTACACTATCTTCTCATCTGTGGGGATCTCCACACTTTCCAATGTTGTGCAAATACAATTCTGGCCACTGTTAACACATGTAATATTAACACTCATTTGTGAATATCCTATAAAAAGATGGTTGATTCTGTGTTAAGATACCCGGTAATGTTAAAAATAGAAAGGCGACAAAGTTAATCCTTTGAGGACAACTAAGCTAACTTTGGGAGTAATGTATTACAATTGAATGGATAACATAATTTTGTTTTAATCCATTTCAAAGTGAACATATCAATAGTGACAAACCTGAATTACTTTGAATCATAGCTTCTTTGCCTAATTTTAGAAATATTAAATCAGTTCAGCATATCGCAATGAGTTATATGCAAGACTGCCTTTAAAAACAATTTGTAAAATGTAACCCAAAATACAGCAACTAGAAACCCATATGGGCTGAGCACAACAACTGCTTTATTATCTACATCAGCTGTCTGTTTTTAGGCCCAATCGAAAGCTGATATTCAAATGATTTGGGGCATCTCTTCCCATATCAGCCTGTTAATCTTACAGCCAAAAATCATCATTGCTGGATGAGATGAAGCAAGCAACTGTGGGAAGAAGAGTTTGACATCCCATTTGTTGAATACTGTCTCTAGAAAGGCTGGCCTGAGAACATATATTATCTTAGTAATTTATTTCTCTTTTTTTTGTTAAATTTATTTACCACCCATCATACCAGTGGTAGGTTTCCATTTTTTTTACTACCAATTTGCTCATGTGTGCTTGCGCACTTGCACACAATGTTTCTGCGCATGCGCATAAGTGTCCAGGTGGGTGGGAGGAGCCTCCTGCCACCACTACCGGTTCACCCGATCCGAGCCGAACCGGGAGCAACCCACCTCTGCATCACACCATAAGCAACTCTTTTATACCAAGCTATGAAGGATTTTGCTTTGTCTTCAACCATATTTTATGCTTTTAGATCTTCACCGATTTGTTTTTGCTGTGGATTTTTACTGTTAGTGCCCTGAACTAAGTGGAGATGCAACACCAGGTTTGTTTAAAGTGAGTTGCAAATAAAATAGTCTAGTCAGGAATCTTGCAAGGAGACCAGCTTCTCAAACCCAGGACAGCCCCTCCTTTAACACAGTGGCTGCAGTTAGAGATTTTTAGTTGTTTTATTTTATCATAGAGCAATTGTTTATAGTCTAAAAAGCTAAAAGGCAAAATAGCCTATTATAGCAAAGGAAAACCACCTCTTGATTTCCAGATTTCCAAGTTGTAAATATAACAACTGCCATAAGCAAGCCACATATTCAAGCGCTACAATTATGCTTCATTATTATCACAATTGCAAAATACTTACAAATCATCTAAACAGCCCTCTGGCTGCTTTAATCTATGCCCATGAAGTAGGTAATCATAGATTTCGTGGTTCTGCACTCCTGGATATGGAGTCATCCCTCGAGTTGCTATCTCCCACATTGTAACACCAAATGCCCACTACAGGAAAAGAAAATGGAGGAATAACTCACTTGAATAGCATTTTAAAAGTACTTAATTTAATGATACTCATAATTGACTATAGACACTTTTTGGGGAATAAGTCCCACTAAACATATTGAGATTGTTTTTGTTCATTAAAATGAACTATGCTACCTTTTCTGGTGTATTATTGAAAATCATATTGATGATATTGAATTCCTAGTAACGTCATCTCATTGCAAATTACATTTTTTTGTTACATAAGAAGAGTGAATAGTAAATATTGAAACTGACCAAGATATTTAATTTCCAGTTCTAATGTTTTAGGATTGTAATTTTAACTAATAATTCTTTGACGAAAAGTGTACTTTAATACTATTGTATCAATGTTAATATGCAGAAACATGCCAATTTAATTTCTGGCATATGAGACTGAAAGTTTTTCAGTTAATGATACTTGGAAATAGAGAACCACTGCTAGTTGGAACTGGCTGTACTTTTTTAAAGAAAGTAGAGTCAATCTTTTTTTTTTTGAATTGCATTTAATTTCTTCTCACAGATATCTAGACTATGTTTACCACCTTTTAAAGGAGTCAATAGGAATAATTTTGTATGTGGCAGGCTTGTTCTTTAACCTAACTTTGCTGGTAACTTGCACCTACAAAATAATCACAGAAAAGGACAATTAATGGCTCTAGAACTTGTCTGACACATTGATAAATATTCTCACTCACTAGAGGGAGCTGCATCCCTAGCTTTAGTTGACTAATAAGTTTAGGGATAGGATCCTCAATTTTTTGTACTGTAATTTCTTTCTGTACTTTAATTATGACTTGTATTAGCAGCTTGATACATTGATACTGTATTATCAAACAATTACTTTTATCACTATGCTTCATCGCACCTTTTTTTAAAGGCATTAAAAGGCATTTAAAGGTATTAATTATTCAAATGTAAACTAGTTTGAGCTTTTTTTCTTTAACATAATGTTAGATAACTAATAACTAATCTTTGTTAGAAAACTGAAGGAAGATACAGAGCAACAAATAATATTTTGTAAAATCTGAAGAAAGTGATGTATATTAGGGCCTAGTTGTCTACAGAAAGTTTTTGAATAATTTATGTTATTAAAATGAATAGGTCCAAAATAAATATCACAAGAATAAGCCTTTTTTTCTCAAACCAGTTTACTCTGTATAAATACCGCTGTGAAAAAAACAGGGGCACAATTATATAGTCCTTTTCCTATATTATAATAAGAAGTCTGTCAATCCAAATTGACAAATTTTTCCTCCTGGAGCCAGACTTAACTGTTAAATTGGAACACCATCTTCTCATTTACTCACCACATCACTTTTTGTTGTGTAGACGCGATCTGCAAGACTTTCTATAGCAATCCATTTAACAGGCATCTTTGCAATACGCCCTTGACGGTAATAATCTCCACTATAAATTTTCTTGGATAAACCAAAGTCTGCTACACACACCGTCATGTCATCCCGCAACCTGTACATTAATGTATGCCAGTTAATATGAATTCATATTACACGAAAGAGGCTCCTCAAAGATGTAGCATTACTTCATATGTCTGTATACTTTGGGAAAGAGATGATATGAATCAAAATGACTTTCCTACATAGTCTCTCTCTGGAGGAGAACTATCTAAGTGGCTGCTAAGAGTCAATATTGACTTGATGGCTCATAATCAATCAAGATTCCAGCCCTCCCCCCCCAAAAAAAATCTAAATTAAAGCTGTTTCTGATTCTGACACACATTAAGAATCAGACTAAGGATGATACGGAATGTATTACAACTTTGAAGCATTTTCCCCTTGTTCTTCAGGTAAAGAGCTTCTAGAGTAGCTTAAGATCAATAAAAAAACAAAAATTCTTCCAGTGTCCCCTACATCCTAGTTTATCATTGAAAGATAATAACAAAAGGAGAAGGGACTGAGGTAAGCAGAATGTAGTTCTAGTTAGTGTAGAATCTAGTTGCCCTTATACCTGTAATTATCAGGGAATCTCAGAGAGTGGTTTTCCATCCTTTTTATACTTGTTTCTGATTTTGATATGCATGTTATAAAATATGGAGATAATGCAATAAAGAATGGGCATATAGTAGGATAAATTTAACTTTTCTCCTCCTCCTGATAAAAATAGCAGTTTTCAGAATTGTGGTTTACTTTACCATCTACTATTTGCAAGTATGGAGAGTTCCTCAAATTAAAGAAGCAAATGGTGCGGTTTTTACAAAACTGCATGTAGCATGCTGTTCAGTCCTTGCTCACTCTTATATTTGTCACTGTTGCCCTCCATTTTTCACGGAGGGTTATTATGAGAAAAAGCATAGACTGTGGAATACACAACAGAAAAAATGGGAAAGCCTAAATCAGAACAGTTTAATCCATTGGCTTCTAATGATCTTTGTTTCAGTTTCCAGAGCCCTACAGTTATGGCAGGAAGGACAGCAGCAGCATGGGGGAAAGGAGGCTTAAATGGCCTTCGCCCTCTCTACTATTGCTTTATACAATCACAGAGCTAGTAGTAACCTTGTAGTCAATTGATCCATTCCCTTGCACAGTGTATGGAACTAAGAGTACAGGATTCTGCTGTATTGGAAAATGTTATCTAACTGCTATTTGAAAACCTCATCTAGCGGTTTTGACAAGATATTGACAATTATTTAGAATACTGGTGAACTCTCATCTAGAGCGTTCACCAGTATTCTAAATAATTGTCAATATCTTTGTTTTAACAGTTATATGTTATGTCTCCTTCTGTAACTTAAAATGTTATGTCTCCTTCTGTAACTTAAAATGCCCTTCTGGGTAAGAAAACTACCTTTCGGTTTCTTCTGTGTCTTTCTCAAGTATCTGAAGGTCGCTACCATAATCTCTAGTCTTTTATCTACTATTCATTTCAGGCCAAATTCAGAGGCCTTGTTTTTTATATCTTCATATTTGCTGTCTTTCTCTGAATTTATTCCAAATTATTTCCTTCATAAGGTGAAATACTTGAATGGGTCACAGAATAACTCATACTTTTAAATGTAAAGCAGAACTAATGTCTCTGATGATATGGAAACTATAGTTTTATGCCTTCTCTGCTACCTTATGTCTAGTTTGAAATCATTTTTTTTTCTTTTTATGATCCTGTAATCCCTTTTATCAGGGTAGAGTCAAGGTGACTGAATAGCAAACCTGAAATCCTTTCCACAAATATTACTGCTGTACCTTCCATGTATAAGTGGCATCTTGTGTGTGTCTTTGATTCTTTCCCTTCAGTCTCTTCTCTAGTTATTTTCTAAGAGGTTATATACATTAATATTTATTTCCCAAGATTCAGAGAAAAACGGTTGGGAAAATGGTACACTAAGATTAAAGCACCCCTCCCTTCATTACATCAGAATCCCTGGAATACAGTTTCTATATGTTTCACGGAAACAAATGCTTAGAACTGTAACTGTGCATCTAGTCCAGTTTACAGCTAACATGCCATAGAGAAAGCTAGGCTCCAAAGTTGTTGTTTTTTTTGCCTCATGCTGTAGTTTTATAAGGAATTCCTCTATCATGAATAAAGTACACTCAGAGATGGAGTTGAAGTATAAGAATCTCAACAGAATTACATTGTGTAGTTATTCTATATTAAATTTTCAAACAGAATGCAGTGAATAATCTGAAAAATACTTTCCCTTGATTTCTGATTAGAGTTATATTTCCTAGATTTTGATCCCCAAATATTGTTTTCCACTTTAAGATTTACAGTTTCTGACTGAAAATCAATCTGAATTCTGAGCAGAAAAGAAAACACTACAGAACTCACATGCAATTTCGGGCAGCCAGGTCCCTGTGGAGGAAATGTTTGCTACTGAGGTATTCCATTCCTAGAGCAATATGGATCATAAACTTCAATAAAATTTGCAGTGGAACATACTGGGAAAAGAACAAGATGCACATTTTTCTTAATATGTGATACTGATCAATCATCATACTAAAAACAAATGAAATATTAAGTCTAATACATTTATGATTTAAGACAAATAAAATAGGGTTGGTTAGAATACAAAGATAACTTATTTCATATACTACTACGAGAGGCAGTGTATTCATGTTATTTTAACTTGGAATACACATACTTCTGAACAAATGGCATTAATAAATGCATAACCCTTTTGGATAGATTGAGAAAGAGTAGACTAAAATACCAAAAGAAATATCAAAGTGATTTCATACGTAAATATGTTGCGATTACAGTAATTCATTGACTGATTGCACTATGACTAAGATAGTCAAGATGGTAGGAAAAGTAGCTAAAGTCTTCTTTGCTCTCATTGCATGGTGACTACAAGGAAATATCTGTACATTTTTGTTGGCAAGAATTCAAAAGTAGTTTCTCACCGCACCACCACGTCCCAGTCTGGCCTATGATAGTTTTGATGGCTTCTGAGTGAAAACATTAACTGGTCCTGCTAGCATTGGATAAATTCCTGAAGATCTGGATGTTCCTTTGGTTATTGGGTTTGGAGGTTTGATGAACTTGTCAATAAGATGCTATGCTTTTTAAGATTTGAGTTATTATTTCATTGTTCTTGTTTGCTTTTAATCCTATATGCAAAGCCCAGATTTGTAGTTTTTAATTGGGTTGCTACATCAATTGATGTATTAATATGAGGGAGAGGGAAAGGGGGAGAGAGAAAATCAGGTTCTACCTATCCAAATGCCCAACTAGATGATGCTATTTAACTCAAGATGGCTAATAAAAACAAAATTTAAAGAAAAACTCAATGAAATATGATCAAGTCTAACTGATACAACAAAAATAATTCATCAAAGTTTGTGTTTTCTCATTAGTGAAAGAAGACAGAAAGATTTTCTGTCACAAGGGTGATCCACTTTGGAAGAAATATTACTAGCAATCTCCAGATAAAATTCTTTACTATGCTTAAGATAAGTAATATTTCTTTTTAAAGTGAAGGTTCTTATTTATGCTAGGAAAAAGACTCAATTCCGAATTTTGTAACTCTTGCCTTCCCTCCGAAATTACCTTCTGAAACTTTAGCATTAACCCACTGGATTATGGCCATATCATATTTTTTTTAAATTTCTTAAACAAGCGGTAATCTGAATGTATTGTCAGAACAGATAGCAGGATGTATCTGACATTGTGTGATTTTCAAAATTTTAAGCAGGATCAGATTATTTTAGTACTTTGGACAGGAATCTATCAGAACATTAAAGAAAAATCTTAGAAGGAAATGGCAAATTATATTTTTTTTACCAAAATTACACATGCCTTATAGTTACAAGTAGTCAAAATTGTCTTAAGGAAATCTTCACTTAGAAATAATGCTCCTATTTTTTTAGAAAAAATGTTAAAAGGCAGAAAATTCAGGCCTAAGCTTTTCTGAAGAATTTTCTTTGCCACTGCCATATACCAAGGAAAAGACTGCCCATCACTGCTTTAGGGGGAAAATTAGTATATGCATTTTGATTAAGTAAAATATATTTAGAGCAGTTCTAACTTTTCTTGTATGAATAAAAAATATTTTTTTTCAATCCGTTCATAAATGCTGCTCTTTTGAAAGATGTAATGGATGACAAAGTTGGAGGAATATTGTCCAGTTTTCACTCCTACACAGCAGCTCATAAAAAAAGCCTCTCTTTGAGGAAACCCCAATTATGTATGAAAACATTATTTTCCATTAATCTGCTATTTAGGCAGGCTCACATGCTGAAGCTTTATAATGTGTGGTCCTATTTTACAATATCTTTGTTTGGGTTAAAATGAGGCAATTGCTTTTGTCATAAAGTATAACAATTAAAATCTTTGTGTATTCTCTCTGGTGCAAGAACAACATCTACTCCATGCATGACAGTAGAAATTACCATAGGCTTTTCAATTACAGGAAATGAAAACTGGCATAGAGTTCCAAAGTGGATGACGATACTGTCAGGCTTTGTGGGGGGAAATGCCAAGTTCCTTTCTGGCAAGAGGACTGTGGCATGTGCAGCATGATTCCAGTAAACACAACCCAAAGATCAGGAAAACAACAGTGCCTTTTGCTTGAAACAAGGCAACCTCGTGTTCAAAATGCCAGGCAAAAATATTTAAATCATAACTATATCTAGAGGCAAACACTCACTTCCTAGCCAAGATGATGGAGATTTTGTAGCTGGGAAGCTACAAAAGGCAATTGCTCAAGGCAATATATGATACATGAGTTTATGACTATTTTGAACCAGAACAAAACAATCATAATGAACTAATTATGCTCTGTTCTAGGTAGGTTTTCATTCCTGCTAAATTGGAACTATATAATATGGTATCTTTCAGACTCCCATCAACTCTAGCAGTAACTCTAGAACAATTCTTCTGAAAATATCTGGAAAGACTCCGGGTAGGGGAGATGGCCAAGTCCGTTCGATTAGAGCAGGTTGACGGCTCATTGTTGGGGCCCAGGCACCCCACGTCACACAGCCAGTATGGCTAGATGTGGGGGAGCATTGGGAAGTCATTTGGTTCATCGTAATGGCAAAAATGACCAAGTCCATCATACTGGGATTGCCCTGGTTAGATAAGTGGGGCCCTACAATATGGTGGGAAGGCGGGTATGGAAAATTGAGGAGAGGTGTTGGATCCAGACCCCCTCCTCATGAGCAGGCACAGGGAGGTGCTGAGAATTAATCGGAGGGAAGTCCTGGGGAGGCTCTGGGGCCAGAATGCTTGAACCAGACATAATCTAACTGTATTGGTTGAAATACAATAAATATTGGGTCACCAGTTTGGTACACTGAAATGCCAAAGTTTTTTTTTTTTAAATTGATGTATGGACACAAACAAACAAACAAACAAAAAGCATGAAGGAAGACTTGGATCCAAGCAGTGCCACGCTTTACATTATCACTACAAGTGTTCAGTGTAAAGAAAAGAAGAAGAAAATAATTTTGAAACTATGAAATTCCTGATTTCACAAATACACTGTTATTTGTACTTTTTAATGTATTAGATAAAAACTCACTGCTCTTAAAAGCTCGTTTTTATTATGATCGCATGTGTAAATTAAGTTGTCTTCCAAAACTGTGTACTTGTCTGGTCAACTGTGTATGATCAGTTATCTACCTCAAGGCTTATTTCTTTTTCTAATGGGACAGGTTGCTGGCCCTCCCTGTTACCACAGACCAAATCACCCTAGCTCGGGAGCTAGGCCTAAGCAATTCTTCTTTTCACTTTTTGTTTTCCTTTTTAGTTTTTAAATTTTATGTGAGTATTCAAGTACAGATGTCAGTGACATTTCATAGTTTCAAGTCAATGCTGCTCTGAGAAGTGTAGATTCTAATAAATTACATAGACATAAGAAATACATTTTGTTTTTGTTTTCTATTTTTTTATTTTTTTAAAGAAAAAAAGTTGTGGTATTATTGGTTCTATGCTCCCTTGAATTGACTGCTTTGTCAGAGTTCAGATTCCTTGCATCTTGTTCCTTGGAGGTGGCATGTTTCCAAAAAAGAAGAAGAGGAGTTATTTACTACTTGATCTTCTCTTTCCATTAGCTAAACTTTGAGTTAAAACAGTGTTTCTCAAACTTGGCAACTTTAAAATGTGTGGACTTCAATTGTCAGAATTCCCCAGTCATAACTGGATGTGGGATTTTGGGAGTTGAAATCCATACATCTTAAATTTCCAAGATTTGAGAAACACTGGAAGGAATAGATGCTGTTGGAAAATCTGAACGAAGTGCCATACACATTATCTGCGTAAGATTTGCAAAATGTATCCTCTGTACATAAAAATAATAATAATCGATTACTTAAACATCACATAGTAGACAGCCATTAAATTATAAAAAAAATAATTTATGAAGAAAGACCTTTTGTACAGATTGAAAAAAAGATTTTCATAGAGATATCTATATGATCAAGAGTTAATTTTTTTATTTTTGTTTTACTAGTGCCACAAACTTGCCAGTGGTAACTTATTTGTCCGGTTCAAGATAACTCTGTCATTTTGTTTCCTAGGACTTGTTGTTAAATGCCAAAAGACATTTTTGAACTGTAAATTTGATTAGATTGTTAGCTTTTTTCTGTTTTATTTCTTTTGAAAACTAAGAGCCGAGTGGCACAGTGGTTAGGGTGCAGTACTGCAGGCCACTTCAGCTGACTGTTATCTGCAGTTCAGCAGTTCAAATCTCACCGGCTCAAGGTTGACTCAGCCTTCCATCCTTCCGAGGTGGGTAAAATGAGGACCCAGACTGTGGGGGCGATATGCTGACTCTGTAAACCGCTTAGAGAGGGCTGAAAGCCCTATGAAGCGGTATATAAGTCTAACTGCTAACTGCTAAAGTGCTTTGCAACACATTAGCATCCTTTGGTGCCTGTCAGGGTTTCTATCCCATTTGTTTGACTTTAAATATTCTTTTAATTTTTTTATTAAAAAGTAAAACAAAACTCTCAGCAACACCCTTAATTCCAAGATGACTCTAAGCTTCACATTGAAGGATGTGGATATATAACCCATTATTTTTTTGAAAGTATATTTTAATGCCCAGCAAAAAATATCAAAAGCAAGCTGACATAATAGAAAACATTATAGGAGGCTAGAGAGAATGTAAAATAAGCTGGTGAGGTTTGTTTAATAAACAGGCATTTTATAACTGATGATCAAAAGACCATTATGTGACATCATGTGTCAAGGGGTTTTTACAATCTTGTTGCTTACCTGGGAACCCACTCCAATCCTTAACCGAAGAAGAAAGCTATGCAAATCTCCATATTTCATAAATGGAAGAATCACCATGGGCTTTGGAATCTGCTGAGAACTGGGTTCTATGCATACACCTGAAAAGGATAAAGAAAATGAATCAAGAATCAAGAAAATGAATTCAGTTTTTTTGCCTATTACCTAGTTTTATCTTTACTTGTAAAGCTAAAAAAGGTTTACTTTTTAAAGTTGCACATCTCTCAACTATTTTTTTATTGCGATTTAGGAGCCACCTGATTCCAGATGATTCTGGGTGAGTTACACTTTTAAAAGCAATGAACAATAAAAAGAAATAAAATATAAGCATCCAGAAGACAAACACTAAATAACAAAAAAGCACCCTATAAGGGCTCAACCTTTGCCCCAAGGCTTGGAAGAACAGCCAAGTTTTCAACAATTCTCTAAACATCGTCACAGTGAAGCCATATAGGTCTCTGACATAATAACATCAAGTAGAATAAGAATATTTTTTTTAAACTAAAGGAGCAACCATTTAAAATTGTCTTTTATAAGATAATCCAGTTTCAAATTCATTTGTTTCGATCATTAAAGCAGACCAGAAAGTATAAACAGAGAATTGGTTCAAGATCTCACAATAAAGACAACAAAATGCACACAGTAATGTTCCAGTTGCAAGGGGAAAAACAAAACAGCCATACAAAAACAAATTAAACACCTACCTGATTTATTTGGTTACTTCTTGTAGAAGATAGGGTTTATGATTTAGATATCAAACAATCCCCCTCTAATATTACTTACTTAGCAAACATATTTAATGATATGTTGTTTTTGACTGAGGTAGTTCTGTTTAATTAGAATCAAAGAAGATCAATTGTTTGTATCTAATTTTCTAGGCCATAAATCACTGTGGTGACTAATTCAGTAAATTAATCTTTTCCAATATAGTGTGTTCCAAATAAACTGGATTATAATTTTAGTAATTTAGCAATCTTCGTAGTACAACATCTTGCTGAAATTTCATACAGATGCATTACTAATCTACTATTGTCCAAATATGGATAAAGATATTGTCAGTGATAGTTCAAATAACAAATTTAGCAATGAATTGCTAATATGAACATCCTCTGGAAGTTTTTGAAATGTACAATTATCTCCTGATGCATGCAAGTTATCTTGTGCTTACATTTTTTTCTGTATGTAATCGATAAGTAGAAAAAGTGCTTAACATGGATTTAGGCATTTATAATGATTTTCTATTGGGCTGTGAATAAAATATTTTTACCCAAGAAGCACTGTTTCCTAGTTGACTCACCAAGAAGTTTGATGACATTTGGGTGATCAAAGTCTTTCATACAAGCTGCTTCTCTGAGGAACTCTTCAATCTCTCGTTGGGAAAAGCTGTCCACTGAAATATAATAGAATAAATAAAAAGGTTTAGTAAGAAATTAATATTTTAAATACAGCACAATTTTTTGCATGTTCAAAGGAAACTTTAGCTTATTCTAAGCATCTGTTAACAGAACATTATCCCTTGTGATCAGATGTATGAGTAGGTTATTGTGGTGAAAATTAAGACTAGCATTGTTCCTCATGATTGTAGTCAAATGTCAGAACAAAGGAATGCAGCATAACTAAATGAAAGTTGTTGCTTCGATTGCATAACTGGAAGCAGGCTCTTTAATGTTTCAAGGCAAGTTTCTAATTTTCACTGAAATTATGTGCAAACACCACAACTTTCACAATTAAATTGTGATAAGACCTACATTCTCAAACATAAACTTCTACTTAGAAACTAACAAGATTATAGAATTGAATGCAAGATGGAATATGAGATTATTTTATAATCTGATTGTTTTCCTTAGGTAGTATCAGAGAGAAAAATCCTCAAAACAGAGATTAGCTTTTTAATAAGCACTGCTAGAAGATATGTGATTATTTTTTAAATTATTCTGATATACTGTACTTGATAAAATGAAAAGTAGTATATACCTTTTAACAATAGATCACTGAGTAATAGACAACCTTCTGTCTCTTCATAATTTTCTGGATTCTTAATTGGAAAGGATTTTCTCTTTTTGGAGGAGTTCTACAACATTGTTTGATTATCTATGTTTTTAAATACTCCTGAATATTTCTTAAACAAAAATTAATTTAGATCTGTAGAGACCAGACAATACTTACATTTCATTGTTTTCACAGCAACTTTCTGAGTGGTTCCATCAGGATTACTGAGACTCCCTTCCATGACTGATCCAAATTCCCCTAAATGGAGAAATAATACCATGTTTGTCTCCATACCTAAAATCCCATTTCAAAATTTAGTTAACAGGATTGAGAGGATTCTTCAGATCAACAAAGTACTAATGGGGATAGGCTCAGCTGCTTCATGAAGCATACTTATCTCATGTTATCAAGCTATTTAATCCAGAGTTTGCTGAGATTACATACATTCACAGGAAAAACAAAGGTAAAATCTGCATTGAAACATTGGTAAAAAGGACGTAAATGATCTTAATCTCTACCATGGCCATTAATGATCTTCTACAAACTCATTCTTAGACTATTCCTTCTGCCTCCCCACTCTCTTTGGATTTACTTCTCGCTTCACAGCCCAACTAGGGATAAAATTAAAATGTGGCAGGGACAGAAGTTTTATAAAAAACGTGGTTGGAACAGAACAAGAGAACTTTCTCCTGGAAAAAAAAAGGTTCACAGAATAGCCAGTGCAAAGGGCTACAATTATGACATTTTGAGAATTTAGTGAATACTTTAATAGTATTAAAGTTAAACTGCAAATCTGGGCATGCATTGGAAACTGTTAAAGGGTCAATCCAGTGTGACAGATATCTTCACTTGTATTATTGACATTACTACTAGATATTGCAGATCACTAGAATTTAGGTAAAAAGAATTTGGAGAGGGGTATGGATAGAAGGATGAGTCTGATAGAAATTAGAAATTTGTCTTCAGCTAAGAGTCTAAACTATCAGAGTGACTGGGTTAATGACATTTAAATATTTATTACCTAGAAATGAAATATTATTACTGTACAATACTTTGCACAATATACGTTACAAAGAGTCATGTGAGAGTTAACAAAGTACTATACTTGAAAGAAATCTTGAACTGGAATCTTAACGGACTATGTTTACAACATTTTAAAAGTTATATAATCCTCATTTGACATCACTTTCATATAAAGTAAAGAGCAATTGCTTTACTTTTTTATGAAGATGGCACAGCCATTATCTCAACATTATATATAGCAGATAGGATTTAGATCAGCTGCCCCATCTAGCATGGAAAATAACCTAAGTTTTGACTATCAAAATGGAAATTAGGATACTTTCAAAGAGACCCCTTTGATATAAACAAAGATGGCAACAGCAGAAAGAATGTTACTCAACAGGTTCAGATTTTTACATTTCTCAGAATTGTTTTCCAAACTACAGGCACTTAGAAGGCTCAGATTTAATCATTAAAAGAGATGGTGAAAAGAAGTCTAGTTGGCATCTTAAAATTTGTCTGTACAAAAGGAAGTAATTATATAACAAAGTGGGCTAAAAGTGTTTGAAGCCAGCGTAATACCACAGCTACCTTATAGCTATTTTATATGTAGGCATTAGAAACCTTTGAAATAGTTTTTTTTTTAATGACATCTTTTTGGTTCCTCAATGACTTCCAAATTCATCCTTTTGCCCTGTGACTGAAATAGTATCAATTGAAACTCTGCAAAACGTATGTACTGTATTAGCTCTTACCTTAAATTAATTCTCAATTAGTCGGGTTGTTTTGATCACTTAAAAGATTTTTTTTTTTTTTTGCTTGGTGGAAATCACTTAATGCCAATCTAGGGAATTGTGGATTTTGGTCTAATGCATTGGACTTTGATCAGACCATGTCAGCATACTAGAGATACTGACCTCCAACATAATTTCAACCTGTGCCCATTTTACTTCCTTCCATTCAGACCAGGAAAAAGCACTGCACTTGGCTAATATTTATTTAATATAGTCTTCAAAGATACCAGAAGAGATGTTTTATTGGCCTGCTCTAATTCTCTTGCCAATGCTTATTTGGCAGGGAGGTTTTGCAAACAACAGCATCTCTATAGCAATAAGGAAATTCAAACTGTAGGTCATGTACTGCTTCTTTTATAGAAATATTTGAGTGGGACTGATATATCCATCAGCTGATCATGTAGTGAAGATCTCAGAAAGTCTAGTTAGATTCTGAATCTTGACTACACTGGAACATAAACAACTGTTTTGGGGAAAGTATGAATAGTGTTTGAAGTTAAGAAAAGTTTCTGCATTTTGCTATTTTTAGTAATATTTCAATTTTGAAGTATCGGTTTTATTATTATTTTATATATAAGTTGCTCTGGCCCATGACTATAATAAATTAACAAACTAAGTGATACAATAACATATTTTTTAATTTACAAGACTCCTGCTTATTTTGTTTAATATAAGCTGTTCTTTGGAACATATCTGATTGGTAATTTTCTAAGGGAGCTGGTATGCAAATGAAATGCTTTTACCATAAACTTGACTCAGTTTATGCAGGCTGAGGAAAGATGCCTTGCTTGATAGTTATGACAACTGCATAGATGGATGGTACTCACCTTCTCCCAAGATTTTTCCTAGGGTCAAGTTGTTTCGGACAATCATAACATCGTGGAGTTTTTCCTGAAGTTCTTCACTTACTCCTAGGTTACCCACTGGGAACGTAATGTACAAATGAGATATGAGATATATATGTTTACTATATGGGTTTCCTGATTGCATACTTGATACGGGAAGACATCATTAAATCCTGCAGTAGAGAACTGCTATTTTATGATTTAGATTCAAAGCTTGATTTCATTGAAAACCACATCAGAGTTGTGTTTGACCTTAGGGGGTCGAATGGGCATGGCTAGGGTGGACATGGCCAGCTTGACATCACTCATGTTGGGGGTGCTTGTGGTGGCCTGAGCTCTGTTTCCATTGGCAGAGGCACTGTGGGCCAATACTTCGCTGTTTCCAGGGTGGTCCTATGGGCCAGAAGTAAGCCCTCTGTGGGCGGATGTGGCCCGCAGGCCTTGAGTTTGACACCCCTGATTTAGAGCTATTCAACATATGGCTACAAATGTTTCCAGTATTAGATAAGTTTTCTTTATATTACTTAGGGTTGCTATGAATTAAATATTTCATCCTTAGGAGATAGGAAGCTTTTCTTCTTACAGAGAGCCTGGTTATTAAGGAAGATTCTTTCCAATGCATTATGTATAGTAAATTTTCCTGGGACAATGTATTCAAATAAGAGATTTTCTCCACCTGCAGTATGAATAATTACAGTCTCTCTAGCTATGATTGATTTTGCAGGAGAAGACCACCAATGGAACACCATGAACAATTGCGTACTCCCCAGAATATTTACTTCTAGAAAATTGTTGGAACATCTCCAGAAAAAGTGGATCCAGAAAAGATATTGAATGTTCTAGTGTTTCTTAGAACATTCCATTCCTGGGACAAGGAATTTTGATATCTATAATTATATAGCATGCATAACAGTATGAGTTAGGGACATGAGTCCATACAAATGTCATAGAAATTGCCTGATCCAAGAGGGACAGAATGAATGATCTGAATTTCCCCATATTTAGAAAATAGATCAGTCAATGACTTCTGTATATTATTTGGTCCTACTGTGTGGCACCAACTCTCCTCTCCCATATCAAGGGAGAACTTAAAAGCAGCCTTCTCCAACTTGGTCACCCTTCAAGTATGTGACTTTAACTCCTGGAATATATCTACCGAGATAGTGGTGCTCAAAATTTTCAGATGTGAACTTCAAATATCTTATAGATAAATAGATTAAAAATGGCTGTCTCTGTGTACGGAGTGCAATCATCTTCAGGATGCTTCAGGAAAGAAATGTAACTGACTTCAATAACAGATCATAGGAATTGAAAACTGCAAGTTCTAGAATTACAGGCTGAAATGTTTCAAGTAAAACATTCTGAAATGCTGTAATATCTTGGCTAGCCGCAAGCTTTCATAGTCAAGTATTTATAGTCCTATCAATACATCTAATTGTGGTTTATTTAATGACTAACTATATAGTTTAGTATGAAGTACAAACCCAGACAGGATTTATATAGTGTACTGCAAATGGCTGAATTGCACAAGTGGCAGTTACACATACAGTACTAGGTAACATTATCAATGCTAGTGAGTGTGGGGTTTGCTCCTTGTTTATATACCCTAGCTTGGCCTGCCAATGTTGGTAGAGGTGTGGTTTTCTCCTTGATAGTTTCTTGATTAATCTCTGCTTCTCTGGGAGTAGGCTGCTGGAGGGGAAGTGTCTTTTGGTTTCCTTCTTAGCTCTTTTAATTGCCTCTTTTAAATGGTCAGTAAATGTGGTTTATCTTCATATGTCTATTGATAGGTGAGCAAACAACCAAGCTCAAAAAGCACCAAGGATTTCACAGTTCATCCCTGAGCTTATTCTGTTTGTGTGTGTGTGTGTGTGTGTGTGTGTGTGTGTGTGTGAATATGTGTTTATGCATAATTCTCCTCTCATCTTATATGCTCTATTTTATAAATGGTCTCCCTTCACATAAAGGATTGTAACATTTATCTAAAACTTACATGTCAGTTCCACAGTTCTGCGGCCATAAGATTTTTTGACTCTGTAATTTACAGCCAGGTCTGTTTCTTGTCCACTAAAAGCATACCTGGTGGAGAAAGAAATACAATATGATAATAACATCATAATTTTATTCCTGTGAATTCTTTAGGAATTGTGGGTATGGGGATTACAGCTGCCTTATGAGCAATTATTGTCTTCCTTTGGGATTACTATGGGCAGGTGTTTGGCTCAGGTTGAATAAAAACAATGAAAAAGGAAAGGAAATTCCAGGTTTTCCAGTCATGTTTCATTTTCCCCCCTGAGTTATATACTTGTTTCCATTCATTTATCTCTCTAAACATTCAACAATTATATTTATCTCCCATAAAAAAAGAAAGGCTGAGTCATTCAACTATTTTGGTGAAGTGGAAAATTACTTTAAATACTCATTTTGAAAATGATGTTCATTAATAGCAATGTACTACCTAAAACTTTCATTTTCATACTTTTAGTTAATTTCCCTCTCATGACTTATAGCTGCAACATTTTAAAAAGAAACCAGAGCTTCTAAAAAATAAAGAGGCCAAGGCAGTTAACGCAATTGAGATTCTAAAAACTGTCAGTGGAGAAATAGTTTCAGGATTACCCCTCATGAAAAGCACATTCTTCTACTTTCTTCCTCTTCTGTCCACTGTCCAATTAAACTCATTCCCTCCTCTCCAACTACCCCTAGCCCCAGGAAGGAAATACCCAAGTAAGCTGAGATCCCTATTCCTTTGAGTCAGCATATCCAGTGCACTCAAAAGGAACTTTTTGTGACATACTAAAAAGAAAGCTTAGTCCAGCAAACAGAATTTAAAAACACCCGCATTTCACAATTTCAGTCTCCTGAATGGGAAGGAAATATACATCTAATATATAAATGGTGTTTTAATAGGTTATATTCCCTTAGTGCCTTCTGTCAACAGAACGGCTTCAGCAACAGGGCACAGGGAGAAAGAGCTATTTCTTCTGCCTACATTTACTTTCATTGCCCTCAAATCTTCTTCAGGGCACTATTTGGGGGGCAAAATACTCTGGGATGAGAAAATGAAAATGAAAGATGAACTGCATGAATAAAAGTTTGTTCACATGATATGAAATTCTACGCACCATCTTTCTTTATTAGAGAATCATGCTCTGAAAAAAAGTACATTTATACTTAAACAAAGTAACCTACAGTAGGATTTAAAATATGATAATGTACCATTCTCTAACAAAGGGAACTTGCTCTGGGAATTGCACATCTTAAAGTGTCTTAGGTTGAGAAATGTTGCTCTAAAGAAATAATGGATTTGCAGTAAGTTCTCAGCAGAGCTACATTTGCAAAAGCATGCTATGAAAAATATTCTTGGTACATTTAGAACAACTAGTTTTTTCAAAAGTTTAAAAAGGAAAGGGTAAGAACTGATCACAAGGTTTGTGAATGGAGATTACAATAAGTGTTTGTTGTTTATATAAAACGATCTTCACAAAATGTAACTGAAAGTGGTTCCCTCCCATTTAGGAAAAGATTAGAGATCAAAAATTTATGTGCTATAAACAGGATATAGCCTATCATATTTTTAAGCTGATTCACCACATTACAATTTGTCAATACCAGGATGTTTGTCAATGATTTTTGTTTGTGCTATCTGTAATTATTTTATATACTAAGTTTTAATATGGCATACCTTCTGTATTTGATGCAATGCATCCTGATTTCAGTGCTAATATTTCCTACGTCTATGTGTACATTTGCCCCAACAATACAAATGTACTTGAAACAGAAGAGCCAGGTCCAATAAAGATAATGCAAAAATGAATTACTAAGGTAGCATAAGCATCTTAGGTTGCCTGAGTGAAATGCAAGCAAATTACTTCAAAGTTTAGCATAATCTGTAAATTTAGTAACTCATTCAACACACCATGATTTGAATTTGAATTGAATTGAATTGAATAGATTTATTTATAGGCCGCCCTTTTCCCTGAGGGGACTCAGGGCGGCTAACAACTCATAGGAAGGGGGATACAGACAATAACATATAACATTACATATAATTAAAAAGTAAACAACATTCATCCAACATTCGGGTGGGGGCAGATCAATCTCTACCCCCAGGCCTGGCAGGATAGCCAGTTCTTGAGGGCTACGTGGAAGGTCTGAAGGGTGGTGAGGGTACGGATCCCCACGGGGAGCTCGTTCCAGAGGGTCGGAGCTACCACTGAAAAGGCTCTCCTCCGCGTAGTGGCCAGCCGGCACTGGCTGGCAGATGGCACTCGGAGGAGGCCTAATCTATGAGATCTAATCGGTCTCGAGGAGGTAATCGGCAGGAGGCGGTCTCCCAAGTACCCAGATCCACTACCATGGAGGGCTTTATAGGTGGTAAGAAGCATCTTGAAGCGCACACGGAGATCAACAGGTAGCCAGTGCAGCTCGCGGAGGATAGGTGTTATGTGGGTGAACCGAGGTGCACCCACAATCACTCGCGCGGCCGCATTCTGGACTAGCTGAAGTCGCCGGATGCTCTTCAAGGGCAGCCCCATGTAGAGCACGTTGCAGTATTCCAGCCTAGAGGTCACGAGGGCGCGAGTGACTGTTGTGAGTGCCTCCCGATTCAGGTAGGGTCGCAACTGGCGCACCAGGCGAACCTGGGCGAATGCCCCCCTGGTCACAGCCGACAGGTGGTGATCAAAGGTCAGCTGTGGATCCAGGAGGACTCCCAAGTTGCGAACCCTGTCTGAGGGGTGTAAAATTTGGCCCCCCAGCCTGAGTGATGGAATGCTAGCCAAATTGTTGGGAGGGAAACACAACAGCCACTCGGTCTTTTCTGGGTTGAGTACAAGCTTGTTAGCCTGCATCCAGTCTCTAACGGCCTCAAGACCCTGGTTCATCACGTCCACCGCTTCATTGAGTTGGCACGGGGCGGACAGATACAGCTGTGTATCGTCCGCATATTGATGGTATCTTATCACGTGCCTCCGAATGATCTCGCCCAGCGGTTTCATGTAGATGTTAAATAGTACGGGGGACAGGACCGACCCCTGCGGCACCCCATATGTTAGGGGCCTCATGGTCGATCTCTGTCCCCCGACCAACACCGACTGCGACCTGTCCGAGAGGTAGGAGGAGAACCACTGCAGAACAGTGCCTCCCACCCCCACCTCCCGCAGTCGTCGCAGAAGGATACCATGGTCGATGGTATCGAAAGCCGCTGAGAGGTCAAGAAGAACCAAGATGGAGGGATGACCTCCATCCCTGGCTCTCCAGAGATCATCGGTCAATGCGACCAAAGCGGTTTCTGTGCTGTAACCAGGTCTGAAGCCGGACTGGAAGGGGTCCAGGTAATCGGCTTCCTCCAAGGACCACTGAAGCTGGTAGGCCACCACCTTCTCAACAACCTTCCCAATAAAGGGGAGGTTGGAGACTGGACGATAGTTGTTAAGTACAGCTGGATCCAGAGATAGTTTCTTCAGGAAGGGTCTCACCACCGCCGTTTTAAGTGCGGTGGGGAAGTGCCCCTCCCGAAGCGAGGCGGTAATAACCGCTTGGATCCAGCTCCGTGTCACCTCCCTGCTGTTAGCTACCAGCCAGGAGGGACACGGGTCCAGTACACAGGTGGAGGCACTCACAGCCCTCATGGCCTTGTCCACGTCCCCGGGGGTAACGTCCTGAAACTCAACCCAGCGCTGGTCTACCAAGTCGTCCACTCGTGCCTCGGCTGGGTCTGCAAGGGTGGAGTCCAGATCTGACCGAAACCGAGCAACTTTGTCCGCCAAGAACTGGGCATAGTCTTCAGCCCTACCCTGCAAGGGGTCCCCCGTATCCCTCTTATTTAAGAGGGAACGGGTTATCCTAAACAGGGCGGCTGGACGGGACTCGGCGGACGCAACCAAGGAGGCAATGTATGCTCTTTTTGTTGCCCTAAGTGCCCTGATGTATTCCTTGGTGCAGGTTGTTAAAAGTGCTCGGTTCGATTCGGATCTATCGGACCTCCACAGGTGCTCTAGGCGTCTCCTTCGGCGTTTCCTCTCCCGGAGCTCCTCGGTGAACCAAGGAGGCCTCCGGGATCCACCACCTCGGAGTGGCCGTAGTGGCGCAATCCGGTCAAGGGACTC
Organism: Thamnophis sirtalis; assembly: GCF_051295495.1. Taxonomy (NCBI): domain Eukaryota; kingdom Metazoa; phylum Chordata; class Lepidosauria; order Squamata; family Natricidae; genus Thamnophis; species Thamnophis sirtalis. The sequence continues at coordinate 37,962,889 of NW_028261386.1, read as the reverse complement.
CGATGCTGCCGAGTGCCAGGCAGCAACCAGAGTTTCTACCGGATTGTGGGCGAGAGTGTCAGGAATAACCCCAAGCTCCGTCTGGAACCTCAAGGGGTCCATCAGTCGCTTGGGGCGGAACCACTTGGTCGGTTCCTCCTCCCTACAGTGGGGGTTTGGTCTCCGGAAGTCAAGCCTCAGTAGGCAGTGGTCTGACCATGACAGGGGTATGATCTCATTACCCCTCAGACCAAGATCACAACTCCACTGCTCCGAGAGAAATACGAGGTCGAGCGTGTGACCCGCTGAGTGGGTAGGGCCCCGAATTATCTGGGTCAAGCCCATGGCTGTCATGGAAGCCATGAACTCCCGCACCCCATCAGAGTGTTCACCGAGCGTAGGCAAGTTGAAGTCCCCCAGGACCATAAGCCTGGGGAACTCAACTGCCAGCTCGGCTACCGACTCGAGGAGCGAGGGGAGGGCTGCTGCAACGCAGTTGGGAGGCAGGTACGTTAACAGCAGGCCCACTTGACCCTTGAGGTCCAACTTCAGCAGCAGGGACTCACACCCGACAAGCTCCGGAGCAGGGATCCTACGAGGAACAAAAGACTCCCGAATAACAATAGCCACACCCCCACCCCTTCTCTGAGCTCTCGGCTGATGAAGCACCTGAAATCCTTCTGGGCACATTTCTACGAGGGGGACTCCTCCCTCCGGGCCCAGCCAGGTTTCAGTAATACACGCCAGGTCTGCCCCCTCGTCTAAAATTAAGTCCCGGACGAGGGGAGCTTTGTGGACAACAGACCTGGCGTTTAGCGACAACAGCCGGAGACCAGGGTCCTTGTTACTCGCGCCATCTGGTCTCGGAGTGGGACTCATAGGGCCGGAAGGAGGGATCTCTATTACGTAGCGATCCCTCCTTCCCTGGTAATGGCCAGCCCTAAAGTCCCCGCCATATCTGCCCCTCCCCGTTACGACCATAATGCTCCGACCCACTCCCGTGTCTGTGGTCCCCCCACCCACACCTATAGCTCCCGCATTCCATGCCAGGCCCTCCGAATCAGACACACTCATTCGTTCACTCAATCAATCCCCACGTGATAGTTAAAACACAAAATACAGCAAGTATAGGGCAATAAAAGTGGGCACATTCACACAGTCATACATATCTACCAGACATATCCCAAACACAGAAAGAAAGGAGACAAGAGAAGAAAAAGGATAGAAGAAAATTGCGCTAAAATTAGAATTAAGGTGCGAAGCCTGCCAAGGCTTGATAGATCTTAATGTTCACGATGGCTGAAGTCCAGCTATAACCCGGGCGGGGTATTCGGGGGGGTAAGTTGGGTCCTCCTCTTAACGGCCAAAAGGTCCAAGATAATTGGGAGCAACAGGTGACTTTTCTATAAATTGTATTCCAGATAGAGTCCCCAAGACAATGATGGAAAGTAATAGTCAGAAACAGCTGTACCAGCAGGCCGAAAGGTCCAAAGTCCACAGTTAGAGGCGGCCAGATGATAGGGTGCCTCAATAGGGGAATACCAGGTGACCAACAAAAGGGCACCGGGGGAGAGTCAGATGGTAAAGGTGACCAAATAAAGGGAGTAATCTCCATAGTCGTTAGGATCGTATGAAAGAGGGGTAGATACCTGGGGGGGGGCGTAATGCCTGCTAAACAATCCCCTCTGTTGGTATCCAAGGCTGCTACCCTCTCTCTGACACGACAGTTCCCACTTTAACTCCCAGTTCAATTCAGACCTTAACAGGTAAGCTTGTAAAAAGTCCAGGGGCTCCTTCAGGCTCCTCTCCGTCATAGATAGCAAAACCGAAAGCTTGGAAAAGGCCAGGGAAAGGCTGAGATGTATCCTGATCGTCGCCAGCTGGTAAGGCGGTGGGGGGGGGGCCTCTAGGAGGAACGCCGCGGTAGCGGCGGGCAAAACAAATGCCGCCAGCCACCCAAGCTCCTCAGTGCCGTCCGCTTTCAGCCACCAGCCACCCCCTCTCTAGCACCACTGTCCACCAAAAATCCAATTTCGGGGCCTCTCCCGGTCGAAAACTTTGTAGCAGAGTCAAAAGACGCTGGGCGCGTTGGAAACCGCCAGGGAGAAGCGCCGTCAGCGTGCCGCCATTTCCTCTGTCGTTGGGAGGTCGGAGGACTATCAGGGGCGGTCGTGTAGCCCAGGGGCCGTTCAGAGAGCTGTAACCCTCCGGCAGCCACCTATTCATAGCCCCCGAATCCCCCTCTATCTTTAGGATTCCCTCTCGCACCTGTTCCGACTAGGCTCGGTGATGTTTCCTGTATTTTTCCGTCCACCTAGCCGGAGCAGAGACGGGCTAGCAGCCATTCGTGATTCGCACATGCGCACAAAAAAAGCATGCTATGAAAAATATTCTTAGTACATTTAGAACAACTAGTTTTTTCAAAAGTTTAAAAAGGAAAGGGTAAGAACTGATCACAAGGTTTGTGAATGGAGATTACAATAAGTGTTTGTTGTTTATATAAAACGATCTTCACAAAATGTAACTGAAAGTGGTTCCCTCCCATTTAGGAAAAGATTAGAGATCAAAAATTTATGTGCTATAAACAGGATATAGCCTATCATATTTTTAAGCTGATTCACCACATTACAATTTGTCAATACCAGGATGTTTGTCAATGATTTTTGTTTGTGCTATCTGTAATTATTTTATATACTAAGTTTTAATATGGCATACCTTCTGTATTTGATGCAATGCATCCTGATTTCAGTGCTAATATTTCCTACGTCTATGTGTACATTTGCCCCAACAATACAAATGTACTTGAAACAGAAGAGCCAGGTCCAATAAAGATAATGCAAAAATGAATTACTAAGGTAGCATAAGCATCTTAGGTTGCCTGAGTGAAATGCAAGCAAATTACTTCAAAGTTTAGCATAATCTGTAAATTTAGTAACTCATTCAACACACCATGATTTGAAAAAGATACCTTAGCACAATATGCAAATCTAGTTTAGGTGCTTCAATCTGTATCTGAGGCTGATTTACCAAATTTCTTTCTTTCTTTCTGTGTCATTCACATATTTAACAATATGATTCATCACAGACTTGGCACAGCAGTCATGGACCATCAAGGTGAATTCTGACGGATTCAAGACAAAGACCTGTGGGGAACCCGTACTCAAGGAAATCACGGTCTGCCACTTTCTGGCCTGGTGCTTTAACCTTTAGACCAATCACCTAGACCAGGGCTAGTCAACCTTTTTATACCTACCGCCCACTTTTGTATCTCTGTTAGTAGTAAAATTTTATAACCGCCCACCGGTTCCACAGTGATGGTGACTTATAAAGTAGGGAAGTAACTTTACTTTATAAAATTTATAAAGCAGAGTTACAGCAAACCCCTACCGCCCACCATGAAAGCTGGAACGCCCACTAGTGGGCGGTGGGGACGAGGTTGACTACCGCTGATCTAGACCATTAGACCAAACACTGCCTAGCCAAACATATAAATCTCGCCAATTTAGTGAAGGGGACATAAATTTGAGAAAATGAAATAAAAAGATCAAGAGTTTACAGAGTTTGTATGGAGTATTTTGCAGTGAAACTAACAAAGAGAGATTAAGTTACTTAGTGTGCACAAAGCTGTTTCTAATCTCATGCACAAGTGAATCATGCTTCACAAACATTCTGTACAGCAGGACCTCTGTTATCTAAACTTGCTGATTATATGAATTCCCATCCTGTATTTTCCTTTACTACTTTTTCAAGCATCATTAAAGCAGTGTTCATCTTATTCCAATCTTAGTGATTTTAATAAATGAAAAGTAAAACAGTGCTCACAACCTGCAGTTGTTAGTGTACTAATCTGAAATATACATTTGAACACACCTGCTGCCATATAAATCTGAATTTTTTAACCACCACTTAACTTTCAAATAACTTTGGCCTCAAAAGAACAATCTTTGGAGTTATTCATCTTGATTAGTTATGTCATTGTAATTTCCAATACACTAGCATAACACCCTTAGGTAATTACTCGTAGCACTGAATGTGATTACACAGAAGTTCCACTATATTAAAAATAGAACTTATATTGGATTACAGCTCAATAATTAGTCTTGGACCAAGCCTGAATTTTAAACCAAACTTAAGATAACAATTAACTATACTGATCTTTATTCAAAGATCCTGTTTAGTACAGAGTTAAGCCATAGGTTTTGCCATAGGGAATTGCAAACACTGAGAATCCACTACTTCTAATCTTACTCTCAAAATATATTAGATTTTAATTATCATGATTCTTTGGTTAGAAAATGCAACTCTACATGAAGTGGAACCATTTGACCATGGAAGGTGGACATGAATATTAGCTGTCTGGGGAAGTGTTTGCCACAAGTGCCCTATTATATATTAAAGAACTGCAGATTCATATATGAATTACGTTTTAGAAATCATATATCAAGGATTCAGTTTACGAATTTTGTTTTTTGTTTAGGTACTTACCCAAATTTGTTCTCCTCTTTAATTTTTTTCCTGATAATCACAGATATGTACAGGATTAGTCCAATGATGACAACTCCACATATAAATCCAAGGACTATTGTAAGTGAATCTGTATTTCTAGATTCTAGTGTTGTAGAAGGTGCAACAGATATAAAACCTATAAGAATAAGACAAGTTACAAAGAAAAGGAGACTGACATCTTATTATAGTTGGGGGCGGGAGGCATTATTTGCAAATTCATGGAAGGAAGGGAGCTTATTATTATAAACAAAAAGTTAGAAATAAAAGGTATTAAAACAGTGAAAAGGAGAGGACTGAAGACAAGTGTGATAGTTTATATGAAAATTATGTTATAACTGTGGGATTGATTTCTGATTTTCATAGCTGTTGCACAATATTTTTCTATGGTACGAATTATAAATGACTTGCAATCTGAAAAAAGGTTAAAAGATGAGTATTATCAGATTGCCCAGGATACTAATGTAAAAAAGAGTAAAATACAGATATTACAAAAATTCCTCTAGATCCAAAACTGTTATTCCTGTATCTTTTAACTGGACAAAACAGTGCATTTTAGTGCAATATGTTTTGAACCACATAATTCATTCAAAAACTGGGATCTAAGACTCCATGGAATTTAGTAAATTTTATAAAACATTTATAAAACATAAACATGTATCCAAACTTTATAAATGCATTGTTGAAGTCACTGAAGAATCCAATCAGGATGCATCTCTGAAACAACAACCCAAGAATCCACTGATTGTCTAATAGTAGAATAAAATAGCACGGATTGGACAGCTGTAGTTCCACATGGCAAAAAATATATGTCTCAAATGGAATTTTAGAACACCTTCTCTGTAGTAATGTTGAAGGGAAAATGTCAGTTGGTCTTCCTGAACTGCATATCTCGAAGGATGGTGTGGGAGCAGTCACAGCTGGGTATTGTCACGGCCCATCTGCCCGGAGACTGAGGTAAATCTTGAGGCCACACGTCTACCCCTCCTCTGACTCTCCAGATTAACCGATGGACCAGTCAAGGCAAATCTAGAAGGAACAGGGTAAGCCCCCCCACTCCCCTCTTGGTCCCTGACTGACCGGTAACTATCTTAACTCAGGCCCACTCTGCCTGAGTTACGTTACGGGCGGGAAGTGACTGATCCCACACCAGTGGGGCGTGGGAGGAGTCACAGCTGGGACATACCAAAGCTAGGTGTCCCTGGGAGGGTCCATAGGGCCTGAGTCCCCCCGAGTATCTAGCACTCTCTGGAGAACTTTCCTCCCAAAGGACGCTTCCATGGAGGTAAAAGCGTCCAGCCTATAGTGTCTGATGAATGGAGAGAGCAAAGCCCATGCTGCCACCCTGCACATATCTTCAATGGGAGCCTGGGTGGCAAGGCTGCCAAAGTGGCTGCAGTCCTTGTGGAGTGTGCAGTGATGCCTTCAGGCACTGGAAGCCCCTGTGCCTCGTAAGCCTTGGAGATGGCCAGCCTGATGTTGGCTGGGGAAACCACTCCCTGGTTGCCAGGTGGAAGGAGATGAAGAGGACCTCCGATCACTTAATGGCCATCGAGGCGATGCCAGGACCTTTCCCTTCCCTGGAGGGAACTAGACAAAAATCCGGGAGGATAAACTTCTGAGCCCTGGGAAAGGGGGAGTTAATCTTTGGCATCTTTGACAATCCTGTTGCTGTGGAAGATGCAGAGATCCACCCTGGCCGACAGTGCATTGGCGGAGGTGATAGCTACAAGGAACACTACCTTGAGTGTAAGCAGCTGAAGACTCACCTCCCTCAGCAGCTCGAAGGGTGCTTCCAGAAGTGCCTGGAGCACTGTGGGCAGGTTCCAAGAGGGAAAGCGGTGAATCACCGGGGGCTGGAGGTTGGTTGCTCCCCTGAGGAACCGTTTGATGATGGGAAGTTGGGACAAGGACTGTGTGCCCACTCCCCCTAGGATGGTGGCCAGAGCTGAGACTTGCCTTCTGAAGGTGCTAGTGGCCGGGCCCTTCTTCAGTCCATCCTGGAGGAAATCCAGTACCTGCGGGACTGTGGCTGATGTCAGTTCTACCTGAGCAGAGTGGCACCAGGACGCGAAGGAGACCAAGGTCGCATCGTAGATGCGAGTGGTGAATCTCCTCTTGGCAGCCTCGATGATCCCGATGACCTTGGTAGAAATCTGGACATCCCTTAATTGTGTCTGCTAATCTCCAGACGGTCAGTTGGAGCCAGTCTGGGTCTGGGTGGACCAGATTCCCCTGGATAAGGATTACCTCCCCCCGAGGGATCTTCCAGTGGGGGGGGGGGGCGAAAGACATCTCAATCAGATCTGCGAACCAGGGATGTCGGGGCCAGTAGGGAGCCACCAGGATGACCTCTGCCTTCTCTAATACTAGTTTCCTGAGCATCCCGGACAGGAGAGGGAGGGGAGGGAAGGCGTAGAGAAGACCTAATGGCCAACTGCAGTGCAGGGAGTCATTGTCCGTCGTGCTATGTGCGTGGGGCCTGGGGCTCCCCATCCCTGCTGCTGGGCCGTGGCTCAGGAGCCTCTCAGCAGCGCTAACCGCTCCTGTGCATAGGCCAATCGCAGAACACACAAGAGAAGGTCAGTTGTATAACAATAAGATAAATTTGAAAAAGAAAAAAATCTCGTACCAAGAAGAGCCAGGTATTTAGCTCCTTCTGGGTCGAAGACTGAGGTTAATCTGGAGAGTCAGAGGAGGGGTAGAGGTGTGGCCTCAAGATTTACCTCAGTCTCCGGGCAGATGGGCCGTGACAATACCCAGCTGTGACTCCTCCCACACCCCACTTCGGAGACTTTTATGCCTTGCCCAGAAAAAAGCTTTCATTAGTTTGGAGAATATCAGTAAGGAGATTGGGAATTTGATTGTTTCCCAAAAACCTTTGTCATCCCAATCTATGGGTGACAAAGTATTCACTGCTGCTTGAAATTCAACATTTTAAATTTTTGGGAGAAGTGTTTATTTGGTATAGTTATAGCTCAAAATTCACGGAAAATCTGATAGTTACTCACAAGTTTTGTTCTCTGTCACTGTTCCAATTTAAGGGGCTATTATCAGTCATCATTACAGTAATCCCAATTGGAAGAACTGGACCTTCAGCCAGTTGTTTAACATCAGCTACAGGCCCTAACCTCAATATTTGGCATCTCTGTTCTAACCTGAGGATTCCAAAATTTCCTCACTAAAATATCCAGGAAGCCACAAAAGGAAACAGTGGCAGCAAACTAGAAAATAGGACACTGTGAGTTCTAGTGCAACCTTATCCATGAAGTCAATTGAGTAAACTTGGGCCAGTTGTTCCCTCTCTGACCTAGGAAAATGACAATTGCAAGCCACTTCTAAAATCTTGCCAAAAAAACCTACAAGGACTTGTCCAGATGTTGCCAGGAATCAAGACTGACTTGAAAATATCCATGGGTATGGTATGCATGAGTGCACGAACGCGCACACACACACACACACACACACACACACACACACACACACACACACAGAGGCACGCACACATATATTGGTATGCTGAGGACACTTTTTCCCCATAAAATTCAAGACAATTTCAAAGCAGTTTCTCATTTCCTGGACCAAATTTATATGGCTTTTCTAACATGCGTTTTCTTGGAATCTTCCTGTAAAACAGATCATTGACTATAGCAGTATAGATGCTGTGAATTTCAATTCATACTCGGTTTGGAGCATTTCATATAAAAAGCTAGTGTTCTATTGTTACACAGTGGCTACATGACTAGAATTTCAACAAGTTGTTAATTCATATCACTGTATTAATCTGACTTACCATTGCTTGGAATGAATATTGCTACAGGGTCGCTGGAAGGCCCAACTCCACCATTAGTGACAGCAGCTACTTGCACTATGCAGGTGACATTTGTGACCATAAATGGAATATGGATGAAATTTGTATCTTTACTGGTAGAAAAAGAGTGATTCTTCTGTGAAGAGAAAAATATTTTTTATTCTACCAGTATCTAGTGGACAAGTTTCATAGCTACCTGACAGATTTGCAAATAAACTTTTGTCTTTATTTGCTTACAAATAAGCTTACAGACACTTGCTAATACCAGCACAATTGCTTAGTTAGTTAGTTTACTTTATTATGTTTACTTTATTAGTTTACTTTATGCACATGGTACAACAAAATTAAATGCACATGGTACAATGAAATTAAATAAGTATTTATGTACAGTAGCTGTCTTGGTAACTATAGTACTTCAAGCACTAGAAAGCAACAATTAAAAAGTTGTCAATAAGTTATTTAAATACAGTTCACTGCTGTTTAGAACCCATGCTAAGTTTTTTCCCATTGTAAACAATAAACAGCTGCGGATGATCAGATTAACTCATTACAAATCTATCATCTGGCTGGCAGACAAAATAATAAGAAAGTGTAATTTAACACAAAAACACATTGTAGGAAGCAGTTTGTACAATTGATTTTTTAAAAAATATTCCATGCTCATTCTTCTTCCCTGCCTATGACAAAAACAGAAAATCTCTTGTTTGCTTCCATCATGCTAATTGTGTAATCCCTGATGGTTTAGAACGGATGTGTCATTTAAACTGATCCTTGGTGCATTATTTTAAAAAGAACAAACAGTAATAGACTTAATTTCTACAAAATAGAAAACAGAAGGAAAAAGAAAAGAAATTGGGCAGGCAAATCTGTGGGGAGTCCTAAGACAACTTGGTAATATCATAACAATATTTGCCCACAATCGTTTAATTAACCTCCTGGAATATTGTACAATCTTTGTCTACTTACTTGAGAAAAAGCCCAAGTGAGCAAAATAGGATTTATCTACACATGGACAAGATAAGAATACTTACTAATTGTTCTGACACAGCCTTCGCAAGCAATGAGAAACCACTTACTCATGAGTAAAACAACCCCCTTTTTAAAACAGGGTAGGAACAGTCTTTATTCATGTTGGATAGACCAAACCAAAAATAATTAGTCACAAATGAAAGTCTTTTCCCTTCTGAAACAGGACACGAATAGTCTCTGTTCACATGAGAACTCAAGATAAAAAGTCCTTCAATGATTAGGCCAAGCAGAAACAGTCCCTGTTCACACTGGCTAAGGCAAATGCATTACCTATTATTTCCCAGCAGGGAGACTCGGTTGCAGGGGTGGGTTTCAACCGGTTCGCGGAGGTCCCTGCGAACCGGTTGGTCGGCAAACCCGGAAGTAAGTAACTTCCAGGAACGGCGAAGGGGCCGCCCGCCCGCCCGCGGTCCTTACCCAGTTTTGACGAGTTCTGCGCTTCCACGCATGCGCAGGACGCATACAGCGCCTGCGCGATCCTCCAGGAGCAGCTGGAGCGTCGCGCAGACACTAGTACACATGCGTGCACCACGCGCGTGCACAAGGACGCCGTCGGCCCTGTTCCAACCGAACCGGTTGGAACGGGGCGAGAAACCTACCCTTGCTCGGTTGGCACCTCAAATATAGAGCAATTAGACCCAACAAAACTGGTTCTGACAAAGGAATCTGATCTACCTGGGGAAAAGAATGGTTGTCTGTGACAAAAGGCCACTCCCAAACCCCTACCATTTATTTCCCAGCCAGGGAGAGACTGGATAGTGTCTACGACTTTTTTTCCCTGAGAGCCAGCTTATTGCCTTCCATTGCTCTCCTCTCTTCTACACCTATCTGGGATAGGTCCCATCTGTCGTCCCCCCCCTCACTCAGCTCAGGTACCAAATATAGCTGCCTTCCCACCTGGGGGCGAACAGAAAGCCCCGGCTCTGCCCCGGCTCTGCCTCTGATTCTGCTTCTTCCAAAGGCTTGGAAACTGGCCCAGGCTCCCCCTCAACCTCCTCCTCGTCTGACTCTGCTGCTAGCTCTGCTGGCAGCCAACGGGCCACAACACTAATGACCTGAAAAATCTCAAAAAGGTTAATACTGTATAAATATAGTCAATGAAAATATTATTTCAATAAGTACTACCTGCCAAATTTGTGATTTCAATGGAATCAAAGAAATATTTAAGTTATATTTTTTGTCTGATTTCAATATCACCCTGATGGAATGCCTTTTGTGATGAGATGAGTGTTTGGAGATTTCATAATAGCATCAAACAGAAAAATATATATGCAAATTTAGGCATTATCCTGCCAACTAGATGTCGGTTCCATCTAATAGCATTAGCACACCCAACTTGAAATAAATTTCTGTTCCTCTAAATTTCCTATACAGCCTATGAATCAAATGAAGAACTGAAAAAGAAACCAAAACAGTACTTGTAGGTACCACCTCCTTGTAAATTGTCCCCACCCTCCACATTTTCCGTGACTCATAACGCAGCTGACAGACTAGTTTAGTATAATAACATGGTAGAGGGATAGAGCAGGAACTGTTTAAACCGGTTTAAAAATTCTCTGTAAATAGGAAGTAAGAAAAAATGATAAGGCTGCAACTCTGAGAAAATGAACTTATCAGAAATATTTTTTTTCTTTTTTATATTAACAATTTTATTTAAATTACAGTTATACATATTAAAAACTAATACAAAGTACAAAAAACTTAAAAAGCCAGTTTGGTCTAATGGTTAAGCTACTAGGCCAAAAACCAGGAAACTGTGAGTTCCAGTCCTGCCTTAGGCATGAAAGCTGGCTGGGTGACTTTGGGCGAGTCTCAGCCCACCTCAGCTCCCAGTTAGAGTTGACGAAATTGTGGGAGAAATAGGAGGGGCAGGGGGGGGATTGCTGCCAGCTCGGCAAACCGGATTGGGTGAACCGGTAGTAGCGGCAGCAGGAGGCTCCGCCCACCCACCCAGATGCTTTTGCGTGCATGTGCAGAAGCGTCGCACAGGCAGGAGGACACCCAAACCGGTAATAAGAAAATTGGCAACCTACCACTGAGGAAGGGGAAGGAGGAAGATATGCTGTGACTTCCCCTTTATCACAAGTCTCAATAATTTTAACAACTTTAACAACCTTGTCATAAAATGTAGCAAACAATCTCTTCCTCCATATCTCATCCCTTATCTTTTGAACAGATCCAGTTCTGGTCAGCAATAGTCATATGGGTAACCAGACATAACACAATTTATCAAAGATATTTCAAAAAAGGAAAATACGTTTTTTTTTAAAAAAAGGACAGGCTGGGATTATCAGGAAAAGTATAACAAAATTGGAATAAGTAGGTTATGTCAACTTAAATAATTGCTTTCAGAATAATTTCATAAGGTACAGTGATAAAATAGCCTTTTATGTTGAAGGTTTATTTAAATTAAGTTCAGCTATGTTCATTACGATATATCCCTTTGTAAGAGTGCACAAATTAAGTATTTATGACCACTATAGATCATTTTTTTACAAATAATTTGTTATACTTTTTTATCTACTTTATTTATTAAATTTGTATGCTGCCCATCTCTCCTATAAGGTGACTCTAGGAAACTCTATTTTTTAAATTTAGAATGGATATGAAGACTTTTTCATTTTACCTAAATCCTGTTGTGGTTACAGTAAAGACCTTTATGACCGGCTTCACACACCATTGTAACCCATTGGAAATTATGTAAATTATTTGGGATTGGTTTCTTAGAAACAGTGGTTGCAGCTCAGAACTCTGTTTGACACTGTATCTATCAAGAAGACAATGGGAAACTGAAGAAATTGGGTATGCTTTAAAAAACGATTTGGAGGAAATGTTTCAGAACTCACATAGGTTCTTTCACAACAGTTGTGTGAAACAAAGTGCTACTACTTTAACAACCCTAAGTACTGACTCCTTAAAGCAGCAGCTTTCTTTTTCACTTTCACATTGAAAGCTGAGAAAAGCTGAGCTACTTTAAACCATGGAGGTTTTTAAGAAACGATTGGACAACCATTTATCGGAAATGGCATAGGGTTTTCTGCTTGAACAAGGGGTTGGACTAGAAGACCTTCAAAGTCTCTTCCAAACTCTGCTATTCTGTTATGTCCAATCTCTTAACAATTTTGAGGTTAGCAGTACATATACAAATGTACAATGCATACATCTCCATCTTATCTAAAAGATTTTTCTGCCTAATACATTTTCCTCTTGTTAAACACCAACTAAACCTTTGGAAAGGCAAACTTAAAAATATTTAACCTACACTGACTTCACCTTCTTACATAAGGATGAAAAACAAAGAACAGAGATAACTTTATTACATTGGAGAGCAGGCTGAGCACAGAAGTGTCAGCAAAAGGGGTCAAGGGACAGGGAAAGGACAAAATGAGTGTAACAACAACATTGTGCTTGTTTTCCTCCCCACCCCACCCCACCCCACCCAAAAAAACATTGTATTCTGCACATTGGATGCTTCTGCCTGAGTCCTATTAACTGGAGAATGGGGAAGCCTCTTCAGAGAGGGAACAAGTGACACACAGTTGCCCAGAATTCTCTAAAACTTGCATTTAAATGTCATGGAGAAGAGTAAATTGTCACTAGCATCTAAATCAGTTTCAGTTTTCAGTCCAGATTGATTCCCAGTTAATGTCTAACCTTTGATCAGACAGCAAAGGATTTGGAGATGAACTGTATTAAAAGTTAAAGCCATATGAAAAAAAGTTGGCATTGCATATTTTATTGGGAGAGCTAGACACACAGATTTATATCTTGTTCTGAGAATCAGGATGTAACCTTTAGCTTACCATCTGTAATATAAGTTGCTGAGTTAGCGTCTCTACTCTGAGTTAGTCAGGAGACCGTAACACTACTGTGCTGATTTCAGTATCTTTGTGCTGTGATTTCTAAATCCTTAAAAATGAACTACTTAAAAAGGGAACAGAAAGCTAAAGTTTAATACAGAACAAACATAAATAATATTTTATGGAAAATGTAACATATTTAAATAGCTCAGTGTGATAATCTCTGTGCAGATATTCATACCATGTGGATGAATGTACAATGTATCATCTGTGCTATATTTTTGGATTAGAAAAGTAACTTTAAGTTAAATTAAGTCATCTGGGGTAGAGAAATGAACGTTTTAAAAAAGTGTTATCTTTTGATTTTTCCTGCTTACCCAGAAAACCTCATTTCTATAGCATAGCTGTTGTTTCTCTATTGTACAACACATTTAGCACAATACTGAGGGTGGCCAGAGATGAAGAGTTTTGGAGGAAGATTCCCAGCTACGCAACATCTTCAGGTTCAACTGACTTAGTGTTATTTGAAAAGCACAACACCAAAACACATCTGGAAGTGAACAGTGACTTACATCCTTATCATCTTGTGACTGGATTACTTCATTATGATATACACGGGGCTGCCTTTGAAGATAGTTTGGAAGCCACAGCTGGAACAGAATAGGCCAGTGATGGCGAACCTTTTTGTAAAGGCATGCCAAAATTGTGTGTGCACTATTGCACGTGCATGCCCACAGCCACAATTCAATGCGTACCACCCACCTGCGCATGCATGTGCAATCCCCATCCCACACATGTGTGCACGATACACACACACGTGCGGGGGAGGGGAGGGTATTCATCCTCCCCAGGTTCCGGAGGCTTTCCTGAAGCCTAGGGACAGACTTCCCTGCCCACCCCCAGAGACCCTCCAGAAGCCGGAAACGGATTGTTTCTGAACTTCCAATTGGCCTGTTTCGTGCCCTCTCCAGGCTCTGGAGGCTTTCCTGAAGCCCAGGGAGGGTGAAAATGGCCTCCCCCCGGCCCTCTGGAATGTGTGCCTGCAAATATGCCTCCATGTGCCACCTGTAGCATGTGTGCCATAGGTTCGCCATCATGGGAATAGGCCATCCAGGCTACTAAAGGAAGAAATTCATTGTTGCAGAATTTTCCTACAATACCATAAAAGGGCTGAGGTGGACCATGATGAATTTTAGGTGCAATATAGGACAGTTATCTCATCTTTCGACTGCGATCACAATGGAAAAGGGATTCATTTCTGTTTATATAGTTAAAGGAGAGGTCAGCACCAATCTGAATGTGATTACTGTAATACAAAACAATTCCCCATAAAATCTAAATAAAATGAGAGAAATTAAGCTATCATTCACCATGATATCCTCTATGATGGCTAAGAGATACATGTAGCCCTTGATTTATGACTAATCATTTAGCGACAATTCAAAGTTATATAGCACAGAAAAAAGTGACTTATGACCAGTCCTCACACTTACGACCATCACAGCATCCCTATGATCATGTGATAGCGATTTAGGGAACTGGACAACCAGCGCATATTTATGATGGTTGCAGTTTCTCAGAACATATATCCCCATTTGTAATCTTCCCAGGCAGTTTATGACAAGCATGGTCAATGAGGGAAGCTGGATTCACTTAGTAACTATGGTGATTTGCTTAACGACCATAGCAAAAAAGCTTGTGGAATTGGGCATTGCACTGTGATATCTCATTTAATGACTACATCGCTTAGTGATGGAAGTTCCAGTCCCACTTGTGATTGTAAATCAAGGTCTACCTGTATGGGTGAGGAATTTGCTTCAGGAAATATATAAACCAGGTAGAGGGAACTTGTATGACCAATCTAATTCAAAGGACTTTTTTTAAAAAAGTACTTAGGCCAGCATGTATATGAAATTACTTTTTCCAGCATCAATAAGACTGATTTTTCAATGGTAGGAATCGGCTACAATAATTAAGAGACAAAAACCCTTCAGCACATAATAAATTTAAGATCTTGCCAATTTGTGGCAGCAGGCAAGCCTCCTGGATGGTACTAAACAATTATAGATAGTCCTCAGGTTACTTGTTCAGCAGCCATTCAAAATGATGATGGTATTGAAGGAGGGGGAATTACGACTGATCCACAAAATTGCAGCTATCGCAGTATCCCCACAGTAACATGACCATGATCTGGCCACCTGATTGCCATTTGCACTCTTATCTGCTAGGTTCTCACAACCAAAGTCAATGGGAGGGAAATGTTCAAGTCACTTCTCACTCTCTACTATAAGCTTCTAGTCAGCCTCCTCATGCTTCCCAGCATCCCCCACCTCCTACTAGCCCTTCCCGACCCACCAGTGGACTCCACTGGACTGCCTGCTAGCACCTGACTCCTCTATACCCTCCCCACGCTTTTCATCTGGAACTCCTATCTCTTCCTGCTTAATGACCCAGGTGTTGGGGTTATCATGGCAACCAGAACTGCTGGGATTGCTGTCCTTAAAGAATGCAGTCAGTGTTGTGTTTTACAACCACATCCCTTATGGACAGCAATTCTAGTCCAAATTGCGAAGGAGTAACTGTAATTAGGTCAAAGAGCTGAGCTTCTTAGCTTGCAATTAGGACTTCTTAGGGAAGAATTATACCAAGGAGAAAAACTGTTCAGGAAGAGATACTCAAGAAACTGCACAATATTTGATGTTAAGGCCATGCCTGCTGGATAGAGATAAGAGAACAAAAAAAGATGATGTCCTTCTTTTGTAGGAAGTCTGATTACCCCTTATAAGAACTATCTGTTCTTTTCAAGGTATCTTGCTCTGTGTGGAAAGAGGATCTCAGAGAGAGAATCAAAAAGGAGGCAACTAGAAAGAGAGAAAATGGATAGTTTATGTTCTTGACACAATTTCTGATTGATCATTTCCTTTTATATCACACAGCATGAGACACAAAAATAAGAAATCATGTAAAGCTTTCTTTCAGATGTTGATCATGTAAAGTGATCCACATCTGATTGCTTCTGGGATTTTTGGCCAAGATCAAGTGCAGGGGAAAAAGATCTCTGGATCTTTGATTTGAAAAGCTGTAGCTAATGACAGAAGGCATAATTAGATGGTTATAATCTGATTCTTGAGAAAACAGCTTGTATTCATGATATTTCTTATGCCACCTAAAAGGCTGATGGTTGCCCAAGGTTTTTTTTTTAATCCTTTCTTTGGGATATTCAGTGTTGACTATTTAATCAATATTAATTCATACTTACAGATCGTTCTGATGTTTGCCATACATAAGAGATCCTGTAGCTCTGAAGTTTGCCATTCATCTGTGAAGCAGGAGGCTTAATCCACTTGACCATTACTGAAGAACTGGATTCGTTTATAGAGATTGTGACATTCAAAGGTGGAGCAGATGGAGCTTAAGAACAGAATACAGATACAAAAAACCCCTAATTAATCTTTTGGGTGGAAACAGGAAAAAAAACACCAGAAATAAAACAATATTTATTGTCTTGGTTCTCTAGACCAAGAGAGGGGAATGACATCCATGCTGGGATTGACAGGAATTCAAATTTTAGCAGGCTGCCTTTTACAAATAAGGTATTTTCCTACATCCCTTTCTATATGTTCAATCCTCCCTAAATTATACTTCTATGAATAATAGCAGAATCACAACATATATTTTCATTAAGAACAATTTGTACTAATGATCGGGGGAATGGAGTATGTATCATTCAAAACGAAAAGGAAGTAAAAGGCAAAATAATTACTTGTAGGTCATTATCTTGCTGACTCCATAGTTTTGTTGGTGCTTTTCATTTTATAAACTTTTTAAAAAGAGTCATATATGCTACTTGCAGAATATAGTGTGCAGATATTCATATACAGGGCGGGGCATAACCTTTTCCTAGGGGGTCACAGCAACACTTGTAATAACAACACAAATAATTCATACACCATTCGAAAGCCCATCAAAAACTGAGTTTATTGACACGATTTAATAGTCAGTATGACCACCATTAGCCCTTCGAACAGCATTCAAACGAGGTGGATAAGAACACAACAAATCTTCAAACAGTTCCGTTCGATTTTCCAGATTTTTCAACACAGTTTCCAAATTCATTCTCAAAGTTTCAACCGAATATCGATTTTGACCTTGCTCCTGAATCATCAGAGCTTCCACTTCATCCTTAATTATGGCCCCAATGTTCTCTGCCGGATTGAGATCTGGCGAATTTCCCGGCCAGACGTCATTGCCCCAAAATTTGACATTGTTTTCCTTTAACAATTGCTGAGTCGCATTTGCACGCATGCAAGGAGCTTTGTCATGAAGAAAGACAGCCTCACCAACCACCAAGACATTGTCTGGATCACTGAGAAATGGAATGACATTCTCCAATAAAATTTTCTCACGGAAATAACTGCCATCCCAGGATTCCCCTTTATCCTTCAAAACCCAATGCAGTTTCTTGGCTGTGAAAATGACGAAAATCCCGATGCAAGTCGGATTGCGAACGATTTGTCGATATCGTTCATGTTTGGCGATGTCGTCGACGTCTTTAGCCCAAATTCGATCGTTCTGGAAATTCGGTTTTCGAATGGCATAAACGAAGAATTCGTCAGATGGCGCCAAATGAAGAAAATCTTCCTCGGTCCATTCAGACAACCAATCGCACAACCAAAGCCGATCTTGAACGTGTGTTTGAGTTTTCAATTGTTTGCAAATGACGTGGAATGGCTTCAAACCTTCTCGTTCTCGATATCGGCCGATTGTCCTTTGATCAACTCGTTTTCCACGAATTTGAAGGATTTCTTGGGCCACTTTTCGGTTTCCTTTTCGTTGTTTGCGACTGCCAGTTGCAATGATGGCTTTGCTTTCTTGGGACAGTTGCAGAGGACGCCCTTCTCCAAATTTTGTGAAACATTCTTGGGCTGTTTTGTTCCAATTATCAGTAACCCAATCCAGATGACGTTTCAATTTGTTTGCAATCCATTTTCGATTGATAAACGTCGCTCCAGCATCGCGAGCCTCTTGAAAGGCAATGCATTTTATTCTGTCAATGATCCTTTGTTCTTCCGAATCGAATTTTCCAGCCATTCTTAAAGCAAATTTAACATTTAATAGCTCATTCAATTCAGTTTTTTATGGGCTTTAAAATGAGGTGTCGCGGAAGTTGTAAACTGCTGTCGATCTTGCTGTGACCCCCTAGGAAAAGGTTATGCCCCGCCCTGTATTAACAAAATGGCACAGGCATGGGAATAAGAGGGGCTCATTGCTTATTGCCAGTGATCTCATTGGCATGAGCCACCAATTGTAATCAAATGTAAAAATGTGGCTAGGAAGGAGGATACTGCTCTATAGAACAAAGTGCCTCTGAGCATTCAATCAGCCCAGGGATTTGTTTGTACAGATTGGAATATGCATCTGTCTCATTTCATACCACATTTATTTTTGTTTGCCCCTATCGTTATCTCAGTAAATTGCAGGAAGAAAGGGGCTTACTGTTAAACCAGAAATCAGAAATTTTAGCTGACCTACTACAAATATCCTGGAAAATGATCCTTTATTCCTCTGTCCACTACCATCATGCTGCCTTGTTGATATATCTTACCTCCTTCAGTTGTACTGGCCGTAATCCAAGGGCTGAGACTTGACCATCCTACTTCATTCTTACAAGAAACACCGATGTTGTAATCCTTCATGGCTGATAGATTCTGAATAAGATACTGATGCGGTGGTATAGAAGTGTTAAAAATCATCATAGAAGTGTTACTTGGTGCATCCACTTCTTTTACCTAGTTTAAAAAATGTTAAACAAATACGTTAAGGAAGGAGTGCTCTGAAAGTATCTCTTCAATTATCCATGCTTAATTTTCAGTGTTAAGAAGGTGCTGAGGAGTCCTTCTTTTCCAGGGCTCATTGAAATCATTTTGATGACAAAAAGTAGCAAAGTCTACTCCTCCATGATGAGCACTGGATGAACTGAAAGAATGACCTAGACCAGGGGTGTCAAACTCGTGTCATCACAGCAGCGTCACGTGACGTATTGAGACTTTTTCCCCTTCGCCAAACTGGGTGGGGACAGGGCCAGCATGTGACGCATCTGGCCCGCGGGCCGCAAGTTTGACACTCTGACCTAGACCTATCTGGAATGCTGCCATGATGTAGAACTCAGCCAGTAAATGAAAGTAATGCTGTTAACAATCTAAGCTTTGCTTATTTTTACAAAAGCTGATTAGAACTAAAGTCAAAAAGACTAGGATGGGATTAGGTTGAATGAAATTGTTTTGAAGGAAAAGTTCTAAGTAGCCCAAAATGTTCATATATTTAGGTTCTCTATGATTCCCCCAAAGTCATTGCCTTTTACTTGCTGCTGTACTCCATTTGGCAATTTGTTTCATATTATTATAATGTAAGGGAAGCCATTCTCTCAGAAGACACAACAAGGCCATCAGGAATAACATAGTCAGTGAGGCAAGGTCATATAATTGTTTAGTCAATCAGATTTGACTATAGAGATCATCAGAGAGCCAAAGGATGGCACTGACTTGTACTCCCACTTGCAGTGGAAATCAGCTTTGCTCCCTTTTATAGGCATTTCAATGTCTCAATGAATAAGGGAAGATACATTTCACATGATTCCCAATCCTATTCCTGAGAACACGCACACACACACACATGCATTTAAGCATGCATAAAAATAGGTACCGTTTCAATTCAGTCTCTTTTCAGCCTTTGCAGCATTCAATAAATAATAGCATTAAATACTATTGTACCCTCTGTAAAGAAAAGCATAAAGGGCATTCAACAGTGCTGTGAGATGCTTTGGCAAGTAAATGGAGAGGTAATTATAACCAGATGTTCTTATTTTTTTATTGTTTCATTTCTAAGAGTCATAA
Organism: Thamnophis sirtalis; assembly: GCF_051295495.1. NCBI lineage: Eukaryota > Metazoa > Chordata > Lepidosauria > Squamata > Natricidae > Thamnophis > Thamnophis sirtalis. The sequence goes on along the minus strand of NW_028261386.1, from coordinate 37,942,874 downwards.
ATATACCTTTGGCTTTTAATTTCCCCCAAGTAAAAAAGGAGATGGAAGAGATTACTTGATTTAAACATAACAACTAAACCATGATACCTTTTAAAACATACATACATTCATACATACATACATACATACATACATACATACATACATACATACATAATTTATTTACAGTCACAGACCAAAACAGTCCCACTTCTCTCTCTCTTTAGCTTTCTTTTTCTTAACAATTAATCCTTTGTTCTCCAGCTTCAGGCGGTAGTAGTCCTCTGGTGGGTGTTAGTCCCCTCGGTTGCCGTAGAGCAGGTAAACCCGTTTAATCTGGTTCCTAAGTATCAGGCAATCTTTGTCAAATCAAGAATTACTTCGTGATTGATATAGACCACTTGGCCCACAGATGGCTCCAAGCTCCCTTTGGACACTGTTAATTAGTGATTCAAAGGCCAAGACTATCTCCGAGCCATTACTTGCTAGTACCTGATTATACAAGTTGTGACACTCCGGAGATGGTAAAAAGGAGTGAAACTTTATTTCAGTATTGGGAGACCATTTGATCCTCCTTGTGTACGAGGCTACATAGGGATCTAATATCTGAGGGCCCCTAGGGAGATGTATATTTGAAAAAAGCTCAATAATTGTAACCAGGGGGTAGTGGTCGTTCTCCGTAAGGCAGTCCACATAAAAAGCACCGACTGCCTCTCTTAAACGTTGAGATATCAGCACAAAATAAATAACACTACTCCCACGTAAGGAACTAAAAGTAAATTTGCCAGCCAGATCACCTAGGGTACTCCCATTAAGAAGTATCTTGTTGTGTTGGGCTGCTAGAAGGGCTAACTGAATGCCAGCAAAATTTGTTAATTCATCCTTAGAATGGCTGAAGTCAGATGACTTATGGCCTGGAGGGTTTCTTGGGGGCAGAGTGCCTCTATCACTGGGGGGACATGAGCTTTCAGATGGGCGTTAAAGTCACCCCAACATCAACATTTAAGTAATTATAGTCCAGTTTTTGAATGTTTTACAAACACTGCTTTAAAAATTAACTTTGGAATTTTTAATATTTTCTGACTCAGAATTATATTCCTATAGTTTTCATTTATGCATGTAATAGTTAATATAAAATATTAATATTTGGAATGAGGCTGATTTTTTTTTAAAAAAAACTCTTTAATCTATTTCCAGAGCTTTAGTAACAATGCAGTATGAATACCAGCAACATGATGACATCCGGAAAAGAAAGGCATTTTCCACCAGCTATGACAGTCCCTAAAAGCTGTTTATTCAGAAGAGTTAAAAGGCAATGAGGGCAGTTTCAATGGACTTTGTGCCTATATCACAGGAAACTGAAAAGTCAGGTTCACCTGCACATAAATTTGCCAGGAAATTTTTCCTTAAGTTTTATTTAGGTACTAAAAGGGAAAACATTTGGCTTGGCTTCTTAATGGAATGAATCACGTTTCAGGAAATGCTGATGCGGCCTGGCTATCAACAAGGGAAGGCACTTCCTTGGCAGCATGAAACAATTATTTAAAACTATAGCATGATCTCAAAGGGTGAAGACTACAAACCTGCTCTGCGGAAGTGACTGTACAATTTTTACTTTGTCAACTTTTTGGAGTTTTCCATTTGTCAAGAAACAATCACAAAAGAAATAAGGAGCAATGGCCTTATGGCTCTAGTCCAAACTATTCAAATGTAGTATTCAGATGTTTTTGACCAGGTGTGTCAAACTCAAGGCCCAAGAGACTGGGTGCTTAAATCTGGCCCGTGGGACTGACTTGGAAATAGCAAAGGACCGGCCTGCGGTTCCTCTAACAGCCAAATCGGGTGCGGGGGAGATGCTAGCAAAGTGCTGCAGGAGGCCATCCAGGCCAAAAATGGGACACAGGGGGACCATGTGACTCCTGTACCCCGTTTTGGCCAGCAGAGTGTTGTAGGAAGCTGTCCAGGCTGAAAATGAGGTGTGCCCCATTTTGGCCAGCAAACTGATGCAGGCCATCCACATCAAAAAGGGAGTGGGGGCCATGCACAGGCCCCTCATGCCCTGTTCTGGCTGACAGGGTGCTGCAGGAGGCATCCATCCCATCCTGTCCCATCCCCTGGCCAGTCCACGAAGAACTACAGTCCTGATCCAGCTCTCAAAGAAATCCAATTTGACACTCCTGTTTTACACTTTTCTCACAGTACAACTAACATCAAGAGATTGGAGATACTTTTCAGCTAATAACCAGTATTACAGTAGGAAGCCATTGAACAATATAGTGAACTAGACTGCTAACTAGCTAATCCAACTAATCAGCAGCAGTCCAGGCTTTCAGAAAAATCTTTTTCTCAGCCATATTTGAAGACACTAAGGATTTTTTCACTTTACTATTACTTTTCTTCATTTATCTTTAACTTAAAGATTGTATTGTTTTTACTCTGTATTAATAAAAATTATATATGAGAATTTTTTTAAAAAAAACACAGCAAATATCCCAAAGTGATAAGTCCTAAAACAAAAACCTAACTCAGATTCCAAAAGGATGTATCTGGAGTTAAAAGCTCAGTTATATATTACTCAGAAATATGTGTAATCAAACCCCCGAAGTAATTTGAGCATCACGATGTAAGATTATATTGTTGATCTAATTGGATCCTATATATATAACAATTGTTTTCTTTGCCACAGGGTGCACAAAATGTTCTTTTCTAAAAGCTCATAATTTCTGAGTACACTAGGGAATCTGATTTGTCAATTATTACCACTATTACAGTGTAAAAGCTATAATATTGGATGAACCATAACCATTCTAATCTCCTTTAATACCTCTAGTGTACTGGGTGACCCTGGAGAGGTAGTCTCTCTCAAAAAAAGAAATGTTATAAAGGTAAGATATTTCTTTGCACAGCTCTATAAGGGCAGAGAGAGATTAGAACAGTAACAAATACAAATACCTGCTGTGTTTTTACATTGTCAGAATTGTTCTTCTTTCTGCTTCCTTTCAGGCAAAATATACGAGCAATATCTTCTCCCTTTATCATTTATGAACTATAATCAAACTTGGGTTATCCAGACTGTAGGCCCAGTGAAATTATGGAATTGGTTTCTATGAGTCTGCAGCGCTGCAACTGAGATTAAATCTGGCCTAACCCTAAAGCTGTAATCCTGGGCAATCTATAATTAGATTAAGTTCACAAGAAGCCAATGGAATTCAAGGACTTAAGTTAAGCAGCCCTCTCTTCCAGGAATGTCACAAATAAGAACAATTACTGTGAAGCCAGAAGTTTCAGAGAAGCCAAAAGAAAAAAGTCTCCCACTTTTCAGTAGAAATAAAAATGATTGGGTAGCACTCATTTACACAGAAGCCCACAGTTCTTGACATGGCTAGACTGTGTACAAAAATGTACACAGCACCGCTGTGAGATATTTAATTGTTAAGTGGCCACTGCCTAAGGTTATGCAACATTAGATTATGTTTCCCCCTCCCCTTGATGATTACAGGAATCCTGTAGAATAGATAGAATACAAAAGCAGAATGGATAGATGTTCAAAAAGTTCATTAATTCATTTGTCGAAGAGCTTATACAGCAAATAATCCAGTAATCAGAATGTGGAATGCAGTTAAAACCAGCCTAATGAACACAATAGCAGTGGGAAAAAGGCAGGGCATTTGGAAGCCAGCATAAACAACATGCCCCCACAGACAATGTGGTTTTAAAAAAAATCTGGCAAGAAGCAAAAGCATTTAAAGGGGAAGAAGAAAACAGGATCTCTTGAATGGGGCACAGTTTCCAAAAAATACAGAGACTTCGCAAAAGTTGACATCTTCCATCCTATGCAAATGCTTGTTGGGAGTAGACAGGATGAGAAGAGAGATGGATCAACATCACAATAGCTGCCCTGGCTTCATTTTCATGGATTCAACCATGATGTTCACTAGAATCCACATCTAGAGGGCCAGCATTTGAAGGCCTTCAATTTCATTGGAGGGAGAGGGATCCCTACAGACCTGTCCTCTTTAATAGCAGCAAAAAGCTACATCTGTTCATATCTTGCCAAGGACTGTTTGATTGTTGGTCTGGTATTAATCCTCATGTTAATCTCTATTTATCTGGATGTTGATTGTCGGCATTTTGGTCTTTTTACTTTTTTTTTATGCTATTGTTTACAAGCATTAACAATACCCCAATTCAGGAATCACTAACTCAGACAAACAATCAGACAATAAACAACAGACTAATAAACACTCCCACCAACATTGACAGGGCAAATTGCTTGTACATAAACAGAGAACAAACCCTACTCCCTTCTAGCATATATAGTCGAGACTAATGAAATCTCCGTAAGAATTCATCCCCTCTTAACAGAAAGGATAAAGGAATGAAGGCTGTCAGGGAATTTCATTATTTTTGCTAAGATTTTGTTGTTGTTGTTGTTGCTATTATCAATGTTCATCTCAATCCTTCAGGATGAGGAGTTGCTTGCATTAACTAAGCCAGCTTTTCCCCACCTCCTCTCTCCCTAGATCATAACTTGCACCATTCCAAGAAAAGATGGCCCTTGGTTTCACTGACTGGGGTTGTTGGGACTGGAAGGCTGGTTTAGCAAAAAGAAGAGTGCAATCCAGTGGTGGGATTCAAATAAATTTAACAACCAGTTCTCTGCCCTAATGATTTATTCCAACAACCAGTTCACCAAACTGCTCAGAAAGTTAACAATTGGTTCTCCCGAAGTGGTGCGAACTGGCTGAATCCCACCACTTGTGCAATCCCAATACACTCAGGAGAATCTCACCAATTATTTATTCTGCAGTCTTGTTGCTAAAAACAGAAAAAAGTAAGCATTATATAAAACTTCACATCAAAAAGCACTACAATAATGTTAAATATGATTTTCTATTTACCAGAACACTGCAGGAACTCAAAGGGGAATAACCATCAAACCCTGGGACCCAGGATAGCAGCACTGTGTGGGCTCTTGCGCTCAGAACATGAACCTCCATAGGTGGAGATGGAAGCCCTGCATTAGAAACAAAAAGATATTCATAAATAATTCTATCTTTTGTGATTGTCAGCTTGTCCAGAAAATCTTTGGGATGGATATTTGCCACATATTGGAAAGCATATTGGATTCAATGGGTCCCCTCAATATCATTTTACTCTATATTGATTTTTCTCTCAGCTTTTTTTTCAATGAATTCAAGGTGATGAATGCAGCTTTCTTATTCATTGTACTTTTTACAACAAACTTGAGTTGGGCTGATCCCCAAACTTATTCAGTAAACTTTGTGGGGATCTACCTAACCTTATCTGACAAAAATCCAGTATCCTAACTGAGCCAACCCCACACAAGCACTTTCCAGTTGTTTTGGAATATAACCTTCATTCCCCAGTCCATGTGCTATCTGGGGATGATACACAACACATTCAAGTTTAAGGAAGCTACTCCAGCAATTCTATCAGATAGCCCAGCCAGGAAAGTATGGGAAGTTCAACATGACTGCTTAATTACCAAAACTGAACTCTGCCCTTACCCGGGACTTTGACTTTTAACTTAGATTTTATCCTGTAGGAGAAACCCTCCAACTAAAAATGTAAAACAAATAATGAACAGTGCAGTCCTGTAGAGATCTACTGAAAAGAAAGGTAGTCTGAGTTCAATCAGTTTTCCTTCTGATTAACAGAATAGGATTACAAACTTAAGATCACTTCTATATGTTGCTTGATAGTGAGATGTTGATATATACATTTAATTAATCAATAAATATGACTATATTAAATAAAGCATACTGAAAGTCCATCAGCCCAACCATTACACTGTCACATATTATTAATGAATATATTTCAATCTATGAGGTTTATTTATATTTTTTTTACATTTCTGTTATTTTCGTGACAAGGGCAGATATAGTCCCATAATTCCCAGCTAGTATAGTCAAAGTCCGAATGCATTTGTAGGACATGAGGTTGGGAGGGGTGCATCAGGCAAGAAGAAGAAGAAGAGGAAGAAGAGGAAAGAAGAAGAGAAAAGAAGAAAAAGGAAGAAAGAAAAAGAAAGGGAAGAAGGAGAAGAAGAGGAGGAATCTAACAGGTGTACAAATTTAAAATTCCTACTCATATATAAATTCTGCTAACTCAGTGGAACTTACTAAGTTCAAATGAATTAAATTGAACTTGCTTCTTCACAGACCTACATAGGACTCAGTATTATTGCATTCACGCTTTCTGATCATTTTATCTTTTATTATCTTTTATTATTTATTTACTGTATCTGTTATATTTTCAAAATTATTTCTAATTTTATCAGATTTATAATAGTAGTGGTACAAGCTTGCAAAATAAATCAGAAACAAATAAATGAAAAAATATTAGGATGGACTATTTGGGGAATAACAGTATAAATGAATGTTTGGACAGTATAATGCTGTCCGATGCTATTTGCTATTTGGGGAATAACAGTATAAATGAATGTTTGGACAGTATAATGCTGTTCGATGCTATTTGCATCGAAAATAGACTTTATACACTACTATGTTGTAATATAGTTCCTTGTGCAGGTGTGTGTCCTCCATGGCCTAGTTCATACTAGGACCTGCAGGGTCACGCTGAATCACACAGGAGACAACTGGCTCCGAGAACACCATAACATCCTGATAATGCATAACATAACATTCTGAGATGTGCCCTACCATTGACGCCCAGGATTTGACCATATATAGAGAGAACTTTCCTGAAGCAGTAGATTAGAAATTGTACTTTTACAGGCTGTTTTTTATCACATGTTATTGCTCCTCCTGCCTTTGTCCTATCTCAATAAAAGGGGCTCTCAGACCCCAATCTGGGCCGCTCCATCCCGAGAAAATTTGTCTCCTGTCTTTTCTCAACATTGGCCTCATGGGCGAACAGCGGAAACTTCACATTTGGTGACCCCGACGTGATTGATGTGATGCGACGTGATTGACATGATGCAACGTGACCGACGTGATCTTCCTGTGTCACCAGCCTTTCACTCATCCCCGACTTGGCAAAGTCTCGCAACCAGGGCCTGCCGTTAGCGAACGGAGCACCCTCCCAATCGTGAGTATGGGCTCAGGTTTCTCGAAGGCTCAGACTGCACACCTGCAGGAGCTTCGGGAAATCGTTAAATCGTCTGTTGCAATCTCTCAAGCGACAGGCCATCCGCTTCCCATTCCCCCGAAAAAACATTTCCTCTCTCTATTGGCTTACATCTATGAGAATTGTCCCATTTACCCAGAGAGGGGCTCTCTTAAAGTCTCCTTATGGCTCCAATTGGGAATTTATTTCCATAAGGAACCTCGAGCCCCCCGGAAGTTCTCACTACTTGGAGACTTCTTGTAAGATGCTTTCAAATTCATGAGGAAGATATGCAGGGGGCTGCTTTTAAGCCTTCGGCAACATCTCCCCCGCGCTACGAGGAGATCGCCTCTCCTGCTTGCCAGGCGATGGCCCTCTCCGAGGCCTCTCCAACTCCCCCAGCCCCTCCGGAAGAGAAGGTTTCTCCTCTCCCTTCCGCCCCTTCCCCCGCCCCGCAAGTGTGGCGTAGCGCTCTCCAAGACGCTCTGCGCGATGCTTACAATCAAGGGGACATGGAATTGGCAGAGGATTGTTTCCCCGTAACCTTTCAAACCAATGCGGCTGGGGTGGTTGTGCCTAATTATATCTCAATCCCCTATAGAGCTCTTAAAGATCTTAAGCAAGCCGTTTCCACCTATGGGGTGCAATCCCCATACTGCAAGGGACTGTTCCAAACCCTTTTGTCAGGCATGCTTCTTACCCCCTCTCAGTATGCCATTTGGACCTCCGAATACCTTAGAGAGATTAACAAGGCGATTGCCAAGGGTCTGTCCAACAATGTTACCGCCCCTCAGCTAAAGGGAGGGGATGGGTTTGATACGGGGCCTCTGCAGGCCACGGCCCCCCGGGAAGCCCTTGGAATTCTTTTCACAGATGTTTCACAGAGCAATTGATTTATAGGATCCGAATTGGAATGGAGAAATATGGTTTTGTGCATGTGTAAGTTTGTGTGTGTATGTGTTTGAGTGAGCGAAGGATCCAGTAAGGGAACTGCGCCTATTTAGTAGGTAAATTATGGGGACAGGTTGGGCAGTAGAGAGTACAGAGAGAGGGAAAGAGAACGTGAAAAGAGGGAAAGAGAGAGACAAAGAGAAAGAGGAAAGAGATGTCCCACAGACCTTATAACACCCCTGTGTTTGTTATAGAAAAGAAATCTGGTAAATGGCGTTTTTTGCATGATTTGTGGGCTGTTAATAAAATTCTCCAACCCATGGGAGCGCTGCAGTGCGGCCTCCCCAATCCAAATTTGATTCCCCAAGAGCAGCCCTAATTACAAAAGCCCTTCCACTCCAGTGGAAGCCTCCTTCAACAGCTTTTTTCTATCAAAGACGCTATAACTGTCTTTGCCGATGGGAGCAAACATCGGGGAGCATGTGCCTGGCAGGAGGATGGTACATGGCACACCCAGCTCACAGAGCCACAAAAATCTGCTCAAAGAGATGAATTGGCCACTTCCATCTTGGCCTTTCAGTTATTTGACAAACAACCGTTTAACTTAATTCTTGATAGTCTTTATGTGACTCAGATTATAACCTCTTTGTATGAGTCTTATCTCTCTTCTTCTATTGATTCACAACTTTTGTCTCTGTTTCTCACTTTACAAGGTCTTGTCTCCTCTCGCTGTTATTTTTTCCATGTCTCCCTTATCTGAAGTCATCAGCCCTTCCCTGGGCCTCTCCAGGAGGGCAATGATGTTGCTGACGCTGCGGCATCAGTCCCCCCACCCCATGTCAATGTTTGTTCTGCTATCACACCTTGGGATAGCCACTCTTACTTTCACCAGAATAAAAAAGCGCTCATAAAACAATTTGGCCTTACGTCGGTGGAGGCATCAGCCATTATTCAACAATGCCCCACCTGTAGCCAGCAGGCAAACCCTCTCCCTATGGGGGTAAACCCCAGGGGGACAGAGTGTTGCCAAATTTGGCAAATGGATGTTACCCAATATCCTCCATTTGCTCCTTGGAAATATTTACATGTTTCCATTGATACATATTCAGGCTACATTATGGCATCCCCCCAAAGGGGTGAAGCCACCAAACATGTTATTAATCATTGTATTCGGACTTTTGCATCGCTGGGACGCCCAAAAGAATTAAAAACAGACAATGGCCCCAATTACACAGGTGCAGCCTTTGCTGCCTTTTGTAACCAATGGGGCATTGTGCATAAATTTGGCATTCCTTATAACAGCCAGGGTCAGGCGTTGGCTGAGCGCGCCAACCAGACATTAAAACATGCCCTGGACAGATATATTGGCAATAGGGGAAAATGCCCCCTGGCCTCCCAGCAGTGCAACACACCGGCAGCCCACCATCCTCGGCAGCGACTCGTCATTTTGCAGCTCCACCTACTGCAGACACCTCCCATCCACCTGTCTACTATCGCTGCTTGCCTGACTTGACGTGGCGAGGACCTGCTGACCCGATTTCCTGGGAAAGGAACTACGCTGCAATCCAACTAAAAGACAAGGTTCTTTGGATTCCAGGACGGCACGTAAGACCATATTTGCCAAAACCACCTATACAACCACCTACACAAACACAGAAGCAGCCTGACCATGACCAACCAACAGGAACCACAGCTTGAGGCTGTCTCTGTCTCTGACCTGGAGAACAGGGCAGAGCACCCTCCACTCCCCCGACCGGCTGCCCCGTCTTTCGCCGCAGATCCCCCTACTATGTGTTTGGTTGAATGCCACCTGTTGTCATTATTTGAACCAGTCTGGAGAAATTGAAACCAGTGTGGACAAATTACATGATACCGTTCAAACAGTTGGACAAACATATAAGGCCTCGGACTCCTGGTGGGATTGGATGACCTCTTGGTTACCAAATGTTAGCTGGTTGGGAAGTACTGTCAAGACCATTATAACCCTTGTTGCTTTGCTGATACTGTTGTGTTGCTGTATTCAATGTTTACCCTCTTTATTAACTATGTGTAAGAATATACTCTCTAGCTTGGCTCCACAGAAGAACATTCACATTGTCAACCACATGGAGTTACATGAACAGTCAACCCCCTTCTTGGGGAAAGATCCCTTCCGCATGCCCAGCGACGAAGAAGGAGACGCTGCCTTTTAAAACAAAAACAGTGTTGGAAAACATTCCAGGTGTGTGTGTGCAGGGCAGTTTCTGCTGTCTGAAACACATATACACAGGGATGCAAAAACATCGCACCAGAAACATCTTTCCGGCCTAAACGGCCAGGACTCACTATGCAGCCTCATGTAACATGAACTATGTGAGCCAGCTACTCCCACACCTGCCCTTTCCCTCCCAATGCCATGCAGCTTATACCTTTCTACTCCCCCTTTGCCCACCCTTTGCCATGATGTGATTTTCTATTGGTTTATGTGTAGAATGCTGTGATTAGCCCTGTCAGATGAAGAGGGAAAGTCTTTTTGACAAAAAGAAAATAAAAAAGTAGGAGATGTTTTAATATAGTTCCTTGTGCAGGTGTGTGTCCTCCATGGCCTAGTTCATACTAGGGCCTGCAGGGTCACGCTGAATCACACAGGAGACAACTGGCTCCGAGAACACCATAACATCCTGATAATGCATAACATAACATTCTGAGATGTGCCCTACCATTGACGCCCAGGATTTGACCATATATAGAGAGAACTTTCCTGAAGCAGTAGATTAGAAATTGTACTTTTACAGGCTGTTTTTTATCACATGTTATTGCTCCTCCTGCCTTTGTCCTATCTCAATAAAAGGGGCTCTCAGACCCCAATCTGGGTCGCTCCATCCCGAGAAAATTTGTCTCCTGTCTTTTCTCAACATTGGCCTCATGGGCGAACAGCGGAAACTTCACACTACTATGGCCAAAAAGAACAATTTACCATAAGGTCATATTCTTTCTTAATTTTCCTTAAGATCAAAGATGGAGGAAAAGGAATGTGTTTAATTTATTGTTGAAAAAAGTTCTAAAACAAATCAGAGTGAATTTTAATAATGCATTTTTAAAAAGTAACATTCTCCTACGTAGTTCTGCGACTAGGAAGTGGGGTAGGATGATCTACTTTTATCCAGGTTCGATATTTGGAAAAATATCTTTCTTAGCCTTCTCCAACCTATCACCCTCTAATCATATTTTAGGACTTCAAAATTCCTAACATCTAGGCCTGCTGGCTAGAAATGTTGGGAGTTAGAGATCCAACTCATACATTGTAGTGTATACTATTAGAAGAGGCTACACTAAATCAATTTATTTAATATCCAGAATAGTTCAAAACCAGCCAAATCTATGTATCCATTCATGCTACTAATAGTATCTCTGAACATTCAGATGAAATTTTAGTATAGCTAATACAGAAAGTACGGAAACCCAATATAACAAGTGTAACAAATTCCTGAAACTTCAAAGGAACACCTAAGGTTTTTCAATTAGTTATTTGACGATCATGCCTTCTTTTTCCAATATATATCTGAAAGGTAACAGCTTAGGAAAAGCTAGTCTAGGCCTAATTCACAGAATAAATTAAGCCACAAAATATTTTCCATCTTAACAATTTTATGAAATCACTGCTAGTATTTACTGAATTTTTCCACACTTCCTGAATCTGACTTGTACATTTCAGGTAGACCAGATTCCTTTGGGAAATGCAAAGCAGTTAAAAAGACAGGTTTTTTTCAGTACAGTACAACACTGTTCTCACTTTTATAGAACCCCTCTTATAGAAAATACATATGTCTCCCTTCCTTGTCAAAAACATTGGAAGATACATTTAAATAAAAATTTAATTTAAAAGAAACTTTACAGGGTAAGTTATGAAACAATTATAGTTAAGAGCAGTGGACCTCAACAAGAAATGCAACATGTTTTTTCCAGATTGCACATTAACAAAATTTTAGAATGAGAAAGATACTGTCACACATAAGACTGACCCTTTATATTGATTCGGGCTTCAGATGATGTTGCTAATCCTTTCTTGTTATGAGCTTCACAGTGGAAAACAGCAGCTTCATTAAGACCTGCAAACCCAAATTAAAACAAACATACAAATTGAGAATGTGGTTAAGTGGGAAAACATGATCATGGCACACAATAATATCAATTATAACTTTATTTGGCTTCTTTCCTGAACAAAGATTACAAACAAATGTTATTTTACATTTTGAGCAAATCTCTCTGGAAATACAACATTTCTCTAACCACAAGGGTAGCATTTATGAGAAAGCTTGGATTCTTTTTGTTTTTCATTCTTTTTTAAGGGATTTTTTTAAACCTAAAATATAACTGAATTATTTGACAGAGCTATCTTAATGCCTTATGCTACCACTTTGGGCCACAGCCATGCCAAAGCTTGGAAAAGCTCAGCAAACCAATTACAGCAAAGAATTCAGAAAGAAACGTACACAACATAGCTAACCTCTTTTGCACAGTCTGCACACAATGTTGTGAACCTTTTGTAAACCACAGGAATTTCAGTAGTAATCTAGCAAGAGGCAGAGCTGCAACTTTCATGCTAGTTTTTGGTACCAAAAAAAGAAGTATGTGCATTGAAGTTAATAATTAACATACTAAATATACTAAAACCATATAAACAGTTTCTAACTGCCAAAACTTTAACTTTGACATTCCAACCCTGCCTTTCTTGGGTGATTTTACTGCAACTTTGTCAAGTTGTTCAGCTGGTACTATAAAGTTCAGCTGTTAGTTTTTAAAAGGTTACTCAGCAAAGGACTATAATTGGCTCTTAAAAATTAGATTTACTTTTGGTATGAGTTAAAGTGCAAGGGTGTGTGTGTATTTGTGTGTGTGTGTGTGTGTGTGTGTGTGTGTGTGTGTGTGTGTGTGTGTGTATATATATATATATATATATATATATATATATATATATATATATATATATATATATATATATATATATATATATATATATATATATATATTCCTTCCTCTATGTGCAGTCTAAAACCATAGCTCTCCATCTCCACCTAACAACAACAAAACTTATTTAGTTATTTATTAAATTTATATGCTGTCCATCTCTTCAATAAGGCAATTCTGGGAGGCTTACACACAAAATCTCTTTCCCAGAATATTGCTCAAGAAGAATGCAAAGCAAAAGTTTTGGCTTCAAAACTTAAGAGAGCTGGAAAAGGCTCTCATTTGACAACCTGCTGTCAATTGCTGATTATGGTTACACAAGATCTTACTTTCCATCGGATTCCCACATTTGGGAGAAAAACTGTTCCACAATCAAATTTACTAATTAACTATCCTAGAATCAGCCTCTATCAGCCTCTATTATTTATTTCTCTATCAAATTTAGAATTTGGAAACCTGAGAGGTGATGTATGAGGAGCCATCTCCAAGGCAATACACAAACAAATTACAGCCATTAGATCTAGAAGGGACGATTTCAAGAAGAGACAGTAACTTAGATCTGTCTGCGTTATACATGGGGCAAAATAGAAGGATGTGCTCCACAGTTTCAACCTCGGCTCTGTCACAAGGGCATAGCCTCTTAAAATGACCATCCAAAAGTGCTGAGGGCAAGCCATTAAAGCGAGCTAGGGAAAAAGCTCTTCTATACTTGGGAATGGTTAAAGTATAAAAATAGGAAGCCATCCTCAATCCATAATTATTAAGTTGGTTGAGAGTCAGGGGGGAACAAGTTTTGTTGGCTGTGGCTCGTAGATATTGTAAATCAATGTCCACAAGCCTTTGGACTACCCTAAATTGGGTGTCCTTAAGGCCGTAGTTTCCCAAGGCATCCTCTGTAAAACCTAGCAGATGTAGTTTCTTCAGCAGTTCTTTCTCCCAGCAAGAAATATGGGAGTCTGCAAATGCCAGGGAGAGATAGCTGCCAGGAACTGCCAGAAAAAGCACCCGAAACCACCATATAAGGTGTTAATCCAGGCCATACATTCCACTGATCGAATGCCCAGTTCCAGGTACATCGGGGCAAAACCAACACAAGGGGGAAGGCCCAGAAGTTTTCTAAGAAAAGCAGCCTGGGTTCTTTCAATGCAATACCTGAAGCCCCGTATCCATATGGGAATACCGTGAAGGGTTTGGCCCAACGTCTTGGCTTTGTAAATACGTAGGGCAGAAGGAATGAACTGGCCACCTGGGTATAAAAGAATCTTAAAATCTGCTGGTGACTACAGGAGGCCGAGTTCAACACCTGGGTTCGGTGTCTAGTCCAGGCACCGGTGTTCTGAAATTGAATACCTAAATACTTAAAATGGAAAACCTGCTTAACAGCATTGCCACTGATATCCCAGTTATACAATTTCCGGGCTCTAGTAAACACTAATACCTTCGATTTATCATAATTAATAGCCAAATGGTTTTCAGTCCTGGCCTTGACAATGAAAGGAGAACTGCATCATCAGCGTAAAGAAGAAGCGGGATCTTTGTAGTTGTCAGCTTCGGGGCGTGGGACTCAATTATGTCCAATGTAACCGGTCAGGTCAGATAAAAATATATTAAACAGAAGAGGAGCCAGAACACATCCCTGCCTTATTCCATTCTTAATTGGGATAGGATTACAGAGTTCTCCCTGCAGACCACACCTGACCTGGCTGGAGGTCTGATTGTACAAGGACCTAATTAAGAACAATAAACATCTGTCGATAGAATTCTTAAGCAGTTTTGACCACAACAGACCCCTAGGGACTGAGTCAAACACTGACTTTAGGTCGATGAAAGCAGTGAAGAGTTTGCCACCTGGTATAGTAGTATATTTGTCGACCAGATGCGCTAGGACAAAGCAGTGATCCAGTGTGGCACAACCCGCTTTAAACTCAATTTGTTCGGCACCAATAATATTGGATTCCTCAACCCAAGTGAGGAGATCTGCTCCTTTTCCTTGTCTGCTGCCCAGCTATTTCTCCAATCCTTTTTAGGACCTCCATTGGGGCGGGCTCCAGTTAAGACCCAGATTGTTGGGGGCAATATGCTGACTCTCTGTAAACCGCTTAGAGAGGCCTGAAAGGCCTATGAAGCGGTATATAAGTCTACTGCTATTGCTATTGCTATTGCTAAATATAATCTCGGTTTGCAAATATGACCGCCTCCAAAGCAGCTTGCCCGCCTCGATGGTTTGGAGTTGTCTTCTGGGGAAGGAGCAGCTTTCATAACATTCCAATGCCCACTCTGATAGTAGTAGCATCACTAGTTAAAGTATTAGTTAAATCCATTATCTACCAATGGATTCAATATAAAAGCCTAAAAGATTGATTGATTTCTAACGTTTGTACAGCTGTCCATCTTAAAACAACTTTTTAATCTGACACATAGTAAATATCCTTTTAGTTTTTTTAACTATGACACATCACTAATTAAATCTAGGATCATCTTAATGTAAAATATCCATCTATCCATCTGCACACAATAGGTACTATATATTATACCATTATGTGCACACGCCTCCACACACATATATTGCTCTAAAACACTCTTAGTTTTCTGTTATTAAATCACTCCCTATAGCAATAGGCAATTTAAAAAAAATGTTTTAGTCCATTTGGGCTACTCCTTTTAAAATAAATGCATCATTAATCTGCTCATTTTATAAACAAGAATGAATGTCCAGGACTCAACTATATGATCAATTACACGCTTCAGTTATATTTAACATTCCCCTGTTCCAATGCAAAATAGCAAACCGTTCATGCTAGATTTGCGGCAGGACAAATGGATTTAACTCACCTGGCATGCTCAGCACAGATGGAGAAATGTCAGTTTTCTTTGGGATTTGGTTGCTGTTCCAATGCCAGCGAATCTCAACAGGCTCCGGAGGCCCCACAGCATGACATGTGAGATTGAACGGTTCATTTCGGGTAACATTCAGCCCCTGGGGCTGCTTAATGAAATGTGGCAGTCCTGCAGGCAGCAGAAGTAAAAGCACTACTCAGAAGTTGAAAACAAGAGACAGGTAGAACTACAGTGGCCTCTCCAAGCCATGATGCTTTCTCCATTGTAGAACTGTGGGTGACAGGAGTTGTAAACCATGACATCTGGATTTCCTCAGATTGGAAAGACTGGGCTTATATGATTAAGCTTTAAGCATTAAGTACAATGATTTCTCATTGCAAAGTCATTCAGAGGTCTTGGACTTGAGATAAGAAGTCCCATATTTAATATCTGTCCAGTCTCATAGAGGAGCAACCTTAATATGATCAAGGGACAAACACAAGAGTTCAGTGTTTCTCAAACTTGGCAACTTTAAGATATGTGGACTTCAACTCCCAGAATTCTCCCGCCACCATGCCATTTTAAAACAAGCAAGAGCAAAGGAGGTTGTGGCTTATTTTAATGTTTCATAGAGTAATCTTCCATTATGGTATTTTTAAACATAAATTTTTAAAATCACATAAGAAAATATATACATATACGTATAAATGATGAACATATTCTAAAAATGGTGAGTTAGTTAAAAAACAGGGTAAGGAAAGATTCTTGATACTCAGCACAATGACTAATTGTTGTATTTTTATTTATTGATTTATTAACAACAAAGTTAAGTGCACCAGCCAAAATGGATAGGAGCAGTTGAAAGTTAAGCACAAAAATAGTACTGTCAAAATAACTTCCGCTAATCTGCATTGCATGGAAGAATTAAGCAACTGAGCAGGATGGGGTAGTAATCTTGCTACTCCCATTCTTTATCCATATCAATTTCAGATAGGATTTATCCTGTATAAAATCTAAAACCTGTGCATGCCGTTAGCACAGTGGTGTCAAATTTACATCATCACGGTGGCATCACGTGACATATCAGGACTTTCCCCCCTTCGCTAAACTGGGTATGGGCGTGGCCAGTGCATGATGCATCGGGCTGGGAGTTTGACAGCCCTACTTTAGAACATTTCCTCTTTGCCTCCATATTTTAATTAATAGATAATATAAGTGATTATAAAGACTCAAAGACTTTGACTCATACTGCCATCCACATTCTATTCTGTTTTCATACCATAGAAATTTTTAAAAAATTCTGTCTACTTAGATGGAAATTGTGCATTAAGAAAGGGAGTCATAGTGATTCCCCAAGGCCTTTTTCACTCAGTCTAGATGTGCCCAGTCAATTATCTTGTGGTGCAGGTCAACAGCCTCCGTGGCTCTAACATCAAATACTAGCTGTTGGCTTTTTATTACAGCAAATCTGAAGTGGAAAATTCATGGATTGGTGATAAATCTTTCTGCCCAATATTGGAGCAAATCATCAAATGTACCGTATTTTCACCCATATAACCCGCCCACGCAAATAACCCGCCCACGCATATAACCCGCGGGTTTTCCGGATCGTGTAAAATATCTTCCGTATACCCCGCCCACGCATATAACCCGCGACGAGTAAGAGAGAAGGGAAACAGCTGAGATGGGGGGGGAAGAAACGGAGAAACAAGCCTGCGCAAGCTGGGGAAGAGGAAAGGAACGGAGGAGAAGGAAACAGCTGAGATCGGGGTGGGGGAAGAAACGGAGAAACAAGCCTGCGCAAGCTGGGGAAGAGGAAAGGAACGGAGGAGAAGGAAACAGCTGAGATCGGGGTGGGGGAAGAAACGGAGAAACAAGCCTGCGCAAGCTGGGGAAGAGGAAAGGAACGGAGGAGAAGGAAACAGCTGAGATCGGGGTGGGGGAAGAAACGGAGAAAGAAGCCTGTGCAAGCCTCCGATCGTGTAAAATATCTTCCGTATACCCCGCCCACGCATATAACCCGCAGGGGGGCGCTGTGCATGTAAAAACCGCATATAACCCGCGGGTTATATGGGTGAAAATACGGTAATACCATGATGTCCCAACCCAAGGCTCCCCAACAGCTTCAAACTGATGCATTAGGAGCTATAATTTCCACTATTCCCAGTCAATAAACACATTTGTAGGGCTCCAGCCTGAGAAAAGTTACTTTAAGTCAGTTTTCTCAACCTCAGCCATTTTAAGATGTGTAGATTCCCCAAATACTCTAACCAGAATGCTATCTATAAAATTCTGGAAGTTGGAATCCATAAATGTTAAAATCCCCAAGGCTGCTTTTGAAGTCAATTTAACCTAACAAGGCTGTGATTTCTAAGTTTGTAACAGAAATGAGCTTGAAGTGTACTTTAAATACATGTTAGATGCATTAATTACTTGCTCACTGAAGTGGGAAGAGAATGGTCTCCATTCTCTTAACCAGTATGTAACCAATGATGTTGTCTAAGAGAATAAAAATAGCTCAGGGGCAATCAAAGTAATCTCTATCATTCAGGTAATACCACTATATTTCTAAACCATCTCTTCCCTGGCAAAGGAGAATATGAGAATGTAGTAATGATCCTTTTTTTTTGCATTTAAAACAATACTGTCTGCCTGCAGAGTTTCTCTCCCATCTCCATCTAGAACTGGTGTGAGAAATATGGGGTTTTCCCAGATGATGCTAAATTACAATTATCAGGACAATAAAATAAAATGCGGGATGTTAGAAGTTGTAGTAAGTAGCATCTATGTAGGGAGGCAAGGAGGAGTCAATTCCTACTTATTTTATAGAAGCTGATAGAGAGAGGGAGGGAGGGAGAGTGTGTGTGAGACAGTCAATATCTTCAATGAGTTAGCATGATGAGAAGTGCCTCAGCCACCTCCTTATTTATTCTATAAATAATTTCCCTGTCTTATTTTAATCTATTTCTTCTGTACCTCTGGTTCTCTAGGAATTATCACTGTCAGATGGTTTTGCAAAATCACACAACTTTAGCCAACAAGTATTTATTCCCGATTTAAACTTACCTTCCAACAAAACCAAAATAGGATCTGATTCAATTTCTTCATTCTCAATTGTCAATTTGCAGCTGTAAGACCCTTTATCAGAATGATGAGCATTGGGTATACTAGAGAAGAAAAGGGGAAAAAAGACTTATAAGGCCATCATGTTCACTCTGTGACTTAGTCAAGACTCTGGTATTCCTTCTTCATACTGAAATAAATGCTGCAGTATTTTAAGATTCATTAAAAATAAATATGGTAGGAAGGCAAGCCACAAGGGAAATAACTCTGGAACTTTTTAAAAAGAGCATTCTCAGCACTTAAAAATGTTTCCAAGAACTGGGAATACTGGGGTGTATCCTCATACTTCATAGTCCCAAAATGGACTTTGCAACTTGCATTAGCTGTGCTAAAGGAGCAAGAGCAAGATAAGAGTTTTAAAGATGTGGTCTTCAGAAAGCCTCCTGGGCTAGGGCGAGTAACAAGATAGAGTAACATGGTCATGGGTTGGGATGAACTTGTTATTCTATGAATCCCATGGACTGGCATTTCATGTTGCTTAGTATGTATAGTGAGGGGAAAGATGTATGGATAATAAAGGAGGATTGTTAGCCTTCTGAAATAGTCCAGATAAGAAGCACACCTAAGACCATTAGGTCTGTCCTTACTGTAAGGTTACATTAACTGAACATTGCAAGTCTGAAAGTACCTCTCCCATCCCTCGCTTTTATGCTCCGAAAAACTAGGGAAGGTTTCTTCTGAGACAAGGTCCTCCTTCAGATCTGTATTTTGTTTATCAGACCATTGTTTAGGCTACAGCTCTTCTTCTTATCTCCCAAGGTCATTCCCACAGGGCATTTTAAGGGGGTATTTGCTCACACAATCCAAACTCAAAGTAATGGATGTTGTGTTTGGTTAGAAGCTCTCTAAATACATTTCTAGATAATATTTCCTTTGCAGTGACTACATTCATCCCATAAGGTACAGAAATATTTTAGCAAGAGAACACTTGCTGCTGCGTTGTAGTTTCTGAATCTCTTCAATCATATCTCAAGCATGTTCATGAAATAAATGTTCCACAATTCCAGATAAGGAAATAATGAAATCAATTCACACACTGTCCCCATTTTGTTTCACATTTGACTCTTTTACAATAGTCCTAAAATTAAATCTGATGTGCCTTTCAAATGTATCGTATGTGAACTTTCAGAATTCTTAGCCAGCAAGTGTCTGATAGTCTCAATATATCTGGAGGCAACTATATAAGTTGATTTTAGGATCATTGAAGAAGAGACATAATTATAACAGGTCAGAAGAAGGAAAGTAACAGGTTACTCTTAGGATTCTAACATTCCATATTTATTTAACTCCAGAAAATGTTAACAATTAAAATTAAATGGAATAAACATTGATTACCTGAAAGCAGCTTTCATGGTGGTTAATTCATAATCGTCAAACTGGTAATAGTGGCTGCCAACATTAAGAATTTCCTTCCCATTCTTCCACAAGGTAATAGGTGGGAAGTCTTGCTTGACCAGTGACTTGGGAACGTTGATCGAGCAATTAAATTTGATATCCATATGTTCAGCGATTAGTATAGTTCCTCCTGTAGGATTAAACTTAATTGACTGGAGAAGACGACCTGCATGATCTCCTGATGAGGTGACTGTATTGATCTTTAGAAGCCTGGAATCCATAGGAGGTGACAATGCATCGACTAGAGAAGTATGATTCAACCAGGCCGGGAAAGACTGGGCTAGTGGTTGTACACCTACCGAGTCCGTCTCATGTAAATATGACTTGGTAGATGTTGTCAAGCCAAATTCCTTTGCTTCTCCTTTTCCACTAGCTAGACCTGTAAATTAAGAGGTATAATTTTATCACTGTATTTTTTCATGTTCACTTTCAAAAACATTGCCCTCCATATTATCTCCAAATATTGTCGTCATCATATTTCAACCAAATAATTTTGGTTCTGTATTTGTGTAGTAGTTTCTTTTACAATAGTTTTGTAAGTATCCTTTTTTTTCTGTATTGCTTTCCTTGATTATTTTCTGATGTGAACAATTATTACTAAGCACCTAGGGTGCTTTTGTGGGGGAAGTTTGTGTGAAGGCCTTTATTAATCCATGAGTGTCTCTGATAGTTAACGTCCTATTGAGATATGGAAGAAAAGGTCCCGACTGCTGTACTTTGCTAGAGGTTTGCTTGTTTATTTCATTTCATTTTAGAAAATATATTACCCACATATAGGAACAGACAGAAACCCAAGAGCATCTGAAGCATTTATTAACATTTTTTCTCACAAAGAAACGGGCTGTAGATTGCAGGGCATTTGTACATATGAATGTTCTGAACACAGCATAAACAGCAAATATAATCTTCAGCAAAACTAAAGTTCCACAGGACAAATATGCAAGGTGTTCCACATGGGACTGACCTTGAAGGGCATCTGGAAGTTTCAGCTTGTTCAAAATGTAGTAGCACAGCATGTGAGCACATAGATCAGCACACGACACACCTCTGCTCTGTGAGCTACACTGGTTGCCAGTTTGCTTGCAGGTTCAGTTCAAGATGCTGGTAATCTATATAGTACTAAAACTCTCTTGCCTGCTTATCTGTTTGTAACCTTTAATTATTCCAAACGGTGCACGATAGCACAATAATTTTTGAATCAAGGGCCTTAATTCCACTAACTTAAAGAATGCTGATAAAATCCAGGACCATTCACGCCTGTGTAATGAAATTTTTGGGATCCTCACACCAGTTCTATTGGCAAAGTTGTGGCCACTGCAGCACTGCCACGCTACTATGGTCATGTGATTGTGATTTCCAATGTTTCCTGCCAGCTTCTCACAAAGTCAAAAGAGAAGCAGGCATGAAATTGGAAATCATTCCTGCTCCCAAAATAGGACTTCTATAAGACTGCCTGTGTGAAACTACTAACTCACTGTTTTAAACCCAAACACTGTGATTGATTAATCCCTGAATATTTGCAAATTTCATTTACAGAAAATCTTAACAGAAGAAAATCTTAACTTTTCTTTACAGAAAAGTTAACTGCACTTTCCCTCATCTGCCTTCCAAAGTCACAGACTTCTCCCTTAAATGTTGCCAAAATGCAGAGGAGCCAGATAGGTGCCAAAAAGAGGCACCCACTTGCCTTTCTTTTCACATTAATTGCATATCTTTACTTATTTTTCAGAATCCATGATCTTCTGAACGTTTGTTTTCCCAGAATTTGTCCCAAATATATCTTCTTTTTAAAGGCTTGGTACAGATTTTAAAGTTTATGTCAAAACTTTACTGTATTTTCAGCTGACTTCTAGTGTATAATTAATATCTCATCTTGTTTGGAGATACAACATGTGACTCATTCAATAATATGTGCATACATAGTACAAAAACTAATCTCACCTATCCCCATTGTTATTTTGCTCTGGAGCAAGGCTATCTTCTGGATTTGGGACAGCCCATTTTTGGAAATGGAGGGTTTACTTTAGAGTTTAAAAAAAGAAGTGAAATTTATAGGACAGATGAGATCACATCACATCACATGATGTGATCTCATCTGTGTTATCATATCACCTTATTCAAAATTTAAAAATATGATTATGTTCAGCCTGTTTCTTTCTGCCGTGTTCCCCAAAAAATAAGACAGGGTCTTATTTTCTTTTGACCCCCCCGAAATAAGTACTTGGACTTATTTTTGGGGAGGTCTGTTATTTTTGAGGTGCAGGAGGTAGCAATCGTGGTCACCTCATGGCTGCTGCTGTGTTGCAATATTTTCAGGGGAGAGCTTATTTTAGCGCATGCGCTCAAAAGCCTGATTCGGCTTATTATCTGGGGAGGTCTTATTTTCAGGGAAACGGTAATACTACTGCATTTTGACTGTTTTTTTATTTAAAGAAAAATGAAACTGGCATAACTTCCCCTTAATATTTTTGCTGACAGCCCCACTACAATTGCAGACAAAAAAGAAGGGAAAACTAACAAAACTAAAACATAGAATATAGACTCATAGGGCTGAAAAGGACTTCAGAGGTCCTCTAGTCCAACACCCTGCTCAAGGCAGGAAACCATATACTATCCCAGTCAATTAGTTGTCCAGTCTTTTTTTGAAAACCTTTACTGACGAAGCATCCACAAGTCTGGGTGGACTATTTATTCCACTGACTAATTGTTCTTAATGTCAGAAAATTCTCCTTACTTCTAAGTTGGATCTTTCTTTAACAAGCTTCCAGCCATAACTTCTTGTTTTTCCCTCTGGTGCTTTGGACAATGTCAGTCCCTCTTCTCTGGGCAGCCACTCAAATACTGGAAAACAGTTATAGTCTTTCCTAATTCTTCTCTTTCATAAGTAAATATACCACCCTCCCTCAACTGTTCATCATATGGTTTAACCTCCAGGCCCTTTATCATCTTTGTTGTTCTTCTCTGCACACTTTCTAAGGCAGAGGCCCCCAACCTTTTGGGCACCAAGGACCGATTCTCTGGAGAGAGGTTTTCCATGGATTGGACTGCCGGTGCTTTCGCAGGCTGCCTACATCCCACAGATAAGCTTTGCTTCTTTGCGCAGTCCGGTTACTGGCATGCCACGGACTGCTGCCAGTCCATGGACTGGGGGTTGGGGACTCCTGTTCTAAAATCTCAGCATCTTACTTTGTATCATGGTGACCAGAACTGTTTGCAGTATTCCACGTATGGCCTTATTATTGCAGTATAAAGAGGCATTATCACTTTTCTTGATTTGTCCATGACTATATAGTAATAGTTTACCTTCCTTATGGAACAGAAATTAATAAGACAGAAAATATTGAAGATGGGATAGTCTAATTAAAAGGGGGGGTTGATTTCCTTTTTTGAAGCAATAGCAGTTAAGCAACAGTTAAATAAGCACATTTTACCAGACACAGGCAAATCATGAACCTCCACATAGTCCTGGACCCCACTCTAATCAGGTCAGCTAACATGGTTAATGGGGGTGACTGAAGATGTAGCTTGTGTCACTGTACTTTACCGGGACATGGGCATTGCTTGAAGATGTCTTCAGAGGAGAACTAGCAGGCACTTTGCCTTTAGAGAGCATGAATGGACAAAGCATCTCTGGCATATTTACCATTTGTGCAGACACCTCACTGAATGGGAAGTATGGATTTTGCCTTTAGGGAGGAATCCATGGGGAACTTGCTTAACAAATCATTACAATGATTTTTTTTTGGGGGGGGGAACCAAATCATTTCTATGATTTGAAGAAGCACAGGTTCCAGTTTCACTTCCAAACTCCAGATTTCATTACTGTTATTTCAGAGGGCTTTTTCAAGGCACACACCAAAGGAATCAATTCGTTTTGGTTTTTAGGAATAGCTCTCTCCTATCCCCAAAATAGATTACTGTAGATTAGCCTTTTAATGCTGTTATATTTTTCTTTGGCATTTTTTTCTTCAGATATGGGATGAGTCACATTACCAGCTGGCATGCATTTCCTATAACCATGCCAAAAACAGTACCGGATCACAGTCTTCTTGCATCCATGCATTATTAAATGCAGGTTTGGTACATGTTTTACCATTCCAGCTCGTCACATTTGTATCCAAGAAATGCAGAATAAAGTTTTGTGAGAATAATTTTATAAGCTGGTAATACTGAGCAGAAGTTAATTTTATGAGATTTAGAACCAGAGTTCCTATACAGTCTATCATTTAACACATCACTGTGGGACACATCCATTATTCCTAGTATCTTTATAAGAAAAGCTAGCAATAAAATCAATGCAAGCACAGTTTATAGAATGTATTTATTTGTGCATGATCTAACATTAATAAAAAAATACTGTAATCTAAATCAGCTCTGTTTAATTAGGACATTCTGCCGGTCATGACAAGTAATTTAAAATACTACAGATTATTATCTTTGTACATATCTCACCCTGACCAAATGGTTCTCTAAACACAGAATTCGTCTTACCGAGGCATAAATTTGTCTGACTCAAAATAGACACAAACAAAGCACTCTTCAATAACCCCATCTACCATTGTCCTTTACTGATTAAGCTGCCTTTTTGAATATTTACTCGAATAAAGAAGTGGAAGTATTAAGTAAGAGCTTCAGCCTGGTCATCCCGGAGACAGGCTTCAGGGGGGCTTAGTCTGCAGATGCCAGCTTCCTCTTTATAACTTCACGGAGGATTCAAGTTCCCCGCTTCCCGCTGGACTCTATACAGCGCCTGGCTAAGTAGTGCAGCCCGATAATTAGAGCCTCATCCAGAGAACAAGGAAGGAAAAGAGGCGCCAGGCAGGCAGCTGTTTTCGCCCCACGCATCCCCAGAAAACTATCGCGCCCCTCCAATTGAGGTTTCCATTTGGACTTGGCTCCCCGTAGTATTGGGAAGCGTTTCAGAATTCGTTGAGTTCAGACAAAACCCACGTCTTGCTTTCTGGTTCTGGCATAGTCCTGTCTCAGCGTTAGAAACTAGTCAGGAACACTTGGTACGTGGGAAATGGAAATCAGCATTCCTTACGGGTGCCCTAAAGGTGCTTTTCCAAAAGGCATCTTGGACTTTGTTTTTTCTTGAAGAACTTTCACTTCTCATGAAAAAGACAGTCCAGCTGCCTTTTGGAGGAAAAAAAAACATATTTGGGACAACCATAACCTGGATGAGTGAGAATTTCCATAGACATTCATTATGGGTGTTTTTAAAATCCCTGCATATTCCGTCCACCAGCCTCTGCGGAGAGGACCGGTTAGTAGCCTTTTCTCTTTGTATAATTGCAGGTGTCAGATAACGACCCATCAGTCCTCTACCCCCCCCCCCCACAAACACACTTTGGGAAGTCTCTTGGGGGCGCCCCTTGAGATTCAGGACCCCCCCCCGGTGAGGCACAGTGCCTTTCTGCCACCTGTGCGGAAAGGAGGATCCAGGGACCCCCATCGCCACTTCCATAACGGGGGACCAAAGAATTGCTCGCGCCCCGCCCGTGGGAGCCAAGCAGACGGGAGGAACGCCTTACCTTCCACGGTGGAGGCCAGCAGCGGCAGCGGTAGCAGCAGTAACAGTGGCAGCCCCCGAGACCCTTCCATGGCGGTTAGGCAGGCTTATTCGGAATACGATCCGGGCACTCTGAGGCTCTCTTTTCTCACCACCCCCGACCCGCGATCGCCTCGGGCGCTGAGCTGCCGCCACAAAACTTCCCTCCAGCCAGATTGCTGGCCCAAAACAAAGTTCTCGGGCAACTCACGAAGAGGCGGGTCCAAGGAGAAAGACCCGCCTCCAACTCGCTGCTGGTGGCGAGAGGTGGGTTACGCGGGATGGGATGGGCCTGCCCTGCGGCTGAGAGCGGATAGAGGAGGAGGGGGTAGGGGCACTGACGGGGTAAGGGGAGGAATTTTCCATAGGGATAGCGGGATTGGGAGAGAGAGAGAGAGAGAGAGAGAGAGTGAGAGAGATGTAGCCACCTGATGGGGACTGATGGGGAAGGATGATAAGGATCCGGGTGCAGAATTCTGAAGGCTCTGAGTCTGATTGCAGAAAACAGCAGACGGGGCTATGCAAACCACTGAACTGCTTTGTCAAGCTTTAATCTTTGGATCTTCATTTCTATAACAACCCTTGAGTTTGTTGTAGAAATGAACCTTGAAATGTTACTTGCATTTCCCAAGTTTTTAAAAATCCTCTATGCAGGTTTATGCACAAACATTTTCGGGTCAGATGAAAGTCTATGGTGTTATAAAGAACTCTTGAATCTCAACTATTCTTTTTATAGTTTTGGAGATAAAATGATGGGATTTAAGTCACCGTTGGGATTTAATAGGTTTTATTTAGATTCCTTCTACAGTTCCTCTGATAACTGGAGAATTATTCCTCTATAACCTGATATCCGCTAAAATATTATCTTTCTAAAAACCTATATGGCTTTCTGAATTATCTAGAATTTATGAAGCTTTAATGTGAAATTGGATTATATGAAATTTAAAAGAAGCAGAACTGAATCCATGCAATAGCCTTTGCAATCAAAAAGATTTGAAAGATTGAGGATAAGAAGTTTGGATATATCATAATACTTCCTAATCTAACACACATAAAAAGAATGTGGCTCTCCACTGAGCTATAAACCTTGCCCTATACATTATGTATAATTTAGCTACCATCTTTTAAAAAGTTTACCAGATAACTATAAAATAATTCAAGTGAGACTTGTTAGACAAATCAATGTTCTCCAGAATCTAATTCTTGAGCTCTATTTGTCCTCTTTCTAAAAAGTCCCCTGAAAAAGATTTGACTTTTTTCAAATCTAAATTATTAATCGAGAAAGAAAACCCACCAGGGAGTAAATGGTTAAAAGCTTTCTCTCAGCTTTCACATTAAAGACCCAATCCACAATGTTTATTCTTCCATAAAATGGGGAATGGGATGGTAGGGTGAATGGAGAAAATGAGAGACATGATCACATTTATTTATTAATGGTACATATAATTTAAATCTGACCTGAACTTTCATAGGATCTGAACTTATTTACTTTTTGATGGGAAAGATTTGCTATAATTTTGCTACATTAGCATTAGATTAGGTATCTTTGGTTTAGTAATAAATATATTAGTATTTTAGGGGTTCCAAGACTCTTTTATTATAGTTGCTGATATACATATCTTTCTCTCCTAAAATAGAAGAACACCAAAAACATGGGGCCTTGTAAAGTGCATGTCAAAACAAATAAATAAAAATGAGGACAGGAAACCAATACATTCTTTTTTAAGTTTTTGAAAAAATGTGCAGTATATATTCTAATTCAGTATCTATTCTAAGCTGTACTTCTGGCAATGTATTGAGTTTCTGCTTCTCTCCTTTGGCCCCAGCAACAGTTTAACATCTTGAAGTAATCAGCAGCTAAGAAAAGGCACACGCTGCTGCTGCCGCTAGCAAGGAAGGACCAAGCTAGACGTGATGGCAGCAGCCATATGTTACTGCCAGGTTCCTCTGAAACAGAGGGAGGGAAAAATAAATATAAAGCACAGAATGCAGGGATGGAGGGTGGGGGCTGTTGATCCTCCTCAGAATTTCTTCTTTCCTTTCTGGCTGTTTTTTATTTGAGTGAGTTAATCTGTACCATAAGGAGAGAAATGCACATTTTGAGAAAAGCAGTTTCAACCAGAAAAAGGCAGTTGGAGAAGGGGTAATTGAGTACTCTTCTTATGCTTTAATTCCCCTCCCCCTGTTTTGTTTTGCTTTTTAGAAAATTAGGCAGGGACAGTAAGCTGACATGCTGGCTCTCACAGATGAGAAATCTAGTTAACAAAATAATTGGAAAACCTACGGTGACCCTTTCCTTTTCTTTCCAAACTAGGCCCGTTTTCCTGTGTTCTTTTAATTCCCAAGTAGTTTACAGATTAACAGAGTTGGGAGGGACCTTGTAGGTCATCTAGTCCAACCCCCTGCCCAATCAGGAGACCCTACACCATTTCTGACAAATGACAGTCCAATCTTTTCTTGAAAGCCTCCAGTGATGAATCTCCCATAACTTCCAAAGGCAAGCTGTTCCATTGGTTGATTGTTGTCACTGTCAAAAAATTATCCTTGTTTCTAAGTTAAATCTCTCCTTGATCAATTTCCACCCATTATTCCTTGTCTGGCCTTCAGATGCCTTGGAAAATAGCTTGACTCCTTCCTTTCTCTGACAGCCCTTCAAATATTGGAACACTGCTGTCATGTCTCCCTGGTCCTTCTCTTCCCTAGACTAGCCATGCCCAAATCCTGTAACCGTTCTTCATATGTTTTAGTCTTCAGTCCCCTAATCATCCTGGTAGTTGTACTGGAATCTGAAAATTCTTTAAAAACAATAAATTTATTGTTACCGTTGCCTGATGATAATGATGATGATAATGATAATGACAACATTACCAAAGGAAACAGTTGCCTTCTGCTGGTCAGATTCTTCATCTTAGCTATCTTGAAGTGGTAATGTACACTGATTTTAAGCAAGCAACAGTTTATCAAATCATGTGGGGATAATATGATCTTTTTAACCAAACTTAACCAGCTTTTATGCAAAGACCATATGCATTTGGAAAGTCACATTAGCAGGCACTCTCTTCGTACCTGTTTGTATAGGTGATGCTGGAATATGAGAGCTTTTCACAAAAGTGTGACAAACAATGCACTTATTTTTGAACATTTTGGGGAATTAGTTCAAATTTCTGATCATATTCACAGTCTGTGGTAAATGATTACCACAGAATTAGCATTCATCCTTTATAAATAGATAGGCTGAAGAAACTCCCCGACACGTACCAAGGAAAAAAGCAAAAGGAATGCCCATCCCTTAAAACTCAGATTACTTAGTGTTTTTAAGGAAAACATTTTTCTACGGGTGTCTGAGACCATAGTACGGTAAAAAGAAAAATGAAGCTTTCAGAGTGGGTGATGCAAAGAATTTCCCTGGGCAAAATACAGATATTCTAGTTTATGTGCACAATTTTGAACAAAATCTATAAAAGACTTAGTGGTTTAGGGGTACTTGGCAAAGGACCAGAACAAAGAAAGCAATGGATACAACTTGGAAAGTGAAAAAATATGGAGAGATGCTGTAAGTTTCCTTATAGTATTTTAATCTTTATAACATAACAAGGCTTGCTAAAGATAATGAAAGGATTGGGACTTTCAGTTTCATGATCTGTTGGGTGTGGGATGTTTGTCTTAATGTTTAAGGGTTGGGCTATTTTCTTCTCAAGGCACAAGATAGACAAATTCAAAGATTTCTTTTATTGGTTTATGGCAGGGACGTGCAGTCACTGGAGGCAGGGGAGGCGTGGCCTCACCAGTCATAAGGAAAAGGAAAGAATTTTAAAGAATTTTTTTTTAAATAATTAAAAAGGCCAAGGTAGTTGCTTCCAGACTCCAAGTCACAGTGACTTTGAGTCTGCTTAGTGTTAACTGTAGGAGGAGGCTACAGAACTATGGGCCTCCTTTGCATAAGGAATTTTTTGCCTTTTAAGAGTTAAGCAAGGGATAAAAACCGAAAAATTTCGTATGCAAAGGAGGCACGTGATTCTCCCGCCTCCTGATCTGGGAGCAGCGAATCATGCCTTGCAGTTGAGCGACTGCACAATCTAGCAGCAGGAGCCTTGCTTGTAAAACGTGCCTGTGTTGGAAAAGTTCATGCTCCGAGCAAGTTCAACTCTCCACTTTGCATTGTGGGAGCCGCCAAGAGCAGAACCATCTATAGTCAGAAGACTTAGAGGTCTCTTATTTCAAAAACTCTCCCTTAAGAATGATTAAGTCTGCATTAAGACATTATTGTTATTATCACCCCCGACATGGGAAATTAAAGCAATCTGCATATGGAAGCCACTTGGGAATTTATGGCCAACAAACATGGTAAGCGAATATGGGGCTACTGAGAAGTAAAGCCCACAGACTTAACTGCTGGGCTGGCTGCAGGCCGGGGCAGCGGGCGGCAGCATCGGTGGCGGCGGGGCACTTTGCATCGTGGGAGCCGCCAAGCGCCTTTGCTGCAGACCCGGGTATGGTGCTGGGCTGACCTGGGTCTGCAGCAAAGGCACTTGGCGGCTCCCGTGATGCAAAGTGCACCGCCACCACCGAGGCTGACATTCACACCGCTGCCGATGCCGCCGCCCGCTCGCTGCCCCGGCCTGCAGCCAGCCCAGCACCTCCGCTACCGCCGCTTTCCCCTCTGCCCTGGCCGCGGCTTATGCCGCGTTCAGAGTGTTGCCCTTGAGCAAGACGCAGAGCCCGGACTCCCTGCTGGACATCGTGGCGCAGTGTGTGGCAGAGAAGTGGCCCTTCCAGCGGGTGGAGGAGCGGTTTGAGCTCATCCCGGAGCCTGTGCAGCACCGCATCGTCTACTGGTCCTTCTCCCCGCACCGGCCCTCCCCCTCCCGGTAGCTTCTCCTCCTTTAAATCTCTTTTTGCCCACTGTCAAGCCACTTTTTTTCTTTTTGCCTCACCAGCCATAAGCTTCACCGCACGTCACTGGTTTATGGCTGAGTGAATGCTTGAAATTAGATATGCATTTAAAGTTGATGCATTCACTCAGAATTGTTTGATGAAATTTTAATTTTCTATTTTTTCCAACGCAAGCTGGCAAATCATTTTGATTTTGTGAGCTCATGAAAGGGTTTTGGACCATACCTTAAGAAACACTGGTTTAGATTGAGTCTTTCAGTTCAGTGTTGCTTTGTTACTAACCTTGCTTTCTTTTCTCATGATTGTTTCCATTGCTTTTACTGCTATAGAAAATTTGCCTGGAAGAAGTGAACATATGGGTTGCTACCCATATATTTTGAGAAGCAGGTCATAAATTGTTCATCAAGGATAAAAATTCATTAGTAAGAAATCCTAGAGCAGTGATGGTGAATCTATGGCATGCCTATCATGTTTTGAGTGACAGATTAATATTCACCAACATCCAGCAACAGCTATTCAAAAGCACACTCTGTTCTTATGCAATTTTCAGAGGCTACACAACAATGAGGTGTGCTCTCACACAACCTCTGGAGTTTGTTTCACTCATATTTAATTTTTGGAATTATTTGATGTTTCTTTACATAACACAAAGCAATATACATGATTGGGCTATATGTTTTCAAATAAATGAATATATAAATAATTGTTTTTCTTTTGTTCAGTGGGTTGGGGATGACATGCCAGCAGAATCAACTTCGGCATTTTCTGAATTTTTGACACACCCAACCCAAAAGGGTCACCATGAGTGCTCTAGGGCACAATGAAGGTTGCCTGACACCTAGTGGAGATGAATTTAATTGTTTATTATTTCACTGCTTATTTCAATTTTTTTTGCAAAGTCACCAATAGGAATGTGCTTGTCAGGAGTTGCAGAGATTTTAAGTTGATTAAAATCCTAAAAACAGATAAAGAGTCTTGTATTAATAATAATATCTTATTTAATGGAGTTTCCAAACTGGACTTTCTCTCTGGAATTAGCATCATGTGTAGATTCCAGGGTTTTTCCTTGTCTTGTCAAACTAGCAGTCATTTTCCTGAGTTTCAATGTTTTTCATCTGAGCACTGACAATATGATATTGATACCTATTATGAAAATGTTCTTGAAGCAAATGACAAATTACATTTTTATTGTAGTTTCGAGTGAAATACATGTTATTACAAACAAAGGTGAAAATCATGTTAATCTTGACATAACCCCAAACTCATAACTTTAAGCCATGGAGCTGTTATATCAGGAGCTTGTGATCAACAAAGCTTCTTCCATATCTTGGATAACTTTTAAAAAATCTTTTCTAAGACTTTCATTGAATTTCTACTTGACTTTTAAATCTATATGTCAAATAACTTACTACTTTTATAGAACTCCCTAAACACATTTGAAAAGAAATCTGGTCATATCTATAGAGATCCAAATGTCATGGGGGTGATTCTGTATGTGTATTTATATATAGTTGAATAATGTAGTGGTTAGAGTAACACCTTTGTTGTTGGAGACTGAAGTTCATATGAGTCCCTCACCCTATATTCACAGATCCTAAAAGCAGATATGCCCTCTATCTCACTGCCTGAGAAATCAATTTTAATTCAGTATGTGGGTAATCTCTTGCTAGCATCTAACAGCGAGGAAGCATGCAAAATTGATACCCTGCACCTATTGAGATCTCTGGCAGAGAGGGGACATAAAGCCTCCCACTCAAAATTGCGATACCTGAAACAGGAAGTGACATACCTGGGCTATATTATCGCTCCAGGAGTGAGGAAACTGGCTCCAAGCTGGGTGGAAACCATTTTAGCAATGAACGCACCCCACCCCCGGCTACAAAAAGACAAGTAAAAGCCTTCATGGGTGTCTTGGGAATCTGTTGTCCTTGGTTCCCATCATTTGGGGAAACTGGCTAAACCCTTAATGCAATTAATCACGAAGGATATACCAGATCCCATAACCTGGTCCAACTCTTTAGATCGAAACCTCGGGAAAAAAAAACAACCCGCTAGCATCAGCCCTTGCATTAGGTCTTCCTGATTATAATAAATAATTCACCCTATTTATCCATGAAAAATGAGGGATTGCATCGGGAGTTTTAACTCAATGCTTTGGTCCTGCACATCAACCGGTGGTATACTATTCAGTAAAATTAGGCCCAGTGGCTCAGGGAACTCTTCCCTGCTTAAGAGCAGTGGCAGCTACTGTAGAAACAGTAAAGTGAACCAAATGTCTAGGCCTTGGACAGCCTCTGACTCTGAAGGTGTCCAACATATCTTCATCATTCTTTTAAAATACCAAACCCAAGCTTACCGCAATACGAGGCTGAATTATTCACTTCAAATCACATTACATTTGAACGGTGTAACACTTTAAACCCGGCTATCTTAATCTCAATAGAACAATCAGATAATAGCCTCCATGACTGCCTCCACTTAATATAGGACGCAGAACTACCGCATCTGGGCTTAACTGATACCCCGTTACAAAATCCAGATTTTGAACTCTTTACGGATGGTTCCTCATATATCCATGAGGGAAAAAGGGTTGCAGGAGCTGCAGTAGTTTCTCCCCCTTAGATTGTCTGGGCAAAACTGTTCTCCCCCTCGCACAGCGTTGAAACGGCAGAGCTCATCACTTTAACCAAAGCCTGTGAAGCTACTAGGAACCGGTCTACCAACTTATATACTGATTCTAAATATGCGTTTGGAGTCTACCATGCTACAGGAGCCTTATGGAAATAATGGGGATTCCTAACATTGGCTGGTCACCAGATAGCCCATGCAACCCTTGTTTCTAAACTACTAGAAGCCATCCAATTACCCAAATCCATAGCAGTCATCCAGTGTAAAGCCCACCAAACGGATGACTCCTTAATCACAAAAGGAAATAAATATGCTGACACCACAACCAAGTGGTTAGCTACAGAACCCCTCCCACAGGATATTGCAGCTGCAGCAATAAGAGCTGACCCTGAGATGCCTAATGGAGACTTCCTAGAGGGAGGGAAAGCAAAAATGTGGGAAAAGAAATTAGGTACAGTTTTTACAGAAGGCTTTTGGAGAGTCCCGGATGGTGGGCCAATAGCTTCATGTTGCCTCATAAGATTAATCTGCCAGAGGCTACACTTAAAAAGGCCACTGTGGGACGCAAGCAATGGTAGATGCCACAAGGAGGGTATGGTATGGACCTGGAATATATAGTGAGACAGCTAAAGTGGCTAGCATCTGCCATACATACCAAGCCAATAACAGCACATCCAGGAAGAGCATTCATGAAGGGGACAGACCATGGGTGCAAAGACCATTTGAAAGGGTACAAATGGACTATATACTGTACAATTACCAAAGGCTGATGGATACCAATATGCACTTGTATGTAGGGACCAATTGATACACTGGGTGAAGGCCTTCCCTTGCTGCCACGCCGCAGCCCTTGAAATTGCCAGACACCTCATTAAAGATATTTTGCTCAGATTTGGTGTTCTGGACATGGATAGGGGCAAACATTTCATAGCTCAGGTCTTCAATTATATATTTCAAGCCCTTGGCATTACCCAGAACCTCCACTGTCCTTTCTCCTTTATCGGGCGAGACAAAACAAGCTAACAGGGAGGTCAAGATCCTACTGGGCAAACTCTGTCAAGAGACACAACTTTCATGGCCAAAAGTACTACCCATTGCCCTTTTCTATATCAGTACAAGGCTTACATACTTTTTGGACGCCTGCCAGACACCCTACAGGGCCTAGACCCACATCTTAGATAGGGGGGATATGGTTCTCTCTTCTTATCTTACAGCCCTGCATAAGAGACTACAGGTATTGTGGACACAGAGTGCCTTGACCCAGACGCTACCTCAGGAGGAGAACCTACATCCCCTTGAGCTGGGTGATTGGGTGTGGATAAAATTCTTCACAAGGAACTCACCACTACAACCCAAGTGGACAGGACCCTACCAATCTTACTGACTACAAAACAGCCATTAGGATTGAAGAAAAGGACTGCTGGATCCACTGGATACATGCCAAGCCAGTGGTCGTAGACCTCAGCCCTACGATCCCACCAATCAAACTAAAGAGAAACCCAGAAACTGAACAATGGAGTCTGGAAGCATTTTTTGACACCAAAGAACTTTGAATCCTAAAAGAGACTTTTTGTTTGACTCTTCTCCCTTTTTTCCTTTTACCATTCCCCCCCCTCTTTCCTCTCTTCCCTTGTCCCATTCTTGTTAAGACACATAAAAAAGGGTGGGGGGAGGAGGGGATATAAGTACACTATGAAGGGGAAGAAACCCATTGTAAATGTTTTATGTAATCTATGTTGTATATTGTTAACTGTAACTCAAGTAACAGTGTTCCCGGACCCAAATCTCATCCCAGAGAAGGAAACGTCTGGAAGTACCTAGCAAAGGAGGTACTCAATACCACTGATTTCTGTTTAGCGGGAGGAAGGTGAGTAAAAGACATCCTCAAGACATGCTTGATGGGAGTAGCAATAGGACCTCAAGCTATCCACAACCACACTAGGCTTAGACACTTCTCCATCACGCCATCATATTCAACCATTTATGACTGGGGAAACATCTCTAGAATAAAAGATCTAGACATGTACACCCTTTACATAGCTGCCATCACCACCTCATCTTGGTGCTTTAGCATTGAAGGATGCCAAGCACAAGAGGGTGGAAATTGCATCAACCTAAATAACATGAAACTTAGATGCAATCACACATAGCATATTCCCTTCTCCCATAGCTATATGCGGCTACCTCATGGCTGGTTTATACTGTGTGGATTGCAAGCCTACTCATACTTAAGGGGGACACTGCACTCTGGGCAAATTAACCATGTTAATGCCCTCCCTGCAGAGATGACACAGAAGGGCCTTTTACTCTTTACACTCAGACTGTGACTCCAAAGTGTCCCTGCTCACAAAAGCTGAATACGTTTCATTGGCTGTATCACTAGTGGGAATGCCAGGACTAGCATTGCGGAATTCCAGAAATTTGAATAGCCTGGCATGTACCCTAGCAAAAAGTTTAAATTCGACTTCCCATGCTTTGGATGCCCTAGACAGAGAATTGAGACAGGTTAGAGAAGCCACCCTGGAAAATCATGCAGCAACAGATTTCTTACTATTGAGATATAACCATAACAAAAAAAGGTAGGGTTGTAGGAAGGGAACTTCACTGAGACAGTGTTGTACTAGGAAGACCAGGCCAGAAACCTTAAGAAACAGTATGGTCACAAGAACTGGAGTAGAAGTTACTAGAATAACAATGCCAGCATTGACTCGCCCATATAGGGACTCTGACTGCATTTTAAAAGAACCTCTTGAGAATAATTACAAGAGTAGAAATCGCTGCAGAGTATGAAATAATACAAAAACCATACAGAAAATAATTTTGTAATAATTTATTTGTATCCAAGAAAATCATTGTGACCTGTTTTTCATTATGTTGCTCCAAATGTTCTAAAATATCCAACACTGTTTTGACATTGTTTTTTAATGTTTTTTTAAGATAAAAACCCACATTTATCCTCACAAATAAATTATCCAAAAAATATTTTCAGTATATCAGCTAGAATTGTTGTGAATAACTTGTAACAATTGTTCAATAATTATATCAATCTAGGATTTCTTTTTAAAATAAAATGTTGTCCCTCTTCAGATATTACTGTTATATTTGCTTTCCCACCCCCACTCTCACCCCCAACTCTCTGGTATCTTTCCTCCCAATAGGATAGAGCTTGTTGTGTATTGGTAGAGACTGTACAAGCTCATTCTCAAAAGTATTTATTAAATTGCTTGTTGAGCCCTGCCTTTCTGTATTTCCATTCTACATATACCAGTATTTAATTTTCACTGCTGAATATGGACTAGTCATAGGATGTGCCTACAAAAAAAAAGCCAACAGAATGCCTACCACATAAATAGAATAGCAGCATCTAAGTCATGAGAAATAATAGTTCCTCTTTAGGAAAGGTCATCTTGAGAATTTTGCTCTGATTTTGACCTCTTCAGTTTAAGAAGGAAGAAGGAAATATAAATAGATTCAGAGGAAGGCAACAAAAATGAACTTGAATAGGATAACCAATTCTTGAGAACAAAGGTTGAAGGACGAAGGGAAAACATTACACTTGTACGGTTGTCACATAAGATTTAATGACTGCTGCTCTTGAGAACAGAAACCTGAAAAAGGAGAATTTGTAATAGGAAATTGACTGAACATTAGGAGAAGCTTAATTGTAAAAGCAGTTCAACAATGGAACTAAGTATCAAAATGGTTATATGGTACATTTTCCTACTTCCAGAGCAGAGGTGGGTTCCTCCTGGTATACTACGGAATACCAGAAGAGGTAGTGGAAATCTGGCATACTGGACTGGACCGGTAGTAATGGTGGCCTGGTCACGCCCCTGAACCTTCATCAGAAGCTCTTTTTTTAAAAGCTCTTTTTCCCTGCTGGTTCAGGCAAGGGAAAAGAGGTTTTAAAAACTAAGAAAGAGAGAGGGGGGAGGGGGAGGAGGTAGAGAGGGAGGAAGGAAGGAAGGGAAGGGAGAAAGAAAGAGAAAGAAAAAGAAAGAAGGAAACTCACTTTTTAGCTGGGATTCAGC
Source organism: Thamnophis sirtalis (assembly GCF_051295495.1). Classification (NCBI taxonomy): domain Eukaryota; kingdom Metazoa; phylum Chordata; class Lepidosauria; order Squamata; family Natricidae; genus Thamnophis; species Thamnophis sirtalis. The sequence continues at coordinate 37,905,527 of NW_028261386.1, read as the reverse complement.
AAAGGAGAAAAACAAATGGTGTCGCTTTAAATCAGAACTGAGCATGCCTGGCTGTGGAATTTTGGGAGTTGAAGTCCACAAGTCTTAATGCTGTAAACTTTAAATTGAAACCTGCTTTAAATTGAAAAGCTGCTCAAAAGAAAGTTTGCAAAGTGACATTCAGCAGTTTGTTTCTGGGTCAACTGAACAACAAACGATAAAAGGTAGAATTCTTATATGGTTCTATGTTTTTGAAGTTTGGTCTTTGTGCAATATGGGCTTTGTGTTTCTAAAAGGTTTTAGATCATTCCCTGCTTGTGAATGGAGCCAAACTTTCTATAGGCTCATTATCTCATTATCTCTATCTAGCAGGTATGTGAAATGAGCCTTTCTGGGAGTAATGTTTTCTTTGTGGGGGGGGGGGGTTGCTTCCCACAGAGAGAAGGGAGAAAGAAAGGAAGAAAGAAAAACAGCACAGCAATTTAGGGCTAGAAGTCTACTCAGAGGTCATCTAGTCTAACCCCCTGCTGCAGCAGGAAACCTTACATTGCATGGATTATTTCAGTGCCTCTAACAGAAAGGAAAATTGCCAGAAAGGAGAAAGAGTTTACTAGGACAAGGCTGCCATGCAGAGAAAGGCAGACTTATGATTACAATTGAGGCAAAAATTTTGATTGCTAAGCAAGAGCGTTGTTAAGTGAGCTTCACCACATTTTACCCAATCCATGACATCTCCTGGTGAGTGATATCAAGTTGGCCATGCCCACCCAGTAACATGACCGCCAAGCCATGCCCACAAAATAGGCCACACCCACAGAATAGGTAATACAATTTTTTGAAATCCACCCCTGTTCCAGAGGGATCTTACTAAGGGGAGATGATTTCAGCAACTCTCAATTTCTATTCTTCCATCACTTATTATTTTGCATGTAACTATTTTTGCCTTTTCTCTTTTCCTACTTAAAACTGTTGGAAGTAAAATCTGATCCATGTCTTATTCCAAGTTGGGAGAGAGACACAGCAAAAATGAATTGGAGGCAGGGTGCAGTTTTGGAAATGAGGTCTCTGTTTATTAATTGGTAGTCAGAATCAACAGTGACAGCAGCAGGTTTCTGGGGTGACTGACAAATTGGGGTTGAGAGTATATGGGTTTTTATACAATTTTGGGGGGCTTTGTGATTGAGATGTCTGTTCCTATGCAAGAATATGCCCTTTAATATTTTAATGACTGTTGCCAGATTCCTATGGGATATGTAGGGGTCATAACTGACTCTACAGGCAAACGGGGAAATGCAAATCCTAGGTGTTTTGTTTGTCTGAACTATTCTTGTTAGTTTTGGCTCCTTGCCTATTGTGCTGATTATTTGGAGTTGCAGGCTACCCTTTTTTTAATGGAGGAATGACCAAAATGTCTATTCATAATGCCTAGCCTCTTCAGGCTTCTGCCTGGAGGCTGTTTTCCTGTAGCAGAAAGGCTGGGGCTGCTGTCTACATTTGTTAAAAATATCCCCCCCTCCTTTTCTCCTTTAGGGGAAATTTTCTATTCTGCCTCTTTTAATATTCTGTAGAATATTTTATTCTGGGGAAGAGGCAGTGACGTGCGGTGAGGATTACGGTTGGTGAGGCAAGAGCACGGCAGTGGCGAGAAGCAATGTCCCCACCGCTGTGTCCGACAGGCGTCTCGCGTTTATGTCCACCATAAATGTGAGATGCCTGTCGAACACAGTGGGGGGAAGGAGGTGGCGGGCGGCGAGGCAGCGGGCGGTGGCTGTGACAGCGCCCGGCGGAGAGACATGCACTGGGCTGGGCTTCGTCAGCTTCTCCCTGCCGGAGAATGCGTAGCGGACCCTGAGCGAGATCCACATCTTCGGCGGCCGCCTCGCCTCCCCACCTCCTCCATCCCAACGCTGTGTCCGACAGGCGTCTCGCGTTTATGGCGGACATAAACGTGAGATGCCTGTCGGACACAGCGGCGAGAACGTCCCTGCTGCTGCTGCGCTCCGCCACCTCACCCCCCCCATGCCTCCTCCGACCCCACCGCTGTGTCCGACAGGAGTCTCGCATTTGTGGCAGGCATAAATGTGAGATGCCTGTCGGACACAGCGGCAGGGTCGGAGAAAGAGAGGTGGCAGCCGGCAAAGTAAGGGGAGAGGAGGAGGAGGAAAGGGAGAGGGGAGCAGGAAGGGGCTCCCAGTGTGGTGGAGAGGGCTGCCCCTCTCTTCTCAAACAAACTCTCTCTCAAATTGAGAGTTTGTTTGAGTGAAGTGAAGAAAGAAACACACGCACGCACACACACACACACAAACTACTCACAATAAAAAATTACAAATTAAATTACAATAATTTTGAATTCCCCCCACTCTGTCCGACCCACATACCTTTTCCAGCTGTGTCACAGAGGATTTCAACTCTCCTCTTGTCCGCCCGCCATGATGAAAATGTAAAAAATGTAAAAATAAAAAGGCAACTTAGGCAAGAGTTGCTGCTGCCAGATCAGGAGGCAGAGAATCACGTGCCTCCTTTGCATAAGGAATTTTTTGCCTTTTAACCCTTGCTTAACTCTGAGGAAGGGTTAAAAGGCGAAAAATTCCTTATGCAAAGGAGGCACGTAGTTCTCTCGCCTCCCCCTGCAGTTAGCACTAAGCAGAGTCATCCACTGTGACTCTGGCAGCAACTACCTTAGTCTTTTTCCTTTTAATATTTATTTTCTTTTCTCTTCCCAGGGACATGCAGTCGGGGAAGCAGGTGAGGCCCCGCCTCACCTGCTTCCCCGACTGCATGTCCCTGGGAAGAGGGCTTCTCACAAAACAAAGCTAGATTCTATTTATTTCTTGTTAATTTATCTCTCTATAGATAAGACAGAAGCACATACCTCAGTGTTACATGGTTTGAGAACTTAGACCAACAAAGTTCTGTCCCACAAGTTCAATGCCACTAACCATTGATTAAAGACGCTCTAGTTCTGGATTTCTTGGATTCAATTATGTGACTTTCCTATTCCAATTTTATAATTCCCTGGTTTTTCAAATCAAAAGTTATCAAATTAGCTGTTTAGCAACATGAGACTAAACTGTGACTCAGATTTTTATTAGTATTTGCATATCCTTTCTGTAACATTGTGCTACAATTATTTATTCTGAAGAATGAGTCCCTTCCATTTATTGTAGGAATGAATGGTTATTTGTTTATTCTAAATTTAAAAAATAGTCCTGAGGACTCTTTTAACAACAATGAAATGGTAGGAATAGAATAACAATAAAAATATAAAAGCCACATACTCATCACGGATTGCAAGAGTTTCCACTGGCTTAATGAATAAAATAAAACAGGAAATGGAATGCTAAACTTGTTCTTGCTCCAATCCCCTCTCCCCAAAAGCATGTAAAAACACAATTGCTTCGAGCAGTGCAATTTCCAGGGATAGATAATAATTGCCATATTGAAGAATGATTCTCTACGTACTAATTTGGTACAACAATGATGTACTTCAGAAAGCATTTTGTACAGATTTAAAGATCATGGAAAAAAATTGATTGTAAATTGTTTCAAATATGGGCCTTTTAGGGCTTGATTTATTGGTCATCTGCAATATCGGAAACCAGGCCTAGTAACATGTATTGTATATGGAGACTGAAGTAGTGGTGAAATGTTATTGTGATCCATTGTATTATTGTATTGTATCTCTTTAAAGAAAAGTCATAGAATTTAGCATCTTTTGAAATTTCCAAAAGATCATTAAGTGCTTTCCAATAACAACATAAATGGTACAATAATTTCTCTTTGAAGTTATTATGGAGCTGCATCTATAAGAAAAACGTATGCTTATGATTAACATGACTTTTTTATATTGAGTGAGTTTCAAATACCAATCTGTGTTGTTAGTTATTTAAAATTATCATGGAAGAACTGAGATCAGCCCTCTGTTGGGGACATCTGTTCTATTAAATGCTGTTATATTCTGTAGCTTAATAAGCTGATTGATCATTCCTAGACTGATTATGATAATTCCAGACTGATATGAAAACATTAATTTATTAGAAATACAGCAGTACAACCAGAAAATAATCTTATAACATTTAAAAAGCCAACACATTTATTATAGCACATTTGCACACAGAACGTGTCAAAAAGTATGTGAAAAATTATCTTCAGTGGCAAATATATGCATTCAAAGGGAGAAAAAATAAAACAAATTAGATGGATGTGACAAGCAAAATTATAAATAATGCAGTGGAGAAAATAAAAATCTCTTGCTATACCTGAAAAAAGGTAAAGTTCCTTCCATTCACACGATACCAAATTAACAGTTACTGTCTCATTCTTATAAAGGGTGAATTATATTCTGTTCTTGTTTAAAGGACAAAGAACATCAGAGTGTGAATTTTTGAAAGGGTTCTTTGTATTTGTGCAAAGTGAATTTATTGGTACATTTAGTTCTGCTCCTCAACAATATAAAGAAGAAAAATGTTTTTAATCAGTTCATTTTTTTTATACATTGTCTGCCACAGTTATACAATAGTTGGTGCTTTGGGACTGAATGAGACTGCTGCTGCACTAGAATAATTGATTTATCCCACAAGTTCTGAATGAGTTGTCTCAGTCCAAGGCACAATTTGCAGGAAGCATTGCTTGGCATATTAATGTGCTGGATAATCTCCAGGGACTTGTCACTAAGAAGAGGTTTCTTCAACAGATGAGCCTTAGTGAACGCTTGCATAACTGTGGCATTTGTATTCATTTGGCTGCAAACAACTTGATCTAATAATATGCTATCTGGAAAAATAATAAGAACTTGCTTTGGTGGGTTTGTTGAAATTTGTGAAGTTTGCTTGTTAGCCATTTCCTGGAACAGTAAGTCACTGAAAATCAATTTAGGGAATGTGCTATTAAAATAGAATAATATACTTTTAAAGAAATGTTATTTTTACAATCTAATAATTAAACAGTTAAGACATAATAGAAGAACGTATTTGGTTTGATTACTTAAATGTAGGAGGACTGGCAAAGCCAAGAAGAGGATTAAAAAGAGGAATCTGTTTAGAGTTATTATGTGGCTACAAGTGAATTAAGTCTAACCCCCTCCCACTTTAATTGCCATCAACACTTATCTAAGCAATGCTGATCATTAACTGAGAAGATTCCTGTGTATAGGGTTAAGCAAAAAACTAGCATGGGCATGTGTGTTTTTTTGCACCTGATATTAATTATGTTTGATTTCTAAACTGTATAATTTAGGATTGTGCTGAATATTCTGTAAGGTAGATGCTTAGATGCTGACAAGGATAATTTCAGTGGGGTAGAATTCCCTCATTCCAGAATGTCTGATTGTGTGATTACAATATATTTTTTTTAGTTTTATTTTTTACAATATTGTTTTATGTCATTGTTTTCCTAGTTTTGCTGTAACTGATTTCCACAGAAAGAAGGATGTAAGCAGAGTTCGCAAATGTTTGCAACATTTTGAATTTTTTTTAAAAAAAAAATAGCTCCTGAAAGTAGGGATGGTATAGCCCCAGCACCTGCTGCAATCTTTTAAAATAAAATAAAAAAGCACATTTTCCTGAAATCATACTGCCAGTATGTGATTGTGGAAACATATTCTTATAGTACTCTCCTTGCAGAGGACAAAGTACAATATAATCAACTTGAACCAAAGAATGAGTCTTTTCTTCATGTAATTTAGATCCTTGAGATTTATAATATATAGCTGAGATTATGACTGAAGCCCGTATTATAATAATATTAATAAAAAGATAGGTAGCATACATATCAAAGTAAAGATATTGCTCCATGTATGATGTCCCACTTCTTCTGTACAACCACATCTTGTGAGTTACACTAATTTGCCCCTTACATTTATTCAAGATTTTAAAAGTTTACCATTCTATCATTCAATGAGATTTCTCTATCTTTAGTTTGTAGGCCTGATAGCATTTTGGTTTTCCTTGGCCAAACTGTCCTATGTATTTTCTTAAGAATTTTTGGACCATATTTATATGAATGTGGAAGTTTTTATATATATGAGAATTATAAGCATCATAAAACTGAATAAACTAAGTACAAATGTACAGATAATGACTTCTACATATCTGAATATCATTTTAAACTACAGATCATTGCTAAAATCATGTTTGTACCCTGTTTCCCCAAAAATAAGACCTCCCCGGATAATAAGCCCTCCCTGAAAATATTGCAGCCATGAGGTGACCATCCTCACCACCTCCTGCATCTCAAAAATAATAAGACCTCCCTGAAAATAAGGCCAAGTGTTTATTTGGGGGGTCAAAAGAAAATAAGACCCTGTCTCATTTTCAGGGAAACACGGTATGTAGTATCATACTTATCCATAAAAAGTCTATGTGTATAGGTAATCTGCTCATATGTAGCAAGGGTAATCAAGTCTTCAATCCATTGAGTAAATTTGGCAGATTGAATTTCACCAGGCTCCAGGTTGATTCATCCTTCCATCTTTCCAAGATCGGTAAAATGAGGACCCAGATTGTTGGGGGCAATATGCTGACCTGTAAACCACTTAGAAAGGACTGTAAAGCACTGTGAAGTGGTATATAAGTTTAAGTACTATTGCTATTGCTATAATAAGGGCATGGAGAATCCATTTATGTTGTCCAGTGTCAAATTCCAGGTACTAGGTATATAATTCAATAGAATATTATCCTCTGAAAATTTTAGCTTTTGTTGCACAATCATGCTTACGTAGTCCATTACTTTCTCCCAAAATGCAGTCAGTATACAACATTGTAATAACATGTGTTTTAAAGAAACATTGTCCTTATTACATCTCCAACATAACACTGAGTTATAGGCTAACTAACACAGTATCTGTTTCAGGTGCAAAGGTAGAAATAGTAATCAAAGAAAAAACATTGGTCCCTAAAAGACCACCATGCTAAGGCTCCTACCTTGAACAGGGGGTTGCGCTAGAAGACCTCCAAGGTCCCTTCCAGCCCTATGATTCTATGATTCTATATCTTGTTTAAAAATTAGGAAGGATACCATCAAAGTAAACCTTGCTATATAAAAAGACTAACTTTTTTGACTAGGTCAATGAGCATATGAATGGAGGTGATATTCGATAACAATATTTTAATGTTTAAAATTTTAAAATCTGTTGATGAGGTTGGATTCTTCTTTAAATAGATAGGAAAAAGATATTGGAATTATAGCAAATAACCTAATGAAGATCTTGACTTGATGCATGGTGGTTTTGACAAAGGCAAATTTGATCAATCAGTGGGAACAGAATTGAACTAAAATTGCTAATATAATAATGCCCATTAAACAAATCTACATATATGACTCAAAGAGCCATTTGTACCTGTTTCCCACAGAAAAGAAAGCACAGGGAGCCACAAAACCTGGGTAGGCGTGGCTGGGGGGGTGGTTCATGTGACTGGGTGGGAGTGACGTTAAGTTCGTCACACCCACCCAGGTTTTGTGGCTCCCCATGTTTTCTTTTCTGTGGGAAATAGGTCCAAATGGCTCTTTGAGTGTTTAAGGTTGTAGATTCCTGCCCTAGTGGAAGTTGTTTTGGCAGTGTTAGCAGTTTATTGGACATGTATTTTATTCTTCTATTTTCTATATTTCATGTTGTATTCCATGCAGAGTTGGGATGGAGGTCGGTAAGGCCTCTACATTTATTAAATAAGGAGGAAGAAACACAGACAACAGTGATTAACTTTATTGAAAGTGGCCATGTTGACTGGATATTAAAATTGGATTTTTTTCTGAACTGACTGATTAAAATGGATCTGCTCATTTACCCAGCCAAAAGTTCTGTTAGTATGGATTACGTATCATATAATTCACTGAACAAACTGGTACTTTCCAGATATGTTAAACTACAGTTTTCATTCACAGCATGGGAGCTATAATCCAAACAAATCTGGTGAAGATGATGATATATTAGCATACATATTAAGCTCTGAGCACCATTTCTTTTAGAAACAGAATATGGCAATAAACTACAGTGCCCTCACTGCTTTGGTTGCAAAAAAATCCAAGTAACGACTAATTTTAGAAATCAGGCCTAATCTACACAATCTGTTACATTTTGATGTGCATTCCTACCATATATTGTTTCAGATTACAAGAAGGTCTAATTTATTTTTAAAAAGCATTCACAAAAACAAACAAAGTAACAAAATATTTTTTGCAAATAACAAAAAAACATGCCCCCCCAAAAAGCATGAAGCACATTAGTGTAGATGTAGAACAATATAGGTGCTGACTTCAACTCCCCAAATTCCCATGTCTCCATTCCTGGAAATTGAAATTCACACAACTTCAAAAGTTGCTAAGGATGAGAAACAGACCTTAATTAAGATCGTTTAGTTCTGAGGGGTCCATGGTGCTCTGCTCGTTTTCTTGCAGACGTTTCATTACCCAAACTAGATAACATTACTGATGCTAATTAATTTGAATAATGAAACATTTGCAAGAAAACAAGCAAGCTCAGAGAGCACCAAGGACCTCTGATGTCAACCCTGAGCTACAAATATTCTCCTTTATCAGTTTATTCTATTATCTTAGGCCAATATTTCAACAGTTCGCATGGATCACCGTTTACATATCAAATGACAGGCGGGAGGCCGTCTCTGAGTTATCACTAAGCGGAGATTGGACTGTGCTATATCCAACCACATCGTCCTTCCCTACAGCCAGCAACCAATTGCCATAGAAACAGCTGAGGGTACAGTATCATCAGCCTTCTTATCACCATGGTAACGACCGAAAGACTCCGTTTTCTTGCTCGCTTCTTCGCAACGACCCAGCGACCTGTTCCCAATAAGACGAAAGGGAAGAACGGCGCTTTCTAGGCTTTCTCTTTCGCCGACCCGAGAAACCCATCAATTCCCGCTGCAGTCCCCGCCCCTCGTTCCTCGCGGAGGGTGATGGGAATTCCAAGATGGCCGCGCCCGCTTGAGAACCTGGAAGTGGGGGGTACTTGCTGCTGCAACTGCAATCGCTATCTGAGGGGAGACACGGGGAGAAGCCGCTGCAGCTTAGGCCCGCAGCCGATCGCCCTTTCCTGTGTCACTCAGGTCCGTGAGTCCCTCTGCCTCCCGCGGCTTATCACAGTTCCTGCCTTCCTTTAACTTTCCAATCCATCAGGGGCTGGCTTGCACGTTGCATGCCCAGGGACTCACTCCTCCTTGTGTTTCTAACTCATTCATTCATTTCTCATCAACAGTAGTTATGACAAATTTGTGCTCTCAGAGTGTTCACTGACATAGAAGGCAGTTGTAGTTATTTTCCTTCTTTTGGAGTTGGCATTTTCAGGCTTGCTTTTCAAAATTTTCAAAGGATGTACCAAAGAAGGGAAAAAGTAAAGTCACAATATTTTTATTTGAAACTGCAAATGAGTAATCATAAGTAGAAACAATATCAACAGTTGTACTGAAAGGGAGTGAGGAAGAATCTCACTCTTGCAAAAAAGTGCAGCAATTTTGCATTATTATATAATCTATGTACATTCATTTGGCAGTAATTTCTAAAATCATTGGATCCTCCTCCTGAGTGGTATATAGTTTATGATTATAAGGCAACTTTATATCTTAGAATATCAACATATATTGTTTTATTGTGTCTCCGAAGGATTGTCCCGCACACATAATAAGGGGTGTATTATTGCAAATACTTTGTCGAATGAAAGGCCTATAGTATCTTTGGAATTCAGCAATCCATTTCAAATGCTTATGCTAAATCACTAAAGATAGCAATCTGCATCAATTATTAGAATTTTTATAAGATTTCCAGTGCAATGGAAGATGGACTTCATGGTTAAGAGATCTTAGTATAGTTCCTTCTTTAGTTACAAATTTATGATTTTCAGGGATATTGATATCAATGAGGCTAACAAAATAAGCAAAAACTGCACAGTATTGTGTATGCTTTGAAGGATCCTATGTAATCTGGTTTCTGTTTTGGACTTCCTTTAGAAATAATGTTGATATTTAGAACTCATGTCGAACATCTATGAAGAGAGGTTAACAATGATTGCAGCAGGGGATTTGCAGGAGTTTGTCCCTTTTGGCCGTGACCACTGCAAACATCATCCTAATGCGCTGAACCTGCAACTACGGCAGCTGCAACCAGCCTCAGAACTTTGGTCATCAGATGGAGCAGCTGGTTTGGTGGGGTCACTTCAGGAAGTTACCATCCATGAGAAACACAAGGTAGAAATTCTTTTGAAAGCAGTATTTTATTTTTAGCAAACTTGTACTTAGCATAAAATGAGAAAGTGATAAGGCAATAAAGTGGATAGGGTAGGGGAAATATATTCTGTTAGACGTGCTTCTGGGTTTTTATAAATACATAGCTAAACATTGAATTGATAATTTAAAAAGTGAATAAAAACATTGATCAAACAAGTGGAGCATAAATAGTAGGTTTGTAGAGCTTAGAACTTAATCAACAGATAAACATCAGCATTAAAGACTGATTATTTTGGGAATGCTTACTATCTGTCAAATTGCTCCTATACTTCTAATCTCTTTTGTTCTCTCTCTTCTACCAAAGCAAAATTTAGATCCTGGCCCAGGGCATTCATGAATAAACTAAAGAAGGAGGCTATCACTTTTTTGTTAAGACTAAAATATTAAACAGTATAATAAGAATGTTAAAATATTAAATACAATAATGATTTGTTGAGATTTCATTGAAACTGGATAATCAGACTAGAAACCAGAAGACTGAGGTCTAGTCTTGTTTAGTATGAAAGCCAGCTGATGACTTTTGCCTAGTCACTTTCTCTCAGCCTAATCCACCTCTCAGGGTTGTTGTTGTGAGTAAAATAGGAGGAGGAAAGACTATGTTCACTGCCACAAATTGTTTATAAAAAATAATAAAGGCAGGATAAAAATAAATAAAATAAATGTTTTGTATCTTCTGCATTCTATTTTTGACTATATCAATAGTTCTGAAAGAAATATTCTGAGTTTCTTAGAGAATTTTTAAAATCATTTTAACCTATCATTATAGATTTTTTTTCTGTAATTGTGTTGTCTCACCCATCAAATGTATTTTATCCATAAGCATACTGCTTTAGTACCAAAAATTGCTGAGAAATTCAGAAAAACAGGGTGATACTTAAAACACATATTGTTTTTGTCACTGATGATAGCTAGAAAACACCTAAACTTTTGTAGTTAGTTTTTAAAAATAATTTTTGCATTAGCTTTTTAGAAAGCTAAATCCACTAATTTTCAACAACCACCAGAATAAGTTATGCAGTCTATCATCATTTTTTCCCCAAACCACACTTATGATCTAAATGGGCATTACTGCACAATAATAGTGATATTCATTTTTTTCCTTTTAGGAAAGTTGGAAGTTAAGGAAGGGCATCAGTGAGGTTGGGGAAGAAGTAGAGTATGATGAAGAACTATATGTGGCTGGTAATATGGTCATTTGGAGCAGAGGAAGTAAAAACCAATCTTCGGCAGTTTATAAAGCTTTTACTGTTGACAGCTCTGTTCTGCAGGTACGAAAAGTGGTATGGTATAGAGTTTGTTTAGCTACATTGCCAAGGAAAGTTAAGGTCATGATTGCCTTTATGCTTTATGTTCAGGATTTATGTTCAGGATTTGTTTCAATTTTGTTTTGAAAATAATAACTAGAGAATGGAGAAAAAGCTTCATTAGCACAAACTGCTTAATGTTCATGTGATCTACAATTTCATTTCCTAGTTTTTATATATACTTCAGCTTAAAAATAATCTGTCCAGAAGAATGTGGCATATGAGAACAGTGTTGCATGACTGAAAAAAGATATTTTTCCTCAGTAGATTGTATCTTGCTTAAAAAAAAATTCCCCTGAAACGGTTATTGTCCTACTAATAATGAGAGCATTCTTCTACTTGGAAAAAAAGCATGAGATACATATGATGTTCAAGAGGAAAATGGTGAAAAAGAAGAGGGTTTATCATTTCTCATAAAATCAAAGCCCTGACCTAATTTTAACATCCCACATCTTTGCTTTAAAAAAAATAATGCAAGACAGCCAATCTTCATTTAATGTCCACTTGTTAAGCAACCATTCAAAGATACAAGTGCTTACAATGAGTCCTCACAGATGTGGCTGTCACTGCATCCTTATGATTATGTGATTGCACTTCAAGTACTTAGCAACTGGCTTGCCATTATCATATTGCAACATCCCATCCTCATGTGATCGCCATTTGCAACCTTCCCTGCTGGCTTCTAACAAGCAAAGTCAAAGGGGAAACTGGCAGGAGGCCTCAGATGGCAATTACATAACTGCAGGATGCTGCAACCACACAGGAGTCGCCTAACAATAGCAAATTATAAGTCAGTGTGGTCATGTGACTTTGGCACTTCAACCATGTTGCTTAGTCATTGCTTAGTTTCCAGTCCCAATTACTGTTAAGTGAGGACTTCCTGTAACCTGCACATTTGGCTTCAGAACAGGTCCCACCCCCTTTTCCTCATCTCTAGAGTAGGAGTGACGTAACTGTAAAGCACCACGTTCTCAGTGGATTAACAATGTTTTGGTGGGGTGAGAGGTTTTTTTTTCCTTCTTCGGATATTTTTTTAAATTTTATTTTGCCTTCCAATACCTCACTATTATGTATCGATGTTGCCACTTTAGTGGAGCTATATTGAGTCAGAACTTGAAAATCAAAATGATAATACCATAGTTGATGATATCTAGTTTTGAATATATAGGACTGTTTTCAGAACATAGAAGAAAACAAAGCAAATTATTTATTCCCCTGATTTTTAATTTTAGGCATTGTGGTGTGACTTCTCAATACCCCAGGAAAAATCTGAAAGAAATAAAGGTAAAAGTAATCTTTTAGACCATTTGATTTAAGATCTGGAATTGGAAAAGCATTGCCCACGTTGATATGAAGCTGTTCCAGAAATCAGTGCAGAAAATGCAGCCTTTTTGTGACAAAAATAGATGAATGGAAGATAATTTGAATCTCACTTGTCTCCCAATTTAGATAGCTGTCAGTTAGTAGAAAAATGTATCTGCATATTACAGAGCTCTTGCATAAATATCCACAGTATTGAAGGAAAGGATTACACTGCTTCTTTACCCTTTCAGGTAAGCTGTATCGAAGTATTATTTCACCTCTTTTCTAATAAGGAAAGTACCTGTAATTGAGTCTGGATTTTTTGAAATGCTTTTTATAATTGAACACTGTTAAAGGCCAATTTTTCAGAAAAATAGAAATTATGGATAAATAATGAAAACATTGAATTTCTGTTAATTGGATTAAATTGGATATTTTCCCATTATAATGAAATTTATTTTAATGTAACTTTTTATAGGTAGCGAATGTCTGGCCAACAAAATATGGCTTGTTATTTGAACGTAGTAGTTCCCTGCATGAAGTATCTCTAAATCCAAACAGGTAAAGTAAGATGATCATTGCTTAGATCAGAGTTCCCGAACCTTTTCAGCTTTGCAGACCAGCGGTGGGCGGGGGGAGGTGATGGTTCTGCACACATGGATCTTCACTTGCATGAACAGCGAGCAACTGCGTGACTAGTCAATCACAACACACCTTCCAAGATTGCTGTTACAGTGATAAATTGAGGAGACCTTCCCATATAGGCTACGTGCAAATATAAAGTCAAATATAAAGACAAAGTATCATAATTGCCATATTCCCAATTTTCAATCTATTGTTCAGAATAATGGAATTATGCAAATATGCCTGTGTATGTGCATAGCGTCATATTTCCTTCTACTTTAATGTATGCTTAACTTATTAGAATGTTTCTGATCAAATCACAGTTCATTGCTAATATGCAACTTGTCACAAACGGAGCTTATGATAATTTTGAATGTGGCCTTCAATTTGAAGTTGTTATCAGAACGTTTGTGGCAGTATTTAGAATATTTGTTCATTTTTTTTAGAGAACCTTTGCCTACCATGTTCAGCATGCTCCACCCATTAGATGAAATAACACCAATGGTTTGTAAGTCTGGAGGTAAATTATGTAATGCACAAAAAGAAAGATAATTTTAGATCAGTTGTAATCAGAGACACTTAGGTTTATTGACCACTCTGCATTTGGTAGCTTTTAAAAATATGTGATACCGAATTAGTTTATATGTATGTATGTATGTATGTATGTATGTATGTATGTATGTATGTATGTATGTATGTATGTATATTCAAGATTCAGTTTATCTTGAAATTGAACAAATAGAACAGTAAGCTTGAATTGTTATGTTTCTCCTATCTGGTGTTTTTTAGATATTTTAGATGGCCAACTTCATAAATCCAGTTACCATACTGTACCCAGTGGATTAAGATGGTTAGAAATATAGTGCAACACATCTGGAAGACGTTAAATTGGAAAATAATTATCAGAAAACAGCTCAGCAGCTGGCTAGCCTTGTTAGAAGCTAAAGGAGGATCAGGCTTGGTTAATACTGGGATGGGAGGCCTATAGGAAATGTAGGGCTATAAGCTAAGCTGGAAAGTTGAAAAAATATTGAAAAAGCCAGTGGTAGACCACTTTTGTATTTTTGCAAAAAATATGTTCATGAAGTCATCCAAAGTCTAGCTAGACTTGAAGGAGGCTAAGCTTCACTTTTTATGAAAAAATGTTGACATCCCATTTTTTTCAGTGGTGTTTCAGTTTAGTTACAAAAGAAAAAATGACTTAACAGACATTCCAAGGAGAAAGATCACAGGGGCATAAATTAAACAATTGATTTATTTTATTCATAAGTTAAAGCCACAGGTAGTCCTCAACTTACAACAGTTCATTTAGTGACCATTCGAAGTTAACAGCAGCATTGAAAAATGTGACTTGACCATTTTCGCAGCATCCCCATGATTATGTGATCAAAATTCAGATGTTTGGCAACTGATTCATATTTATGGCACAGAGCTGTGTTCCATGGTCATGTGATCACCTTTTGTGACCTTCTGACAAGCAAAGTTAATGGGGAAGCCAGATTTACTTAACAACCAGGTTATTGGCTTATCAGTTGCAGGGATTCAATGAACAACCATTGCAAGAAAGGTTGTAAAATGGGGCAAAACCCACATAACAAATGTCTCACTTAACATAAATTTTGGGCTCAATTGTAGTCATAAGTTGAGGACTACCTGTATTTAAAAATATAGTAAAGTATACAGGTAATTGTTTTAAAATCATGTCTCTTGACAAGTAATCAGTTTGATCCTCTCTCCACTTAGCAGCCTTGTTTACCTCTGCCAGAATACAGTATGTTGCTGATTATTCCATGAGAATTGTTTTCGTCAATGCTGAGCCTTCCATTCTCATGACATACGATGCCTCTCAGTGCTTGCATTCCATATGGGTCCTTCGAAGAGTAAAAGCAGAGGTAAAAAATTAAGGGTGAAGTGAGCAGGGAATCATAGAAAACAAGGAGGATAATTGATAGCTTGCCTATTCTGGGAGTGGTTGTTGTTCTGTGTAGTTTACACTGCACAGTCATCCAAATATGTTGGGTTCTAAGATTTATATATTGGACAGAGATCAGCAACATAGTGGCCTTCTAAGGTTTTAGATTGTAACTCCCATAATTAATTATTATTGGCTGGATTAATTGAAATTTATAGCAGTGATACCATAAATCTGAAAGGCCACTTTTTAAAAAAAATCCTGTCTTAAAATGTGATGTTATACACATATGATTATTTGAATCACACAAATATATTTCTTATTGATCTGTAGGAGCAAAGTGCTGTCTTGAAGGTCTCTGAGCAGACATGGACCCCACAGCATGCAGCTGCCAGCAGTTCCTTCAGTGTCCATCTGAAGAATCTATCTAAGGGTGACTCGCCTATGGCTTCTCCATTCCAGAACTATTCCTCTATTTGTAGCCAAAGCAGGTCGGCTTCATCCCCCAGCATCCATTCCCGTTCACCTTCCATTTCCAACATGGCAGCTTTGAGGTAGGTTGCTCACTTTTCTTGCCTTGTACTTTCTCAGGATTATAACTATAGCAGGGATCAGGCATGCTGCTGAGAGCTGCATTTCCTTTATTTATGATTATTTTGTAAATGAAACTAAGTGAGATTTCAAAATTTTGTAAGTTTTAGGAGTTCCTGCTGTAGTCATCAGTACTTGAGTTTTTAATTTCCCCTTTCAGTTTTTGAGTAACCCTTAATAATTTCAGTGTCACAGATATATTTATATATTGCCATAAATGCATATAGTATTTTATTTCATGGAACAAAAGCAAATATGCATGTCCCAGGATAATGTTGCAGGATCCAATCTTGTTTGGTCACTGGGACCAGAGGTTTAGTCATGTCACATTCTGGTGAGTGAGAGAGAAGAGTGAGGATGGGCTCCAACATGAATCCAAAAGCTTGGAAGACTAAACCTCTGGTTTCTCCACCATCCAGTCAGAGCTGAAGAAGCTTCTCCTCTGAAGGATGAGAAGTGAAACGTCTTCAAAGAAAAAACAGAAAGTTCAGTTGCCGCTTGAAAAAAGCACCTTTGGGACAATTCTGGTCCCATGACCGACCCAGATTTGATCCAATAGTATTTAATTTAATTTATTGGAATCTATGAATACTAGTTCTATAGTAGTAATTAACATGAGATGTGGTACTGGCTACCAATTTGATTGGCTTCAGAATTGGATTGGACCAATTTATTAAAGTCATGGGGATTGTTCCTGCCTCTCCATTGTTTGGGAGACTAGTGCTTCCCTTGCGTAGTTGGTTGGCCAGTGTGAGAACAGACTACTAGACTAAGTGGACCAGGGTTCCAATTAGTGGTGGGATTCAAATTATTTTACTACTGGTTCTGTGGGCGTAGTGTGCTTGGTGGGTGTGGTGTGGGCGTGGCTTGGTGGCAGGGGAAGGATACTGTAAAATCTCCATTCTCTACCCACTCCAGTGGAAAGTTACTGCAAAATCCACATTCCTTCCCGATCAGCTGGGAGAGGCAGAGAATAGATGGGGCGGGGCCCAGTCAGAGGTAGTATTTACCGGTTCTCTGAACTACTCAAAATTTCCAGAACTGGTCAGAACCTGCTGAATACCACCTCTGGTTCCAATCCAGCAGGGCCTTGCTTATGTTCTTATGCTATGTTCTTAGAGCTTGAAATCCTAAGATGTAAGAATTTGGGCTCATAGTGGAAAGGGAAGTTAGCTGTGTACATGTATTCTCAGAGAGAAAATAAATATATTTCTCTGTCTTTGCAGCCGATCGCATTCTCCAGCCTTAGGGGTACATTCTTTCTCAGGGGTACAGAGATTCAACTTCTCCAGTCATGTTCAGTCGCCTAGGAGGCACAGTGCCTGCCATTCTCCAAACAGTGCTACTGAGTCATTTCTTGCCCCAGAAACTGAACTCATTGTTCCAGAGCTTTGCATAGAGCATCTATGGACAGAAGCCTTCACTACCCTGAGGTTTGGAAGAATCTATTTCATATAAAAGAAGTCTTTACAGAATCCTGACTTCCTCAAACCAAATGTCCTGTATAAACGACAGGACAATATATGAGTGAACGTTCACATTGTTATTTAATAAGCCAGGGTCATAAGCTTATTGTGAAGTAAAATAGTTATTACACTGAAATAGTAAAGAGTAAAGATCATTAATAGTGTTTTCCCCCAAAGCCTAGGTAGCTCTGTAAAGCACTATAAAGCAATATATAAATCTAAATGCTATTGCTAATTTGTAATTATCTGGGTAAATCTGCTCATAAGTTCATTTTTGAGGCTAAAGTGAATACCATATGCTCTACCATTCAGGTAAGCCAAACTGTACTTAGCAACTCATGGCTTAGAACCTATGAATAAATCATATTTCTGATTATCTTAGTCAGTATCTAAATTCACAATATGGCTACACATTCATTCTGATTGAACTCTATGATTTCCTTCTGAGTTTATTTATACAAATATATAGTTGGTGTTTAGAATGATAGGGCAAATACTTAAGTTTCTTACTTGAAGAAGTCTATATTTATTATTTTTTGTTTTTAAATGTTGCTAGGGAGAAGAATTGTCAAGCCTCCAAAGTATTTATTACAACTGATTTTTGTGGGCAAAAGTTTTTGTGCTATTTAGTAGAATCCCAGCTCCAATTGCGGTAAGTATATTTTGATATTTATTATTTTTATTTATTGCATACATTTAAAGATACCACTTAGTTTTCCAATTGAATAGGAAAATATTATTTGAATTTTTTCACATTTAATGTATTAACTTGCTCAAGGTTGACTCAGCCTTTCATCCTTCTGAGGTCGGTAAAATTAGTACCTAGATTGTTGGGGGCAATAAGCTGACTCTGTAAATTGCTTAGAGAGTGCTGTAAAGCACTATGAAGCAATATATAAATCTAAGGGCTATTTCTTAATTTGTAATTATCTGGGTGAATTTGCTCAGAAGTTTCATTTTTGGTGCTAAAGTGAATACCATATGCTCTATCATATGCCAAACTATACTTAACAACTATGGCTTATAACCTATCAATAAAACACATTTCTGATTATTTTACTCATTACCTACTAACAAAGCTTAACCTGCTATTTGCTCTAAATCAAAGGAAAGCTGTTTTTTTGCCAAGGCTAAAGACACTCCATCTTGCTGTAGTCTCTAGACTAGGTCAAAATTTATGTGTATTGTATTATATTGTATTGTGTCATTGATAGACATTTTTTGGTGTCTAGAAAAAGTTGCTCCTATTATATTATAGTCATTTTTATGACTGTAGATTGTTCTGTTCCTCCCAACTCCACTTTTAGGTGTGTAAAGTTTCAGCAGAGTAATGACAAGTCACAGTTGATCTTTGGTGCCATTACCAACATCCATGCAAAGGATGCAGCTCCAGTTGATGTAAGTATGGGTATGTGAACTCCATGTAATTTGTATTAATTGACAGCATTTACCCAGATAATTGCAGATTAATGTATTCTCTTCATTTGACGGATTTACAGAACGTTGATACAATGCTGGTTCTGGAAAGCAATGGAAACTTAGTGCTCTATACTGGAATGGTTCGAGTATGTACATTATTTCTCTTCATTAATAGCTTTATGTTTTCTATCCATAGTTTCTTTTGTAACATTTCTCTCCTTTTTTCCATCTTATACAATCCTTTTCTATTCTGTTTATGTGCCCTCTCTTTTCTTTAGTATTTCCCCTATGTGTAATAGCACCTCTGTTCTTCTTTCCATTTCCCTTTCATTGTATTGTGTATGAATCTTGTTTTCTTCAGATCTGTGTTATTATACTCAGTTGCCCCTATTTCAATGAGATGTAGGGTCAGGCATGTGATAGTCATGTCTGTTTCTTCCTCTTTCCTACTCCCACTTGTTTTTGAAAACAAGAATATAAAAAATGAAAGCCGCAATCAACAATACAAAAGGGAGTATGCCTTTTTAATTTTTCCACTGTGGGAGAGCTTCCCCCCCCTTTTATAGTAAAAATCATATTGCTCAGGGAAAACAACACAAAAAGGGCAATTTCCAATAGAAAATGTTCCAGAAGAAAGAAAGAAATTAAAATAAGGAAACTGAAAATTCATTAAATAAGGGAAGGCAACATTTAGCTGAAGGAACCAGATCCTTTGTTAGAGAATATCTGTTTCTTTCAACTCAATAATGAAAAGAATAAATGTTTTATAAGATTTTGAAACATTATAAACATATACTCTTGCATAGGCTCAGTATGAGAGGAGACAGATTTGGGGCATTATTTGTTTATTTTGGTATGTCTCGGGTATGTAAACATTGCCAGTTATTTGAGTAGGCACTAGTAGGTTAAGTAGTAAATTTAGTTAATTTAAAATCTAAGGTGGCTGCATATTGTCAGGATTCATTCAGACTTGAAGATCTGCAGATAGAGATTCAAGAACACAGCTTGATTAAATACTTTAATTGTAGATATTAGAAATGTCTTAATAATGAGGTTCTTAAGATTTAAGGTCTATATACAGGTTATTTCTTTCATCTTTACTATGCGATGAATAGACAATTGTTCATTTCTCATTGGGAGAAGTGATTGGCACCTGTATATGGCAAATCAGAAATCTTCAGATTTTGATTGTTTTTGCTTTCGCACACGAGACATTATCCAATTCTACATGGACATTTTTCAATACTCAGTTTATCACAATAGTTGTTAAGTATAGATTTTGTTCCAGCATTTTAGATCAGTGTTCTTCAAATCTGACAACTTTAAGATGTTGGGCTGTTCAACTATTCTAAAATAATTCCTTAGGTTTAATGTCTTAAGAATATTTTACCTTTAAAAACTACCTATGTTGAAACCACTGTCTACTTTGTTTCCTATTGAAAGGTAGGAAAAGTATTTATACCTGGTTTACCAGTTCCATCAATGACAATGTCAAATCAAATGCCTCGTCCAAGCACTCCTCTGGATAGTATCAGCACTCCTTCCAAGCCTTTGAATAAGCTCCTTGGTCCCCTAGATGAGGTAAGGAATAATGGTGTTTCTTTAGCTGGCAAGACTTGCATTGCATATTTTTCCACTTCTCTGTATATTAAAGAAATAGTTCAAAAATTTTGCCTTACTGAGTGGCCTTTTTTTCCTTAGGGTGGTTTTGTATCAGCATTTACTCAGACTTTTTTCGACATAGATACCAAATCACAGCTTCCAATTTATCAGTACGCAAGATTGTAATTAATGTATACAGGCTTTTTCAGACTTGGCAACTTTAACATGTATGGACTTCAACTCTCAGAATTCTCTAGTCAGGCAGAGAAACTCTGATTTATACTGAAGTTGCACAGAGTCTTTTAGTACAAAGTCCAAAAATGGTAAATCTAGGCCTGATTACAGGTTAAGAAAACTACATGGAAGCCATCTGAAGCTAAACTCAATTAGGTCTTCAGGCAATGTTTTGTTAGACTACTGTTCCCATTGCCACTCACCACCGAACTTCAGCGTGTTCACTGGAGCTATATGTTACCCGTGTTTGATTCAAATACTGTGTTTCCCTGAATATAAGACAGGGTCTTATTTTCTTTTGACCCCCTGAAATAAGCACCTGGCCTTATTTTCGCAGAGATCTTATTATTTTTGAAGTGCAGGAGGCGGCAAACGTGGTCACTTCATGGCTGCTGCTGTGCTGCAATATTTTTGGGGAGAGCTTATTTTCAGAGGAGGGCTTATTTTAGCGCATGTGCTCAAAAGCCCGATTAGGCTTCTTATTTATTGGGGGCTGTCTTATTTTTGGGGAAACGGGGAAGCAGTCAATGAGAGTTGCTAATTTAAGGGAGGGTTGAACTACATCATCTCAGAGTTTTTCCAACTATAAGTTCCTGTAATATTTTTTATAGCTGCAAAACATTTTCTCCCTTTATAGCAAGGTGTGCTGTCCCCTGTTACAGAGTTGAGGGATTCCGCCAAACTTCAAGACTCCTCTTATATTGATGATTATACTTTTCAGCAACTTTCCACTTTTATTCATTCTGTAAGAGATCCTGTTCAGAACAGAGTGACTCTGGTAAGTTTAACTCTTTTTAAGTTGAATGATTTGCTCAAATAACACTTGTATTTGAACCTCTAAAATATGGCTTAAAGTTTTTGGTAGCTTGGGTGTAAATATTAACTCAATGTTTCTGTGTAAACTGTCTTGTATCTGGAGGAAATCAGATTTATTAATAATGGGACATGCTTGGAGAACTGAAAATTTATCTGAGTAGAATTGTTGTCAAGCAGATTTGAGCCTAAAACTGCTTTAGAAGTAGGACATAATATACACGTAGTATATATAGAAAGATCAGAACATTTGAAAGTATTGGTCCAAGGAAACCACTTTTGTTTCCTTGTCGTGCTAGTATTCAGGTACTTAGGCAAGTTTCTTTTATTGTATTTAAGTACATTTTACAACATGCTACAATGTAGTGAGTGATTTGCTGCTGGTTGATTTTTAACCTCACCAATTATAAAACTATCTCACAATTAATATCTGTATCATTAAATTATTTTATAAAGAGATGCCTCCTTTGTTTTGGTTAGTTTGCTTGGCATATTAACTGTCTTGAACAATTAAAATGAAGGATAACAATGAATCCTTCATAAATAAAACCCTAAGGCTGGAAACAACAGCTTTCTATTTGTCTTTGGGATACTTTAAATCTGCCATAGTTATATAATAACACATATTGCAGATGCTGAATGTATTCCTTGTGGGATAATGTAATCTATCTTCCTTCTTCTAGGAATTTAATAATGGCTCAATGGTTAGAATCACCATTCCTGAAATTGCAACTTCAGAATTAGGTACGATGTTAATTTCATACTCTCCTTTTCTTTTTTCTTGATTAAGAATTGCTGTAGAATTGAGCAAATGAAAAACCAGCCTTCATTAGAATCTGAGACCTTAACAATTCATTTCTCTGTCTAATTAAGTTTAAAAAAACCAGCTAATGTTAAAAATGCTATTGTTTATCTCATTTCATTGGAAACCTGTCACATTCTTTCACATGCAATATGAAGCTTAGTCATTTTGATTTTATTGAAATATGCAAGCTGCTCTTTTGTTGAAATAATTGTATTGGCTTCAAATATACCAAATGAAGCATAGAACAAGTTTTTTGGCTTACAAATAGCTGGGTTCTGGATTACTGACTTACTAACATTCTTTTTTGTCTTCTTTCTGCCTTGAATAGTCAGAACATGTTTACAAGGCATTAAGAGTATCCTGCCTAAAGAGATTGCTGTCCAAATACTTGTCAGATGGTATAATGCCTACAATGCACCTGGTGGGCCAAGCTACTATTCAGAGTGGACCTTATTTGTGACCTGTCTGTTGAACATGATGGGTTATAACACAGAGAGAGTGGCATGGACACGCAACGTAAGTGAACTTCCAATCTTATAAATGACAGTGGCTGCCTTGAAACTGTGATCTTACCTTTGCTGTAGGTGTTTAAACAAAGACCAAATGACCATTTATCTAGAATGCTTTAGTAGTGGAATCTTACTAGCATTGAGCTGATTTCCAAGTTCCTTTCTAATCTTTCCATTCTATGATTCTTGACTTCAAGTCACCTGCTAATATTATTCAAAAAATTCATTCTCCAAAAGGGCTTATTATTTTCAGATACTTTGAGTAAAATAGTACATGCCTTGTTAATATTAATAAATGAGACTATTGAAATAATGTTGCACTCTTCTCATTTCATCTTTTCCCCATGTTTTACTTTCAAGTCCTATATTTTGCAGAAATATCCTAGTGCTTTTTATTTGACTAAATACACAATATTATTAAAAGAAATCTTAGATGCATATGAATTTCTATTACAAGATCATTTGCTCATAGGGATTTTTTGTGCATAAATAGAAGTAATTGATACATAGAGTTACTATTCATTATTTTGAATTTAATTTAAGTGTAACACTGAAATATGAATTCTCTATGTTTTACAATTTATTGTTAAACATATATTTTTCTTGTGAGTGAAACATTATGTTTTTTATAAACAACACCAGCACCAGTCTACAACTTGATTTGAGCTTGCTGTTTTTGTCAGAAGTCAGATCTCATCTGCAATCTCCCAGTGACTATCCCTTAAATATATTAGCATGTTATTACACATTCTTCTCTTACTGTCTTAACCATTCACATTAAATTTGTGTTACTATACCCAAAATTGATACATGAAAACAATTCATAAACTTCCTATTCATAAACATGAATAATTGTGCGTCCATTTTTGCGGCAATACTTTGTGATCAAGAGTCTATGTTCTCTGAAAGCAATTGTTCTCTGGAGGCAATTCACCAACCAGTTAAGAAGGTTACATTTGATTGCTTCTCCTCAGCCCATTATGTCCAGCTTTTTTATTTCAAAGTTGGTTCCATTAAACTGGGAGTGTTTAATTTTCAAACAGTTGCAAGCATCAATGGATGTATTGAATCCTTACATCTATAATTTGTGGACTTGGAGATACAGTAATATATTCATTCTTCAAAATTACTTGTAGTGGAAAATATGTAAAAGAATAATGGCAAATTGTATGTGGAGCTTTTGAATTTCATCACAAATGGCTCTGAATATTCCTGTGATATCTTGAATTTCTGTGTGATTATTTCTTTTCTGTTCACTTCAGCTTGATTTTGAAGGATCTCTTTCGCCAGTCATTGCTCCCAAAAAAGCTCGGCCTTCAGAGACAGGATCAGATGAAGTAAGGGAAGAATTATTTACTTAATAATTCCAGACATCACCTTAGATATGCCTGAATTCATATTGCTCAAGGAATTTTTTAATGGATCATATATCGGCAGAGCAAAATGAGACTTGTTTTTTTCTGAAGGCTAATATTTGTTGATTTATGATTTAATGAGTAGAAACTTTATTTGTAGTCTTCAAAGAAGTTCCATCTTTTACTGAAGGAAATCGACATAATTTACAAATAGAGATGTGCAAAGTAATTATTTGAGTTTGAAATAGGCTATATTGACGGCTTGAGACCAGTTTGGTACAGTGTTTAAAGATTCCAGGTAAGAAACTGAGAGATAATGAGTTCTAGTCCTCCCTTTGGCATGAAGCCATCAGGATGACTGATCTACTCACTCTGAGCACTAAGAAGAAGGTGATGACAAAAAAATCTTGCTGAGAAACTGCATGGACTGCAAGGCAATGGCCAGGAATTAGGACTGACTTGAATGCATACATATGCATGTACAACACCCCCCCCCCCATACCTTATAGCAGTGATATCTAACCTTTTCTGGGCCAAGTGCCCAAAGCGTGTGCATGTGTGCAAATGTGCGCATATGCTCCTGAACGTTCAAAATGCAATGTGTGCCCCTGGGCATGCACCCTATCCCCCTGCGCATGTGCGTATGACCTCTGGCACACCTTGTCCCCATTCAGGCATGGCAGAAGCCTTAAGGCCAGCTGTGCAGCAGGAGGTGCATGTGCATGCGTGTCGGAGCTGAGCTAGGGCAATGGCTCGCATGCCATCAGAGAGGGTGCTGCGTTCCACCTCTGGCACACATGCCAAAGGTTCACCATCATGGCCTTATAGGAAGTTTTCTGACACTTTTTCAATTAACGCAGATATGTTCTCATGTTGTTCTGACCTTACTGAAAAATGGTACAAGCTTTAAAGAAATAAGTGTTTTGAACTCCCATAGGAATGCTTACAATAAAAGCAGATGAGTTATTGAAAACAGTAAATAGTATGCCTATCTTTAATTATAAATGTATGTACATATCGTACCAAGTGAGACAATAGTCTACCTTAGCCAACTCTGACTTGGTAAGCTCCCTCATGGTGAGGAGCTCTACCAAATATTAGGGAGACCCTGCAAAAATCTATTTGAAATCCAGGCATTTCAGGATAAATTATTTATTTTGGTTCATTGATCAAATTTATATATCACACCCCCCCCAATCGGTCACAAGTGTTTGAAGTTAAATGAATGAACATTACAGGGTATGGTTCCCCACCATCTTGCAGACACGTAGGACCAGCTCATCAATCTCAGCCATTTTAGTCAATAAGTGTGATGTTATGCAAGAGTGACATTGCCAGATGCTGCCTAGGAAATGATCAGACTCAAAAGGGGAGAAACCCAGTGGCTTAAGTCTCAGAAGAAGAAAGTTAAGAAGGAGCCATCCTGACTGATCAGGTAGTTTACAAGTGGCAGTGGGAGTAATTGACTACTGCAATGTACTCTAGAGGAGACTGCCCTTGAAGACCATCTGAAAGTCTCAACTGGTCCAGAATGGGGCAGTGCAGGCAGTGATGGAAATGTCTCAGTATGCCTAGGTAACACCTATGCTTCATGAACTAATGCCAGCTTGTTTTGGGGTGCTGGTTGATACCTATAAAGCCCTATATGGCATAAGGCCTAGTTACTTGAAGGATCACCTGTCGGCCATAGGATCTGTTCAGCTGGTTTAATTTGACAGGGTTGGTGTGCTTTGGGTTCCATTGATTAAAGAATGTCACCTGTCAGGACCCTGAAAATGTGTCTTTTATGTAGTAATACCTGCTGCTTAGAAGGGATTTGCCCCAGAGATTTATGTAATCCCTAACTTATTGGTATTTCGAAGGCCCTGAATATGTGGTTTTTTTGCCCAGGCTTTTGCTGAGAATAATTGACATGCCTTTTCTTCCTTTTCCGTGTTATTTATTTATATATTATTCAAATTATATACCTTATTGAAACCAATAAAAACATTAAAACAGTATGTAATAACATTAAATTGGTTTAAAATTAACATGAAGGGATGGAAAGGAGCAAGATGCAAATAGGGGCAGGTGGGATCTTAAATTAGTCTATCAACCACCTCCAGAATAATGCATCCCCATTGGGATCCCAGGCCAGTTTGTAGAGCCAGGTCTTCAGGTGTTTTGGGAAGGTCAAAGGGGTGGATGCAGATCTCATTGGGGGGGGGGGCACAATGTTTCAAAGGGCAGGAGCTTTGGCAGAAAAGGCTGTTTTCCTGGACCGCACCAGCTGGAGTTCCTTGACTGACTGTGTCCATCGCATGGCCTTTCTGCTGGCTTGAGTGGGATGGGCAAATTCCATCATGGTGAGACAGTTCTTCAGGTAAGCTGGACCCATGCTATGAAGGGTTTTAAAGGTGATAACCAACACCTTGAATTGGACCTAGAAATAAACTTTAATCAGTGCATCTTGTGGAACAGCGATGTAACATAGGCTGCCTTAGGGATTCCAAGAACTGTCCTTGTGGCTGTATTCTGGGCCAGCTGTAGCTTCCAGATATTCTTCAAGCATAGTTCCATGTAGAGTGCATGGCAGTAGTCTAAGCAAGTGTTCCCTTCTGAATTTATTTTCTCTGCCATCTTTGTTCTTTTGTGTTGTTCTTGTGTTTTGTATTTTTGTTCCTTGTTTTAAATGTTTTTAACAATTTATAAACGACCCAAAGTTGCTGGAGTCAGGTAGCATATAAATTTAATAAATTATTATTATAATTATTATTCCCAATGATGTACCATGCTACTGCAGGATATTAATTATAATATTTATTTATTTATTAAATTTATATGCTGCCCGTGTCACTTTGAAGTTATTCTAGACAGCTTACAACCAAATAAAAATGACAAGATCAAACGTTGAAATATTCAAATAACAAATATTAAGTAAATATATTTAAGGTGTCTCAATTTTTGGGGATTTCAACTTGTGATACTAATATGTACATTTTAAACATTACTTTTGTTATTTCTGACCTCAGTTGTTATTGTGTCAAAATGCTAACCTAACAATCTAGTATGAAGCATTCTATATTATCTGTTATTTTTGTTTTACCAGGACTGGGAATATTTACTAAATTCAGACTACCATAAAAATATTGAGTCTCACCCTTTGGCTAAAGCTCTGCGACTGGATCCATTGGAAGCTAAATTCCCTAAGGATAATCCTTCACACAACCACTGCTTGGATTCCACTACTCTTCTCTTCCCCCAGATCCCTGTAATTTTCTGTGTGCTGCATTTAATCTATGAGGAACTCAAGCTGAACTGCTTGATGAGTGAAGGAATTCGTTCTCTTGTTGTTCTTCTGGTACAACTGGCAAGGTGCGATCTTCTTGAAAGAAATTTTGGGCTGGTTGTGTTGTTTGGCAGCAATTAAGTCATCTTGGAACAAAACTTGTAAGCAGATATTTCAGTGTATATGACACACTTCCCCGCCCCCAAAGTGTCTGGAAATGTCTGGGCTTCTTATAGAGCGAATGTTGCTGAAGCCCCGCCCACCCAATGGCTCCCACCCTTCCACTTCTGCCTCCCAGCAATTTGCCTCCTTGCAGCAAACAGCAAACAGCTTGCTCAGCTTCAGCACACCCTCATTTAGCATGAGCAGCTGATTGGTGGTTAGATCTGCTTCCCAGAATACCACCTGTCAGCTGTTCCAAGCTGTGGGAACTCCCGATATTGTCACCCATTGCCGCCGCCACCTATTGCAGCCTCCGTGAGCCCCATTTCTGGCCTTCGTGCGCCCCATTTTCGTCCCGTTCCAGGTGGTGGCTGCTGCAATCCCCGCCACCTGGTATGGGTCAAAAACGGGATGTGCGGAGGCTGAAAATGAGGCACACAGGCCGAAAATGGGGCACATGGAGGTTGCGATAGATGGCGGCATGATCCCTGGAGCCTGGAACAGCTGATAGGCAGTATGCGGAGGGGGGGGCGCTCCAACTGCCAATCAGCTGCTTGTGCTAAATCAGGCTGTGTTGAATCTGACCAGGCTGTTTGTTGTTTGCTGAAAGGAGGCAAATTGCTGGGATGCAGAGGTGGTCTGGAGCATCTTATAGTCCGAAAAATAAGGTAACTTACTCAGAGTTTTATCTGCTACATTTCAGTCAGCAGAGTGAATACAAGAGCTTCAAAGAGAAAGGAGATACGGCTGCTTTTGCCGAGTTCATTTTTGTTTGCCTCTTCATTGCTGAGAACTTGAACCAAGGTCTTTTCCAAATGCTTCCTCCAGTGAGACAATTTCCCTCCACAAAAGAAAAAGTCATATCAGCAATGTCCCAGAGAACCTCATCCGTTGCCTTCATTAGGGTCTGTCTAGTAACAAGATAATATTTTTTGTTTACCCCAAAATTAAAAAACAAAGCCCCAATTTAAAATAACAGAATATTGTTTTGTTCCAGTTTTACTGTATTTTTTGCTGCTGCATATTGCTTTATTACTGTTGTAATCATTACCTTTGTATATAAAATGCTGACATTTTATTGTAAACCACAGTTTATATGTTCCATATTTTTAACGAATAGGCACCCTAACAAGGCAAGTATCAGATAATTTAAAAATGTAACAAACAAACAAACAAATAAATACATGTCTTTTATATATTTTGTATTCATCATTCAATTTTTATATTATTCTCCTTTTAGGGATTTAAAACTGGAAACGTATCTTGATTATTATTACAGAGACTATCCCATGCTTGTCAAGGATTCTAAGCAAACTTGCATAATTGATCCCAGTAAGTATCAAGAAAATAATTGGGATTCTTGACAGAAGATAGTGTCCATTATTAATTTTAGTAAAAATATTTGATTTTCCATCCATGTTTATCATAGACGTATTAAAGTAATCAAATCTCCACTGATATGAACTTTCTTCCTGTCTTTTGTGGGAAATCTTGTAACATTCTTTTAGTTAACTCTGAAGTTGAACAAGAAATATATAATGTTTTATGGTTATTATAACCCATCATAAACAATTCTTATTATATTTCTTCTAAGCACATACACATACATAATAAGTTTTTTCTTCTGCTTAAAAACAGCTGCTGCTGTCAGAACGTTTATTTCATAAACCTGATTTTTTGGAAATGAACAGAATCTTGAGGAAGGTTTTTTTTGGGTGACACTCTTTTGCCTTCTGAATAAATGTGGGAGAAAGCTCAGCCTATTTAACATGTCAGTAAAATAACCCATTTTACCACAGATGATATGAATATTATTCTAAATTAAGAATGTGCCCAAGCTATGTATGATAGGTGACACCCAAGAAAAACTAACAGATTGCCATTATAATAATAATAGAAGGGGAAATAATACACCTGCCATCAATGAAATTAGGATAGTTTATGTCCAGAAACGATGGCTTTTTTTATTCAAGAAAGACTTAGGTATCAATGCTTTTCAAAGTTGGCATCTTTAAATGATGTGAACTTCAACTTCCAGAATAGAGTCTGTACATTTTAAGTCCCACGATGGCTGGGGAATTCTGGGATTGAAGTCCAGACATCTTAAAGTTGCTTGCTTTGAAAAACTTTGGGTTTATATATATAGAAAGTCTAATGTTCAGAAAAATATCTGCAGTGTCTATTTTCACAGGCAGTAAGGCAGCTTTGATATAATCTTTAAAATGGTATATGAATAACTCAAGTTCTGTATGATTAAGCCCAAACAGGTTTTATGCATCATCCTTCCTTTTTTTCGGCTGAGCCACCAAGTATCTTTCAGTGGCTGTGCTCTTGCTTGAAGGGAGAAAGTGTGCCACCCTATCCTTACTTGCCTGGAATCTGTGAAAGGAGCAAGCTGGTAGTGTTGGTATGTATTAAACTAAGAATCCAGAGAAGTGATTTGATTCATTGAATATGAATTCAAATGCTTAAGAAATGGGAAAAAAAAGTTTTCAGCTGCAAGCCATCTGGAATTTTCTGGATATGAGAAAAAGACAGATTGAAGGAAGGGAGGAGGACTGACTGAATTCACAGAGAATTGATTTGTTAGGAGCAAATTACTCAACAATCAATTGCTCTTATGCTGTAGTTCTGTTTCAAATAATGGAGAAAATACACTTGTTTGTATAAACTACTCAGTTATGTCTGACTACAGCTACGCAGCATGTGGTTCCAGATGATATGTTTATGCACAAAATTATTCTGATGTCAGTGAACTGTTGGAGGTTTTTTTTTTAAAGAAAAATGTACAGGTAGGCAGGTGCCACTTATATTAGTTTGTTTCTGCCAGAAAATACCTTGGGTATCGCTTAATAGAGAAAAGGACATATTCTTCTCTCCCCTATTTAACTCTGAGGATGCCTTCTAAACAAAGATTTATTACCGTTGAGCAGTTTCATAATGTACCTTTAAATAGTTTTTTTTCTGTTTTCTGAGAGAAAAATACATACTGGAATATGGAATTTCAATATTTCTTTTACTTATTTATTAAATTTTGATGCCTAACAGAAATGTGCTTGTTTTCCTTAACAAAAAAACAACAAAAAAAAACAAAACAAAGAAAAGTTGTATGTATATTTATTTGAAGTAAGATTTTTGAGCAGTAACATGATATCAGGTGTGCTGAAGCCAAAATTCTGGAAGCATAATTTAGTATTAGCATGGATACCCTTCCTAAACTATAGCACTATTATGCGAGCTGTGAAGTTGATTTCATGGCAACAGGATGTGACTCCCCAACAGTGTGTCCTGCTTATGGCAACACTTATTTTACAAACAGATTTCAAATAATACTCTTGGCACTACCAGATGAAAGGTGCGGAATTAGAAAGACTCTTAAGACCCTGAATGGTTGCTGCTTATAAATAATATTGATTTTAATAGGTTAATAGTCTGAATCTAAATAATGCTGCTTCATATCTTCATGGACGCTTGCCACTGAGCCTAGCTTATTTGGCCTTGAATATACAAGTGCATCCTCATATATATTTAGTAAAGATGTCCAGATTCTTTTAAACCCAAGTTTTGGCTCACCTCTTTTCCTGCTAAGATGACTTTGCTGACTTTTATGTAATGCAGCATTAATTTCTCCCCGGCAGAGCGTTGTTCTGTATATACTTGGTGATGAAAGTGCTGTTTCAAATGAAGCCTCCAACTATTTGTCCAGAATAACATCAGGTAATACAATTTCAGAGCTACACAGATTCGGAAATGAATGTTATTGTCTATTACTTGTTGCATCACCGCTATAAAAAAAAAGCAGGAGTGGTTGCATTTCCATTGTTTCTGCTTTTCTCTTTTAGGACAGCGAAAGCAGCAGATTGAACAGGAAGAATCTAGGTATGTTATTTGGTGGAGGAGAGAATATTTCCATTTGGAGCTGTTCCCATTTGTTAGCTCTCATGAATAAGATTAGAATGTAGATATAAGGATATTTAAGAGGCTCCCTTGTGTTTTTGCATCTCTCCAGTTTCTTCTGTCACTTATTTAAGTATTCTGTACTTCTTTCCCCACAAGGCTGCAAAATGAAGGAGTTAGGAGGAACTGAGAGACTGAGACACACATATACTGCTAAGAAAGAGGAACCTTTACCTTATTCGTCTAGCAATAGCAATACCACCTAGACTTATATACCGTGAAATGATTAAAATGTGTGATGGGCATTTGGGAGACCCAGCTTCAGGTCAATCCTCAACCAGGGAAGGTGACTGGATCACTTTAATAGCTATAGCACTTAGACTTATATACCGCTTCACAGTGCTTTACAGCCCTCTCTAAGCGGTTTACAGAGTCAGCATATTGCCCCCAACAATTTGGGTCTTCATTTTACCCACCTCGGAAGGATGGAAGGCTGAGTCAACCTTGAGCCTGGTGAGATTTGAACTGCCAAACTGCAGCTAGCAGTCAGCTGGAGTAGCCTGCAGTATTGCACTCTAACCACTGCGCCACCATGGCTATAGATTCGCTTGCAGGACTCCATCCCTGTGGGGTTTTCATTTTTAATTTAATTAAAAATGTTGGGACTCATGTTTTCTAGAAATTGTGTATTCTGACTTGTTGCAGTTACAGCCCTTCTTATCAGCTATCTATTCCATTATACTAGCAAAGCTTGAAGAATTTGCCTTCTGCTCTCTTCAGCAGCCCAGATTTCATAGTTGTAAGTGCTTGGAAATTTTTGTACACATTTTCTCGTCAAGCATCCTGGCTTGTCTTTCCCTTATTTCCCATAGGTAAATTTCTGGGTACTTTGTTTATTCCAGAAATGCTGTTTTATGACTCCCATAATAACTGTCAAGCATGCAGTAGAAGTAGGGAATTGAAGTCCTTTTGAAGGGGCAACATGTTGGGAGAAGATTCAGCAGATATATCTTTGGGTGTCAAAAGGATCAGTAAGTTATATTTATTTCCTTGTTAGCAGATGCAGTATGAAGAACAGTCCATCTGCTTCTAGCCTTGCAGAAAAACTAGTTGTCTGGATGGCAAATGTAGGTAAGGAGATCTCCTATTTTTTTGTTTATTTTGTTTTTTCAGAGGCATTTGAATAGGTTTGACATGCAGTGTTAGACTTCCTAAATATATTTGGAGACTGGAAACTTCATTTTTAAGTGGCTAATATATGAAGCTAGAAACAGGCAGTAAATTTAGTGAACCAATGGCAATTTGAATGGTGGACTGCTGCTTGTAAAAGATCCCATTGTTGTCATAGGCCAAAACAGATTTTATAGTTTAGTTATTGCAATTTGGTACGGGACAATAGTGGGACAAAATAAACACACGTATTTAGCTTAGGAATAGCCTTTGCAGTCTGTTCTGTGGGAAATTTTCTCTCTTGGTTCCTGGGTCTTTGAATAGATTTATAGAATATTCTGTAAATATGGACTTAAGAATTCTCATTCTCTAAAAAGGATTCACTTTAAGAGACCTGGAGTCTTTGCCTTTTGGAGTTGCTCTTCCGATCAGAGACGCAATCTATCACTGTCGACAACAGCCTGCCTCTGATTGGCCAGAAGCAGTCTGCCTTCTGATAGGTCGTCAAGATCTTTCCAAACAAGCTCGTGAGGGAAACCTTCCAAAATGTAAAACAGTAAGTAATTGAATTTCAAAAATGCAAAACCGAGAAAATCATTTTCAACTACTGCTTTCTATAATTTGATGTACCCTGTTTCCCCGAAAATAAGATAGGGTCTTGTTTTTTTTGACCCACAAAATATGGCCTTGGGTTTATTATAGGGGAGGGCTTATTATTTTCTGGGGCAGGCAAGAAGCGAGGCACGCCTTTTATCTTTCCAGTTCCTTTGCGTTCCTCGTCATTGTGTCCAGGGAAGCTGCTGGTAAAAAAAAACACTTCTCGCGAGTTCTATCAAACTTCTTGAAGTCGTGAGAAAGGTTTCTTTTTTTTCCTTACCAGGGGCTTCCCTGGACACAATGGTGAGGAACACGACCAAGGTTTTTTTTTTACAAGGGGCTTCACTGGACGAAAGAACGCAGTGGAGCTGTCAGTCTGGTAGCGCTAGGATGCGTGCCTTGCTTCTCGCCCCCCCCCCCCACCTACCACACCTTGCTAAAGGGGCGGCGGGTAAGGGAACTGGGCAGGCTCCCTTTACCATTGGGGTGGGGTGGGCGGTGTTTTTTTGCACAAGAACAGGCAGGAGGGGATGATCGCATTGCTGGCCTGCCACTCTTTTTGTGGCGGGCTCTTTGCACAGGAGGGAATGGGGCATGAAGCACTTTGCTTGGCCTGCAGCTCTTTTTGCGACAGGCTCTCTTTTTGCCTTGGAAGCTGTACCGATAGGTGGTAGAGTGGTAATGGTGGGGACCAGTTGCGCATGCGCTTAAATAGTTTGGGGTGGGCTTATTTTCAGGGAGGGCTTATTATGGCGCATGCTCTGAAAAGCCCGATAGGGCTTATTAGCAGGGCGTGTCTTATTTTAGGAGAAACACGGTAGTTAGATGTAGATTAAGGGTTTTTTTTGTCATTTAAATAAATGTTAAATTTTGCTGGAAAGAAGATCAAACAAATATTTGAATGTGCATCCTTGTAGTCAAAGTGCACATCTGTAGAAAGTAAGATGATCTTGATGGAGTAATGCAGGAGCTATTGCCTAGGCAAAAAGAGTTGTTTTTAAGTTCAGAACAACCAGATAATATTAGGAAGCAACTGACAGATGTCTCCCTAATTCAGTGAACAATAAGAATGAGGAAGTACATTACAGCCAGATTTGCAAGTTTCTATTATAATAGCTCGTCTCAGTAAAAGTAGATATAAGCTTGCTTATAGAATTGATTTCTTGGTCAGGTCCATCTAGTGGGGATGACACTATTTTTGTTTCCTACAGTCTGACCCTCAAATGTTGTCCTCTGATATGCCTGCCACAGTGGAGTCAGAGGAGGAAGATGATGGAATGAATGATATGAACCAGGAAGTGATGTCACTGATATGGAGCGAAGATCTGAGAGTGCAAGAGGTGCGCAGGCTTCTACAAAGTGCCCATCCAGTTCGTGTCAACCTAGTTCAGATGCCAGAAGTCAGCGACCATGAATATATTGAAGAAAAAGAAAACCGGTAATTTTCTGGTTTTGGTCTCTTAAAGTTTCTAAACTTTATCCAAAGTATAAAGAATTGCACTTTGTTGCATTACGGAACATTTTACTGGAAAGTACTGGTTCTTATACTTTTGCTGGAGTAAATTACAATCCTATCCAAGACACCGCATTTGCGCCTCCACTATGGCAGTTGCAGCCTTTGCAGTGTTAAATAATTCTTCCCACTCCCTTGGCTGGTTAGACAATAGAGTCTGTCGATTGGCAGAAAATAGATTTCTGTTTTGCAGCTGCTGTTAGTAGAAGGAATCCAAGCAATCTGATCCTCTCAGTCACTGACTGGCAATTAACATTTTCTCCCTGTTGCCAAAACAGAAACAGTGACATGCAATGAGAGCAGAATAATGGGATTAGCCTTAGAAACTCAGGTTCTCTGAGTTTTTTTTAATGGTTTATATCCTTGCAGGGAATTGGAAAATGGGAAGAAAGAGATGGATAGTGGCTGAACCACTTTCACTACTACCGTGTTTTCCCGAAAATAAGACAGGGTCTTATTTTCTTTTGACCCTTGATATAAGCACTTGGCCTTATTTTTGGGGAGGTCTTATTATTTTTGAGGTGCAAGAGGCAGCAAGCGTGGTCACCTCATGGCTGCTGCTGTTTTGCAATATTTTCAGGGAAGGCTTATTTTAGTGCATGCACTCAAAAGCCTGATTGGGCTTATTATCCAGGGAGGTCTTATTTTCAGGGAAACAAAGTTCTCACAATAGCACCATCCTCATTTGGTTTACTCTTACTGGCTTTTGCATGTGGTGGTGGTGGGGGCATACTGAGGAACAGAAGGCAAAGTGAGAAGGAACAGATAGCTTCCCAAGTCCTGGGAGGATTGAAAATGGATGTTTCTTCCCATATTGATGTACTACTCCCTGTGCCTGGGATAAATCTTTATCCCAGGAAGATTTGTTCTACTAGAACATGTCAACCACTGCCAGAGTTTGTCTGAGGAAGAAAATATGGTCACAACACCATTTAAGGTCTGAAGATAAGGAGTACACTGAAGTGACATTAGCAGTATTCACACAGCACAATGAATCCCAAATTAACCTGTTAAAACCTGTTAAAAGAGCCGAGGTGGCGCAGTGGTTAAATGCAGCACTGCAGGCTACTTCAGCTGACTGCAGTTCTGCAGTTCGGCTGTTTAAATCTCACCGGCTCAAGGTTGACTCAGCCTTCCATCCTTCCGAGGTGGGTAAAATGAGGACCCGGATTGTTGTTGGGGGCAATATGCTGACTCTGTAAACCGCTTAGAGAGGGCTGAAAGCCCTATGAAGCGGTATATAAGTCTAACTGCTATGCCTAGCATGTTGTGCAAATCTGGCACAACGTAACAGAGCATAAAATAAACATGCTGAATACAGTAGCTTAAAACTCCAGTAGCTTTGTTGTCATTTGATGTTTTTAAAATATTTGACAAAGTAAAAAAAACAACTCATTTAAAAATTGGTTTGGAAAATGGGATTTTGAAATCACTATTAAAAGAAGCCGTATCAGTGAATAGAATCTGGAATATTTTCAGATATATAGAGGTTACCAGCAAAGATGGTACTGAGGTTTTGGTGAGTTATTCAAGGCCTTAAGGTAAAAATGAAACATGAAATTAGTATTTCCAGACTATATATTTATTTTTTTATGAAGCTTAGTAGTGATGCACCTCATTACAATTTGAATTAAACTAATAACCTGATTTTGGTTATGCTTGACGGAGTCAGAACATCTCGTTGGCATCCAATTCATCAGTGTAGCTTTATACAAGTCATTCTCCATTTGCTGGAGAGAAGAGAAAGCAACTGATTCACTCAGCTGTACTTATGGCCCAGTTAAAACGTGAGAGGGGAGATGATTATAGAGAAGCAGTCTAAGCAGTATTTAAAGGTTTTGAAGGGTAGTTGTTATAGGAAGCTTACAGAATTGTGTAATTGAGCTGCTAAGATAGCTTGGAAAGCCACTGTCTGCTATGAGGCAAGAGCATTGATCATGCAGAGAAGACCCATGGAATGGATGCCTTCTGTTAGAGCCAGACTTTTGTGTAGTATTAGAGTAGAGAATTTGTACTGTGACAATCTTCACCTTACTCAGGGAGAGGTTTGCCTTCAGTTTTATTTGTTATGGTTTGTGCAGTACACTTTAGCTTTGTACATTTGTCACCTGATAATTGCAACAGCAAGTGCTGAATTAAGTAATTAATTAATTATCCATCTACCCACCCATATGTTGAATTTGGGTTATTCTTTTTATTAGGATGTTTTCACTGCAGAGAGGTGCTCATATAATCTTAAGCACCATTTTTGAGGAAATTAAATCATTCTGTAATGGAAATCTCTGAGCACGAAAATGGCTATTTGCAAAATGTTGTGACTAGAACATATATACATTTCTTGCACATATAATAGGTGAGGGTACAACTTCTTCCCTGTTTCAGGAGACACTATCTTAATGTAGTCATTGATAAATAGGAAGGGGAGTTAGGTACACAGCCATTTTCAAGATTCCTTTCAATAAATTTGATTATTGAAATTGTGAGAATGAAATTCACAGAGTTCCATGAAGAGTCTTATATGAGCAGGTAAAGTACCGTATTTTTCGAAGTATAAGAGCCACCTTTTTTCCTCAAAAAAGTGGCTGAAAATCTGGGTGCATCTTCTACATCGAATACAGCATTTTTTTGCCTCCTGAAGCCCCGCCCCTTCACAAAAATGGCCGTGCATACCCTTATGGAAGCTTTCAGGAAGCTCCTGGGGGTTGTGGAGGGCAATAATGAGCACAAAATGGGCCATTTTTGCCACCCCAACCCCCAGCAGCACTCTGTAAGCCTCCATAAGCCTATGCATGCAATTTTTTTGACAAAAAACGAGCCCGTTTTCGTGAAAAATGGGC
This sequence comes from Thamnophis sirtalis, assembly GCF_051295495.1. Lineage (NCBI taxonomy): Eukaryota > Metazoa > Chordata > Lepidosauria > Squamata > Natricidae > Thamnophis > Thamnophis sirtalis. The sequence goes on along the minus strand of NW_028261386.1, from coordinate 37,867,933 downwards.
CATTTTTTGCTCATTTTGCCCCTGCTAGGAGTACTCTGCAAGCCCCCCCCCAGGCTATTCATGCCTTTTATTTGAAAAAAACCAGGCCCGTTTTCGCAAAAAAACGGCCGTTTTTGGGAGGTTTGCAGAGTGCAAACTTTTTTTTCCTTTCAGAAAGCTCTTTAGTTAGATGATTGATGAAATTACATTGATCAAGTGCTGTGCCAGCAGAAGCAAGTCTTAGGTGCTGCAGTTTGTCAGTGATTTCCTTCTCCAGCACATGGATAAATACACCTGGAAACATCTACCTATCTACCTACTCTCTCTCTCTCCCTACCTACCTACTGTATCTCTCTCTCTCTCTCTCTCTCCCTCCCTCCCTCCCTCTCTTCCTCTATCTACCTACCTACCTACTCTCTCCCTACCTACCTACTGTATTTCTCTCTCTCTCTCCCTCCCTCCCTCTACTTACCTACCTACTCTCTCTCCCTACCGACCTACTGTATTTCTCTCTCTTTCTCTCCCTTTCTCTCCCTCTATCTACCTACCTACTTTTTTTAAAATTTGCCTCTTCAAAACCTTGGTGTGTCTTATACTCCGGTGCATCTTATACTCCGAAAAATACGGTATCTTAGCTATGCATATTCATGCATCAGCCACACTTAGATTTAAAGTCTTTCTCTTAAGTGACTGATCAATTGTAAAGCAATCTATTATAGACTGTTTCTTGCTTGTTTGTTTTACAGTTGTACCATACTCTTTTTCTATTCATTCATATTTATTGAAGAAATATATATGCTGCTTTTCCCATTTATAAAACAACTTGCCCAAAGCAGCTCACAAAATAGACATTTTTAAATGGAAGAACTTTGGTCCATATATATGTTGTGTAAACGCATTTATGGAAAGCCAGTTTGGTGTAATGATTAAGGTAGCGGGATAGAAACTATGACTAGCCACAGTCCTGTCCTAGGCATGAAGCCACCTCAGTGACTTTGGGCTTCTTACTCTCCCACACCCCAGAAAGAAGGTGATGACTGACCACTTCTGAAATTGCCTTGCCAAGAAAACTGCAGGAACTCGTCAAAGAAGTTGCTGAGAGTCAACACTAACTTAACAGCACAACTTTTCTCCCCCATCCCTGCCCCATATTTATTAATATCAGCAGTTGGCCATTAAAACGTTTCCATTTATTTTAAACATTGTTGCTAACGCCCTCTTTTCTGTTACAGGCTTCTGCAGTTGTGTCAAAGAACTATGGCTCTCCCTTTGGGAAGGGGGATGTTTACTTTGTTTTCTTACCACCCAGTTCCAACGGAGCCGTTGCCTATTCCCAAATTGAACCTGACAGGTATATTCAGCAGAGTGATACATGCTTTGATGTGTACTTGGGTGAAAACGTGTGAAATTACTTACGCGAAAATTGTGTTTTATGAACAGTATTTTACTATGCTAGCTAGGGAATGATGATAATTGTAATGTGATCCTTAAAATAGGCATTTTCCTATTAAAGAACATCCCAGATTTCAGCTTTACCTACTTCGCGGTGCCAACCTGCCTACGTCTCCAGCACCATGTTAATTGCAGCCACTGGCTATCGCACATTTGTTCCCCCTAAGCCTTCAGTGCATTGATGGAAAGGGGCATTTAGGAATCAGGATCTGTAGATGCTAAACTGATGAATGCACTGTGAGGGAGAGAGACAGCCAAGACAGCTACAGCAACCACCACATCAATTGCAAAAGCAACTTTGTTTATGTATGTGTTACTTGCTTTTGGGACCTCAGAGGTGTTTCATATCCTTTAGCTGTGATGGCGAACCTATGGCACATATTCCAGAGGTGGCACAGAGCCCTCTCTGGGCATGCACGCTGTCACCAGCTGCACTTCCAGGTTCCATCACACGCATGCGTGCCAGCCAACTGATCCGGTGGGCATGCACGTGCGGCCAGCCACTCTCTTCTGCCATGCGCATGCATGCCGGCCAGCTGGTCATTGTGCCGTGCGCGACAGAACCTGGAAGTGCAGCTAGTGACAAAACCCGGAAGTGCAGCTAGCGACAATGTGCATGCACACATGGCCAGCCACTCTCTTCCAGGTTCCATTGCGCGCATACATGAAGATCAACTGGCTGGCGCACATGCGTGCGATGGAACCAGGAAGAGAATGGCTGGCTGCTCACGCATATGCACTGGCCAGCTGCTTTCTTCCGGGTTTTGGTGCTCCAGCAGGCACACATGCATGCTTCTGTTTCAGCACTCTGTGCCAAAACGGTTAGCTACCATTGTCCTAAAAATTAGGAGGTTCTCCATGTATATCCACACTGTATCTTGTGATCTATGGAGGGTGTACTCATTATGCTGCTTCTTCCTGAACTGTGCATGTGTAGGATGGGGGGGGGGGGAGAACCTGTATCCAAACTTGTGCTGTTATTCAGAGTTAATCTAACATTCCTTCATTCTCCTATCTTGCACTTGTAATACTTCTTTTTCAAAAAGTCCCAAGTGAGTTCCCTTTTTATTTTCCTTTTATATTAAATAATCTTTGGATTATTTTCTTTGTTTTGGAGTGCATTTTTTGAAGCATTGAAGCTCCTTGTGTTCAACATAATTTCTCAAAGTAATTTGTAAAGGGCTGGTGTCAGTACTTTGGAAGCCTATTGCACTCAAAAAACCAGAGTAAGAAAATTTGTCTTGTTGTTTTACACTTCATTTTAAAAAAATATTTTTATCCTCCTATGTAGGCCGGGCTCCCCCTAGGAGTACCACAGTGGATCTCAATAGTGGGAACATTGATGTGCCTCCTAATATGGCGTGCTGGGCAAACTTTCACAATGGTGTGGCTGCTGGGTTGAAGATCGCTCCGGCTTCCCAAATAGACTCTGCGTGGATTGTCTACAACAAACCCAAAAACGCTGAACTTGCCAATGAATATGCGGGCTTTCTCATGGCTCTGGGTTTGAATGGCCATCTCACAAAGCTTGCAACACTTAATATCCATGACTACTTAACAAAGGTGAGGCCATAATTCAAAAATAAGAGGTAGACAATGCTTTCTTTGGGCCAATATATTTATATGTTCTCTTCTTTATATTGGGAGAGATAGGATTATCACACTGAAAGCCACTTCACAAAGCTGAACAGGGCCACTGTTTAACTGAGTAGTGAATTTCCTAACCATTTAATTAGTGATTGGCCTGGATGTAGCATTAGTCATAACATTTTAATGATATTATTAGTTGTAATGCAGAATCTGTTCTGTGGGTAGTTTTCTTGTATTGACGGTAACATGTTGATGGTTCATAATGCAAGTTTTACGAATATACTGAATATGAACACGTTTATGAATGTTTACAGAATTTTCTGTGCTGCAATTTTGACAGCAGTTTTTGCATTTATGGCAGATGTTGTAATAAGCTACTATTAATATATAATTAATATATTAATATAAATTGCAGTGCAGTTTAAGAACCATGTCACTAACCCATAAAATAAGCTCGTGGATTGTTTCTAGTGGTGGCTTGTAAAAGTAAAAGTACTTCTCTTCAGTATTTGATTTTTGTGGATCCCCTCCTTTCCATTGTTGTCTTTCCCCATCAGAAATCTCTCCAGCAAAAAGAACTGCAATTCTTTGGTGGAGATTATTTTACCTTACATGAGCATGTTTCCCATGAGCCAGAGAGTCTCCATTGCTCCCAAGGATATATAAATGTTTGAACGTTAAGAACAATAATTTGCAGTGAGTTTTAATTTTGAATGTATGATGCACAGTATGTGTGCTTTTGTGTACAGATAGACCTCATTTAGCAACCACAATTGGGACTGGAAGGTTAGTTGTTAAGCAAAGCAGTCACTGAGTAAAACCATGACTATGCTTAGGATCTTATATCAGCTTTGCTTTACTGACCCGCAAATGTTATAAATGCGATAATTGTGTAAAGTTACTTTACCGATGTAAATGTGACGATCAGTAAACGAGGCAGATCTTAAACAAGGACTGCCTTTATTGCCTTGGATTCATTCATGCTTCTAAGCAAGATGTTTTTTTCTCTCCTAATGGCAGGGTCATGAGATGATGAGCATTGGGCTGTTGCTAGGCGTTTCTGCTGCCAAGTTGGGCACAATGGATATGTCTATCACTCGGCTGCTCAGTATCCACATACCGGCTCTTTTGCCTCCAACTTCCACTGAGCTGGATGTGCCTCATAATGTGCAAGTGGCGGCTGTGATAGGAATAGGCTTGGTGTACCAAGGGACGGCTCACAGGCACACTGCTGAAGTTCTCTTGTCAGAAATAGGTAAGGATGAAGAGGGTTGGGATTAGATCTGTATTCTACACAAGGCAACCATGATCTGAATGATTTACGTGCTGCTGTCTTTGCAAAGTAAAGGTGACCAATTACGCTAAGACAAGGGAAACTCTTAAAGCGGCTGAGGTGAATGCTTAATTATCAATCAATCAAATATATGTAGCTGCCAATCTCATGAGAAGTGACTCTGAATGACGTGCAACGATCTAATAAAAAACATACATAAAGACAAGCATCAAAAGTATAAAAAGCCAACATTGAAAATAGACGTTAATTAAAAGTGTACGAATCCTAGGCAGTGAAAGAATGAATATGTTTTCCACCTCCATAATGGAGCCAAACCTATCTCAGGTTCCCTAGGACCCCTACCCCTGCTGAAAGAATCAGCTCTTGAGCAGCTTTTGGAATATCAAGAAGAGGAATGAAGCTAACCTAATTTTGGTGGTGGTGGTAGATGTTCCATGAGGTGGGCGCCATGGCAGCAAAAACACACCTCCTGGGACCTACCAAATATTAAGTCCCATGCTCCATCCTACGTGCTTTTTTCCATTTTCACTGTTTTTCTTTCTTTTTCGTTAGTTCTTGGTAGTTTTCTCTGCTTGTTTTTAATTTATTTGTAATCATTGTTTCCTGTTCTTAATTTGGTGCAAAGTACTTTGCATAATACCCCCTCCCCCAAGATTTTCCATTTTACCAGGATTTGGAAAGAGATGTTGGATAGTTCCAGTTATCTTACAAAATGAGTTGAAATGTGAAAAATGGTCTGCACATCTGAGAACTATCAGTTGTGTCTATGCCTTTTAGTGGTAAAAAAAATGGTTTCGATATATTGAATAAAAATGGAATGTTAGCTTGCTCGTTTTAAAAGTTGATTAATTGTTGGATTTATGTATATTCTTACCCAGGGCGTCCTCCAGGTCCTGAAATGGAATATTGCACTGACAGAGAGTCCTATTCACTGGCTGCTGGCTTAGCTTTGGGCATGGTTTGTCTTGGGGTAAGTGTGCTTTTTTCCCCTCTCAGTTTTTATGTCATGTCAAATTGTTTGCTGTATTTTCCTTCAGAAACTGCAAATGTGAATTTGCTGAACAAGTTGCATATTTCAGTTTCCCTGCAAATACATGAATTGAATTGGATCACATTTTCTTCGAGTACAGAACGCAAATAAAATGCTTAGCATTGTTGGTTTCTTCTTCAGCATGGCAGCAATTTGATAGGAATGTCAGACCTGAATGTGCCGGAGCAGCTCTATCAATATATGGTTGGTGGCCATCGGCGTTTTCAAGCTGGAATGCACCGTGAAAAACACAAATCTCCAAGTTATCAAATTAAGGTAATGTTTTTATTTTTCCAATTTTATACCTTACACAGAATCAATCTATTTACTTAAGTAATATTTACATCACCTGACATTAGCACTATATATGATGCAGTATGGGCAACAGAATATTTTTGTGCATTTCTGCTATTTGTCCCATTCAACTTTTTGTTAGTTAGATTCTTTATTTATTTGCACACGTCACAAAACAGTTTTATTGGGTCATTCACATAAAGCTCAGATGGGTTATATTTAATATGTAACTTTCTCAAGTATCTTCCTTGCTTTTTAAGCCTTGGTAGATTCGACCTGTAATTGATGGTGAAAATAACCTCAGAGAACAGAGTTGCAACCACAGCAACCAGCAGATAAGAGAAATCTGAGTCCAAAGCAAGAATGAAGTTTGAAAAAGTGTATCTCCTTCCCTGGTTCTCTTTAGGATAAAAGCAGAGAGCAGGAAGGCACATGTAAAATTGCAAGATTCTGTTACTGCAATACTATAAACATGTTGCACGTTTAATTTTTAATGCAGTATTTCATCACACACATTTTTTAGCAAATACCTTCCTAATTACAGTATGTAGTTTAGACTTGAGAATTGCTTCATAGACTCCATGGAAAAGGGAAAAAATATGGTTCCCCTACTGAATTAGGAAGTGTGAATTAGTTCATAGCAAACTAAATGAAAGTATCCCTCATCCATAGATGTTTGCAGTATCCATCACTATAGGATTTAAACTGAATGTATGTTTTATTAACAGGAAGGAGATACTATAAATGTGGATGTAACTTGCCCAGGTGCAACTTTGGCATTAGCCATGATCTATCTCAAGACCAACAACAGGTATGAGGCTAGGAGATATGGTTAGATACAATGTATGCTACACTTGGGATCAGGGGATAGCCTCGTGTTGAGACTACAGCAAGCTACAATAGTACAAACTTTTGTGTCTTCGGAAAAAATAGTCATGTTACTCTTCCCAAGCAGTTTATTTGTACCTACTCTAGTTACCTTTAAACATGAATGGTTAACGGCATTGGTTAGATTCAATTTCACAGCTCTGCTTCAGAGCATGCTATTGTTCAAGCACCTTCTTGAACTTTTTAAAGTAGCAATCTTTTTTTCCTGGGATTGTATGGAAGCTGCAGAGGGTGAAAGAGTGCAGTACAGAATTTGCCTAAAACATTCCCTTATACAGCATTTCCACTTGTTTATTATTGTTAGTTGTGAAGGCGTGTCTGACCCATGGACAACGTTCCTCCAGGCCTTCCTGTCGTTTTGATACTGTCCATGGGGTTTTAATGGCAAAGATACTGGAGTAGGTTCTCCAGTGGATCACTTTTTGTCAGAGCTCTCTGCTATGACCTGTCCGTCTTGGATGACCCTACATGGCACAGCTCATAGCTTCATTGAGCTACGGAAGCCCCTTCGCCACAACAAGGCAGTAATCCATGAACGGGATTACTGTTTATTATATACTAGTATCAAAACAACATTTTGAACCACTTACATTTTTGTTAAAGTAGTAATTTAAAGTATGAATGCATAATGCTTAAGGTTAGTTTCACCTTCAGAGTGTTCTCTGTGAGATATGTTAGAGGGTTTAGCTTTCAGTAAAGAAGCGCTGATCTCATTTTATCTTTTTTAGTGTGCAAGGACTGTAGTAGCTGGACAGTGGATCTGGACGATTAAAGGAAAAATATATACCGTATAGCAATAGCAAACTCAGCCATTTAAGATAAATTGAAACATTTCCCCATGCTTCATTAGGCAAGCTTATTTCAATTTACAATTCTCCTTTTATCTTATATTTTGCTAGGTCGATTGCTGATTGGCTTTGTGCTCCAGACACAATGTATTTATTGGACTTTGTAAAACCAGAATTCCTTTTACTGAGGGTATGTTTATAGTTTGCCTTTATTCTATTAGGAAAGGAAGCAGCTCAAAATAAAGTGTTAGTGTGCACTGATATATCAACTCTGTTTAAATGTGCTACAGATTATCTTGCCAGTTAGTTCAATCACTCATTCCAGTGTTCCTCTTTACGCTTTTTATTGATTATGTACTGAGCTAGCTTTTAAAAGCACACAATGATCCATCCTGCCACAGTTCAGCTCATTTTGCATGCAAGACTTGCTATGGCTAACAGAGATAATAGACAGCAAAGCAGCACATGTCTGCAATATTTATATTCATATTCCATGAGACTCAGCACAGTTCATAACATTTAAGAAATCATCCTTTTAAATTTTTCAGCAACATAAATTTAAATCAGATAGAATTGCACGGCTTAGTTGAATCTAATAAAACTGTTGCCTGGAAAATAAAATATCGTGTATATTGTATTCCAAAATGCAAAATGTATTTCTGTGACCTTATCTGCTTGGCAAAATTATGATGGATCCATCTGTGTCATTACAAACAGCATTAGACTGGGACTGGCACATCCTCCCATGGTTCTTTCTGTGAGGTTTATGCTCAGATTTGAGATATACATACTGAAATTAAACTTAAGAAGGATTCATTGCCGGTTTTAAAATGGTATGCTGGCAATGACAGAAGTGTTTTTAAAACCTTTTTAACCATAAACATTTTTTAAAAAACTTCCCCACAATGATGTTGGCAATTTTATCTTAGTTATGTGCTTCCAAATATTTCTAGATAATTCATGACAATTTGATATTACCCCACAGTGAGGAAAGAATTACAGAAATTGATTTATTCTAATAAAGGATGAAATTTACGCAGACATATCTTGTATCATTTTTGTCTTTAAAAAAACCCTGGTTATGATTTGGTGGAAATAGAATAACAACTCACATTTGCTAATTAACAATTATCAATCCATAAAATTCAGAAGAAGTTTGGTAACATCTTTTCAAATTAACTTATTAAATGTCATAAACTTTTGTGAACTGAGGAATATTTCATAAAAATGTATGCCTTTAATTAAGTATGTGAGCCTGTAAAGATGTTACCAGATGACTCCTGATTTGGGATTACTGTAGATTAACATGACTCTCCTATAATTTAGAAAATGAAACACTAAAATAGTATATGTTGAAAGCGGCCATAAGGGGCTTTTTTATTTATAAATATAAAATGGGTATTCCCTCACTTTTCAATGAATTGATTCCATTTTCATTTATTCAATTACATTGACCAGGAGACATATCATGTGATTGGTTTTGTTCTGCTTGGAATTCATGGGTTTAGTTTCCAGTAGAGCGTTAGAAGTCCAAAAAATAACATCTGGCTTCTTATATCTGATAAGTCACAAATAGGATAAAAAATGCCCGTCTCCTGGTGGTATATGTAACTGAAAACAGCAAATAGGATATACACTCTGCAAAATTAGAGGTATTTCTCCCTGTTCCAAGCAGTATGTATGTGTGAGTCTGAAAATAACGTAACACTCTATACATGGGGGCATGACATAATGTAACACCTGTATCTGTTCTGAGAGCTCAAGGATAGGAGGATTGTATATATCATTCTAATAGATATAATTTTTTTTCTGATTTCTTAAATCACTGTAGTTTCTGACCTCATTATCATAACTTAATTTTTTAATCCTCTTGATTGTTATTTTTCTTTCTTGAAGACACTTGCTCGATGCTTGATTTTGTGGGATGATATAATGCCTAGTTCAAAGTGGATTGATAGCAATGTGCCACAAGTAAGTTGCTGCTTCTCAATATGCTTGTTATATCAGTGATATTTGGATTTTCTGCCTTCCAATCATGCTTTGTTCATTAGTGTCTTTAGATCTGCTTCTGAATCTCAACTTATTACAGATGAATTTATTTATTTAGCATGCGGCAAATGGACAGGAGGGTAGGAATACTCCATGGCTTTTAGTTAGTTTGTGTGGAAAGATATTTAGCTTTTTTAGGACTTAGCTGAATATACTGTATGCATATACTAAAGTGCATTTTAGAACAGCCCATGTGGCTGTGCCTTGCAGAATGTTTAGAGTAACAGTGTGGTTAAATGATTAAAATGTGTGATGGGCATTTGGGAGACCCAGCTTCAGGGGAATCCTCAATTAGGAAAAGGTGACTGGGTCACTTTAATAGCAATAGTACTTAGACTTCACAGTGCTTTACAGGCCTCTGTAAGCCGTTTACAGAGTCAGCATATTGCTCCCAACAATCTGGGTCCTCATTTTACCCACCTCGGAAGGATGGAAGGCTGAGTCAACCTTGAGCCTGGTGAGATTCGATCTGCCAAACTGCTGGCAGCGGGTGATCAGCAGAAGTAGGCTGCAGTACTACACTTTAACCACTGCACCACTGTGGCTCTTAAGTCAATCTCTCCTGGCCAAATCTACCCAAGGTTTTTTATGAATAAAATTAGAGGATGGAGAGCTTTATATGTTGCCTTGGGGTACTGAACAAAATGACTGGATATAAAGCTAGCAAGTGGACAAACTTCCACCAACCAATTTCGTTGTATTTAAGTACAATGACAATAAAGATTATACTTACTTATACTTAAACTTATTTGGGCAACAATTGTACAATGTCTTTAATTTCCCAAGAAACACCAGCATTTCTTTCAGCATAGATTGAAAGTCACTTTTCTTATATGTAGTCACTTAGGCAGGATTGTACGTAAGGTCCTATTGGGATTGGGGCTATATAATGTAGATGTGCAAGATGAAGTGAGAATCTCACTTTATTCCCATTTTTATAAACAGATCATAAATTGAAGAAAATGTGAGTGGTGCTTTCAGAAGTCAAACTTCTGAAAATCTGAGAAACCTGCTCATCTTTTTTTCCTGTAGCTTAATAATTTAGTTACTTTAGACTACGTTACTTGTGTTACCCAGAACCCTTCCTAAATGGAACTCCAGGTGGCAGCAACGAGAGAATGTGATTTTTAGGTTCAGAGAACCTTTCTTGCAGAGGATGTTCTGTGGTAGGACAGGAAAGAGTGAATATGTGAAAATTGCTTCCACCCTTGCTCTTGACAGTCTGGTAACTTCCCAGTATATTGCATTGCAATATGTTCCATCTTTGCCAGCCACAGAAGGCTGGCTGATTGTGTACTTTTTAATAAAAGTTTAATTTAAGACTGGATGCCTTTTGTAAAATTGAGAATCACCAATTGCAGTTACTACATTTCCATAGATAGTTAGAGAGAACAGTGTTTCCCTTCATGCAACTGAGATGCCATCATCGGAAGATCTTAATTTGGAGACCTTGGCGTAAGTAATCGTGCTCACTTTGCAGAACCCTTTAAGCAGCTGAAATAAAGGATAACTCTCAGGCTTAAGTATGACTTATATGCCACTTCATATTGCATCACAAAACTCTCTAAGGCTGTGATGGCGAACCTATGGCATGCGTGCCAGAGGTGGCATGCAGATACCTCTCTGGGGGCATGTGCACCATCGTCAACTGCTTTTCTAGGTTCCATCGCATGCATGTGTGCCAGCCACTTGCTCTTCCAAGCTCCATCATGCGCATGTATGCTGGCCAGCTGGTCTTTATGCGAAGCCCAGTTGGCTGGCGCGCATTCGCATGATGGAACCCAGAAAAACAGCTGGCTACTACGTGCATGTGCACCAGTCAGCTGCTGTCTTCCAGATTCACTACTCTAAGGGGTTTACAGAGTCAGTCTAATTTTCTCAAAATCTGGGTCCTCATTTTACTGACCTGAGAGAGATTGAAAGCTGAGTCAACCTTGAACTGGGTAGTACTGAACTGCTGGCAGTGGGCAGAGTCAGCTTGCCATACTGCATTCTAACCACTGCACGGCTCTATACACATTCATTTTTATGTAAAAATTGCTACAAAGTGACTGTGAATGCCAGAAACCTTAAAATATAGACTAGTCATGTGGATTAAATGGAGGGCAGAACTTATTATACTGCAAGTACAATGTGAGGAAGTACCCTTGGAGATGATTATATGCAGATATTTCTTTTTCTTGAATTTTTGGAACAGAAGAATACGTGGAATTAATATTTTTGCCCTACATTAAGCCTTCCTATCCATTGGTGTTAGCTATATCAACTATCAATGCATATCCAAAGGAAATCTCTGCTTATGGCAATGTAGAGACTATAGGCTGATTCCTCTTTTGACTCCACCTTCAGGCTTTACCACTCCTCCTCCTATATTGTAATCATTATGATACTTTTCAAATATTAAATTATTATGATACTTTTCAAATTTTAATGTGGAGTAGAGAAAAGTGCTGATTTCTGGCTTCATCTCATATTATAGCTGGAAGGGTCTCCCAGTTCAAATAGGAGGTTTGTGCAGTTTCCCCCCTCTTTTTTAACAATTGAGGAAATGCAGGGCATTCTGATTAATCCTTCATAATATTTCAAAAACTTGTATATTAACTGTTTCTTTCTAGGCAGGCTCATGTCTATATCATTGCTGGTTCCTGTTTGTCCCTGGGTTTTCGATTTGCTGGCTCAGAAAATCTGGCTGCATTTAACTGTTTGGTAAGTAGATTGATGGCTAATTAGTATTTGATGTGATTTATACAGCTAGGACATTTTGCAAGTGCAGAGTACATTACTATAATTCAAAAAACCTTGTTTCCATTGGGTTGAAAGACAAATGAGCGGGCCAGGCTTCATGAATGCAAGGATACCTGTGGAAATCTAATGTCAGCATGCACAAAAGTTGACGAGAGTAGAACAAGGCAGCTCTCCTTCAGCTCATGGCTAAAGTAATGGTGGGGTCTGGGCATCTCATGACTGGGACAAATGCACACGGAGACTTTTAGCTTACTTGAAACAATATTTTTAAAAGTCACAGCAAATAAATCTATACGTAACTCTTTCCAAGAAAAGTTTGAGGGTTTTCTTAAGGAAATATATCTAGTATTGATATGCTTGATTTTCCATCAGCTTTTGATCCCTGAATTTTGCTAGTTAACTTAGATAATAAGATGCTGGATACATCTGTTTCTCTTCATACATAGCGCTTCTTCTATAGTAATACAATTGCCTTTTTAAAAAAACTCTCCACTCTTTGACTCTCCCTGGTCTATCTGCAACAGTTTAAAATGAAGTAGAAATGACAATGCTTATCTTTCAGTATATTTAAAAACACAACACTGCAAAATGTAGTGTAGGGTACAATATTGTTATTGTGGCCTGTCGACCGCCGCCCCCTTCGGCAGCTGAATCAGATGAGGCGGCGACATTGGAATCAGGGCAGTCAGCATCAAGGCAATCTGAGAGCTCCGAGGGCGAAAGAGGGAATGGAGCTGTTAAAGATAGAGACAGAGATGGAGACTGGGCCATCTGTCAGTCTTCAGATAGAGTGTCAATAGCTCCCAGATCTGGAGGTGGCTGGTGAGGAAGAGGAACAGCTGAGTTCAGTGTCTAACACTCAGATGTATAGAAGGCAGAGAAGAAGAGAGCAGTGGAAATCTATGGGCTGGTCCTTGGGACGGAAGAGCCATTGCTGCTAGTGAAGTCCCACCCTAGCTCTGGGGATAAAAGGCAGCGGGCGGAGATGAATAGGTGTGGCAGACAATTATTCATCTCCCTGCCGGTCAGTCACTGGTAGCTTGACTGAAAATTATTAGAATTCTTCTTGAAATCTGCAGAGAGAGTGTGTGTGTGTGTGTGCGTGCGCGTGCGCGTCTGCTGCTGGAAGAAAGCGAGTTTACCTTCCAGGACGTCCTTTGCAAGTGTGGGAAGAGAGAGAGACTCCTGGTGTGTTGGGCCAGTTCAGGGGGAAGGGAGCAGGCATCACTTTCCATAGGACTTAGAGACTTCGTAGCCTTCGTAGTTTGGTTAACTACAAAGAGCTTGTTATGTTTGGGAGCTGGGTCAGAACAATTGTGCAGCTGAAGGTCTGTATTTATTTTAGAGAATTTCATGTGACAGGGACCATAAATGAGGAGACCTTCTTCATTTGCCTGACATAGATTCTTGCCATAGCTAGATGAACCTCAAATATATTTAATACCGATTCTATGAAAGAGGGGAAATTCCTTATGGGTAGCACTGTAGCAGAAGGTCTTGTTTGCATGACTGGAATCTCTTGAGTTCTCTCTCCATTCTGTGGTTTTTTTCATTGTCACAATATATTTGCTCATCTTGTATTTCTTTCTAGTTTGCATTTGCAAAAGACTTCATGAAGTGTTTATCGTCAGCTACAGCTTCCATTGTAAGTTTCTTTAAATTCCTAACAGTATTAGAACAAGTGAAGTTTCATGCTAGCTTTTCTTGTTTAAATCGCTTGTGGTTTATTACATCATCAAACTAGCTCTCAGAAAATTCTGTGCTACTTTATCTTTCCATGACCATGCACACATACCTAAAATAGTAGTAATAATAAACTACACAAGTTGCTTCAGTTATATTAATAAAAATTTTTTTTTAGTAAATAGGGTCTAAGTCATATACAAGAGAGAGAATTTTATGTCTTAATGTTTTAATAAAACTGTTCCTCCATTATAGTACGGAAAGTAATTTTGGGGATTCTGTCTAATTATTAGGAAACCCTTATACAGGATAATCATAGTAAATAAATGCTAAGGTCTACTAGACATACAGTAGAACTAGATGCCATATAAAGCAACTCCGGGAGGTTGGGGGGGAGGCAGGAGAAATGAAAATAATGCATTTAGGATGGATGCATTATTATTAGCAACTCGGATGATTAAAGGCTTGGAGATTAAAACACAAAGAACGGTTGCAAGAACTGGGTATAATTAGTCTAAAGAAAAGAAGCACTAGGGGTGACATGATAGCAGTATTCCAGTATTTGAAGGGCTGCCACAAAGAAGAGGGGGTCAACTTATTTTCCAAAGCACCAGGACAAGAAACAGTGGAGGGAAACCAATCAAGGAGAGAAGCAACCTGGAATTAAGGAGAAACCTCCTAACAGTGACGACAATTAAACAGTGGAACAGCTGGCCTTCAGAAGTTGTGGGTGCTTCATCACTGGAGGTCTTTAAGAAGAGCCTAAGCAGTATTTGAGATTTATCAGGCTAATAGTAATTCACACTCCTCTCAAAAGTAATGTCCATTCATTCTCTTTTTCCCCAAGGGTTCTTAATAAATAATCTTATTTATAAATTATTAATAAATTAGCTTTACAATAAATAACTACTAATATTGTTAGTCTTAAATGATTGGCAGCCCAAATCCTTTGACGATTACTAGTAGTGACTATCTTTCTGTTATCTGCTCTGCTTAGATTGCGATGGGCATTTTTTGTTGGCTGGGAGCTTCGACTTAGAATAACAGAGTTGGGAGGGACCTTGGAGATCTTGTAGTTCAACCTCCTGCTTAGGCAGGAAACCCTATACCATTCCAGACAAATGATTATCCAATCTCTTCTTAAAAACTTCCAATGTTGGAGCATTTACTTAATGGTGTTTTTATTGTGTTTATCTGCCAGGGGCTGTAGTTATATGGCTGTAATAGGGTAACATTACTGGGGGGGGCAGGGGTGGGTTTCAACCGGTTCGCGGCGGTCCCTGCGAACCAGTTGGTCGGCGAACCCGGAAGTAAGTAACTTCCGGGAACGGCGAAGGGCCCACCCGCGCTCCTTACCCGGTTTTGACGAGTTCTGCGCTTCCACGCATGCGCAGGATGCATACAGCGTCTGCGCGATCCTCCAGGAGCAGCTGGAGCATCGCACAGCCGCTAGTACGCATGCGTGCACCGCGCGCGTGCACGAGGATGCCGCCGGCCCTGTTCCAACCGAATTGGTTGGAACGGGGTGAGAAACCCACCCCTGGGGGGGGGGACAGTAGACTTTCATCTTATTTCTTTCAGTGTTTAGGTGATGGGGAAGAACTTTAACATTTAATACAAAGCTTGATTTGCGCTCACAAAAGAAAAAAAACCTGACTGTTCAAATCAGTATTTTGCCGCTGAATAATGAAGGAGTGATCCTGGGCACCGGGTTTGGGTGCATATGTACAGGATGTGGGTTGCTTATTATTGGTATAAATGAATATTTTGGTGTGCTTTATATAGTCTGTCATTTGCTAAAATTAAGTTTGTCTCAAGATTGCAATCTTACCAGCTTAGAAGCCTATTTAGAATGTGCAAAAGTAGGTATAAAAAACAATCTCTTTCATATTTCTCAGGCTGGACACTATAACCTAGAGACATGCCTGAGTGTGGTGTTGCTTTCCCTTGCAATGGTGATGGCAGGATCTGGGAACCTGAAGGTTCTTCAGCTCTGTCGTTTTCTACACAAGAAGACCGGTGGAGAAATGAACTATGGATTCCATATGGCACACCATATGGCTCTGGGACTCCTTTTTCTGGGAGGAGGAAGGTGATCTGAAAAATAATCTTCTGCTTCTTAATATATATAAACTCTGTGTGTGAGAGAGAAATTTCAACCAAACTTGGTACACAGATGACTTACCCTCTGGATAAAAACATTGTGGGGATAAGATACCCTAAAACTCCTCATGATGGGTGTTCTGTTGAGATACAGCCTGTTGTGCCTTAAAATGGCTTCTATTGTGCAACACAGTGGAGTTGCAATGGTAACACAGTACTCCACAAGGGGGCTCCCTCTGGTAAGGGGAAGAATCCAACATTAGATATTAGGTTTGGTCCAGACATTTCCCCCCTATAAATAAATACCTGGACAACGCCGAGCCATCCGCTGGTCCTTTATATTTCCATGTATATAAACATCCAGAATGCAAAAAGAAAAGAAAACAAAACAAAAAAACTCCTGAAGAATCTAAGATCTCTTTGAGATTAACAATGGTATACAGATAGACTGCAATGAAGGATACATCTTTGTGTCCACAGTTTTGCTTAGTTATATGAATTTAGGATGATTATAGGCTTGCGAGAACACCAGTCTTTAGATTGGTTGTTTTGTTCAAAGAGGAACAAAAATATGGAAACATTGAAAGGGATCTCATAAGAGTATTTTCAGTAATGTCACTTTCCCCGATGGTCCTTCACTGCTTTGTGACTTGACTTAATAAGACACTGTAAAAAATTCATCTGATGTTCATATGTTTTACTTTCTCGCCTTTTATGGTGCAATTCTTCTTGGTAACTTTTAAAAACCACATCCCCTTGTATTGGTTTTATTGTTTATCATCATACTGCGTAATCATAAGTATAAGAATTTTTTACATTCTCATTATGTAAAAAAAGACCTAGAATAAAGAGCAGGACTGAGTGACATTACAGTGACCCAGAAGCTTAGCTTTGATGATCTGAGTCTTTCCATGCATCTTGCTATAATAATTTCAAATTCTTTCAAAAGCTAGTTTCCTACAAGAAAAATAAAATCTGCAGAAAATGTTTCTGTAAATATGTTTAATTAAAGCGAGTCAATCATGAAGAAAAATATATTTGGTTGATAAGAGCTGACAATGACTTGATGGCATATAATATATTTTAAAAAGCAAGCCAATCGGGATTGAACTATTCTTCCATCTGTCCATGTAAGACAGTATATTTTGCTTGCAAATTTTGAATGAAATCCCTGTCATCTCCATTTAAAAGCTGTTGATTAATAGAGCTGACAAAACCTTTTTTCGTGATGCCTGTTAAATTAACTGGGCAAGATGACTGAGTAGTCTTGTAGCTCTTTGTAGCCTTTCATTGGCATAGACCTGATACTACGATCATTATAAGTTGGGATCATATTTTGGCTTGACAAGGAAATGCTTTTTATTAACTCATGGAAAAATATTGTTTCTTTGCAGATATTCACTTAGCACTTCAAATTCCTCAATTGCTGCTCTTCTTTGTGCACTTTACCCTCATTTCCCGGTTCACAGTACCGATAACAGGTAAAGGGAACGGATTAGGAAGTACATTTAAAATCTAATGCTACAAATAGTTTGGCCTGATACATTTGTCAAAAAGGTTTCAACTTGTAATGTCTATAGTGCATACAAATTTGTTAAAAACAAAGAAATGTTGAAATTTTTATGTAGTAATTGCAAAGATCTAGAGAAAGCCTAACATTTTGATATCTCTGCTGATCTTCAATTATTTCTTTAAATGTACTGGCTGCCCAATTCCATATTTATTTAATGTTGTAGAATAAATGGAATAATTTTCAGTATGTGTAAAGACGACTTGGGACAGATTGTGGAAGGAAGAGGAAATATGAAAAAACTGTAAAACATCACGGAATTAGAAACTTATTTTTTTCCCTTATGCACCATGCAAAAAGAAACAGAATTTAAACTGATGACACTAAAGTTCTACCGTCAGAATAGTCCCATTGAACTTCTGTGTGCCAGACTGACCAATGATATTCACCAGCTCTAAAATTCAATTAAACCTGTCTGTCTACCCATCTTATCACAGGATGACTCTGGGTAAATACCCAGTCTCTGCAGTCTATAAATATTAATGCACTAAAATCACAACAATTTTGTGAAAAGCTTTATAGATTTTTTAAAATGAATCTTTCCAGGTAAATGAATGAAGCATATATTGTATTTCAGTTATATGAAACTGAAGGTCTAATACCCGCCAGTCTCCAGGCCAGCACAATTGTTCTCTGGCAAAGGAACAAAGTGTTCTTGTTCTCTCTCCCTCTCCCTCTCTCACAGGAAAAAGAAAAGTTACAACTCAGAAATCTTTGTGGTGGGCATATATGCCTGAACCCATGTAAATGTACAAATTCTAATTTCAGACGTTTTAATTCCAAATTTATCCTTGATAACTTCTCAAGGCTCTCCAGAGCATTTCCCTTTTCTCAATAACTATGAAATCTGGATCATTTTGAAAAAAAGTGTTTCACAGAATCGAGACCACATTTCTCCAAAAGTAGGACCGGAAGGGTTTTTAAATGGATCTTTGGGTATTCATAAGAGATGGATGGATCCGTACAGAAAGAGACACAGCCTAAATTATTTCTTCTCTGCACAGGTATCACCTTCAAGCCCTGAGGCATCTGTATGTCCTGGCAGCTGAACCCAGACTCCTTGTCCCTGTGGATGTGGATACAGATACTCCTTGCTATGCATTGCTGGAGGTTACCTACAAGGTATGTAAATTGTGTGACCTGTGGAGAAAAAAAGGTCTTATTCTCTGAAAGGCTGATGGGGAAAGATAACTCTTCCACAGTTGTTCACAGGTGAAATTACTGCAGAGTGCGGCCTGACCTGGAGAAAGCCAAGCTATCTAGCAATATTCTTTGAAAGAACGGGAGGGATAGTAACTCACAATTGCTGTTTTGAGTTAGAAAATCAAAACTTTCTCAAAATGAAAAAGGATGTTTCTATAAATAATCCAAGGTATGTAATATCTTTGTAAAACATTACAAAGTTATTACATATCTTGTTGATGTAGTGTAAAACATTAGACATTAGAATTGTTATGTAGCTGGTACACTTTATACAACTATCCATCACTAAACCCTAACCCTGCCTCTTGGAACATTTGGTGCAGACTGCTTCATCTTTTTACCCTGGAATAACCTTTGATATAATTTTCAAATCTCAGGGAAATCCTGCATAAAAAATATCTACAGTTCACAGTACATTAATGTGATCATTAAGTCGTGGATATAATCATCCAATAATAATGGTCAAAGTGCAAAGTTTAAAAAATATGTATATTTTTCCTATCAAAATCGCTCATAGAACTACTACTGAACTCTTATGGAACTCCAGGGTCCTGCAGATCCTGTTAAGAAAGGTTGGCTTAAAGAAACAGCCACACTCCATACGTAATTTGGCACAACCTTAAGATAAATACATGAAATGAAAGATACGATTATGAAGAACCAGGATATATCAGCTCATTATTTTGTAGTACTGAGGACAGATTAAAGCACTGTCACTGGAAGCTTCTATGGCCGAAACATCCCATAATAGAGAACCTTAAAATTAGATGATTTTTCCATGTAGTAATCCGTCGGCTTTCTTGAAACCCGATTGTTTCATCCCATGAGATTTAGAAAACATCTTTCATGCCTGTAATGAGAAAAGTAGTATTTTGAATTTGAGATGAGAGTGGGAGGGTGTTTCTATACATTCCATCTGGGGTGTTTGTGCCCATTGGAGGGGAAAAAAACAAATCCTAACCGACTAACTATATATATATATATATTTCTTTTCTTCCACGGGAAAAGACCCGAATACAAGAAGACCAGCAGGCAGCTTATGTGATTTGTGAATGTTTTCTACTTCTACATTTCATAACTTTTGACTAAATGGTTTTGTATTTCAAAGGGAACTCAGTGGTATGAACAAACATCTGAGGAACTTATGGCACCCACACTTCTCCCTGAACTTCATTTACTGAAGCAGGTATACAAGACAATTTTGTTTTGCAAAGTGACTGAGATGTAGCTTCTAAACCCCCACACATGCAGGCAGCATTTCTGAGAATGCATGTTTAATAAGAAGATATTTTCTTCAAGGGCAATACTTCATTATATCAGACTCACTTGACTTTGCCAGAAGGAGAGATTCTTTAGGAAGTAAAGTATGGGGACTTCCTCTGAAATAAGGGACTTGAAGTTTTTTTTGTAATCTTATCAATATCTACAGTTTCAAATTGTTATCCTTCCAGATCAGAGTGAAAGGTCCCCGATATTGGGAACTGCTGATCGATTTAAGCAAAGGGGTGCATCATTTAAAGTAAGTGTTACAGTGAACATTCTGGAGAGTTGCACGCTGCCTTGCAATTTTATTGGCTCTGGAGAAATGCTGGAACCCAAATATAAACAGCTGTTTACCTATGGAGATTCTCAACCATCCAGGTCAACCAGAAAGTCCAGTTGCCTCTTGAAAAAGCATCCTTGGGACAAACAGCTGTTTGCTTTTTAATTGTTTTGCTACAGATAATACTTAACTTATTTTCATTCTCGCAATGACTTATTATTTAGTTACATTTAGTTATTATTTAGTTACAATGACTTATTATAAAGTTACAACTGTTGTGGCACCATCACAGTCACATGATCAGGCACTTAGCAACCTGTGTGCGCTTAAGACCACAGAGGCACTTTAATTCCCTCCAGCCACTATCTCTTCCTTTCTGTGCTGTTAGCCCTCTGTGCTTTATGCCCCTGCTGCCCTAACCGACTTTCACTGTGTGCTTAGTATACTGAAGTATTTAGTATTATATTGAAGTATACTTGAAGTATATAGAAGTATTTGCACTGTACATTCTTAAGTTACATGAGCAACCATACAGAGCATATCTTCTTGCGCTGTTTGTACAAAAAGAATAAATAAATAGTTCAACTCAATATTTCCCTCTTTTTCCCCTCCAGATCAATTCTTTCAAAGGATGGTGTCCTCTATGTAAAACTGAGAGCTGGGCAGCTTTCCTACAAAGAAGACCCCATGGGCTGGCGAAGCTTGCTAGCACAGACTGTAACGCACCGAAAGACAGATGCCTATGCAGTAAAGGTAGCTCTTCTCTCCCTTTGAAATTACCGTGCTATGTGCTACCATCTAATCCAGAGGTGGTATTCAGCAGGTTCTGACCAGTTCTGGAGAACCGGTAAATACCACCTCTGACTGGCCCCGTCCTCATGTATTCTCTGCCTCCTGAGTCCCAGCTGATTGGGAGGAAATGGGGATTTTGCAGTGACCTTCTTCAGGATGGGGAGGGAATGGTCTGACTTAATGTACAGTCACAGCAGGAATTTGCAACCCATAACTCTGATTCTTTAATTAGTGGCAAAATGACCAAATTTTGGTAATGATCTTTTTTACTACATATATACTATATATATATATACCTCAGTGATCTGCTCTGATTTCCATCTTCAAAGTCTATTCCCCAAATAGATTATCTGGCTTAAATTTTTGCCTCATCTCTAACTGCAATACAAAATATCATCTTTATTTTGTCCTTTGGCAATATTCCTAGAGAATGTGTATCCTGACCCCCACACCCTTCTCTCCCCAGCCTTCAAATTCAATTCTACTGAAATCATGACCCGTTCCTATAGTTTCCCTAGGAACAATATATTGCCAATTATTTTGCCCAGTATTGACTTCAGATGAATTCTAAAAATCTTTTTATTTCAGGATGGCTTTGGAATCGCTGACAGGTTTCTGTTTATGACTACAAATAAACAAATAAGTAATAGAACAGAACAGGAAATACAAAATAGTCTAAAACTGAAAAACCATCAGGTTATTGCAAACTTGATTGATTGATTTATATACCACTTCATTCTGGAGATTCTGGATAGTGTTCTAATTAAAAAAAAAAAAAAAAAGTAATAATAAACCATAATGATCCAGATCCTCTTAAAGACTTCCGAAAACTCACATTGTAACTATTCTCCAAAAGGTGATAAGAATAGAGACCATTCTTGCCTTGGGAGTTAGCAATTCCCAAGGAAGGGAGCAGCCACCTGCTTCCCGCTCTCTCTCATATTAAGAGGGGACCTTCAGCAGGCATTCCTCTTTTCACTTTGGTCAAGAGGGGATCTGTCAGAAATGGTGTAGGGTCTCCTGCTTGGGCATGGGGTTGGACTCGATGACCTTCAAGGTTCCTTCCAACTCTGTTACTCTGTTTGAGAGAGGTTATCTCTAAGATCCCAAGGGCGTGAGCCATATAGGGTTTAATAATCAGTGTATTGAATTGCACCTGGATAACAGAAATGGAATGCTGGGAGCAGGGTGGGGGGAAAGAGAGAGATATCTCTGACAGTGAGAATTACGGAGGATTGGAACTACCACAGAAAAACCCCACCCAAGCCCAGCTCTTGAAAGGTTCAACTCTAAGCAGTGTCTCGTGATTTCATGTGACAGGAAGAATCATTTTGAATATACCATGTCCAACATAGTACTATGTAGAGCTTTATATCTAATAACTACTATTCTGAATTGGGCTTGGAAGTTTATAGATTACTAATGCAATGGCTTAAGAATAAGTTCATCCGCAGTCAGATCCCTGTATTCTGTATTAACCATAGCACCACACGGAGTGTACTCCACTAGTTTAAACAGGTGGAGATTTTTCATGAGTATTTTTCAAGAAGTTCTTTTTACCAAGACACCGATGGTGGTGGTGTGAAAAATGTACTTTCTCATAAAGAATAATAGTTTGCAACCAAAAAAGGGAAATCTTCTAATTTCAAATATCATTTTATTTTTAGCCAGAAGCTATTTCTGCTTTCACATCTGATCCAGCGCTGCTTTCATTTGCTGACTATTTTTGCAAGCCAGCTGCAACTATGGGGCAAGTACGTTGTCAGGTGTAAACCTAGCTGGGGAAATGAGGGAGGGTGTGTAAGGGAATTAGTTATATTGGTCAAAACTTCTAAAGTGTCTAATGGCATAGATCATCCTTATCGAACCTGAATTTCTCAGCTATATTGGGCCACAATTCCCATAATTGGCAGCCAGAGGATATGCTGATCAGAAATTATGGGAACTGTAGTCAACGGAATAATGAGGAGTATAATGGTGAACGTCTGTGTAGTTGCCAAGTCACCAATGACTTCATCACCGAAGCTCTAAAAATGCCAAAGGAATTGGTTTCTCCTAACCGTGATGAAATAGTTAATATCTATACACACAGTGCATTTTAAATAAATGAATATGGGATTCACTATTCTGCATTTAATTCTGGCTTCCTGATATTGGGATCCAAGAAGAATATGTGATTCGTGTCTATAGATGGAAAACTTTTTTTTAACTGAATGCTGTGTTCTAGTTTACATAGTGTAGAACATAAAACACTTTTCTGTTGTGCAGAAACTTTGGGAAGGTTCCCAAATATGTTTAGGAATTAGACTAATTAGAAAAAAAGCACAAATGTTTAAAGAGTAGATGGCATGCTTTATAAATATATTTTTCTTGCTTCAGAAACCTGAAGTTTTTGACCTCTTTTCATCCATTCTGTATGAGTGTGTTACTCAGGAGAATCCAGAAATGTTGCCGGCTTATATAGCAATTGATCAGGTATTTTTTTCTCCTCAGCATGTGTTCTTATTCATATATATGCTTATTTTCTAGTTTAAAGTAAACATTTATTTTGATCTCTTGAATTATGTTTTAAAAGCTTCTTGTAATAATTTATCCTCAGTCACATTTTATTTTTATGCCTTCTAGAATTCAACAAATTTGTATTATTATCTATAACAAACATATATATCTGACAAAAATCAAATTCAGTGAAACATTATCACCTTGTGATAATTATCTTACACATAACTCCTTTGCCCCTACTGTATTAATTTAATTCCATCTTCATTTTCTTTTGTGCTAGGCTGTGAGAAGATTAGAAAAGAAGGAAATGTCTGAGACATTTGATTTGTGGCAGATAAAATTGGTTCTAGAGTTTTTTAATTCCAGAAATCATCAGGAAAGAATAAGAAAAAATCCACATGCAGGACTTTTCATGAATTCAGAATTTTTACCTGTGATGAAGTGTTCTATAGATAATACCTTGGATCAGTGGCTGCAAGGTAAAGCTTTTATTATTTATTTTGCTGGTAGAGTAAGACTACAATAAGTTATTTCAATTGAAAATGGTTCTACTTTAATTTTGACTTTTAACCTAGAATTGAAGAAAATTAATATGGTAATTAGAAACTCAGTTCTCTGTTGGTGTATAGTAAAGATGGAGGCATATTCATACGAGGGAAGTATCAGTTAGGTATAAGGCAGTTCCAAGATTAGCTGAAGGGAAAAACACACTTTGGAAAATAATTAAGAGGTACTCCTCTATTAATGATGTGGAATCCATAATGAATCCTTTTTAACTGGTAATTGAGAGAAGAAAGAGGAAATGGGTAATGGTGATAGTGAAAGGTATGAAATATCAGAGAGTAAGAGCTTGCTAAAATTTTGAACAGAACTCTACTTTCCAATATTTGGTGGAGATCCCATTTATATCCCCTAAAACATCTCCTTGTGTGTATTTCAGCTGGTGGTGATATTTGTTTACATTCCTATTTAAGTGGACAGCTTATTGATGAATCTCAATTAAGTATGTTGGCGTGTTTCCTTATATATCATTCAGTCCCAATTCCAGGACAGCTATTAGCTGGAGGTTTGGAAGGTAAATTTACCATTTTGGTTCTTTTAAAAAATATTTTAACACTAAGGAAAAATACATTGTATATTTGGAATAGTTTCCAAATCTACTGATTTGTATTAATTTAGACTTTCTATCCCTTTAGCTCAGTGTCTGTTTCAGCTTTCAGATAAAGGCCTTAGCATTTCTGGTAAATACCAGGAACTGAAGCACTTACTAAGAAAATCCAATACAATTTATTTCACTGAGTTGCAATACATCATTAAATAACTACTGTAGAATTTAATTGCATTCTGAAGCATACCTCACCTCTTGCAAGAGAGAGGATGAATTTATGATAGACCAAATGAAAACTAGATTCATTGTCACCATTTAATATTGTTGGATGAATAAAACCCAATAGGCTAGAGAAGGCATAAAGCATAATTTTTAAAGCATGGTGATGTGATTATCTGTACACTAAATGTCTTAAATTATAGTTGGTTCTATGAACCCTGTCAAAATGTGCCTGTTGGGTGTCTGTTTTAAATAATAGGAAAATCAAAACTGTTCATCATCAAAGAGTTCACGACTTATGATCACAATTGAATCCATGTGTTTTTGTTGCTAAGTGAGACAGTGGTTAAGTGAGTTTTGCACCATTTTATGACCTTTTCTGCACAGTCATTAAAGTGAATCACCGCAGTTATTAAGTAACACAGTTGTTAAGCGAATCTGGTTCCATCAGTGACTTTGCTTGTCAGAAAGTTGCAAAAGGTGATCACATGATTCCAGGACACAGCAACCATTATAAATATGAGTCAGTTGCCAAGAGTCTGAATTTTGATCATGTGATCATGGGGTGCAGCGAAGGTCATGTGAAAACCAATCATATGTCACTTTTTCAGTGCCGTTATAATTTCAGTCACTAAACAAACGGTTATAAGACAGGGACTACCTGTTTTTTTGATTCTAAAACACAGCATTTCTCTCAAAATATTTTCTAGGTAGTACAAGCTTTTCTGAGCTCCTCTTGAAATTCAAACCACTGAAGATGCCAGTTCGTGCACTGCTGAGGCTCGCCCCTCTTTTGCTGGGAAATCCACAGGCAATGACTTTGTGAAAGCAATTACACAAGACCGACTTATCTGAGTCACCAAACACAGTACCAATGTGGTATCTGACATAGAATGAAAGATACATAGCAAAGATACAGCTTTGCTTTCAAGTTACATCTAACACATTTTTCCATTCCCTTTTTATGTTTTCAGAGCGATCAAGAGAGGTTTATATATTGTTGGATGGCTGACATGCCAGTGCAAATTAGTACATCTACTTTTGTAAATAAAATTTGTTTGCAAAAAAAAAAAAAAGGTCTTGATGATAAACTTGAAAAACAGACCATCTGGACGTAAAATCCACGCAGCGCAGTATTCTTTGCCCAGTGGCATTTAATCATGTCTAATTATAACAAACAACATACACACAAAAGTGATGGTTAATAGTTTTGAATCGCCAGTGTGGGAAATGCCCATCTCACTGTCTGAAATATTTCCATATAAATTTCCAAAGTCTCAGATTGCTCAAAAGTAATACAAAGTACAGTAACAGTGTCCTGTGCTACTTCTATGTTCTGTCAGTATTCAAGAAGAATGTTTGCTGAATAGTTTGTGGCATTCTATCTTTCTATCTGGGTTACTTTGTGGGTTTTGTTCTATATAGCAGGGGTCCCCAATTTGTGGGCCGTGAGGGGATTGTAACTGGCCATGGAAATGGCTGGGGAGGGGCGCATGCATGCACATCCTCACTTGCGCAAGCAGTGGGCGAACAATGTCCGTGTGCTCCATTTGAGGGAGTGGTAGGTGCAAGTGTGCAGTGTCACGCAAATGGAGCTACATTCACGCGCACTTGCCGGCTGCTTGTGTGGAACCACACACACCCACCCAAAAGCTGGAAACATTGGGGAACTCTGCTATATAGTTTCCTATACGTAATTGCCTTTATTATGTCTATATATGCTTTTAAACTCACCTTCATAGCACAGCCATACCTTTGGTTCAAAAATCCTGATTTTTATTTATATAGATTTTTTAAAAGATCCAAGTTCCAACAACTTTTAATACTTTATATTATAAAAAGCTACAACAATAAATCAAGAGTACAAAAAGGATGTGTGTCCAGAAAAGAAGAACTACCAAGCAAATCCAAATATTATAGGGACTTGCTCCCATTCTATCCCTGGAAGAATAATCAAATTTCTAATGCCTTCTGGGAATTTGGTCCTTCACCCACACAAAGCAAAGGCGTGTATTAAATGAAGTTGCAACTCATGGTTATATCACATAAAATAATTTGATCTTTTACAAGTCCCAGAAGAGAGATTTCTGGCCGCTAAAATGTGACCAAAATATGATAACTTTTCCAGGTTATGATTGGCTTCACTCCATTTTTTTCCTATTCAACTGCCAGCTCAGAGAACTGGAGTCATTTTTTACATCCGAATGAATATATTGCATGCAAACATATGTTGTCTTTGGGTGGTTATTAACAGTAATCTGTGGCCATGATCAAGCTAATGTGATGTGGTTGCTGAGTTAATGACCATCCAAAACTGTCTCATACTGGGTCAGAACTTAAATTTACCCAGCTGGATGGATTTCAGCTTCCAGCATTTTTAGGAATCACCATGTTGGTTCGGGAAATTCAGGAATTTTAATTCTTAAAATAAAGAGCAGCTTTTTTTAAAAAGAATTATTTATTTGTCAGTGCACAACATAAGTACAATAAGATTGGTTGAGCTCCCTCAGTGCACCCCCCCCAACACAATACAACTCACAGTGAAGACAGAAAATCCCTAACCCAATAAATCATATTAACTAACCCCCAGTCCTATTGCACCAGTGTGAACATGTTACATGTTGTGCCTGCCCTACAACTCCATCGTATTATGTAGTTATGATGTTACTTTGTATTCAGGAGTCTGACAGCCCATAGAAACTGTTTTTCAGCCTGTTGTGGGACTGGCTATGCTTCTATATTTCCTTCCTGACGTAGTAGGGTAATGAAGTGCCATCCAGGGTGTGAGTCGTCCCTCACAATGAGTTCCTGTCATCTGCAATGGGAACAGTTGGTCTATTTTTATTTCATCTATTTTTAATTGGTATAAGTTCTCCAACCAATCAAGTTGTAGTCTTTAACAGCTATGCTTTGACTGGAAGGTTTCAGAAATCAGATGGAAGACTTCATTCGTGGAAGACTTCACGTCTGTATTTTACTATGGCATTTGCCACATGTCCTAATGGGATATGAAACCACAAGTTGTTTTTAAAGCAATAATTAAACCTAGCACGATGGTCCGCAGAAAAATTATTTGCATTTTTGATATTGCACTAAATCCTATTTATCTTTTTAAAAAAATCATATTAGTGGTCCACAGGATTAAAAAATTTTAAGGCCTCCAGAACACCAACCACAATTGCACAACATCAGCTAAATTGAAGCAGGAAGTATAGAAAACCTGGATTGTGCTGCATTCCAATACACATTCCAATACTTCATGAAATATTTCATGTGTATTGCCATGGCACCCAAACACATAACATTGATTGATGTATACGGGTAGTCTTCAAATATAACCACAATTGGGGCCAATTGCTTGTTGCTAAGCAAGGTAGTTGTTAAGTGTATCTCATCCGATGTTAGAACTCTTCTTGCCATGGTTAAGTCATTCATGTGGTCATTAAATGAATCTGGCATCCTCCCCTTTAAGCCAGCTGGGAAGATCATAAATGGTGTTTACAGAACCCAGCAACTCTGGGTTATGTAACCTGCAATTCTCATAAATACAGGCTGGTTGACAATTGCCTGAATTTTAATCATGCAACAGTAGGAATGCTGTGAGGAATGTAAAGGTGAGAACTGGTTGTAAGTCACATTTTTCAGTGCCATTGTAACTTCAAATGGTTGTATGTTGTGGACCACCTATAAAAAAGCCACATTTATGGCGGTCACTCATGCATGTGATTCCATAGATTCAACAACTTTCGTTAGTATAGGAATAAACACAAGCACTCTTCCCAAAAGACTGGATTTGCCCATATAGTCCTTGACTTGCAATCATTTATTTAGTGATAGTTACAATAGCACTGATATGTGACATTGTTCACACTTATGACCACTTCAGCATCCCCATGATCACAGGATCAAAATTTGGATGCTTGGCAACTGGCATGTATTTATGACAGTTGCAGTATCTCGGAGTCATGTGAAAATGTTTTGTGACCTTATTTGCACATTAGGGCTTAATTACCCTAAATGAATTAATAGCACTAATTAACTGAAATTAATATAAGCTCTTACTGCATGCCCAAAGAATGTGTTTGATGAACATTTATTTCTATTTTTTTACAAGTGAAATAGTACACAAATGTATAGCACATTGTACACATTCATTCATTCAGGCCTCATTCATTTATGTAATCATGGTTACCAAATAAAACTGTTTATTACATTTCTAGAGTTATATATTAGTTACTAGACCTGATTTCAATCGACCAACAATCATAAAGGTTCATTAGATGACTCAGATCAATCTACCCCACGAGCTTGTTGGAATATTTAAATCCCCCCCAGCTCCTATTTTTAAAAAAAATGTCCTATAAATGTGGCAAATTAATAATTTTCCAGGTTTATACAAGATGTTAAAACATAATTTTCAAATCATACTTTCACAATGCATTAAAGCCATATTGAGGCTTTGCATGTTGTTTTAATTTAAGCCAGTGAGTCTGATATTTACCTATGGAACAATATACAAGATTCCCTCCCACCCCTTTCAATATTATGCCTTTCTACTGTATGTCAAAAGTTTGTAAGAAAGTACTGTATGTATTTTCAACTTGCTACTAAGAAAGATCAACTTTTGTGAAAAATGTCTGGGAAATAGGGAAGAAACATACCGACAAAGGATTTTGTACATGTAGTCTTAAAACACATGAAACAGATTTCTTCCATTTTAGTCATTTAGTCATTTAGTCACTTTATTTGTATGCCGCCCTTTTCCCTGGGGGGACTCGGGGCGGCTCACAGTTCAAAAAGGGGGGGGGAAGACAAACAATATACAACATAAAGACACTACATCATTTAAGAACTCAACAGTCATGCAATTCAAGTAGGGGTTAGAATCTTTAACCCCGGGACAGCCAGATTTTAACGGCGGCGTGGAAGGTCTGGAGGGTGGTGAGGGTCCGGATCTCCACGGGGAGTTCGTTCCAGAGGGTCGGAGCAGCCACCGAGAAGGCTGTCCTCCGGGTAGTTGCCAGTCTACACTGGCTGGCTGATGGAATTCGGAGGAGGCCTAATCTATGCGATCTTATCGGTCTGGTGGAGGTAATTGGCAGTAGGCAGTCTCTCAAGTACCCAGATCCAATACCATGAAGGGCTTTGTAGGTGACAAGTAGCACCTTGAAGCACACCCGGAGATCAACAGGTAGCCAGTGCAGCTCGCGGAGGATAGGTGTTACGTGGGTGAACCGAGGTTTTTTATAGAGAGATAGTAATAAAAAAGACAGCACCAATTTGCTGTCGTGATTAAGATGCTGATCTAGTTTTAAGCCTCCCTTTTAGGCATGAAAGGCAGCTTTCTTTCAGCCCAACCCAACTCACAAGGTGGTTGTGGGGAAAACATATTGTGCTGATTTGAGTTGACCAAATAAATTCATACAAAGATGGGATAAAAATAAGAACCAGAATAATACAGGGGCTAATTTTGACCACACAAGACCAAGTTGGGAGAACAAATGCATTCAAAATCAGAGTTAAGAAAACAGCACCCTAACAGCAAAAGCAAAGAAGCTGATCACATAATTAGCTGCTGCAGAAGAAGAAAAAAGATCGCACACAGTGATTAGAAACAAATGTCATGACACAATTATGTTGCACAGGCCTATTTGTAGGAAATAAACACTTGCCTGGAAACAAGAATTGGTAGGCCCACAAAACAGACGAAGTAATAGAAAATGAAGAGGTTAAAGCACTCTGGGATTTTACAGTTCAAACAGACAAATACCTGCCACACAACGCTCAAGGCTTAACAACTGGATAAGACAGACAAAACAACTGAGTAGTGTAGGCATCAGAAGAGAAGAGAAAGAACAGGGAAAAAACCACAAAATGCAAACACCTGCAAGCAGAAGTAGACCGACTGGTGCAAAAAAACAAAAGTACTAATAGTAACAGCGGCTTGACATGAACACCCCAGGCATTGACAAAATCATTTGCAATCACTCAATTGTAAAAGGCAGCTTTCTTGGATCAGTTTGCATCCTACCACGACAACTTCAATATTATTAATATCTGCCTATCTCGGGTCCTTGGGAAAGCCTCGCTAGATGGACAAACAATGCCAAATCCGGTGTAAACATCTGGCTGACTCTGCGACCAGCCATCGTAATAACCATGACATAAACTCGTGTTCATTCATACGATATAAAAATACGTACCTACAGTTCCATAAAGCAGCAACTTCCAACTCTTCGTTCTCGCGTGAAATCTGCTCGTGAATAAAAGTTCTCGGGACTGGCGTGTATTGCTTGCAAAAGAGAAACGCTTCCAAAAATCAACCGCGGGGAAACGCACTAATCCGTTTTCATTACATGGGACCAACAACAAGAGCTGCGCGCAGCCCCCAGAGAAAAGCTTCCTGTTTCGTTTAACAAATGAAGAAGTAGCTGTCGTCAGATTTGAAAGCAGCCGGTAACGTGGCCCGGACCAATGATTGGGGCAGGGAAGGCTGAGTTTCATTTCTGGCGCCCGTTACAAACGCGACGATTGCGCTTTTCTCTGCACACGTGGAAGTAGGCGCCCCTGTTGCTCCTCTCTCGCCCGCTTTTGGTTATCCAGGCTAAGCTGAAGATGAATCCGGTCGACAGCCAAAACGTGCGGAGGGTTTGGGGATCAAAATCCCTTAAGGAAAAAGGGACATTGGGTAAGACCGGGTTCCTTTACTTTAAAATCGATTTTGGGGGCTGCCTCCTTAGTCACGAGCTTTGATCTGGTCTACACTGTGCCGGCTGATGCTTTGCTTAATAATATTGAACGGGGCCTTCGTGTTGGAGGAGCCCAGTGGATAACATTAGTATAAATATCAACTGGAAGTGTGTAGAAAGTCCAGTTGGCTCATGAAAAAGCACCTTTGGGTCAACTGGAAGTGTATGTGAGAAGCCTAGCTGATCTTCTCTGCTTAATGCAGGGGCAACGGGATGCAGAGTGGAAGCATCCTCTAACCCTCAGCCCCAACCACCGGACTGCAAATACTGTACTCCTTGCACTTGTAAACGTTTGGAAGATGTGATGCCCATTTTGTGTCCATAGTGCAGAGGTTCCCAAACTTGGCAACTTTAAGACTTGTGGACTTCAACTCCCAGAATTCTTAAAGTTGCCAAATTTGGGGACCTCTGCCATAGTGTATGGATGACCTAGCTAAGAATGAAAGATGCGGTACATTAACTCTGGGTTGGTAACTTTATGGCAGGTTGTAATTTAGCATTTTGGGATGCCTCTAGTTATATAGAGAAATAATGTTTTTAATCATACTACAGTTGTGTTTTTCACTGGAGTGGGTTTGGTATTAATCAGAAGTTTGTGGGATACTGAAACGAAATTCTGAACCTGTGGAAGGAGAGAGAAAGTAGTAAGACCCTATTGGGAGAAAGCTGAACTTCCTATTCTAAATTGATTTCGCCTCTGAGAATTCAACTTCCTTTTATCAGCCTAACCCCCATCCTGTTGGGTATTATTCTGTAAGTCAACTAGAAATCAACTTTTACAGATAACTGAGCAGTCAGCTCCACAAAACAGAGTGGAATATACTTTTCAGTTAGCTTGTGAAGCTATTGGTAAAGGCTCAATTACAAGCAAACTGTTTTGCAATGTTCTGATTTTTAAGACTTCAGAAAATCCAAGAATGAACAAATGAAATCTTAGAGTTTTCATTGTGTTTACCAAATTGGATTTTTATCTTTCCACTGCTTCTTAATAACAACAACCTGTCTCTGCCTAAATTGCATTAGAAAAATTAAACTGAATCAAAACGAAGAATTAAAATAAAGATGTACTGGGGGGCGGGGGAGAGATGTTAAGTAGGTCTGTGGAAGAATTGTTCAGTTTATTTACTCAGAATAAATTCGGTGCTCAGAATTGATAGTTTTTTCCCCACCGGTTCTAATTCACAGAAGTAGTAAAAAAAAACGGGTAAATTCCACAAACCACCCTTGAATGAATCTGAAGGAGAGCCATAACTTCATTTTCAAGGAAGAATAAGATTTTAGATTTTTTAGATTCTAGATAATCCCCTTACTGCTAGCAGAAGAACAAATCACACTATTGGTGCTTTAATCATATGGAGCTTCAAATGGAGCTTCAGAGTGAAAAAGGAAATTATCCTTTGCTGTACTATGCAGATTAGAAAATCAATATGCCTTAAATCAAATGCATAATATCGATGTATATATTTTTTATTGCAGCACTGTTATTGAATATATTCTTGATCAGTTCTTATGTTTCTATGACTGAATATTGCCAGGTCCAAATTTTTATGGTCACACGGGGATTCGTGTGACCTATAGATCAACAGTATCAGATTACAAGTAGTCCTCAACTTACAGCAACAATAATAACCAGAAAATTCATCAAGTAGTGCAGTTTTTAAATGAGGCTCACATAATCACTGCTGTGGTTAAGTGAATCACCTGGTTGTTATGCAAGCTATCATGTGACTGCCACTTGCAACTTCCCACTGGCTTCCCCACTGACGCTTGTTGGAAGCTAGCTGGAAAGGTCATAAATAGTGATCAAGTGACTAGGCTGCTGCATTCGTCTTTAAATGTGAACTGGTTGCCAAGCATCCAGATTATTGATCACATGATTGCAGGGATGATGCAGAAGTCATAAATATGAGGACTGGTCATAAGTCAATTCTCCCAGCGCTGTTGTAATCTTTACACATGGTTGTAAGGCAAGGACTACTTGCGTCATAGATGTCCAACGTCTGTTCCAAAAAGAAAAAAAGTATTTTAGTTGTAGGCTCCTGAACTAACTTTACTTGTACAAATATAGCACCCCTGGCTAATTTAACAGGTTAAGCATTTGTGTGAAGAGAAACAGCAAATTGTGTCTTAGACAAATACATGTTATCTTACTATGTTAGTTAGACATGAGACTTCTTCAGGGAATCCCCAGTAATTCTTATACTAGTCCATGCCATCACTCATGCTTAGCATCTGAAAGGAAGATGCTGCACATGATGTGGGGCAAGAGCAGTGTGCCTCAGCTTTAGGGCTAGTCCCATTTCTATGCAAATATCAGTATTTTTGGTGAGATATAATAGTAGTAGTTTACTTGATCTTTTCCATGATTAGTTGGTGTCACTATTTGATTTACCATCTTACACATTTTACACACAATACTGTGGGCTGTTTTTTCCCCTTTTATCAATTGGTTAAAGTCGGTTGATGCTGATTTACAGTCCTAATAGATTAGTTGCAGCCATTCTGAAAAAATGTCATATTACTAAGTGATAATGGTATTGATTTTTGTTTTCTTCTTGGAATGGAAAATTGAAACTGGAAACAAAAATTATTGCAGGGATGCACCATTTCTTCATGCTGCTCCACAGGTTGTGAAACCTGAGCAAGTAGTATAAGGCATATGAGACACAATATTGAATGTGGCAATCTTGACATAATCTTCCTTCTTCATATCATGAATTATCTGCTATTTATGTCAGAATTAGAAACCGAGAACATGAATGTACTTGTTGACCTGTAAATATGCTTGGAAACCGATACCAGTTTCCAGCCATGAGGGTTGGGAATGATGGGAGTTGTAATCCAAGACTTCTGGAAGATAAAAGCTTAAGGAAAGCTAATTTAGATCCTAGAAATCTCTGAGTACAGAGGGAGGTTGCTGAAGGCTTGACCTTCTTGTGACTTCTAGGCCTACATCAGTGACTCGAGTGAGGCAATGATTACATCTTCCAAAGCTCACCTAATCAAAGAAGGAAATTGGTGTCCTTATAAGGTAAAAGTAAAATTTGAACACTCCCCTATTTAGCTCAAAACCTCTGTTTCCTCTAGCTATCTTCCTCTTTTCAGTCTGTGCTTAAATTAGGGCTCTTAGATCTAGGCAGATATCTCAGTAGTCACCAGATGGCAGCAAGCAAAGTTTTCTTTCTCTCTTTACTGTCCTCTAGTGGTTGCCCATATTTTTATAGCTCAAGTCCTTATTAGCAAGCAGGAGTGATTAGCAAGGCTCAGGCAACACTAAGTAATGCAATTCTTTTTGAAAACCATCTTTTACATCTATCATTGCAAGAATTTTCTCGAAGTGACTGGCCTTTTTTACCGGGTTTCAGTACATACTGCAGAAATCAGTATACAACGTTTTTAAAGGCAAATAAAATTAGGATTATGAACTGCTATCTGGTGCCAGTCAAGGTGTGCTAGGAAAAGTACTAACAATGTTCATAATTGACAATTTCATCATGTACTATTTCTCTTTTTATCCAACTCACTGCTACAGTCCTTTAAGAAGCTTTTGCTGGTGTAAGTTTCTTTTCTTAGTGATGGAAATACTTGTCTGAATCCATTCAGCAACTTTATCAGGATCTTTTCTTCCCAGTGTTCTGGTATAATACATTCCCTTTCCTAAATCTTAGTTGTTTTTGTGTCAATGG
The DNA here is from genome assembly GCF_051295495.1 of Thamnophis sirtalis. Classification (NCBI taxonomy): domain Eukaryota; kingdom Metazoa; phylum Chordata; class Lepidosauria; order Squamata; family Natricidae; genus Thamnophis; species Thamnophis sirtalis. The sequence continues at coordinate 37,832,666 of NW_028261386.1, read as the reverse complement.
GGTTATTGTTTAATATTACCGTGTTTTTCAGACTATAAGACGCACCAGAGTATGAGATGCACCAAGATTTTGAAGAGGTAAATTAAAAAAAAAAGTTTTTGTACCTTTGCATGCCTCGCTTTTTGCAAAATACAGAACAAAACAAAACACAGCGCATGGGTAGACTTTGGGAGGCTTGTAGAATGCTGCTGGGGGCTGGAGGGGAGGGGAAAACAAGCAAAAAATGGCCTCTTTTTCGCTCATTTTTGCCCTCCCCAGCCCCCAGGAGCACTTTGCAAGCTTCCCAAACCCTCTGCACATCCATTTTTGCAAAAAACGGGATGCACGGGGGTGGAGTTTCAAAAGGCCAAAAAGTGCTATATTCAGGGTATGACACACCCAGATTTTCACCCTCTTTTTATGGGGGGAAAAAGTGTGATATATTACTCTGAAATATACACTAGCTTTTCTAATGGTACAGTCTCTATTAGATTATCAAGAGAAGAGATAACAGCTAGAATAAGAAGGAATCTGTGACAGCCAAGGCCATTACCTAAGGATCACAAAAATACAATGTGTATGTGTACAGTACTTTAATTATCAAGGTAAGCAATTTGATGATAAATATGAGATTTTTAATGTCTAATTTTCCAGAGCTTATGGACAACCCTCAGCCTTCATGCAGTTCCTGAAAGTACAACTGAATAGGGTAAGGCCATTCCCCCCCCCCCAGTTTGGGGGCACTGTTTATGTTAATTGAGGGGAATTTAAGGGGCAAAATTAAGTGCCATAAGCTTTCAAGAGTGAAAATTCCATCTCTTAAGTAAAAGAATTTCAAAACCTTACAAAAATGTTTTAAATATATTTTTAAGGCAGAGTTCCCCAATGTTTCCAGCTTTTCAGACTGGTGGGGAAGAAAGAGGATGGTTCCTTGTGCCGCTTGCTTTATTTGTACAAGCAGCGTGTACACATGCCTGCTGCTCACATAAATGAAGTGCATACATGCACTCACCCATTGCTTGTGGAAGTGAGAATGTGTGTGTACTTGCTTGCTGGCCATTTCTGTGGCCCGGTTGCAAACCTCTCATAGCCCACAAGTTGAGGACCCCTGTTTTAAGGATCCAAAGGAGCCTGCATAAATTTTGCAGTCTAAAATCTCATAATCACCAAGAATGCCTTTTTTATTTTTCTGGATATGCCTGTGATAATCGTGACACAACAACCAGACTCTCTCTGGCTGTTGACTGGCAAACCAAAGTGTGACCCCAGTTGAAAACCTGTTGCCCACCCCTGTAAGTAGAGTTGTGCTGAATCTGTTGCTAGTTTTATAAACAGAAAATTATTTCTAAATAATACGGGCATGGTGACATATTTTAGTGGATGATTTTACACAGAAGTATGGCTATGATGTTTTTTTTATTGTGCCAGGGTTGAGAAACACTGCTGTAACCATTGTTCCTGTAGAATCTGCCAGATATACTTTCAGCTGTGCCACCAGTTGTAATTGCTCATCCCAAACACAAACAGAATCTGACCTATGCACGTTTATTTCAACAGTGCATAGCCCACCAGATTTTAAGCATCAATATGCTTAATATCAATATCAGGATTTGCTTGTTAATTAAAATACATCTGATTAATTTAGACTGCTTAGTCAAAGAATCCAAATCAAAGCTACTTCTTATATGTCTCCTAGTTTTCACCAGAAGCATCAGACTTGTTGTCCTCCATGTCTTCTTTCTTCACCTCATGACTGAAGATGATGAGGATAATAATAGTTGAATGAATTAAATAGTGAGTTACTGTGCTACATGTTTTGGAGGAAGACACCCCCCCCCCCAATTTTAAAAATTCTTGTGTCGGTATCTTCTCTTTAGCTATGAGAGCAAACCAATGTTGGGTGGGCTGGAGCAGAATTATGAATCACATTATCCAGGGCAAACAATAAACAGAATAATTTCTTTTTGTTGTATCAGCAAGTAAGAGATTCCTCATTCTAACTAGCTCCTTTATCCCTCAGCAAAAGAAGCCCAAAAGATATTTCTTTGTGATGTATTCAGGAGCATATGCCTGAACTGTGATGTATTCAGGAGCACATGCCTGAACTGTGTTTTTGTGAGGTTTCTCTAAACATACTATATATGTTCGGGAGGAAATGGATTTTCCTTATGGCAGCCTTCCAGAAGCTACTAAATTTCAATAGTGTGGGATCCTATAATAGGTTCACGCTCTGGGGCATAATATTGCGTGAGACTATTTTAGGATGTCACTGAATCCTGTCTTATTTTACTTTTCCACATGAATTTACATTTGGGAGGAATTTTGCATATGCTTTGAATGAACATCAGGTTGCCTTTCATCTGGTAAATAAAGTCTAACATGGAAAAATCTTGCCTAAATTATTTTATAGTCATCTAAAATTCTTTCAGGCCCTGAAATGTCCTACTGATCTTTTTCCTGAGGGAGAAAAATGCAGTTAATTTTAATATTATGGAATGCTCATAGTAAAGCAGCAAAATCTCATCAAATAAAGCCAATTTGCTAAGTCATTTGCACAATTTCCTGAGATAAGAAATCCTGTGCTGTATTTACTCTACATAGCAACTATATTTATCAGTGATAAGCCAGGATTCTGATTAATTGTGAATTAGAAGCAACCAGTTTGATCCCCATTTTATGCAGGCAGATAAAACTAATCAGATTGTGGTGCCTTTCATAAAGTTTTGGTATTTTGTCCTTGAACAAATCAGGATCAGCCTATAACAAGAGCTTTAGAAACAATAAGCCTGAAAATGTTGCTTCCTGTCACATTCTGCTTGATAATAAGCAAGGATAAGTCAAGAATCCGATTTTATTATGGTTGAACACAGCTGTTTAAAAGAATATTTTGGAATATCTCATGATTGTTGACTATGAAATTCAAGTCAAAGAAAAGAGTATTATATCTTTTAAATCCTTGCTAAAAAAATAATTAATCATAGGCATACATTCTTTCATCATGAAAATACCAAACAAAAATGAAACCTTGGATTTATATAAATGACTGCATTGTATTATAGTGATTATTTTTGACAGTTAAACAGCAGTTAATATATCAGTTAATTTCATGCTCGTTCCTAATTTGGTCATTTGTAAACTAGGGTGTGGGTTTAATGCCTTTCTATGTATTAGTGATAGCATTTTAGAGTAATTTAAAAAAGATGAATCAAGATGAATCATTATGATATTTGTAGCCACACATTAGTTCTTACTGTCTACTTGAGAGATCTACCAGTAATTCTGTCACTAAAGAATAATGTTATCATATGTACTTATCAACAAACTGTTGCCCAAACTGATTATATTTTTATAACCAAAACTTTGTGTAGGCGAATATAAGACATTATTTTAAAAATTATAATCTGCTTGTAGATTCAGATGTTTTTAGCACTTTCAAAATATGAGAAAACTTTTTGTTACATCATTTTAATGTTCTAGTCCAGTGTTTTTCAAACTTGGCAACTTTAATATAATCAAATGGTGGCCTCCCTCAGTAACCAAGAAAGAAACCACTCAACTCCATTTTGCAGAATTAAGAGTACTTTTACTGGTCATGAGTAGATAGCAGCTAGGCAAAGCAAGATCTGAGGCAAAAGCGCGCATAATCATAGATATCAATATGTGACCCAACCCCCTCCCCTTGGTAACTCCATCCAATAGTCCAATCCGTACACCCCACAGGTGTCATGTGGGAGACATCTTCAAAAAGCATCATCAGGCTGGTATGCCGGACAGTTGGCCTTGGTGGCAAATCCTCTATCTGCAACATTCGCAGTAGATGGTGAGAACAACTCCCTTTTTACAGTCACTCCTACACTGAATACTCCCCCATCCAAATACCATGCCCCCCCCCCCCATTTCAATGGCAGCCGAAAGCAAGCAGCAAAACAGAGGCTGACTGTTGTAGCCTAAGGAATGTTAATTCCTTTTTCCAAGAAAAAAAAAAGGATTATGTCTTCTTGCAGAATGTCTGGTTGTTATAAGAGGAGCAGCCTATTATATGTTTTTGTAGTTTTATACAGATAGTCCTTGTCTTAAGATCACAACTGAGCCCAAATTTTCTGTTGCTAAGTGAGACATTTGTTAAGTGAGTTTTGCCCCATTTTACGACTTTGCTTGCCACAGTTCTTACGTGAATCACTGCAGATGTTAAGTTAGTAACATGGTTGTTAAGTGAATCTGGCTTTTTCCCATTGACTTTGTTTGTCAGAAAGTCACGAAAGGTGATCATGTGACCCCGGGATACTGCAACCATCATAAATATGAGTCAGTTGCCAAACACCTGAATTTTGATCCCATGACAGTGGGAACTCTGCATTGGTTGTAAGTGTGAAAAATGATAAGTCACTTTCTCAGTGCCATTATAAATTTGGTCACTAAATGAACTGTTGGAAGTCTACGACTAACGGTATTATTGGATACCATATTTTACCCTTTCAGATTTTTTTGTTTGAGTGTGACCTTTATTTTTTCTTGCCACCTAACTCTGCAATGTTTTTCAATCTCTTCAGCACTTGGCGCCATCTAGTGGAGACAGCTAAGATTACTGTACTGTTTTAAGATGAGGGGGAAATGTGGCTAAAGAGGCTGAAAAGTGTAACTTTTTAATAGAATCTGTTCTATTAATGAACATCATCAGCAACCCACATCAATCCACTAGGCTGCAAGATGAAGACCTCTTCATAAAAGTTTATGAACTGTAATTTACCATGCTGGTCCGTTCTGTGTTGGTAGAGAAATGTTTTTCAATTTCTTGGGCTAAGGCTGAGTCAGAGTGAGTGGCCTAAAGTCCAGCTGGCATACTGTACAAAGGCCAATTTTTTTTTAAAAAAAAAGTCTCTTCTAAGTTCTACTAGATAAAACTCTAAGAATCAGTGCTGAAGTACATACTTCATTTTGCTTTCTTTTTTAGTAAAATAATATATGTGTGGGTGTGGGTGTGGGTGTTATTACAGACTTTTGTCTTGTTTCAAAAGTCCTTTCAGTAAAGGCAATAAGGGTGACAGAAAGGCTCTCTCCAAATTATAATTTATATCTCCCTAAAACTAATTTCCCCTCTCCCCTTCCCTTTTTATGATCCTTTAAATCCCTTTATTCAGGCCATAGTTGGGACGATATTTTCTCTTTGCGCCGCTACCTAGGATTGAACTCTCAACCTTCCAAGTGGGAGGTAAGCATCTTCACCTCTAGGCCACTGCCTAAAACTACTTTACAGTTATTAAAATCTATGCCCTAGTTTACCAGCTCAGGTTTAAGAATATAGCCCCATGTTCAAAGATAAGAGCATTTTAACTAGGGCTTGTAAGATTGGAAAGCTTTTTCTAAGGTACTGGTTGATGTAGTGGCAGGTTAAGTCTTTTTCTTTTTTTTTTGAGCTTCCAAAGAAGATCAGCTTTATTGTTTTTTAAAGACGTTTTGCAACTTCTAAGAGCAGTGTTTTGCTTTCTCTACTTTTCAAGTTAAAATACTGCTCTTAAATGGAGGCTAAAACATGAAGAACAGTTGCAGGAATTGGGTGTGTCTAGTTTAATGAAAAGAAGGACTAGGTGTTCTGTCCCAAGTCTCTACAATATATACGGATGCTGACTTGGCTGTCTGCCACAACTAAAGAGGGAGATAAGCAACCCCTTGGCTGGGAGCCCAGAAAGCTATCTCTAGGCTTGAACTCACAAAATTCTCCCAATCTTTCTCTATGGCTGGATCAGTAAATTGTTGTTTCCTGCAAAATTCCCATCCCGTCGCTCTACCTATAAGCTCTCTGGGAGGAGCCAATCAGTAGCCACCTGTTCCTATTTCCTTCTGTGACCCTGTGAGCCCTTCATGGTATTGGACCTGGGTACTTGAGAGACCGCCTGCTGCCAATTACCTCCACCAGACCGATTAGATCCCACAGATTAGGCCTCCTCCGAATTCCATCCGCCGGCCAGTGTCGACTGGCGACTACCCGGAGGAGAGCCTTCTCTGTGGCTGCTCAAACCCTCTGGAACGAACTCCCCGTGGAGATTCGCACCCTCACCACCCTCCAGGCCTTCCGCAAAGCCCTTAAAACCTGGCTGTTCCGACAGGCCTGGGGCTAAAGAACCGTTGCCCCCGCCTCGAATGGTATGATTGTTGTGTGTTTTTAAATCATGTATTGTTTTTGTGTTGTGTTAATTTGTCTGTATCCCCCCTTCCCTGGTTTGAGTTGTGAGCCGCCCTGAGTCCCCCTTCGGGGGAAAAGGGCGGCATATAAATGAAATAAACATAAACATTCAACATTTTTCCAAAGCTGCTCCATCCTCCTCACAGTCTTACACATATGTAGATCAGGGACAGCCTCCCTCTGTTCTTCCTCACTGCTCCTGACTCAGACGCCACCTGGTGGCCAACAGGCCTCTCTAGTCCAGTGGTTCCCAAACGTTTTCAGTCCACCGCCCCCTTGGTGCTACAATCTGATCCTCAGTGCCCCCCCCCCAGTGGTGGAATTCAATTTTTTTTACTACTGGTTCTGTGGGCGTGGCTTGGTGGGTGTGGCTGGGGGGGTCATGTCACTGGGCAGTTTGCACGACGGAAGAAAGGTAGTAACAGTAAAATTCAAAACTATAACAATTAATTGTACATTTATTCAAAATCCAATTTAAAAACCTTTTTAGTTAATGTTAATTCAACAAAATTGTTGAACATGATCCAGTGATACCTGGTTTTCAAAGTCTGATAGTCATTTATCAGTAACTAGTAACTTAGTAAACTAAGTAAAATTTAGTAACTACTTCACTGTTCAGTAAATTCTTAATGTGATGAATGGGCTTGATGAAGTGATACCAGTTTCCCAATGTCTGGTTTTAAGTCACTTACAAGAGTGCAATGTTTCCCAAACTTGGCAACTTGAAGATGTCTGGACTTCAACTCCCAGAATTCCCCAGCCAGGGAATACTGGCTGGGGAATTCTGGGAGTTGAAGTCCAGACATCTTCAAGTTGCCAAGGTTGAGAGACACTGCTCTAAAAACATTAGAACTGTTTTCCTCTCCTCTCCTATTACGGTATCAGAGGAGCCTTTTTGGTGACATTAACTCCTGGCTATAGTTTCCAGTAGTTTTGGGTGATGGTTTCTCTTAAAAGACACTTAAAAAGAGCGGCCTGTTTCCTACCAGTTTGCCCCTGGAGTTCATGCAAACCTTGCTTCGTTGTTGCCCACGTCGAAATTCCCTTTGGCCATTGCCCCGCTGCCCCCTTCCCAGCCAAGGAACACCACCCACCACCCCCTTTTTTGTGTCACCAGAGGATTTTAGTTGCCACATGCACATATGGGGATCCCCAGTCCCGGGATCACCCTTCGCATGCCCGCAGAAAAGAGGGCTCCCTGCCTGTGGAATGCGGTACTGCTGTCCTTGGTGCACAGTGCGTGGATCGACGGAGCGCGCATCGACTGACTGGCTACCCTGATGAATGCGTGGTATGCAAGAGGCCAGAAGCAACCATTCGACAGGGCGGGTATTGGGGAGGATGGGAGCGGCCCATGTCTGCGGCGGGCTCAGGGAGCATGCGTGTTCCGAGCCGTGGCGCTCGGTTCGGAGAACGGGGGAATGCCCTGAGCGGCGTGTTCCTATCCACCGCATGGGAGTGGCTCGGTGTCTTCCGATTTAGTTGTTTCGACTCCCCCCGCTCTGCTTGGTTTCTCTCTCTCTTTCTCTCTCTCTGTCTCTCTGTCTCTGTCTCTCTTTCTCTTTTGCTGGGCGGTGATTGAGGCTGCTGGTAGTTAGGATCGATTGTGCTGTTACTTAAGTCGCCGTCGCGGGCAGTAGTGAGAAGCAGCAGTGGTAGTATTGAGTAGATCAACAAAGAAGGAGCATTTATGGCAGGCTGGCCAGCTGAAGCTTTAGGCTCAGCACGGCTCCTTCTGTGCCGCCTGCTGCCCTCACCCATGCCTCTTAGCACCCCCCTGCTGCCCCCCTTGCCTCTTAGCACCCCCCTAAGTCATCCCATCATCCCCAGGGGGTGGTACCGCCCACTTTGGGAACCACTGCTCTAGTCCCTGCTCTGACTCCAAACACCCCCCAGAATCTTCCTCAGCCACCAGGGCAGTCCCATAGTGTTCATCCCTGTCAGATTCCACCAACAGCTCAGTTGGCTGCTGTTGGGCCACAATACTAGGGGAGACATGATAGCAGTGTTCTAGTATCTCAAGGGTTGCCACAAAGAAGAGGGAGTCAAGCTCTTCTCCAAAGCACATGAGGGTAGAACAAGAAGCAATGAGTGGAAACTAATCAAGGAGAGAAGCAACTTAGAACTGAGGAGAAATTTCCTGACAGTTAGAACAATTAATCAGTGGAACAACTTGCCTCCAGAAGTTATGAATGCTCCAACACTGGATGCTATTAAGATGATGTTGGATAACTATTTGTCTGAAGTGGTGTAAGCAGAGGGTTGGACTAGAAGGCCTCCAAGGTCCCTTCCAACTCTGTTATTCTATTCTATATTTTATTTATTTATTTATTTAAAGTTTCTTAGGGATTGAAAAGTATGATACTAAAATACAGATGACATTTGTACACAAATAGAAGATAAATTTGTTTTGAATGACTCAGCATTTAGTTCCTTACTATTGCGAGTTTTAACTCACTCAAACTTCCCTTTACTGTTTGATGTGAAAGAGGAAGAGATTAGCAGACTCTTGCTGGCCACAGATTCCCATTATGTTGAAATTTGGGGAACTGTGTATTGTTTTAACTTATTAAACAAATCAGAATTGAACCACATGTTTTATGATTCTGAGTTCACCAACCAACCACATTTTTTTTTGTTTAGATGTATAGTATAAAGCAGAAGTTTATCATCAGACTCAGAAACACATTGGCTGGTATCCAAAGGAAGGAAAGAGGGATGGAGAAGTTTTTAGACTCACCAGCACTCGTATACCGAATGGGAAACCATGGTTTCTCAGGAGTGCCAAACCAGACCACTAAGTATCACATTTGGAAAATACTTCTAATTTCTGGTATTCTTCCTACTCACATTACGCTGTAATCAGAGAGTCATAGCTATCAGGCATTCTCTCCCATTATTTGTCTTAACATTACCTATAATAAACCAGAAATAAAAATGTATGATCATCCAAATAGTTCATAATCAAAACTCAATAGAATGTAATAGTTTGAATGCCTCCTGTTAGATATTAGAACAGTATTTTATGGCTTAGAGTTGTCTACTTGCAAGGGGGTGAACCAGAGTAATACAGCAGTTGCATTTTTAAGCAGTAGATGGCAATAGCAATACACTATTCTTGGAATGGATGATTGTGTTCTGGAGTTTTTTTTTTTTTAATGTTTTCCTTGAACAAGGAAGGTTGATATTTTTAAGACCAAAACAGAATCACATTTTCTCTCTCTCTCTCCTCTCAACACTCGTGCGCACACACACACATACACACATATATACAGAGAAAACCATATCACATGATATGTCTGTAAACAGAGAGGCCAAAGAGCAGCTGCAACTTCTGATCAGAACCACAGAACAGTTACCAAAAGGTCTTCTGAGGACATTATTTTTTTTTTTAAAAAAATCAACATAATAAAAACTTTCCTCTGGAGCTCTAATTTTAAGAGCCTTGCAGTCAAACCTCCGTGATTCATGTAAACAGAAGTGGTGCAACTGCTGAATAATCCTGATAGGGCCTTTCTGTAAATATTTAATCTCAGTCAGACTTCCACTGAGCCAATGGGTGTTTGGTATCGAGGCAGCAACAGTCTTAAGAGAAAGACACAAGAACTAGGAAAGAAGTATTTCTGTTGTGTATATCTTTTGAGTTCTTACTTTTAATATGTTAAAAATTATTTTGGACCTTGAAAGAGTTTTAATAGATGTAGGTTTGACTTTTTTCATTACAAGCTACCCCAAGAAACTCTTACAGGGATGGCACTTTAGAAGCCTTATATAAAGAAAATGAAGTAAAACACAAATAGGACTATGAATTAAGACATCATAGTCCTTTAAATGCCGCTTTAAATATCTGTATTTCACATTTCATTATATGAATCTTCACCCACAAATAAATTGGGGCAAAAGGAGAGCTTTGAGAAAAGATGAAGTAATAGGGTTACAACATCCAATTAGGTTTAAGTGTGGGACAATATCTCTGAACACAAATGAAACTAAATATTTGGTCTCATGCTAATTATGTTTGTCACAGGGGTGGGTTGCTGCTGGTTTGCTTTGCCTGTGCATGCGCCAAACACGCTGTGAGCATGTAAAGTTGATTGCAAACTGTTTTGCGCATGCGCAGAACATGAAAAAAATATAAAAAACAAGCTGGCAATGGCAGCGGTGACTGGGAACCGGTTCGGGGGCATGGCCAGCCTGCCATCCCTACTGGTTCGACGACCCAGTCCCAATTTCTACTACTGGTTCACCCGAACCGGTAGCAACCCACCTCTGGTGTGGCAGGAATAAATTCTTATTTCTAAAGTAACCCCATTATTCTAGTAAGAGTCCAATCAACCTGATTAATTTATGGCAGCATGAATGCTCCCATAAATACCTTTAGTCACTTTTGAAGTTCTTATAAAAAGACTTGAAGAACAATATGTTTCCTTGGTATTTGCAGACTGTAAATTACACTTGCTTATTTAATCAATTCACTTGTAAACTTGTAGATTACATAATTTTCATTGCCTCTAGTAGTAGGTACTATTTTATTAAATAGCTCTCACATCACAAAGAAAACAAGGTTCTACTTTTACACATAAGAACAGTTTCGTGGAACCTTGAAGAGTTTCATTGATCTCTGTAAAGTTTAGCCAGCTTGCTGGGCAAGGCTTGTATGGAAATACCAGATAAGTCCAATTTCCAAAGACAGAATAAATCAGCTTGTTGCTGTTGTAATATAATTGTTATAATATCATCATTGCTTGACAATCAAGCAGTTTTTATTCTCTGGCCCTGTCCTCTACAAGGCATTGGATTCTGGAAGCACATGATCAAAGTTATTAGGTCAGAAGTTGTCATTTGAGGAATGTAGATCCTCCTTTATTTTCTCTATGACAAAAGGGCCCTTGTATTTGTAAAGCACATCATTACATTACTTAGTCCTTTCCATTGTTCAACCCACAGCTATATATTAGCCTGGTGACTGTATTCAAACTGTGTCTGGAAGATGGGATTAATATTATTGGATTTTAACAATGAGTTTGGGTACAGAAGAATTTTGCTTTCACTTTTTCAGCCATTCTGTCCGTCATTCGGTCTTGTTTTTAGGCACAGTGGAGTGATTGACTGACTAAACATCTATTTTCCAGTTAAAGATGTTGTAAGAATTGGGCTACTTTGTATCAATCCATTCTATGTCATAGTTGATAAGGAAATGACTATAATTCAGAACTCGATTATAGAAAACCAATTTATTGAAATAGTTTACAGTTTTACATGCAAACCTATGCTTGTCTCGTAAAAAGTAAACCCTGCTAAATTCAGTGGGTTTTATTTCCAGGTAAATGTTTTATAACTGCAACCTATGTTACCACAAAATGGTTTAGTTGCTGGGAAAGCCAGTTACCTATAGAGAAGCATTAACTATCAGATCTTATATAGTAACCACAGAGAAGATGCCCATAAGTGCCAATGTATTAATAACTCCTAAGTGGTGTCTGAAACCCTCAAAGATGATGGGCTGAAATCTTGAATATATCATGAGATTTATTTATTTATTTATTTATTTGTCTTGGAAGATCAAATGACAAATGTATTGGCATCTGTGAAGGGGGAATAAATAAAAGGGAAAATGGCTGTGATTGAAGCCTGACACCTTTTTCATATATTTTTCATGTGTGTTTAAACCATGAAACTCAGTTGGATGACCTTGGGACAGTCACCACTTCTCAATCCAACTCTCCTCATAGGGTTATTGTTTTGGGGAAAATAGGAGGAAGAACGTGTATTGTATATGTTCACCCCCCCCTTGAGTTATTTGTAAAATATAAAATTAAATAGAATTACATAAATAGATAAATAAATGAGTGGTCTTTGATTATATGGCCATCCTAACTTTTGATTTCTTCCTCAATTACCATGGACATATTGCCTGAAAAAATCCTGGCAAAGTGAGGTTGAAATTTAAACCTGAAGTGAAAGTAAACTGTAAAATAAAAAGATGATTCCCACAAAAGAAAGAATAGACAAGGCACATATTGCAACTTAACTCTGCCCACTGCCAGGAATTCGATCCTGACTGGGCTAATGGTTGACTCAGTCTTTCATCCTTCCAAGGTTGGTAAAATGAGGACCCAGATTGTTGGAGGCAATATGCTGACATTTGTAAACCACTCAGCAAGTTCTGTAAAGCACCATGGGGTGGTATATAAGTCTAAGTACTATTACTATACGTAAATAGAGATAAAATTGCATCTTTATATGATATGAAAGAGGTAAGATTACTATGTAAATAGCTCCTCCCAAGCAGTAACTGTATTCTGTTGATTTAATACTTTATCTTCAAAGTCATCCACAGCTGTATTATTTCATATATTTACACACACATAACAATAGCAATAGTAGTTAAACTTATTTACTGCCCCATAATACTTTATAGCACTCTCTGGGCAGTTTACCACTTCAGCATATTGTCCCCAACAATCTGGATCCTCATTTTACCAACCTAGGAAGGATGAAAAGCTGAATAAACTTTGAGCCTGTCAGAATCGGACTGCAGTACTACATTTAATACTGCACCCCCAGGGCTAATCAAAATTACAACTTAAGTTAGAGTGTGTGTATATTACATGAAAAAGTGTAGAACAATCTTCCTATGTTGGGTAGGGGATGGCTGGGGAACTACGGGAATTGCAGTCTATTTTACCTGGAGACACTAAATCTGGAAAGACTTGAGTTAAACAATGATTGTCTAATTTTCTTTTGACAGGCAAATCTAAAAACTTATTTGCAATGGAAAAATACTGATTTATAGGTAATATGATATGGCATGAAATGCATATCTCCCTCAGAATATGTGAAGTCTGTGGTAGCTGTTTCGTGTAACAGGACTTTTAGTTATTGGGAGGCCTAACCATTCAGAATTGTTTTACAAGGGAGTTTCTAATTATGATACACAAACACACAAACCAACAAACAAACAAACAAACATGGTGTTGGACTAGAAGTAGGAAGACAAAACCTTTCCCACAGAAGTTCTCAAGGTGACTGAAGGCCGACTTGCCTTATAAGATTATTGAGAGGAAGGAAATGCTACGGACAGGATAAATGTTAAAGAAATGTAATATTGCAGTGAGACATTTGTCTAATTTATCTGACTGTTTTGTTCATCTTATAATGTATTTTATGTTTAACATTCTAGTCTTTGAAATGTTCCAGGATACTTTGTTGATTTTTATTCCCAGAAAGATAAGACTATTTTGATATCTTCTTTTTCTGTTCAGAATTTAGGAAGATTCTTTCTTTTACTGGATTATCATAGCAAACAAATTTAGATTTTTAAAAAAATATTTTGAAGAATTACTTTCTTTAGGAGTGGAATATTAACTTGTCGATAAATATGCATGACGTTATACATTTAGCACATATGTTGATGTTATAGAGGTCATTCCGAATGATGAATGCATGTTGCTTATTATTTTTACTATATGTGTCTACGTCATTGTTTTGTATTCCCCCTCCCTGATTTTATGTGAGCCGCCCTGAGTCCCCTCAGGGAAAAGGGCGGCCTACAAATGTTAATAAATCTCTCTAAAAAAATCTCTCTCATTCCAGTAAGCTATCTAAAATGATCTCCACCTTTTTTAAGAAAAAAAAAGTCAGTTTTTTTTAAAAAATATTATTATCTGCTTAACAAGTTCCTAATGAATTTCACTGAAGGATTGAGATGGATCTGAGTAATGGTTGAATTTGGTTAAAAACAGGGAATCACTTTTCTTTCATCTCAGAAGGCTTAGTGAATGCATGCAGTGTGATGTCTGCCACTTCCTCCTCATTTTTCTAAAGAATTACTAAAGGTAGCTTGAAATAGTTTTAGGCAAAGCACTTTTGCTTTATTTTTCTGTCCCTTAAATATATTTACTAATAGGACTGGGGAAGAATTCTGGAGAATGCAGATGTTTGCAGCATTTTGATGCAATGGCTAGAGACCAGGAGTGAGACCTCCCTTAAGCATAAAAACTATCTAGAGCTAGTTATCTTCCTCATCCCAACCTACATACTAGGGCAGCGACGGCGAACCTTTTTTGGCTTGCGTGCCATAAGTGGGGTGAGTGCAGGGGGGGGGTTGTGTGCAGGCATGCAGCACCCATAATTCATTGTGCGACACACACCCCAGTGCGCATGCACGCATGACAGGCGCTGCCCCCATTTTTTGCATGCTTTTTTCACCCTCCCCAGGCTCTAGAGGCTTTATAGGAGCCTGGGGAGGGCGAAAACAGCCCCCCCCCAAGGCCCTCCGGAGGCTTCAGGAACTTCCAAGAGCCAAGGTGGCGCAGTGGTTAAATGCAGCACTGCAGGCTACTGCTAGATCAGCAGGTCAGCGGTTCAAATCTCACCGGCTCAGGGTTGACTCAGCCTTCCATCCTTCCGAGGTGGGTAAAATGAGGACCCAGATTGTTGGGGGCAATATGCTGACTCTCTGTAAACCGCTTAGAGAGGCCTGAAAGGCCTATGAAGCGGTATATAAGTCTACTGCTATTGCTATTGCTATTGCTTCCCTGAAGCCTCCGGAATGCAAAAAACTGGCCAACCAGAAGTTCGGGAACGGACTTCCGGTTTGCTCATAGGGCTGGTTTAAGCCCTCCAAAGTGTTCAGGGGCCTTCTGGAGACTTCCCTGAAGGCTCCGGAGGACGAAAAACGTAGGGTTGTTTTTAGTCCTCCAGAGCCTCCAGGAACCTTCAGGAGGCTTCCCTGAAGGCTCCAGAGGATTAAAAACAGCCCTACGAACAAACTTGAGACTTTCGGTTTGTCTGTTGGGTCGTTTTTCGTCCTCCGGAGCCTTCAGGGAAGCCTCCTGAAGGTCCCTGGAGGCTCTGGAGGACTAAAAACGACTCTATATTTTTTGTCCTCTGGAGTCTTCAGAGAAAGTCCATTCCCGAACTTCCGGTTTGCCCATAGAGTCGGTTTTTTGCGCTTCGGAGGCTTCAGGGAAGCTCCTGAAGCCTCCGGGAGGGCCTTTTGGGGGCATGGGGAGGCTGTTTTTGCCCTCCCCAGGCTCCTATAAAGCCTCTGAAGCCTGGGGAGGGCGAAAAATGGCTTTAAAAAAGGCTGAACTCAGCTGGCCAGCGCGGTCATGTGCACTGGCTAGCTGAGAGGGCAACACCTCGCGTGCCCTGACAAATGGCTCCACGTGCCACAGGTTCACCATCCTAGTACTAGGGTAGGGAAAATAGCAGGTGGGAATTTTCGGTATGTATACCATGTTGAAATGAACAAACAAAAGTGGGATATAAATAAATAAACAAAATAAGAAAGCTTTGGGTTGGCCCAATAACAATACTTTGCTAATTAGGGAAGAATACTTAGTCTAGGTACCTTTCCCAATGTTTTTAATTTGGTTACATTTTTATCCATTTTGGTGGCAGTTTTTGGAATGATGTCTAAAATGTTCCCAGTCCTGCTTAACTACCAGCAGTGTCAAGCAACTAGCTTCATGCAGTCTTGCTTCTTATCCCTTGATGATCTTAGTGCATGGGGGTCACTATGCCTTCCAAGCCAGGGATTAAACTCCACCAACCTTGAATGAGTAGAGAAACATGATCTCTATAAAAACAAAGGCTCCCCCCCCCATTTCATCCCATTTGCTTCTCCTTACAATGAGAACTGTTGGTTTCTATGTTCAGTTACTCTTTTCTCTCTCTCTCTTCCCTCCTCCCTTTGACAGGCCTGTTATAACCATCCAGAGCCTCTTATCTGCCAACAGCAGTCAAAAGGCTGAATAAGACGGAGCTTATCTAGAGAGTGAGGCCTTATCTCCAGTGTGTCTGGGAGCTGACAGTCTCCTGTGTTTACAGTCAGAGGAAATAATTTTCTCAGAAGACAGCAGGGATTCTGCTGCAGATCTTGGTCCTTCTTGGCAACTTAGCAGCAGTGCTTTAAGTAGAGAAGTCAGTGGGCTTTTGACACCATCTTCAAGTGTCATGAAAGACAAGTTACTTCAATCTGGGGATGGGTGTGCAATAGAGTTCCATTCTTTTTCTTGTTCTGTATTTCAATAAATATATATACATTCACAGGAGATATGTAGTTACATAGTATGTACATACTTTTTCTTGCAAGCTGTATATTCATACATGGGTGGACAGACAGACAGACAGACAGACAGACAGACAGACAGACAGATGATCGCAGCAGATTAAGTTACTTATCAATTTATTTATTTATTTATTTATTATTTATTAATTAGACTTATATACCGCTTCATAGGGCTTTCAGCCCTCTCTAAGTGGTTTACAGATTTTTTAGCAAATTGACTCAGCAACTTGCCCCCACAGTCTGGGTCCTCATTTCACCCCCCTCGGAAGGATGGAAGGCTGAGTCGACCTTGAGCCGGTGAGATTTGAACCGCTGAACTGCAGATCACAGTCAACTGAAGTGGCCTGCAGTACTGCCCCCTAACCACTGTGCCACCTCGGCTCATATGGTAAAGATGTTCCCAGATTTTAAAGTTTCTTCATATTAGATAGTATATTAATATAAGAACTTCTTTATTCATTTACTATGCCAATAAAAAGACAAGCTAAATTTCAGTTAGAGGTTAATTCCAAGATTGGAAGGCATTGCTCATGGCCACTTAGTATAATGTTATATGGGAGTGACTTTAGGAGGTGGGTGAAGAGATGCCTAGGAAAGAGGTAAGAGGGAGCATAGCCTGCAGTTGGATAGTAGATGGGTAAGAGGCTCAGTATGGAACCTCCTTCATTTCTTGAAGTAGATAGTGGGAGAATCATACTTTCAAACTGTTTGTCTGACAGTGGGTGCTTGCTGTTGAAATTCAGAATATGTGGCATGTTGGTGGCCTTGCGATAAACAAAGGAAGTCACCATCTGGCCATATGTTGAGGATGCTGCACTTTAGTAATATATTCCTGCAGATGATTTCCAACATTCCTTCCTGCTTGTATTTCAGGCTAATTCTGCCGACTGCCAGCAGTTCAATTCTCACCGGCTCAAGGTTGACTCAGCCTTCCATATTTCCGAGGTCGGTAAAATGAGAACCCAGATTGTTGGGGGCAATATGTTGACTCCGTAAACAACGTAGAGAGGGCTGTAAAGCACTGTGAAGTGGTATATAAGTCTAAGGGCTATTGCTATTATAATACTCATAAAATCTAGAATCATATTTGTGTGTTCTTCACCATTAGATCCCACACTCTTATGTTAATTCTCATCTACTTTATATGTATACCAGTCCACTCACAGCCAAGTTTTGTTAAAAATTACATATCATTAAGTAAGGAGTTGTAGCTGATGGCACTGTAATCTGTTTCAATACAGTTGTTCCTCCCCCATCCCTCATTATAACCTACCTCTGGAGATGGAACATCCCAATTTGCAGCGTGGATATATCAATCCCACACATGGAAAATGTACCCATAAAATGCCAAGTTGAAGAATAGACTTTGTTGGGGCCAACATCAGTAATCTTCTGGAACACATCCCATCTGATATCTTCTAATATTAGTTTCTGGAGAGAGGAGCATAAACAACTTGCAAGCAATATTTTCTAGTGGGGCAGTTGAAATATCTGATAGTAGTACAACTAAGGTAGTTTCAGCCAAATGTTTTCATCTAATTTCTTGAAATTCTTCCAAAAAACCATCACAACAAAAAAGCAATATATTAGCTGATTGATGATTTCAAAATGCTATCAGTAACAAAGACAAGGTAGAAATATTTAAAAACCTGTTTTGGTTGTTGTTTCCAACTCCCAGGTATGTACGTACGTACGTATGTATGTGTGATACACACACACACGCATGAAGGTAGGATTCAAGTATAAGATTGATAGAAATGGGATTAGGGTGTACTTTGAAAGAGGTTAAATTTCCTGGGCCAGATGAATTATATTCTAGGACATTAAAAAAAACTAGCTAATGATTTTGCTGAACTTTTAGATATTATTTGAGTAATTCTGGAAAACTACTAAGCATGGAAGGATAGTATACCATATTTTTCAGAGTATAAGACGCACCTTAATTTTGGGGAAGTAAAACAAGAAAAAAAAGTTTCTGCCTCTGTCTACCAGCCTCCATCAGTATTAATCTGTATTAATACTGTAGCGCCACTATTCTCTCCCCGATTGCAAAAACAGTGCATGCGGAAGGTGTTTCACGTGGTGAATCTGGCCAGGAGAAAAGAGAAGGTGAGTCTGCAGTGTCTGCCACATGCACCGTTTTTGCAATCAGATAGGGAATTTTGGCACTGCCACCTGAAAACGCTTTCCTTCCTGATTCCAAAAACCTGGTGTGCGGAAGGCTGCTTCAGCTCCTGTCACCGAATGCGGGTTTCGTGGCAGGAGGGGTTTCCCCCCCCTACACTTCCCATTACAAAGTTTTCGGGCCAGAGAACTGCACGGATCGCTTCTCTGGCAGCTGACCTGCAAGGATTGCTTGATCAGGATTGTGGGGGAGAGACCCCCCATTCCATGTTCTCTTCCCCCGCCCTAAGCTCCCCTCCAAGCTCTTCCTCACCACGCATGGACAAAGGCAGAGCAGCCGGCGGTGGGAGAGAGGGGGAGAAAGGCACAGGGTGGGGTGCTCCACCATGGCGCAGGCGGCTCTGCTCAACCTGCTGGAGTCTGGCGCTGGTGGCTTCCCCATCCAGGTGGAACATGATTGGAAGCCAAGGCAGGTCACCATCTGCTAAAATGGCTGTCATGATAAAGCTGACCTGTTGTATGAATATGTAGGGAAGAGGGTGTTGGATCTTCAACTAGGAGTACGGAAGGCGGTGGATCTGAAACGAAGGCATTCCAGGTGGCAGAGATCGCGGCAACTGCCTTACACATCCTGCTCAGTGCCTGCTTTGCCAACCCCCATGCTTTCCAGGGCCACTTTGGGAATCAGGCTCTGACTGAAGCAGCAGAGACGCAAAGGGCTTGCTGGGAAGCCCTGCAATGTGTTTATGAGATGGCAGCATCCAGAAGGACTGAAGTGCTGCCTCTCTATTGGGCCTTGCTGCGAGAAAGCCAGGCTTTCAATGCCTATGGTTATTGGTAGGAAGATGGGGCATCTCAGGAGTGGAGCCTTCGGTGCCAAGTCCCTCCACCCCACCCCCTCCAGTTAAATATGCGCAGGCTGATAAGGTTTGTTTTACATGGATAAAAAGCTTGTTACCAAAATCTGACTGAAAGTGAGGATCCACGCTGCCTGGAACCACCCGAAAATGCGACACGCAGAGTGGGTGGGTGGGTAGGGCTACATTCAGAATATAAGACACACCCAGATTTTCAGCTTTTTGGGGAGAAACGATGTGTCTTATATTCCGAAAAGATGTGTCTTATACTCCAGTCTTCAAAAACACAGAAAAGAAAGATCCAGAAAATTACATATCTATCATTGTAGAAGTTATATCTGGGAAGATTCTACAGCAGATCATTAATAGTTATTTGAAAATACTATAGCTATCAAAAGTGAGCATTTGTCAATAACAAATGATGGCATTTATCTTACAATTTATTTATCTTGCCTTGAATGTTGCCAAACCCAGTCTTTATAACTTCCTTAAACTTTGCATTTTTATAGTATTTTATTTTTATTATATACATGTTTTTGTATTGTTTTATTCTTTTTAACATTCTAAACTGCCCAGAGTCACCTTGTGGTAAGCTGGATGGCAAATCTGGATAATTGTAATTTGATTGTGCAAGTCAATACTTCAAAATGAAATGCTGCAGGAGTCATTCTTTGTTTATTTTTGATTTGAATGAAGACATGCAAGAAGATTTTAAATAGTAGTTGATTGCAAACCAAATTAAGTTAGTGTTGTAGTTGCAAAGAAGACAAGTGCAGTTTTGGGCTGAATCAACATGATTATGCTTTTCATATTGTGGGAAATAATTGTCTTAATTCCACTTTTGTCAGACCCCACTTTTACTACGTCCAGTTCTGGGCACCACAGATTAACAAGAATACAAAGACGTTTAAACAGTTTAATGCAATGGCAGTGTCAATAATCTGGAAATGAAATAGATTAAAGGTTATTTTTAGCCTTGAGAAAGTGATTGTGATAAACTAGTCAAATAACTGAAAGAAAGTTACATAAATGATAGTCTACATACGTCCAGAGTGCAGGATATAGCAGATTTAAGTTGCAGAAAAATAAATTCCAGTAACAGAAAATATTAATTGAACAATGGACCCAATTGTCGTAATGCTACAATGCTGAGCCCATTATGCTTTAACTTGGATTACTGGACTAAGCAAAAGGATTTTATTTACTTTATTTATTCATATGTTAAATGTAGTTGGCAGACATTTGGCAAGCTAAGCATAATTTTCAAGAACCTCCCCTATGACTGAAAAGAGAAATTTTTTCGAACAGTGTGTGCTACTTGCTTTAACATATGCCAGTGAAACATGGACACTAATCTCACAATCAATACAAAAGCTATGAGTGAAGCAAAGAGCCATGGAAAGATACATGCTTGGCATTTCAAGACAAGATAGAAAGACCTGTGTATGGCTTAGAGAAGAACTGAAAGCATATAGAACCAATTTCATTGCATACATGATGTACAATGACAATAAAGGCTATACTATACTGTTGTGGCCCAGCAGGAGCCGTTGGAGCTGCAAACAGACTCCGACAGCAAGGGGCCCTATAAGTCGGCTCTGGAAGATATGGAGGACCCTGGACAGGGTTCAGACTCCGAGCAGGGACCACCAGGAGGCGCCTGAGGCGTGAAGCAGCGTTGAAAGCCAAAGGGAGTTGGTCCCGGATGCCAAGTAAAGGCGGGCTGATAAACGCAGAGAGCAACTACGCAAATACAGAAGATAATTGGACCCAGGTGGTTGTAATTAGGCTCCTCCCAAGAGAGTATATAAGGAGAGACTTTGGGAGGAGGCCGTTTGCAATATTCAACTAATATACTAATGCTGGAGAAGCTCTCGTGTGTATTTCTTATCTTGGAAATCTGGATTGCTGCCAAAGTCTTGTCGGTGTGTTTAATGTACTGTGAATAAATTGTCTAGTGGTAATCTTGTCTTGGAGTGCCTTGGCGTACAGAGGGGGGGGGGCAGAACACTATACTATATATGATATCAACAGAGTAGAAGAATTGAAATGGAAATGGGTTGATCACATAGCAAGAAAAACTGATAGCAAATGAACCAGGGCAGTCATAGAATGGATCCACTTGATAAAATGGATCCAGGAAAGAGACCTAAAACAAGATGGATTGATGACATCAGCAAGTATTGCAGGCCCAATTGTCAAAAGAAAGCTCAGGACTGTATTGTTTGGAAACATGCGGAAGAGGCCTTCATCCTGCAATGGATAGACAAGGGATAGAATGGTGATGATATAGTAGCTCATTTCACAGCATGTGACTCTAAAAAACAATAATATAAAAAGTTAAGTGAAAAATATTAGCATTGTGGTGGATGAATTAGACTATCAAGAGGAAAAGAAGGCAATTATTCAAGCAAAACGTAACTTGAGTCATATATGTTGTCTTCTGTGGGTTTTTGTTTGCTAAATCTGCTTCATATCATTACAGTTTTTCTGAGAAAATACTTGATCAGCTGGTCCAGGAGGGGTTTTGGTTCCTCCTAGGCAGACAGAAGTATATATTTTAAGATGGCTTCTTATCGTAATGGAACACCATTAAATAAACCACTATATGTCTTGTAGTTCCAGGGCTTAATTACTTCTGAATCTGAGCTCTTTTTCAACTCCGTGTTTTGGATCCCCCTGTTACTTTTTGGGCCTTATTTATTCCAGACTGTTGCTTAATTTACAGTCCTTATACCTGCCTTCCTGGTGTTTTATATTTGTTTTTTTTGGACTTGTAGATACTGCTGTTCGGTTAAACCTTTTAAACTTGTTTGCTGGACTTCCAGGGTGTCCTATAATCCTTGGCTGACTAGAAATATATTGAACTTCACTTGTTTTCAAGCTTAAATCTTCACTGATTGGATCATTTTTGGAGCTCTCTCTGTATTATAGTTATCTGTGCCCAATCTATGATCTCAATGCCTTGTATGAATGATGAATGAGGCAAAAAGGATCAAAGAGCCTGAATTCACCTGGTTGTGAGTTCTCTAGACTTTATTACTGTTAAATCTGAACTTGTAAGCAGAGACAGTCATGTTTCTTTTGAGGAAGTATAATTGTCTACAATTGTATAGCTGTGGAGGGAACAGGGAGTGAGAAGGAAATCAACTTAGTCACTTGGACACTCTTCAACCAGAAATGCAAGTTTCATACAGCTAGGAAACATGAAAGGAGAAAGGATCTAGATTAGTCACAAGGTCACATTAAAGTTCAGATAATGCCCAAGGCGTGGGCAAAAGGGAAATCCTTGGGATTCAGCAGTCCACAAACGTCTGCCGTATTCTTGAGACAATTTCCTGAAAGCTGTTGTCCCACAAAGAAAAAAAAAGTCATCTTTTTTCTTCTACAGCTGTATATCCATATGATCATTATACCTAAAAGACTTGCCATTCTAAATTTTTTTTTTATTTTCTAATGCATTATTGGAAATGAAGATAGTGATGGAAACTGGTGTATTTTGATGCTTGCCACTTTAAAAAGTACATTTTTGAAATGGAGTAAGTCAGGTGAGATTGGAAGGCACATTAATAACCTGAGGGTATGTTGGATCAAGACATATAAAAGTGAAAAGCTACAAAAAAGGACATATAGAACTAGCTCTTCTTGGAAATTTTTAGCTGAACTGCAACCTTCCCTTATAGAGAAGGCTGTTCAGAAGGTGGTAGCAGAAGGTGGTAGAGGAAGCAAATTATTTGGACCCTTGTCAGTTGAGATTCAGGCCCAATTATGGGACAGAAACAGCATTGGTTACTTTGCTGGACCTGATTGCATGCTTTTGGTTCTCTTAGTAGGGTTGAATATGGTAAATTATGGTATTCTTCTTGATCACCTTCAATGGCTGGGATATTGTTTCATGGCAATTCTACTACCTGGTTAGGCAAATTCATTTGGTGGTCACATGGAGAAATGGTGGAATCTTGGGAATTTTGATGTAGTTTCTCTATGTTATTTAACATATATATGAAACCACATAATCCCTTGTTTGGGATAAGGTGTCAATATCTTTAAAGCCTTTTATGGTATTGCACTAGGATATATTATTGCTAGAATTGGATTGCCTGTTCATTTAGACAGGTCCTGCTGAGGATAGCCCTCCCCAAGAGAAAGACATGTATACAACAGAACACTATTTTTCTGTAGCAGCCCCTTCCTCCCATAGCAGCTCTAATCCTCTGGACATAATTTAGCTGTTTTATTTCAGCATGACTTCAGCTCTCATGAGTGATTGGTAGTGCATTTTAGAGAAATGTACTTGGAATTATATATATAATTTAGGTTTTATAGTTGTAAATTGCACACAGTTTTTTGAGATTGGGGCAGATTACAAGAGCCAAGGTGGTGCAGTGGTTAGGGTGCAGTACTGCAGGCCACTTTAGCTGACTGTGATATGCAGTTCAGCAGTTCAAATCTCACTGGCTCAAGGTCGACTCAGCCTTCCATCCTTCCGAGGTGGGTAAAATGAGGACCCAGACTGTGGGGGCAAGTTGCTGACTCAATTTGCTAAAAAAAATTGTAAACCTCTTAGAGAGGGCTGAAAGCCCTATGAAGCGGTATATAAGTCTAATAAATAAATAAGTAAATAAATAAATAAATAAATTATAAAAAAAGTTACATAAATACCCTGTTTTCCTGAAAATAAGACCTCCCAGATAATAAGCCCAATCAGACTTTTGAGTGCATGTACAAAAATAAGCCCTCCCCTGAAAATAAGCCCTTCCTGAAAATATTACAACACAGCAGTAGCCATGAGGTGACCATGCTCGCCGCCTCCTGCACCTCAAAAATAATAACACCTCCCTGAAAATAAGGCCAAGCGCTTGTTTTGGGGGTCAAAAGAAAATAAGACCTTGTTTTATTTTTGAGGAAGCACGGTAAACTTCTTTTTCCATGACACAACATTATCTACTTTACCTGAGGAAAATGTAGAATTCTGTTTGGTGACCATTTCTGCTTAATTTTGGGGATTGGCTATTGCAGCTTTTTATACATGAAACTTAAGAGTACAGTATTTTGCCAGAATGTTACCTCTGGGACAATAATTATGACTGAGTTGAGCTCTGCTTTTTTCCCTTCTTTCTGTAAATCTACCAGGAAGAGGACAGGATTGGGTATTTTTGAATTACATTGGACTCATGGAGATTATTTGATTAATTTTTTATGTTCTTCACGTACAGATAAAATATTAAGAAGTGTAGACCTTCGCATGTTTTAAAGAAGAAATGTTTTGGAAAGGAAGCTTCTTCAAAAAGGCTTTTCTGAAAATTTTGCATATGACCATAGTGCTCTGTTTATCTTTTTTTTTTTAAAAATGGTTTTGCAGGAGCTTTTCCTGGATGTTCATGTACAGAGATCATGTATGATCTTCATGTACAGAGAAAATGTTAAGAAGTGTAGAACTGTGCACGTTTTGAAGAAGAAAGGAAATGTTTTGGAAGGGAAGCTTTCCAACAAAGGCTTCTCTGAAAACTTTGGATATGACCGCAGTGCTCTGTTTATCTTTCAAAAAAAAGAAGAAAAATGGTTTTGCAGGATTCTGCCTAGGGGGAGAGGCCCCTGCCAGTTTTCCTTAATCATTAGAGCTTATGGGTGAATGTTTTCTGAAGAAGGCTCCAGCCATCTGGGCAGTATACGGACATGTAATTATGCCGGTGTTTAAGGCAAACAAAAGAGTTGCTGATCAGCAGTTTTTGGCCAGGCTGCAGGTGGCTGAGAGTTTTTTTTAGAGGAATGTCACAGTATATGAGGAAAGCTGGGGGTGGGGTGAGGTAGGATGATGACTCAGAAGTGCTTGGTCACTTGTGGTTTTTCCGTTCATGGTTTTGCTATGACTATTGCCTTGTTTTTACTTTAACAAGAAAACAGGTGTTTTGTATGTTGGAGCAAAACAGTATTTTCTAAGAGGGTTGCTACTGTTCATTCAGGCCACGATTGTTAATTTTTTTAAAGGCGTTCTGGTGCTGTGAAACTTACAGGCAAAGTAGATTCTTCGCAAACAGTTTTGTCAATCTTAGATTGTTTCAAAGATTTTTGGTGACGATACGTGAAAGACACTTGGAATATTTAGAAGTAATTGTACACAGGTAGCTAGTTGTGATTGTGCAAACATTCATATGGAGGCACTTAATTGAGTTTAAAGAAAAAACCAGTTGATGGTTGGGGGTGTTATATAAATTAATAATGTTATAACTTCTGAATGGATGGCTTGGAATAAATTGTGTAAAATGAGGAGTGGCTAAGGCAGTGGTTCCCAAACTTGGCAACTTTAAGACTTGTGGACTTCAAGCAGAGCTGGCTGGAGAATTCTGGGAGTTGAAGTCCACAAGTCTTAAAGTTGCCAAGTTTGGGAACCACTGGGCTAAGGCACCAGGGTGGAAACCAGGGATTGTGAGTTGTAGTTTGGCCTTATGAATGAAAGCCAGTTGGGTGACTTTGGGTCAGTCACACTTTCTCAGTCCAACACACCTCACAGGGTAGGTGTTGTGGGGAAAATAGGAGGAGGAAGGAGTTTTAAATATGTTTGCTGGCTTGAGTTGAAAAATAATAAAAGGGGGATGTAAATAAATACTAAACAAACAAATAAACAAGAGCTAACTTGGAGCTTGCATGATATGACAGTGCAAAACCTACAATGTTTCAAAAAATGTAACATTTCCACCTGAAAATATCAAATGATTTATGCCCCTAAATGAAGGATGAAGAATCAACAATGCAGGCAGCATGACCGATGTTGAGAGATGCAAAAAGATGTGATTTAGCGAGACTTAGATTAAAGTTCCCACTTTCTGAATTTTGAAGTGCATCAGGGTATACCTCATGACAGATACGTACTGATATCTGGGTCTCCTTCCAGTGTCTCAAAAAACATTGATTTACCAGCTTTTCACGTTCTTCCCTCCCATCAACCTGCTCAGCAGCAGCTTCCTCTTTCATTTAATCTCTCTTAACTGTTGTTCATCTTAGGAGCTTTTGGGAACTGATGAGATCTAGGAAATCATTCAGGTTCTATGGCTGCCTTTTGGTTCAGTATTCCCTTTCCTTCTGTGCCTATCTTTTGCACTTTGCAGATAGTGGTGGGTTGCAAATATTTTTACTAACAGTTCATGCTTGCTCCTGTGCATGCTCCCATGCGTGCAACGCTTCAGCGCAGAAGTATCCAGATGGGTGGGTGTGGCCTCCTGCCGACGCTACTACCAGTTCGGCCGAGCTGGGAGCAATCCATCACTGTTTGCAGAGTTGAGTACAAGAACAATCTTCTTACCAATACTGTAGCTTCAAATCACTTTTGCCTACTCACCTCATATATGTTTGTCTGGGTTGGTGTCCAAGTTGCTGTAACCAAGTTCCTGTAGCCCACGCTGCAGGTTGCATATCCTCTGTTCTTCCTATCATCTGAGTATCACAGGGAGTGATATTGCCAAATTCATAATCATCTGGTTTGGACTACACACTTGTCTCCTTTGCAATGCTCACCTCATTTGCAATGCACAACTGTTTTCTGGTTTGAAGCGTACAACAAGGTTTTGTGAAAAATTGTGCACGCACAGCTGTTGTTCATTGAGCCAAAGGCACAATTGCCTGCTTTATAGGCATATTGCAAAACTTATTTCAAATTAACCCCTTTAATTTTGTTGAAACACCTGTTCAGTGTTTTTCCCCTGACTAAGGAAGCTCTTTTTAAAAAAATAAGTTATATCCTATTTTTTCTTGCCACAGGTGTCTGTGGCTGCCATTCCTTTTCAATATCTAAAGTGCTCTGTTACTCCCAGAGCAATCCTTTTGTTGCTTATAGAAGGGAAGAAAAACTGAATGTTTCTAATTTAACAACTGCAATGATTCATATAACAACCGTGGCAAAAAAGCTTGCAAAATGGCGCAAAACTCACTTAACAACTGTCTTGCTTAGCAGTGGAAGTTGTGGGTTCAGTTTTGGTCATAAGTCAAAGATTACCAGTATTGCAGAAGTATTACATGTGATTAGAACATATATATGTGTGTGTTTGTGTGTGTGTCAGTGCTTGAAGAATTAAATGTTAGCCTTTTTTTCTTCTGCATTTCTGAATTAAAATGGATATTTTCCTGTCCTGTTCAAGGTCGCAGATGGCGATTGGGATTTGTTAAAATATTGCTTCTCGTTAGGGAGCCACTGGTCTCTTCTATGCTAGCTTAATTGCTAACAACATGGCACCCAAGACATCTCCCTTGAAGCAAGCAAGACTTCCTGTCGCATTTGAATGACAGCATTTTACTTTTTAAAACCATAATAATTGGAAACTGGCATGTAACAGAGCAAAGAATAAGCTTCTAACACCATTTTTATATTCAGTAATGCTTCTAGGCCTCAGATGACCACATTTGTTTGGAACAATACCAACCTGCCTGTAAAAAGGAAATGCTAAATGAAAAATGAGGTAGTCGAGAAAGTCCATGGATATTAGAAGGAATTGTAAAACATATAGAACATGGAGTATCATCAGAGTTGGAAGGAACCTTGGAGGTCTTCTAGACCAACTCCCTATTTAAGCGGAAGACTTTATATCATTTCAGACAAATGGTTGTCCAGTCTCCTCTTAAAAGCCTCCACTGATGGAGCATCCATAACTTCTGAAGGCAAACGGTTATCCTCAACAGGTTGCATGGCTCCTTGCGACTGAACGGCCTTATGGAGCCATTTTATGAAGATTTCTGTGTTCTGAAATAAGGAAATTTTTTGGGCGTAATGTATACCTTCTTTCTTATCTTCCATAAAGTCATTTTTCTAAGCTGTGTTGAACTTTGCTTTGTTGCTAGCTAACTGCTGAATGCAGAGTTGAATTCCTGGAGAGCAGAGATTTATTGTAGTGTCTGGTGTGAAATCTGACAGCAGGCAAGCACCCCAGGGCAGTCATTTTGTGGGAATGCCCACCACATTCTCTCAAAATTTCAAATGTTGTTGCCACTAAAATATGATAGTACACTAAAGGGATTGTGGGAAGTTAATATGGCAATTAGACTCAGCCACGCAGCATTCCTCACAGTTGGACTTTTTTTTAATGGGAGGCCAGCGGCGGAAGCAGTAACCATGCTGGGGATGTGTGGCCAGAGTTGGCAGGGGTTGATACCAACCTAGTTCCAACCATATTTGAACAAATTAAAAAGCATTATTTGATAGCGGCTAGAATCTGAGTTCATAATCACCATAAAAAGGGGGAGCTATAAAGCTCGCAGAACTCTCAGCCTTAAAGCAGTCATACTGTTCATTTCCTTAACTAATCCCCCTGCTTCAGAAGAATAATGGGCTACAAGGAATTTTTTTTGTCAAATGATTACAAGCAAGTTCCTTCCATATCTTGCTTTAGATTGAATTATAAAAAAAAATGCAATCTATCAGGCACACTACTTTATACCTATTTGATTAACAGGTCATTTAAGTTGCTCTAAGATCTGTAACTAAAGCCTTGGGAGAGCTGAGCTGCAGTTAAATGAAGTTCCTCCCCATATCAGAACACAAGTCAAAGGAAGTCACCCTGCAGTACCAGCTAGTTGCCATCTAAGTCACCCGCACCAGCATCTACCCCCTTATTAAGCATGCATACCTCATGAAATTAGATGTTTCGGGTGGAAGGCAAGGGAGAGATCAAACAGTTTCTTTGCCCCGATTAGGCTCCAAGACATAATTACAATTCTGCTGTCAGTTTTAGAGGAGGCAGACACGCCTTCTGGAGCCAAGCTGCCTGCTTAAGCCCCTCTGGTGATTGTCAATATTGGAATGACTGTACTAAAGTCTGACTTTCAAAAGATAGGGCAATTTTGCCTGGACAGTTAATTTCTCTTTCTCTAGAGCAGAACCACAAAGATGTGTGAAAATAGTCTTTGGGCAGTTAGTTATCGCTAGATGTTTGCTGGGTCTTGGAATTAGGGAGATTTGTGCTCTCTTCGTTGCCTTTGTACCCCGCCTTACTTACATGATAGTGTCCCTCCAATTTTATTCTTGCAACAACCCTATGGAGTACATTGGCTTGAGAAATAGTGCCTGATCAAATTATGAGGTACTTTTCTAGCTTAGGGATGACTGGACCTAATCATCTCGATTTCTAACCACTATCTTTTGCTGAGTTGTTTCCTCCTGCTGCTTCTTTGTGCATTGATGTTTATATTCTGTGTCTTGATGAAGTATTGCGTATTTGTCTGTGACTTTTATTTTATCCAACAATGTTCTTTTCTCTCATGGATGGGTTTGGCCATTTTAAGTGCTTTTGCATGAACTCTGCAAAGTACAGGATGAATAATATTTCCTGTGTGTGTGTGTGTGTGAGAGAGAGAGAGAGAGAGGGAGGGAGGGAGGGAGGGAGGAGAGAGAGAGAGAGAGAGAGAGAGAGAGAGAGAGAGAGAGAGAGAGAGAGAGAGAGAGAGAGAGAGTGTCTTGTGGGATAAACCAGCTACAAATCACAATCAGATGAACTAATTATTGTAAAGCTACATTGATGGAATCTTGCATGTCTGAAAGTACAATCCTTCCCCCCAAGTTTCCTTTACAGACTGCAAAACTGGGAGCATTTCTTCTGGGTGTCTTGCCTTCATCCACTATCAAGTTGTGGGCTATGTTGCCTCGGCTTTGGATGTCTTCTTTATAACTTTTCTGTAGATAAAAGGATACAATACTTCTGTAAAGCGTTAATAGTTGATCACATGCTTTCCGTACATAGAGACCCCAGTTCAACCCCTGATTCTTGGAAACTATGGATAGCAGTCAGTTTTAAGGAAATATGTACAAAATAGCTCATATTTATATTTTAACTATAAATAAATTTATACATTTAAATATATACATATTCAAGCACAGTACCATCAAACTTTACATTTCATTCTATTCACGTTCTAGATGAGCTGTAAAACTACTGCTTGTATTTCCCTTGAGCTGAACTGTCAGCAAGAATAATAAATTACCACAATACAGTAAAGCATAAATTAACCCTATGAGCTGACTTTGCACAACATTACGCTAAAATGGACTTGTGGTTCTCTATATTGTGCAAATATAGCTAATGTTTTCCTCCTGAGTTTTTTGCATGCCATGGAAGTAATTAGCTAAAACAAGGGAAAAGTTTCTGTTCATTCTAAAGTAGTTGATAGTGGATTGGCCAACAGTTTCAGCTTGGCCAGGATAAATTTGCCCCATTAATACAATATTTGTCAAATATTTTATTTTCTCCCATTTTTAAGGTGAAGTCCTACTCTAAAATCAAACCCCGCTAAATGTTTGAATGTGCAATTGTATGCCTAGCTCTGCAGGTATCAGTCATTTCAAGGGAGGTATACAGGTAGAATGGAAAAAGAGAAACAGCAAGGAATCTTTATTCTTGTGCAAAGATAAAACTTCAAAATGGATCAGTGTTATTTTTGAAAATCTATTTTGTAAATCTACAATAAGACCAGCAAGAAGTGAGGGATAAATGGTAGAACAACCATACAGTTAGAATGCATATATTGTTAATCGGGTGAACCATTCTTTAAGGAAAAAAATGGATGAATCTAATTAGTTTACTAAGCTGGGTTTTTTTACTTGGATCATAGCACTATGATATCTCTTTTAAAGAACCATTTTCTTTTCTCTCCTGGGTCAGGAAGAGACTAAACAAATCATATAGCTGCTGTTTCTTTTTTATTACCCATAGGGAAGCTTCAGGGCTTCCTGGCCATCTCAGAGGGAGGGTGAAAGTAGGAAAAATGGCCTGCAATTTGGGCCATTAGCTACAAGAATTTCCATTATAATTAATGGTTTGGGTGGTTGTTTCCATGAGCAAAATATTAATTCATTGGCCTGATAATTGCTTTAAGTCAATGAGATTCATTATCTAAATAATGCTTTTATTTAATGTAAGAAAATTAATATAATTTCTATTTTAATAGAAATAAGATAGCTTGCTTAAATTCAGAAATATTTATTTGAATATTTTAAAAAACATATTCAGTACCTTTTTGTTTGAAATCAGCATTTTATTTCCAGGATCTGGCTCCCTATCAGAGTCTTGCTCATTCAGAACACTATTTTATATCCAAAGTTTCCTTCAGAGATGAAATTATTTTCTTTTCCCATGATTTTATTTTCAAAAATTGCTTATTTGTGATTTCAAGTATTTTATTTTAGGCTTTCTTTGTATTAGATTTATGCCCAGGTAGAAATCCAAGCAAAGGAAGATGAAGTCACATTCAGTATTTCAGATTTTGTAGGAGATACAGAATTTATTAAATCATTGAGAAGTCTTTTATGTGGCATATACCGGTGGCTTCCATTGCAGCATACTTTATTTGCTATAAACAGCAGTTTAACTAAATTGGTGAAGGACAATATATAAGGACAAAAAAGTAACACAGTATGTTGAGAGAAAAAAAAAAGCATGAATGTTTTCCAAACACATGACCACAAAGTTCTGAAAAAAATATTTTTAAAAAATGTGGAAGTTCTTTCCAGAATTTATCACCTTTGAAGATTCTCAAGGTTCATTTGGTACTTTCTAAATATTCCCTAAGTAATCCATACCAAAACTGAAAATATTGTAAGATCATTAAACAATGTATCCCTGATAAAGAGAGACTGGTGTGCCTTTTGCTTCAGACAATGATTTTATAGTGATTGGAAAGCAAAATAGAACTGCAAAACTTCTGTAGTTGGGATTTCAAATGTAGCTCTCCAGATCATTCTATCATGTTCCAGACAACGTAGCTCAAGCTGAGGCCTGTGAGTACATCACTAGTAAAAGGTAATGGTAGAGATTCCCTTCACACATATGTGCTAGTTATTCCTGATTCTAGGGGGTGGTGCTCATCTCCATTTCAAAGCCAAAGAACCAGCGCTGTCCAAAGATGTCTCCATGGTAATGTGAACGGCATGACTAAACACCAAAGGCGCATGGAACACTGTTACCTTCCCACCAAAGGTGGATCCTATTTTTCTACTTGCATTTATACATGTTTTCGAACTGCTAGGGTGGCAGAAGCTGGGACAAGCAACGGGAGCTCACTCCGTTATGCGGTGCTAGGAATTCAAACTGCTGAACTGCCAACCTTTCTGATCGACAAGCTCAGTGTCTTACCCACTGAGCCACCGCGTCACTAATACAACTCATCACTACATCACTATTATATCACTATATCCCCAAACAGCTCTTCTATGGTGAGCTGTCTCAAGGAAAGTGATCACATGGGGGACAAAGGAAGCGATACAAAGACATGCTGAAAGCTCCTTCAAGTCCCTGGAAATTGACACCACCTCCTGGGAAACCCTGGCACGAGATCGTTCAACATGGCGCACACTGATCCACCAAAGCTGCCAGACATCTGAGGACAGAAGAACAACCATAGCACAAGAGAGCACTCCGCAAAACCAGAGCTGCAAATGCTGCAGCAATGGTGCCCACACATGTCTGCCCGACATGTGGCAGAACATTTCATGCCCATATAGGCCTTACCAGCCACCTGCGGACACATCGCAGACCGTCCACAACCTGTTAGATGTCAAGGTCCTCTTCAAACACAATGGACGAACATCATCACATCACTAGTACAACTTGCAAAAGTTACCCAAGGAGAACATCTTTGCCCTGGCCTTGAGCAAAGGCAGTATAGTATTCTACACTCCATGGTGTCAGGATCATGTTCCTCTCTCAGGCAGGCTTGCTGGGGTTTTCTCAGAGATATCATGCAATTGCTTTTTTGTTCCCATCATTTTCTCACACCCTGACTGAGTTGTGGGGCCATAAGAAGCACTGAATGCTGGCCCCTTGCCTTACTTATCCAGCTAACCCCTGTCTTGCTGGGACAGCTGGAAAGACACTGCTTATAGGGAATTCAAAGGTCACAAGGAACAGGTAAGTAGGGATTGCTACTCCTTTCTGGGACTTCTCTTTGTCTGCCCCAGCTAGGGAACAATAGGATGGGCGAAGTAACATTGCTGTTGCTCAGGGCCTTCTTGCATTCACAGCCTTGATCAAGGTGGGAGTGAATGGCAGAAAAATAAGTCAGAAGCAGGAAGCAGCCAGGTTTGATATCTCATAGCATACCTGGAGAACCGGGCTGGGTGCAGAGTATGTCTCTCAGCACCAAAGAGAGATTAAACCAAGTCTCTGCCCGGTTGGTAGGAAGGAGGACTGGGGCCTTTGCTAGCCAGCCTCTATCTCTTCAGCGTGAAGTGAAGATGAAGTGAAGCTGCTGCCTTTTACAGAATTCCTCTTCCAGGGCTATCCCTCATCTGCCTCCCATGAGTTGCATCTTGATCCATGCAATTCGATCCATGCCCCATATTTTGTAGGGGGTACAGAATTTACAACCTTTATAAGATTGTAAAGGTACCCCATGCATCCTAGAGGTGCTTGTCTCAGTTTCTGCCCCCTCTGGTCATTTTCCTTCTGCAACACCTCAGGAAGGTATGTGACTCTCAAATTTTAAACCCGATGCAAATCCCCAAACCATCATGCTTCCCTATTAATTATAACTAGAAAACTCAGAAAAGCTTTTTGCTCTGTATATATGCGACAGAAAATATTTCTGTAATCAATTTTAGCTGACACCGTTAAAATTATTATAAAATTCAGCTATATTAGCACTAATTGTAGCCTTCCACAGTGGCATGTGCCAAATGGAAGATAAAATATGATTTTAATTATCATTAGAGGGTTGCAAATATAATTTTTGTCTCAAAGATTTGAAAATAATATTCAGGCATAATTGTCTCCTTTGAGGGGATAAATCCTGTCAAGTTTCAGGTAAGTGGCAAAATAATAACAAAAGTACATTGCTTAGATCTGCATGTCTGCTGCATTGATACTTTACAACAGTGGTTCCCAAACTTGGCAACTTTAAGACTTATGGACTTCAACTCCCAGAATTCTCCAGCCAGCTCTGCTGGCTGGAGAATTCTGGGAGTTGAAGTCCACAAGTCTTAAAGTTGCCAAGTTTGGGAACCACTGCTTTACAACATCCTTGGTTTTTAGGAAGAACTCAATCCAAATGAAATCTATAATACTAGCTAAAGAATAGGCAGCTGTGATTTTACTTTACTGCATTTTACAGTAAAGTTTTTTTAAAAAAGTAAATTGTGCTTAATACTACACCGTGGTACTGTTTAATGTGAATTCACTAAAGACTTTGTATTCATGTATACATATGGTTCTGCCTTTTGGATAATGAGATAATCTCTATGTGTCCCTTGTAACAATTTGAGTTTGAGAACGCATTCTATTGAAAAAAAAAAGTACAAAAATGGATGCTGTTGGCATTGTATGCCATTTAGAATATCTCACAGCTGCTTAAGGAATAAAACATTTTCTTTTACATAAATTTCTATTGAATCCCTAGTGCCAAAAGGAAAGCACTTCTCAGATAACATGTTTAATTTTGTAATAAAGCTGGTAAAAAAGCTCTCAAAACTTGTGGTGCTTCAGTGATTAAGCACGGCTTGCATGCTTGAGAAGTTCCTAAATATTTGCGATGACCTTAAATGCTATTTCCCATCTCACGGCATTAAGATATTGAATCTGTTTCACAAAAGTACAACAAAGCAGTCAGAGCAGATATATCTGGAACTAGAGAAGATTAGGTAGCAAACAGTATGTTAATGGATCAGTTAATTAACTGTATATCCTGTTTCTGCATGCAATTATATCTGAAGATGTTAATTTTAATTAGTTGGTTTGGTGCGAGGAGTCTTTGATCCACAGACCAAATCCTGCCACAATGAAGCTGTATGTGGTTCTGTTGAATGCTTTATTAAACTCCTGATTATACCTGAGAACAAAGATAATTCATGATTTGTTAATACCACCAAGGAACACTTTCAGAAATCAGAGGAAAATTTGTTCATAGGTTTTGGTGTATTGCCACTGATGATGAAGTTCATACTTGAGGCAGAAGAGGGTTTATCAGAATATCCTGTTGCATATAAAGCAAATATTACCAGTCACCTAATACTAAAGGCAGCCTTTGTTTTTGATCCTTTAGAGCAGGGGTGTCAAACTTGCGTTGTCACAGCATTGACACGTGACATATCACAACTCCCCCCCCCTTCGCTAAACTGGGTGTGGGTGCGGCCAGCGTGTGATGCGTTCTGCCCCATGGGCCGCGAGTTTGACAACCCTGTTTTAGAGAGTCAAAAATTGAGCTTCGTGTAGCAATGAAATTTTATTTTAAAAAATCATTAAAAACTTATGGCTTAAAGAAATAAGGATTGATCAATTTTGACATCAGCTGCAAGTTCCAGCATCTAGACAAATGTAGTCTGCAATATTTTGCAAAATATAAATTACCCATTCCATAGGATAACGTTTTCTGTGAAGGTATTTTTTTTAGCATGCAATGCAGCTGAAGTTTGAAACATTTTATGGAAAACAGTAAAAACACATTTTACCGCCAGAGGGTATAACTATCAGATAAGTAGTAGAAATGATATCTATGTGATAATCTTGGGTCAATTTTTTTCAAGAAATAGAATGGTACTGAATGATAATCATTCACTGATTTACAAAGCAAAATCTGCTACTAATAGAAATTTGCAGGCAGAGAAAGAAGCTTATGAACTGTTGAGTGTGGGTCAACTGTTGGTCACTGATAAGTTTTACATCAGAACCAGTTAAGATTTCACTTAAAATTGGTAATATATCTTTGTTTGGGTTAGGAGGAGCCTGTTCATTCAGTATCAAACATTCTTTCATCCCAATTACTAATTTCATTTAGAAAAATATCTTCAGGTATGTTGGGAGAAAGAGCAGCAAAACAAACAAAAAAACTTTTTAAAATGTTCAGATAATTTGGGGTTGAGAGGTAAGCAAGGATCATAGGATGTGCGTGTTACATTTGTTTTTTATACTTTAAAGCAGTGGTCCCCAACCCCCGGTCCGCGGACCGGTGCCGGGCCGTGGAGTACCTGGCACCGGGCCGCGCAGCGACCAGGGGCCATGATCACTGTTCCCTCTAAGGTGCGCGCCTGCGCGGCCGCGTACATCACAAAAAAAGCCTGTGCAGCAGATTCTATCTGCCGCGCAGAGTTTTCTGTAAAGCAAACGTGGGGAAGTCCTTTGCAGGCGGCTAGAACTGGCCGCCTGCAAAGGACCTCCCCAGACTTGTTTTGATGAGCCGCCAGTCCTCTTGCTTCTTCTCCTTCACCGGCAAAGCTCCCGCTGGCGCCCTGCCCATGACAGTGGCAGTGCCTCTCCCTCCAAGCGGAGCACCTGAGCTGGCTCCCGCGTTATCCCTCCCCCTTCCTCCTCTGCCGTGCTTTTGAGGCCGCGGGAGCTAGTAGGAAAGCGGCGGAGGTGGAGGCAGGGATAACCCAGAGCCCAGCTGAGGTGCTCCGAGCGGAGAGGGAGGCACCACCGCTGCTGCCATGGGCGGAGCCGCCAGCGGGAGCTTTGCCGGTGAAGGAGAAGAAGCAAGAGGACTGGCGGCTTTGAAATGCAACCCCCTAGTCCCGCCGGCCGCGGATTTGATTCGGCATAAGTGGGGGCCGAACGCATGCTGAGCCGACTTTGCGCAGTGAGGCGGAGTAATTC
Organism: Thamnophis sirtalis; assembly: GCF_051295495.1. Taxonomy (NCBI): domain Eukaryota; kingdom Metazoa; phylum Chordata; class Lepidosauria; order Squamata; family Natricidae; genus Thamnophis; species Thamnophis sirtalis. The sequence continues at coordinate 37,795,886 of NW_028261386.1, read as the reverse complement.
AACCCCCCCAAAGAACGTGTGTGTGTGTGTGTGAGAGAGAGAGAGAATTGGATCAAAATTGGTGGCCAAAGGAATGGAGGGAGGGAAGGAAGGAAGGGAGGGAGGGAGGAAGGAAGCCCTGCCCCCTGTGAAAAAAACTGAAGATGGAGCAGTGAATGAATAAACCATAAAAGCAACAAACAGTTAATGCGTAAGTAAGCTGAGGAGCAAGTTCTCAACTAAGGAAGCAATATAAGAAAGAAATATAAAAAGCTCAATATGCCAAAACACTTATTTTAGTCTTCATTTAATTACTTGTATTATAGTCTGATGTAACATCTTTTTAAAGTTAACGTTAGTTAGAAAAGATAGGGTACAAAACTTAAATAATAAAAAAATTGTACATTCATTTTGAAAAATAAATGCAATACTTGATTAATTTCATATCTTTATTTAAAATAGTTTTGGCATGGCATATGATTTTATTGACTCAGTTGGAAATGATGTGGATGTTGTATCTGATTCTGAGGTATATATATTCTTAAGTAACATAACATATAGCATATTGTCCAAACTTGCTAGACTATTTAATTGATCTTACTACTTTAAAGGGGGAGAGTTTCATGATAAATTATTTTATTACATTTATGTTGCATTTATATATATGGGACATGATCGCTGCAGCGGCCGTGCACAAAAGCTCCTGGGCCGTGCGCAAAGGCTCCAGGGAAGTTTAATCAAAACAATCTGATATATAAACAATCAATGTGTCGTCGCGAACAATGCCCCCACCCCTGCGCGCGCTCAGCGGGCCACGGTAAAATTATCAAAGGCTGACTGGTCCGCGGCGATAAAAAGGTTGGGGACCACTGCTTTAAAGATTCTGCAAGCTTCATTGTGAAGTTAAAGAAAAAAAACACCAGCCATGCTTTTTCCAACTAAATCTTTTTGAAGTTGGGAAAGGGGACAAGGTGGGTCATTCACTCACTTTACACTAGGATCTGCAGAAACTTGAAACTGGCAAGATAATTTTTTATTGCTTTGGAAGTCTACAAAACAGCAGCCAACCTCTCTCCACCCTTGAGTTCTTTGTGTCTGTTGGAGGATTTCAAAGAAGGAAGAGTGAGCACAGATAATGGCTACTTATCAAGGTGGCGCATTTAACCACTGCGCCAAGGTGTGCATTTATCAAGGTGTGCATTTAACCACTGCGCCAAGGTGGCGCAGTGGTTAAATGCAGCACTGCAGGCTACTGCTAGATCAGCAGGTCAGCGGTTCAAATCTCACCGGCTCAGGGTTGACTCAGCCTTCCATCCTTCCTAGGTGGGTAAAATGAGGACCCAGATTGTTGGGGGCAATATGCTGACTCTCTGTAAACCGCTTAGAGAGGCCTGAAAGGCCTATGAAGCGGTATATAAGTCTACTGCTATTGCTATTGCTGCTATTGCTATTGCTATCAAGGCCAACCAAAATTCTTGGCGCTTGACTTTGAGAACAGTCAGAGGACACACATACTGTCTGTCTACCCACAGATGCAATAACTATGCATCACAGGAAAGTTTGAGCAATAACAGGTTTGGCAAGTTACTTTCCAAGAAGCAGCAGTTAACTATAAGAATAAGGTAATTCCTTAGGTGTCCAGATTTTTCTGTTGTTCATCAACAATCTTGTAATGCAGTTTTCAACATTACTCTTTAAACACCGCAAAATCAAAGTATTAAAAAAAATATTTTTATGAACAAAATACAAATCTCAACAAAAATACTCTTATTAAATTACATATAATGAAAAGAACAGAAAAATAAAAATGGTCAAGCGATTTCCCATAAGTATTCCTTATAAGTATTTCAAAAATGGCTTTAATTGTATTGTGTAATGTAATAAATTCAGTTTTAAATACATATGGCTGTCCTTAAATATCTGAAGTTGTTTTGGATCAGGATTTGGAATACAGGATCTCTCCTGTTCCAATACAGGTAGTTCTTGACTTACGACCATAATTGAGTCCAAAATTTCTTTTGCTAACTAAGAGATTTGTTAAGTGAGTTTCGCTCCATTTTACAACCTTCCTTTCCACATGTGTTAAGTGAATCATTGCAGTTGTTAAGTTAGTAACCTGGTTGTTAAGTGAATCTGGCTTCCCCATTGATTTTGCTTGTCAGAAGGTTGCAAAATGTGATCACACGGCCCTGGGATACTGCAATCATCATAAATATGTGTCATTTGCCAAGTGTCCGAATTTTGATCTTGTGACTGTGGGAATGCTGAAATGATCACAAGTATGAAAATCATTCATAAGCCACTTATTTCAGTGTCTTTGTAACTTTGAACAGTCACTAAATGTTATAAGTCAAGGATTACCTATAAACAATAAATGTATTACATGGTTTGGTCCAATTTATTACAATCATGCAACATATCTATTTAAAGTCTACTACAGTTCATGATGTCAGCGTTCCAAGTATCATGCAGAATTAAATCAGAGTCCAAGGCCATATTTTGTCTCCGCACCTCTGCTCCTGACTGGAACCAGCTGGGTGGAGATGCCAGAGTGGAAGAAGAAGATTGGACCATGTGATGGATTTGTGGGTGTGGGGACAAGATCATGAACTTTCAACTGGGTGGGAATCCGATGTAACTTCCAGAATTCGGATAAGGTCAGCGTTCCAAGTATCATGTAGAATTAAATCAGAGTCCAAGGCAATATGATCCTTAAAGTTCCATTTTAATAAATCAGACATCTTAGCACATCTGTGGAATTCCAATTCTGGAAGTTACATCAGATTCCCACCCAGTTGAAAGTTCATGATTTTGTCCCCACACCCACAAATCCATCAAAGGGTCCAATCTTCTTCTTCCATGCTGGCATCTCCACCCAGCTAGTTCCGGTCAGGAGCAGAGGTGCGGAGACAAAAGATGACCTTGGGCTTCTAGAAAAGAATGACAACAACACATTCCACAATTCTATTCCTTTCTATTCCCCCCTCCCAACCACTACACTACTGAAACAGCATAGTGAAATAAGAGAGAGTGTGGCAGGCCAAAGATCCTAAAAGGGATATAACTGCAGGCCTGACACATGACATGAAATCATAACGCTAACATGAAAATGTTCACAATCGTTTGTTGAAGCAACCCACCTAGTTTCAACATAGCTTACATGTTCCCTGTACAAAAGTACAACAGCCTTTCTATTACAGTTAGCTAACAGAGATTCGGGTTTTGTTGATTTGATTATCCCCTTCCCCAAATTGCTGATCTGTGTATCTTAATCTGTAAGTACATCATTATAGATAATGGGTGAATCTTCCTCTGTATTTTTTTGAATAGTGACATTGCCAGTAATGTTTATAGAGCATTATTTCAAGTCAGCTAAAAACCTATTAGTGAAAAGCATTCCCAGAGAATGACGCAGCAACCTTCATTGTTTTGGTATGTGTCCGGAAAAGAACAACCACTCTTGCTGTTTTTAAAATTTGAAGTTGTTAACTAACTGCACCTGAATGGACCTCTTGACTTCTCAGGTGTATGGTGACTACGCAGGAGGTCTAAACACAGACGTGCAAAGTACAAATTATCAGCAGCATTGTGGAATCAAGGATGAATAGTTTTTTGCAACAATAACCTGAAGAGCATTCATTCTAGGTGACAACCTGCATTTTTCATTTACCCCCAGAAGAGTTTTGGTTTGTCTCCAGCCATCCACCAAGAACCATAGTAAATAGTTTGCAGCAGAAGTCAATAATTCAAGCTGATTGGCAGGGTAACCTTAGCCAAGTATATTGTTTACGGCTTTTGGAACAAGACAGGAAATCTGGAAGGGACAAGTAATGGGGTTGGTTTTGTCTGTTTTCTTTTCCTTGTCTATGTGCCATGGACCAAACATTATGGAAGAAACATGGTAACTCTTAAGTTAGTTGTGTATCGAGGAAGTAATCGGGGAAAATCTTCCTGTTGAAAAAATCAGATTGCTCATTAAATTCAAAAAACCTTCTTTAGACCTCCCCATATTTATTTTAGCGAGAGGTTCTCGTAAGTGTATCCTAATCCCTTAAGAAATGAAGTCTCTGGGTTGCAAGTCTTAGGCCAGGAGGGCACAGATAGTTCATATTGATATTGATTTTTGCATTTGGTTCTTTTGTCCTTTTCCTCCACTGGCCCCTCTAATTGGCTGCCAGGGTCCCTTTGGAGATTGCTAATAGTGTGAAAGTGCATCTTCCCAAGATCTCACATTCAGCAGGAACTGAAAAGACAAAAGAAGAGAGAGAGAGAAAGAGGGGGAAAAAATGACCAGGAGACAAAAGATCACTTTCTGAAATACACTCATGTTATTAGCTACTCAGTTTCCCTTTCCAGATGTTGGAATAATTCCTGGATTTTCTTGCATTTCCACAGGGCAACAATGCTCGCAAGTGTGATTATTAAATTCCCTATTTTAATTGTAGAGCAACACAGTGATTTAAAAAATGCTCATTATCTTGTGTCACATATTGATAATGTGGAATTATAAAGTTTGTTAACAATGATCATGAATTTTCTGTGCAAATTTGAATTTGATGTATATCAGATCAAATATCAGCTTTGTACTGGTAAAGTATGTTTTAGGATTTTCTTCAATTGCATTGGTGCTGTGAAAAGCAAGTATACTGATTTTTCCCCCTCATAACTTGCCAGTCTATGGTAAAGTAAGGTGAAAAAAATCAAGAAAAAAAGGTCAGTTTAAGCAGTTGCTGCTTGCTAAATTTCCTGTTTTGTCCTTTTCTTTAAAAATATATCTTACTGTTCCATTCTGGACCTGTTGAAAGTAACTTTCAAAGTCTCACTAAAATGTATTAAATAAAACAAAGAAAATTATTTAAAGTAAGTAACAAATCCTGATTTTAGATGGCTTATACATGTAATACTGTAATACTGTGGAAGGTAATTCTAACATTACATGTACAGTAGTTTACATTAACTTTTGTAGTGATTGAGAGGACTTGAGGGAGGAGCAGTGAGGAAAGAAATAGTTCAAAAAGAAGGGTTTTGAAGACATATCTCATGAAGACAAACCAGTCAAGGAAGCATTTTGGAAGTTAATAATTCACAATTTAACAGCAACATTGGTGAATGTGCAAAATATTTATAAGTTTCCTAAGCTCTAAAGGTATTTCAGAAAGATGAGAATACCAACGGATCCACTTGAAAGTAAACATGGAAAGCAGGGAGATAAACAAAGATTTTGTTTTTTAGGTACATTTTACTTCAGAGACTCCCTAAATTATTTTAAGCAACACATGACAGCTGAGATAAGACACTTTTGGTCTAGTGTTTAAGACACAAGCCTAGAAAGTGGGAGACTGTGAGTTCTAGTACCATCTTAGCCATGAAAGTCAGCTGGGTGACCTTGGGCCAGTCACACACTCTTAACTCAATTCACACCCAAGGGTTGTTGTTAGGGAGAAAATAGGGTGTGTGTTGGATATGTCCGCCATCTTGACTTATTTGTAAAAATGATACAGATGGAATATAAAGAAATAAATAAAGAGCAAGGATGATTATGAACAAAATTGCTTCATGACTATGAAGAAAGTGAGTACTACTTGATTTGGGAACAAAAAAGTAATTGTATTGAATACAGGAGGTAAAAGCCAATATGGAATGACCTAACCCTAACCCTGACATCTGGAACACAATTGAAGAATATCCAGGATGTAGTAACTAATGACTAGGCTGTAGTAGCTAAGGAATAGATGAGGCTTCTGCGAATCACAGTTAAAGCTGCAGACCAGGAGAGAAAATATCTTTGCAGTGGGAAAGATATAGGGAAAAAATAGGGAGACGCAAGAAAAGAAATGCTTGAGGCAGCATTATTTGGCCATTATATCCTAAGCATGAGATGGCAACTATAAGAGTTTGTTAATTATGTATTTCATAAAGGAACACATTCAAGAAGTGGAAAACTTTAGTAGTGATGAAAGAAATGTCCTTCTGGGTTCGGCTCCAAGTGGGGAAAAAGACACTGGAGACTGCCTGGAAAGATGGTTTATTGTTGGACAGGGCCACATGGCTTGAGCCCTGAACAGAAAAGGTCTTCACATGCTTCAATGTTGGTGGAGAAGAAGAGAAGGGCTGAGGAAGGGGCTTGCTAGGCTTTTTATACCCTGTTTAGTCCCACCTCTCTGTTTCCTGTTCCTGTGTAAGAAATGTATTTTGATTGGTTGTCAGACTCCCATGGGGAGTCGCAGGGGCTACTCTCTAGGCTGTGTTTTGAGTCCAGGTATGGATGAGTTCTCAGGTGCCATGTGGTCAGTTGAGTAAAGGGCCAATATTATCATGCCTTTACTCCCATCCCCCCTGGGGCTACAGTGGAGAAGTCTTTATTATGTAAAAGGGACTAGCCTGGCCTTTTCAATGGCCCATTGACAAAGTGGGGATGGGCAGGAAACTACAGGCAACTATTCTGTCTTTTAAAACATGTTTCTTTCTTTTCACATCCAGAGAAATATTCTGCCTTTTCAATATTTCCTAGGATATTTCATTTTTCTGGGAGGGGGCTGGATGATAACTTCCCATAGTAGGAATGGGAGAATCTAAATGTTACACAGACTAATTGTGCGTATTTTGCCCAAGACTTTGTGCTTCCCTTCTGTCAGCAGCTCATCTCATTTTCCTGATTTCCAGGCTTCAACAGCTGCCCCTTCTTTGTTGCAAATTCTGAGACTGATACAACTCTAGTCTAGATTATCCCCATCCCACCCCCACCCCCCAAAAAGAAAAAAGAAAACCTGCTCTATTATACCACTTTCGTGAAGCTGTTTTCTAGTGCAAATCTCTTGGGGGAAGACTTGCAGTAGGGAGGTTTTTTTTAAGTCGAATAAAAAAAATGCCTGACCAGATTGAAGAGTAGTAGTTGTTCTTTTATAGTAAACTTGGAGTTTAAGGAATCATGTCTAACTTCTCAAAAATCTAGCATGCCTACTTCAATGCCAGGTTCTTTGTAAAATAAGCTTCATGCTTTCCCCAGTGTTTCCTATAATGACTATACTATAATTTGGATGATATCTGTCAACTGTCTCAAATGTTTTGAGAATCATTTTTTAAATAAGAAGACAACAAACAGTAGGTAGTCTTGTTTCTTGCTAGCATTAATTACCATAATAAGTGACTTTGGAAGCAAAACTCCAACATTCGTTTGAGAACATTCTGCATCTGATTTCTTTTGCATCCTTAACAAAGGAACAAATGTGCAACAATTCTAATCAGACAGATCTCATTCTAACAGCCTGCCTGATTTCTGCTGGCAAAAATCCTAGTAAAAATATCTTAGAGCAGCAATCCTCAACCTTTTTGGCTCTGGGGGCTGGCGGCAGTGGCAGTGGGGAGGGGATGGTTTCACATGCACAACCTAATCATGCACATATGCAAATAAAGTTTTGGGCGGTTGTCTGCTGCTTGTGCGGACCGATTCCCAATGGGCTGCTAACCAGTCCCTGTCTGCGGACTGGGAGTTGGAGACCCCTGTCTTAAAGGATTCAGCACATAGTTCTAGCATGAAGGTTATCTAGTCGTTGGGATCTCTTCCAAGGCATTCATGAATACTCTACCAAATGTTGGTCTGTGGCATATCTCTTGACTGTTTGTCCCTTTACTGCTGATTGTTGATCCTAAAAGGTAGAAGATATCTACCACTTTAAATATCTGGTTGTTATACCCATTGTTGGAATTACAGTTAATCACAAACTAAACCCATGCTAGGATTGTGGGAAGGCTGCAAAAAAAAGCAAACACAATTATAGGCTGCATCAATAGAGTTACAATTACTGCACAGCAATATACAAAATTGGATCCAGAACAGAGTTTTGTTACCCTTTCTCAGTGGTCCTAAAACTTTTTAAACAGAGCCAATTCAAGATCCCCCAGAATATTGAGGGGCCGGACCAGCCGTATCTGGCCTGTGGGCTGTAGTTTGAGGATGACTCCTCTTTATCATGCTGCTATCCTTTTTTTTTGTTTGACCACCAGAGGGCATTTTCACTATATCATTAAAAAATATAAAATTTCTCTGAACTTTGAAAACATATTCTTACAGGAACAGTACAGTGTGTAGAATTAATTTATGCTGACTTATAAGTAAATCATCTAAGATACAACCAGATAGTCTGATTTCTGAAAGACTGATTAATTTGTCCAGTGATGGCAGTGCCTACCTCATCATTTTTCATCTTATGAAATAGAAAAGGGCCCAGATTATCTCTGTTTAAGAACAAGCCAAATGAAAAAAAAAATGCCTTTAAATTATAATGCCAGAGAAAATGGTTGAGAATACCTTTGACCACAAAAAGTAATAAATCATTCCACACCAGAAGTAAAACCAGACTATTCTCTAGAAACATTAATGATGAAGTTTGACACAAGGTGAAAGCAAGAATCATTACAGAAGATGCTGATGCTTGGAAGTATCAGACGCCATTCAAAGAGATCAACAGAAGACAAAGTAGCTAAATGTTATCACTGATGATACAACCCATTTGGATTACTGCCATACCTATCACATGGGACTGTCCTTGAAGAGTATTCAGAGGCTACAACTCTGCACTGCAACATCCAGCAATGTCTGTAGTTATGGGTGGCATAGGCGATATTTTTTGCTCCATGAGTGGCATTGGCTATGCAATTCAAGGCAGTGTTGGTTACTTTTAAAGCTCTTGGTGGTTATGGATCATTCAGGGAACCGTCTCCTCAATAGTATCTATCTGTCCTGTTAGATCAGGCAAGTGAGCTATCCTCCAGGACCCATCCACTAAGGAGTACAACCTAGCAATACACTGGATGAGAGACTTTTGTGCCATGGCGCCTCTCCTTTGGAATGTCAATCTCCTTCTCTCTCTGATTAGATTTCCCCCAAGCTTGATGGCATTTCACAAGGTATTAAAAACCTGCTTTGCCATCAAGCCTGGGATCGTGATGGTGTGGTTGAGCTCACTTTTTTTGTTATATTGACTGGGAAGTATTTTATTATGCTGTGTTATGCTATTTGTTTTTAATTATTGGTTGTGTTTCTAATGTGTTCTGTTTCACTTTGGCTGGTAGCTGCCTGGAGTCATGTACGTTATGTGTGATGAGTGACCATATAGATTAATTAAAAAAGCAGAATCTCTTTAAGAATTCTAGAGAGACAGCCCTGCCGAGAGAGAGAGGGGGGGGGGAGAGAGAGGCTGCATGTAGTTATACCAGCAGCCAAAAAGGGGAGAAGGTAAAGATCTTCTACTCCTGTGCTTCTTGAAAAGTAGCATCGATGCCCCACCTAATTGCTTCAGGCAAAAATTGCATGTGCATTGACTGCTGTGCAGCTGTAGTCTGAGGTAGTGTGGCTTTGAGAAGCAGCACCTGGGAAAATGAACAGAGTTGAACCTCTACCACATGTTACGGACAGTGATTGATGGTTGTTTTTCCCACCAGCAGTTGCCACTGGGTGGGAACGGAAATGCAATCAGGGCAACTGCCCAAGGACCCGTTCTTAAGTTGTTTAGTATGAAAACTGTAATGTCTATATTAGTCACCAGCCTCATTGATGAGGCAGAATGATTCTTGGTCTCTGGGGCAGCACAAATTATTGCCAGCTTAGTTTTCTGCTGACTGAAGGATTGTGGGAATGTATGTTGATATGGCTATGAGCAATAGTTCACAGTCCAAATACAAGATCAATATAAGGAATAGATTTAGTGTGTTTAACTTGCACAAAAGGGAACCAGCATTGCCATGGAAAGAGATGAGACATTGTGAAAACCAAACCATTTTAACCTCCCAGTTAACAAGGTTCAATTGGGTTTCAGAACAAGATGTTATGATAGCTTGGGAAAGATGAAAGTGAACATGGATTTTAGCATCAGATAAGATAGATCAAAAAGAAATCCCAGAAATGTCAATTGAAAATTAAATACTAAAAAAAAAAATATCCAAGAAATTAATGGAACATTTGCATGTTAAATGTGGTCTAGTATATGCAAATAATTTCTGAGGTGCAAGAGATTTACAACAATCAAATTGGAATGTCAGTAGAGATTCTCAATCATACAGGTCATGGTTGTCCCGGAGGTGCTTTTTCAAAACATTTCGCTTCTCATCCAAGAAGCCGAGAACTTAAGAAGCTTCTTAGACGAGAAGCGAAACGCCTTCAAGGAAAAACAAAATCCAGTTGCCTTTTGAAAAAGCACCTCTGGGACAGTCAAATTTGAAATCTTCAGCTGCAAATAAAATTGGACTGTTTAAAGCTATAGGAGAAAAGAAAGTTAGTGTCCTAGCATGGATAATAAGATATGTGCCAGATATGGGAAAATATCAGTATATATTGCTATAAAAAAGAAGGGGGATGAAAATAATATGCCCCTGATGGCAAACCTATGGCACGCGTGAGTCCTCTCTGTGGGCATGTGTATCATTGCCAGCTACTATTCCAGGTTCCATTGTGTGCATGCATGCTGGCCAACTGGTCTGGCATGCATGCGTGCCGGCCAGCTGCTCTCTTCTGGGTTCTGGCGCATGCAGCTGGGAGACCAGCTGGCTAGCATGCATGCACGTGCCGGAACCCGGAAGAGAGCAGCTGATCGGCGCACATGCGTGTTACAAAACCTGGGAGAGAGCAGCTGGCTGGTGCACATGCGCATGACGGAACCCGGAAGAGCAGCTGGGCACCGCACTCATGCGCATGGCCAGCTGCACTTTTCCGGATTCCGGTGCTCCAGGGCGCGTATGACTCCAGTTTCGGCACTCGGTGCCAAAAAGGTTAACCATCTTTGGAATATGCCAATTACCAAATTGTAAGTAGCATCTTAGGAAAAAAGAATAGAGCTATATATGTGGAAAGAAAAACCAAAGGGGCACACAAACAGAATGAATAGCAAGAGAATTCCATAAAGAAGCTTACATTGTTTTACTGATTTCAGTAAGAGATTTTTGTCATGCTGGAATATGGACTGTATTAAAAATGGATTTGCCAGAACACCTAATTTCTCCTTTGAGAAATATTCACAGTGAACAAAAAGGTGGAAAATCTGTGGTTCAAAAGAGAAGGAAGTGAGAGAAGATGTATGTTATCCCATATCTTTAATATATGCAGCAAATATATTTTAAGTACAACAATGCTGAAGAGTTAACAGCTGGAATCAGAATTGGAGGTTAAAAAAATGATCTATATATTCCATGAAAAAACTTGGCTAACGTGAAACACTAAGGAAACAAAGGTAATGTTAGGCAACATGCTTTGCAAACTCGCAGTTGAAGTGATAGTTTTATTTTCTTGAGCTCAACAGCAGATAAAGATGGACAGTTTGCTGGAAAAGAAAAGGGGGTGTTAATCCTAGAGTGGAACACTTTGAAAACTTAGACAAGATAATGAAATGTAAAGATAATTCTGTGACAACAAAGAATGGAATAGTTAACACAATCTTTTCCCCAGTTTTATCTAAAAAAACCTACACACTGCGAAAGAACAAGTAAACTAAAATAAATGGGTTCACATTTGGATTCTGACATGATTACCGGACATGATTATCAGTCCAGTACCATGGACTGAAAGAAAAAACAATTAGTCCTATAAAAACAAAGGCCGTCTGTTCCCTTGAGATGAGGATCAGCAAGCAATGTGTTATGAGTGGAGGATGCAAAATAAAAAGCAACAGTGCTTGAAAGGGTTCATGAAAATGCAGGAAAGAGAAGACATAATATAAGGGGAATGGATTGAGAAGATAACAAACTTCCTTGAAAGAGTTATGGAATATCAAGGTCAATATGGAAGATTCTTGTCTACTAGTAGTAATTTTAAACTGTTCATAACATTACCTATCTTGTGAAAAAATACCAAGTAAATGTAGCGGACCATTTGTAAAATAAATAAGCAGTAATAAAATTAAAGTGATTTTACTTGTTAGGGTATCTCAAGTAATGATGAGATATAATGAGATTTTATTCTTATTTGGCAGGATCAATTTTTAAGTAGCTAGGAGGCCACTCTTATGTGATATCCCATAAAATAATTGTCTACATTCCTTTAGTACAAAGTAAATAAAAATGTTTTCCAGTAAGCCCAGATGTTTGAGGTGAAATTAATCTGGCTCTCAGAATTGGGGGAACTTTTTCTTATGAAGGAATGAATGGGTTAAAATACTATTGCCGACATGTCATGACGTCATGGGCAATCTTTGGGGGGTTTTAATTTTCAGAACTGTTTGCCCCCGTTAGTCCATGAGATAATGAAGTACAATTCTTCTAAGAATAATGTAGTGACTGAAAGGATTGGGTGATTTCATATCCTGGTGTATAATTCAAGAGTATAATGTAACATGTAACTATTGTGTAATCAGACTATGGCAGGACCACAAACCCAATGGGCAAGAATGGGAAACATACAGGCACATTTGTTCTTTATTAATAAATCATGTTTTCTTAGGCCAACATGGTTACACAAGACTCAGTCCATAGCATTATATGGGTAATTGTAAAGAAAAAAAATGCAATGATTCCTTCAGGTCTTCAAGTGAATAAACTCAAGCAGGGTCAGGTCTTTGACAGTTGTCTGAAATGAAGGTATTTTTTTCCCCAAGCACAATGTCACAGGGTTCTCTTTAACAAGATTAAAAGAGTGATGCTAGAATAACTCCAGCTTCTCAGTTGTTTTCAATTTAGAGCCAATATATCTAAATGTATCTTAGAGAAGAGAATGCCTTTCCCACAGCCTTTCTGTGCACCATAAAATAGGCAGCAGTTTTCATTGATAATAAGGAAATCCGCCAATAGTTGTTTTCATAATAGTCACTTAAAATTTATCAGTCTCTGAACCAGCCAGATTTGGAAGCCATACTGTATAAAGTGAGTTTCCCCATCCTGGCATTCTCCAGCTGTATTGGAACATAATTCCATCATCCTCACCAGCATATCACCCTATCAAAATGTGTAAATTGATAGTTAATCAGTATAGATCAGATAATATTGGTCATGCTTTGAAAATGATCAAAACAAATATTTCAGCTTTTACAACACCAAGAAACGCAATCCTACTCTACCACTCATTACACTAGGCCATTTTTAGGCTATTGCGCAAGCCTAAAAAGAAAGTGATACTACTTTGCATTATCATTAAAGAACGATCTCCTTAAATTCAGAAGCTCATATGCAATTTTGAAAACACTCTGAGATTCCCACTGTATACCTTCCTCCATCTGGACATAAGGCCCATTATGGATTTTGGCTACAGTTGTTCAGTCAACTGTGAATCTATCTGATAGTGGCACTATCCGTCCCACATTATTTTAATTTGTCAAAAAGAGGATTATGATCCACTTTATCAATAGTCTTAGTACACAAGAACTAGAACACTTGTCCTCTAATCAAGGGACATTTTCCAAGGAAACAATAAGGTTTCTCTTGCTGTACAACCTATTCTTAACAAATTCATATTAGTTTCTGGTAATCTCTATTCATTTCTAAGTATCTTCTTACTTTTCTTTGGTAGAGTTTTTCCAGTATTCATGTCAAGTTTAACAGTAGTTTCCTAAGTTTTCTTTTTTTTTCTCCTTTTAAATTATTGAAATAACATTGGTTGTTCACAAATTTTCTCGCCCTTGTGCTCCAGGATTTCTCAAAGATTTCAGTCATTTTCACTGAGGTGACATTCACCAGTTCCTTTAACACTCTGGGAATGCAATCAATCTTGTCCAGGAGAATTGAATTCAGTCAGAATTACTGGGTGTTGTCTCACCAATTCCTTACCTATTTTGTGAGAGTTCTCAAAAGTCTACACATATCCTGCTTCAAAATAATAGCTTACCTAGAAGAAAAACCTAAAACTCTGCTTAAGGATGTCAATTAAGCACATAATTTTGGGCAAAGAGATTCCTTAGAAAGACAGAGATGGAGATAATTCACAGAATCTATCCCCAAAAATTGGCACGTAAAATAAGAGTTGCAGGCAGGTGGAGCATCCAGCATCTTTAATGCAAACAGTTTCTGTACTTGGATTGATTTTTTAAAATCCCTATTTCCACCCTGTTTGTCCCCCAATATTTTTTTTTGCTTTTTTGAAAGCTGGCCAAGTTGGCCCCAAAATACCTGGTTAATCTGTGTAAAGCTTTCATGTTCTAACATACTGAAATAATTAGGAAAGAAGGACATTTTTCCTTTTTTTAAATCTTTGGAATGGGGAAGAAGAAAAGGGCAACATGACAGATGAAGCAAATCTTCAGAGCCTGCGCAGGTTCTTGGACAAACCTTGTTGTTGTCACCTATAGATTTACAAGACAGTCCTAACCTTAGTGAAGCCAATAGAAATTTAGCTATCAGCATTGAGAGATTTGGTAACATGGTTCCTTAGGGGCAACATTAATCTTTCTTCGCTGACCTTAAAGGCCAGAATGGCCCCAGATGGCATACTGGGAGGCAGATTTTGAGCTGCTGTGATTTAGGATAGGTCCACAGAAGTCAGTGGTGCTCAGGAGATTTACAACTCTAAGTAAAGGTCGCTCTTGGCATATAAAAAGGTCAGTATTTCCTTCTCTCCATAGGAAATTACACATTATTCATGAAATGAATGTATTTAATTAAAAATGTGCTTGTTAAAGCAAGGAAAAGCTATCCTTTCAAATAATTTTAATGTATAATCAAAGAACAAACTAGTTAACCTGTGGAATAGCTTAGGATATATTTCATGGTGTGAAACGTATGAAAATATTGTGGATTGTGGATGAAGTTCTATCTAAAGCAGGAATTATGAAAATTTCCCATTCTTCCAAGTAAGCTCTTCTGACTCTGCTCTTCCTAATCTGTAAGTGGACCATGAAACCTTAGGATCACTTTAGAGTTTAGAAATAAAAAGCCTTGAGAGAATAAGATGAGATGCCAATTCTGTTTCACAGACTTGGTGCCTAACTGAAAGAAAGGTAAACCTTTTCTGTGTTTATCCCTACTCATCCAGAGATATTTGGATTATGTATACTTTGTGGTCAGGAACTTGTCTTCTTGTACTTTGTAAATCATCCTGTTTTATAATTAAGGATTATGATGACAAGAAACTGGGTGATTAAAGCAAACCAAGGGCTGGATCATATGGATTCTTCATTGAAATGAAATGGAACCTGAGATATAATGATTAGGGAGTTAGGAAGTGACAAAAACATAAAACAATTGTAGTTTTGTTGATTCATTAGAAAAACACAATTTAAACTTCACTGCTGTATAGCACTTTTATTAAAATTCATGAAAGCATCAGATCATCAGATTTTCACATTTTGTGTCAGTGCAGTGGATCATAACAAGGGTATTACAGTATATAATTGTAGATTTCCATTAAACTATGCCTTGATTTACTTACTGTTAGCATGTCAAACCTAAGCATTACCTGCCTTCCAATCTTGAAAGCACATGATATGTACAAAAGCCAAAATTGCAACTTTTTCCAATATAGGAAATGCAGAAATCTGGGGGGAAGGAGAAGCTGCAGTTTTAGACACACAACACAGAGATAATCCAGGACTACAATTAGAATAGCAGAAAAACTGAGAGAAGAGAGTAAAAAGAATTTATTTTTTGACTGTGTCTCAGATACTCTTGTTTATGGTTGCCACAGAGAATAAATCTGTGAAGCTCATTTCTGTTGTCTATTACTTCTTATGACAGAAAGTAGTTTACAACCTATGGTTCAGAATTCCCAACAGAGTTGGTCCCAAGACATCTAGAAGTCAGCAGAATAAAGAAGGCTGCAACAAAACATCTTCTTAAGAGATCAAGTCTCCTTTGAGTTCGACTTCTGGTGTGGGTACATGCACACAATCTATAAACTTTTCTTGCAGCCAAGAAAGTCATTGTGCACTGCCTTTTCCTAGGATTAGAAGTATCTGGGGAAGCAAGGAGGGGAGAGGGACAAAAATCAAAACCTATATCATGACATTGTGATGCAAACTATGTAAATTATGTAGAAAATACATGATTAGGTCTATAAAAAAACCCAAAGACTATGAATTGCTTTGAAGCTGCCTGATACTACTCACTGCTTCAAAATGGATCCCTACTATATTTTATAAATCTTTTCCAATGGGATCTTTCTATCAAGAATTCAGTGAATCAATGTAGCCCTTTTGAAACCTTGCCCAAAGCTAAGAGCTAATAGTTAAAATATAACATAGATGATGGCTAAAATATCCCATTTCAAGTGATGTTTTTTCAGCTGAATCTGAACATCTAAAGTGGCCTCAAAATGGTAAGTTTGGGAATTAATTTTTAGATAGGCTGTTTGTCTAAAAACTCATAGCTTCTGGGTAACTCAAGGAAGTCACTCAGCCCATACGAAAAGTGAAATGCAGCTTACAAATTTTAGAGGCTGTTGCTTTTGACATGCTATCACTGTGGGAAATTCTGATCAGAAAGCAAAACCACAAATACTGCAGGTGCACTGGGACTGGGACTGCACAGCTGAGCATAAAAGCTTCAATGTCTTCATGGCTGAGTGTACGTCAATTCATTATCCAAAGAAAACAACATCCTTGATTTGCCATGCATCTGTGAATACGCCTTAATTATTTTAATACTTGGATGACATCAATATTATATTCTCTCTGGAATCACAGGATCAGTGGATTTTTTAAGGCGTGTGAGTTCAATATTAGATCAAAGAGCACATCAAATGCCTAAGGAGTGACCAAAATCTTCATACAGTAAATCAAATTTTTTACGTGGCTTGGCCACATAGGACTGCACAAATTCCATTGCTGCTATTCCTCACCACAGTTTTTGCATTCAGACCACTTGATTCCCCAAAACTCCAACCACATAGCTTCTGTCTTTATTCTTATTTTTAATCCCTCCAACAATCCTGTGTCCAGGACTTCACCTTTTGTGGCCTTCTGCTTCACTTTCCAGTTCCAATTATCTGCTGGGAGACAAACTTTAAGCAAGCAAAGTCCTTTGGGAAATTCCTGTTCTCTCTCAATGATTACTTCGACCTGCAAGGGATGGAGTAACAGGAAAAGCAACTATCCTTCACTTCATCATAGCTGTTCTGGAAGAATTGCTTTTAAAGAAGGAATAGTAATGGAAACATTGGGGGAATGTAACTATAATGCTGGGAGGATAATAAGTACCAATATAACTTCTAGAAATTCTTAGTAAAAAACTAAAACTATGAAGGAAAAGAAAAGCAGTTAAGGAAAATAACATATAGGAAGCATATATTGTAGGATTTAGGAAAGCTGAAGCTCATAATGAGATTGGAGAAGGATAGTAAGCAAAAGAAAATAGCTTTTTTTTCAAATATCAAAGTAAAAATAAAAATAGTTCAGTGGCAAAGGAAAGAGAAAATTGTGAAGAACTAATGGAAAGCACAGGATTCGAACAATCGAATATCTATTGATCTTGAATTAGTTCTAATATCCAGGATCAAATGAGTTATATTTTAGAGAACTAAGGATTTGCTGAGGCTCTGGCTGAACCAAATCCATCTGCTTTGGAACTGAAGTTCTGGAGTGTGGGAGAAATAATGGCTCATAAAATTCATGCCATCCATTTCCTATTCACTAGTGTTAAGAATGTAGAAAATAAGCAAAGTGAGTTTGAATTCTTAGTAAAAGAAGGCATATGTTAGTCCTGTTTGTGTGTGTGTATGAGAGAGAGGGAGGGGGAGGGAGGGAGAGAGAATTGTGTGCCAAAAGTTTTCAAATGTGTTTTGAAATCTGAGGCTATATTGTAGAGAGAACATCAGGGTAAAAAAACCTGGATGAATGAATAAAAGCAGTACTGTTTTGTTATTGTCTAATGTTACCCATCCAAGCAGAAAATCTGGATGATGCTTTCCAGAAACAGCTGAAAGACCTTTCAGACAGTTTTAGTTGGGTGGGCTTTAACTACCTTGACATCAGTTGTGGCTCAAATTACCAAGTACGGCCCTTTTAGGAAAGCCCAGAATTTTGCTGATTCACTAATTCTCAGAAGAAGGTGCAAAAAGATCTGTATACTTGACTTGATCTTAACTAATAGCAAATAAATCATAGAGCAGAATTACTGATGAGAGTGGAAGTAACAAGAACATTATGGAAAAGTGATCATGTTCTTGATTTTCAGGAAAAGTGAAACCAAAATTAGTAAAATACATAGCTAAAAATTACCACATTTTTTTATAAACTCGGAACAATGAATTCTAGGGCAGGAGAGTCTAATGGAAAAGGAAAGCCGAAGAGGACTTCTAAAAAGGACATTAAAAGAAAATACCAAACAATTTCAATGAGAGAAAAATTTGAGGATGCTAAGAAGCTAATGTTCCCACATAATAGCAACATCAGACCTAGATACCACTTCATGGTGCTTTACAGCCCTCTCTAAGCTGTTTACAGAGGTGCATATTGCCCCCAAAATCTGGATCCTCATTTTACTGACTTTGGAGGGATGGAAGGCTGAGTCAACCTTGAGCTGGTGAGTTTCGAATTGCCGAACTGCTGGCAATCCGCAGTCAGTAGAATTAGCCTGCAATACTGCATTCTAACCATTGCGCCACCACCAATAAAAAGAAGTTAATTGAATATCTGCAGATTAAAAAGGTCACATACTAGGAAATGTCTCTTTGGTTTAGTGGTTAAGGCACCAGACTGGAAAGCAGGAAATCATGAATTCAAGTCTCACCTGAGCCATGGCAGCTCAGTGACCTTAGGTCAGTCACTGTCTCTCAGCCCAACTCACCTCACAGGATTATTGTTGTGGGGAAAATAGGAGGAGGAAGGTATGTTGGATATGTTTGCTGCCTTGAGTGATTTGTTAAAAATACTAAAGGTGGGATACAAATTAAAATAAATGAGAAGAAGGATAGGTCATCAAGGAAAAGTATGAAAAAGTAATCTTGATTTGTAGGTGTTAATAAAGTTGAAATTCATAATGAGCAAGCAGGGAAAAAATCCTTAGATTAGTTAAAAAAAATAAGGAAAGAACACATAATCTATTCATTGAAAATGGTAAAACTCTACTTACTTGCTCCTCATCTTCTGAGGATAACAAAGAGAATACAGGGCAACTCAGTCCTTTAACTTAATGTTCTCCAATAAGATATCATGTGACAAACAAAATGAAGGGACAGAATAAAGCTTGAAATTCAAAGAAAAGTGGTCAGGAAATATCTGTTTGCTTTGAATAGTGTTAAATCTCCAGAATAAGATCTGCTGTATCCTAGGTTACAGTAGTACATTAATGGTCTGCCTCAACTTTATTATTGTCTTTGAGAATTTTGGAAAAAGAGTGAAGTACCAGTTAACTGAAGGAGGGCTAGTACTAATGTCTTTATTATTAAAAAGGGAGAATTCAGGGAACTAGAGAATAGTTGGATATTAGTATCATGTATAGTTTATCCAGATAATTGGTCAGTTATTTTCAAGTACTCAGTCTATCAAGGAGCAGCAGTGCAGGGCTGGATATATTCAGGCTATGGGTCAGAAAGTACGTGGCACGACAAAACCGCGAAGCCCTTATCCGCGGAGACATAAGCGCGTCGCTAAAGCCGCGATGTCATCACCACGCGTCATCACCGCCACGACAACAGCGCGGCAACAGAAGGGCGCTTTAAAACAGCGCCGCAGCAGAAAGCCGATTTCAATTAAGGTAAGGGTTAGGATTAGGTTTAGGGGTTTGTTTTAGGGTTAGGGTTAGGGTTAGGTTTATGGTTAGGGTTAGGTTTAGGGTTAGGTTTAGGGTTAGGTTTAGGGTACTGAGTGCTTGGGAATGCGTGGATTTGCCCTCTGCGATTACATCATCGTGGTAGGGTCGCGTTTTTCCTTAGCGTTTCGAACGGCGCGAATTAGTCTTCACGCTTATGTCTCCGCGGATAAGGGCTTCGCGGATTTGTGGTGGAACCAGAAAGTACTCCTTGGAAGAAAAACTGTAATGTTTCTTTGTTTAAAAAATAGGCTAAACTAACTCTGTGTCAGACACAAACAATCAGATCCATGTGTGAAAGGTTCAAGTTCACTACTTTATTGCATTCTACTTATAGTATCAGAATCTCCTGAGACTACTTACCCTTCCTTGGGAGTAAACAGATGTAGTTCCATGTCACTTAGGGATGGGGGGATTCAGTCCTAGCTGCACAGTGACTCAAGGCTAATTCCCCACTTGATCCTGCTTTCTTGCCTGGTTGGTACTTTTCCAACATTCAGGTATACTAGAATATCATTGAATGAGGTGAGATTGAGAAGTAAGGGCAATCAGCAATGTGTTGGTCTTTTTTGTTTCTTTCGACCACCTGCCGTTGCTGCAATGCCACCTCCTCCTTATTTACATGAGTGACACTACTGTATCTACAGAGAACAAGCAAGATTTGAAAATATTATGGTTTTCCAGAAAGTAAAAAATATCTGGAGTGACGGTTGATCATGATTCTCAAGAAGGATGAATGTGCAGAAGAGAAAAAGGTTACCGATCTTCTCTGAATTCTGTGCGGATTAAACAAATAAATGTTCTGCAACAACTGTGAAAATATAATGGGCTGCCAAAAAGGGAAAGAATTGATTTTTTCCTCCTACACCAGTTCACATAGTAGAAGGTTCCAAAAAAAGAATTCATAGAAGAAAATCTATGTGCTCAGGATTGAATTCTGGAGTTCTTGGTGTTCCCTGAGTTTGGTTGTTTACTTCCATGGATGCCCCAAAATACATAAACCCAATATACCCAGTCATATGATTAACAGGGACCTCAACTTGTAACACGTACAAGCTTTTTTTGTGAGTTCTTTGTCTAACTTATAGATGAAAGTTTATATTCTATCTATTTTCCTCTCCAGTGCCTCCAGAAAATAAAAGACCTGAGCATAGAGGAAGATGAAATTATGGTTTCATTCACTTGCACAAAACTCTTCATGTCCATAGGACCAGAACTAGCAAAAAATAAAATAAGTTATCCATTGCAGCAGTACTACACAATGCAACACACCCAATCTAACCTAATACCCAAGACAGATGAGATTCATGGGACTCATCAACTTTTGCCTCATTACCTACTTTCAGTTTGATGGACAAGTATGCCAACAAAGAACATAAGATGGTTACTCTGATAGCAGGGACTAGTACAACACCTAGAATTTATAGAACTATAAATAACTATATATATGGATCCATTATGTAAACAACACCTTTGTCTAATAAAAAAAGGAACAACTAGACAAAATACATGAGATAGCCAAAATCTTCAAAGGAAAATCATGCAGAAAGAACAACATGCTACCCTTCCTGGATATCCTCATCAGCAGAGGAAATGGTGACAAATTAAAAACCCAAATCTATCAGAAAATCCCCCCCCCCCACTAACCAAGTGCTCTATTGCTATAGCAATAACATCAGAAAAAAGAAACAACACACAAAACAAATAGGCACACAACTTTATCAAAAAGTGCTCGGCCATACTAACTGCTACATCACAAATACAATCTATGAAAGGGATAATACAGAAATGACACCCCCACCAAAATTGGCAGGGCAAGCTATTCTCAGCAAACATCACACTATGCACACTGATGTTGTCAAGTTTGGTAATCAAACATTTGCAAGCAAACCAGCTCAGAGCACCAGGAATCTCCCCACCCCCGATACACATATTTAGTTACTAGGTTATATGATGCTCTGATTATGGTTGGTTTTGAGCAGCTTACAATAACAGTTACAAACCAAGAGTAAAGTTTACCCAGGCACTAAACAACATTTACTATGACACCCACATTCATCCTCCAAAGGAGAACAAATAAAACATCTCAGACTCTGAAGGCTTGCAGAAATAATCAGGTCTTAAATTGCTTTCTGAAAAGCTAACATGGTTAGTTCTTAGTTAAATATTAATTTACTAAAAGATTAACATTTACAGCTAATACAATGTGTTCAGAGGCTACACCTTTTACTGTTATTTGAAGGCTCTTCCTCACAGAAGTTTCTCTCCGTCTTAGCTTTCTGTTTATGCATACTTTCAATTGGATTACACATACTTGCAATTGGAAGTAGTGAATGTAATGATATCAATCCATTGATAATAAAATAGTTCTTATAGTTCTTTTCATATAATACAAATATTTCTAGCTCAGTACACAAATTATAGCATTCTGATGTCTTGTTTCCAGATCTATATTTATTGACACTTAAAGATCTGTTGATACTAAAGCATGTATCATGTATTTTACGTAGTTTAGCTCTACAGTAAAGGATTACCGAAAGTTAACGAAGTCTTTTGTGATCTTTGTTTGCTGAGTGTTGAAGCCACATGCTTTTGTTATGACGTCTTCCCTGTGTTTAAAAATAATACGTATGGTTTGTACAAGAATTTATCACTGGTACCACAAGCCTCCCTGTTCTTTTCCCTTTATAGGAGTAATTTAGATAGGGTGGTACCTGCTTTGGCAGCAGTTTCGGATCTCTGTCCTTTTCTTGAACTTGGGCAATATTTACATAACTTATCCTGCCAGTAATGTAGCACTGAAACAACCAGTTGAGGAAATGTACTTCAATATGTATTTTAAAATGCAGTTCAGCAGGATATAGGGCTTTTTCATGACCATTTTCACAAAGAAAAGGTATGGCAAATAATAGCCATAAGGGCTATTCATAATACATTAAGTATTATCCGTCAAAGATTGAGATTTAGGAGTGATGAGAAATTGCATTTACTAATTCAGAATTGGCAAAAGATAACAAATGTATTAAATCCCACAAGGCTAAGAAGATTACTTCATTTATAGAGACATGGGGTAATGAGTGATAATACCTGGTAATAGCTTGTAAAAAGTCAAATAAAGATACGAACCGAGCAAATATGAGACTAGAGACACTCAGTAAAACATTTATAACAGCCTGTGGGGGTGTTACCTGTTCTGGCATCAAGTCAGGGTTCTGTCCTTTGAGTGAACTTCAGCAACACTTGTCTAACTTGTCCTGTGAGTATCCCGGTGTTCAGCTGATTGATCTAAACACTTGGATTCTAAAGCTTTTGATACATCAGGGGCTTTGATGTATTCACATTATACATTTGTATGTCTACTAAATATTAAAAGGCTCCTAGGCTCTTTATTTGACAGACCTTTCCCTGGCTACTTTGATCAATGTCATCCTACCTAAACCCATGTTGACCCATTAAAATACATTTTGTCAATGCAGCTATTTTTATGATACATTTATTTATTAAATTATCAACAAAAGCAAAACATTGCCCCTTTCTCTAAGACCTTTTCCTTTTTATTTATACCTAAGAAGGTGGGAAAAAGAGCTCCCTGCATCACAGTTTTCATTCTGTGGGATTGTATTGAAAGTAACGTCTTAACATCTGTTAACATCTTAAATACAGAGTCTGCTATCAGAATGGCTTCATTTGTGTTTGAATGGACTACAACTTGGTTTTGGAAAACATCATCAACCTCCTTTCTAAGTGAGCACTAATATGCACAGCAAAAATACCCTTTTTATTCATTCCTCCGGTTACTTTAAACTTCAACTTTACTTAAGTATAGTTATTCTATAGTACAATGTCACTATGGCTATTTGTTTGGATTTCTGAGCAGATGTGGAGCTTCCATCATATACAGAGGTTGGTTGCTAATGGTTTGGCCTGGGTTGCAGAATTGGCAGTGACACAGGCTTCCACTTCCCCGGACGCTGCTGCTGTTGCTGGCATGTTGCTTAGTAGTGTGTGTGCATGCACAATTCACTGTAAATTGAACTGCACGCACATGCGCAAAGCGTGCGCAAAGCAAACCAGTAGTAAAACCGGGAGCAAGCCACCTCTGATCACATAGTGCATCTTTCTCGCTTCTTATTTCCTGTCTTCCTTTAAATAAAATTACACCCCTAGCATCCTATATTCCAAGCAGGAGAATAATCCCACCAGATGTTTGTGCTCCTTGCTATATCATATTTGCTTTCCTGTATGAAGAGAAAGATTCATCTTGCTTATCTCCTACACTAAACTTTAGTAAATAAGCAGTGAAGACAGTGAACTTTATGACATACATTTTGTTTTTCAATGGGCAGCTTAATGACAAATGTATAGGCCAATTTTTTGTAGCTGCTTTACCCAGAATTTCTTTGCATTCATGGCTTAATTTTTTGCAGTAAAGCTATTAGCTAACCTACTTGAGTCTGCTTAGGAATGTGGAGGAGAGAGGGAGAGGGAGGGAAGGAGGCAAAGAGAAAAGAGGGAGGGAGAGAAATATTAAGCTTTTAGTGAACAACTCCTTTGTTAGGACTAAACTGTATATGATTAGGAAGAGATACAATAGGTTCTCTCAGGACCTTTTTGGTTCTCCTAAAATAGTTGAGTAGATAAAGGGGAACTTGGAATTGGAGGAGAACTGATCCCTATTTTATCTATAAGATTTCTCCACACCACTAAATATTACTGTTACTGCAGGTAGGGGGAAATCGAACTGCCACGTATTTCTCTCTTTTTATTTTTATGTTTAATAGAAACCTCAAAAAAGAAATTCATCTTGAGACACCTGCATCAGAATGGTTTGAAAGAAATTTCCCCTAGCTCAGCCACAATCCATACACACACATACAGCACTATGCAAAAGTTTTAGGCCACCATTAGATTTGTTGTAGCAAAATTTTAATGACCATTAAAATTATTACAATTATAATTCTTTTTGGTCTTGAATACTATATCTTGAATTTTCAGTTTGTTTGTTGATTTCCCTTTCAGATTGGTCTTGCTGATGCAAAACTATGACTTTATGTATGTCAAATTCTGTGATATTAACATTTTAACAAAATAATAGAGTTCTAGTCCAAACCCCTCTATTCGAAAAAGAGTCCTATATCATTTCAAACAAAAGTTTGCTCCATCTCTTTAAACTCCCAATGATGGAGCACTCACAACTTTTGAAGACCTACTGATTAATTGTTCTATCAGGACATTTCTTCTTAGTTCTAGGTTGCTTCTCTCCATTGCTTATTGTCCAGCCTTCAGATGCTTTGGGGAATAAGCTTGACCTCCTCTTCTTTGTGGCAGCCCCTGGGATATTGGAACCCTGCTATCCTGTCATCCCTAGTCCTTCTTTTCATTAAAATAGACATACTGAATTCCTGAAACCATTCGTTGTATGTTTAGCCTCCAGTCTTCTAATCATCTTTGTTGCTCTTCTCTGCACTCAAGCATGTTTTGCACAAACCCGGTGTAATAGATTTTTTTTGCATAGCACTCATTTTGTCATGAGATAGTAGAAGATATATAGGTGTTAGCAATGATAGTACTTAGCTTCCATTCCATTTAGGCTTACAGGAGCCAGGGATCTGCTGTTGCTCAAGCATAATGGATGGTTATACTGCATACTTGCCACTTTAGGACATGGAAGCTGCTTTTTCCTATTTTTGAATACTGCATACAAATTTCCTGTATTTTCTGGCTGTATTCTAATATAGAGACCGAGACATAATTATATATGGTCATTATATCATTGCCACAACCTCAAATCTTAAGACATTTGCACAGTGCTGTAATAAACACACATAACTGCATGGGTAATGATTTAATTAAAACAAAACAGCTTTGAGATACAGAATCTGCAAATTTGCAGTAGGACTGTTCACAGCTTGGAAGAAGCTTCATAACAGATACTTCTTGTACTACCAGCAATAACATCTTATCCTCCTGTACGAAGCATGAACATGGGAAAGCACAATGCTGAAAGCTGAAATTAATCAGCTACACATATACCATGTTAAGCATCAGCAATTTGGAATATACTGAAATTGGACACTTTAAGTCAGAAGAAGGAGCAGTGTTGCTTTCATAGTCAGGAAGTATATAGCAAGGATATATTTGAACACAATGCAATCAATGACCAAATAATATTACTTAGATTTCATGGCAGAAATTTAATATGACAATTATCCAAGTTTATGCTCTAATCACTGATACAGAAGAAGAGGTTGATGGGTTTTACAGATAAATTCAAACTGAAATTGAAAGAATATGTTATGTTACTTGTGGTTGGAACTGGAATGCCAAAATTGAAAATATTAAAGAGGAAAACAGTGAGATTATATGGCCTAGAAAACATATTTAATGAGTTCCTGTTTCTGCCAACCCTGCAATTTGTTGACTGCTAACACAGTTTTCCAACAAATCAAAACAATGCCTACGTACAGAGATATCACCAGATGGAGTTAATAGAAATCAAATCTATGCTGTACTATTGGTGCAGGAGGTGGAATGGTTACTATTGGTACAGGAGGTGGAATGGGACTAGGGACAAGAGGACTGGAAAATGGCACAGCCAAAGATTGAAAGAGGTCAGTCTACACATCAATGTCAAAGAAAGAAATCCTTAATGCTGGCAAAGAAAGAGAGGGAGAGGGGGGGAGAAAGAAAAAAGAAAAGAAAAGAAGAGGATGATTAGGAACAAAATGGATGGACTCAATCACAGAAGAATGTGGATGGATTCAATTATAAGTTCAGAGTTGAAAGACCTGAATGAACAGGTTGGGGATAGATTCACAATACAGTCGAGGTGGTGCAGTGGTTAGGGTGCAGTACTGAAGGCCACTACAGCTGACTGTTATCTGCAGTTCAGCGGTTCTAATCTCACCGGCTCAAGGTTGACTCAGCCTTCCATCCTTCCGAGGTGGGTGAAATGAGGACCCAGACTGTGGGGGCGATATGCTGACTCTGTAAACTGCTTAGAGAGGGCTGAAAGCCCTATGAAGCGGTATATAAGTCTAACTGCTATTGCTATTGCTATTGCTAGATTGCCCTGAAGAAAAACTGCTCTATATATTTGGTCACTAACTCAACCCCAATTTAATAACAATATTTTTAGAAGACATTTGACCTTAAAGCAGGTCCATATTCTAAAATATAGGTCTTTGCTTCGTTGTGATCAGGAAGGATTTGCTTTTGCCTCTTTTGCTTTGATAATTACCTGCTAAACTGAATGATTTTATAAGATTCTCCAACTTCATTTGGGGAACTCGGGCTCAGAGTTTCCTGTAGACCCATATTGGGGCGGCAACATGTATTTCCTCGTTAATTAGATTATCTGTCAGTAGACCGTGAGTCTGACTTCTTTATGATTCTGCTTTATAGTGCCTAAGGATAGTCTGCCTACCTTGACAGTGATTTAAATGTCTGCTTTTCAAGAGTTCATGTCAGGGTTTGGGTGAGTTTTCTCCCTGAATCTTCAGTGGAAGGGATGTTATCACTTCCGTGTAAATCCTGAAATGACGACTTGGCCTTAGGGTTGTCTTGCTGAATAAATACTGTCATAATTGATAGGTAACCATAAGTAAAAGTAACAGTTAAATTGATCTTTCTTAACCCAGAAGAATGACGATTATTTTGAAAAACCAGGAAGCTATTTATGGCATCGTTTAGGTATGTTTCAACAAGCTTTAAGACTCATAGAGTATTGTTATGATTAATTTGGGTTTTATTTGTACAGAATACTATATATCTGCATTTCTCACTCTTTCTGTCATAAGTAGGGTTGTTTGATTCTAGTTTGCATGAAAAAGCTGCAAGTTTCGTGCCAAAGGTTAGCCAGATTTCATCGCTTCACCATTTCTAGTGTAGTGCATTCCATTGCTTTCTGTCTTGTTTTTCCCATATTTTTTACTATTTACTTATAGGAATAATAAATTGCAAAATTGTTATAAAGGGCTAAAAGTTGGCTGAACCATTCCTCTTTGCAGTTTCAGCTCACTTTGATTATTCAACAAATGGGATTGTATTGATGGAAGATTCTCAGAGAGTTTGAGAATCACTGAAGTCCATAACCAGCAGGGGGAGATATGGTGTAAGGCTGAAACCACTATAGGAAACGGGGGGGGGGGGGCTGGCTGACCTTTCTTCCTTTAAGTTTGCAGGCTAAACAAGTAAGTTAAGGCAGCAATAATAGTCACCCTGTTAGTCCTACTCTTGAAAGCAAGGTCAACCTCTGGTAAAACATGGATTATCTAGGACTCAGTCCAGGATGAAATTGTTGACTTGGTGTGTGTCATGGAGACCTGATTAATGGAAATGAAATCCATCTTCACCAACTCTAATTGCTGGGCTACTCTATTATGCAACTCGCTAGGATTAGAAAATAAGGAGATAATGTATAGCTATGATCTAGTCATTTCATCTTTCCGACCAGATAATCTGTCCAACAATCAGCCAATTTCTGACATAGCCTGCTGTGTTTCTATAGCCAGGATAATGTAGGGATACAATTTATATGCCATCCACGGTGCTATTTAATAGTATTTCTCTCTAAGATACCCAGGATGATCTCAGGCATGATGCTAAATCAGGGGTCCCCAACCCCCGGTCCATGGATCGACACTGGTTCGCAGCATACCAGAAACCGGGCTGCACCAACAAGTAAAGCCCCATCTGTGGAATGCAGGCAGCATGCAAAACCACTCCCCCTATGGTCCACGGAAAAACCCTTTTCTACAGAACCAGTCCCTGGTTCAGAGGTGGGTTCCTACCAGTTCGCACCAGTTCGGTAGAACTGGTTCATCAAATCTACCGGTTAGAAAAGGTTCCACCAGTGGACCCGGAAAGCAGGCCACACCTACAGAAGAGGTTCCAAAATTTTTTGAAACCCACCACTGACACACGCATACACACAGACACACACATACTCACACAGAGAGAGAAAGAGAAAGAAAGGAAGAAAGAAAAAAGAAAGAAAAAGAGAGAGATGAAAGAAAAAAAGGAAAAAGGGACAGAGAGACAAAAGGAAGGAGAGAGAGAGAAAGTTTTTGCGTTAAGTTTTTAATTTCTGTTTTTCTATTTAGTGTTTAAATTATTTTTCTATATAAGCTAGTTCTTTTCATTTAATTTTAATCTTTAATCCTTCCCACTCCTAAGGCTGAGTATTATTACTCTGGAATTTCTGCAACATTTTCTCCAAGAACTTGTTAAATTACAGTAATTCCTATTGGTAGCAAACTAGTACCAGCTTGTGGTCTCCCAAGAGCATTACTTTATTGCATATACCTTCTTTAACCAACCAATATTTATCTCTTCTTTATTAAATGTTTGCAGTATTTAAAACTAAAATGTTCTATAGTTCTTTTCTTTCTAACTAATTTAAATTCTGTGAAATTGTGAATTGTATCCAGGACAGATACTGGGTACCAGATTCTCATCCCTTGGAAGATGGTGGCAGAAGGAACTGACAAACAGCTACTCACAATGGATGGAGCCAAGAAATGAAAATCAAAACTGCTTCTGGACAAAGAGGTTTGAGACTCCAGTTTTTCACCCAGCGGTTTTATCTGGTTCTGATACAGACACATTTTAAGTAAGTTGTAATTTATATTACTATGTGTTTTGATAAAGCATTGAAATAAATATGTGGCATGGGGCCTGGTTGTTTGGAAGTCTGCCTCTCCTTGATTCCCCCCCCCTTCCCTTTTTATTTGTAAGCCTCCCTGAGTCTTCCGAGAGTGGGCGGCATACAAGCTAATTAAATAAATAAATTAAATAAATAAATATGCTCGATCCATCAGATCTGGCATGAGAGGCCTGGTGCAGGTGCTGTCTTTTGGGGAACTACACTTTCAGGTTATCACAATTGACAGATCAAAGAAGAAGGCCTTCTCTGTAGTGGTGCCCATCTTATGGAACATTATTATCCTGAATGAGATCATATCCACCCCTTCTTTGTCATCAGGCCTGGGGGGGATCTTAGAAGACCCATTAAATCTTGAGGTGGTACCACTGCTGATTTATTCTGAGGAGTTTTTTGGGGAAGGGGAATTACATGACTGTGTTGGACATGTTTATTGTGTGTGTGTGTGTGTGTGTGTGTGTGTGTGTGTGTGTGTGTGTGTTGCACCCAGAGTCACTTCTTGTGAGATGGGCAGCCATATAAATTTGAAAAAATAAATGAAATAAAAAATTATTTTGAAAATCACAGAGTGATGGCACATAATCAATCAATACATGGAAAATGTAATAGAGAAGTTTAATGATCGATTGATAGCAAAGAACAATTTGTCTCCAAGAATTTTCATAACAATTTTCATAACCACAAAAATGTGGTTTCTCCCAAAGCTCTTGGGACACTACATTTTTTTTTAAAATAAAGATTTATTGAAATAATAATCTGGTTCTTTTTATGTTTTCCAGCTTTATTTCTGTTGATTAAACAGAATTTGCTGTAGTCTGAGTTTTGAATGCAGTTTGAGGAGATTTATTTTTGTACTGCATTCAAATGTGGCTTATGAAGCTCAGTCACATATACTTTGATCAGTTAGAAATTTTGGAGAAGAACTGCTCTTTTCTCATCCAGCAGTTTTTTGCATTGCTTTATTAAAACACCTGCTAAACACAACTTCATCTTGTTTATTCTGATGTATATTATTAGTTTTCATCAAGTATACATTTATACTAGAACTTGCACTGTTGTGTTAACAGACATAAGCAAGAGAGTGCCTACATGGAAAAATATGGCAAAATCTTTTACTTTGAGGAATGCAATTTACGGAGGGCAAGTGGTACCTGGTGCTGGACCATAAGTACACAAAGATGATTTTAAAAATATAGATTTAAATTCAGTGGAGAATAATTGAAAAACCAGCACCAAGGTAATGATAGGTCTTAGCTTTAATTAAATTAATTAAAAGATGGAAAATATAAAAATAGGGTGAAAACAGCATGCACGGAAATGAATATGGATTATTCCACCTTCATCAAGGTAAAAGGGACTCCAGCTTAGCACTTCCAGATGTGTAGAAAAAAAACTCTTACCATACCCAGTTATTCTAGAAATTGTGATTCTTATTGTGAACTTATCTAAGGAATATTAGATTTGAAAAGGCTGCAAGAGGCATTTGTGATAAGCACATAATAAATACTGCATCTCTATTGCAAGAGCTATTTTAAGTTAGATATCACATGTGATGACAGGGGCAACTATAATACAATGATAACATATACAATGTGATAAATGTATCACCCCAGCACACACACACGCGCGCGCACACACACACACATAGGTAACACCAAGAATATAAAATTGATGTCTCCTCTCAACTGTCTCTAAAACTCTTAATGGGAGTTAGACAAGCTTTTAGTTTCTAAAGATCATCCAGGGGGAGCAAACACTGTTATGCAGGAGCAGCAAATATGTATATGTGTATTTATTTAGAACATGTACATACTGCCAGAGTGTTAGAAGCATACAAAACTTAAATAAAAAAGGGGGGGGGGGGAATCAAGGTATGGTAAAATAAAATGTAGCCTATATTTTATAATATTGATTCTTTTTTCCAGATCATGATGAAGGAAAGAAGTCTCTTAAAAAAAATTGGGTACTTTTTTATTACATTAAAGTGGACTAATCAAAATAAAGACATCACCATGGCCAGCAATTCATTAATCAACACCTCCCAGGAAACTGCCAATCACCGCCCCACCCATTGAAATCTTAACAGTCTACAACCCTGCAAATAACCACATCTAAACTGATGTGCTAAGGAAGTCTCCTTGGGATGCTGAGAAAAAGGTCTGCAATCCACCCCGCCCCCAAATCCCCGTAATCACTATCCCAGTATTGCTATTCTAAAACCCAGAGAATCTGGGTGGATTACTAAATTTAAAACATAGAGTTACCTCAAACTAAAAATTTTAAGTAGCTAGTCAAATATCTAGCAGCCATTCTCTTAAATGAATCACCACATAGTAGCTAAAATAAAAACCTAAACCTCATACTAACAGCTTGGACTGGTACCGGTCTGTAGCTTTCCAGAAATCAGTCCACGCAAACAAGCGAAACCCCATCGGAGGCATGCAGACAGCACACAAAACAACATCTCCTCCAGTCTGTGGAAAAACTTCTCTCCGGTCCCTGGTGCCCAAAAGGTTGGGGACTGCTGAACTAGTTTAAACATCCATCCTAATTAGGGTTAGAAGTGAAATACTAATGGAATTACTAAAGTACATAACAACAAGATAACAGGCATACTTCATGTTCACAATAACTCCAGGACACAATGCACTTAATCAATACATGAAGCAAAAGCTATGTGTAAGTCAACACACAAACTGTCCAAGTAAGTCTTAGAAAGTGCAGTATATTTTAAATGACTGGGATGTAATCTAAATAAAACTTTCAGATATTCATGCTTAACAGGGTTGTGAAAAAGAAAATGAATGAGTCAGTGGTGTGTCCCAAGTTCTTTTAACCAAGGGGATCCTCTTTATGCGGGTAATATACGAAGATAATTTCAACAGTTTCGCCATTCTCTTTGCTCTAATTATTTTCTTAGAGTTTGCCATTTTATTCTTACATAAACCAGCTCTCGTTTCTCTATAAAGATTTTTTTTTCTAGATAGCATATTGCTTTATGCCTCAAATAGAAACCATATTTCCATGTTATCTACTGGCTTTATTTATTTTAAGGCTGCTACATATGAACTCAATCTTATTTTAATCCAGGAACTGCCTCAAAATGATTTTGTGGATTGCAGCTTGATTTGCAAAGGTCACAACAGTATAATCGAGAAGAAAATTACGTATTTTTATCGTTAAGTGGTTGGATACGTCAGTGCCTTCCACAGAAAGAAATACACCTTTAGGAAAAGCTGTAATCTTTGCCTAACCACCGCCATCCCCTGAGGCCATTTTGTGACCACACTTGGCAAAGTGCCACAGGGGCCACTGGTGTGGTCTCAACTGCAGCAGGATTTTACTGGGAGTGGGAAGAATTGATTACGGATAGTCCTCGACTTATGACCACAATTGAGCCCCAAATTTCTGTTGCTAAATAAGACAGTTTTTAAGTTAATTTTGTCTCATTTTTACGACCTTCCTTGCCACAGTTGTTAAGTGAATCACCAGTTGTTAATTTAGTAACATGGCTATTAAGTGAATCTGGCTTCCCATTGACTTTGTTTATCAGAAGGTCGCCAAAGGGGACCACATGAGTCAATTGCCAGGGGTCTGGATTTTAATCATGTGATCATAGGGATGATGCAATGTTTGTAAGTGAAAAATGGTCATAAGTCACTTTTTTCAATGCCATTGTAACTTTAGTCATTAAATGAACTGTTGTAAGTTAAGGACTACCTATACTTCCCTGTCTTGCAGGCTGAGAGTTTCATTCCTTCCAGAGGTTGTTTGAAGTAAAGCATTCTCACAGTGAATTCTACACAGAAATATAGGCCAGTGTTGCACATGTTTGGATTAATATTTCCATTATTCTCAACCAATAAATAGCTAGAGATAATGGGAAAGTCAACATAATATGAAGACCAACAGTTTGATGAAAGTTGCTGTCAAAGAAGTACATCTCTCAGCTCACCTTATCTTTGTGGAAAAAAGTGCATAATAGGTAGTATACCCTGTGAATGTAAATTTAAACCAGTAGGGCAGTGTTGGTGACAGGAGTGCGGTTGCGGATGATGGAAACTGGAAGACCAGGTGGCTGTGGCGCATACGTGCATCGGAAACCGGAAGATCAACCGGAAGATGCGCATATGCGCACTGGGCAGCTGCTCTTCCAGTTTCCAGCGCTCCCGCATGCATGAAGTCCAGCTGGCCAGCATGTCAGAACCCGGAAGAACAACGGGCAACGGTTCTGTGTGCCACTTCCAGCACGCTTGCCATAGGTTCGCCATCATGGCAGTAGGGTCTCGAAATTGGTCAGCATGTTGTGATGGTGATCTTGCTTCTGTTCTGGCTTAATTTAAATAAATAAGACACAATATCAGAATTTTGGCAAGCATAGAACAGCCAACCCTAATCGATACTTTTCTAAAATCAAAACATGTTTATGGTACCTATGTAATATATAAAACCATAGCATTTATAGAAGTGGAAGAACTACAACAACTATCTAGTTCCTGCAATGAGCAGGAAACTTAATTAAACCATCCAACCTTTTCTTAGAGATCTCCAGAAGTGGATCATCCACAGGTTCCATAAATAGATTGTCCTACTGCGGTACAAATCTTTCTGTCAGGAATGATTTTGATTCTGCTATCAATGGGAAGTGTTTCTGCTGTATAACATTTCCATATTTTTTTTTAGCACTGAGGTCTTGCTAGTAAAAAATGGGACTCCATTTATTTCCCAGTCTCAAGTGGTAGTGAAGCTGCTCTTCTTTTCCATTCACATGTTGCACTTCTACAATAATGGTTGTACGTGTTCAATATCTGTACCCGATTCAAGAATAACTGAAAACAACTTGCTCTTGTAACTTGATTGCTACCAGAACTTTATATTTGCACTGATTTTTGGTTACTATAATTTATCCATTGAGATTTTCTTCTTTTTAAGATGTGGCAAGCATATGTTCTTTTCCCAAATTAATTTGTCCTTGCAAAGCCTAATGTCAGCATCTTTTTATTCCCCGTTGTGCCTGATATTTAATGGGGATTTTTTTTTTGTTATTGTTTTCCATGGCACAAGTTACTACTCTGTTATTTGGGCAGTAGAAAAGGAAAGGGGAAGGAAAAGCCAAAAGCAATATTTTTTTTAAAAAAAAACCTAACCACAATTAAATGTCAGCTGATCAGCTTTTAGAAAACAGTTGGCTTCTTCTCTCTCTTCTCTGCTCTCCTTTCTTCAAAGTGCTGCAATTTAGCAGTAAGCCAAAACAACGAATGAAGCACTTGTTTCATGCAGCCAGCTTTTAGCAATGTGTTATTGGTTATTTGAAAGCAAAATGAAATGTGAAACATGAACCAGCTCTTCTCTCCACTGCAAGTCCATTAAATTATAGAGACAATATTGTAGTGCTTAGCTGACATATTTATTGCGAGACGTATCTCATTATTATATGCTGGCAAAACACAGCACTTGTAATGGACCAATTAGGAAGAAGGCAACTATTGAGTTTGGATTATTACTCCATTTTATAGGTGGGTAAGCAGATCTTTCCCAAAGTTGTAGTTATTTTTTTGGCTTCTTTTGTAGGGAAGTAGCAGAGCTGGAGAAAATATTCTCCTGAGTTCTTAGATTTCTGGGTTATTATTTTGAACCCAAATGTTATGTTTGCCACAAAATGACCATGCGATTCCTGACATGCCACATACATGTTCAAAGCATTTCTTTTTAATGTTTCCTTTCATTCAAATATTTATGTGGCTGTCCATCTTAAAACAACTGTGGGCGCAACAACAGTAAAACCAGTAACTATAAAACAACCATAAAATAATAAAACAATCAAACAAAAACCCAGTATCTTAATCATTCTCTTAGGATGCCCTGGAGCCAGCTCCAATTCCCCTCATTTCATTGTTTCTATTGTATTCTATCCCAGCCCCTTATAAAAAGCCAGGTGTTGATGGCCTGCCTAAATGCTAGAAGGGGGTGGGGTGGGGTGGGGTGCCAAATCGAGAGGGGGAGGATGTTCTAAAAAGTAGGGGCAGCCAAGGAAAAGGCACCTTTCCAAAGTCCCACTAGGTGGCAGGATTTCAGGGAAGGAGTCTAGAGCATGCTTACCCTATTTAATCTACTACTATAGTAGGATTGGTAGACAAATATATTCTTTAGGGAAAGGCATTCAAATGCCTATGATGCATATGAGCTGAAGGATAAGTTCTATACAATTCTAAATGGAGTGCAAAAAGTTATTCAGGTCCTTTATTTGCATTCTGCAGTGTTATATATTTTTACAGAAACAGTTTTTAGCTGATTGGATTTAAAAGAAAAACAGGTTGATTTACAATGTTGAGGAGCAAAAAATCAATACTGAAAGGAAAGGAAAAGATATTCAGGAGTATTGGGAAGTACCAATAAATCAAGAAATTACTTCTCAGTGAAAACAACTAACAACATCCTTCCTCCTAAATTTTTAAACTGATTAAAAAATATAGAAAAAAAATAACCCTCCCAAAATTATGAGGCACAATACTTCCCACATTTGTACACAAAAGGTGGGCCTTAACTATTTGAACTCTCCAAAATTGAAAGGTTCAATGGTGTTTTTTAATCTAGTTTTTCTAGATATCTTACTGATTAGGATCTGATTACTAGTGGAAGCATTCAGATATTTTGTTTGTTTAAATTTCTGTCAGTATGCCAATATTAGAAGGAAGCTAAGTGGCCCAAATTTGTGTGTTTTAAATATCCAACAAGAAAGGGAAATCTATTACACCTCTCTGTTCTAGTACATTTTTTTAAATGCATAAGCCTGTGAAGTTTAAAACATATTTTCTTGGCCTTTATCCTGTCTAATTACCACAGCTTAAGAGTAGGACCTGATGGAATAAGGACATTTTCAACTGTATGGAGATGCTCCGTCATTCAGGTCATGGTTGTCCCAAAGTTGCTTCTTCAAGAGACAACTGAACTTTCTGGTTTTTCTTTGAAGATGTTTTGCTTCTCATCCAAGAAGTTATTTTCAGCTTTGGAGCAGCTAAAGAAGCTTCTTGAAGAGAAGGAAAGCATCTTCAAAGAAAAACCAGAATAATAGCAATAGCAGTAGACTTATATACCGCTTCATAGGGCTTTCAGCCCTCTCTAAGCGGTTTACAGAGAGTCAGCATATTGCCCCCAACAATCTGGGTCCTCATTTTACCCACCTCGGAAGGATGGAAGGCTGAGTCAACCCTGAGCTGGTGGGATTTAAACCGCTGAACTGCTGATCTAGCAGTAGCCTGCAGTGCTGCATTTAACCACTGCGCCACCTTGGCGCAGAAAGTCCAGTTGCCCGTTGAAAAAGCACCTTTGGACATTTTCAACTCTTCAATTCAAAAAGTATGGTAACTATGTTGCTTAGGTTTTGAAAATGTGAGAGTGGAGAGAAGAAAAAGTGGAAAGAGGGTTAAAAAAATGAGAGAAAATTCTTTTGTGATCAATGAATGAAACGCCATTTGGAAGGAATATTTTATCTGTCCCTTCTTTACCCACTGGTTTAATAATAGCCTGGTCAGGGAAGTCAATTTGTGTTGTATGTCCAAATTGCATTTGCAGCAACTAATCTAGCACATATGTGTAAACATATAAGAAGTTGATGGCCATAGGTTTTCACTGTGAATGAATCTAGGGATCCACTGTAATCTAGAGAAATAACAATGCAGTTAAGACTCAGAGTAATATATATTTGTCTCATCTCTCGCCTGGAAAACTCTACACCAGGGGTGTCAAACTTGCAATGACACATTCTCATTACGTGACGTATTGCAAATTTCCCTCCCTTTGCTAAACCAGCAGCAGGAAGGCTTTTCTCTCACACTTTTTCAAAGTGTGGGGGGGTACTCTCTATTTTGCTTTTCTTTTTTTTGGCTTTTGTCACAGGGAGGTAGCACCTTTTGCAAGTCTGGCTTCTGCCAGGAAAGAAACATGTCCCAGCCAAAAGAGGAGTTGAAGAATCAGAAAGAAATCACCATTTAGGGAAATGTTTCTATGTTCTTTGTACCTGCTAACCTGTTCTACTTTTATTGTGTGTACACATATATACATCTGGATATCTACTTGTACCTAGATTAGCTGTGACTTTAAGAGCTAATCCAATTTAATACCCCTTAAGACTTTAAGGGGTATCAAACTGGCAGCCCGTACGTCGGATGTGTCATGTGCAGGCCATGCCCACCCCAGCTCTGTCAAGGGGAAACACTGTGATATGTTATGTGATGACAACATGATGCTGTGAGTTTGACACCCATGGTCTAGAGCATGGGTGTCAACTTGCGGCATCACGTAATATTTCATGTGTCAGAGCTGGGATGTGTGTTGCCTGCATCTGGCCCATGGGCCGCCAGTTTGACACCAGTGGTATAGAGCAGCAATGGTGAACCTTTTTCTTCTGGTGTGCCAAAATTGTGTGTGCACGCGCTCACACGTTCCCACACCAATTCAATCCTTCCCACCCACCTGCGCATGTGCGCGTGACCCTCCCATGCATGAGTGCACGACCCCTTCCCAGGCTCTGGAGGCTTTCCTGAAGCATGAGGAGAGTGAAAACAGCCTCCCCCAACCTTCCAGAAGGCCAAAAATCAGCTGGCATGCGCCCCGTAGCAAATATTACTCTGGGTGCCACCTGTGTGCCATCATGGGTCTAGAGTAGAGGTCCCTAAACTTGGCAACTTTAAGACTTGTGGACTTCAACTCGCAGAATTCTCCAGTAATTTTGGGAGTTGAAGTCCACAAGTCTTAAAGTTGCCAAGTTTGGGGATTCCTGGTCTAGAGGATTCATTATATTTTCTTTTCACTTCTCTTCTATAGTCTTTCATGCTCAATGATCTCTTTAGCATTATGGGACATAATAAATAGCTGGTATATTATACTGAAGTCAGTAGTCTAAGTCTGACATGAAATTTGCTCCCCAAGCATTGCAGCCATTTCACTACCTCAAGAGATGCAAGAAAGCCAACAGTACAGATTTCTTCCTGAATAACTAAAGAAGCTGAGAGAGGAGATAAAAGCAGCGACCAAACTTGCTCATAGAAGAGAATATATGCAACTCAGGGTTGAACTGTAAAGTCTTTGGTGCTTTGTAAGCTTGCTTGTTTGCTTGAAAATATTTCATTCATTGGTGTAACCAAGCATCATCAGCAGTACTAGTGACTGAGGTTTGCTCCCTGTTTATATACAGGGGTTTGCCCTGCAAATGCTGATAGTTGCCTGGTCTCCTCCTTAGTAGATCCTTTATTAGGGTTGTTTTCTGCTTGATTGTCTGGTACTAATACCGGCTTATCTGGGTATTGTTTCTGTTCTTTTTGTTTTCTTAACTTTCTAATATCTCTTTTGTCTTTTATTGATTTTATTGTCTCTTTTGAATAGTGTGCGAATTATTCTTTGACTAGGGTGTAAACATAGTTTATCTCTGTGTGTCTTTCTCCCAAACAGATTCTCTTTCCCAAGATTATGAAAGCATGCAACAGTAATGGTTAGAGGAGAAGGGTTTAGGAGCCCCTACTTGAACCAGCAAAGCTAACCCACCACATCCCTGTGTGTTGTCATGTGCAAGCATAAGTTCCATTATAGTGTCACTGCTTAGAAAGGCCCTCCAGCTTTTCTCTGATCATAGGAAGAACATCTGATGTCAAACATGAAACAGGATTCCCTATCAGGAAATAACTTTGGTGAGAATCCTATCAAAAAGCAGATAACATCTATAGTTTCTGGAAATGTTCTAATAGAAACAAAAATTCCTTGGAAAATAACATGTTATTTTCTTATTATTTTATAAGTTATAAAATAAGGACCTTATCTACCTAAGAGTTTTTAAAAAGTCTGGTACAGATTTTTTTTTGGGGGGGGGGATATATTCAAGATAAAATCTACTTTATGAAAAGAAACAATCCTGTTTCTTCTCTGTAAGGAAACAGAGGGGGAATGACCTTTTAAGTTCACTTAGTTGTCTCAGCATCTTTCAGCACCATTGACCACGATTTCTTTATGGTCAGTGGTGATAGGCTGGGTGATTGGGGGAGCGTATTTAATGGCTTGCAGGAGGTGAGGGCTGCAGTAGGCGGGACCAGGATTTCCTTTGGGAGTTGGATTTCAGGGTTTCTTTCATAAAACAGACTACGCTTTTCATATAATTCCTATCTCAGAGTAGATGAATCTGAAATTTGGAGGGGACTCTGGAAACTGCAGAAAAGAACTTCAAGAGCACAAGGATGGTTCCCCTAAGCTTTTCATAAAGAAAAACAAATTAATAAAACTGGGCATAGTTTTAATGTTTTATTCACAGAGATAGTGGAACAGAGTGTCTGAGTTTGTGTGTGTACACACACTTCATTGTACATGGCTTCAGTGTCACTTTTGCTAAGCTGCTCTAATTCAGCTTACATCTATCTTCCCCATCACTTCTTTTGTGGCCTTCGATGTTTCCTGCTGAGCAAATTGAGTTGGTTTGAGCAAAGCAGCAAATTCTGGTCCTTCATGAAACGACAATGTTCAAGTGGTTTGAAAACTAGATCCAGACTGACCAGGAACATGAATGTGCTTCCTCCCATCGATTCCTCAGCAGAGATTATACAATAAAAACGTGCCGCAAAGATGCCTTGGGACAACTCGAGTAAGAACAGGGGTGATGGTATTCCAAGCTTTGTGGGGAGGAGGTCAGGGCAGTAAGAGTGAGTCAGAAAGCAGCATATGATATTGCAATGTAAGCCTCACCCTCTTTTTTTTTTCATGTGCGCCACAGGAAATTGCACACATTCCCAATAGGGGCTGAACTTGTGTCGCAATGCTGCTTTTTCTTTTTCCTCCTCTGGTCGTTATGAAGTGGGAGACCAGAAGGTTTACAATCTCAAGCAGTGTAAAATCACTGTAATGGGTCTAAAAGTAAAACCTCCCTTAAGTCAAGCTCAAATCCTGGTGATTTTGTGGACACATCTCTGGAGGTTTTCTGATAGTAGCATGAAACTGGCTTGCTGCTGCCTTCTTTCAGGATGTTTTTCTAACTGCCCAATCTAATCTACAATCCTGATAATTTCATAATGTTTTCCCTTCAAATTATAACAAGCTGTAATCCTGCTTAATTTTTTCAGATCAGCCAAGGTTGGCTGGGTACTGCCATCTAGCTGGGCATACTAGGTACTGTGTACTTGGAGAAAAATGAAGGAGAAGCCTGTATCTCCTGAATTTTCAATATTTGGTTTCTGCACAAATTATGAGTAAGTCTTCTCTCACACAAAGCCCTTAAACCGCTGCTCCAAAATCAGAAGAAACCATCCCAGGCTAGACGTATTCATGCCTTGTTTCCCTTATATACGGAGTACATTCACAGCCATATTTTCAGATTTAATTCAATTAATATCCATTTTTATGATTCTCTTTTTTTTCCACAGTAGCAATATTTTCTTTATTGAAACATTTATCCCAGATTTTACAAAACGAAGAGTGTGATGCCGACTTCCAGTGTGGGAAAGATTGATTCTTAATGTTCCCATGGAGGGGGAAAAAAATCCCAGGCCTCCTTTCTATGAAAGGTCTCCAAGTTCACCAGAAAGGAGAACCATTTGCTTATTTTTCTCAGTTGGTTTTTCACTCCCCCAACATCTTCTTTAAACACACACACACACACACACACACACACACACACACACACACACACACACACACAATTAGGCTATTTTTGGTCTCAAATAATTTGGTTCAACATCTTTACTTTCATATCAACATATATTTCTGTCTCTCTAAAGGGACAGTATTAATGTATATGTGGGAATGATGTGGGAAAGTATTATCCTTTTGTTTCCTTTTCTGCCATCATTCTATTTCATGCAGGATTGACATGAGACTTGGTTTGATTATTCTCAGGACAAGAGGCCAACTTGCGGTTACATTGTGTTCTGTGTCCGTGCCCGTGGAAAAAACTGGGAGGAAATGAAAGGTAAGGAAAGAGCAAATTGCTTTTTATCAAAGTAAGGGATATGAAAGAGCATAATCAGAGGTGGGTTTCACATAAGCTTACCACTGGTTTGCCGCATGCACGCATGCTCGTTTCATGAGTGCGTGTGCCTTTCGTGCATGTACTTTGCTCTCTCTCGCAGCTTGCATGTATGTATGCGGCTTAGAAAACATGGCTAAATAGTACGGCATAGAACCTGGGCAGATGGGCTGGCCAACCCGCAGTCGTCACTACTGGTTTGCCCAAACCGGTTGAATACCAGCTCTGAGCATAATGTGAGCACAATACCAAAGAAAGCAGGCTCAGTTGCTGTAACAAATTCTGAAAGAGGAAATCTAGCAGCCCAGCTATTACTTCTTCACAACATTGTCATAGGAGGATCTGCACCTGTTGAATACCCTGGGAACTCTTTTAAAAAGTCAGGCCATAAAGTAGCGAAAACATGGTGGTAGTAATTGGTTTACTGGGCCATGCTTGCTGTAGGCTATAGCTGTTGCCAGGCTGCAACAAGCTGAGCTACACATTAAAACTTGGAAATAACAAATAAAAATACGCATTACTTAGTAGTGTGAGACTTACCTACCCTCAGCAGTATGATTCAATCAACCCTTTTATTTACAAATATTTGAGACTAAGCAAGGACATCCTTTGCATAAAGGAGATCTTGCATTTACTCACTGTTGAAAAGAATAAGGTAACAGCTGCACTAGGAAGATAACGGTTGGAGACCTTGCTAAATTATCATCAATAAATATGGATAGTGTTGGACTACAAAATTTTAATAATCAGACCTGAAATAGCATTTTGCGTGCAATGAGAAACTATCACCCCTTTGAGGTAGACGGTCAGAAAATAAGCACTGCAGGGACCACTAAAATCTACTTGATTGTTGTAGGGCAGGGATGTCAAACTGAAGGCCCGCTGCCCATGGGGCCAGCCTGGAAGCAGCAAAGGACTGGCCCTCGGTC
Source organism: Thamnophis sirtalis (assembly GCF_051295495.1). NCBI lineage: Eukaryota > Metazoa > Chordata > Lepidosauria > Squamata > Natricidae > Thamnophis > Thamnophis sirtalis. The sequence continues at coordinate 37,753,654 of NW_028261386.1, read as the reverse complement.
CCTTTGCCAGTGAATACAGAGCTCAGGGGAGATGTGTGCGGCGCCCCGTGCCCTGTTTTCACTGGCAGATGGTTATCCAAATAAACTAAAACCAAAACAAATGGAGAAATGTTTCTGCTTTTACATTTGAGCATGCAAGAAGGAACAGGAAAGGAGAAAGAGAAAGAGGAAAGACAAAGATGGGAAGAGAGAAAGGAAGGAATAATAAGGAAAGAGGGGAAGGAAGAAAAAATGAGAATGAAGAGGGAAGGAAAAAGAGAAGGAAGGAAGGTTATAATGAGTCTGAGGGAGGGTCTCAGGGAAGTCTTGCCTTAGATGCCCCTGACATGAGTGACAAGCTGGCCACACCCACTATGGTCACGCCCACCCTGGCAACGCCACCCCTGCCCTCTGAGGTCAAACACAATCCTGATGCAGCCCTCAATGAAATAGAGTTTGACACCCTTGTTGTAGGGCCAGGATGGCGAACCTATGGCATGTGAGCCACAGGTAACATGCGGAGCCATTTGTCAGGGCACTGGCCAGCCCTGTCAGCTGGCCAGTGCGCATGCGCTTGCTGGCCAGCTGAGTTCAGCCTTTTTAAAAACCATTTTTTGCCCTCCCCAGGCTCCAGAGGCTTTACAGGAGCCTGGGGAAGGCAAAAAGAGCCTCCTTCCGGAGACCCTCTGAAGGCTTCAGGAGATTCCCTGAAGCCTCTGGAGCGCAAAAAAACGGTCCTAGGGGCAAACTGGAAGTTTGAGAACAGACTTCCGGTTTACTCGTAGGGTCAGTTTAAGCCCCCAGAGGCTTCAGGGACCTTCAGGAGGCTTCCCTGAAGCCTCCGGAGGACTAAAAACGGCCCTACGAACAAACCAGAAGTGACTTCCGGTTTGCTTGTAGGGTCATTTTTTGTCCTCCGAAGGCTTCAGGGAAGCCTCCTGAAGGTTCCTGAAGCCTCCAGGGAAAGAGTGGGGGGGCTGTTTTCACCCTCCCCAGGCTCCTATAAAGCCTCTGGAGCCTGGGGAGGGCGAAAAAAGCATGCAAAAAATGGGGGGAGTACCTCTCATGCATGCATGTGCACTGGGGGGGGTGGGGTTATGCATTGCATTATGGGTGCGGCACGCCCATGCACGACCTCCCTGCGCTCCTCCCCTTAAAACCCAAAAAAGGTTCACTATCGCTGTTGTAACTTACCAGAACTTTCCTCTTCTCCCTTTTATGGTTTATAGAATTCAATACTTTGACTCTTTCCCATGCTCCCACCTTTCTAGGAATGAAATGCCATTTGTTTTATTTCTGCCTTCCTCCATAGAATAGCCAGCTTTCGAATAACTGTAGTTGGTAGTTCAATACAGAAATAAGTTCTACAGAAGAGTTTTGGAAGCTGTGAAATAATTACTAATACAAAGGTTACTCAAAGCAGTAATTTGATAGCCTGAATTAGAATAAGTACTGCAGTTAACTACATTCATATCTGACACTTTGTTTACTAATGATAGAAATGCTATTTTTTAATAATTTTTTTATTTATTTACAAAGATACAAATTACACACATACAAAACTTAGACGTACACTACATTTACACAATACAGTATGAACAGGAACTTCCTGTTCTTTCTAAAAGCAATTGCAATCGATACTAGTCTCCTTAAGATATTTCCCCTTCTAGTATATTTCATTTGCATTCCACCATTTTTAACCCTCTTATTTTACTCATCTATCTGCTATATTGGGTGATTACCTCTACTAAATTTAAACTCTCTAGAAATGCTATTTTTAAACCCTACAAGGTATCCTTGTAGTAATCATGAGATCAAAAGAACATACGTATATATTCGGAGACAGCAGTCTAGAAGATTTATATGCCTGAATTTACTCCCTGTTCCTCTTCAACACTCATAAAAGGGATGTGGAAATTTATCAGAATTTATCTTTTGTTAAAATTCAATAGCTAATTGAATTAAAATATAGTAGCCATTTAGACTTCCATCTAACATTCAGTGGGAATCCCTGATTTGCAAATAGATTGTTCCTATTCCTTTATATAAATATTCACAGTACAGATAACAGTCTTTTGCCACTTTGAAGATAACCCAGACTATCACAAATGCTATACCTATGCTTACCTATAACTCAACCTGAACTTACATTTTATTTTACTTAACTTTTTAAAATTTAATCTCTTTGAGAATACTAGTTTTAAGAATGGGTGTATAGCAGTGTTTCTCAACCTTGGCGACTTTAAGTCCTATGGACTTCAACTCCCAGAATCCCCCAGCTGTGAATTCTGGGAGTTGAAGTCCACAGGACTTAAAGTCGCCAAGGTTGAGAAACACTGGTGTATAGAATTTTTTGATTTCTGTCAGGAAATTATGATTCATTACACTTAAAACTATCCAAGACTTATTTTGGCCACTATTTCCTTCATCACTTTTGTGGTAGGCTGATTTGTGCAAACAGAAGACAAACAGTGCTAGTATAGTTCATTTCAAAGGAGAAGGACTACTATTAGCTAAATATATTGTTCAAGCTTCTATTAGAACTGAACTACACATTATACTAAGTTTGTAGGATCACTCTACACTGGAGGGAAATTTAGATCCCTTTCTAAGCATGATTCTACAAGCAAAGGCTTACCCTTATGTTCCTATAAATTCTACAATGCTTAACTAACCAATAAATGAAATAAATCCATTGGGACGTATGGAAACTTTTTAAATTTTTCCAACCCATGGAATGTTAGAAAGTAATTATATCAATGGATTGCTAGAATTGTCTGTCCATTTTTGCCTGTCTGTCAGCAGGAGATCTTTGCGGAAACAAAACATACTTGGGAGAGTGGGAGAGAAAATATAGGTAAAAGAAAGACTCTATGAAAATGGGCTGGATTAGGCTAGGAGTGACTGAAAAAAACATCCAGAAATATCACTACCACCAATGGAACCCGGTGGAGGAGGCAGGGGTTAAATGCTACCGGTTCAGGCTGGTTTGCTTGAACTGGTAGTAAAAAATGCTACCGATTCGCCCGAACTGGTAATAGAAAAATGCTAAAAAAATGTTTTAAAAAGTTCCAAAGATCACGAGGCACAGCTGATTGTCGTACAGCGGATCATCGGAACTTTTAAGAAAACTTTATTAGCATTTTTATTTACTACTGGTTTGCCTGAACTGGTAGAAAAAAAATGCTAAAAAAAAGTAAAAAAAAGTTCTGACACTCGTACGGCACAGCTGATTGTTGCACAGCTAATCATCAGAACTTTTTAAAAACTTTTTTTAGCATTTTTTTTACTACCAGTTCGGGTGATTTAGGAAAAAAAAATGCTAAAAAAAGTTTTTAAAAAGTTCTGACGATTAGCTGTGCAACAATCAGCTGGCCACGCAATTTATTTTCGCTAGAAAGTAGGAAATCCTGCTTTATAGTGAATCTAAGGGGCGCGGCACAGCTGTTCTCCCCCCACGCTGTTCTCCTTACCTTTGCAGTCTCAGAAAACGCTTCTTAACGCCTGTGATGCGCATGTGCGTGTGAAGCAAACTCGTAGCAGACTTCAGAGCATTTCACCCCTTGGCAAACTGTTTCTAAACCATCCTTCCCTGCTGTTTGCATGACTCAGATTGAAATATGAAAATCTCCTTTGTTGTTCCAAATACACACATGTATCTAAGCACAGATGCAGTGTGTTACCTTGTTATTCAGTAGAAAATTCAGCCATATATGTGACAATTATAGGAAAACCAGTTAGAGAAAAGGTTCTACATACTTTCTACATACTTATGAAGTCAGCAGCCATGAATGACAATGGTGGGAGAAGGAGAGACATGTCTGGAAAGGGAGATTATTCCAGAGATAAATGGTAATACTTCTTCCTATCTACAATTAATTAAAATTAAACAATAGATCTGGCTACACAGTGTATATTAAAAGATAACATCGTATTTGGCCTTTGGTGACTCAGTAAGAATTTTAAACTCAGGTGTGTTCATTAACTATTTACTTGAACAGACCTGGTCAGTCTAAGAAGCAAATCAGATAGTTTGGCCATTGTGGTGTTCCAGAAATGAGCTATTTTGGCCTTAACTTTAATCTCAAGCACTTTTTAAAAAATAATTCAGATCTCTTTCAGAAATACCTTTTCCCCCTGGTAGGTGACTTCTCAGGCTTGGAAAAACTGATAAAATCTTTCAGTTGCAGCCCTGCTCAGCTTCACCCAGATCAGTTTGTATGAGTCTTCAGGAAAAAAAAAGGAGCATTCAACAGGTTTCCCATCCCTTTAAAGGAGTGATTCACTTTACTTCTTATTATTCCATAAAAACCTTTGTGGACATAGCAATAGTAGTCAGTTCATTCTCCCATTAAGCTTAATATGGTGTTCAGCAGAGGTTGGAACAATGGCTGGCTTAGGAATTCTGGGAGCTAATGCCACAAGTCATAAAAGGGCAATCATTCCCCTGATCTATAGTTATCAAGAGTGGTTTCTGCATTTCAAACAAAAGTCTTTCTTGGATATGCTGGAATTGAAGTTGGGATCTTTGTCCACCATCATGTGCTTAGGACTGTTGGAAGAAATGTCCTTCTGGGTTCAGTTCCAAGTGGGGAAAAAGACACTGGAAACATGGAGGACGTTGGAAAGATGATTTAATGGACCACATGGTTTGAGGTCCTGGGGGAAAAGGTGATCACATGCTTCCAGATGTTGGGTGAGGAAGAAAAGAGAAAGAAGGGCTGAAAGTTCCTGTATAAGAAATGTATTCTGATTGGTTGTCAGACTCCCATGGGACCATGCAAGGGCAAAACTTAAGGTTGTGCTTTGAATCCAAGTTTGGTTGAGCATTGCTTTTTCCCCAAGAAAAAGTGAGATGGGTAAAAGGCTAATACTATCATGCCTTAATCCTATCACCCTGGAGCTAAAGGGGAAATCTTTGCTATGTAGAATAGACCCAGGCTTTTTAAAATGGCCCATTAACAAAGGTGGGGTCTATTAATAGTGAGTCTGTTTCCTGCCCAAAAATATGTTTCCCAATTTCTTATCCAGGGAAATAAAATATTGTGCCTTTTCAATATTTCCCAGGATATTTCATTTTTCTAGGAGAGGGGTGGATGCTAATTTCCTACAGGACCAAACTGCAAATGTTAAATTTACTTTGAAGGTGTAAACCAAATGAAGTTTGATTAAATGTAGTTTTTTGTCTTACTTCTAAATGCCTTCCTTTTATTGATATTGTTTTGTTTATTTATTGTATATTTTAATTCTGCAAAGGGAATCAAAAAGTCTAAATTGATTCAAATCAATGAGAATTTTCTTCCACAGCAGTGGAGACAGGGGTTTTTGAAAAAAAACTTTGATAAGTTGGATATTTAAGGTTCTTGTGTTTCCACTTCAAATAATAGTGGCGTATCATCAGAGGCCAGAGGAAAATTCCCTCCCATATTTTAGGTTTTAAGTAATCAAACTTCAATGGCGTGTGGACCACTGACATATATCCTTCAAGAATAAATAGTCCAAAGAGTTTATCCCTGATAAACAGGACTATCACCTGAATATAGAACCCAGTAACATTTTATTTATTATTTTAGTTTATTTAAAACATTTATATAGCTATGGGGGAAGGGGAGCGATGGCTCAGTGGATTCAAGACTCCAGCATGAGCTCCTGTTACTTGCCTCAGCTCCCGCCCACCTAGCAAGCAAATGCAGGTAGATAAATAGATAAGAGATGGAGACTAGCAATGTCCGCAATTATCTGCAAGCCTTCATCCCTCAATAAGTAGAACATCCTGTTGAAAATATTTTACACATATAAATTAATATAAAGAAATATTTATAAATAGAAGTAATAAGAGACAATCATCATTTTTACACTTGCAATACTTTGTTCCTTTGTAATTTACCTGTGAGTTAATTGCTAGATAGAGACTAAATTAATTACCTACCCCTTGTAAATGAGTACATTTATTGCAGGCATTCTCATCAACAAACAAGCCAAATGTGAAGGTCATTTGAACCAGCATGTATCAGCACGTTGCAGTGACGAGTCTGCTGATTGGATTTATACAAACCTGCACTTTCTATTACTTTGAACAGAAATTATTTATTGCAGCAGGAGGAAATGTGGTTGTTATTGCTTTCTCTGTTGTATTAATTGTTTGGTAGAGACTTGTCACTCTGACATGCTGAGACATGCTGGTTCAAATGACCCTTATTTGTGGCTTGTTTGTTACCTAGCAAAGGCTGATCAAAAAAGTTCTGGTAAACCAATGTCTGTAAATATCGATACTTAACGTAGATAAAGAGAAATATTATATATTCTGTTTCAAAGAGAACAGACAAAAGGTAAAAAGGCAAAAAAGAAAAAAAAAATAAGACAACGATACAATCAGTAGGTAGGCAGAGAAGTTACTGACTTACATTGTGGGTGAGGGAATTAACCATAAAAACCAGAAAACATTAAATTATTTTTAACAAAAGGAGAAAGAGTTTTAAAGTCTTTTTTAAATCTCTTGACCTGAATGTCAATTATCTCCACTGTGCTGTTTTTCAAAGATAAATCACCTAACAGGAAAAAACAGAAGAATCAATTATTAAAAACATTTAATGCTAAATATTAAGGCTCTAACTTCTATTTTATTGTACTCTGATATACATAATTATAAACATTTAATGACATGTATTTTTGATTTCAGTTCTTTAATGAATTCTTTTCTCTTTTAAAAACAATCTAAATATTTGAATTTGCCCCTGCATATTTCTGTTGTGATTTTATACAGTTTTTACCGTTGTTGCATATTCACCAATTTTAAGTCCCCAATCAGGTAACGTTGGTAACATACCTCTTTTTCTAATATTCTGCTAATTTTATCCCTTATCCATTATATATCTTATTACATTTTGTTGTTGATTGTCCTTGAATTATACCTAATAAAAGAAAAGTAATTTCAATTCAAATTTGGTTTATAAAACTCTCTCAATTGTGCTCTATATTTCTTTCCAGGACTTTTGGATTTTATTTTTCATGTCTACTGCATATAGCATAATTCTTTTTTCTGTATCATGGCATTACCAACATTTATTACATTTGATTTATCTTGAGGATTATTGACAGAATTGTATACCATCTACAAGGAATTTCTATTTACAACTCTTTGCTTTTTACAATTTTTTGGCGTGGCCATTTATTTGGAAGCAATTTTATTACTAGGAATAAGTAGTAAAAAAGTTAAATTATTATTGTTTCTTTTCAAAGTTTTCTTAATGGTTTCATAGCCACAATATCTGGACATAAGCATGTAATTACTGAAATTACATCTGACTCAGTGAAACCTGTACAATTTTGTTACCCTGGTAATACTTTGATCTGATAAGATTAACCATAGGTACAGTTCAGTTTAATTCCTAGAAGTTATGAGAGATATCGCTGGGTGAGATCATTCGACGGCACGGGATAAAATACCATCAGTACACGGACGATACGCAGCTGTATCTGTCCGCCCCGTGCCAACTCAGTGAAGCGGTTGACGTGATGTGCCAGGGCCTCAAGGCTGTTAGGGACTGGATGGGGGTTAACAAGCTTGTTCTCAATCCAGATAAGACCGAGTGGCTGGTGTGTTTCCCTCCTACTAATTGGCCAAGTGTTCCATCTCTCAGGCTGGGGGGTCAAACAGTACGCCCCCTCAGACAGGGTTCGCAATTTGGGAGTCCTCCTGGACCCACAGCTGACTTTTGAACATCACTTGTCAGCTGTGACCAGGGGGGCATTTGCCCAGGTTCACCTGGTGCACCAGTTGCGTCCCTACCTGAACCGGGAGGCCCTCACAACAGTCACTCGTGCCCTTGTGACCTCTAGACTGGACTACTGCAACGTGCTCTACATGGGGCAGCCCTTGAAGAGCATTCGGCGACTCCAGCTTGTCCAGAATGCAGCCGCGCGAGCGATCGTGGGTGCACCTCGGTTCACCCACGTAACACCTATCCTCCGTGAGCTGCACTGGCTGCCTATTGGTCTCCGGATACGCTTCAAGGCGCTAGTTGTCACTTATAAAGCCCTTCATGGTATTGGACCTGGGTACTTGAGAGACCGCCTGCTGCCAATTACCTCCACTAGACCGATTAGATCCCACAGATTAGGCCTCCTCCGAATTCCATCTGCCGGCCAGTGTCGACTGGCGACTATCCGGAGGAGAGCCTTCTCTGTGCTCCGACCCTCTGGAACGAACTCCCCGTGGAGATTCGAACCCTCACCACCCTCCAGGCCTTCCGCAAAGCCCTTAAAACCTGGCTGTTCCGACAGGCCTGGGGCTAAAGAACCGTTGCCCCCGTCTCGAATGGTATGACTGTTGTGTGTTTTAAACCATGTATTGTTTTGTGTCGTTTTTAATTTTGTCTGTATCCCCCCCTTCCCTGGTTTGAGTTGTGAGCCGCCCTGAGTCCCCTTCGGGGGAAAAGGGCGGCATATAAATAAATAAAATCAATCAATCAAAATCAAATCAATATCCAAGTTGAGTTTTGGCAAAATGGGAAGCGTTTACTATTGCTTTTTAAGGTGTTTCCCCCATTTTGGCCGTCTAGTTATAGACAGACTAGAAATAGCAGTTGTGATATTCCTAGTTTTTTTGTTAAATTTATTTGCTGCCTATGTCACTATGAGACTATTATAGATGTCTTACAGCAATAAAAAGGAAGATGTGATAAGAGTGTAAGCAGAAGTAACAAAATAGAACAATAAAATAAACAAAACAAACAATGAAAAAGAACATGAGAATATATCAATATGATAACAAAAAGATGGAAATCAGAGAGGAAGGTATGGAAGTGGAGTCTGGCATTAGTGTAGCAGCCACCTCCACAGTGAAATGCCTCCCATCTGGTCCCCAGACCAACCAGCATAGCCAGGTCTTCAGGCTCTTGAAGAAAGGTGGTTGGGGGCAGATCTTACCTTAGAAGTAAGATTTTCAAAGGGTGGGAAGTGCAGCAGAAAAGACTCTTCTGGGTTCTGATAGCCAGAGTTCTTTTAATGCAGGGAGGCAGAGAAATTGCTTTGGAGAAGGAGTCCAGAAGCCATTAAGGAAACATCAGGTACAGAAGGAAAAGTCTAAAGAAGTAGGAGAATGTGGCAAAATTAGCCCCCTCCCCCCACTAGACTTCCTGAAGTATAAGAGGGAGGAAAGGGAAGACATGGGCAGAAGACTTGCAAGATTCTGTTACTGTTTCTGGGTTTTTTTCCTTAAGAAAAAAAGGAGGTATACATATATACATACATACATACATACATACATACATACATACATACATACATACACACTGTATTTTTCGGAGTATAAGACACACCGGAGTATAAGACGCACTAAGGTTTTGAAGAGGCAAATTTAAAAAAAGTAGGTAGGTAGATAGAGGGATAGAGAGAGAGAGAGAGAGAGAGAGAAATACAATAGGTAGAGAGGGAGAGTAGTTAGGTAGGTAGGTAAATAAAGGGAGGGGGAGAGAGAGAGAAATACAGTAGGTAGGTAGGTAGGGAGAGAGAGAGAGATAGTAGGTAGGTAGATGTTTCCAAGTGTATTTATCCATGTGCTGGAGAAGGAAATCGCTGACAATCTGCAGCACCTAAGACTTTGTTTCTGTTGGCACAGCACTTGATCAATCTAATTCTCATCAATCACTCTAACTAAAGAGCTTTCTAAAAGGGAAAAAAAAGTTTTTGCATTCTACAAATCTCCCAAAAACGGCCTGTTTTTCGTGAAAATGGGCCTCTTTTTTTCCAAAAAAAGAGAGGCATGAATAGCTTCTGGGGGGCTTGCAGAGTGCTCCTGGGGGTTGGGAGGCAAAAAAGAACAAAACCAGCCATTTTTTGCTCATTTCTGCCTTCTCCAGTCCCCAGGAGCTCTCTGATAGCCTCCTACAAGTTATGCACGGTCATTTTGGGGCTTCTGGAGGCAAAAAACTGCTGTATTCGATGTATAAGATACACCCAGATTCTCAGCCTCTTTTTTGAGGGCAAAAGGTGCGTCTTATACTCCGAAAAATACGGTGCATGCATACATACGTACGTACATGCATGCATGCATGCATGCATACATACATACATACATACATACATACATACATACATACATACTGATAACTAATTAAACAGAACTCATTCCAACATACTGTGCAAGCTGATTGTCAAGTAAATTCTGCACCTGCCCAGTCTGTTGTTGATAAATAACCTCAATTCTGCTTCTTTGATACGGTGGTTAGAATGCAGTATTGCAGGCAAACTCTACCCACAGCCAGGAGTTCGAGCCTGACTGGCTTAAGGTTGATTCAGCCTTCCATCCTTCCAAGGTGGGTAAAATGAGGATCCAGATGGTTGGGGGCAATATGCTGACAATGTAAATCACCCCGAGAGTGCTGTAAAGCACTGTTGGATGATATTTAAATCTAAATGCTATTGTTAAAATGGAATCATAGGAGATGACCAGGGGTCAAACATATCATCAGCCTTGAGTTCCTTTGCACTTACATATAAGCCTATATTCATTTAAACTACCTGGATTTCTGATTTTTTACGCTTGACAGAAATTGAGCTATACACCGTTTCAAATAAAAGATACTACCACAAATAAAAACTTTTATTTAGTTCTTGGTTCTAATGATCATGTTTTCACTAGCTATTGCTGATACATTTTCAATAACATTTTTGCAGTTAGGAAAACTTGTTTTTAAAAATATAGCAGACAGTATTATTAATTTAGATGTTTTTATCCAGTAAATGCCTTGCCTATGTATTTCTTTGTTATTATGAAATTACAATAATATGAATTTTCCCGTTTAAGCTCTCTTCTTTATATAAATCAAAAAAGCATAAGCTATCTGCTGCATGTAAATATTTGAAGCACATTCACAAAATACTGAACGTTTCCTGCGGTACCTGTTCCCTGGGAACCAGAAAAAAAATGGGAAGCAATCACTTCAGATGTAGGGTTTCAGTGAGAGAGAAGGAAGAGAGCAGGATGTCTTTATTTGAACAGTGATGGAAAATATTTCTCTCCCACGGTATGGATTAAAATGCCTCCTTCGTGGAAGAATTTGAGATCCAGAGATCCTGAGAAGTTGATTATTCAAACCCTAAAGTATGAATAGAATGTAGGGAGAGGAAGTTGTGGTTGGTGAGTCAGCATGAGTAATTTATTTCAGTGAGCAGGAAGGCTGAGTTGTGTTTTTTTCTCTCTCTTAATCATTTCAAGAATTATATTTTTTAAAAGAAGGGAAATAAATGATATTTTGCAGTAGTTTTATTTACAGTACTTTTAATAAAATGCTATCATTTCAGATCATAATTTTTATCTCTATAGATATATTTTTCAAGAACATGGAAAGAAGTGGATAGCTGTCACTGGTAAGCATGATCCTTTTCTTTTTTTGCAAACTGTTTAGCATAGAGAGAATTCTTAGAATTTAGTTGCTCTGTCTAGTTAGCTGAACTGTAGTTCAGTGTAATGTTTTTATATATTCATGCAGTATGGTGTTCTATTGTATATCAGCAATTTGATAATCTAATTTATTATTGTTCCATTTTTAAGCTGATCTCTTTCGCCTTTAAGATCTTACTTAGCTGTGAACAGAATTGCAAATAAGTTTGGTGAGCTGAACACAAAATAGATGGTGCAGAATTGCTTCTCTCCTGTTATGAAAACCTGAATTCATAATCTAGTTTTTGTATATACATTTAGATATGAGTTGGGCTTTACTTTTAGATGTCTCTGATTTTACAAGAACATTTCTTTTAGTCATGTCCTATCAAAGATACAATACAACACAATCCCTTTCACTATATATAAGAGAATGATCTATATAGGTGCACCTGTGAGCCTGATATCTTATTTATATAAAACTCAACACTATGCTTCATTAGTAATTTAATTCAGTAGGAATGTTACATGTGCATGTTACACTGAATGTATTCAACTAAAGAAGTACTATACTGACTGAATCTAATCTCATATCGGAGCTTTACAGAGCATCCAATCAGATCAAATAGATACTTCCTGGTTTGTGCAGAACAAATCTTTTATACAGTAGTTCACATAGCTAATTTTATCTTTGTCTTGAAATTCCGAGAGGTGGTTGGTTAAATAAAAACCTTTACAGAACTGTATTTTTAGTTTGTATTTGACACCTTGACTTTGAGTAAGATGCTGAAACTGAAAATATTGTATGTAGTTTGGCTGGAGAACCAGGTGTAGCATCAAGATTTGTGATCATCTTCTCTACTGTAAAGTCTAAATCTTTATCAGAAATATGATTAAGTGCACATATTTATATATCCAGATTGCAATTAATTGTCTAAATGTGTGTTTCTGTGGAGATTCTCAGTCTTCCAGGTCATGGTTGTCAAACCATGACCTGGAAGATGCTTTTTCAAAAGGCAACTGGACTTTGTTTTTCCTTGAAGATGTTTCACTTCTCATCCAAGAAGCCAAGAAGTGTCAGAAATGAAAAAGTTTCTTGAATGAGAAATAAAACATATGAGGAAAAACAAAGTCCAGTTGCCCTTTGAAAAAGGACATTTGGGTCTAAATATTTGTGTTTCCCCTACTTACCCTCATTCATCAAAGAAGTTTGGGATATAGGATGGAGACCTGCTTCCAGCATTTCATTTCTGTACATCATTTAGCAGATGCTTTAGCCTGAAGAGTTCTTAACCGGGTTCTCTCTTCACTAATGGATAGCATTATAATTTTCAGTTCCTTAAACAAGGCTTGGTGTTATAGTACCCCTCTTCAATATCTCCTGCAATTAAGAACCTGTGGCTTCAAAAAGGCAGCTGATTAATTCTATGGTTACAGAACTACACCTTTTGCTACTTTACATTCTTGTTCTGAGCAAGAATTTCTGGGATTCGTTATTGCAAGGTAATTTCCTCCATGAATGCCACTTAAATAGAGGAAAACCTCCATGCATCCTGAAAAGTTTATCCATATTGTTTTTATAAATGAAAGCTAACTTTCATGTATAAAATAACTCTGGAGGAAAAGTATTTTATATGAAGTGCTTTTCTGAGAAGTGATGGGCCTGAATTACAGAACTTGAATCTACATCCTTGTTGAGTCATTTTTATGAACAGTTAAGGGCTCAAGTGCCTTTGAATACAGTTATTTAGGATTTGTAATTGGCATTAGTTACAAATGGGTGAACACTTCCAAATAAAATCTGCTCCTAATTTTCTCCAAACTATTTTTTCTTGTTAGTCTGGTTTAGGAAGGGAAAAGTTTTTTTTTCAAAAAAAAACCAAAACTGTTGTTCTTCAGTCAGAAACTCTTATTGATATTCTGCATATCACCCAAATAGAGATACCTAAGTAGCTTCTACCTTCAGAACAGAAAGAATAACAGAGTTGGAAGATACTTTGGAGGTCTTCCAGTTCAAGCCCCTGCTCAGGCAGGAAACTCTATACAATTTCAGACAAATAATTGTCAAATATCTTAAACATTTCCAATATTGGAGCATTCACAACTTCTGGAGGCAAGTCGTTCCACTGATTCATTGTTCTAACTGTCCAGGAAATTTGTCCTCTACTTCCCTGGGAGATAGGGCAGTGTGCTTTGTAGGTATTTCTAACATGCTTCCTTTTGGTTTCTAAGTGGAATCAGCCTAAATGCTGATGGAAATACATTGACTATCTAGAATTGTTATTTCACAAGGAAAAGTGTGTTCACATTTCCTCTCTCTTCTGTGGTGCCACTGCTTATAGCTAAATTCAGAGACTAAACCATTTCTATCCTGGCTCATAGTAGCTGTGCAAAAAGCCAGTCTCAATTGCAGCACATGGTGTGCTTTGCAGGGGCTCAGTTGATAAGCAGAGGAGTAGCTGACTTGCAAACCAATAATCCAGAAGTGGTTGTAGTTTGACTGCAAAAATAGGAAGGGTGTAGAAGCTACGGTGGCAAAATAGATGAGATGAAAGTTGCCAGTTAGCAAATGATTACACATCATTTTGATTTTCTGAGTGTGTGGGGGTTAGTGGTATTTTTTAAGTTTTTTACTCTTTTTTTAATACAGGTGTGCTTTTTAACTCATGTGGTCGTAGATTATAGTAAATGAAACTAGATTCGCAAGATTTTCGTATGTCATGTGGGAGGGGGATGTCATGTGGCTATCTGTAAATTCCTGATGACTTAATAAAATGTATTGCTGTTGCCTACACATCCTCATTCCAGTATGTTGCCTTTCAGGCTAAAATGAGTAAGTAGAACATGTTCTTTAAAATCACCTTATTTATCAGCACCTTATTATTGCTGATAGGAATAAAAGATAATATATCTTCCTACTCCTACACCCTCTCTTAGTTTGTTTTTTAAAAACAGTGCAATATAAATATTACAGTTTTGCATATAATATAAAAGTTATGTTGCAAAGAAAAGGCCACAAAACTTTAAAAATGGATTGATTCATAGCAAAGAATTATACATCGGGTACTTTAAATTATAATTTGTATTTATAAGAAATAATCAGGGAGATTTAAATAAACCATGTCAATTTGAATTAAAAAATAATGACTTTATAATTAATTATATTGAATGTGTTTATGCTCCAAATACTATAGGCTAGGCTTATCTAAAAAGCCTCTTTTGTATTGGGAAATGTTTTTTTTTTTAATCAATGTGACCAGAAAGAGATTCAAAAAATATTATATTAGAATTAGAATCCTTCAAGTTTTTGGGTTCTATAATCTCTTGAAATGGACGTTTAGAGCCATCAATAAAAAGGCACAACAATGAATGTTTTTTCTGTGGCAGCTCAGAAAGTTGAGATTGGTCCAGGAACTGTTAATACAGTTTTACAGAGGAATTATTGAGTCTGTAATTTGTACTTCTATAGCCGTCTGGTTTGGTATAGCAATCAAACAGGACAAGTACGAATTCCAACAGACAGTTAAAACTGCAGAAAGAACAATTGCAACCAGTCTGCCTTCCCTAGAAGATCTGTACATTGAATTGAATTGCGGGTCAAAGAAGGGCTGAGAAGATACCTACAATACAGACCTTCTCATTTCCTGGACATAAGCTGTTTCAACGTCTTCCCTTGGGACGATGCTATATAGGGCATTATATATTAACACAACTAGCCACAAGGACAGTTTTTCTCTCATGCCATCACTCTGTTGAACACCCAGTTCTCACAGTGGTCCCTAATATACATGTACAGTATACTTACTCATATAGTGTGGCTGTAGTATTATTTATCTTTCTTATTAAATTCTTTACTTCCCCTTTTATTGGTATTATTATTACTATTGCTTTGCATGTATTGTCAGGTTTGGAAGCCATCGGGGGATAGGGCCTCAAGCCTGCTACATATTCAAACATAGTTTCTATGGGAAACTGGGAGGGAGGATGGCATGGAGCTTGGGAGATATGTAGCCATAATAACATTCCTTCTCAGATAGTCAAGGTCACCTCATTCCTGCACATGGATGGATGTGAACCATTTTATGTGAACCATTTTATGTACTTGTGGGTGTTGGGGCAACGTTTTGAACTTTCAACTGTTTGGGGAAAACCTGGAAGCTTTCTGATTTTGGTTTTCCCAGATGTGCCAACATCTTCTAATAAATTGGTGTTTTGAGGAACTTCTTGCCTCGAACTATTATTTCATAGAAGATACTATTTGGAACCCTGACATGTACACTGAGAGCTTCCATACCGGAGATAAATTCCTTATGTGTCTAATCACACTTGGCCAAATAAAGTATTCAAAAGAATTGAAAGTATTCAATTCAATTCCATCGCCCCCCCCCCTCCTCCCAGTTCCTTTTTCTGTTACAACCTGTGGTTTGGCCATATATAAATGTGAATCATTTCTTTAAACCTTGCCAGCTTTTCACAAATAGGTGAAGGAAAAATCCTTCATTAATTGGACTGGCAAATTTCTCCCGTTTGATGACATCCACATATAAAAACTTTAAGGATTTACTTTATCTAGGCAATTGATTGAATAAAACACATAGATCCAGAGTATTTAAGAGAAGACTTACTTTCTTCTCTCTGTCCTTTAATATATCAGAGCCCAGTGCACTTTGAATAGTCATGTATATCTTAAGGAAGTTGTTTTACGTAACCCTCTAATTGGCTAATGTCTTAGGATTTTTTTAGCGGTAAAATACGTCTACAGTTTTATCAATGACACTGACTATAGAACTTTACCTAGTTCACCAGACCTTGAAGTGCACATGATGTTTAGAGCTGAGTAAAATGGAAACATTTCCATGAGAACGGACTTTACACTTTGAAATTGAAAAATGAGCAGTCAGAAAAGCACTCTGGGCTGATGCCACAAGATTCAAATATGTGATATGACTAATATTTTCACAACCCACTGTCACAAGTTTTTCTTTTGCGGGCCTATCATCAAACATTGATCCCAAAAAGACATAGTCTAGATGGATATCATTGTTTACCTCGGTAACATTAAATACATCATTGCTATATTTTAGTCTATCAAATAGAATTATATTGTACCCTCACAAAATTGCCCATCCAAGAAATCTCAATTTTGTTTTGCAATCTTTCCAGACCTATGAAGATCAAACAGGGTTTTGTAATAGAGTCTTGCTTTGAGTTGCCAGGGTCAGATGAGACTTAAGGGGGAGAAGCCAAATTATGAATCTATGCAGAGGTATGCTTTGTATATGTGCCAGGAATCAGTGACTTTGCTGTGATCTTTTTAAACAGGAATAATGCTCTGGTTTATATTTTCCTTCCCAAAACTAAGATTTGTAGTAGTAGAGATGCTTTGCTGAATATTCATTAACCTCATCAACTGTTAAGATCCTTTGGCAGTAAAGTAATGACACTGTACCATACAATAGATGATAGATCAAACCTCCTAGATATAAGCAATATTTTGCAGACCTACCCAGTGGTGGGTTCCTACTGGTTCAGACCGGTTCAGCTGAACTGGTAGTGGTTTGGTGGCCTTGTTCACTGGAACCGGCAGTGACCCAAGCCTGCCACACCTCCGAACCGATTCCCCAGTCGATCACCCTGCCCACCTGCCTCGCCCAGTCACTCCTTACCTCCCAGGCGGCTTGCCTGCCTAAGGTGTTACGTGGTGCCTGCCCTGCGCCCCAACTGAGCTGCCTCCTGCCTACAGGTAAGTTTCTCTAGTCCCCCCCCCGGAACTTGCTGTACCCCACCAGTGTCCCTGCAACCTTACCTTCCTCCGCTCTTCCAGGAGACCCAAAATCGGGTGTAAGGGGTGCCCAGCAAGCCTACCTGCAGCTCCCTGGGAGAAAAAATAGGCTGCAGGGTGGGGGGACTTCAAAGGAGAAAGAAAGAAAGAAATCCTCACCGTTTGGGGATCCCCAAGTGCATGGAGCAAAACTTTAAGACTTGTGAACTTACTCCCAGAATTCTCCAGCCAGCAGAGTTGAATTCTGGGAATTGAAGTCCACAAGTCTTAAAATTGCCAGGTTTGAAGGTCTCTGGCATGGAGCTTGAATTGAGAGCTTATTGAAAGTGCTGCTAGCTATCCTTGCTGAGGCTAAGCTAATCAATAGTGGAACTCTAGGAATGCCAGATGATCAATGGGCATGTTCTCAGTTTTAAAATGTCTGGCTTTTCTTCCTCCTACCAAAGACCTTCTGGGGTTCTTCACAGGAAGGGAGGAAGGAGGGAGAGAGGGAAGGGAGAAAGAAAGAAAGAAAGAGGGAAGGGAGAAAGAAAGGGAGGGAGGGAGGAAAGGGAGAAAGAAAGAAAGAGAGAGGGAAGGGAGAAAGAAAGGGAGAGAGGGAAGGGAGAAAGATGGGAGGAAAGGGAAAGTGAATGATATATGGATGATGGATGGATGGATGGATGGATACAGAGGGGGAGGGAGAGAAAAAACAGAGGAAGGAAAGACCACAACCTGGCACTAGATGCAGCTTCAGAGGATGCTTTGAAACAGCACAGCAATCCAGGGCTGGAAGGGGCCTCAGAGGTCATCGAGTCCAACTCCTTGCTCTAGCAGGAGACCTTATATCATTTTGGTTATTTTGGTGGCTCGAACACAGAGGAGAAATTCCCAAAAATCCCCAAGCATTGCCAACCTCTCCCCGCTAGTAAAAAAAAACCTAGAGCAAAAACTTCATGCAGTATTAAAAAGGATAGATAAGGAGGCTGCTGTGTAGTGTTTAATGGACTGCTAATTTGGCAAAATAGATTGCTAAATTGGCCACGCTCACCCAGTCACGTGACCGCCAAGCCATGGCCACATGACTGCCAAGCCACCAAGCCACTCCCATCCAGTCACATGACTGCCAAGCCACACCCACAAAATAAGCCACACCCACAGAAACGGTAGTAAAAAAATTGAAACCCACCAGTGGACCTATCTATATATAAGCAGCAATATTTAGGAGGAAGTTCTGATGTTTCCAACCTTCCTTAGCCTATATTTATTGTAATCTCAAACAATTTTTGGCATGATCTTCCCCCGAGACATACAGTTGTCCTCAATCTTACAGGTCCTTAGGTAAGCATTAGGGCCCAGTGGTAGTCAACCTCGTCCCTACTGCCCACTAGTGGGCTTTCCAGCTTTCATGGTGGGCGGTAGGGGTTTGCTGTAACTCTGCTTTATAAATTTTATAAAGTAAAGTTACTTCCCTACTTTATAAATCACCATTATTGTGGAACTGGTGGGCAGTTAGAAAATTTTACTACTAACAGAGATACAAAAGTGGGCGGTAGGTATAGAAAGGTTGGCTACCCCTGCCTTAGGCAGATGAATGACAAGTTGAACAGAGTCCCAGTGGATAAGTTAAGGAAGTTTTAAGTTCTGTTACTATTTTGAATGTGTTATGCTAAATTGTGTTTGAACTGTGTTGATAAAAATTCCTACCTGGTCCATACAGCTGTAGCCTTTGACAACACTGTGTTTATTTTCCACCAATACAACTCAGGATGTACAAATGGGAAAATTAAAATGATAGCAGGGTCATATTTCTTTTTATGGAGCTAATGTGCCAATCATTGATGCTTCTGACTTATTAGAAGATTTTTCCAGTTGCCAGGTACCCGAAGAGGCAGTGCTAGGAAATCCTCAGCCAGGCAAAGAGGAGGGATCAAATGGGGAATTAGCCTTGTATCATTGTAACAGAGGCAAGAGACCTAAAACTGACACCACACGCTTCCATGGCACCTTATCTGTTGGTCAGGTAAGGTGAACAGTCTGGGGAAATTCTTGTACTATGGGTAAAACACAGTAGCCAACTTGAATCTTTCACATGCGGATCTGGTTGCTTGTGCCTGTCAGGCAGTCTGGTAAAAGCAAAGGCAACAGAAGCTTCTAGCATGTTGCTGGCTCTGTGCAGCTGGGATTATTTCTGCTCTCGTGGAGTTTTTCTGCTGTGCAGTCTCATACATACATATGAATACCATACATGAATTAAATTAGCATTACATGGAATTGTGTAATGTCCTTTTGTTAATGTTAGGTTGATTAAAAAAAATAAGGGGACACCTGTAGCAATGAATCATGCTGTGGGTTGACGCCAAGCTTGGCAGGTGGTCCTCCTCCTCTTTTGTGACTAGATATGTGAAGTCCTCATTACTTAACAGACACAAGTGAATCCTCATTTTAATACTGCCAAGAAGTGTGAAAACAAAACACATGCCACTTGCAGTTCTGTTGTGAAATGTAAATGAAAAGGGCTCATGTCCCCTGCTATATAAAAAACAAATTCTAGAATCAAAACTTGGCACAAAGTGAAACTTGAGCTTGAATTGAAATTTATTGCCGTTTTCTACCAGATACTTTTTTTTTTTTTTGAAAAAGCAGATTTCAGGCCTTTTTAATTTTCTCAGCTTATATGATTGTTTTACTGACAGCTTCTGAGGGTATATGTCTATTTTGTTCCCATTCACAAGCTCTAAGAAAATATATACTATTTAGGATTCCATGGGGAGGATGTTCTTAGATTTCACAATCCCTGATATTTATGCTGAGATCATGCAACACTGACTCTTTCCAGAGGGAGATTTTTCTACTGCTGTCAGATTGCCCAGGAGATATGAAAGCTGGACGAGGTGCAACTGTTAATAACTAAAAAAACTTAACAAAAACAATAAGAACTTTTGGTTTATATATGACATTGTGCTTAATGTTTTCACCTGCACATAAATACGTTCTGGTTGTCAAATGATAATTCTCATTGAAATTGTACAGAAGAAAAAACTGGTAGATATTTTGGCACCTCAATTTTGTTCCTGGCACTCAAACTTGCACAGTGGCAGAACAATAGTGTAAACATTTTGCTTGACACAAAGGAATATGATTAAATATAAAACATTAACATTGCCATGTATATTTATTATTATTTGTTCCATCTGACCTGGCGATATGGCTTCCTGGAGGGAGACATCAGGTTACCTACATTTAAATTACACGGTATTGTGCTGTGTATCTATGAAGGAGAATGTGCTTTTAATATTAATGCTCTAGAATCAATCTATAACATATTTGTAGTAGAAATTGATCTATATGAGATGGTTATCTTATTATATGTTTGTGAATTTAAAGGAAGAACATGATAAAGTGAATAGGTTTGAATTGTAGAATGTTCTTTGTCGCTTTGGAGTTGATGGTGGGTTGTTGGATGCAGGAAGAGTATTATACAATGGAAGTAAATAATAAATTCATTACAAATGTAATGTTTAGCAAAGGGGTCAATACCAAGTAAAATTTAAGCAATCTTTGCTTAGATTTTAGCTTAAGTAGAAGCCATGTTGGTGACTGAAAACTTAAATGATTTGTAGCAAATGTTAAACTTTGTTTTATAAAACCAATTTATATGGTCACCCGTCTTGCAAACAGTGATTGTAGATGGCTAACAGACTTAAAAGCAGTTAAAAACAATCAATCATAATTTACAGGTAGTCTTTCTCTAATAACTACAACTGGGACCAGCAGTTATGTTACTAAGTGATATGGTTGTTAAGTGAGTCATCACATGACCATGACTTAAGGATTTTACTGATGGTGTCTCCATTGACTCTGCCTGTCAGAAGCTGTGTGCAAATTGCAATCACATGAATATGGGACCCTGGAAGGATCAAAACTGAAAGGACTGGATGTCAAGTTATTTTTTTCAGCACTGTTTTATCTTTACACAGTTGCTAAATAATGCAGTTGTTAAACAGTGACTCTCTGTATATATAATTGAATTGAGCAAACAATTGTCACATCTGTAATAACTATCTCATGGATTCTGTTAAACTCTTCACCCTCACACTTGGTGAAATAATCAGTTTTTTAAGGATTTTTTTGTTTTTGTTTCAATACTAGTACCGGTAGAGTTGGGGGCAAGACAGATCTTCAAGTAGAGTCGTAGGATATTTCAGGGTAAGCACCACAGCTTCCCCTCTACACTACAGATGGGTGAATAGAGACATTTAAAGATGTGTAAATACCGGTAGAAAAATAGTGAGCAATGTGTGATTTAAAAAAAGATAATATGACTGTGTAGAATGTGCATCTGCACACTTTGCTAAATAGATGTAAGAAATAAAAGATTGGATGCAGTGGGAATGAGTTATATAAGTGTATAAATAAAAATAAGGTAACAAATGAATGGATGGTGAATGAGTGTGGACAGAATACAACAGTGAGGGACCCTGTGAAAGAGGTATGTTGGAATGGGATATTTTTTTCAGTAGAGAGAATGTATGATGCTTGAATTGCAAAACCAATACATTTAAAAAGGTTAATGGGTCCAAAGAAGGGGAAAACCAAGAAAGTTGTGGTTAGGTTGAATATATTGAGATTCTCAGAAAGGGAGGGTAAAAGTTTAAAAAATAAAAGATAGTGTACCAAGCAAGGAATGCATGTAGTAGAAGAAAGGGTAGTTTGCAAGAATAAAATATGTAGAACACAGAATAATGAAGTTAGTAAATATATAAATTTACATACAAAAATATGAAAAGATGTAGCAAACAGTATTTGTGTAAATTAGAATATATTTTTTCTTATCTTATGCACATAATTTCTTTGACCTTTATGCCTTCCATGCATAATGTTTTTTAGTCTAAAAGGAAATGCATGATTGGTATTTCTGCCCCCTCTGCTATTTTGTTAGTGTCTGCATTTTGCTGCCCATATCTGGTAGCACTACCAAAAGGAGAATGAATCATTGGTTAAACTTTATCCCAGTATACATTGGTTGAACATGCTCAGTGTAAACAAGTTTTAGGCCCATATTTGCTCCTATTACCACAATGTGTGTCGTGATCTGGGTTCAGAGATATACTGAAAGTGATCATCAGGAGACCTTTTATTATTTTTTCCATTCATCTCACTTATGTGACATTATAGATTCTGATAGGGGTGTCAAACTGGCGGCCCACAGGCTAGTTGTGTCACTTGCAGGCCACACCTACCCCAGCTCCACAAAGGGGGGAAACATTGCGAAACTTCACGTGACAGCAACATGACGCCGCAAGTTTGACAGCCATGTTTTAACACAATGAGACGTGACAGGACTTTTAGAAGAATTAGGATTCTATACTGTGTGCCAAGTTAAACTATTGTTCTGCTGACCTCAACTTTGCCTGTGGTGATTCAGAATAATTTCTGGATTTCATATGGGAGTTTCTGAGCCCTACTTCAATATGTCGAGATTAAAGCTTGAACTTTACCTTTATTCTGATAATGTGCTTTAGTTTTGAGCTACAATTCTTACATGTATTTTGAAGGTAAGCAAAATAAAGTTTGTACAGATAAAGATTTTATTTATTCAATTCATTTATTAAGCTTCTATACTGCCCATTTCACCAAGGTGACTCTAGGCAGTTTATACTCATTCAATAAAATATCATATAAAACCCATAAATTTAAATTTCAGTTAAAATTAAATTAACCAAGATAGAGAGGAAGGGAATGAAGTGTCTGTAGGAAGAAGGTGGGATTCTGTGCAATCTATTAACCATTTTCAAGATGCCGCTCCCCCCCCCCAAAAAAAAAATTAGGGCCCCAGGCCAGCTGATAGAACCAAATTGCAAGAAATTCAATAAAACTTTGCTGTTACAGTGGAAGACAATTTTTGCTATAGTAGGTTTTAAAAATATGTTTGCTTCCTGGTTAAGTTACTTCTTTTGGCAAGAAAAATTACTAGCTCTTACTGGTAACAATTTAGTAATAAGTTAATAATCTGCCTGCTCTGAGTCAGCTAGAAAAATCTGCTTCAGACATTGTATTTAGTACCACAATAGAGATTTTTTTTTTGTATCAGATATAGTGCAATAAAATATCCTGTATTTTTATGCAATGTATTTCGTTTCTTCAGTAAATAAAGGCACGGGGTGAGTTGTCAACTTTGAGGAAAAAAGAGAAAAATGGTTTGTGGCACACATTTTGAACAGAAACTTGATCGGCTTAGTTTAGAAACTAGAGCCTTAAATATATGGATATACACACATTTAGCCAGCTGGCGCTACATCAGCCTATTCCTATAGGTAGAACTACAGAAGCCAGTAAAAAACTAGCTACATCATTTGAAGGGAAGCAAAACCACAGTGTTTCTAATGAATTTCTAATTTAGAAAAAGGTTAAAGATATAGGGGAAAAACCTCTTTGAATAAACACTAAGCAGACAAAAATCCCTAAATATAAGTAAGCAAATTGCTTAGAAAAGAAAACATGAACTGATAATAGCTGTACAGTACAATAACCAATTAAAAAAACCCTCAAAAGTCTTACGGTGCTATCTCATCATGGAGGGACATGGAGTTCCTGGGAGGAATGAGTAAAAAAACCATGGGGAATGTATGTTAAAAGTAGATATTCCCAGCAGGATCATTGACTGTGTAAAGTAAATCCCAGTTGTCCAGCAGCAGCAACAATATAGGAAGATGCTGAAGGCATCATAGTCAAGGGAATGATGATTTTGTTGAGATTGGTGAGCAGGAATTTAAGTCCCTAGAATCTAAGAATAAAGCACATTTACTAAATTCAGTAGTGCTTTTTTAACTATTTAAGTCAGGATGATAGGAATTAAATACATAGAGCTATTGATTAAGAGAGAATATTTCATTGTATCAGTAAATGCTTCTATATATCCATATCAAAATAAGTAGATTGTGGCCTCCAGATATAGCACCCCCCCCCCCCGGAGATGGCTCTCCAAGTAAGGGAGAGAGAGCGAAATCAGCAACAGCATAGTGCTGAAAAACTTTTGCTTACTTAGGGGTTTTTAGAATATAGAATAACAGAGTTGGAAGGGACCTTGGAGGTCTTCTAATCCAACCACTGCTTAGGCAGGAAACCCTACACCACTTCAGACAAATGGTTAACCAACATCTTCTTAAAAACCTCCAGTGTTGAGGCATTCACAACTTCTGTTCCACTGATTAATTGTTCTAACTGTCAGGAAATTTCTCCTTAGTTCTAAGTTGCTTCTCCCCTTGATTAGTTTCCACCTATTGCTTCTTGGCCTACTCTCAGGTGCTTTGGAGAACAGCTTGACTCCCTCTTCTTTGTGGCAGCCCCTGAGATATTGGAACACTGCTATCACGTCTCCCCTAGTCCTTCTTTTCATTAAACTAGATATACCCGGTTCCTGCAACCGTTCTTCATATGTTTTAGCCTCCAGTCTCCTAATCATATTTGTTGCTCTTCTCTGCACTCTTTTTAGAGTCTCCACATCATTTTTTCATTGTGGCGATCAAAACTGAATGCAGTATTCCAAGTGTGGCCTTATCAAGGCATTGTAAAGTGATTTTCTCTTACTCCTCTGGTACAATTTTTGTAGTCTATCATACTATCTTGGCTAGTGCAACCATACTTGTAAATAGAGCTTGATCCAATTTTGAAGAGATTGGTGGCACATTTTAGTCTCTTTTCTTTAGGATTCAAGAACATGAAGCAGAAATACTATTGTTTTCAGATTATCTAATTCTTAAGTTTTAATGACACAAAACTACAAACTCTAAGTACTTTTATATGATATTCCTGAAACTAAGAATGCATAACACTTTTCTCTCCTTGTCTGAGTAACCCTAGTCTGTGAGTATGTAAACTTTAAAGTTAATCAGCAGCTAAATTTGGCATTCCCCAAGCAACTAGTCCCTCTGTAGCTTCCACCCAAAATAAAATAAGGCCCTACCCTCACAGTAAAAATAAGTTGCATCCATCTGTGGAAACCTTCAAAGCTTTTGGCAGTTTAAAATTATCAAAATTCACCTAGAAAAGAGATGATAAGGAAGAGTTAGATACTGGGTGATCAGATAGAAGATTAGTTTTGGCTGCCACTAGAATTGCTACAACTTTAAAACAACTAAAAATAGGCCCTGAGTAACCGTGCATGGCTAGCCCTGAGCTAAGCAGTTTTATAGAACAGAGTCATGGCTCCTCATCTCAACAATTAACTCTGGGTGACACACAATCTTAAAACCATTGATGATCCATCTTTGCTATATACAATTTATCTCAGATTCAGAATCCAAGAAATGGAATGCCTTGTGAAGTATTTTAATCTAGTTTTAACCCTCTTTTTATTGTGTCTTAATTTTATGCATTTATAATAGTTGTAGTATACTTTGGAAAGCTTAAAATAAGAAGTAATAATAAATATAGCTCCCAGTTTGACCTATCAGATATAGCTAAAGAGAGTGGTACTTAAAGTAAATGTGCTGAACCCATGGCTTATATCATGTAGCAGTTAATGACATCCTTCTCTCAGTCCTTAGCTATTGGTAATTACCAGTAACGCACATTTAGAAAATGTAAGAAAAATCTATCTCAGCCTTTCATCTGTTTTTTTTTCTAAATCGATTTGATCCTTTCATTTTTTCAGGTTTTCTTTTGGGCTTCATAGAAACAGTTCCTGTCCAAAGTCTGTAGGGGGTGTTATTAATAAAGGAATTATGTTAGACAAACATACTGTAGCCTGACTCATATCTGAATCTAAAGTGTTTTTTATATTTTTGTGTAGCATATGCATTCTTGCACTGCATGTCTAAGAACAGTTTATATTTAGATTATTAATTTTCAGTGTTGAAAAGGCTTTTGCATGTTTTCTGTTTTAAAGATTCAAGGTATTATGCTTGCATTAATAGCAAGCAAAATGGGAAATTTGGACCATTAAGAATATGCAAAATTATAAGTATATGGCATAAAATTTGGTCTTGAAAGATGTCAGTATGCTGATCACCTACCAAAGCTGTTCAATCCCTGGACATTATTTATTAAAGAGAAGAGTTTCAGTGTTATTAGTTCCACTGATTCTCCCATTGGGCAAACAGTTGAATCTTCACCATGTTGAGATTTTTTTTTTTCCTGGGGAGGAGACTAAATTATATTGGGAATTTCAAAATATTCATTAGCAGCATATTTTAATTTATTTATTGACTGGCTTGTCCTCGTACCTCAGTTTGTTTGCAGTTTTGGTTGTTGCTGACCTTTATTAGCCTTTTCTTCTTTTTAGTATTACCATTATGACAAGGGAAGGCATAAAGTAATTCTGGGCGCATTGGTGGGTCTCAGGATGATTTTGAAGTATGCTAGGACTTTATGCTCCCCTTGGCAACTCTCAGCCAACAGATCCAGGTTGCCTGGATTGTTACCAGGGCAGTGGGGAAGTGCAGGACTCCAGGCAAGACTGGAAAGCTGGGAAAAAAAAACATCCTGGAAGGAGGCAGTGTCCAACCACTTCCATATCATGCCAAAACATTGCTTGAGCTTGACTCAAAGGAGTTCTTTTTACTTTTTAAAAGTGAAAGCAGCTGTGTTGACCCTGAGTAATGAAATCTAAAATCCATATGAAGGCAGCACTTTTATGACACTAACTGAAGGTCTGGAGAACAGCATTGTATGCAGTATTTTGAGTTTTCAAGAATCTTTCTTTAGGGGAAAAAACCCCACCTCCTCAAAAAATGAGAGGTGGAATTATATATTTTTTTAATAAGTAAACTAGAGTAGAGAAAGTGTGACCACTACTTAAAGTTGTTCCTGCCTTATATTACCATTATAGAGTTCAGCTGCATGTTCTGTTTGCCTGGCACAACGATGCCTCAGAAACCATTTCTTGGGGACATAAACTCATGACCATTGTTCTCGACTTACTTCCAAGATGCCATCATGAAGACGTCTTCCATTTGTCTTTTATTACAATGCTTCAGAAGTACTGCTTTTCAATTCTGCTGACAACAGTCAGATCAGTCAGTCAAATCGTTCCAATTTCTGTCCAATTTCTACTGCAGCTACTGATGATGTATCCCTCAGGGCCTGGCCTCTGACTTGCTGGGCAGCCAAGAAGTCAGAACTCTCCTGGTGTGCCAAAAGATTTCTGTCTCCTTCTCTTACCATGGGTGGCTGGAAAAGGGGAAGAGGAGAGGAAGCAGGCCTGGTTGCCAATTCTCACTGCACTAAAAAAAACCACTTCTTCCCTGCTTCCATTTCCACAGAAGGAGAGAAATGGGGTGTAAGACACTCTTCAGCTCTGGAACTTCAGCACTGTCACACAAGGTAGTACACATATTGTAGAAAAACATCTCTCTAGCTTTGGCACAGCAATGGCCAGGGCATGGGGTGTTTTACTCCTGTCCTTTAATGGCCTAGAAGGCTCCTAGGCAAGGTGATGAAACGACTTCATAGTCCCAATGCAGGCTAAGCCTTATAGACCTAAGCCACAGGAGAATGGGGGATGAGTAAGAGCAAATAACCTCACCATGAATTCCCAGCATAAGCTGTAGTCAGCAGCCCTGGGTTGAAGCTCTAGGGTGCTGGCATAAGCAATAGATTCCATTGCATTTCTCACCCACCACCCCCGCCCAAGAGAAATGGGAAGAAGTTGATCTATATCATGCTGGGAGAAGCAGAGTTAAAAACCCTACTCCTCTTTTTTCTCCCTTTCTATAGGTTCAGATAACTGATAGTAGAAGGAGTGAACTTTTCTCTTGTCTTCCCCAATCTCTCTTGCTATAAAATGGAGAGAAAGACATTAGAGAAGGGCCCCATGGAGGGATTACAAAGGGAGGCCTTCCCCACCCTCCCCTCTCTTCCCCACATTAGTTTTGCTGAGTCAGTGTAAGGATTGCTCAGTCTTAAATCAGCATTTTTTTGTTGGCTCCCACGCCCGATACCAGACTTTAAGTCTACTGTGTGGAAGAGCCCTTAGCCCAGGGCTTCCCAAACCTGGGTAAATACCAAGAAAATTGGGTAAGTGGGGGAAGTTGGTCTAAGCCGTTGCTTAGTCACAGCAAGGACATTTAAATAAAGACTTTCTGATAAGTGGTTTTGGGTAATGAAGAAAAAGGTTTGGGAAGCACTGCTTTAGCTAGATCTGAATATTAAATATTTGCCAAGTAGGTCTTTTCTGTTACAAAAACTACAAGAGAAAATAGCAAGCAAATAATTTTTTGTGAATAATTTTCTGCAAAAGAAATCCAGTTAAAAAAATGAAACCCATTCACATTTTTAAGGAAAGACATAGAACCTGTAAAAACAGAAGAAATATTAAGTAGGAACTTTTTAAGTTCTTAAACCAGGTGAAAAGTTTCAGTGGAAAACAAATTAGGTAAGATTTAAAAGGACATGTGCATTGTAAATGTATTTTCTTAAGGATAAATCCATGTAACTCAGTGTTTCTCAACCACAACAAATTTAAGGTGTGTGGACTTCAACTCCCAGAATTCCCCAGCCAGCAAACTATGTCCAAAATTCTGCTTCATCAGATTGTGCGGTTTCAGAAAGAATGGAGGCATTTTTACATCCTAGAGAGGGGATGTCTGAGTTCATTTATTGCATTAAGTCATAGCTTGTTTAAACATCGTTTATTAAATATAATAGTATGAGGTCACATATCACTAAAAGCCAAGCATTACAGTTTACAGATTATAATGGCTGATCCCATGCAACATTTACCCTTTTTGTGATATATGTCAAAGTCCTTGCACACTGTGACTCCAAATGTTTTAATTTAAAATTTCATTTATGTTTACCTTCCTACATATCTTATAGTCAAACGTATTGTGTATGTAAGAATTTGTCTATGAAAGAAGAGTTCTGAAAACATGCATCCAAACATAAAAGCATTATGTAGCCAGCCACTGAGAAACCCATTTATTTTCTCTATTATGTTTTCTCTTCTAGGCTAAGTTTTGTGGAAACCGATTTAATCTCTGCTTAGGAGGCTGATGGTGTACAATGTTCTGCTTAGCTAAAAGTGTATAGCCCAGGGGTGTCAAACTCAATTTCATTGACGACCGCATCAGGGTTGTGTTTGATCTCAGGGGGCCAGGGTGGCTGTGTCCAGTTCTATGTCCCTCTTGTTGGGGGCGCCGGTGGTGGCTCGAGTAGTCTGCCAGTAAAAATGGGCTCCCAAGCCCCATTTTCGGCTGCCACGGCCTCCTGCAACCCTCTACCAGTGAAAACGGAGCTCCTTCCAGAGCTCCATTTTCACTGTCAGAGGGTTGCAGGAGGCCGTGGCAGTCGAAAATGAAGCTCAGGACGCCATTTTCGCTAGCAGAAGCACAGCGGGCTGGTCCTTCATTGTTTCCAGGGTGGCCCCACAGGCTAGATCTACCGTATTTTTCAGAGTATAAGACGCAGCAAGGTTTTGAAGAGGAAAAATTTTTTAAAAAAAGTTTTTGCATTCTGCAAACCTCCAAAAAAACAGCCCATTTTTTGCGAAAATGGGCCCTTTAAAAAAAAGGGGGGGGCTGAATAGCCCTTAGGAGGCTTTTAGAGTGCTCCGGGGGGGGGGGGAGGCACAAAATAAGCAAACAATTGCCCATTGTTTGTAAAAACGGGCCAATTTTTTGTCAAAAAAAGGGCATGGATAGCCTTTAGGAAGCTTGTAGAGTGCTGCTCGGGGGGGGGGGGAACGGGCCGTTTTTACTCATTCCTGCCCTCCCCAGCCTCCAGGAGCTCTGAAAGCCTTCTAAAAGCTATGCACGGCCATTTTGGTGAAGGGAACAGAGTTTTGGGAGGCAAAAAAATGCGGTATTCAGTGTATAAGACGCACCCAGATTTTCAGCCTCTTTTTTGAGAGAAAAAGGTGAGGGAAAATACTCCAAAAAATACGGTAAGTACTCTGCAGGCTGAATCCGGGCCTTGGGTTTGACACCCCTGGTATAGTCTTAGTCATGCATTTCCTCTCACATAATTCAGTTCAAATAGGTTGGCAGTCCAACTTCCCAAATTCTAAACCAGCATAGCCAGAGACAGTTGTACTTCTGGAGGACACCAGCTTGAGAATGTCTCTTCTAGTTGCATAAATGAGGAACACACAATGTGCCTGTTGACCTTTCTCTGTTACATTTAGATACCTATTTTTGCTAGTCTCTTATGAGATGGAGCCCAAAGTTCTTGCATGAGCTTCTGACATGGAGTGTCACTGACATATAAAAGATTGTAGGATAAATCAGTGAGGAACGTGATATAAAAGGCAGCCCAGTCATTACGCTACCCGCACTGCCCAGAAGTGCATTTAGAAACATCTGAAGGAAAATTACATATTAGGGACCATGCTTTCATGAAATTTCTGACTTCTAATTCTGGATTCATTTTTTAAATCAGGGGGAGGGGGATTGAATGTAGAGGATCAATCTGCATTGAAAAAAATTGTGTTTTAAAAATAAAGGAGAGGCAATTATTTGGAAGAATTAGAGAAACAAGATGGTCAAAATAGTATTGTTGTTGTTGTTCTTATTACAGAGGCAGAAAGATACTGGATCTCCCCCACACAAAGAGAAGAAAAGATGCATTGAAAGTTTATTTTTATCTTGCCTTTATTGATTTTATTAATAAAGCAAGTGGTGAAACATGCCTAATATTCCTTCCTCTTCCTGTTCTCCCCACAACAACCTCGTGAGGTGGGTTGGGATGAGTGAGAGAGTGACTAGTCCAAATCAGCTTTCCTGCCTAAAATAGAACTAGAACTCAGTCTCCTGGTTTCTAGCCTAATGCTTAACTATTAGATCAAGTTCTATTTTTTATGTATACAACTTGGCTTCGCCCATGGATTTGGTGTTCTGATTGTGTTCCCCTCGCTAAGTAAAAGAAAAATGAGCTTTATTATAGATAAATGTTTTGAAAGGTGTGAACTCTTAGCAGAGTGCGATAAAACATCAGCTTTAATATGAGATTTTGACCTTGCAATTATTTGGGCCTCCTAAGCTGTATAAATAGAACATTAGTCCTGGGCGGTGCCCACAATGTCTGGTACTACGTGCGTCTCAGGGATAGAACTGTAAGATCTGTAGGTAGCCTAAAGTCCTTCTAAGGACAAAGTTCAGGCAAAGGTTTTTGAAAACCCGCAGGGTCCAGATTACGTAGGAGCAAAGCTTGATCTCATATGTACTTGCAACATACATATAAACACATAACACAAATGGAAGTTAGATGAGGTTTATTAAGCAGGACAAAAATAAGTCAGATGGCAACAGTTTTATTTATGTTATAGCGCAGTAGGGAAATTGCAGAGAATAAACTTTGATCCAGGAAATCCAGTTCCATAGCTCATAGTTAACCCAAGCAAGCCATTGTCCTCAGCTTCTGTCCCATGTCTTCAATCGGCCATTAATAAAAGTACTTTGCCTGGTTATAGAGACCATAGGAATACAGTGATAATGTATAGGAAATATTTTGAGTCAAGCAGGTATTATTTAAATACAAAGTATTAACTTTGAATCGAATCATGAAAGAAGGACATGAAAGGAGGACAGGAACTCATAGGAAAGAGAATCAGTGGCCAAACCCACAAGAAACTGGTTGAGATGTAATGTTAAAACTGTGGTTTAGCTTCTTAACCATACATTCTATGCTGATTTTTTTCATTTTGTTTCTTTGGCTTTGAATTTTATAGTATGTGCAGGAAAACAAGTGCATGTAGATATTTGTGCTCTTGCATTTTCAGTGGAGCTAAATAAGATGGAGGTGTAAACTTGCGTATTTACATTCTTCTATAAAAGACTTTAAATTATAGGAAGGTCATTATAGGAAATATTTCATGGAATGGGGTTTCACAAGATTAGCACAAGTGTATGTTAAGGTGGTGGTATTATAACACCAAAGAGAATGTTTCAGGTTTTCCCACCAATTTACAAAAACATGGCTTGGAAATTTTGTAAATTCCTGGAAATTTATAAAAACAAGAGGTCTCCCTCAGCATCTTGTGTGAAAAAATGCTTCTAAAGAAAAGTCATTTCAAAGGTTTTTTTCCTTTCCTTTCCTATGAAACACTTGTTGCAAGATTCCATTAAAAGAACTTGCTTGTCTGATAGGCTTCCTTTCATGAATCATGATGGCAAGATGAATCTTGCCTATGGTTAGGAAAGATGCTTTTGTTATCTAGCTTTCACTGGGTATTTTTTTATATATTACTTTTATCAATACGCATTTCAAAACATTGGCTATGCCCACATATGTGACTAACACAACTTTGTAGATGTATTTTGTTTCCTTTTTGGTTTGGCTTTTCTAGTTGTTTCTTATAAGAAAATACGTATTGAGTTTTCTAACAACAGTTTTCTGATGAATTGAGGGCATTGAATATAACATTACTATACTGAAAGCAATAGAAGTTCCAATGAAAGACGTTCAACTCATTCAGCATTATGGAAATGTCACAAGTGGGATTCTAGACACAGCTATATTTAATATGAACGTCATTTTAAAAATTTACCATGTCAACTGTTGATTTCATTTCAAAAATTATTTGATTTGGGGAGCACATACATTATTTTTTAATTTGTTCTATTGTAATTCTGATTTTAACTTCTTTTTTAAAAAACTTAGAGGGGTAAATAATGTTTCTTGAAGGAAAGTTTTCAGGTTTTCATTTTTAAAATAGACTATTTCTGGTTCTATTTTGTTTTTTATTAGAAATTTATTTTAATAGTAAATACAAAGGGCCCTATTCTGATTTTAGAGACTATATGCAAAAAGGATAATTTCCAATTTCTTACAAGGGTTAGTTTTCTTTTACCTTCCTTGTTCTGACAATTACTAGCAGGTATGACCATAAAAGTATGTCAAAAAAAGTCAAGGCAGTGGCAGCAACCATGTGGTCAGAGCCCTGCCCCTTTATTAGATGCATTGCTTGTTTATAAATATTAAAAGAATCAGGGCTTCAATCACAATTTATGGACATTTTCTTGATACTTCACCCTTGATTGGGTCATCCCAATCACGGGAGTAATCTTAAGACAAAAAAGCGATAACTTTGATTCATAGCGGATCTTTTTATTTATTTATTTAAGGACATTTTATTAATTCAGCTATTTTAGTTAATGTTTAGATAGGACATTTCCTGAGTACATTTGTCTCCCTGAACCTCCACATTCTGATGAGTCTTCCACATTGCAAATATTTTTAAATACTCAGTTGTATATGCGTAAGATATTTCACTACTATTCCTTAAACTGTGTCAAACAATATATGATAGCATGAGAAATTGAAGGTTAATGACATGAAGAGTAAAAATATTGTAAATTGAAAGCTCCAGAAAAACAAGCAACAGTATTCATAATTTCAGAATTTTGAACTAGGGCAGATACAGAAGCTTCTTAATACTATGACAGCTGTGATCCCCAAAGTTTGACTGTTATTTCTACACATTAAAAAAAAAAACACCGCAAGCTGTTTAATTTTTCTCCCACCTTGTTTTCTAGCAGTTTATGTAATCTGAGCCTATACGCTTAATATAATATAAGGTAAAATATCATACTCTCTGGCATGAAAATGCAGTATGTTGTCACATAGTGAATATTGTTGCTACCTTCCTTTTTATTATTTTTTCAATTATATCAAGTCAGCCTTAACTATTGTAGATTATCATTTGCCTAATATACTATAAAACAGATTGACTTTGGATGTTGGTTCTTGAATATGTTGTTGCTTTGTTTCACTTCATGGACTCTTAAAGTGTCTGACCAATCCAGAGGTGGTATTCAGCAGGTTCTGACCAGTTCTGGAGAACCGGTAGTGGAAATTTTGACTAGTTCGGAGAACCGGTAAATACTACCTCTGCCTGGCCCCATCCCCCATCTATTCTCTGCCTCCCGAGTCCCAGCTGATTTTGCAGTAACCTGGGGATTTTGCAGTAACCTTCTCCTGGAGTGGGGAAGGAGTGGAGATTTTACAGTATACCACCCCTGCTATGCCCACCAAGCTGCCCCCTCGGAACCAGTAATAATTTTTTTTGAATCCCACCACTAGACCTTTCCTAATCAATTTGTTATTAAACAAAATCTAAACAGCTTATGCCATGTCCTTAAGCATATTTGTAAAAGCTAGAACTGCCATAGGACAAGAAAGTTTCATTTTAAAAAAGGGAGACCTGCATATTATATATAATAATTACACAACTCTTTCAATCTAAGCAACTTTATGCAGAGGAGAGAAAAAGACTAAAAATACAAAGCCAAATAAAATATTAAAATTAGAAAAATAAATAATAACTGAAATTAATTTATGCCAACATAATTCACTATAGTTTCCCTTGTCTTTCTCTCCTTGCAAACCATCCTTCTTTCCACCATGTACCTCCATCATTTAGTGCAGTGGTCCCCAACCCCCGGTCCGCGGACCGGTGCCGGGCCGTGGAGTACCTGGCACCGGGCTGCGCAGCGGCCGGGGGCCATGATCGCTGCAGCGGCCGGGGGACATGATCGCTGCAGCGGCCGGGGGACATGATCGCTGCAGCGCAAAGGCTCCTGGGCCGTGCGCAAAAGCTCCTGGGCCGTGCGCAAAGGCTCCAGGGAAGAGAGCCCCGCGCTGGTACGCACGTGATATATAAACAATCAATGTGTCATCGCGAACAACGCCCCACCACCCCTGCGCGCGCTCAGCGGGCCACGGTAAAATTATCAAAGGCTGACTGGTCCGCGGCGATAAAAAGGTTGGGGACCACTGATTTAGTGGATTGCATCCTTATCTCTCATCTTGCCCTAACCCTAACCCTGGGATCCATTCACATATCTTTCATATGTATCATTTGCAATGCAGCCTTCATTTATTCTCTCCTCAAATGTTTTTTTAAAAATGAAAGGGGGGAAAAAGTTACTTGAAAGAGTTGGTTATTTATTTATTCTGCCAATCTCCTTCCCTATTCATGTCACTCCAAACATTCTTTATACATTTGTCTGTAAAACTGATCCAAGGGAACATCATATATCCTTGTCTTGCTCCCTATTTAGCGATAAACCATTCATTATGCACTCCATTTATTCTCACATATGTTTCATATATGATTTTTATCATATTAAGTATCCAAAATTGAGCTTCATATGCATGCAAAGATTACATAAGTGGTTAAGACACCAGAGTAGAAGGTGGATGACCATGGGTTCAGTTCTGCCATAGACATGATGACTTAGGACCTCTCTCAGCTGAACCACCTCAGTGGGTTGCACTCAGTGGGTTGCACAGTGCAGTGGTGCACTTTCCAAATTTTGCTCATGGTCACCTTGCATACCATTTCAGTCACAATTCTGAAAGCATCTTCCCAAGCAGGTTTAATAAACCAATTTCCTGATGTGCATTCATCAGCTGAACAATTCTGGCAAATGGGTCAAATTGAATGTAGCTTAATGGCATTAAACCAGACACTTAGGACACTGAACTAACCATCCAATAAGATCAGTGGACAAATTATCAGAGCCAAATCAATTCCCAGAGAGGCCCTATTACAGTAAAGACAGATCTTAGAAATGGAACAACAGAACATCACTTACAGTCACTTAAAGCTCACAGCTCAGATTATTCAAACATAGTAACTAACTACAGTCCATGGTGGACAATGATACTGCAGGCAACTCCTTAACTGGAAGCAGGTTCTTATGAGCAGTTAGAAGCAATAGGATAGTGATGTTGAGACTCTGCTTGAGTCCCAATATCTATTTTGCCCCCATATCTACATTAACAGCACCATCACAAGACCCTGATGGGATTTCAGACGGCGCTTGGTGAGATACCTGACTCCTTGGCCCACAGTCCAGCGGAGTCCCTGGTCGCTGCTTGGAATATAGCGGCGGCTGAGGCTCTAAACCGGATTGCGCCTTTATGGCCTCTCCGTGGCAGTGGATCCAGGAGGGCTCCTTGGTTTACCAAGGAACTCTGGGAGATGAAGCGCCAAAAGAGACGCCTAGAGCGACGCTGGAGGGCTAGTAACTCCGAATCCGACCGAACACAATTAAGAGCCTTTATTAGGACTTATCTAGTGGCGATACGGGCGGCAAAATGTGCTCATTTTTCCGCTCTTATTGCATCCGCAGAATCTCGCCCAGCTACCCTGTTTAGGATAACCCGCTCCCTCCTGAAAGGGAGGGATGCGGGCGAGCCCTTACAGGATAGAGCTGAGGAATTTGTTCAGTTTCTGTCAGATAAAGTCGCTCAGATCCGGACGGACCTGGACTCCACTTGGACAGTACCAGCTGAGATGCCGGGGGAGGGTCTTGATCAGATTTCGTGGAGCGAGTTTCAACTTGTCGCTCCTGAGGAAGTGGACAAGGCCATGGGAGCGGTGAGTGCCTCCACCTGTTTACTGCACCCGTGTCCCTCCTGGCTGGTCTCGACCAGCAGGGAGGTGACACGTGGCTGGCTCCAGAGGATTGTTAACACCTCTCTCCAGGAGGGATCCTTCATGCACCCTCTAAAGGATGCGGTGGTGAGACCCCCCTCCTTAAGAAACCTTCCCTGGATCCAGCCATCTTAAACAACTATCGTCCAGTCTCCAATCTCCCGTTTGTAGGGAAGGTTGTTGAGAAGGTGGGGGCCTTTCAACTCCGACCGACCTTGGATGAAGCAGATTATCTGGATCCCTTTCAGTCGGGTTTCAGGCCTGGTTATGGCACCAAAACTGCTTTGGTCGCGCTGATCGATGATCTCTGGTGGGCCAGGGATAGAGAACATTCCTCTATCCTAGTGCTTCTTGACCTCTCAGCGGCCTTCGATACCATAGACCAGGGTATCCTTCTGCAACGGTTACGGGAGGTGGGAGTGGGAGGCACCATCTTACGGTGGTTCTCCTCCTACCTCTCGGATAGGTTGCAGTCGGTGTTGGTTGGAGGACAGAGATCGACCCCTAGGCCCCTCAAATATGGGGTGCCGCAGGGTTCGGTCCTGTCCCCCCTCCTATTTAATATCTACATGAAGCCACTGGGTGAGATCATACGCCGGCACGGGATCAAATATCATCAATATGCGGACGATACTCAATTGTATCTGTCCTCCCCGTGCCAACTCAGCGAAGCAGTGGAAGTGATGTGCCAATGCCTGGAGGCTGTCAGGGTCTGGATGGGAGCGAACAAGCTTGCACTCAATCCAGACAAGACCGAGTGGCTATTGATGTTGCCTCCCAAGGATAGTCCAGACATTCCACCTCTTAGCCTGGGGGGCAAAATCATACACCCTCAGAGAGCGTCCGCAATTTGAGTGTCCTCCTGGACCCCGCAGCTAACATTAGAACACCATCTGTCAGCTGTGACCAGGGGGGCTTTTGCCCAGGTTCGCCTGGTGCACCAGTTGTGACCCTATCTGGACCGGGAGGCACTTCGAATGGTCACTCATGCCGTCGTCTCCTCAAGACTGGATTACTGTAACACGCTGTACATGGGGCTGCCCCTGAAGAGTGTTCGAAGACTACAGTTGGTCCAGAATGCAGCCGCGCAAGCGATACTGGATGTACCTAGATACACCCATGTTACACCCATCCTCCGCGAGCTACACTGGCTCCCTATTGGTCTCCGAACGCGCTTCAAGGTGCTAGTCGTTACTTTTAAAGCCCTACATGGTTTAGGACCTGGCTACCTGAGAGACCACCTCCTGCCACATACCTCCCAACGACCAACAAGATCTCACAGGTTGGGCCTCCTTCGGGTGCCGTCGGCCGGACAATGCTGGCTGGCGGCCCCCCAGGGGAGGGCCTTCTCTGTAGTTGCGCCGGCCCTGTGGAACGATCTACCCGTAGAGATCTAGACCCTTACCACTCTCCCAGCCTTCCGAAAAGTCACCAAGACCTGGCTGTTCTGGCAGGCCTGGGGCTGTTGATCAATGTCCAGCCCCACTTAGACAGAATGGTGTGCAATTTTAACAACTGTATTTTTACCTTTAATTTTTAAATGCCTTTTATCTTGTCTGTAAGCCGCCCAGAGTCCCATGGGAGTGGGCGGCATACAAATTTTATTAAATTTCAAATTTCCACAAGAACATGCATAACATTAGAGATGCCATCACCTGCAAGTCTATCAGTGGTCCCAATCCAGGGACTCAAGATCTCCTCAAAGGTGGGCAGCTTGCCTCCACATACTAGGTGCCAGGAAATAGTGGTGGGTGGCAGCATATTCCCACCTTCTGTTTTTCTGTGCACTAAACACTTTTAGTTGATTACTGTAAGGAACAAAAATGCTGGACTTTTGATTGGCTTTGGATTCATCTAAAAGGATGGTTCTTATAATAAATTTCCCTTTTTTCAGGTATGTGCTTCTGTGAATCAGAGTATATCTGATACTCAAGAGCTCTGGTGGCACAGTAGTTAAGTGCAGTATTGCAGGCAAACTCTGCCCAAGACTAGAGTTCGATCCTGATGGGGTTCAAGGTTGATTATAAGTGTAAGTATAATCTTTATTGTCATTGTACTTAAATACAATGAAATTGGTTATGATTCAGCTTTCTATCATTCTGAGGTTGGTAAATGAGGACCCAGATTGTTGGGAGCAATATGCAAATAATGCTGACATTGTAAACCTCCCAGAGAATGCTGTAAGTGTATGGGGCAGTGTTGTGACTCAGCAGAAGCTTGCTATGAGTTGCGTCGGGATGCAGGAATAATGAGCAGCTATTGCTGGTTAGGGTCGTCTTCTGCAGATAAAAGACGGATGGTGCCACACCTTCGTGGCAGAAGTCAACGTTCGTCGTTCGTCGTTCGTCGTGTGTGGTTCATCGTTTTGAGATTCATAAGGCACTTGGATAAGTGATTTGCTTTCTGTAAACCTGATTCAAAGAGGAACTTGGATAAGTGATTTTGCTTTTTGTAAACCTGGTTTGCTGTAAGAGCTTTTTGTTTTTGCTTCTGCTGTGTAACGTTTTGCCAGAGACTTTATCTACATTTATTTTTGGGCTCGCAGCCAATTTGAGCCAGGACGGATAAAGATATTTCCTTTGAAGTTCTGTCTGACTGTCATTTGTGAACGAGCGAAGAGGGGGGTCAGAACAGGGCAGTATGAGAGTGTATGAGGCAGTATATAAGTCTAAATGATATTGCTATTGGTATATCTGTGATATATGTTGCCTGAGGTTGAAGCTCATATCCAAGAAAGGTTGGGGGAGGGGGTTGGCAAAAATGCAAGAGTTGTTGGTGTCCATCGTTTGGTTTTTGCTTTCTTTACTTCCTTAGTAGTCTACTGCCTGATATTTCCAGCTGGCCTCTTATCTAAATAATACTTAGGACAAAAATATAAATATGATTAAACATTTTAAGCATAATTTTACAATTGTGCTAATTTGCATTAAAGTATAATCATAAAGTTTAAGTTATTGTTATTGTCTTGAACTAAATATTTTACATCCTGGATTGGGATGGGATATAGTTGATCATCCCTTTCTCTCTATTGCTTGTTGGAGGTTTTTTTTTTGCTTTGTTTTAAAATACATGAAGATACAAGTATCAGCCTCACATTTGAACAAACAGAAAGATACTATTGGCATAGCACATGTATGTAAATATATAGCACAAAGTGCTTTGTAGTTTGAGCAGAAAATAAACCTGCACTGGAATAATCAACTTATAATGTTGAGCTGTTGCTCTCTGTCTTAGAGTGAATGCTATCAAACACACCTCCATATATGCCTGTTCCACAACATACTGTTTTTTGGAAGAATGGAAGTAGTTTCTTTCATAAAACAAAAGAAATAGGTATGAATAGAGGTATTTCCAGATGAAACTTTCATTGCATAGTTGTTCTGCTATCTTGATAAAATTTCACAGGGTAAAATTTATATATTTCCTTCTTACCATTTGCAATCTCCTGGATTCATAGTTCTTAGAGCCCCCTGTGGTTGGAATGTACTTACGGAATTAACAGGGTGCCACTCAGATATTCCAATGTAACTTCATATTAGTAGCTGTGCTGTAGAAAGTGGTGTTTTTTTCTATATCCTGCTCCCTCCTGCTATTTGTGCTCCCCCTTTCATGCTCTTCGAAGCGTGCCTTGTTTTATCCACCAGGATTGGTGATAAAGCAATAAATTGAAGCAATAAATGCAGTTGCACCAGTTATGAATTTACAAAACAAATGTGCAATCTGGTAACTTTCTGTAAAGGGGAATTTTCTTGTAACATTTCTTCAGAAATGATATTTTGTTTTCCTTATAATTTTCTCTGTAACATTCCCCCCTCTCCTTTGTAGTTAAGAGAATCTATATTATTCAGCATATGTTAAGAAAACCAGCTGATTTGTATTTATTCGGAACGAAAAACCAACCTGAAAGTGCTAAATCACTGATACTTTTAAGACACATGCTTCACAGATTCTGCTATTAGCTGTCTTGTATATTTTTGTCTGGATAACCTTTTGTGTTTTCTTGTCAAGAATATTGTAAACAAAAAAAAGTAATTTACATTTTCTTATCTTCTAAAGCAAGGAAGATGTTTATTGATACAGTTATAAGGGTGCAACTATTCAAAACAGAATAGAATTTTTAGTAAAGTGCAACGGAATCTTATGACAGTGATATAGATTTACTCTAAGCCTCTATAATAATTGCAATCAAAGTCATTTTAATCTTAATCCCATCAGCAATAATGGGTGCACCGTTGGAAAACCTGAAAGACCTGATTGGAAACAAATTATCCTGCAGAAATTTTGTGTGGTTGCTATGGGTCAACACGAGCTTGATGGCACATCATAGCAATTACTTATTGACACCTTAGAATTAAAGAGACCATGTTAGGGTTTCTATTCTTTACAGTTTAGGCTTTCTTCACTAAACAATTTTTATTTGAAGTATGCTAAGCAAAAGAACTATGGAAACTATTAGGGGATCTGTTTTTGAGGGCTTACAGTATCTTAATGCAATGTTCTGTTGGTCTCATCCTTTATTGACAGTTTTAAAGAGATTATTCCTGTAGATTAGTTGAAATATATAGATATTTTTAGTATGGTAAACATAGATGGCCTGGAACTTGCATAGAGTGAGTAAGACAGATGACTGTATATCTGTACACTTTCTGGAATGGAGTTCTAGGATTAATTTAACTTGTACAAGAATTACATGTGTTTATGTGTATGCTGCAAAAGAAGTTTTTTCTAGGCATTCTATATTTTTGTCATTATTTTTGCATTACTTTTTTCTGAATTTGATAGCCATCGTGATGAAATAAGAGCTATGAATCAAGGCACAGAATCTCTTCATCTCTGGGAATGGGAATTTTATTCATGCATCTCTTTGACTTTGAATATTTCAACAATCATTGCCACATTCTTTCAAACATATATTAATTCAGCCACAAGACCTGGAAACCTGCTTTTAAAAAAGAGTGAATCCACGAGTTAACATTTGCACTTGCACACTTGACTAGAAGTGGTTGAGGGCATGTTGTTGCTATTCATCTTAGTTCTTCCTTTGTTGGATTATCTGCCAACAAAGATACTTCAAGTCAACCACACAGAAGCTGTGAAAAGAAGCATGTATGAGAAAGTTCCTCTAAATAGCTTTAGCTGAACACACCTCTCCCTTTCTCCTTGCTTTGGAAATGCTGCTTCTCTCCCACCTTAACCTTAACCCAACAGACATTCCAAAAGCTAAATGTTTGAGGACACTTTGGACTTTTAAATACAGAACTCACATTAAAATAGAAAGTTGGTAGATTTTGTCATTTGGAATAGCTCACATTAGTGTTTCTTTAATGCACATATCCACATTTTTAGAGCCCATGAAATAATACTGTATATAATTTGATAAACTATTGTGGTAATTTCAAAAGTGTCTGCCAGCCATGAAGCCTGACTAGTAAAATAGTACAAGGTGGAGACTGACTTAGTGTTCCAAATGACAGACTACAGATTTGACCTCACTGCTCAACCAATTACCTA
Source organism: Thamnophis sirtalis (assembly GCF_051295495.1). NCBI lineage: Eukaryota > Metazoa > Chordata > Lepidosauria > Squamata > Natricidae > Thamnophis > Thamnophis sirtalis. Next base: position 37,711,636 of record NW_028261386.1, on the reverse strand, counting down.
TTTAAAATGATAATATTTTTTGTTGCTGATGCTTACAGAAACATATTATCACTTATCTCCAAAACATGAAAAACACCCCCCCGCCGCCCATTTCTTTTTGTGAGCTGGGAAAACACATATAGACACACAAAAGACAATGTATCCCAAATTCCTGGGAATATTCTAGAAGAGAAAAGTGCACAAAAAGAGGAGAGAAGCAAACTGCCCCCCCCAATAAATTTCTTAGAAAAAATACACAAAAACACAACCTTTAATAGCACATACAGTCACAGCAGGCTACACAGAACTTTGAGATACTGTAAAGCTCAAGGGACACAGTGGCTAAGACACTGAGCTTGTCAATCATAAGGTTGTCAGTTCAGCAGTTCGAATCCTTAGCGCTGTGTAATAGAGTGAGCTCCCGTTACCTGTCCCAGCTTCTGCCAACATAGCAGTTCAAAAGCACATTAAAATGCAAGTAGAAAAATAGGGACCACTTTGGTGGGAAGGTAACAGTGCTCTGTGCGTCCTGTGCATTTAGTCATGTTGGCCACATGACCACGGAGAAGTCTTTGGACAGTGCTGGCTCTTTGGCTTAAAAACGGAGATGAGCACCGCTCCTAGAGCTGGAAACAACTAGCATGCAAGTGCAGGAGAACCTTTACCTTTTTACCAAATCCCAGACAGTTATGTCTTCATGCTCCCTCTCCAAAACTCACGCAAAAAGTAGACAAGCTATGCCCAGTACACAAAGCTTCAATACACACAGCTTCAACATCCAAGCTGTATAAAATATCCCTTGCCTCTGAAACCAGGCAAAAGTCAAGAAAACATAGAAGTGCTGACTACCCTTCCCTTTTGGGATTCCTCCCCCCCCCCCCCAGCTCTCCACTCTTTCCTCCCTCCTCTTTTTTTCAAGCGATTTGTGTTTATCTAGAAAGCAAAGCACCCTGTTCCATCATCCTCTTCTTTGTTCTGAATGCCTTGCGGTCAGTCTGGATCTCAAAGCACATTGAAGAAAGGAAAGTGTGTGGAACGCATTGCAGGACCATAGTTTTACTCTAGAATACCAGCCTGTGCACAACATTAAAACAAAGAATGGAAATTACCCCAAGTTTGGCACATAAAGATCACTGAATTGACATGGTTTATAATAAATGTCAAGATTATTATTGTATATTTAATTGTCTCTGACAACAACCCATCCTTTCTCCTGCTTCTAACAATAAGTTATAACAGCCTTCTCCAGCCATCACCAGCAGCAACTCCCATGATTTCTCTCCCAGGCCACACAGTGTGTGTTTTATAATGCAAGCTGCTGCTTCCTCTTTTAATGCTGCTAATTTTCTGCCTTAAACTTTTGTTGCCAACTCTGTTTTTGGAGCACTAGATAGCGCTGTCAGTCATTGATTTTTTTTTCCCATGTGAAGTTGCATTTGTACTAGATTGAGCTGTTAAATTGATTTTGTAGGATGCAGTGAATTTGATTTTTCTTTTTACTTTTCATCGGAATTGATGGTTTATCTTCCTTTTACGGTGTTTTGTATCATCTTATTATTCAGAGTATTTTTGAGAAGCCCCAGAACACTTAAGATATTGTAAGTGAATGTACACTAGTGATAATTATAATGCACAAACTTTGTACTGAGAACTTTCTACCACTTAAGAAAAAAACACTGCAGTAATGCATGCACAAAAGTTGGTATTAAAATAAAATGAATTTTACTGGGGGAGAGATACACCACCTCTTTACTGTGGCACATTTATCATTGTATAATTTGCTGCTACATAAATCATAAGACATTTTAGGAAAAGTCAACCAGCCCCCAAACACACTTGCTTTAATGAGATGAATTCATTAAACTGCCTCTGAAGTGCAGTGTTAATCAGCTGCAGTGCGAATCCATGCGAAGATCAGCATTCGCTTCTTCAAAGAGTTAGGTCTAAGCAGAAACCAAATGTTTGTGGTAGATGACAGAATGGGGTTTCTCAGAATCCCTAGTGGATTGCAAGTCAGGGGGAGGAGATTCCTAAAGGTTGTACTTTTGCTTTATATACTGTCATATATCTCAGCGAAAGGTTGCCAAAACATGGATAAAAGAAAATGAATACATTTTAGAACAATTAGAATTCTGTGAGGAAACACATGAGGGAATATGTTAACAAAGCATTCCAGATCATTCTAGTAGGCAATAAAATTGCCTATGAAAGAAACTTTACTGCACTGCCAAAAGTTTTTAGGACAGTGATATTTACTAACCATCTACAGACCTGTTTAACTTCCCACTCATTAAGGCAATGTTTATACCATTGCCTTTCAAAATCATCCCTCCCACGTAATTTTTTCATGTTAATAATCTTTCAGAATGAAAAAGAAGGCGTAGAGATTTGGAATTCCACAAAGGAAAGAGAAACCAGGACAGTTTATTTATAAAGTGAGAGAAGAAAAGTGTCATTTGTAAGGGGGTGTGGTAAGACATGCCTAGTCATTTTTGTTCTTTATACTTAAACATTGAGCCTAGATCTTTAATTTTTAGACTAATCAACCAAAAATGTGGCCTTCACAGAATTGGCTAACAGATTTTTAAAAAAATTTAAGGTAAATTTTATTTGAAAAAACAACAGGTGATAGATACTATTGTATATGAAGCATTGCTGCTCCTTTCTTACTCCAGATGGATTGTTTATTTGATTGAAACAGGTCCACCAACATGCATACACATAATCTCACATCACATCTCAATGTTTCTAATGCTTCTTACTTTGGAGGCTTTCGTTAGTTGTTTGAAAAAATATGCAGAGTTAGCAAAAATATTAGTTGATATAAGGTATCCCTTAATCTTGTGGCAGTAAATTAAAACCTTTAGTCTGATAATACCCTATCCATCAATTTATCAAAGGGTAGGGAGCATACATTTATTAGTTTGTTATTCTTTTAGCTTCCAAGATCTGTAAGGTTGTAGTGATAATACAGTGGTGTTATTGGAGCAGTCAGGGGCGGCGGGGGGGGGGGGGTGTTAATGCCAAATAGAAGTATTGCTTCAGAGGAGACTAACTACCTTGCTTTGTTACTTTATTTTCATTAAAGGGGTAAACAGAGAGAGAAAGAATTTTTTTGCTGAAAATTGATATTTTTGTTACCAAATTTTTTATCAAATATTTTACTGGGTTTCAGGGACTACAAGCATGGTCCCAGGCGTGCATATGCCTCTAATTGTCTGTCCCAATATTAAACTTTATTTATTTAGTTTATTTCTAAGACAAATGAGTTCCCAGTTCCTGCAACCGTTCTTCATATGTTTTAGTCTCCAGTCCCCTAATCATCTTTGTTGTTCTTCTCTGTACTCCTTCTAGAGTCTCCACATCTTTTCTATATCGTGGCGACCAAAACTGAATGCAGTATTCCAATTGTGGCCTTATCAAGGCATTATAAAGTGGTATTAATTTCATTCATAGTTAGCTGATGGAATGAGTAGAAACCCCTCCCCCACCCGTATAATTACATTTATATGTCGCCCATCTCACAGTCAAGCAATTCTGGTGGCTTATCTATTTAGAGGCCCATCCAAGCTTTTGCTAATTGTGCAAATGACTTTGGGTTTACTTTGACTCCTTACCCTACAATGCTTTGTATCAGAAACTTCTTTTTCTGGAAGAATATTTTTACACACAGAGAATATTAGTACACAGAGCAAATGCCAGTGAAAAGTATTTATTATTTACTTGTTTCTTTTGTGGTGTTTATAACTAATTCTACTGAGTAAAGGTCAAAACATTCTTTAGAAGAAATAACATTTCACTTTCCAAAATAGATTTGATCTATATCCTTTTTGTCCTACACTAAAGAAGGATAATGGGATAATAGGAACACCATTCCAAAACTGCATATACAAAACTATCTGTCCAAGTGAGATGTTATTTTTTTTCCTATTTTTAGAAAAGATATTATCGTACATTTTAAAGCATTATTTTAATTATATTGTTTCACTGATAACTAAGAATTTTAGTTATCTAAATTCTTATTAAATGTATTTGAATTCAGTATATTTGCCACATTTTAGAATGTCATCTTGTTTTCTCTCTTTTATCCTGTTATTTAAGGATGGTCTGCCTAATTTTATTAAATTTGCAGTTTGAGGAAAACTGGCCTAATTAGTACCTTCAATATTAATGGAGCAGATTTTGTAATATTATATGAGGCTGTGTTACTAAAGAATGGAGATAAATCCTAAAATTATGATAATGGTTGATACGGCTTGGTGCCAGCATCCTAGGTATCAACCAATTACCTTTTTAAAATATAAGATGTTCCGAGTAGCGTAGTTTTTTGCAGTTCCTCTGGTGTTATTGCAAGAAGCTACAATTTGTTGATTTATCTTGTAAAATTCTTGGACATGGTGCCAAGTGCCCTAATGACAATGGGTATCACTGTTACATGCTTCATCCATAGCCATGTAGTTTCGATGGCCAGGTCGCAATATTATTTTTTCTAGTTCTTTTTCTTTGACTCTGGCATCTCCAGGAACAGCGATATTAATAAATTGTACATTTTGGCCCTCTACAACCATGATATCTGGCATGTTGTGCTCCAAATGATGATCTGGCATGTTGTGCTCCAAATGATTAGAAAGTCCCACATATTATTATTATTGTTGTTGTTGTTGTTGTTGTTGTTGTTGTTGTTGTACAATTGTATCACAGCGGCCAGTTGTTTCGCCGGATTTGGCATTGGTTACTAGTCGGGCCCCACCCAGGGGCCTAGGACGTCGTAACGTATTTTCGTAATATGCGTGCAGTTCCAAGCAGTGCGGCTTTTTGCATTTGACTGATGGTGATTTTGTCAATTTTTAACTGTTTTAAATGTAATTCCAGTGCTTTTGGAATAGCACCCAGTGTGCCAATTACCACTGGAATTACCACTGCTGGTTTGTGCCATAGTCGTTGAATTTCGATTTTTAAGTCCTGGTATCTTGCGATTTTTTCATGTTCCTTCTCGGCGACCTTGCTATCACCTGGTATTGCGATGTCTATGATTGTGACCTTATTTTTCTCAACCAGTGTGATGTCTGGTGTATTATGCGCCAGTATTTTGTCGGTTTGTATACGGAAATCCCACAAGATCTTGACCATCTGATTTTCGGTGACTTTTTCAGGCTGATGTTCCCACCAGTTTGTTGCTGTTTTAATATTATAATTTTTGCACAAATTCCAATGGATCATTTGTGCTACTGAATTGTGCCGCAATTTATAATCAGTCTGCGTGATTTTTTTACAGCAGCTGAGTATGTGATCAACAGTTTCATCAGCTTCTTTGCAAAGTCTGCATTTGGCATCATCTGAGGATTTTTCGATTTTGGCCTTAATGGCATTTGTGCGGATAGCTTGTTCTTGCGCAGCCAGGATTAGTGACTCTGTTTCTTTCTTTAATGTACCTGTTGTTAACCATAACCAAGTTTGTTCACTGTCCACTTTATCTTTTATTTTTTCCAGAAATTGGCCATGCAGTGCTTTGTTCTGCCAACTCTCCATTCTTGATTTTATCACATGTTTTCTGTATTCTTGTTTCGTCTGTTGGGCCTTCAGTAGATTTTTGTTCTTTACTTCGATTAATAGATGTTCTTGACTTTCTTTTAAATAATCAGCCAGTGCATGTTTTTCTTCTTCAACTGTTTGCTTCACTTGTAATAATCCTCTGCCACCTGATTTTCGGGGCAGGTAGAGTCTATCAGTATCACCACGTGGATGTAAACTGTAGTGCATTGTCATTAGTTTCCTGGTTTTTCGGTCCAAAAGGTCCAAATCAGCTTGTGTCCAGTTAACTATACCAGCTGTGTATCTTATAACTGGTATTGCCCAGGTATTTATGGCCTTGATTGTATTTCCACCATTCAATTTAGATTTCAAAATTTTCCTAACTCTGTTGGTGTACTCTCGATGATGATGATGATGATGATGATGATTATTATTATTATTATGTTACTCTTTGGTGAGATTCACAGCCTTTGGGGCTGGTTGGTAGCTCAACAGCTCAAGCCCTAACCAAGGACCTAGGAACTGCTAAGGTATAAGGTAACTGTTGTTGCTGCTGTTATTATTATTATATTTTAAGTTTTATTGGATTTTTATTTTTACATCAATATCAATACATGAACAGTGTGGTATCTGGGTATAATTCATTTTGATACAAACAGCTATGATGATGATGATGATGATGATGATGATGATGATGATGATGATAATAGTTGTTACATTAATCAAACCTATATAATCCTAGCATTGATATGCATGATTGTTTTAGAGTAGTTATTCAATATTTCAATGTTCCATTTTAATGCCAATGATATTATTAAACATACATAGTAAGACCATCTTTCAAGCTTTCAACGTCGGTACGTCCTTTATATAACTTTATAAAATGGGTTGCCACCCCCCATCAAGTAGCAATGTGCGGCATTATGAAATAGACTATGTCATACAAGTTTAGAAACTACTTAACTGTTTACCAATGAAAGAAAAGCAATTCCTAGTGAACAAGGAGAAACGTGATTCAGATTATTTTTATTAAAGCTGCTTTAAAAAAAAAAAAAGGAAAAGGACTCTGATGGAAAAAGATTGGTTTATTATCAATGCAAAGACTAATGGGAACATTTTTATCTCTAATCTGGTGCCAGTTTTTTATGCTGTAGAACTCAGAAGTGGATAAAGGGTTAGTCTATTTTAGTACAAAAAAGTCCCAATTGCCCAGCCATCTTTATTTGTTGCAGGTACAACTTTATGCAGCTGTTTGTCTGAATATAATATAATATTACATCCCAAAAATGGCAGTTACTGAACAAACAAACAAACAAACAAACAAACAGTATTTTACATCTTTGCTTCAAATTTTAAAAAAAAAAACAAAGCTGACAAGCCTTTTTTGCACTAAATAGAGTTCTACAGGATCTTTTTTCCACCATGCCTTTTCTTTCCTTCTCTTTTTTCATTTCAGTGGGGTAATGTAGAGGCTTTTCTAAATTTGAAACTGGCAGGAGCTCGAAGTGAGGTTTCATCTAAAGATAAATATAGACACTTGGGTGTGTCGTTTTAAATGTCAGGTACATATAGCGTATTCTCTAAAAGGCTACTGCTCATTAAAACACAAATGTTTTTGAAAGAAAGACATTTAATATAACTCTAGTCAAGCCACAAGATGTTTTTCTCAGTTTTGTTTTCAGCTATCTTTGATTAAAAGATCGACAACCCGTGCATTATTTGACAGTTGTTCAACAACAGATTTAAAAATAAGTTACTCACAGAAATTGCACTTGAAGCAAATTATATTTTCTTGACTTCCAGGTTAGCCTCATATCTTGATTGAAAGATGTGGAGCCTTCATGAACAAATTTTTTTGTTTGGCCGAAGCTGAAATGAATCAGTATATCAGCTCTAATAAAGAAATAGATAATAAATAATGGCCAACCAGAGTTCGCATTCATTATAATACTGAATATGAACTTCTATTCTTGGAATATTTATTCTAGAGTTAGCTTATTCATATTTGATATAACCAAATATACAGTATATTATCTGTTAGATCTGTTTTTTAAATTTTTTTCCCCATCATATGGTCTTTAGCATTTGAACAGTACCTCACTGTCTACTATTAGATAATAAATAGACAAAAGTAGTGGTCTACCACACACAGGGTTGGTGTGGTAAAGAATGAGTAAGGTCTGTACAGCATATTACTATAAAGCTACCGAAGTGAGTAAGAAACTTTTAAAAATACTTTTTCAATATAACTTCATACCACTGCTGTTTTCCAAATGTATGCAAAAATGAAATTTGGCTTAATAGAAAAGCTTTTACATTTTTTTAAAATCCTTTTTTGATAATGCAGTTAGCTTTCATTTTTAGAAATGGCATTCCACCTACAAATCCTTGATCTTTCTTAGAATGTATCAGTGTGAATTGAGTGAAGTCAGATAGTATTTTAAAGAGATTGGAAAAGAGATTGATTTTTATTATGTATATTATATTACATAATAATATAACAAATATATTATTATATATTTATTATATCCACAAGCATTTCATATATCTCCCTATTAACTAATTGATATTTAATATAATTGATTTAGGAAATTACAAATGCAAGTATTAGAAGCAAATAAAGGATGAATTATATCTACATACTTTCAAATTGCCTATTACAATCTTAAGGAAATTTACATAAGAGAAAACCTCACTGATTCCTTGGGGTCGTTATTGCACATTTATGAATTACACATTTATGAATAGTTTATTACTATTTTTTTCCTTAATGTGTTTGTGGCTGGATTGGGACAAAATCATTTAAATGTAAGCTTCATTGAATTGAGTGTGATGTACTAAATTTAGTTAATTTAATGTGCCTGTAATCTTTATTTGAATCAGTCTTTGATTAAATCTTTCTAGTGCTTATTGTTGAAACCAGGATATTATAATTGATATCCAGATGGTTGAATTATCTCTCCTGATTTTGTTTTTCCAATCAAGCAATTTTATATCGAACTATGTGGTTAAATGAAAATAGTAGAAAAAATTCTATTCAGTTTACAGTGATCAGATTGTGCTCCCTTCCAAAATAAAAGCTGTATTTGAAAGTAAACAATATCTTTAAAAAGGGATTCCTCTCTCATGTAACAGGGAATGCTTAATGAATCAAAATACTAGTTTTAAACATATTTGGATGTGACTTATTAAAAATTCATACGGATCGTAGAATAATAGTGCAGTCCTAAACATTGCTATTCAGAAATAAAACCTTCTGAGTTCAGTAGAGATTAGGTAAAACCAAGGATAATTAGGAGGTGTTTATCCTAATTAGGCTAATCATCTAGTATTCATATGTTTTTGTACATATCAATTATTATATATGATCCACTAATATAGCGGTGTTCAGGAATCTCTGGTCTTCTTACTTTTTAAAAATTGTACTCTTAATAAGCAATTAATAAAATTGTTCTTTGTTACTGTTCTGAATTTAGCTTATTCCTAGAGGTATTCTGAAATATGGAATAATATTTTAATTGGAAATTGAAAAATAAACTTCACCCATTTGTAGTTTATAGTATAGCTATTTATTATTTTCTCCTTGTACTTCAAAGTGTTGAAATTTTTCTGGAGCATTTCAGGTTGACAGCAGAGCACTTACACATTATGATTATGCAGTCATGCTGAGTTCTGTTCTTACTAAGAATGGGGGTAGGTAAATTGTGTACAGTATGTGCAAAGTAATACATTCACATTTGCAGTATATGTTTTAAGAAACAAATTAGTCAAAACAATCTGCACAGTGTTTTGCAATTTTAATAATGTGGGATGTTCAAAAAAGGGTGGAAGAACTCAGAAATATATTAAGATACTACCAGCTTTCACTTTAAACTGTAGGACTTCGTCTTTGCAGTCACTACTGTTGATTTTATTACTTCATGAATATAGTTTGCTAGGGGTACTTAATAGCCTAGCTTCTGTTTATTTAACTATCGTAATGCAGCATTTATTTTCATTGTATTATAATTGTATAGATAAATCCTTTGTTTCCCTGGCTGATCGGTAACAAAAGAAAAATAGGCTTTGGCTAAATAGTTAATATCAGCAGCAGAAGAAACATGAGGGAGTATAATGTTACATTGCTTCTCTTTATTTTTGAGGCATGAGTAGATAAAGTGTATGCATAGTACAGTAACTTAGCCCCTCTGTACTCCAACTTGCACCTTCAAGCTTATGCATGTACTTACAAAGTTTGTCATTCAGCTAATTTTACCTTGACAAATTGTTAATCTTTCATTAGTAATAATCACAAGAAAAACAGATAGTGATTGGAGAATTTTAAAAAAATCTTCCCTAAACTCAGCAACAAAGAAAAAGAAATCAGATTGTCGAATACCACGATTTCTGGGTTAGCTTGCTCTGAATTTAACTGCATTCACTTTTAGAATCCTGTTTTGAACATTTCAGAGACAGTTTAATTTAATTTTAACTTTAGTTATTAGAGAAATGGGAGCTTTAGTGAATAGTTTCAGAATGTGTCATTTTGTCTTACTCACTCCAAGACAGAGCGTGGGAGAACAAACTGTTTTAAAGAGTTGAATTTTAAAAAAATAATTGCTTCAAGTGTTGCTTAGCTGGGAATTGGATTTTCATAGTAGGTACTTTTCTTAAGTCATTGATTATCTTTTTCTCAGTAGTATTACTTCTAAGTTACAAAGAAAAGTGGTTATTTAGTTTGTTGTATTTTGGTTACTAATACAGTTGTTTAGTGCAGAAAAAAAGAGATCAGTTAACTAGAAGTTAAACAGTAAAATTCTTTGTTTCAACTGGTCAAATTATTGTATCGTTTTGTATTTGGTTTGTTTGATTTTTATTTACCTTTAAATAATATAATATTTTTCCATATTTGATTAAAAGATATTTATTTCTAAATATACACTACATGTATTACTTCTCATACTAATACGAGTACTGTGAGTAATTGTAAAATTACAGTAAAAATAGATTTTGAGATGTAGCTTAATTTAAAATGAAAACTCAATTATGTTGATACTAAACTACTAATGATTATATGAAGGATACAAATTGAATCAAACATTTTGAACTATTCAGAAAAAGGGGCAAATTAGGGAAGTGCAAATAGCTTTACATTGATTTGGAATGCAAAAAATTAAATATGCAATAATTTAGATTTCTTGCATTATCTACTTCTTATTTCAAGATTAAGATGAAAAATTAAGCTCTTGAACTGTAGCAGCCTTTTCCAAACTAGTACTTCCATATGTGTTGAATTCAAATCTCATCTACCCAACCTTCTCAAAAGTTGTGGCTTTCCACCGAATGAGTACACTGTACAGTATTTCACATATTGCAAGAAGTTTAGGAACACAATGTCTTCTGCTAAAAGCTTGAGAAAAGTGCCCACAAATTATAGATAAAACTGATAAGAGAAGCAAACAATAGAATTACAACAAAAACAGCACATAAAAAGCAGAAAGACCACTAGAGGTAGATATGTATATAGGTATGTGACTATTTTGATGTTGCTCTGCCTCTTCACTTTTCATGTGTGTGCGTGTGTGTGTGTACATACCCACACACAAATAAACGATTCCCCTCCTTGCTAATCGAACTAACCACTGAAAAGAGCCTCTAGTATTTAGATGTTGTTTGATGAATTGCCCTTATCAGAAAAGAAATGAATTCTGAGAATCTCAGTTACATATTCAGCAATCTCCTTTGTGCTCAAATTCTTTTTACTGAATATCTTAAAATACTTCAAACACATTTATATTGAAGTTGGATATCATTCCTGTACTCTGATTTAAATGAAACATTTATTCCACTTTTGATTGTACAATTACAACTGTGATTGCTCACAAATTTAATTATCTAATATTTATTTTGGTGTCCTCACATATTGTCTGCTATAATTGAAGGGAATAGCTAATAATAAAATGAAAAACTACTGGTATATGATTAAATTGTATTAATTATATATTTACATAATCAAAAACAGAAAACACGTTTCTAGTTGCTATTTTTCCTCATTATAAATCATTATCTAGAAACAAGGACACAGATATTCCAAAGTATAAAGAAACAATAGTTTTCAACTAAAAGTTTGTAGTGTGTTGCTGAAATAAAATAGTTGTAGACTATAAAAATCAATATTGGATTTTTGTTTTCATTCTTCTACTTTTATCTTTGTTTTTACAAATAAATACAAATAACTGAAACCGAAACTTGATGACTTTTGGTGATACTAAATGAATAGCCCTTGGGGAAAATTTTCTTCATTTAACATGAGTCTTTCACAACCCACACTTGGTTTCGCTAGGAAAATTGTTTAACCTTTTCAGAAGCAAGAAGCCTTTGAAGTCTAGACATGTTGCAGCATTGGCTCAGAATTCTGAGATCTTTCCATATGCCCATGAAACCCCCTAAAAACCAACCAAAGATATTCTGCATTGTCTTTAGGATGTAGGATGGCAGATGTTAACTCTCATAATTCAGCACCCGCCGTGTAGAATGTTATCACAGATAAAAGAACGCTCATGCTGCAGAGGAAAAAATATCTTCCCAATTTCAAAACACACTGTTGGAAACAGTAAAAAAGGAAAAATTAATCTCCCAAAGCTTCATGAAAATGATAGAATATTGAAAGAAATGGAAGACTTTTCTTAAGCATAACATTTTCTTTCTCAGACTCTCTTCACAAAGAGTTTAATGAGAAAGAGAGAGGGAGAGAGATTATAGTATTCCACAATTTACTGGGAATGAATATAACTTTTTATTTCATTTCTAACCCATTAAATGTTGGATAGTCCTATCCATATTATAAAATAATTTCTTATTTTTCATTTAAACTTTCCCTCAGTTTGGAAACTGATATTAATGATCAATTTTATCCTAGCAACAAAGCACTTCATTGATGGGACAATGGCCTTTCTTCACAACAAAAACTAGCAGGGCAAAGAGGCGCCATTGTTATATTTAATACCAATTGTATTAAATGAACTCAAATCTTGAATAGCACATTATTATTAAGAGTTATAAATACATTCCTTTGTGGGAATAAAGTCAATGTAAAAGGTGGGTTTGTGGGATCTTCAGTCGGCTACTAAAACTTTGCTGGATTTTGGGGTGCTTCTGAAATCTGCAAAACTCTTTGATAAGAGATAACAGCAGTGTAACAAGATCTAGATCTACAGCTTCAATTTCTTTCTCTTTTGGTGCCTCTCTAACTCATATACTGTATGTCTGTCTCCATGGGATGCAGGTTTCTGATCATCATATATATGACTTTTATCCTTTTTGTTGTAATTATTTGTTCTTATGGTTGCAAAAATTTATTTTAAAAAATGAAATTGAGGATATCCTGTTGACAAGAGAGGCAAACAAGCAAAACTAGTCTGAGCAAAGGACAACATCGTGTTTTGTAACAAAAATCAAATATTAGGGATACTGAAACAGTTGAGTTTAAGCTTCTTTCATCAAAAATACTAGTGTGGAAAAATTCTAAAATCCATCAAAATAGAATCTTAAATCATGGGCTTTCTGGTGATAGAATTGTTCCCTTTTTCCTTCAGAAGTAAGTTGCATTTTTTTTCTTCAGTTCTTTTTAATTAGATTAGCTTAGTCTGAGATCATGTTTAGTTTGAGGTCATAAATATATTTAGATTTAATGGATTTAACTGAATGTAAGCCAGTGAGTAATGACCACTTTCTGCCTCAACCCTTCTATGGTTTAAATATGTTACATTTCATTATTAGTTGATATGGTATAATCAGTTGATTTCTTAGTTTTGATGACCACACTTTTGAAATCAATATTTCAAAGTCATACATAATTTTTTTTGATGCAAGCAATCGATACAATTTAGATGTGTCTTTCCCCAAAACATTAGAGTTGTGCAATTACATTTAGCGTTAAGAAATAAGACACACAGGAGCTGTCCTGAAAATAATTGTAGTATGCTCTTTTAAAAGGAAGACACCCACAATAAGTGTGGATATTCTTGAGGGACCTATGATCTTTATTACATTTTTCTCATATTTTCAAACTTCTCTTGCAACCATAGGGACTTTTTACTTTTTTAAAAAAGAAAGTTGCTTAGGTGCTCTGCAGGCTGCTTTGCTATAATTTCTACTGTTAGTGGCTTAACAATTCATATTAGAAATTGTTTGTGGCTTCTCGGATGCAGCACGAGATACTTTTTTTAGTTGAAGGGGGAGGTTTGGAGAGGAGCTTTTCCTCCTACATGTATCTCAAATATACCATTTTTCCTTTTCCTTTTTTTTTTTTTTTTTTTGACAAAACTGATATATGGAAGGTAGACTTGGCATTTATGCCACATACACAAGATTCCATCTTTGGGTCACAGAGTTTCCAGGTGAAATTTCCACACTTCCTCATTTCTGTTTTCCATTCTGACTCTGCTTACAAAATATGAAGAAATGAAATGTATTGTTTATTTGAAGCCATATTAGGGACACAAGACATGCTGGTTTTGTATCCAAACTCTTTATCATAGATAAATCTATGTCCAAGTAGTATGAAAATTGAGGAAAAACTATTCCAGAGGAAGAGTTCTCTTAAGAAAAGTTCTGTGTGGTGGTGCAGTGGTTAGAGGGTAATACTGCAGGCTACTTCTGCTGACTGCTGGCTGACTGCAATTTGGCAGTTCAAATCCCACCAGGCTCAAGGTTGACTCATCCTTCCATCCTTCCGAGGTGGGTAAAATGAGGACCAAGATTGTTGGGGGCAATAGGCTGACTCTGTAAACTGTTAAAAACTAACATGTCCGTCAATGGAATAAAAATCTTCACCCGGGTGAATAGTGATTTCTTTCTTTTTTATGTTTTTTAAAGTCCAAATGGCCATCATTAATAGAGACACAAAACTCTCATAAAAATAAACAAATGTCTATTAAGTAGATTAAGTTTATATCCAAAGTTTAAAGGAGCTGCAAATTCGAGCAAATCTAACATTAGCTCTGTTCATTTCCTAAAGGTATATAGTTTCTTCTTTCTTGTCTATAGAATGGGAAGGGGCAATTCTCCCTTTTCCTATATGGATCTTCCTCCCCCATCTGATCTGGATGTCTTGAAGGCAGCAGGGGAAGGAAAAGGGGAAGCTGACTTTCTGTTGCATTGGATTTTGTTCTTTGTGCCTAGTTTTCATTATATATAGACAATCTAACTTCTCTCACGTGTAAGTACATTCATTGTAGTCTTATGTTTGTGTGTTCAGTTCTTTAATTTACTAAAACTGATACTTAAAGGGTCTACTCCCAAGAGTCTTGTGTGACTGTGGAAATAACCATTTTATAAGAATGCTGTATGTTTACACAATAAAATTAGGGCTTCACCAGAAATCTTACATGTTGACTTTCTGTGATTTGCTCCTCACTCATTTCCTGTGAGGCTGAGTTTGTTTATCATGAAAACTCCTATTTTTAAACCTGTTTCTGCCAATAAGTCATTTGAATGTTAAAGCCAGTTATTTGATGGCGTTTCACTTTGATACATATTAAGGCTCTGCAGCTGCTGCTTTGTGAAATAGGATGTTCAGAAGAACCACAATTTGCAGAGATGGGAAAGGAAGACAGCAGACATGACGCCGAATGTTATTTGAGAGGAAATCACATTTTCATGGGAAAAATGACATCCTAAGGCAATCTAAAGTCAAAATCTGTGCCAAAGGATCTTCTCTGCTGCCATTTTTATAAACTAATGTGTGGTTTACAATACATGGCACGTTTGGCTTGAGTCTTAACTGCAGTAAACTTGGTAATTTTTTAGATTGGGACAGACAGATCTATACGGCCAATAGTCCTGCTTTTTAAAATTGGATTTTGGAAGCAACCAAGAACCACAGTTATAATAAAATGCTAATATTTTGAGTGGTAGTTCTGAAGCCCCCGCCCCCTTGGATTGGGCATATCTACACATTAATTGTAAAATGATTAATTGTATTGTATTCATGGTATTCTTTTTTGTGACCTGTGTTTTTCAACTGTAACACGAAAGAAAGTTTGCTTTCTCATAGATTGGATGACTGTAATGTGACTCATGAAGTTCAGATTCTTCACCCTCTGTTTTAGACCAATTTAATGTATTATTTGTTTATTATTTAATGGATATCATCAAATGTGGCATGACACCTTCCCAGATGTAATGTCTTTCAATAGACCTGTCTTAGAACAGGCCCTGCCTTTCAGCTGTGTAAAGTAGTCTTCCTCAGGGAATAGATTTTTCAGGTATTGAATAAGAGCAGTGAGTTCACATTTTTATATATATTTTAGCAACAGAGAAGATACTACTTGTCTTTTCCTCTTCAAGATCCTAAATATTTTGGGTTATCTGAGGTTCACTAGGTAAATATACAGTATCAGGTGGAAGAATTGTGTTGCAGATTACAAGTTCAATGCCAGAGATCTCCATTGAAAAAAGTCAGGTAGCAGTAGATCTCAGGTAGAAGCCATAGAAATCTAGTGTCACTTACAGGTAATCCTTGACTTCTGACCACAATTGAGCCCAAAATTTATGTTGTTAAGTGAGAAATTTGCTAAGTGAGTTTGCCCCATTTTACAACTCCTCTTGCCACATTTGTTAAATGAATCACTGTGGTTGTTAAATTAGCAACATGATCTGACTTCCCTATTGACTTTGCTTGTCAGAAGATCATAACAAGAGATCACATGACCCCAGGACAGTGCAACCTTCAGAAATACAAACCAGTTGTCAAGCATCTGAATGTAAATCACATGACCATGGATATGTTGCAGTGGTCATAAGTGTGAAAAATGGTCCTAAGTCACTTTTTCCAGTGTCATAATAACTTTGAACGGTCACTAAGCAAACTGTTGTAAGCCGAGGACTACTTGTATTGTGCTCAATATAAGGCTAGACAGACAAATAGTTTAATCTATATGATACAGCTTTCTGTGTTCAAATCAATGGTGAAATTGAATTTTTTTTACTACCTGTTCTGTGGGCATGGCATGGTGGGCGTGGCAGGGGAAAGACATTGCAAAATCTCCATTCCCACCCCACTCTGGAGCCAGCCAGAGGTGGTATTTTCTGGTTTTCCGAACTACTAAAATTTCTGCTACCGGTTCTCCAGAAGCTGCTCAATTTCACCTCTGGTTCAATCAATAAAAACTATAGTATTGTGTTCCAGAAGTTGTAATCAGTTGATATGAATTGAAGTTCAGCTTGGATTTTTCTCCCTAAAAATAAATGGATGAACAAATACTCTGATTGAGAATTTTTAAGGGAAATCTTATTTTCTATTCAGGCTTGTGATTTGTATATTACTGTAATATCTTTTCCTAGATCTACAAATGTTTTATCTTAAATTATCATATACTTCATTAATCTGTGTACATTATTCATAATTGGATTCAATAAAAAATAAACTGCTGCATAACTTGTTGAATAATAAGCAACTGTAAAAACATTATGCTGTTAACAATGTGTTCCAAATTTTAAATGTCTTCATAGAATTTTGGATACTGGGTGGCTGAGATGCAAACTAAATTAGAATGTGGAATTATTTTCTGTTGGCTAAGAGCATTTCCACACTGCAATATTTTTCACTTGCCCAAGTCCTCAGAAGAAGTTTGGAAATATTCCTTTATAGTCTTCCAATCTCTGAAATGCTAGGGACAACTTCCTGGAGAAAAATATCTTTCCATACTCAAAGAGAGAAGGCTGGAGTGATAAATTTTCTGGTGCATTGCACTAAGATTATTGTTGTGAATTTAATCTTTCTTCTTTGAGCTGAGGAATTGATGAAGAGCTTCAACTCTGTTAAGTTACACGCCCCTTTCAAGACCTGAAGACCAGTTTCCTTCAGTGGGGAAAATCCTCAGTCACAGAAACAGATACACACAGAAATCCTTTTAAATCAGAGCACTTCGAATAACAATTCCTCTTGAACTAGAAAAAAATCAGTTCAACTATTCTGATGCTGCTGACATAAAATAGAAGGAATATCTGTAGCTCTGGATTAAACTGAAATTGTCTCAGCTTGGTTGTTTATTTGCAGTTGTTTCCTTATTGAATTAGGCAACATCAGTGAATTAATGTACTGACAAGCACAGCACTTGTACCAGTGGTGGGATTCAAAACATTTTTACTACCAGTTCTGTGAGCATGTCTTGATGGGCGTGGTGTGGCTTGGTGGGCATGGCAGGAGAAGGATACTGCAAAATTCCCATTTCCTCCTGATCAGCTGGGACTCGGGAGGCAGAGAATAGATGGGGGCGGGGCCAGTCAGAGGTGGTATTTACCGGTTCTCCAAACTACTCAAAATTTCCACTACCAGTTCTCCAGAACTGGTCAGAACCTTCTGAATACCACCTCTGACTTGTACCAATCTAAACTCATTGCTAGCTATCTTCCCACTTTGTTTTCTGTGAATGGCAAGACGGTCTCCTTCTAGCAAAACTGTGGTGAAATTCAAAGTACAGGTAGTCCTCAACTTACAACAGTTCATTTAGTTATGATGACACTGAAAAAGGTGACTTATAATTGTTTTTCACACTTATGACTGTTGCAGCATCCCCATGGTTACGTGATCAAATTCAGATTCTTGGCAGCTAGTTCATTTTTATGATGGTTGCAGAGTCCAGAATCATGTGATTACCTTTGTTACCTTCTGACAAGCAAAGTTGAATGAGAACCAGATTCACCCATTCATTCAACCTGTTACTAATTTAACAACTGCAGTGATTCACTTAATAACTGCGGCAAGAAAGGTCATAAAATGAGGCAAAATTAGCAAGTATCTCACTTAGCAACAGAAATTTTGGACTCAATTGTGATCATAAGTTGAGGACTACTTGTACAACTTTTATGCTTTGTGATCCTGGAGCTGAAATTCTTTGGGACTTAGGCCTGGACCATTTTTTCATTTGTAGGGCCTCTTATTTCATTTCCCCTCCATTGGACCTTGAAACTATGCAGTAGATTTAAAAAACGATAGCAAACTGGACTTTATTCCTTATAGTCAGTGTCAGCCTCTATTTCGCTATTTGCTTTCGGCTGCCATTGAAACAGGAAGAGGGGGCCTGGTATTTGGGAAGGGAAGTTTTAAGTACAGGAGAGATTGTAAAAAGGGAGTTTTCTTCTCACCATCTACTGCGCATGCTGGAGATAGTGATTGAGGTGGCCAAGGCCAACTGTCCTGCACACCAACCTGATGATGCTTTTTGAAGATGGAACTCATGTGTCACCTAAGGGATTTGCAGATTGGACTATGGGTTGGGGTTACCAGGGGGAGGGGGTTGGGTCATATATTGATATGTATGGTTTCGCACGCTTTTGCCTCAGATCTTGCTTTACTTAGCTGCTATCTTTTCATAACCAGTAAAAGTACTCTTAATTCTGTGCAATGGAGTTAAGTGGTTTATTTCTTGGTTGCTGAGGGAGGCTGGCTTGACAGTTAGCTTCGTAGTACCTATTTGGCTCAGTTCAATTTATACATTCAGAATACGCTAAGCTCTTGCTTTAACATGCTTTCCAGCCTCTTGATTAAAATTGCCCCTTATTCTCATCATATAAATTGATATAAAGAAATAGAAAAGTATACACCCCCATTCATAGATAGAGACTCTAGACTGCAATTTTGGTTGCAGCTGTCGATAAATGTGCATAGCTATGAAACTCTGCTATGCCATGGTCACTCAATGGGACTTTATATGCATGAAGAGTTAAGCTTTGGTGGCTGAGCAGTTTTAAAGGTTGCATTAAAAAGTGCCACTCTAATAATTGAATTCATGTAACGTATTAACATTCTGGGGATGGGATGGGGGAGGATTCATGAGGCAGTCTGAAAAAGTCACAGCTGTTTAATTGGGAGCAGAAAGGTACTATATATAGACAAAGTTCAGAGCACTTCTGAATCAGCTTTTGAGTATGCAGAGCTCAGTCAATATGATGCCTTGAGAAAAAGATGGCTGGGAGGTGAATATGCTTGTGTGCTACATATACTGGAAGGTTGTACCTCTGACCTGGTGAATACAAAATAATGACCTTAAGTTAGAAGAAGGCAGATTCCAGCTGAATGTCGGGAGAAAGAACTTTCCTATTATAAGAGAAGTTTGACATTGGAACAACTTATTTAAGCAAGTGCTGAGTTCCCTTATATTAATAGCATTCAAGGAAAGGCTGGATAGACATCTATCAGGGATGTCTTAATTTTACTTTTTTATCTGATACAGTGAATTGGACTCAAGGGTCTCTCTCTCTGTGTGTGTGTGTGTGTGTGTGTGTGTGTGTGTGTGTGTGTGTGTGTGTGTGTGTAAAAGCATCTCTCTGATTACTGATGGAAATGGGATATTGGAATAAAGGACATTTGGATCTAAGCTAATTGCAGACAGCCTCATTTTGTCTGTTGTTTGCTTTTTACTGTTTTTATTGATTTGGATTTTATAAGTCTAAAAGTCTGTCTGAGTGTGCAAGTATAACAAATTTAAATAAACAAATCTAGACATAATTTCTAGAATAATAATAATAATAATAATAATAATAATAACAACATTTAAAACAGTTAAAAATTGACAAAATCACCATCAGTCAAATGCAAAAAGCCGCACTGCTTGGATCTGCACGCATATTACGAAAATACGTTACGACGTCCTAGGCCCCTGGGTGGGGCCCGACTAGTAACCAATGCCAAATCCGGCGAAACAACTGGCCGCTGTGATACAATTGTATAATAATAATAATAATAGAATGATATTTGTTATCATTTTTATGAGCAGACATTGCAGTTCCACTGAAGATACTCAAAAGCCACTACAAAGCTTCACAGCTTTGAAACTATGTTAAATTATGCCCACAATTTGCAAGATGCAGCTCTAGTTTTTACTTGTAGCGCAATTATGTCTGTAGTGTTTCTATTTCTGTCAAATAATCAAATCCTTCCCAGGAAATCTTTTGACTAACAAAAGTTATCTTTGTATTTATTTCTCATTTTTAAGAACAATAGTAAATCTATCTTTAGTTAAACTTTGCAGGTTGATGACCAAAACAAAGACTTGACTATATTCAGTTAGTAGTGTGCAAATGTTTTAAAACATTTCATTTAGAGTTCAAGACAAGGCTTTGAGTTCAAAACAACTGATTTTGCATTGAAACAATCCCTTTAGAAGTGTTGAATGGGTGAGTTCTAATTGTATGATAGCTGTGATAGGTCAATTCCAATTGTGTGGTTCTATAATTACTGGATATTGTTTACTCACACAATAAAAATTGCATGTTTTGAAAGATCTGCCACCAAAAGGAAAGCAATTGGTGCTTATTTTCAGCAGGAGTGGAGAAAGTAAAGAAAAAGGAAACCTACCAATCAGAAGCCATAGTAACCACTATGTGAATCAGTGACAGTATTATTGCCAAAACATCAACTCCTGATAGCTTTTTCTTAAGCTGGATTCATTTTCTGTCAGCATTGGAAAAGGAGACAAGCTGTTTAAAGCCATTGTGCAGAAAATTGTCCTAAATACTGTAGAAGTATTCTATTTAGGTAGTAATCTTTGCACATTTTTCTACTACTATTGGAATAGTATATAATGGCAGGAAAGGGAACTTCCATCATGGAACCCTGTTAATAGAGAGAAAACTACTATTGTTTGATAACCATCAGTATCAGATAGGATGACCTTATGTGAAACATTCCATGATGGGTTCCCTTTAGAAGTAACCTGATTTTGGTCCTTTAGTAACATTAAACTGTAGCAGAGATCCCTAAAATGTTCCGCTCATTGACTCCTTTATGAATTTTTGGATTCTTTATTAGCGCCAAACATTGATTATATAAAATTAGTTCAATAAATAATATTTTAACTACTACTATTAACAATACTAATAATAATCACAATCCTGGGAGTCAATATTGTCCACTTTGGAGACCCCTGTGATGTTATATGTCAGTGATGCGAACCTATGACATGCATGCCACAGGTGGCACGCAGAGCTTCTATGTGGGCATGCAAGCCATCAACCAGTTCAGCTCCAATGGACATGCACATGCACCTCCCGCTGGCCAGCTGATTTTCGGTCTCTGTGGGAGACATGCATGGGGGGAGGGGGGTCATGTGCGCATGTGTGGGAGACGGGAGGTCGCGCACACATTCACAGGTGAAGGGGGAGTGTAGGTGGTGCAGATCCCCCCCTTCCATTTTTGTCCCAGGAGGCTGGAGGTAGGCCTCCTAGGCCCAAAACAGGGTGCGGGGGGCGTGCGCACATGCATGGGGGAGCATGGGGGTTTGCATGCACAGAGGTGCAGGATGCACAGGGTGTGTTATGCACACATTGCATTATGGGTGTGGGCACGTGCATGTGCGCTGTCGTGTGTACATACATGCTTTCCGCACATGTGGCTAAAAAGGTTAGCCATCACTGGTATATGGGAATGATCTTGAGGGATGAGTGGAAGAGATTCTGCCTAGAAACAATCATACATGAGAGGGAGGAGCTTGCAAGAGCTTATCAGTCAGAGAAAGAAATTTAGGAAGGACCCGCTCTAATTTATCAGGCTGTTAAAAGTAATGGAAGGAGGTTTGTATTTTCAGACTTACAAGATTCTGTAATGCAGCCTTAGAATAAAATAGAATTGGCTCATCTGGTCATATTTCCTGTCTGTTTATCTCTGAGGCCTGACATCTATCTTGCAATTTGAAAGTACTAATCTCCTTGAAGAATGGAGAAGGGGGAAAAAAGATTACTCAGATGAAAATAGCTACTATCCTGGTGACAATAACTCAAGCTTTTGTAACCTCTGAAAAAGACTTTGCAAAGTGCTAAACACAGGAGTGTATCTCAAAGCTATAGTTGGTTTAAATGAAGGAACCCAGGTTTTGGGTGAGAGAGCGATTAAAATGTATCCATGCAGTCTGAACTTCCCAGGCAGGGAGGTTGGAAGTTTCCCCTATGGAGTTCAGTGGGATCGAAGGGCCAGTGCTTTTCTATTATGGTATTAACCTCTATGATTTCATCCAGGTATATTTGGTGGCCTATTTCCTGAGAGTTAGGCAGTAATGAAGGCCAAATTGCTTCACAGAACTTTCATTTATTTATGTTGCTGGAGGAAGGACACAAAGCAAGATGTTACACTATTGTGGATTTTAATTGCTGTAATTATTGTAATTACTGTTGTTTTGGGTGATTTTAATCTATATTGTAAAACCTTTGGAAGAGTTATAGGAGTATGGTGATCTATTAATTAATGTCTCCCCTCTTCCCATTTAGATTAAGGCAATACAACACAGGAACAACAAAACACCTGTAAATTTACCCACATGGAAAATGAATTCTCTGCAGGAACATACAAAGGTGAGAAAGAGCTTTACCTGCTCTTGCAACGTGGACTGAATAAATATCATTAGAAATGTGCAAAACAGACTTGCTGGACTCTGCAAAGATTAGGTTTTTTCCCACGAGTGTTTCAGATATTGCTTCATGCATTTCTAGCAGTGTGTTGACTGGAACAGCAAGTTGATTGTGGTCCTCCAGATACAGTCGGGCATATCTTACTCATTTCAGCTGAATGTGTTTGAGGATGTTTTTGAGCAAAGTGGAAAATTACCCAATAGCCTTTGGCAATTAATGCTACTGTGGGTTTAATAATCATTTCCTGGAGTCTTGTAAAGTGGTTTATGGTTGGTTGCTGAGTTTATTATGGCAAATATTGAAAAAAAATATCTTTCTTTGGATTAGTGATACTTAAAATACAGAAAACAGCAATGCCTGAAAATTAACAACAGAAAAGAATCCTGAAGAACTTTTTAGTTAAATTCTGTTTTATTCATATTTGCTCTCTATATTTACAGTAATTATGTGCTGATGAAACTGTTTCTAAGATATTACTTCCAGCCATGTATCATTTGAGACACAAATATTAAATATGGATTTTAGAATGTAAATCTTCCCTTGATATTGAAGATATATTTTCATATACTTTCAAATTTTATATATGTGTGGCTTTACTCTCAGATTATTTTTATTTTCTGTTCTGTGCTATGTTTTTTTTTACATTTAGATTTTATAGCATTTATTTAAATAATTTATATGGCAGCCCAACTCACAAAATAGTGACTCCAGGTAGCATGCAACAATAAAAACAGAATAAAACAAAATCAATAAGAATAACAAGAATAAAAACAATACAACAATACCACATGCTCCATCCATTATACCTTACAGATCAAGCTTTTCTAATAACTTAGTCGTAAAATCTGAAGGGACAGCCAGGTCTTAAAGTCTTCCCAAAGTCTAAGAGGGTTGTGGCCGGTCAAGTCAATTTTGTTGAGTATTGTTTTCTTAAGTAAGCATTAAGTATTTTAAAAATGTAAAAGATTTGCAACATACACTGAAACGGTGCCTGTAATAATTTGCTGGAAGCACATATGCTTCACTTAATGTAGTCTCTTATTAGTTAATGGTAAAGAACAAGTGTAGTTATTTTTAAGGAGATAATGCACAATTAATTCATGTTCTTGGAATTTCATTTATAAATACTACATATTTAGTCATTTTCCTAGTTAATTATTAATTTTTTTAGAAAACTATTTTTTGTCTGGATGTTGCAGGTTGCCTAATTCCCTTCTGTACAATGCTATGACACTATTTTATCTGGGTTGAATTTATTGGGTGGGTTTCCAAGGGGCTTCTCTATGTCCTATTTTGTAACATCCCAGTTTTCTGAAAGATGAGTTTGGTTGAAACGTTTTCTCTATTAGGTTATTTTATAAAATCCTAACTCAATGTAGGAGAAGGAATGCTAGAACCTGGGGCAGAGTCAAAAGAGGAATCGGCCTAGAGTCTCTACATAGCCACAGACAGACTCCTCTTGAATTTCAGTGACCTTATCTAGTGCCTGAATAGTGCTGCTAGTTAAGTAGATTCTTGTACATACAAATGATTAATAATAAATCACTTTAATTGGAACTTCATGTATGATCCTGATCTTTTACTCCTGATACTCTAACTGTGACATGTTTATTGTTAAAGTTTTTCCAGCCTTTTTTAAAAAAACAAAAACTAATCTGTGAATCGTTTCTAACTTGAAAAATAACATCACTATTGCGAAATGTATTTCTTGTTCCTTGCACAATCTGAAAACACCTTCCTTTATTTCAAGGCAAAACCCTACAAACAATTTCTGAGCACGCACTTCCTAATTTTTTTTTTAATATCCAGGAATATAGCTCGTAGTACATATTCTGTAGCAGGTAAATTGCCAAGTGAAAATTAATTTTTTTTTGGGGGGGGGGAACTAGAGATGAACAATTTCATTAGCAGAATGTTTAAAAATATTTTTATTTACTTGCTGAGAAGTTAGTAATTCCTTATGGCAGCGCTCTCCAAACTTGGCCACTTTAAGCCTTGTGAACTTCAGCTGCAGAATTCTGGGATTGACGTCCAGAAGGCTTAAATTTGCCAAGTTCGAGACCCCTGGCTTAAGGTATTGCTCATTTCTCACTCCGCTTTTACATAGACTTTCACAACATGTTTACTCCTAAGCTTGCTTAATAAAACATAGTTGATAGATGTTCATGACAGGCAGTGTAAAATTAATTGCAGTACAATTTTAACATGAAGGCCTTACACCACACAACATATTAGCAGTTGGTTTCCCATAATATACAGAATCATAAAGTTGGAAAGAATCGCTAGGAATTGTATTTCAATAGTGCCATAGAAATGCCCAAACGCAATTCCCACTTCCTTAGTGATTATTTGATGAAATGCATTACCTTTTTGATGCATATATTATATAAATCCACCAGGCTGAGGAATGTATTTCCTTTTAATACTCATCCCCATGATTCAGAACACATCTGAGGAACAGAAAAAAAATGTGTACAGCTAAGTTTCCCTATTGCAACAAAATTTTGCTCATGATTTTACTAGCGTAGCAAAAATCAGTAGACTTTTTTCTGTTTATTTAGGTGCTGACTTAAGTGCATAAAACTAGTCTTGTAGGAATTCAAATAGTGATCCAACCAAAACTTCATTAACTTCTGTTTAAAAAAAAAAAAAAGTTCTGGCAACAATAATTCATGCTTAGAGTTACAAAAAATCTTGTTGTGATTTGTTTCATTAGGGGCAATCTTTAAAGGCAGTTTGGAAATTACAGCTGGTCCAAAATGCAGCTGTCTACTGATGGGTAATGATATAGAGTAATCTTGAGGGAGCTGTACTGGCAAAGTTAGGGTTCTGGGACAATTCAAGGTGTCAGTTGTCACTTGCAAATCCCTTTATGGCTTGAGTGTTTGTTACCTTCAGGACCATCTGGTTAGTAAATTCCTTTGTCCATTCATGCAAACCAAGAGAGCAAGGTGAGAATCTCCCTCCCATTAGTTGAGCTGGAGAGAATCAGGAAGGAGGCCTTTATGGTGATAGCTTCTTGACTGTGCAAGAGTCTCCCTCCCCCTCTTTCCCCAAGCTGAAAATGTCTCTCTTTTCTTGTCCTTTTCCTTTTGGAAAGCACTTGACTGCATCTCCAACAAGCATTTAAAGTAGATAGCACAACCATTTGGAATGCAGGTGACTCGGGAACTAATTAGTGAAGGGGGGAGTTGCCACATACAATACAATAGCAGAGTTGGAAGGGACCTTGGAGGTCTTCTAGTCCAACCCCCTGCCTTAGGCAGGAAACCCTACACCGTTCCAGACAAATGGCTATCCAACATCTTCTTAAAGACTTCTAGTGTTGGGGCATTCACAACTTCTGGAGGCAAGCTGTTCCACTGATTAATTGTTCTAACTGTCAGGAAATTTCTCCTCGATTCTAAGTTGTTTCTCTCCTTGATTAGTTTCCACCCATTGCTTCATGTTCTACCCTCAGGTGCTTTGGAGAATAGTTTGGCTCCCTCTTCTTTGTGGCAACCCCTGAGATATTGGAACACTGCTAGCATGTCTCCCCTAGTCCTTCTTTTCATTAAACTAGACATACCCAGTTCCTGCAACCGTTCTTCATATGTTTTAGCCTCCAGTCCCCTAATCATCTTTGTTGCTCTTCTCTGCACTCTTTCTAGAGTTTTCACATTTTTTCTACATCGTGGCGACCAAAAATGAATGCAGTATTCCAAGTGTAGCCTTACCAAGGCATTATAAAGTGGTATTAATACTTCACGTGATCTTGATTCTATCTGTCTGTTTATGTAGCCTAGAATTGTGTTGGCTTTTTTGGCAGCTGCTGCACACTGCTGGCTCATATTTAAATGGTTGTCCATTAGGACTCCAAGATCCCTTTCACAGTTACTACTATTGAGCAAGGTACCACCTATACTGTACCTGTGCACTTCATTTTTCTTGCCTAAATGTAGAACCTTACTCTTTTCACCATTGAATTTCATTTTATTAGATAGTGCCCAATGTTCAAGTTTGTCAAGATCCTTCTGTATCTTTAGCCTATCTTCTGGAGTGTTGGTTATTCCTGCCAGCTTGGTGTCATCTGCAAATTTGATGAGTTCCCCATTTATTCCCTCATCCAAATCATTGATGAAGATGTTGAAGAGTACTGGGCCTAAAACAGAGCCTTGAGGTACTCCACTGCATACTTCCCTCCATGTAGATACAGTTCCATTGAGGACTACACGTTGAGTGCGGTTGGTCATGATGGACTTTATTTTGTTTTATTTTAACATTAATGTTTGGTGGTATTTTGCATATTTTTTTATTTTATTGGGATGCATCTAAATCCCTTGGAGGAAAAGACACATCAATTATTAGAAATTTTCAAAAGGCAGCCAATGAGCTGCACATGGTTCTGAGCATTCAGTCCCAGTTCAGTGATTCAAATACATTTTAAAAGATTGTAATGTTTTAATTCTGTAGACGATGTCATAGGAGTTAAAAGGTCATTGGGTTCAAGTCCCTGCTCTATACAAGAATTCGAATTAAAATATCCCTAACAGATGACAACTCTATTCCTATTTGAATATTTCAAGTAAAAGGAAAGCCATTTCCTTTTGACTATATTATAAAAATATTCTTATTAATGTTTTTGATATCATTCACGTAGAAGTTGCCTTTCTGCAGCTTTAATCTATTATTCTATATCTTGCCCTCCTGAAGATAGGGAAGAGCTCTCAAATGATTAATTCCATATTCAGCTAAACTGGCAGATGCAGCAATAAATGGTACTTTATACATTCAATGATTGTACACAAGACATTATCTCCTCCATGGATTGTATTAGTAAAGAAGCTTTGCACTTCCGTGACTCTACGATATATATTTTGGGATCTGACATGAAATTTTGAGTTCTCCTTCACTAGAGTGGTCATCAAATTGAGATTAGATCATTATTTATCAGAGATGCTGTAGTAGATCCTTTAAGGTCCTTTTCAATTTTGTGATTGCACTGAGTTTGGTACTGGAGAAAAATATTGAGAATTCCTTACTCTGCAAATAAAAAAAAATATTCACTACTAGTTA
This sequence comes from Thamnophis sirtalis, assembly GCF_051295495.1. Lineage (NCBI taxonomy): Eukaryota > Metazoa > Chordata > Lepidosauria > Squamata > Natricidae > Thamnophis > Thamnophis sirtalis. Next base: position 37,683,685 of record NW_028261386.1, on the reverse strand, counting down.
AAGTAAACCAGACTATACACTGAAAGCTCTAATAAGAAAAGTAAACCTTAAATATTTTGCCTATACAATGCAGAAGTAAGACTCTGGAGAAAACCCATAAAATTTGAAAGCAATCATAAAAGAGGCCAAGAGCAAACAAGATAGTTACTATCACTGATGACACAGGCATAAGTTTTAGGAACTCAAAAAAGCAATTACTGACAGACAATCCTCAGGAGATCAGCTTCTTTGAGATAAAAAAAACTTGGAAGCAATTGAACAGCAATAATGCATCTGTCTTGGGGCTGCACTTTCTGAAATGACTTTGCATAATTAAAATGTACAACTTGTAATTTACCAAGTGGATGGGTCTGACAACAATGTTTGGAAGACTCATGGAGTGGTAAACACCATTGTACCTGCTCTTTAGGTTATTAAATATCAGACAAGCCAAGATATGTTGGTGTCTGACCATGTTTGAATATGCAAGTGACACGTACAGTTCCTTCATAAAGACATAAAGACTCATTTTCTTTTATATCTAATTTCTGGCATTCTTAACAAGGCTTAAGCTACTGAAATTAAATCCATCTGTATAAAGATATCTAACCTTGCTTTGGATGGCAGTCTGGTACATAAAATTACGCATCACTGGTTGGCCAAGTGAATGGGGATAGGGGATGCTTTGCTTGGAAGCACAAAGTTATGTTATTTGTCTTGCATTACTGATTTTCACCTAAAATGTTCCCCAGATTATTTTAAAAGCTCCCAGCCCACTCAGGCTTCAAAACAGGAAATGACCTTATCAAATAAAGGCAAACAAACCTGTATTTTGTAAGGTACAATCAGTACCGAGTTTAGAACTCCCTTTTGTCTATTGATTTTTCTCTTCATATGTCTGTACATCCTCAGGCTCTGATTTGAAAGATACTGTTATTGAGATAATATGCAAGCTCTTGAAGTGCACTTTTAGGTAGAACCTTGTTTCCATGTCTCAGGCATCTCCCCAACTGCTGCATGAAAATGATACGGGTACATACTTGCTCTTGAGATGAATGGCACGATGTGATCAAGATCTAAGAGAATTATCATCCATCTTTTAAAATAGCCAGTTAGAATCATATCACTTGTTTGTATTTTGGGCTATGTTTTATGTACATTAGAGTTGTGTCTGGGATGAAAGCAATAGTATGGGGAAAGTAGAGATTACTGTCAAAATACATACGAAAAAGTGAGATACTGAGTTTCAATTTAAATGTGGGAAGATGTGACTAGAACATTTCACAGAAAAAAATCCAGAATGTGGAACTCATCACACATGTAACCACAAAGACAATGTGATCTCCACTTAGCAGACTCAATATTTAGATAAGCAGCTCAGCTCATGTCTCTATTTTAATTATTTAGAATTTGATTTTGCTGTTATTTGTGAGGTTCTGAATTGTAGGTGCAAGTTCTGGGTGAGGGCAAGTTGCTTTGTAGTAAGGTTGCTTTGTATCTTGTCCATTTCTCTCTCCTCAGTGCATTTCCTGTAATAGGGTAAAAGAGTAGAAGAAATCATAGGGAAACAGAGTACAGCGTGAAAACAGGGCAATTGCACAATAAAAGCTCATCTTAAATTGGACCTTTGGCTTCTCTGGTCCAGTTCTATCTATACTTACCAGCAGCAGCTCTCCAGAGAGCTGTTTTTTTCTTCAGAATTGTCTTATAAAATCCTTTTAGTTCTCCCTGGCAAAGCACGTTCCCCTGCTTTTGAAAGGCAACAGAAAAATGAAGCCTGTGCCAAGAGACTGGCAAGCCAGCACACCCACAGCTTTTGAACCCAAGTCATGTGGGAGTTACTTTGTAGAAAGATAGAAAGCTGTCTCATTTTGACTCAGTCCTTGTAGTGGTTTCTCCATTTTCTAAATTGCCTGGCCACATTCATACAGTACTCATGAAGGAAAGACCCTAATCTGAATATAACAATGGTAGTAACAATATTAAGGAGGTCATGGGACTCCGTTAACACCCACACCAATGCACAATGAAGATATCAGGAGTCTTTTCATATCACGCAAGTATCTGAAACTGGAATTTGCTATCATGAGACTTAGGACTGTCCTCAGAATATAATTACCTTGACTGGCAGCGCAAACATTAGCTGGTTCACTCAATTGCACTGAATTGCATCTGTTTTAATCAGAATTTGTTCAATAAACTACAGCTATCTGGGTTCACCAGTTACAGTAAGCCATAAACCATGATGGTGTCTGACATCACACAACATGTTCAAACAAAACAACCAGCATGACATTTGATTCCAGTCATTGTTAGCTACAACCCATAAACTTCAGTTTTAATTGAGACAGAGATGAACTGACCTCATTCTAGTGATAGCAATGTGCTTAATAGAAAGGGAGAAAAGGGTGTCAAAAGTGATAGGATCCAAAAGTAAAAGGAAGCTAAAATCCCATTGCTATAGCAAGGTTTCTTGCTACATACTGTCAAGCATTCTCTACACTGCATATACTTCCAGTTTGAAGAGAAATGAGTAACAAGTCTCTCATACCCCAATCACCTCTAGATTGCACTCCTGTAATGCACTGCACCTGGGGCTGCCCTTGAAGAGTTTCTGGATGCAGTGGTGAAGGATGCAGTGAAGATAAAGGATGCAATGGTGTGGGCAGTTGTATTTGCCCCTAAGACAGCATATGTTACACCTCTGCTTTGTGAGCTGCATTGGTTGTCAGTCTGCTTCTGCTCCAACTCAAAGTGCTGTTTTTGACCTTTGAAGCCTTTCCTGGCATGGGATCAAATTATATGAGGGATTGTCTCTCCTTGATTAAATCAGCTTAGCCAATTAGATCTGGCAGAAAGCTATGGATTCCATCAGCCAAGGATCTCTATTTGTTGTGTCTCAGAAGGCAAGTGTTATTTTACCCACCTTATGAGCATTCTGTCATTCCCCAAGTTAGGCTAATTCCATCCCTGCTATTATTTAGGAAGTCCCTCAAGAGTTAGTTATGTCATCAGGTCTGCGGATCACAAGGAACTGGAGACATTCTTAGATAGTTTCATTGAAAGTGTTATTCTTGCTCTCTTTTTGTATATTTTAAATGACATTCTTGTTTTAATAAAGACTTTTTAATATTTTTATAATGATTGCTTTTTATCTGTTGTTTTACTGAATTGTTGTATGCCACCCAGAGTTGCAGGTGTGAGGTAGGTTGCAATATAACTATCATGCTTATTTGGAATAGCATGAGCATGCTTGAATTAGAAGTGAATCTTGGTCATATTTTTGCCATATTAGCACATGCCGGAGCTGCTGGATCTGTTAGCTGGATTGGCGGTTGATTTCCCCAGACTTATGATCCTGGGGGATTTCAATCTGCCTTCCATTGGTGAGACATCCGAGTCAGCTTGGGAGTTCATGGCTTCCATGAAGGCTATGGACCTAACTCAGTTAATTCAAGACCGCACCCATAATGGGGGACACACGCTCGACCTGATTTTTGTCTCTGGGCAGTGGATGAATGATCTAGATTTAGGGGATATTTCTATCCAACCCTTGTCATGGTCGGATCATTTCCTCATCAGGCTTGACTTCCATACCGCTACCGCTCACCGCAGGGAGGCAGAACCGACTAGATGGTTCCGCCCCAGGTGCCTGATGGACCCCGAAAGGTTCCTGATGGAGCTTGGGACTTTTCCTGAATCCCTTGCTCACAACCCGACCGAAGCCCTAGTGGAAACCTGGGATAGGGCAGCTACTGGGGCTTTGGATCGTGTTGTGCCTTTGCGGCCTCTGACCTGGTGTCGATCCCGGGTAGCTCCCTGGTTTACCGAGGAGCTCTGGGAGCTGAAACGCTGGAAAAGACGCCTAGAGAGTGGTTGGAGGGCCAGGCGGTCCGAATCTGATCGCACGCTAGTAAGAATTCATATTAAATCCTACTTAGTGGTGATAAAAGCGGCAAAACAGCAACATTTTTCCGCTCTTATCAGGTCCGCAGATAACTGCCCAGCCGCCCTGTTTAGGGTGACCCTCTCCTTATTTAACCAAGGAGCTGGGAAAGACCCCTTGCAGGGTAGGGCTGAAGAATTTGTTCAGTATCTGCAGGATAAAATCACTCAGATCCGGACAGTCTTGGACTCTGACTGGGTAGATTCTGGCGAGTCGACGCGGATGAATCTTGTGGAGACCATCTGGGATGAGTTTGATCCTGTGACCCCTGAGGGCATGGACAGGATTATGGGGAGACTCAGTGCTGCCACTTGTGTGCTGGACCCGTGTCCCTCTTGGTTAGTCTTGGCTTCCTGGGAGGTGACATGAGGCTGGCTCCAGGCGATTACCAATGCTTCGTTGAGAGAGGGGTTCTTTCCCACCGCCTTGAAGGAGGCGGTGGTGAGGCCTCTCCTTAAGAAGCCTTCCCTGGACCAGCTTCTTTAGCCAACTATCGTCTGGTCTCCAACCTTCGCTTTGTAGTGAAGGTTGTTGAGAGTGCTGTAGCACATCAGCTTCCCCAGTCCCTGGATGAAGCTGTCTACCTGGATCCGTTTCAGTCAGGTTTCAGGCCCGGATACAGCATGGAGACGGCATTGGTCGATGATCTCTGGCAGGCCCAGGACAGGGGCTGCTCCTCTGTCCTGTCCTATTAGACTTCTCAGCGGCTATTGATACCATCGACCATGGTATCCTTCTGTGATGACTCGGGGGGTTGGGAGTGGGGGGCACTGTTTTACGGTGGTTCTCCTCCTACCTGTTGCAGTTTGTGTTGACTGGAGGGCAGGGATCGACCCCGAGGCGTGTCACTTGTGGGGTGTCCCAGGGGTCGGTTCTCTCACCCTTCCTGTTCAACATATATATGAAACCACTGGGTGAGATCATCCGTGGTTTTGGGGTATGGTATCATCAATATGCTGATGATACCCAACTTTTCATCTCTACCCCAAACCACCCAAACGATGTCCTCGATGTGATGTCCCGATGCCTGGAGGCTGTGCAGATCTGGATGGGGAGGAACAGGCTCAAGCTCAATCCCTCCAAGACTGAGTGGCTGTGGTTTCCATCATCCCGATTTGTGCATCTTGTTCCATCTTTGATGATAGGGAGAGAAATTTTAGCCCCCTTAGAGAGGGCCCGCAATCTGGGCGGCGTCCTGGATGCGCAGCTTAGTTTAGAAGAATACCTGACGACCGTGACCAGGGTTCGCCTGGTACGTCAGTTGCGCCCCTTCCTGGATCGGGATGTTCTGTGCACAGTCACTCATGTCCTCGTCCTTTCTCGCCTGGACTAGTGTAACGCTTTCTACATGGGGCTGCCCTTGAAGAGCACCCGGAGGCTTCAACTGGTCCAGAATGTGGCTGCGCAGGTTATCACCTAGGTGCCCCCATGTTACACCCCTTTTAGGCGGCCTGCACTAGTTGCCGATTGTTTTCCGGGTGCGATTCAAGATACTAATTATCACCTTTAAAGCGCTCCATGGCTTAGGCCCAGGGTACCTGTGAGACCACCTACTGCCACCAGTAGCCTCCCACCGTCCAGTGCGATCCCACAGAATTGGCCTCCTCAGGGTGCCCTCGGCCAGATAGTGTCGGCTAGCGACCCCCGGGGGAGAGCCTTCTCTGTGGGAGCACCTTCCCTCTGGAATGAGCTGCCCCTGGAGCTTTGTATGATCCCCGACCTCCAGTCCTTCCAACGCGCCCTAAAAAGTTGGCTTTTCCAGCAAGCCAGCCTGGCCTGAACAAAACAAAACAAATTATTGATCATTGTTAATTTTAATTTGATTTTTTTTAAAAAATTTTTATTGTCAATTCTAATTGGGTTTGTTTGGGATATTCTATTTAATTTTTTTTAACTGTTGTATCATGTGTTTCTTTTAATGTTGAACGCCACCCTGAGTCCTTGGGAGAAGGGCGGCATATAAATCTAATAAACCAAACTAAACTAAACATGCTAATTCTAAGCTTCAGCAAGACTTCTGAACAGTGCATCATAGCTTTGGGGAAAATCCCAAGTTCCCTCTGAAATCACAGTTGGTTAGTTCATCAATTACAATAGTGATTTAAGTGCAAGAAAGAGAAAAACAGGAAGGGTGTTTTACATCTGAATATTATTTGATCTTATGGGGTAGATTTGATGAATACACTCGGGAAGTCAAGCTTTAATTATGAATGGAAGTGTTTATGTCAAAAACTATGAATTGATGTCTTTAGATTCCATTGTAGATATACTGCTTAAGGCTGAACACATACACCAAATTGATTTGCAAATATTTTAGGAGCAAGTAGTAAGCAATTATAGATAAGGCAGGCCAAGAGCCAAAAGGTGAAAATCCACACATACTCTAGTAATATTTATAGGACAGCAAGTGCTTGTTCGAAAGTGTTGAGCCCAAAGTCAAAACAAACGACCAGTAAACATAGTCCATAACAATGCAAAAGTCCATTTGATAGGGAGGTTCTTTAGCTGGGCTAGGGTTGAAGAGCCAAGGTTCAGAATGCAAAGAGACACATTTCACAACAACAAGAAGGTTTAGCTTAACTAAAGGCATGTACATCTCTGCTTCCAGAGATGCCAAGCAGAACAGCTTTGTTCAGCATTTGGCAGGATGGCCTTTCAAAATTGGGGCTCCTGTCATTTGTCTTTTCCCACACCAGCTTCAGCTGATTGCTGGCTGAGTCAGCCTCACATGGTTGATTGCTAAAGTTGACTACTTTTAGGAGCAGGCCTCTCAGTCTCTAAGTCAGAAGAAATAATAAATTAAGTTCATATGACTATAGGAATTCATGCATTTTGTGATAGATATCACCACCACCATCATCAGAGTTGGAAGAGATCTTTGAGGTCTTCTAGTCCAACCCCCTGGTCAAGCAGGAGACCATGTACTATTTCAGTCAAATGAATCCCCAATCTCTTTTTAAAAGCCTTCGGTGATGGAGCACCCACAACTTCTGAAGGAAAGCCATTCCACTGATTGATAATAGCCCATAGAACATGCTATGCATCTATAGTGCATTCAGAAAATATTCAGACTTTTATCAATTTTATTATGCTGTAGCCTGATTCTACAGTTGTTGAAATTCTTTTTTTCCCCTCATTAATCTACACTCACTATTCCATAATGACAGAATTTTAGAAATGTCTATACATTCATTAAAAAGAAATATCACATTGACATAAGTAATCCTTTACTCACTACTTTATTGAACAGCCTTTGGCAGCAATTACAGCCTCAAGTCTTTTGGGGTATAATGTGACAAGCTTTGCATACCTGGATTGGGGGATTTTCTGCCATTCTTCCTTGCAAATCCTCTCAAGCTTAGTCAGATTGGATGGCAACTGTTGATGGATAGCCATTTTCAGGTCCCTTCAGAGATGTTCAATAGAATTCAAGTCAGGGCTCTGGCTGGGCTACTCTGGGACATTCACATAGTTCTCCCTAAGCCACTGTGTTGTCTTGGCTTAGGATCATTATCATGTTGGAAAGTGCCCGGTCTGCAGTACTGAGCATTTACTTTGTTCCATTCAGCTTTCCCTGAACTCTGACCAGTCTCCCAGTCCCTGTTGCTGAAAAACTCCCCCACAGCATGATGCTGCTACCACCATGCTTCACTATTGGGATGATATGGGTAGTGATGAGCTGTGTCTGGTTTCCTCCATACTTAAGATTTAGAATTGTGGACAAACGGTTCAATCTTGGTTTCACCAGACCAGAGAATCTTGCTCCTCACAATCTGAGAGTCCTTTAGATGCTTTTTTGCAAACTCCAAGCAGGCTTTTGTGTGTTTTGCACTGAGGAGAAGCTTCAATCTCACCCCTTTGCCATAAAGCCCAGATTGATGGAGGGCTGCAGTGATAGTTGTCCTTCTGGAACTCTGTCCCATCTCTACACAGGAACTCTGGAGGTGAGTCAGAGTGACTATCAGGTTCTTAGTCACTTCTCTTACTAAGACCCTTCTCACCATTTGGCAGTTTGACTGGATGACCAGCTCTTGGAAGAGTCCTGCTTGTGCCAAATTTCTTCCATTTGAGAATTATAGAGGCTACTGTGCTCTTAGTGCAGCAGAATGTTTTTATTACAGCCTTGCCCAGATCTGTACCTTGCAATAATCCTATCTCTGAGCTCTGCAGGCAGTTCCTTTGACCTCATGGCTATTGCTCAGTTACAGTATGCATTGTCAGGTGTGAAGCCTTGTATATATAGAGATGTATGCCTTTCCAAATGTAAGTTCCACAACAAAAAAGATAGCTGCCTAGACAACTGAATCCATAACATGCCTGTTCTATTAGATCTGGTGGGATAGGCAGATGAAATAGGGAAGAGATGGTCCCTCAAATCCCATGCTGTATAGGCCTTAAAGGTCAACATCAGTACTTTGGATTGTACCTGGAAACAAACTGCTAACCCTGGCAGCTCATGCCGCAGAAGAATAACATGCATTATATCGGAACACATAAAACTGCTCATAGCTGAAGAAACCAAATCCCAAGGGCCAATCCAAAAACCAAGTATAGTCCAGTTCAGGTAAGTGCTGCAAAAATCATCCCACTAATGAGACAATCAAGCACCCCCAGTCTCCTACCAGCAGTTTACTTTAATTAATGGCTTTAATTAAATCAAGCCCACATACCTTAAAGTTAATAAGGTTGCAAATCTAGATGATAAGAGGATATTAGGTGCAGAAGAACCTTAGGTCAGTTTCAACAACTGTTTTGTAAGCCAGAAGTCTTTAATGTAATCTGTTTGAAAAACTCCTCCAAGGACAATAGTGGAAAGATCTCTCTGCCCAAAATCCTAAAGCTATTTCTTAAAAGTGGATAAACCTAGGCTAGATATGTTGGATATCACATACTTTCTTTTTTTGTGTAGGATGATTGTTTTTATTAAGTACAAGTTATCTTTCTGGAGATCATTTTTATTTTTAGTAGAAGATAAAGATAATATACATGCCAGAGCTTTATTTATACTAAGGGATTTACCAACAAAACAAAATCCCTGGGAAAGGGACAACATATTTTACAGCTGTGTATTTCACCAACTGAGCATAGAATATTAACTTAGATATATAGAATGTTTCCATCTGTCCTATGAAGTTGAAATATACTTAAATTACGAATGACAGGCCTGATTTAAAAAATGACAACATTCATTTTTATATGTTTCCTCTTCTATGTATTGAAATAACATTGGCCTTAAATGTTAGCTTGGTGTAATTATGGCCTGAAGTACAATGTTGCTGTCTCAGCAGTCTGATTTTCCAGATGGAAGTATTCAACTAGTTATGCTTTTGTAGCGCCACAGATGGAGTTAGAGAGACTAGATTGCAGAGAGCAGAGATGATGGATACATTAGGCAACAACTGGATCCTGAACAGGTGCTTTTAGATTGGCAATGGCAGGTGCCTCCCACAGGGTTGCATCTTTAGCCTTATATTGCCCACCATATTCATCAAAGGCCAAATGAAGACAGGGAAATTCAAAACTATTTCCCACAAATTAGGCTAAACTAGTTTGGCAGCCATTTTGGCAGCCATTTTCTTATAACCAGAGCATCCTTGTGCACCCTTCTCTTCAATTGATATGATGGGTCATCTAACAAAATATAGAGAAGGGAAGATGTTGCTTAAAAAGTACACTGCAGGACAGATTATCTTCTACAGCATCTTTGTCACCCTATAAGACCGGCCCACAAAATGTGAAATCTCTTTTGCTGCGTACTGAAGTCAGCCATGTACGTTCCTGCCATTAGGACGGAGCCAGCTCCTGATTGGCTGACCGTCTGACAGCAGGCTATAAAAGAGAACTGTCAGACAGAGGCAGTTAATTCCGTTACTGTTACTGTTAGTGTTGAGTCAAGGCACCGTGTTAGTTATATTGTTGCAGTTGTGAATAAAGGTTATTGCAAAGATAGCTGTCTGCCTGTTTGAGACACCCACAACATGTTCTGAATATTGAACACCTTTGATGGAGGTATACCTGCACCACACTTAGAAGAGAGGGGAATGACTTGGAAGTCCTAGTATGGCTGGGCCTCCCAGTCAAAATCATCAGAGTCAAAAAGATAAAGAGGAGAATTTAGTGTGTTGAGGAGAAAAGTGCTCTTTGAACCCCTATTGCTAGCAATAGTACACTATCAGTAGCAAGAAAATCAGGCCTGAATGTCATTGTTTCTTCTGTTTTTTTTTAATGTATGATCTAATAAGAGATACTGTTTATTTGTTTTAATTATTTATAATGTACTTTCAAATGATATAAATTATTCCAAGGCTACAATAACCAAATAAACCCCTTGGGAATTTTTTTTATCGGGCAGTTATCCTCCATGTTATTGGAGCAGCCAAGCTTATGTTGTCCCTAACACTTCTGCTGTGACCAGGGGGGCATTCGCCCAGGTACGCCTGGTGCGCCAGTTGCGACCCTACCTGAACCGGGAGGCTCTCACAACAGTCGGGCCCTCGTGATCTCTAGGCTGGAATACTGCAATGTGCTCTACATGGGGCTGCCCTTGAGGAACATCCGGCGACTTCAGCTAGTACAGAACGCAGCCGCGCGAGTGATCGCGGGTGCACCCCGATTCACCCGCATTACACCTATCCTCCGCGAGCTGCGCTGGCTACCTGTCGATCTCCGGATGCGCTTCAAGGTGCTATTGACCACCCATAAAGCCCTACATGGCAGTGGATCTGGATACTTGAGAGACCGCCTTCTGCCAATTACCTCCCTACGGCCTATAAGATCTCATAGGTTGGGCCTCCTCCGCATCCCATCGGCCAGCCAATGTCGGCTGGCAACCACAAGGAGGAGGGCCTTCTCAGTAGCGGCCCCGACCCTTTGGAACGAACTCCCCGTAGAGATCCGTACCCTCACCACCGTCCAGGCCTTCCGCACAGCCTTGAAGAACTGGCTCGCCCGTCAGGCCTGGGGATAAGGACCATTACCCCGCCCGAATGTTGTATGCATGTTGCGTATTATTTTATTATGTGTTGTCGTCTTAGTACTGTATTGTATTGTATTCCCCTCTCCCTGGTTTCTGTGAGCCGCCCTGAGTCCCCTCAGGGAAAAGGGCGGCCTACAAATAAAATCAATTCCAATTCCAATTCCAATTCCAATTCTTTGCTACCTCCCATGCTCTTCTGCTTCTTTCATGGGAAAACTAGCATAACTTGACTTCGGATAATTCTTCTAAGCATTTGCAGTCCCAGTCTCCCTACTCATGAGTTGTTCTTCCACATGGATACTTAGATTTTCCTGTGCACTGCTTGGAAAATCCAAGCAATGGGTTAAATCAGTCTGGTTGCCCTAGGACTGAGGAATCTTTTTCCTTGGCCATGCCTCCTAATGTTGCTTAGCCCCCAGAATTTTTTGTCAATCTGCCTGTTCAGGAACTATTTTTGTGAGCTCCAGCTTAATTTATCCTAGGCTTGGACTCTCCTACCTTTTATTGCTATTTCTTTTTCCTTGTTGTTTGTTTTATTTGCATTTTAAACCCTACTTAGTGTAGGTAATCGAGTTTTATATTTTTCCTTCGTCGGAACTTCCAACTGAGACTCGGAGGTAGGCGTGGTGGCGGGGGGTGCTCCGCTTGTGGCGCCGCTTCTGGACGGCAGGAGAGCTGTGGGATTGCCTTTTAAAGTGCGGCAGGGTGGCAAGGCTCCTGGCAGCTGCTGGCGGTTAGCGTTTCCCCCCCCCATTTTTTTGTGCTTTTCTTTGCCTTTGAGAAGGCACAGCCTGCTGTGGAGAGGTGTGTGGCTTTTTTTAAACGCATGGATGCCATCTTCTCTTCCTCCTTCACCCTCGCACCAGAGTGGTGGCCATTTTGGAGAGGCTTAATTTTGTGCCTTTTTTTCACCGGCTTTACCGCTCAGCCACGCTTCAGCAGATAGCCGCAGGGTGGTCAGTTGGCTGTTTTCGGGTCTCTGGCAGGGTCACTGCCACCCACAACGTTTCCCCAAGTGGTGCTACTATCTTGACCACCCGGTGGTTATGCACTGGCACAGGGAGGGCTGCTTATCTACTTCCACTGACCTCCCTACCTTATCTGCCTGGTCTTGCAGCCACGACTGCTTTTCCACCATTTCACCTCCCGTTTGAGTGGCTGACATTCCATTGGACTCCTTTTCAGAGCCCCAGCCTTCTCCACTTGGCATCCTTTCACTGACTGTTTCCAGATTCTTCAATATCTGCTTGTCAGCAGCTCCAGTGTCAGCCACCAGAGTCTCCATCACCACCTGATCTCCACCTAGCCTTGGGCCTCTTGGTTGAAGATTGTGTTTCCAAGCCATGGAGCAGCCAGGTCCATCTGCCTCCCTTGACGGTAGACCAGGTCCCTTCCAGGCCCCTAGCCAGGGAACATCCTCAGGCAAGGGCAAGGGGGCAAGGAAGGGCAGGGTGGTCAGCCACAGTAATCATCCCTATAAAGCAACATCCACGGCGGCTAGGGATGCTGAGAGACAGCAGCGGGCTCTCAATAAACAGGAAGCTTATCTACACATCCCAATTTGGCCACAACACCAAAGGTTCCTGTGGTTCTTCTATGCCGACCGATACTATCAGCACAGGGCACTTCCATTCAGCCTGTTGTTGGCACCCAGGACCTTCACAAAAGTTCTGTCAGTGGTTGCAGCATATCTCAGGTGCAGGCCCGTAAGACTACAATGTTACCTGGATGACATTCTCATCCAATCATCGTCTAGGAAACAGGTCTTACGGGACCTCCACAGCACCATGAGGTCACTCCGGAACCACAGGTTCTCCTTGAACCTGGAAAAGAGTAATCTCACCCCAACTACCAAGCTTCTCCACCTGGGGGGCGGTGATAGACACTTCAAACTGCAAGTTGTTCCTTTCCCAGGACAGGATAGACAGTTTAGTCTCCCTAACCCGCAAGGTCCAGAGCTTGAGGTGAGTCCCTGTGCTACTCCTCTCGCAACTGTTGGGAAAGATGATCTTGTGCATCTTGCTCATCCCCTGGGCACGGCTCCATTCCAGAGAGTTGCAGTGGCTCCTCCTGCTCCATCAGAGAGCCAACAGAAGCAATTCCTCCATGATGGTGCGTCTTTCCCTGACTGTGAAGAGATCCCTCAAGTGGTGGCAATCAACAGCTCTGTTGAAGAGACATCTGTTCAAGGTGCCTGCGAGAGTGGTCATCACAACATACGCCAGTCTTGCCGGCTGGGGGGCGCAAGTGGGACATTGCATAACTCAGGGCAAATGGTCTCCAGCTGAAGCAGCTTGCAACATCAACTTCTTGGAGCCGCAGGCAGCAAGACACACCCTGCGCCATTTTCACCAGGACATTCTACATCAGCACGTTCTCCTGATGACAGAAAATGTGGTCACCAAGGCACATATAAATCTCCAGGGCAGTACCAGGTCCAGGAAACTTATGGCAGAGGTGGAGGCCCTGGGCAGGTGGGCGGAGCATCACATTGCATCCATCCGCTCTGACCATATCTTGGGGGTGGACAACATTAAGGCAAACTGGTTGAGCAGGACCACCATAGACAATGCAGAGTGGCAATTGGATCCGGTCCTGTTCTGCTGGTTGTCCCATAGATTTGGCACCCCTGTGATGGACCTGTTTGCCACCCGAGAGAACACACAACTCCAATGCTTCTTCTCCTGCTTCCACTCGCTGGGGGCAGAGGGGACAGATGCTCTCTGATGCAGGTGGCCTCAGGGACTGCTATATGCCTTCCCTTCTCCCGCTTCTACCACAGGTGATCATCAAGATCATCACAGAGAGGGCAGAAGTACTCCTGGTCGCACCTCACTGGCCTCGGAGGTCCTGATATGCCAATCTCGTCAGCCTGGCAGTGTCCAATCCATAGCAAATTCCTCAGGGCCAGGTCTCCCTCAGCTAGGGGGCCATTGTCCACTGGACGCCCAATGGCTCCAGTTAGCCGTCTGGCACTTGAGGGAGACCTTCTGAGGAGAGAGGGCCTGTCGGAGGAGGTGGTACGTACCATCCAGGCATCCTTCAACGGCCAGTATTTATGACTCCACCTGGTCTACCTTTGCCAAGTGGTGTGTCAATTTCCAGCTTGATCCAGTCACACGCCTGTTTCCCATGTACTGGACTTTTTACAGGAGGGCCTAGACAAGGGGCTCGCCCCCAACACTCTTCGTCGTCAGGTGGTGGCACTATCCACCGTTTGGTCCGGTGATCTGGCCCAGCCCCTCAGCAAAATACCAAGAGTTCGCTGCTTCCTCAAGAGTGCCTCCAACTTATGCCCTCCGGTGGTCCACCGTTATCCCACCTGGCAGTTATCGGTGGTCCTGCAGGCTCTCACTTCAGTTCCCTTTGAGGTCTACATTCAACTTTGCTTCAACATCTCACCCTAAAGACAGCATTTCTTGTCGCGATAACATATGCGAGGCACATCTCTGAGCTGGCAGCTATCGGTACGGGAGGACCTTTGTGTCATACACTTGGACAGGGTTGTACTGCGCCTGGACCCTGCCTTCATCCCAAAGATCAACACCTGGTTCTATAGGGCGCAAGAAGTCATCTTACCAAACTTTTGTCTGCACTCCAACCACCCAAGGGAACGTGTATGGCACACACTGGATGTCAGATGGGCCCTGCAGATATACGTCAAACAAACAACAGACTTCCACAGATCAGAGGCCCTCTTTGTGTCATTCCAGTCAGGTTCTTTGGGTAAGAAGGTGACATCTTCTAATGTTGGCAGGTGGCTGAGAGCATGCATTGCAGCAGCATATGAACATCAGTCCAGGGCAGTACCTCACAACATTACTGCTCACTCTACAAAGAGTGCTGCCACCACCACGGCCTGGGCTACCCGGGCCACCATTGATGATGTCTGTAGAGCGGCTACGTGGTCTTCCCCATTGTCCTTTGTCAGGAATTATAAATTAGACATGTATGCATCGGCCAAAGCTTCGTTGGCAGGCTGGTTCTCCAGGGGGTTGTTTCCACGATCGAATCCCGAGACAAACCAACTGCCCACCCTAGTGACATGTAACTTGGGTATGTCCCATTGCTTGGAGTCTCCAGGAAAATGACCATTGGCTTACCTGAAGGGTCCTTTTCTGTGCACTATGGGAGAGTCCAACCCACCCTGGTTCTTCCGGTCCAGCGATTCGAGACTGTTGTGTCAACTTGAACTTTCATTTACTGCTTCATCACACTTCCAGCCTTCACTGGTTCCAGACCTCATCAAAAATCGGGGCTAAGCAACACCAGGAGGCGTGGCCAAGGAAAAAGATTCCTCAGTCCTAGGGCAACCAAACTGATTTAACCCATTGCTTGGACTCTCCCGCAGTGCACAGAAAAGGACCCTTCGGGTAAGCCAATGGTCATTTTGACCTAATTTCCAATGAGCAGAAATTGACTGACATCACCTGGCTAGCCTTGTCTGGTTTTGGAAGCTTTGGACCTGGGTAGTTTCTGGATGTGAGATTAGTAGAACATCTCAAGGTTATAGACTAGATTGGGAAGTAGAAATACATTCTGGAAGAAGATGGTGGCAAGCTACCTCTATAGTGTTGCCAGGAAAATGATGATTGCACTCATGAATTCTTCAGGAATAGAGCTTGTTTCAAAAGATAATTTATCTTTTATTTCAGCTTAGTGAAGAGATAAGTTGACCCTTCCTTGATGCTTGCTAGGCTCCCACACAGACAAACACATATTTTAGAAAATAGAAATTGTTGATGATACAGTCAAGTTCTTTGTTTGAAAAAAGGCCAAGTAAAAAAACCAAAAGATTAAAAAACAGGAGTGATAAAGAGCATTGCAGGATATTATGAGTATTGCAGAGAACAACCTCACCATGACATCTTCTCAAAATTCCAAAGAGGCTCAGAAAAGACTGCCTTCCTTTGGCTTAGTGTGTCTATGGTAACTCAAAAAGGCATATATCAGCGTAAATCCAGACAAATAAGAGCATAGCAGCCTGAATGATCTGAACCAAAGTCTATCTAATCTCTCAATCTTTCCTGGAAGTTCCAGTCCCAACTCAACTTAAGGGAAAGACTATCCTAAGTCATTGGCTATCCCATTTGGGTTTTTTTTTAACCAGTGTATTCCTTAAATTCAGCATTAAGTGTTGTGACTTAAAGGTTTTGTAGTTTGTACAGGGGGAAATTGCATGGACTTACCAAAAGAAAAATTATCATGATAGTGAATGCTGTAAAAAACAATGTCAAAAGTTATCATCCCCATGTCTTAATATACCACATTTACAGTCCAGTTGCTGTTGGTGGAAATAAAGAGTATTTAAACAATGAGTCCTGTACATAGAAAGAGATTTTGCCATTGTTCTTGCTTAAATTTAACAATGTTGCAAAGCAAATATATTTAATTGGCTTTCAAAACTCCAGATAATGCTGTTCTCTCTCATCACACGAGGTTTAAACATTACTGTATATCTTTCAATTATACAAACAAGTTCATGAAGAATTTACATTCATGTCTAAACCTGAGTGAAAGAGAAACATTCATCAAATCTTCTTCTTCTTTCCTTCTGCTTTGCTTTTTTATACCTGTTGCCTAAGTTAGCAGTTTCTTAGAAAAGGAGATCCAAGTGGATGAAATATATCGAATTTGAACAAAGCAAATTTGGGTATACCCAGGTATCTCAGAAGGCAACAACTCTCTGGTTTTTACAAAGTTTTTTTCTGCCGATCACATTTTCCTGAGAGGTTTGGTTAGAAATGTTTGTGACGGCTGAAGTTCATGAGATGTTAAAAATCTATATTCCATGAGATTAGAAACAGCAATGTACCAAAGCCATACAGTAGATATGATCAGAGTCACAAGCAATCATAGCTAATTAGTTGATGGATAGTCCATCTGATGATTCTGGACCACTGAACAGATGCTAGACTCTTTTCTTTTTGTAAAATAGGAATCCTCATGGAAACTAGTTCGGGTGGATGGATGGACAGATGGAAAGACGGACAAATACTGTGATGTGATATAATGAAATGGGAGTTTCCCACTTACTCAGTATGCCCCCGATATACTCCGTTGTTGAGTAAACAGTCATACATCTGTTGCAGATGGACAAGCTACATCTACTCAAAATTGCCTACTGTTGCAATTTCAGCTTTAAACTTTAATGCCCAAAACATGAATAACTTTTTGCAAACAAGGCACAGATCTGATTAATGGTGCTGGCTTGCCAATTGCCATATTTAACAACTACTCCCCCCCCCCAGCTCTTAAACTAACAAAATAAGCAAATTTCAGCACTAAATTATAGAAGAGCGTCAGAGCTTAACAAACTGTAGTATGAAGGATGTGGTAAATAAGCTTTCATGGCTCCACTGGATGAAGAGATTCAACAGACATGTTCATTTAGCTTTCTGCTCTGTGGTATTTGCCAATGTTTCATTTGTTAATTCATACACAGGAGGAATGAGTGTGGTTACTTGATTAATTAACCATCTAAAGCACTGCTGCTTTTATAGACAGATAGGTTCTCCCAAACTTGTCAGTACAACGAAAAACTGTGCAAATCTGGATTAATGGTTCTATTAAACATGCTGTAGAACGGAGGTGCACAATGTTAATTATGGGAGAATATCTATGAATGTGACTGCATAATTGCTTGCTTACTTTAGTAATAGCAGACTTATATACTGCTTCATAGTACAAAGGCAGTATATTGCCCCCAACAATCTGGGTCCTCCTTTTACCAACCTTGGAAGGCTGAGTCAACCTTGAGCCGGTCAAAATCAAACTCCTGGCAGTAGACAGAATTAACCTGCAATATTGTATTCTAACCACTGCACCACCATGGATGGCTCTTCAGCGCAGTTAAAGATGGCTTTTCTTCTGACAGAATCCTTATAATTAAATAATAAACAAAAATAGGTCTGTTTAAAACCTGTGTTTATGTATGTTTCCATCATAGCCATCCCCCTCCAAAATATGTTTAGGAGCAAAAGATATGAGAAATTACTATCTACCCCAGCTCAGTTCTTAACAATAACAAACAATAACAGAATTACTAACAAGTCCAAGACTATGCTGCGAGCTACATACCAGAGCAAGGAGCTAAACTCCTTTAGATGTAATCATCTCTGCATTAGTCTCCCCTATGCTGACTTCCCATTTGCCATACTATAGTCAACAACTACTTGTCTCCCTATGCACATACCTATACACATAGCAAGCAGTTTTCAAGTATGGAGAATCTTTATATTTGGCTAGGTGACCTCCCAATTCCCCATTGATTTATGTTATAGTCTTGCCTGTTGCCTACCTACCAGGAGCTTTGAAAAAGTTGTAATGTGTATGATAAGATCAATCATGCTGGATTAGCCTAATGATTCATTTCCTTGCATTTTGTTTCTTATATTGGCAAATTGAAACATTCAAAATAAGATTGAAACATCATAACCTAGCTAATCTTCTTGTTGTAATGATAGGCCTTATAATTTGTAATAGCAGCACCAGTAGCTTATAGGAATCAACAATAAATAAAAGTGCAGGTAAACTTTCTACAAAATTGAGATTGTAGACATCTGTGTAGGGCATGAGGGTTGATAATAGTATTGATGAAGCTTAGTCTATTGCCTTCCTCTTATTCCTCCTATTCTTTTTATTTCTTAGCCTACCCTGTAGTTCTGGTGGTCTCCCATCCAAATACAAATCACAGTCAATCTTCCTTAATTTTTCCATTAAGGGAAATATTTCTTAAATCAACATAATTTCAATTTATATACTATTACCAGTTTTCTTTTTCCTTAAGTCTTCTTTTATTTTTAGCCTTTGATGTTTTCTATTATTCTTTACTTATCTGTTTCATGTTAACAGCAAATGTTCTCGTTGTTGCTTTGTCATTTTGTATCTACATCAAACTGACATATATGCAGTACAATTTTAATATTAAAAGTAACCCCAACTATCCATATTGTAGTTGGCTAAATTAGCTTTGACATTGCTTATGACAAATGTTCCATGTGCTTTTGCAGAGTTGTAATTTATGTTCCCTTAGGACCAGTTCATAGATTCTAAAATTGGCTCTACATTTAAACTGTTACTTTATTATAAAATATATGGTCTGCGCTAGAAAGAGATTTGAGCAACCCCATGTACAAAATATAGTGTGCTTATCTTAGAGAAAGACCAATAGAAACCTTCTCAGACAGGACTCTTTAATTTTTAAAAAATGTTTTAACACTTGCTATATAGCATATTTAAAGTATTTATTTATAAACAGGATGTAAGAAAGAAACGGTTATATATAAAAAAGTAGGACTGAAATTATTTTAGAGTCATGTGCTTTGCACTTGACTTAAATCTGAAATTGCTTGGGACAGTCACATCCACCCAACTCTCTAATGTGTTAAGTTTTAAGTTTTCATTTGTGATTTATTTTCCCCCGAGAGTGTTCAAGTAAATACAGACCGGTAGAATTAATTCGAAAGGAAAGGAAACTGGTTCAGACCTCTGGAGATCAGCTGTTTTTTCCCTAAGGGGAAGCATCCTTTCCATTTGAGAAATGTACCTTTTCCTTGATGCATTTTTCATGCATTGCATGTTAGCAAATTAAAAGACAGCAGATTTATAGTTGTTGCAAGAAGTAAATACATAACAGAAGTCAGTTAGTTTATGTCCATGTTTATTTGGGAATGGTAATTGGTTAATAAAGATGCAGTAATCCAGCTGGCAAGCTGGTTGCATGACAAGTCTCCAAAATATTGAAGCGTGTCTTTTTTGTTCTGCCAAGCCCTCATCTCTAATCTCCAACACATGTTATCGTAATAAAAGTCTTATCCGCTGAACACCAAGCCGTAATGTAGCCTTCCCTAAGCTTGTGCCTTCTAGATGTGTTGGGAGCACAATTCTCACCAATCTTGAATAATGGATGTTGTAGTCCCAACACATCTGGAAGGGACAAGCCTGGGAAACTTGGCACTGCATTTTAACTTACTTGCAGGTGGGTTTTTTTTTGAGCCCTTAGCACCAATGTCAGATCTTATACATGGAAGCTGATGAATGATCTGTGATGCACAACATCTTTGCTGAAGGCATTAAAAATTATTCTGTTAGGTTAATTGACAATACTTTTTTGCTCACTGTAAGACCTGTGGCCAGCTTATTCATGGGACATTGTGAAATAGTCTCCATTCCCTTTTTAATTGATTAGAAATATTGCTGGTTTCCACATCTCCACTCCATTCATTGAGTTTGTAAAATATTTCAACAACAGAAGAACTATGAAATAAATACTATACAATATTTATTACAACTACATTCTGTGATTTCAGACAATGCCTTTGATTGAACAGATGTAATGGTGAATTTCAAGAGCCATAGTGGCACAGCAGTTAGGAAGCAGTATTGCAGGCAAACTTTGCCCACTGCCAATACTACAGGCAAACTCTGCCTATTCCTGACGGACTCAAGCTTGACTTCATCTCCCATCCTTCTGAGGTCAGTAAAATGAGGGCCCATATTGTTGGGGGCAATATTATAAACTGCCCAGGAAGTGCTGCTAATACACTATGGAGTGGTTTATAAGTTTAAGTCCTATTGCTAAGTTGAGTCCATAGCGAAGTGCTGGAATACTTTGCCTGTTAACAGCACCAGGGTTCCAGTTCTGACACTAATTATTAAAAGAATCTCAGGGAGAATCTAAACATTGGTAAAACTGCCATCAATCATGCCTGAATACAGTGATCTAGATGGATTAATAATCTCACATAAGAAAAGGATCCTCATATGTGTTTCTGAATGACAGTTTTTAAGATTTTTGTTTGGCTGCTCATTATTTTGTTTGCTTATTTACCTCAAAAAATGGGTAATTTTAAAATATCTCTTTTAATTATTTATTTTGAGATTGTGTTTCTCAAAAATGATTTAGTTAAAAACAGAGGCTTATGAATCTCTGTCAGAATTTTTTTTTAATAAAAACAAAAGCAAGCAATTAAAACTATTAATCTAAAAATTCTCCAGGCAGCCGAGATGAGATATAAAGATGCAGGCTGTGAAATCTAGATAAATGTGAGATGACAGGAAAGGGGTTAAGAAAATCCTTAGCCTTTGTTGTCATTTGATGGTCATCCAGATGTTTGCTAGACCATATCTGGTAGCTATAGATGAGATTAATTAAAAAGCATCATGGCAACCTAAATAAAGGTTGGGTTTTTGTTAGTTTCAACATAAAAACTCCATTAAGCTATCCTTTTATATAATTTCCTCTGAGTAAATATGGTTAAGTAATCATACTAATATTTACTTCAGAATAAGAGAAAGAAGCTTGATAGATCTTCTATATAAGTGAAAAATACCCAGGAACAGTCAACTATGTTTTATTATAATGTAGAACTCATCAACTGATCATGTTTAGTTTATCATGAGCAATGCTGTTATTGGTCAGGGTGTTTTCCTCAAATCCATCTATTTAATCTGACATTTGAAAACACATACAAGTACTTTATTTACTATGGAAATGTAAATCAAAAGTACACGCAGTTTCTGAACCAGAGTTTAATACTTCGTTAGCTTCCATTAGAAGTGTTGATAAACCCTTATATTTAATGAACCTTTAGTACTTATGTTGATGAGTCCTGAAAAGTACTTCCAGTTTTAGTCCTTGAAAGTTGAAACTGCAAACTTCAAACATTTTAGGAGGCTAGACAGAACACCTCCTGTAAGTTGTTACACTGTAATATGATGATTTAACAAAACAAACTGTTATGTGATTGTTTTATTACTTAATGTTTTGTATTACAAGTCTGCTGTAATGCAAAAATAAATAATGGAAAAATAATTTGAAATTTGAATGAATATTTTGATCACTGTAAATTTTGCAGTAGATTCTAAAACAGTGTATTAAATTTTATTTAATTTGTTTGGTGAATTTATAAATTAAAAGCTTGCAGAATGCCATATGCTTTTAAAAATATAGACTTCCAAATAGTGTTGTATAAACAGTTGGACATAAAATAATATACTAGAAGTACATTATCTGTGCCAGAGAAACAAAAATGCCTCCTTTCCCCCAATTCGGGATAATGAAAAGTATACTCTTGGCATAGACTCACAATGTTCTTTGCTTGTCCCTCCCACAAGTGTTTTCTCTGCCCCCCCCCCAACAGTGAAGCATCATAGGACTTCAGGATGATGATTTTAGTATCATCACAAAATGTTTCCTGTCAGTCATGCCTACCATCATATTGTAGTTCCAGTATAGGGCTGACAAAGATCAGACCACTAGATAATCACATATTGTGAAGAGAGAGATCATATTTTTCTTTCCTGCATACTCTCAGGAGAAATTAGTTTAGGGATACAGGGCAATTGGGAAGTACACTATCCTAGTAAACGATGAAATAAAACCATCCAAAATTGGACGATGTTATCTATCCTCTCTCTTCCTAATGCACCATATGTTACCACTTATTGTCACCTTCTTTCTGACTCCTCCACAACCGGTCGTCATAAAGAAACTCTTAGCAAGGATCACAGTTGCTGTTGCTGTTAGACCAATGGTTGCAAGCAATTAAGTCAAGGACTTCAAATGACCCATGGGTCACAGGTGGTCGACCCCTGTCCTATGGTCTGAGGAATTTGATTATGACAGAACTAGTTTTTAGTCTGCTACCTATATTAGGTTCCCAAATCTGAAAACTCGGTCTAATATAAAACATAGAATGGGTGTAATGTTCATTCCAAAGCGTCTGAGAAATATCACCCTTAGGAATGCATTAAACAGGATTTAGAGAGTGGATACTGCCTGTACTATGTCTTGCAAGAAGACCAACAGAAAGTCTGAAAGAAAGATAACAAGCTTTCAATTTTTTTAAAAATAAATTTTCTGCCTGCAGTTGGTAGATCTGTTCTAGACCAGCTCTCAGAAGGAGAGTCCTGCCAGGGAATCAAAGTGAGCTCATCTGCCCGTCATATTATTGGTGTCATCTCTAAAAGGTTATTGAAATAAGTGTTCATGATCTTTGCAAATAAGAGTAAGCAAGCAAATAATCCAGAATAAAAGTAAGCAGGCAAATATACCAAAATTGTCTCTATGTGTAATGGTGCGGGGAATTGTAGTGGAGACGACTGAAAATTATTCTGTATATTTTGTCTTGAGTCTATATTTTTAGCATTTGAGGTCCTAGAATTTTGGAGTTAACCACAGTGACAGTTTCACATCATAACTCAGACAAGCTAAGATATTCATATTTGTAGCAAGAAAAGTCCCTCCCAACAGCCTTCTAGACCTGAGAGAAAGAGGTCGTATAAAGACAGCTTATCCTTGGGATCAGATGGAGAATTGTCTGACTTTAATAAATTAATTACTTTCTACATATGGGAGGGGAGGAGTTTGAAACCTTTGACTCACTCAAACATCTCAGTCGCATAATATTTTAAAGTTGGCAGCTTAATTTTACTACCTGATTGTTACTGGGTTACTGCTTTATATTTGCAGCTGCTTTTGGTGTTAATTAAGTGTAATTATTTGGTATGAAGTCAGTTTTGTAATGGTCCTCGAAATGTTATCAAGAGCATATTTAAGCTAATCTGGATCAGAGTCATTACTTCAGGTCAAATAACATAACTTTTTGTTGGATTCAATTTTGATTCATATGTACAAGAAACACCCACTATCATACCTACATTGGGGCATATCTATGCAGTAATCAGTCTTCTACTTCTTCAATCATAATGGCTTGCTCCAAAGATACCTGCCAATTGTACTACTCTCTGCTTTGGAGGGGGGCAGGACAGAGAATTTTCAGTTAAAATTTTTCTCCTTCACCCTCCCAAATCCAGTTTCCTGGGAAATGGAATTAGTTTTAAGCTAGCTAGTCTATATGCAGACATGTCTTTTGTGTCTCTAAAAAGGAGGAGATTTGTTATGCTTTTCTGCAACACGAGATACTCAACTGTGTCTTTTATTTTTGTCATTTTTTTCATTCTGTGACACCCCTTCCCCAAACCTAAAAAAATGGAAAAATAGATTTTATGAAAACTGTTTTTAATACTCACCTGGAAAAGGTCTAATTAGGGGGAAAGCATAACCATTTCTTAATCAACATGCAAGCTTACTTTCAATCTCTAAACAAAATTTGATTTGTGAAAAGATAATCTTTTCTAGATTATCTGAGGGTTTATTTTATGTTTGGCAGGAAAATCCTGATGCACATAATAATACAGAGAGAGAAAGAGACAGAATATGATTTAAAGCTCTGGCAGCTTTCCACAAATGTAGGGCTAAGCGCCAGCCCAGATTACCCACTGCCAAAAAGCTTTCTACTACCTTTCTTAGTCCTCAGATCTGACATTTCAGGATAGGGAGAATCTAAGACAAGCTTTGTTGGATTTGGTAATTCCTGGCTCACTGGGTAACTTTCAGACTCAAACAAAAGTCCCTTGAGTTCAGTGAGATTGGCTTGCCAACCTGGTGATTTGGGGAGCAAATGTGCAAAATGATGAGCCCACAGTTCCAAGATGGGGTGGCAAGGCTCCACAAGTGCATTAGGTCCTTCCCTACTTTGTATCAGAAGAGGGGGAGGGGAACCTTCAGAAAGTCACTCTGGTTAATCATTCCTAATAAATATAGAAGAAAGAGTTTGCACACTGAAATTAAAAAAGGTTTTATTTTAATCAGCCAAACAGGAGTTCAGCCAGAAGTGTCATGCTCAAGAGGACTTGTATGATGTCATTGAGCTAACAAAGAAAAAAAATGCAAAATTAATGGCAGAGTATGCAACATGTAAAATGTTGTTGAGGATTTTATCACACTTCTTGTGAACTGAATTGATAGTAGGGAAAAGGTAGGGAAAGGTAGGGAAAAGGCTGCACAGTTTAGCTTATGAATATTTTTCTCTGTCTCTCCCAAAGAGATTTTGGATTGTTATATACTGTTAAGGCTTACCTGACACAAATGAAGAACATTTTCATAGTTGTAGTACAGAATCATGTCACAATGTTAATAGAATTGGAAAAGGTCTCAGAGTCCTTCTAGTCCAATCCTCTGCTCAGCTAACCACACTTATTGTTGTTATTATTGCTAATACTGTAATGATTATTAGATCATGTGATAAACTGGTTGGAGTGTCAGATTCAGAATCTATGCTTGAATCCCATTTTACCTACGAAGGTACCTTGTATGTTTACTTCTTAGCACAATCTACCTCACAGGTTTATTGTGGGAAAGAAGAGGTTGAAGAATCAATATGAAGTTATAGCTTAATAATCTTCATGAAGATAGAATGTAAATCAATAATGTATAGCAACAAAGGCAAACTGATTTTGAATTTTCTATGGTTTTCCTCTCACTCCCCCCATTTTTCGGATCATTTAATTCATACATCACTCATCTACTGAGTCATCCCATCAGCCTCACCTTTGTGACCAATAATAATAGATTTTGGGAGTTGTAACTCAAATCTTCTGGAAGCTGCCAAATTGCAATTTTCTAGTTCAAACATGCTAACTAACCAAATATCTCCGTAGCACTACTGCTTCTTATTGTAATTCTGAGTTATTAGTAACAGAAATTTCTGTGTTAAGAAATACTGTATTTTTAAGCAATTAACGCTTGCCTGTGCCAAAGCTGATTTAAAAATTAAGCATAAAAAGTTGTCCATCATTACTTACTCTGGTGTAGTTGAGCAGGTATCCAGATTATCCAAAGCACTCTACTCTCAAAGTCTATATTTCATTTTATATTTTCATATATAGTTTCATGCAGAGGTGAAACTTGGCCTATTCCATTTTATG
Source organism: Thamnophis sirtalis (assembly GCF_051295495.1). Classification (NCBI taxonomy): domain Eukaryota; kingdom Metazoa; phylum Chordata; class Lepidosauria; order Squamata; family Natricidae; genus Thamnophis; species Thamnophis sirtalis. The sequence goes on along the minus strand of NW_028261386.1, from coordinate 37,658,012 downwards.
TAAGTATCTCCTTTTTTTGTAGCAGAATTTTGTTTTTCTTGGAAGTTGAGATATAGCCATTGTACTCCACTTTCTGTGCATAAGCTCATGATGCTGTCAGGTTTTACATTAACTTTCTCAGCAGTTAAGAATATTCAACATCCTATCTTTGCACCTCAGCCACTTTAATCCTCAAGAAAGGCTTGCCAGTACTGAGAGATTTCAAAATCTGCCACATGCATTTAATTCAGGATTATTCACACATACTCCCTCCTCCAGGTTAATCTGCTATTGAAGGTAAATTGGCAAATGAAAATGTTATAACTAATTCTGATACTTTTCTTTCCAAGTACAATGTGACCTAAAAGTTTATAAAAAGTTACATTTATATAACAGTAATTTATACTGTTATACAATTCATTTATGCACGCCTTTTGGATTGACCTGTTTTCTATATGATATCCCTCAGGACTTGGACCAATTTTATTAATTTTTGTTCTTTTAATTGGTAACTAAACAATTTAAATCTCTGTCATTGAGATCCTGTCCCTTCTGCATCAGCATGCTAGGCAAAGAAGATGGGTGAGAGTGACAGGAAAGAGAGAAAAGGGTTGAGCTGCTCCCTTTAGCTTCACCATCCATCATCATGTATGTCCTGTCGGTTGGAATCTCTGTGTAGTACTTGGGATTTTTATCCCAACACATATGGAAGATGTCAGTTTCAGGATGTCTAAGGCTAGATCCTTTATAAAACATCATATCAACTTGTTCCAAGCCAACAAAAGAATTGTAATCTAAAGACTTAATGTTTTTCACCCTATTAACATTTGATATGTATTTAAGATCCCTCTAATCAAGTTTTTACTACTAGTTTTATTTTTGTTCCTGACAGTTTTGCTATTTCTAATGTGTTTATTATTTGACTTTATGCTGAGGTTTCTAACTGTATTCTGTTTTTAAGCTAATCTGCTGTGAAGTCTCCTTGAAAGCTTCTAAATTCAAAAGATGGTAGATTCATCTTTAACATTAAGTTAAAAAAAGTAAATATTGGCATGCCTACAATAAAAAATAGATTATTCAGCAGGCAAGAAGGGAGGTATGGACAGTGTGACCATAGAGTCAATGGCTACACTATCATGTGTTTGGAATTCCTATGTTTCTCTCTTCCCCATTCATTTTCTTGTTGTGGCTTAAGAGAAACATAAAAATGAGAGAGGGAAGGAGAGAAATAAAATGTCTTAATAATAACTTAAGCCTCTCTGATGCATATGGAATTGCTTTTCCTAATTAACATTGCTGAAATGGTTAGCTGAATGTCTCCTATATAGAGGACGGTGGCTTAGGGGTCCTACCAGAGCCCTAGTCTGCATTTCGACTATGGTACAGAAGTTCTCCAAGTTCACTTATTCAAATAAAGTTTATCAAGCAGCAAGGTTGCTCCTATGTATGCTTAATTTTGATGTTTTTAGAGTTTTATTCTTTTTATTCTTTTAAAATATTTATAATTTTAACTGTAATGTATTTTTTGAATTGCAAGCTGCCCAGAGTCATTGACTGAGATGAATGATCATAGAAATGGAATGAAGGAATGGTATAGGATTTCATTGCCTGGGGTTGGACTAGAAGACCTCCAAGTTCCCTTCCAACTCTGTTATTCTGTTATTCTGAATGAATTAATTAATAAAGGCAAATGCTGCTGCTGCTGCTTCTGACAATTCCCTAAACCTGACAAGGGTCACACTTAGTCAAATAGTTGAAATTGGACATGCACTTCTACTATAGCAATACAATAGCAATAGCTATTGTATTGTATATACTGCTTCATGGTGCTCTACAGCCCTCTCTAAGCGGTTTACAGTGTCAACATATTGCCCCGAACAATCTGACTCTTTATTTTATCAACCTTGGAAGGATGGAAGGCTGAGTCAACCTTGAGCTGGCCAGGAATAAACTGCTGCAATATTGCATTCTCCAGTGCACTGCTCGGAGAGTCCAATGCTGGGTTAACACAGCCTATCTGCCCTTGGACTGAGTGATATTTTTCAGTTGACCACGCCTCCCTTTGCCTCTGCATGCTCAGTTTGAAAACTCAGTCCGCCCGTTGGGACTGTTTTGGGAGTGCTCCAGTCTAAGGTGAGATAGGCTGGAAAGTTTCCCACTTTGGACCACGTTTGGCTTCTTAATTTCAAAAAATTTCTATCTATTGCAAGAACTGTCAAAATTCTTTGCTGATTTCTTTTTATATAAGAAACGAAATGGTGACTGAAAATGACAGGAGTGCATGATTAATGCTCCCTCCCCTTTGTCTTCATTTCATGAATTTTCTAACATTAGTTTGGGGAAGCGAGGTCAAGAGGGCAGAATTCGCAAGCACATTTGTCAAGGAAGGAAGAAAACGTTGAATCAGTCCATAGGGGAAAAAGAACCTTTACTGTGTCCTGAGTGTATCTCAGAAATTGACATTTTACAGCAAACATAAGATGGGCCAATATTTGTCCAGCTAAAAGGCCCCAGTTTCACAGCTGCAGGTGGTCAGGTTGGGGGAGAATTAATATTTGCTAGGATTAAGGCCACTCTGGTCCTCTGCGACACTGGCAACCACAATTCTTATAATTCAGAATTCTGCTCAGAACAGCATATGCAATGGTGGGATTCAATTTTTTTTACTACTGGTTCTGTTGGCGTGGCTTGGCGGATGTGGCTTGGTGGACATGGCAGGGGAAGAATACTGCAAAATCCCCATTCCCACCCCACTCCAGGGGAAGGATACTGAAAAATTTCCATTCCTTTCCCACCCCTTTAATCTGCTTTCCAGCTCTGTTTTCCTGTGCAGGGCAACAAAAGAAAACCCATTTGATCAGCTGGGACTCAGGAGGCAGCAAATAGATTGGGGATGGGGCCAGCTAGAGATAGTATTTGTCAGTTCTCCGAACTGTTCGCTGGAACAGGTCAGAACCAGCTGAATACCACCTCTGAAATTGTGATGCTACAATTCTGAGAATACAATCTCCAGGAAAAAGTTTGCTGCTGCTCTGAACCAGCCATGGCTAAATCTGCGGGGTGTTTTGCTCTCCCAATTGCTGAGCCAGAGAACTTGCAACTCTGCTTTAAGTTGTGATCTCCAGAGAGTGGAGGACACATGGCTTGCTTGAGATGACTTAGGAATCAAAACTAAAATCAGAACTCAGCTTACAAGTATGGCATTGGGGGTGGGAGGAGGGAGGCATAGCTATCAGAAGGAATAGTGGTTGGTATTTCTCAAAGTATTTCTCAAAGTTAGCAACTTTAACTTGTGTGGATATCAATTCACAGAATTCAGAGTTCAGTTGAAATCTACAAATCTTAGAGTTGCTGATTCTGAGAAACTTGATTGGTCTAAATCTTACTGGTGATCACCATGTAAGTAGCTGCTGCAGGAAGGAAGAATGGAAGACCTTTTCCCAATGGCTCAAGACTGATTTTCATTCAGCTCTCATCTCCTTTACCACCACCACCCAGTGCCTGCTATACATGTTAGAAAATTTATTGTGGTGTCATTTTTATGATTTAGGTATGTGATCAAAGGCTTGCCAAACATAGGGCAGTTTTTGCCCATTCAGTGCAAATGCAGTATATTTCATGATATATCTAGCTTGGTCTAAAAGAAAGAAGCTTCCTATTCAAAAATGCCAATAAAGAAACTAGAGGAAGGGGAACAGCAAACCAGGTAGGAAAGAACAGAGCAGTGGGATGAGGACATCCAGCAGCTGCATCTTTTCTCAGATGCATCAAATTTTGGAAGACAAGTAGCATTGTCAGTTGAAAGTTTGGAACTTTACATCTGTGCCTCTTGTGTGAATTAGAACCAGTTAATTTATGGGAAGAGGGCTTCCAAGGGGGGAAGGCTATGAATTATGGACTGACAATCTACCTCTTCCCTCCCCTGATTCCCACCTCCTCCATGTGCTGCACGAGATCCAACTATCTGTTCTATTTCCATGCTTGGCCCTTTTTGTAGCTTGTGTCCTTTTAATTACACTGTTGGCAAAAGCCTTTCTCTCCACAGGTCGGCATGGATGAGTAGGTGTGTTTGGGTAGCTGTCAACCATGGGAATGCTTCATGTAGCCTACAGAGCCATCTGTAGTCCATCCCCCATCCTCCCAACACATTTTATAATCACTGTCAGCCACAAAGGAGCCCTACTCTGCCTACTCTAGCAGTCACCCCTCAGGTGTGCTCCCTCATTAAAAGGCAGGAATGTGGTTTGCTTTAATCTGCTGGTTGGTTTGCACACTTATGTATTTGAGTGTGCAAAATTTCCTTTGCTCTCGCTGTTCTTTTGCCACTTTTCAAGTTCCAGGCAGAGCTGATGACTGAAAGCTGTTGTCACATTGTCCACAGCAGCTCCAGTTGATTAGTTTGGGTTTAGACTGTAAGACATGGTACATTTCCTTTCTTTTATTTAGCATGATATTTGTTCTATTGATAGATTGATCTGCCTGTGGTTTTGACCTATAGGCTATTTCTAATAGGCTGTTATTGACTCCCCTAATATCCTAATCCTTGAGGCAATACAAGCTGCCTGGTAATATGACAGAGGCAAAAGGTGGTGAAAGGTGAAAGATATTTTTAGGCTGCTAGAAATCGAGAGGAGGCTGAGTTTTAAGCAACAAAACCTTTGGTGATGGGGTTGTGGTTTGGAATGGCTGAAGGCCAGAGGAAGGCAAAACTGGCTATTGCCTTTCTCTTATCTTATCTCCAGCTTCAGAGGCAATGAGGCTGTGAATACCTGCCATAGACAGAACCACAATGGTGGGAGTCTCACCTTCAGGCCCTCTTTATGGACTTTTGCAAATGCATTGAACTGTGGCTGCTGAAGAAATGCGATGCTGCTAAGCGTTTCGTCTGGTCCACAGGGCTCATTTTAAGCTTTTTTTCTTCTCCCCAAAGTATGCTAGCTTAAAAATTCTGCTTCTACAGAATCTTGAATTTTATCCTGTTCTAAAAGCACATGGGTAGTTTTGCAGCTGTACCTTGTTCCGAGCAATGCTTTTAAATGATAGGGAGAGGAGATTTTGGATTCAGAATAAGAAAGTCTTCTGCTCACACCCCAAAGAAGAAATTGGCTTCACCAATAAACGTGTATATCTTTCTGACACAAAACCATGGGAGTGGATCTAGTCAAGTGCACTATATGGTATGAGCATATTCTGTCTCCTTTCTGCCCCTCTCCCTCCCTTTCCAGTGTATGTATGCGAATATGTGACACAGAGACCAAATTTATGACCCGATAAATCAGCTGTCCGTTTACAATACATAGTTCTGGTTTGAGGTGCTTTAAATGAAAAATTCAATTCAGACATACAGAGAATAGTCTTTTAGATAAGCCGTTGCACGGCATCTCAGACATAAAAAAGATTTTTTTATTACTATCCTGCAGTTCTGGAATGACATTCCTGACTCTTCCGTTGATTCAGTAAGGCATTAGTTAGACCCATGGAGATTTGTCTCCTCTAGTCATCTAAGCTGGGTATTAACTGCATTATCAATTGGAGATCCTCTGAGTAGGAACCATATCATGTTTATGTTCCGTATATCACTTGACGTTTGGTTAGAACTGTGTTTATGAACAGGTAATATGTTCAAAGTATAGAATTGGGTAGCATTGGGACATTTTTATCTATTATATCGATGTTATTCTTTTATTAGGGATGTTACACTATTATTAGAAGTTTATATTTTAATTATTAGAAATGTAGAAAGCTGGATAGTGATAATGGCAAAATGATTTGCCCCAGGCAATAGAATTTATATATTACCCTTTGGATACTTAAGTATGTGTTGCTTTTAATTGCACATGGTCTGAATGTATGCAACTTGCAGCTTTTCTGAATCTGATATCATGCAGATGTGTTGAATTACATTTGGAGATTCACCATGTTCAGAAAAGACTATACTATTTATTTAAAGATTAAGAATGCATGCTAACCCTGCTCTGGAGGTGTGGGTGAGCTGAATGTGCATAAAAACATCTCTTCTGTGCCTCTTTTGGCACTTGGAGAAGAAAGATCATCTTGCATCTGTTATCTGCAACATCTGAGTATCAGTAATTTACATTTGTCCTCCAAGTCTCCTTAAGTAAGATCAGAGATACATAAACTAAGGCACCAGGCCTTGTATGAGTCACAAAAGCTTTGGATGAAAGTCCTCCCCCGCATAGTGACTTCCATTTTAAATATTCATTCTTCAGTAATCAGTGTCTAGAAGGGAACATGGGTGGGCATGGAGAATAAAAAGGTTTATTTCCATTCTACATGGATAGGTATTTGGGGGTCTTATCTCCCCATAGACAAAGAACAATTAAATGTGTCAAATCTATCAGAAGAACCTAAACTTCATGCTGAAAGACTTTAGAATTTTTGTTACTTTAAAGCAGTGCTTCTCAACCTTGGCAACTTTAAGTGTAGACTTCAACTCCCAGAATTCCACAGCCATCATGCTTGGCTGGGGAATTTTGGGAGTCAAAGTCAATACATCTTAAGAGTTGCAAAGGCTGAGAAGCACTGATTTAAAGAGTGTCCTATTTGGATGCTTAAGTGTGAAACTATCCCATTTGGCACAGGATAGACACTTTCTGCTGAGTGAGAAAAAATGGCTAAAGCTCTGCAAGCTGGAACTCTGAAGAGAATACTCAGATCTGTATAAGCTGAATAAACTTTGCAATCTCTTCCTTAAAATCCCCCATCCCACCCCCCCTCAACCACAGGCTACACTCTTGATATGAACCATGTGTTTCAAATATTGAAAACAATACAGATCACGTCTGTATCAACAAGAAGAATGTTGCTTTATACTACTTCAATTACTGCAAAAGAGAAGCAGTTCCAAAACTGGCAGAGCACTTTTTAAATGCAGAAATAAACTAGGTGTCACCTGGCATGTGGCCAAAGCAATGACTGGTTAATATCATTGGTGTGTGTTTGCATTATCCTAATCTGACCTGTTTTACAACATTTGGGGAGCTTAGCAGTGCCTTGTGCTTGGAGCAGCCTGTGCTATCCTGGCCTCCGTGTTATCTCAATGAGTTGCTGTGTACTGACAGAGGCTCTGGTCCAAAATGTAGCATGTGGAGAACAAGAGCTTTGAAGAACAAATGCTGTCTGGTTTGCGCAATAGAAGCACAGCGGGCAATGAGAACCAGGGAAGTCATTGATCCAACTGGCCTGATGGGGATGTCATTCACATTGATCCCTAAAGAGTTCTACATGGGCAGAAACAGCTGGGGGATGGCGTTAGCTTGAATAACTCAAACCCAACATTATGGAGATGACTTCTGGGGAGGTTGGGAATGGGGAAAATAATTCTAAGGAAGTTTAGCTGTTTGTTTCTTCTTCTTCTTCTTCCTCCTCCTCCTCCTCCTCCGCCTCCTCCTCCTCCTCCCTTTGCTGCTGCTGCTTTCACTGCTGCTGCTGCTTCTTCTGCTTCTGTTTTTTTGGCTTCTGCTTCTGTTTTTTCTGCTCCTTCAGCTTCTTCTGCTCCTGCGGCTTCTTCTGCTTCTGCTTCTTTTGCTGCTTCTGCTTCTGCTTTTTCTGCTTCTGCCTTTTTGGCTTCTGCTTCTGCTGCTTTTTCTGCTCCTTCAGCTTCTTCTGCTCCTGTGGCTTCTTCTGCTTCTGCTTCTTTTGCTGCTTCTGCTTCTGCTGCTTTTTCTGCTCCTTCAGCTTCTTCTGCTCCTGCGGCTTCTTCTGCTTCTGCTTCTTTTGCTGCTTCTGCTTCTGCTTTTTCTGCTCCTGCAGCTTCTGCTGCTTCTGTTGCTTCTGTTTGTTCTGCTTCTTTTTCTCTTCTGCCTTTTCTGCATGTGCTTCTTTTGCTTCTTCTGCTCTTGCTTCTGCTTTTTCTGCTTTTTCTGCTTTTTCTGCTTCTGTGGCTTCTGCTTCTGCCTTTTTGGCTTCTTCTTCTTCTTCTTTTTCTTTTTCTTCTTCTTCTTCTTCTTCTTTTTCTTCTTCTTCTTCTACTACTACTACTACTACTACTACTACTACTACTACTACTACTACTACTTCCTCTGCTTCTGCTTTGTCTACTGCTTTTGCTTCTGCTGCTTTAGGATATGGCTTATTCTGCGGCTCCTCCTCCTCCTCCTTCTCCTCCTCACCTCACCTTTAACAGGAGCCTAGTGTGTAAAATTAGAACTGAGTTAAGCTTTCTCCATCCGCATTTTCCAGGTATAGCCAGGTATAAAAAAAATCACCTCCTGGGGCAGACAACTGTTGAAGGGAGGGAAGAAATCTTAAATTAGCACATCTGAATATTTTAATTTTGGGAGAGTTACAGTTAAGGTTTGTGAACACCCTGATAGAGTTTAAGAGAGTTGTTTGCTTTATATAGTTCTCTCTTTGGTTCAATTGCTCTTTAATTTTGCTGCCTTTGCTTGTTGTTTGTTAAATATATATCCTCCCATGACTTTGGTTAAGTTGTTTGCTTGCTGTGGCAGTAACATGCAGTGCAGATGTAGATGGAAGGTATGACTGTAGATTATGGAGTCATTGTAATTATCATCTGGCAACAGGGCAAATGCCAGCATTTGCAGAGTTAAACCAGCAGTCTGCTGTAAGTGAGAATGTGTTCAGAATGCCAGTGGTCATGGACATTTAAAACCTGCCCTTCGTCTTGACCTAAATCCATTTGTGTAAATATTCAACTTGTAAACCGAAGGCAATAATGCAGTAAAACTCAGAGTCAAGGCAATAAATTGTGAAGGAGAGGATTGTGCAAAAATCTAGTTTTCTGACTATTCTTTCCCTATAAAATCTACTTGGGTCAGAAGAAAGCTCACTTATCCAGAAATATAGTAATCCATTAGGTACTTCTTGATTGCTTTTTAACACTGCCAATCAGAAGACCTGTAGGGGTATTGGCTTTTCAAGGGAAAAAATAAAAGCTGGCAGAAGGATCAGGAAAAACCAAGATAGGTACAGGTGTTGCAAGATAAAGATATTGACATAGGCATATATGCATACTTAATTCTGCATGCAATTCTATGAACTTTCACAAAAGCTTCCTTATTTCCGAGGAATCATGCTAAGAATTAAAATATTAGGCCTTTGGTTTGGCATCGTTCATTTGAACCATTGTGAAATTAGTTTTAAAAATGAGGGTATGCATTAATTAGTTTATTTTGCATTGATCCAGCTTGTATTCCTAAAGGGATGCTAAAGGCAAAATTACAATACAAACTGGCTGAACAGCAAGTTAGGTCTCTTTGTCCCACCCGTATATATTCTGATCTAGACATTTTTTGGTTTAGCTCATCAGCAAAGAGATAGTGAAAGGAATTCTACTGGCAAGGTTTTAAATTAGAGAGCTGAATTAGTAGTAATAAAGAAGCCCATACCACTGCATCTTTTTCTTTCCCCTTTATTTCTTTGCCTAGAAAATACAACAGAGTACAAAACAATCACTGCTGTGACCTCATTGCACCAATTAATTTCCTCTCTTCTGCCATACTTCATTGCTTGCAAGAGACAAGGCTGATGAAATGAGCAGAACAATGCTGACACATCATTCACTTGAAACCGTGACATAACATGCTGATGATGTTATGTCATGCCATAACATCAAGATGTGGAGAGGGCAAATACATTTTATTCTGCCCCAGACTAATATGAAAAAGAACGATCTTACAAGGAACATGTATCAACCACCCAAAACATTGCATCATAATTACTTTACTGAGAATTGATCACATACACACAGATGGAAGTTGAATTCAAGTAATGTGAGTGCAGAACCAAGACCTAGAATCAGGTCACTATTTAGGAAACAATGCCCATCATGTCTTGAATGGCAAATGAGGGCTGGAAGACTTGGCGACTCCAGTTTGCCACTTGCTAATCATTATTTGCACTCTGTGCAGCCATATTTGGAGAAAGCCTCCCTCAGCTGAAATCTATGGCAAAACTCCAGTTAAGTCACCCATTAAGTCTAGACAACAAGATTGAGATCTCTTCTACAAATAAAGTATGAGCAGCCACTAATGAAAGCATTTACTTCTAACAAAGGCAGCACAAAGCGCAACAGTGAATGGCATTGGGATTCTGCTAGCAGCAACAGCAGACGCTCCACAGAGATTTGTGGGGGAGAAAGGCTGCCATAGTTATTAGAGTGGTTAGTGGAATGGAACAGGAAACATGAGGAGGTTATGACATCACCATCTCAACTTGACATGCATCATCTATCAGGGATGGCTTAAGGATAATGAAATAAATCATAGCCTGATGCAATGAGATGGACAAGATGACCCTACTGCTGCTTCCTTTCAGCAGTAACAAGTCTACAATGAGAAAAGAGTAGTTGCATCTATCAGATGTGTAGAAATCTGGTGAGCTACAGTTCATCGGTTCTGAGGGCACCATTCTCAGGGGTACACAGTTACTTAGTACCTTGAGACAATAAAATGACTATCAATCCTTTTTGACCTACTTTTCCGATTTTTACATTTTAAAGCGTCTTTCAGATTTCCCTCTTCCCCCACATATTTTCTGAAATGATTCTCTGCAGAGACATCTAGGAGAAATGTCTAGGGCAAATATATACAATGGATTCAGACAGTAACTATCAGCAATAAGGAAAGTGGTTTCAGAATCTGTGCTTGTGATAAACACAAGTTTTCTCTCCTGCTACCAAATCCAACTAAACAGGTTTAGCAGGTTTTTTGAAACAAAAACTCACAGAGCTTCCTTTACCCAGAAGGAAAGTGAGACACTTTCTTTAAGTTGCTTATTTCCCAACTAGCTCCCACTTTCAGGGTTTGGGGTGGAACCTAGTCTTGATTCCAAGCAAAAGTGCTCTTACTTCTCTAATTGTATGTTGTTGGGAATTATTTGAACTCAACTGCAATATTTCTTCTAAAAGCAAAATGAAACTATACAATCAAACAAATATCACTGAGTGGGAAAGATACCAAAATTAATTCTGTAAGAAAAGGAAATAATATACACTCTCTGCTTGCATCTGAAAAAAAAAATTCCAAATCTAATGAAACTTGTCATTCACTATTGTTTTCTGCTGGTTCACTTATTAAAAAAAGACTTTATGATTTAATAAAACAGGTGAAGATACGCAGCAGGGTGTAGTGGGAAATGAAAAATCTGCTGTGGTTATGTCAGACCTTCTTAAAGGGTTTGTTGGATGGCAATTTAATTTATTGTCTCTGATAGCACAATTTTAATACCTCTGCTTCATGGGGCGAATTTGTATTTTGCAGTGCCAAGTTCTCTATCTCAAGATAGAACATTATATTAACCCATAGTTTTGGCAGAGGATGATCTGAGACAGTGAAGGGGGAAGAAGCAGCATCTTAAACCCATGTAACAGTGGGGGCTTCCTCACAAAAAGCTATGAAGTTCATAATTTGGGGACAGGATACAGAAAACTCTTTGTTGAAAAACATTTCAAGCTGCTTTTCCTCAACAAGGTACCCCACAGATATGTATGTTGAGTGACAACCTGCTTTTTACTCTTAGTATACATAGCCAAAGGGGATTATAGGAGTTATCATATGTACCTTAAGGATACCAAGTCTAGTAAAGTCATTAATCCAAGCAGGCTGCTTAGCATATTTGATAAGCTACTTAAAAAGAATGTAAAACTGTAGAAAATTGGAAGCAAGAACCAGGATCTTTCAAGACAACCAAAATAATTGTTTTTCAGCTATCCCTTGAAAGTAAATACAGAGTCCCTTGAATTAGGCTCAACACCTAGCAATGACATGGACATAGTCATGATATTTTCTTGACAACAGTTTAGAAATGAATTGCTATTACCTTTTAATGGGATATTTTTTTTCATTTCCCAGCTTAGCATGTTGTCTTGAAATGTCCTGGTGTCTTTCAAGTAATCAAGTCCAAATATGATTTTTAAAAATCTACATGAAGGTATTGCTACCTTCAAGGCTAGCTCCTCTACTATAATCAATCTGCTCAAACCTGATCTGTAGATGCCCATCCTGAGACAAATTAAGAGATCTGAACATGCAAATGGCTCACTCTGGAACAACTCAACCTTGAAAGTAAATTTACCTCCATCCCTTTATCTTTTAGGCAATAGGTGAAGATCTTCCTCTTTGCGGGCTTCTGGGGAAATGAGAATTATGTTTTAATGTCACTTTAGTTGCCTGAGTTTTATGAAAGACCACAGCATTTTTAAGGCCATTTTTTAATATTTTAGATTTATTTGATTTTTAATGTACTGTTGCAGAATTGTCCAAGTAGGCAGCATACAAACAATTATAATGAATAAATACATTTCTAGAAACAGGCTGTTCCATCCAGTAGCATCTAAGGAAGGAATGGAATGAGAGGGAAGAGCAGAATGATGAACCAGTGTAAGGCCACCATGGTACTACCCCCTCTCATTGTGTAAAAAAGCCAACACAATCCAAGGCTTCATTAACAAGGATAGAATCAAGATCACATGAAGTGTTAATACCACATTTCAATGCTTTGGTAAGACCACACTTGGAATACTGCATCCAGCTTTGGTCACCACGATATAAAAAAAAAGATGTTGAGACTCTAGAAAGAATGCAGAGAAGAGCAACAAAGATGATTAGGAGACTGGAGGCTGAAACATAGGAAGAATGGTTGCTGGAATTGAGTATTTCTAGTCTAGTCAAAAGAAGGGCTAGGATAGCAGTGTTCCAATATCTGAGGGGCTGCTATAAATAAGAAAGGGTCAACTATTTGCCAAAGCACCAGAAGGCAGGACAAGAAGCAATGGGTGGAAACTAATCAAGGAGAGAACCAACCTAGAACTAAGGACACATTTCCTGACAGTTAGAACTATTAATCAGTGGAACAGGTTGCCTCCAGAAGTTGTGGATGGTCCAACACTGGAGATTTTAAAAATAGGTTGGACATCTATTTATCTGAAATGGTGTAGAGTTTCCTGTTTGAGCAGAAGACCTCCAAGGTCCCTTCCAACTCTGTTATTCTGTAAGTGCATTTGGGATATCACACACAAATTCTTTAAGGGTGGAGCTTGTGATGCAACATATAGGTCTGCCTATTAAATTTTGATGAAAAGCAGAAAAGCTTCCTTAGACACCCAGGCATTCTCTTCAGCACCATAGCAGCTGCTCAACTCAATGATGGTTCCATTCTTTATTGTTAAATAATACAATCTAATCTAATCCATATGGAACATAAGAGATACTTACAGACCCTAACATAATGAAGACATTTTATTAAGGAATTTTTCGTGTTAAAATTGTTTTTGCCCATATCCTTCAGGATCTTTTTGATTGAGCAAAGTTGTCGCTCACTAGGAATTCAGTAAACTAAGGAGTTAAGTCTTGGCAAAAAGTTGCTGAAACATCTTGAGTTTGTTTGATGCTAATATGGAAATGCTGAGATTTTCCTAATTCTCAACAAATTTCAGTCCCCCTCAACAACATATGTGGTAAAATGTTACAGCCATGTGTAGAAAAGAAGTTTTAGCAGGCTTATTTTTTCCATAGCTAAGCCCATTGTTATCCTCCAAATTGTAATCTTATCATGTATACAAGCTGTTCCATATAAATAGCCCCATGTATATTTTCAGTAGTTTCAGCTGAAACCCGTTAAGAGCAGATGTGCCTACGGTTTCCTGGCAAGGCCTCCTCTGAAAAGTATTTTTCCGTTAACAGCATTCCCCCCATCCCATTCCAACCCTTTTCCTTTCTGTTCTGGGAAGGAGTGGGAGAGAAGAAAGGAGGGAAAGAGTTTCATTCATCATTAGAATGATTCTTAAATGTTTTTGAAGCTGGTTTGATTTATGACACTTGTGTTCTGGCCTTTAAGTACTTTTGAGTGCTGGGCAAAAGATACCCAGAAATTTGCTAGGAAGGTCTTTTCTTCACCTTTCCCTTTCATGTTGCACTCTCAGTATTCAAGGCCAAAAGAGATTTCATGCAAAGGAGATCATTGATCAGATTTGCAGCTTGAAGATTTGGTTCTCCCTCCCTCCCTCCCTCCCTCCCTCTCTCTCTCTCTCTCTCTCTCTCTCTCTCTCTCTCTCTCTCTCTCTCTTTTTGGAGGCAGAATTATTCTCCTTTTCTCCCCTCATCTACACCAGGAGTAAAATCCTCCTGGTTGGGCCAAAATGGTAGGAACAATTGTCCCTGGTTCTGCGAAGCGGTAGTAAAAAAAAAGCTTCTGAGCTGCGTGATTGTCGGAAACTCTTTCCCCCCACTTTTTAAAGCATTTTTTCCCCTGCTGGTTCGGGCGAATAGGCAGGAAAAAAGGCATTAAAATGTGAAAAAAAGAGCTTCCGGCGATCACACGCATCAGCTGTGAGCCGTGCGATTGTCAGAAGTTCTTTTCACTTTTTAAAGCATTTTTCCTGCCTTGAACCTGCATTAAAAAAATGCTTTAAAAGTGAAAAAAAGTTGGCCACTCCCACCCAGTCACATGACCTCTCCACCAAGCCACGCCCACAGAACTGGTGGCAAAAATTAGATTTCACCACTAATCTACACCCTTCTGCTGGATCTGTTGGATCCAACAAAGAAAAACGGCCACATTTCACATAGCTTGATTAGATAGTTTGTGTTTAATTTTATTGCACAAGCCAGAATCTTCCCTTTTTTTGAACAATTCCTAGGTTTCCTTCCTTTTAAAACTACTTTTTTGCCCTGCATCTTTGCAGATTGGTTAATGGATTAGGGCATAGAAACCAATAAGACAGGAAGGAATTTACACCACAAATACCCAAGTTTGCATTCCAAATCAAACCTTGATTTCATACTGGCTTGCTATCAAAACCAAGCTAACGTTAGTTTAATTACATGGTCACACTATGCTATGCTGAAAAAGACAAATTAATACATTTTAGCACAGTATATGAATGTATTCAATGTCGATATAAAGCTGACACTCTTTCTTCAGTCCAAATTAAGGCATTTGCACTGTCTTAGAGTTAACTCTATAACATGGTTTATAAACCTAATCGACAGAACAGAATAAGAGTTTAAATTCCTCTTTTCTCTAAAAAGAATGATCTATGTGTCAAAGCTTAGAGCAACAGTTCTGGCTTGATCCCCTATTCTTACAACCTATAGCAGTTTGAGAGAATAGGAATTTCAGTTAGAAGTGTGGTTCCAATGTAGCTGTCTCCTTGGGGAAATAGATATAAGCAAAGAGTGAAGGATGTAGGTTTTTTTTTTGTTTTTGTTTTGCTTTGCTTCCCTTTCACTTTTGTCTATAAGAGGCTATAAGAGCCATGGCGGTGCAGTGGTTGGAATGCAGTATTACAGTCTACTTCTGCTGACTGCCAGCTACCAGCAGTTTGGTAGTTCAAATCTTACCAGCCTCAAGGTTGACTCAGCCTTCCATCCTTCCAAAGTTGGTAAAATAAGGACCAAGAATATTGGGGGCAATATGCTGACTTTGTAAACTGCTTAGAGGGGGCTCTAAAGCACTATGAAACAGTATATGAGTCTAAGTGCTATTGCTATTGCAATCTCTGGCTCGTCTTTCTTTGCTACCTAGAAAGGCCTAGAAATGCACATACACATGGAGCCTTTTGCTTGCTACTATTCTCATGATAGGATTTATCTTACTAGGTGCTAGACTTGGCTTTAGTGTGTGTGTGTGTGTGTGTGTGTGTGTGTGTGTGTGTGTTTTCGTAGATTTTCACGGATGTAGGTATGCTGATCTTGTATTCGGGTCTTTTCCCATGTAAGATTTAGATTGTCTTGGCAACGTTTCAGCGAGGTCTCACTCACCATCTTCAGGCTTAAAGCGTGGTCAGAGCTGCCATATTTCTATAAATCTTGGTGGGGGTGTGTGGAGCGCTGGCTTTGTTTCAGTAAGTGGAATGATTGGTTGTGTGGTTGTATCATGATTGGTAGATTGGTGCTGATTGGTGCTGGCTGTGTGTCCATTGTTTTTTTTGTGTTGTAATGGCCTGGGTGGTGGGTGGGGCTCGTTTGTTGATTAGGGCTGGTTTCCAGATGTCTGGTAGGTGGGAGGTATCATCACGTTTATTCATGTTGGGGTGTTTCTCTATTTCGATAGCTTCCATAACTATTCTCTTGTTGAAGTGTTCAGTTTTGGAGATTAACCTGGTTCCTTCAAAATTAATTTCATGTCCTGTAGCTTTAAGGTGCTGGAAAAAGGAGGAAGTTTTTTCTTTTTTTCTTACTGTGTTCTTGTGTTCTGCGATGTGTGCATTTATTCTCCTGTTCGTTTGTCCTATGTATGTTGCAGGACAGAATTTGTATGGTATTTTGTAGGCTCCTTGGTTTTCTAGCCGGATTTTGTCTTTGGGGTTTCTTAAAATGTTGGCTATTCTTTAGTCAGTGTTCCAGGCTGTCTTGATATTGTGTTTATGGAGAATTTTGCTGATTTTATCTGTGGTGCTTTTGATGTAAGGGAGGAAGACGATGCCGTTGTCCTGTTCTTTGTCTCGGTTTTTGGGGGGAGTCTCCCTTTGGATTAGGTTGGTAATTGTTTTTCTTTGGAATCCGTTGGAGATTAATACGTTTGTGAGAGTGTGTAATTCAGTTTTCAGGTGGTCTTTGTCGGCTAGGCGTTTGGTTCTGGAGATGAGGGTCTTGGCTACAGAGTTAATCTGTGCAGTGTGGTGATGGGATTGTGCGTTTAAGTAGCAGTTGGTGTGTGTTTTTTTCCGGTAGATGGTGTGTCCTAGGGAGCCATTGGGTTTTTTGTAGATTAGGACGTCCAGAAAGGGATGTTGGTTGTTTGCTTCTATTTCCATAGTGAATTGTATTTTGGGGTGGGGACTCAGCCGGACTGATCACTCTAAAATCATATTTTCCCAAAAATAAGCCCTAGTGCTTATTTTGGCGCTCCCCAAAATATAAAATCTTATTTTTGGGGAAACACGATAGCAAGAAGAACTGGTGCCAGGTGGACCAAGGCAGTCATAGAATGGATCCCACTTAATAAAAAGCTTCCACGAAAGAAACCTAAAAGAAGATGGATCAATGACATCAGCAAGTATTGCGGGCCCAATTGGCAAAAGAAAACTCAGGACCGAATTGGTTGGAAACATACTGAAGAGGCTTTAATTCTACAGTGGATAGGCAATGGCTAAAATGACGATATAAATCTACTTCTTTACTTCTTAGATGATCCCTATTTCCATGAACACTCTTGTCTCTCTCTCTCTCAAATGCACAGCAAAATAGCTGAGAATTTACAAGTAGAATTCCCTTTTTGGTGAGGGGACCAGGCTGGAGAAAATTGTGATAGTTACCTGTGCAAAACACATATGATGTAGCTTGTTCTTGAGAGGCACACTTGATTGAACAATTAGGTTGTGGAATTTAGTAAGCAAACTGGCTATTAGTAAACTCTTTAAAATGTGGGTTTTTCTTCTAAATTACAGTGGTACAAATCAATGACATTTAGATTTATAAGTAGTTTTTTTGATTAGAATGTTTCTTTTCTTATTTCCAGATTTCCCAGATGACACACAGATCCATTTCCTTCTCTTGCATCATGCAGCCTCTAAAGTATATGCTTTCACCTAGAACAAGCGACTCCCTTTTTTCACTGCTTGAGAACAGATGATATTTCAAAAGAGGTACTTCCCTATGTCTAAAAATATAATAAAATGTGCAAAGATACGTATGAGTGCAGTAATGTGGGGAACATAGCAG
Organism: Thamnophis sirtalis; assembly: GCF_051295495.1. Taxonomy (NCBI): domain Eukaryota; kingdom Metazoa; phylum Chordata; class Lepidosauria; order Squamata; family Natricidae; genus Thamnophis; species Thamnophis sirtalis. Next base: position 37,640,388 of record NW_028261386.1, on the reverse strand, counting down.
AGGTGCTTTTCCTTGTTCAAAAAACGGAGGTGGTGTGTCAATCAGAAACGAACCTGGGTCTAATTGCTTCCAAGGAAATGGTGATCCTATTACTAATGGTACAGTTTCATTTATGTTCTATTATAATAGAATGAAATCACATAGTACATTATACGCTCTCTATGTCTTTGAATAGTTGGTACCATGAGATTTTGCTTCAACTCTATGTTCATATTTTGGAAAGTTATAAAATTACACTTTGTTATTCAGTTGACAACTTTTTTACTCTGATTCAAGTTTGTAGAAGAGTTCTTTCTGTCTTTCAGCTATAAATTGGCACTAATAAATGCTTGTGCTTAATGGTATGGATGTTATGGAAGGTAGGATAGAATCCATGAACCTTTCTTGAATATTGTATGTTAAGAAAAACTGATCACAGAGATTGTTATCTAAGCATTAAATCAACAGTTCTTGCTAACGGGAATGGATTATCTAAGTGATCTACTATATACTCAAGATCACTTGGCATGGATTAGTTCTTATTCGCACACCATAATCTTAAAGCTAGATTACACTTTTGTAGTTGTTATTTTAAGTCCTTGAAAAATATCAAGAGTTGGGTAATAGTAGCAATGCGGAGAAGTAAAATGCTGGTGGTAGCAAGAAATGGAGCAGGGTAATGAAATGTTCTATTTCCTCTTCAGAAATTTGTTAAAGCAACTATCATGTTCTGGTCCAATAGACTCTCACCCATATGGTAAAGTGGGATAATTGGAGGAGGGGTAAAACTGCTGCATTTTTGTTTTTTTTACCGCTTTATTTAAGATTTACTATAATGTACACTGTTTAAAATAAAAGTATGCAATTTAGGAATTAGATTTTGTTATGTTTATCCTGCAAAACTGCTTCTTGTCAATTATAAAAGGTATCTTGCTTATGTTTAAAACCACTGGTTCAGCTTAGCAATATGCCCATTGTCCTTTGCCCTTGATTCTCAAGCTAAAGTATGAGTGTTTTTTCATCTGAAGGTGACAACTACAAGGCTCTATTGGGGAAGCCAGAGCGGCAGTTTATGCTTTTCATCCTTTAGAGCCCCAAAGTCTCTGATAAGAGGTATCTGTCCTTTGCCCCAGGCTTCAGTTTTGATAAGACAAAAGGCCTGTAAGAAAGAGGGGGGCAGGGATGGTGGTATAGTGCTTTTTGCCACTGCAGAGTGCTATCCTCCTCTCCTTTCATCGGCAGAAAACTTTCTTGACATAAAATTTACAGTCCCATAGCCAATCCCTATCCTGCCTCTACTGCTAATTCCAGTTACTGAATCACTTGACTCAGGACAAGGTCATGAGTAACAAAGCTTAACAGGTTTTGTACACTTTGAAACTGCTGTTAGATGATATCAGAATAAAGAGGAAAAAACATTAGCACTGATACAACTAAGAACTCAAGCCTATCTCACAGTTTGAAAATGAGTTAAAAGCAACATCATAAGAACAAGGCAACTTCGCCAGAAGTCATCCACAACACATATAGTGCTATCTGTGTACTATGCCATGATCTAAAACCTGACCGAAAATGACCCACATAACCTGTTTCCTCCAGACCTTCTGGAGCTGCAAGCCACCTTTTAAAAAACCTTCCCTGAAAGCAAGACTGGATGGAAATTGTTGGGTTAGGATAATATATAACCACCTCCTTCAAGGCAGCACCAATCTTTCCTCCAAGGAGGATAACACCACTGTATGGATTTAATCACACTTCAACTCCCAATTGTCCTTCCCAAAGCTATGAGGGGGATACATCCCAATAAATAAATGGCTGAAAACAATGCTAACTATTATCCAATATAAAATGCTGATATACTGTGTGTGTGTGTGTGTGTGTGTGTAGTCTCTTTGGGTTTATACTGTTAGTCAGAACATCTGTGGACATGGAGGTGGAACTTCTGCAGTTCCAGCTTGGAAGCACACAGTTCTAGTAGAACCAGTAGAAGTACATTTTTGTAGTAACTGTAGGTGTTATTTTGTGGTGCCAATCATGGTTTTCTGTCAATTTTCTATAATACGCACACAGCTTGCTCAGAGCCTGGCTAGCTTTGCTGATACTAGAGTCAGTGTTTTTGTCCAAAGAGAAAGCTACACTTGAAAACACAGGGTAATTCATTCTTTCCCATTGAAAAATGTCTACCTGTAGAAAATGTTGATTTCTATAGTTCTATCAATCCACAAAATCAGTGATGGGTGTTTGATTTTGATTTTTTGTTTCAAAGGCACTTTTCCTGAATATTTCCAAAAGGAAAGAAAAAAAGGATAATTCAGCCAGGGGCAGGAGCCAAAACATCACTAGAACCATCAGCAGCCAATATAGGCCCCTGTAGCGTATGACAGGAATGAACATATTACAGATTTGTTTGGCTCTGTTGTGCTGGTTTTTAATTGGCTCCCTGAGAGGTCGCAACTACAGCCAGATGAAAAGTAGCCCATTTAGAATTAAAGCCCAGAAGTTTGCTCCGAGTCCCAAAAATAACACTTTCATACAAAAACTCTCTCTGTACCTCATTAGCGTTCTCATTTTGTTCATAGTATTCTGATACAATTTACAATCCCAGCTGATCAACCAAGAGTCTCCAATTTATCTTCTTTCCATCCTTGATGCAAAAGGCATATGTAAGATATACTTGGTCATGAAAGTTAGGGGAACAAAGTTTTGGCATGTAGTTGTAGTTTGGGTGTTCCTGCAGTTTAACTAGAACTCTTCCATAAAGTTGTATTTGTCTATAGGTCACTGTTTTGAACCTTAGCCTCTTTAAGATATATAAACTTCATCTCCCAGCTTGCTGGCTAGAGAATTCTGTGAGCTAAAGTCCACACACCTTAAACAGCTACAGCTAATAAACACTGCTGCAGGTTACAGTGAGATCAGAAGTCTAGGATCATATTCTAAGAGATTAATCACTCCGATCTTCTTTATGATAACATCCTTTCCCTCACCACATAATCAACCTACACTTTTCTCAGATCTTGAAGTGTGAAGGGCTTTTTCAACGTTCAAATTCAAAGAACAAAAGAGGGGGGGGGAATAATTAAGAGAGGAAAAACCTCAGGGTGGGGTATTTAAACTCATATGTTCTGTTGTTGTTGATTTTAGCATATATGTTTTTTTAAGTGGTTTGAACTTTACAAATACTGGTTCAAAATTATTTAATGTATTTGTTTAAGATGTATGTATATCTGACACAAATCATAGTATTTGTATACAAATATACATTCTATACCTTATATACATTAATAATTGTATTGAAATTATTGTATAATTAATAGAGTTTAAAAATATATTATTGTATCCAACAATAATTGATATTATTTATAACTGAATGGAAATGGAGAATAGGTATTCTTTCATTTAACAACAACACTTTAAATATAAAAAATTCTGGGTAGAGTTACACTGGAAGAAATATTACTTGGAAAAGATATGAACCTAGGATACAGGAACAAGAAGAGGCAGCACATGCTGATGTTTTCTCAAGTCAAAAGTAGTCTGGGTTTGGGAAAGCTAGCACATTGTAGATGTCTTACTTTAGAGCCCTTCAAATAAATGTTGATTTCTTTTGAAGTACTGCTTAAACTCTAACTATGCTACTTTAAAATTAGCTTCATGTATTGCCAGAAAGTAGTTAGTTTCAGCAACAACACAGTCACTGTAATTTACAAACCATGGCTTAGGGCTCAGCATACTGTGCATACAGTCAGGTGTGGTTTATCTGAGATTTAGCAAAATCTGTGTAGTACTTGCTGAGAGTTGACCACCAGTCAAACTGTACTGTTTCTGACCAACAGATCAACAGAGATGTCAAAACCAGTCAGTGCTCAGAGAGTTCAGTTATTGTCCAGTGACTGAAATCAAAGCAAAACCATCTGCTTTTGTTGCAGTGGTTTTTCTTTGCCAAGGAGAATTCCCAGTCTATTTAAAGGATGCTCTGAATTGATATGATGATACATGCAGATTGATGGCACCAAGAATATGGGGTTGTGGTGAAGCCTTTAAATGGGAGTGCCTCCAGATATAATTAATACATTAATAGAAGAGAATAATTGTAGTTCAGGGTTGAATTGCAGGGTGCTTAATACTCTCTGAACTGTTTTCTTGCAGAAATTTCATTACCAAGCTAGGTAACATCATCAGTGCTAGTCAGAAGTGCTGTTGCTCTCATTTTATATCCTAGTTGCTAGCCCTGTCAGGTGGGAAGGTCTTGGTGGTTCCTTGGTTGGACTGTTGTTTATTGTTAGCTTGTTTGTCAGAGTTGGTAGGTCATTGACTAGGGTATTATTTGCTTTTTGATTGTTAGACTAATGTTAATCTTTGTGTTAATCTCTGTTCATCTGGGTGTTGATTGCTGGGAGATATTTTGGTCTCTTTGTTTCCTTTTTGGCTTTTTGATTGTCTCTTAAATGGTATGTAGATGTTGTTTATCTCTTTGTGCTTATTAATGGCCTATTTGTGAGAGAGCCAAACTTTTAGGATTCTGTAGCATTTTTGGATTAGCTTGGCCTAGGATGCTCACAGTTCCCAGTTGAACCTTTGGATAAATCTGTCCATGTGTTGTGAAACTAAGGAGTTCTCATAATGTCTTCTTACTGCTGGTTGATGTACATTGGTCTAGTCATTTCTTTCAGACTTGCTTACATCTATGTATCTGTGTAAAGTTGCTGCATTACTCAATGTATCAGATAAATCAGCTTGCAAACATAGTGATTAAAGTTATGTAAGATAGAGAAGCAAATTCCTATAAAAGCTTTAAATGGTCCATGTCAACTTAAAAGAGGAATTCTTTTTAAATGGTGCAATATCAGTGTGTTTTATTAAAATCAAAGGAAGCAAACGTTTTTATAAAACAGTTGTTTTTCCTTCCAAATAATTTGTTACATTTAGTTGATTTTTCAGCTGGCCAAAATGATTGAAAATGGAAATTATTTGTCATATGTCTTTGATGGCCAAAGAGGAACCTGCAGATTGAGAAAAGGGAACTAGTCCTTATCTTGTGGAGCTTACAATTCAGGCATGATATTTGCAGCTTTGGATTTATTCAGGGAACTAAGAAAATGAGATGATATTACTCATTAACAAAATAATACTTTCAAAAGGTACAAGTAGCTACTTTTTGACTTCTGGTTCTACAACCAAGGCTTTTTGATTCTGAAAACTGAGTAGCTGTGATGATAGACTTGACTGGTTCCTTAAAAAAAAATAAAGTGTTCCAGGAAACTGATGGAAAGAAAGCTAACAGAGTACCATTTCTAAAGCTCAATAAGAAAAAAAATGGATCACCTGTTTTCAGAAGGAGAAAAGAATGAGAAAAAATTTGTATGGAACAGAATTCATAATATAAATTATATTGTCTATGTGTGTACAAGTACATATGCACGCACACACAAAGATATGCTTCCATAGAACAAATATTGTTATACTTGATTTTGAAAAATTCCAGACTTGTTTTTATGTGAAGGATTTGCAGTGACTAATAATTTTAGTTTTTAATCCTAACCTCAATCATTCATAAATGTCCATTATCAATGCTATATTCTTATTATTTAAAGTAACATTATAAGAACCCCAGTAAATAGGGTATCTTACAAACAGTCAACAGTTTACTTGATTCCCTGGGTCTCAGAACTTAAAAAGCAAAATACACATTCTTCCTCCTCGTTGGCATTGTATCTCATAATTTTTATTTTGAAAGATCTAAAGTTACTGACAGAAAACAAACTGGTAAATATGAATACAGAGAGTCAAGATTTACTTTAATTTGGTCCAGAAGGAGACATACAAACCTGAATAGTGGTTCCAGAAAACAAAAATAACTCTTTGTGAACTGTCAAAGCAAATGTTTGGCAGCCACTGCAAATTATTTGCAGTGCTATGGTATAACTGCCCAATACTCTAGCAGCATAACACTGGGAAGCTGTTTCTCTAGATGAGTAATGAACTGCTAAGTGAAGAGCAGGGAATAATTACTTTGTCAATGTGTGCATAAGCACATGCATATGTATGTTACACAGATACACATGCATAAACATATGCGTGAGTATGTGTCTATCTGTGAGCTGCGGCCAGAACTATCCTGTTCTACATGTGGAGATGCAGCTGTGATATGCTTGGCATGACTCCCCATTGGGTGTGTGCCTGCAGAAATGGATTCAAACTCCTTTTACACTTCCAGAATCCAACCTACTCAGTTCCTGCTCATAAATCAGGAAAGGGCTGTGCTGTAGGAGTTGCCAGTGGTACAAAAGAACCACTCTGACAGTTGTTGTAGAATACAGATGTCTGTGCCAAAAGCCTCTTTACTCACACCATGTCTGGACTGTTACTTAACACACTTCTAGCTGACACAGGGTTGGCTCACATCATTCACACTGCATTTACAGCACAGTTTTATCTGATTGTCATCTTCTGTTCCTGTAGTAGTTATACAATAGTGCTACTGTATTACAGGTGCATCCTGCATCACATACACTGAATTGTTCTGAAACAGCTGATCTGTCCCTATTGGCAGGACATGATTTCAACATTTATTAAGATGCAGATTAAAATTAAAAAGAACCAAATTGTATACTTTCCAGTAGCAAGTGGGAAAGGCCAATGCTAAGTGGTATACACTACATTTTGCATATCCTGAATTCTTAGGATTAAAGTTATTGTTATTTATGTATATGTTAACATGTCACCTGTAGCTTGTGGCGGAGCATCTTATAAACCATAATTATTCTCAAAAATATCAAACTTGGTCAAACCATTCAGATTTGAAATCATCAAGATTGACCATTTTCCATACTGTTGCCAAAAAGTTACATGGATGGATCCAATAGGCACCATGATTCATGCTGAACTTGAAGAAAATGTTACTTTTTCTGCCTTTTGCTTTGGACAAATAGAAGCTGAATGAATTAACTAATAAATTAAACTGTTGCATTGACTAATAACAGTTTGGATTTAGTCTAACAAATCAGAAAATAGGAGTATTAAAAGATATGTAAAAATACACTTACTTAAGAACAAAATAATAATAAAATAAGTTCATATTGTTCCAAACTAATTTCAAAATATTTGTGTCAAGAGCATTACTCCTTAGTAAAATTCTGTTTCCAACACTCTTGCTGTGCAGCAAATCCAAGATATACCATATTTATAAACAGCCTTGATAAAGATATTTCAAAAGGTATTAGGAAGAACTCTAATCTCTGCAGTGTGGTTCCTTTTTGTGATGGCTTCTCCATTAATTCTCCAATATGTAAAGTGAAGCTTTGGCTAGAAAGGGTAGGACCAGAAGGGATGATCTTATTCTTCTCATCCTTTTCAGTCTTGTGACCAGGACTCCATTCTCGCAGGAAGACAAGTGGCAGAGGTGAAGAGGTTGTTCTGACCTAGGCTTCCCAAGAGCATGAAGCAAACTCCTTGTCCCGCAAAAAAACCCTTTTATTAATTTACTGTGAATTCTACTCATTCACATCCAACGAAGTCTTTCAAGGGAGGATTTACAGTCATGGGCCTTCTCTGGCTTGGAGAGCTGCCAGGCCAATATCTGAAAAACCTGGCAAGGAGTCTCAGAGTCATGAAACAATTAAGTGAACTAATTGTCTCCTGCTAACTCCACTCCCCTTTCACTCCTATTTTATTTCCTCTGGGAGGACCATTCATTGTCCACCTGTGGCCTTACTCCCAAGTCCCTGTTCTTTAGCTGTTCCCTTTGTCTGGAAACGCTATGCATGCGCACACTGGGAACCGGCTCCAGCTGTTCATCTGCCTTACTGATGTCTGACTCTGAAGGCAGCTGATAACTGGCATATGGCTCTGCCCCCCTCTCTGCCTGAGACACAGAGCCCTCATCAGAGCCTTCCCCAGACTTCAGGACTGGCCCATGTTCCTCCCCAACCTCCTCACTGTCCAAATCTGCTGCCAGTTCCGCTGACCGCTAGTGGGACACAAAGAGGTATAGAGGGAAACTTATGAGTAGGAGGGTTAGGATGCTTCTTTTTGGCAATTTCACTCTTGCTTAGTAGTTTTCTGCCAGGGTTCTATTCTCTACTTTAGGAAAGTTCCCTGGAGGCTTGAGATGGGAGGAATTGTGAATTCTGCTTATTCAAAACCCACACTGTATTTGCTGGCTAACAAACCTACGGTGACATCAAAGGCATCCAGAACAAGAAACCGTCTCTTCCTGGGTGGGAGGGGAGTATTTGATGGAAAGCTTTTGAAGTGGGTAGCAGCCTGTGAGTAGGGGGGAGTCCCTTTCTATTAACGTAGGTTTCTGCATGTAACAATACAGCCTTCCAATATTATGTCTGGAAAGTTTGGAGGCAAGCTGGGTATATTAGTAAATTGCTGACCTTTTTGCTGCTGATCAAAGAATCCCTGCAGGGTGGTTTGGGTTGGAGCATTTATAATGATGTTATCCGCTGATACAATAGAAGAAGTGCAAAAGCCTTTTTCTTTAGCCGTAGAATCAGGAGCACAACAGATATCTGTTACACTGCATGCTGGCACATAGTAAGAGGGAATGTCCAGTTTTGTAATGGTGAGCTTTTTATGAAATACTTTAGCTTTTTTTTTCCTTCGTAAGAAAAAAGGCCTGGGCCTGATGCCTTTCCTATAAGGGAGTACCAATAACACTTTGAAAAATACAGAATTAGGGTGGATTGCATGTGATGGGAATGAGGGCAATTCACTGACTTGCAAAATAGAAAATCCTCAACATCCAGAAGGTCCCTCCAAGTTACTAGACATTCTATATTCATGCCTTCTTACCATTCAAGGACCCATTCCTGAAATACAAGGAACTTCTAGAACAGATTTTAAAATACTAGGACAGTGATGGTGAACCTTTTAGCCACTGAGTGCCCAAACTGAAAAGTGTGCACGTGCGAATGCGTGCATGTGCGCACATGAGCAGCAGAGACCCGAAGACCAGCTGGCTGGCGGGAGGCGGGGCATCCCAACCCTGGCAGCGCAGCAAGAGGTAAATCTTTTTCTTTTATGGAGCGTCTGTTTCGTTGTTTGCAGAGAAACAGAAGCTCACAAAAGAAACGCCATGGAAATCTGCACGTTCCAGCAGAGGGGGCTCTGTGTGCCACCTCTGGCACCTGTACCATCATGGTACTAGGACCTGGAGGCTGAAATGGTTTATTTTAATTTATTTTACTAGGCTTCTATACTGCTCCAATCATGCCTGACTCTGAGCAGCTTATAGACTTCCTACAACAGTAAAAAGATTAAAGTTTTTTAAAAATCACAGTAAAAAAAACATGACATAAGAAAATAATATCATTAATGTTCCACACCCTGACAAACAACCATAATGTCATACAAATCAGGAGAGATCCAAATGTAAGCCTTTCAGCCCCAGCATTATGACATAGCCAGGTCTTAATGGCTTTCCAGAGATAATACAATTGGGGACCTTCTGATATTGGGGAACCACTTTTTCAGAAGAAAAGGATAAGGATTGAGAAATCCTGATGGACAGGACTGAAAGGGAACCTTCATTTCTAAATCTCATAAGAGGGGCAACAACCATTGTGAAAAGAGAGGCCTTGGGCTGAGGTTCCTGTGTATTATTTCCTAACAATAAATAACAGGTAGGGCTGTGGCCTTTTCCTGTTGCATCCTAGCAGTAATGTTATAAGACAGGATTGTTTTTCAAAGCACCTTTTTCACAATTTGTTTGTAGATATTTGTGCTCTGAACATTAAAAATGTAACTGAGCTATAGCTATAACTGTTGTAATAGCAGTAGAATTATATCCAGAATTTAATTACTTCCTTGGGCAAAACTTGCTACTGCTACTGTTTATCCTTAAATTGTCCATGATGGAAAAGAAGTTACTGCTTTCACATGTATAATCATCACTCTCCCTTAAATAATTCTAATTTCAAAGCAAGCTTTCTAAAATAGCCTTAAAAGACACAGTGTAGTTGCCTGTTCTCCCTGAAGTCACCTATATTTTTGACAGCTGTCCTTGGTGCAGTCATTATGCACTGTACCAATGAAATCAGAGCAAGAACTTCTTGGACTAATTTTGGTCTTCCTGAGCATATGGCATGAATGATGCCACTGTAGACTTGAAAGTATTATCATAAAGAGCTGAATTGGGAGCTGTCATGACTGAATGAAATTTGAAAATTTTTAGCTCAGCTGAGTGCCAAAAAAGTGGTTTGAAATATTTTCAAAAGTTTGGATCTTGCTGTAGGCAACGAGCATTTGAAAATCTGGGCTAAAGCCCAGCCTGCAGTTCTATTTGTTTAAATCCCTTTGAAACAAATGAGGTTTAAACACGATTAACCATGGCCTGGATTGCAGCCTTGGCCTGTACAATCAAAGCAAAAAACTTATTAGTTGTTTGTTTCATGGAAAATAAAAGACTGTTCAAAGAATCTCTCAACCTATTTTTGTTACAAGGTGAACAATCCATTTCTGTTCTCATGAAAACCACCTTCAGGTAGCACAGCTGCTATGCCTTTTCCTAGGGATCAAATATCTTTGCCCCATACCATGCCATTTTAATGCTTTTCAATCTTAGCATTATTCTTCCTTTTTTTACTACATCCATTTCTCTGCTGCAGACATAACGGACATTATTTTGGAAATATGGAAATGTATCTCATGCAGTGATTCCCTTGAAAATAGCCCAGAAAATCTACCAAGAATGGAATGTTGCAGTCCAACTTTAATTAATATGAATTGGGGGGGGGATCTTTACAGCTGTTATAAAACAGAAGCATTGAGCAAGCAGAAAAACTATCACATGAGTCAGGTCTTACAACAAGATGAGTAACAGCCCTATTGAAGAAATAGTGATTAAATGAGAAAAAATTCTCATATTCCAAATCCAAGAAGTTCTTAAAGAGAGGGATAAAAGTTGTGAACAACTTAGTAACATATTCCACAACTGTCCTTTTGATGTCTAAATGTGTTTTGGGTCTTAATATTTCAGGACAAACTTTGTTACATCCCTAACATTCTTTATATATTAAACTGCCAATCCCTGTAATGTGAAGTTTTCTCTATTCCAACTGCTTGCTACTTTTATTAAGCAGTCCAACCCAAATTCTCTTTTTTTAAAAGCTATAAATGCCTGAGTAATCAGTTTTTTTGCATGCAGAGTAGATAGATGGCCACTCTATCATGGTCTTTTCTTATAATTGCCTGTTCAGCCTTTTCCACTATGATGGCCAACTTCTATCTGAAAAACTGTCCAAGCTGTGTTTCCATTAAAAATAATCAGAAGAAATGAAACAGTAACAGGATTTCCAAGTTGCCCGTCAAAAGTTAGTTCTTGGAGAGGAAGATTAAGTTGGCACATAAGGTACCTTTCTTCAGTCTTCCCTGATACAGTGACAGGTAATTATTTATGAATTTATACAGTATTTATACATACACATCAGCATTCCGTTTCTAAGAACATCTCAAAACATGTTTATCTCAGCAATTATTTGGGAACAATGAGTTGGGAGATAACTACATTGAGGGATTGTGCTATGCAGTAGATTAACTTTTTCTAGAGACAAGAACATTAATATTACCGGTATATTTATGTTATTAAATAAACTGAAAATCACTTTTCTTTGGTACTTTGATTTCATTTTTAATATCTCCGATAGCCAAGAATCTTGAAAGATAAGTTGTCATTTATTCTAGCAGAACTCTCCTACTGATTCTTCTTTTATAAGGTCCTATTGATTTTTTTATCCCACTGTGGGATCAAGTCTTGTGGAATGCCAATGTATTTGCTTTTCTTTGAAGCATTCTGTTTCATTAAAAATTCTGTAATTGTCAGTTATTGTTGCAGTTTTCAAATATACTCAGAAAATAAAAAATTTCAACTATTTTCCAAGCTACTTTTCTATTCTTGATTGGGAAGACCCTTGATATCCAGCAGGAAAAAGTAATTTTTTCTTCCAAAATTGCTCCAGTCTTCACTCTAAAAATTCCTTATTTAGTTTCTTTCTGTTAGTGGAGAAGTTATGAAATACAAGGATGCATAATTTAAGTAATGTTATTTTCAACGAAAAGTATATTCTAAAACTGGTCTGCTAATAACTTTAATTTTGGTGTTCAACTCCATTTCAAAAAATTGTTGTACCCCTAAACTACATCCTCAATACTTTCATATTCTAAATTTACAGCTAAGGGTAGGGATTTTTTTCCTAAGCGCAGAAAAGAAATAATGAAATCTCTTTGGAACACAGTAAATGCCCTTATATCAAACTGTCAGTCTATTTAGATTCATACTCTTTACACTGATTGACAGGGGTAGCTCAGAAAGGAGTCTTTCCAAGCCATTCCTAGAGAATACAGGTTTGGAACAGGGACCTTTTGCATGAATGGCTAGTAATTAATTGAATATGTTTTTACATTGATATTTTGAAGAGTTCTGAAATTGCATTCTTAATGCAACTCTAATGGGATTGATGCAGTTTCCAAATAGTTTGTCTGAGGCTAGTTTGATACATAGCTCAAGCATTCCCCTCAGTATAATTTGGAATGTGTACTACAATAAAAGATACAGCTGGACATGTGGTTTCTGATAGAGGAAAATTTAATCCTGGATTTGAGGGATTTGTGATTATCTGAAAGCTTTAAAATTCAGGATGCTTGAAACCCCACAGAGGTCTATGCAAGAAAGAATGTTAATATTAAATGGCTATTGAGATAGGTTCCTAAGAATAATTTATTTCTGACATACTGCCTGACCAGAATCCAGAAAAAGGCTATGCTCTCAACAGTTTTACCCTTTCTGTTTCCTTAAACATGCTTCATTATGTAATGTGATGTAGTATTTAATTACCAGGTTATACAGTAACCTGTTCCTCACAACAGACAAGCAGGTAGTCCTTTGAAACGTCTACAGATATGGGCCTGAATAGGAATTTGTTGAACTCTATTTTGGATTCATTACTAGATGTTGCTCTATATCTATTTTTCTATAAATATACCAAGGTCAGCATGGAGCAAGTGCAATCAGTCAAGTGTGAATAGGCCTCTATTCCATTATACTAGTATTGCAATTAACAAGAATGTAGAAAGAGGTGGAACCCCTGAATCAGAGATGGTATTCAGCAGGTTCTGACCAGTTCTGGAGAACTGGTAGCGGAAATTTTGAGTAGTTCGGAGAACCGGTAAATACCACCTCTGACTGGCCCCACCCCCATCTGTTCTCTGCCTCCTGAGTCCCAGCTGATTGGGAGGGAATGAGGATTTTTCAGTATCCTTCCCCTGGAGTAAGGTGGGAATGGAGACTTTACAGTATCCGTCCCCTGCCATGCTCACCAAGCCATTCCCACCAAACCACGCCACCACCACCAAGTCATGCCCACAGAACCAGCAGTAAATTTTTTTGAATCCCACCATTGCCTTGAATGTTATAAATTAGGCAAAATCAAGTACTTAATCTTGGGAAGAAATGCAATTAGTTTTTTGTAGACAGAACTTGTAATACTGGGGATATTTTGGGGGAGTGTTATTCATTTCTTAGATAGACAGAGATACATTTAGATGCTGCCCATCACTCTGACCAGAGAATGTGCATGTGGCATAATTGTGAGCTCCATTCACCTGTGATAATCAAATTCCTAGAAGGAAGAACTAGATGGTTCAAAATTTGGAATGCACTAAGGTTGTACACCATCTTCTTATTTATTTATCTATACACAGAATATGTGGAGGAATTACTGAACTAGAAAATAATAAAAATTAGAAGTCAAATTGCTTGAAGAACTTCAATAATTTTGGATATGCTGGTGTTACATTTTGATGGCTGCAAGCAAGAGTTAAGGTATCTCTTGCTGAAAGAATAAAGGGAGTACAAAACCAGTTTATTGCTCAATATTTAAATATTAAGCTTATATGAGGCAGTGTAAATCTAATGCAGTTATGCAGAGAGGAAAATTGAGGGAATTACAGACTGCCTTCTTAGACTCAAAGACACACAAGAATGAGGACTGTAATCGTGGAATAAAGAGACAATTGCTGCTTGAAGGAAAGAATAACAAGTCAAGACAAAATATTAAAGAGACAACACATTGACACATATATGATTTTGCTGCTATAATATATACCAGGTCATCAGAAAGTGTGAATGAATAAAATGTTATATTTTGAATTGCAGTGCTGGATTTTGTTGAGAATATCTTTGACTAAATACAGAATAAATTGTTCAGATAGGCTTTTATTGTTTTCATTGGTTATATAGGTAAATTTGCTCCACAAAGACCTGTCCCTAACCTGGTCCTTCTGTTCTTCCAATGTGTATTTATCACCAATACAACCGAATCTTCCATCCACTTGCTCCTGGTCATCCTTTTCTTCTCTTTCTTTCCACTTTTTCCAGCATGTCTCACTTTCATATGAGATGGATGGCTATTCAAATATGATAAATAAATTAATGTCTTCTCCACAGAGCTAAGCCTTTGCCTAATGTGTCCAAAGTAGGATATTTTAAGCCTGGTAATTTGTCTTTAAGTAAGAACTCTCTTCAGCATTAGGTGAAGTAAAAACAAAGTGATCTCTAGAAGCACCAATAATGAAGCTGAATACAAAGTGCAAAATAGTTACATTGTGGTAAGATAGGTGGTCAATAAATTTAATAAATAAAATAAAAAGAGTTATTGGAGAAGATCCTGACATTTGGAAGAAACTGAAAGGCGGTCAGAAAACCGACCGATTGTTACCTGTTATCACAAATGACACAAGCATGCATGAACTTACAACTCCAGGAAATAGTGATTAACAGAAAATCCTGGAGAAAAGTTGTTCATTGGGTCACAGAATTGGAAGCAACTGGTTGGAGTGTTGGACTAAAGACTAGGAAAATCGAGATTCAGCTCTTGAAAGAGCCAAACAATGCACTGAATTACTTTTTCAGTCTTTATTCTTTGGACCAACCTAAGTCTTTGGGTAATTGTGAGGCTACAGCAAAGCAGAGGAGAACATATGTGTCACCTCTGGGGGTGGGTAATGGGGTGGGGGGAATAAAGAAATAAAATCTATTTTTCACAGGCTCCAGCTTGTGGATCTCCTAGTGAAAGAAAACAAAGCAAATCCTGCAAGACTGAACTCTGCTGATCCCTAAAACAAACCATTGCCAATCATATGTTGCCTTTGCTGATGGCCAGATCCAAAGGAACAGGGAGGGTAGTCCTGCCAGCATCTATTGGACTGAGGAGGGTGTGGCCTTGGCATTGGTAGATGGGCTTTCAATAACAAAGGAGATCAGTGCCTGAGCTTTTGGCTTCCAAGAAAGCAGCGTGCCTGACTGTGTGCTTTGTTGGATTTTATATTCAAATTGCCTCATTTTAAAGCCTTTCCATGAGCTCCTCTGGGAACCAACTTATCTTTCACCCTGTCGTGAATTTCATGGTCCTGCCATTGATGAGTCTTATTTCAGATAATAAGATAGTTTCTATAAAACTATCTAAGGATTTATACTGATGCTGAGCCTATTGCTCTAACTCCTGCTGTTGTTTGCTTATTAATTGCACCAGGCTTTCAAAACAGCAAGTGTTATTTTTGAAAGTTCCATGGCATTTTTTTTTCATTCTTTCAAGCTTGTTTTGTAGCTCATTTTCTTCTACCCAGTTACTTTCCCTAGAGAAGCAAGATCAGGGAGGGGAAAGCTGCTGGTAACTGAGAGCCATAAAACAAGAAGCTTTCTTTAGTAAGTAACTGCTGTCTTTCAAATGAAAGCTGATTGTTGTTTCCCCAAATCTCTGCTGATACTTAAAGACTTTTCTAGCTTCTGAACAAATATCTGTACTATACTGGCATGATCCTCCATGGTTCTTTCTTCCCTTTTTTCTCACTAAATTCTAGGATTTTTCAGTTGTTGCAATCAACATCTATAAAAAGTGGCAGACCAAGCGGTTTCCAAAAGTCTACTAGTTCATATAGTTTTGAAATAGGTTAAAATGTTAAATGCTTAAAATGCTGGGGAACAAACCAGTAACAGTTCTACATACATCAGCTTGCTCTTGAAATGAAAGTCTGTATGAGATTATTCCTTGCAGCTCTTGCCTAGGTAAGGAGAAACACGTACAAAAAACATATGCAAATTTAATGTCTTACTTTCATAAAAGCAAAATCCTGAGTTGCCTAAAATAGTGGTCCCACAACCTTTCCGGCTCCATGGACTAGCAGTGGTGGGGAGGGGGGAGGTAGTTTCTCACACATGCACACCAGTTGGAGCTTCCCACCCTCACCTGCTGCTTGCACGGACTGGTAGGGATCCATAGATCAAGTGTTGGGGACCCCTAGACTAAAGGAAATCCTAGAAGTTGTCACCATCTAGGTGCAGTTCCAAAGGTGCTTTTTCAAGAGGCAACTGGACATTCTGGTTTTTCTTTGAAGGTGAATGGATGAGAAGCGAAACGTCTTTAAAGAAAAACCAGAATGTCCAGTTGCCTCTTGAAAAAACACCTTTGGGACAACCAAGACCTGGATGCCTGAGAATCTCCATAGGTGCAGCTTGCATTAAGTCTTCTGAGGAAGAATCACAGAAACATGACTCCAACTTTCACTGTCACTTTCCCCCTTGTTCATGCCTGAATTTGTCAATCAGACTCTGCAGACCCATTCTGTGGCTGGGAAACATACAGCTAGATTTTAAGTCAGAAGGAATTAACTCTTCTCTTCTTGGAAAGAAGGGGTAACAAAACATTTTAGTTCTACCTTCAAAGATCGAAGTGCTCCCAACACAGCCATTCTTGAAATATTATTCTGGGATCCTTCTAAATTATAGAACCTGGATTTGAACCCTGAAGTTGAAATAGTTTTAAACTGCAGTATATAAAGATATTTATTTATTTTATTTATTTATTTAGTTTGTGAAACATATAAAAAAACAACAGGTATAAGTATAAACAAATATGAACACAGTAAATGGTTATGAATAAATGGAGATAGTAGGACAGGGACGGTAGGCATGCTGGTGTGCTTACACACGCCCCTTACAGACCTCTTAGGAATGGGGTCCATGAAGTAAAAACGTAGAGATAGGAGTATACATACTTCTTTCATTTAAAAAAAATTAGAATAAAGATACAAAGTATTTGATCAATCCATTCCTTCCACTCAGAGAAATTGACCCTCAGAATATCATATCTTAGTAGGATCTATGCTTTAGGGACTGAATTACAACTAAGAAATAGAATAAGGTCCCAGTGAAAAAGAGCAGACTCTTCTGTGCAGAATATAATCTTTTTGTGGATTTATAGGGCTGCTTAAGCAGCTTGTTTATCTATCTTTGTGCAAGATTAGAGTCTTCAGAAACAAGGTGAGCTTCTTTTTTATCTCCAGCAGAGAGATTGCCATTGCAGACTAATTGCGTTCATTAGAGCAGACGGCGCAGCAGGTTGCCTCCTCTCTTTGACTGGACTCGTTGCAGCCTCCCGCTGTTCGTTTACTTGATGTGGCTGGAGTTATTAAATGGTTGTTTTCATAATGACATCAGCTCTGAATTAGATAAGGCCCATCCAGAAAGATAATTAGCTCAGCTTCAGAAAGAGCAAGCATAAATACTTGGCACAAGGCAGGCAAACGAGGCTGGATTCTTGAAGGATAGCTGATAGCAATCGGAACTGCTAGGTTTCACGATAAGGTTGTTGTTGCACAAGTATTACAAAAGTTTTAAAATTGTAATTTGAATGGGAAAAATATGTCACTTGGAGAGCACTTTGGTTTTAAAATATTTTAAAATAATCCATCTTTTTCTTTATGCCTGATATCATTCACATGGGCATACTGCAATGATGTGCCTTTTAGTGCTTACAATCTTAGCCTGAAATATTAAAAATCATGCCAAGAGGATTTTATGGTTAGAAATCAAGGTTTTCATATTCTTCATCACCAATTTTTAAAAAAAATCTATATAGCTAGGCAAAAAGGCTATCTAGGAAAACGATTCCAAGCTATCCCAATTATTTATCTACTATGCATTAATTCTGTTTCAGTAATCAATTGCTTGTATCAAGCATTCCTCCGTACTTCAATTTTTCCTGTAAATGCTAAACTGTCCTGGAATAAATGTTTTTCTTTTCACAAACTGCCTTCAGCTGGATGCACGCTTATATGGGGAAAGCCTCCCTGCTTGCAATACACAGGAGGTGGGCGTGTTGGGGGTGTTTAAAATGTTCACACCAGAACCCACGAAAGCTGTTGCCCACTGCACATCGTAGTTGGGAGGCTGGAGGTAGCAGTGCTGGTTCTCCAATTTAGCTCTCTGAGCGTGGATTATTAGGGACCCATTCATACAAAGATAACAAACACCAGGTTATGTTTAGCTCTGATATTATAAAATTAGGAACTATATATTATGTATGAATAACTGACGGTTAAAATAAGATAGAGAGAGAGAGATAGATAGATAGATAGATAGATAGATAGATAGATAGATAGATAGATAGATAGATAGATAGATAGATAGATAGATGTGTGTGTATATATATATAGCCATGTATTTACTGACAGCTTCGTTGGCATTCTAAATTGGTGAGAAGCAAGACGCCTGTTTGCAGAAACTATGGGTTTATTTTTCAGCAAGGTTGCTTCTTCGAAGGATTAATCTAGACATTCTGGCACAGATTAATGTACTTGAGTCTATCCTATTATAGACTGCAAATTGTCTATTCCTCTCACTATATAATACTCCCAGTGTCATTATTAATGTAATACAAATAAGAAGGCTGCAGTTAAATTTTATCCTTTTGAAAATAATTTTCTGTTGGAAGATTGGAAGAATTCAAACTGCAATTTTTACCTTTTTGTCTGTATTGGTACATTTTCAGAATTCTCTACAGCATATTTAAGTTATTTGTTTATAGCCATAGCTTTTGGATGTTTAGCAATAGAATAAATTAAACCAAATAACCTGAGATAGGCCTCTAATTTCCTGAAATCAGTTTAGGTACCTTTTAAAGGATGTGTTAAGTGCTTTCAAGCCTCTGGTAAATATTGAGCCATTGATAATTTAATAAAGGATAATTAGGGAGTGCTTTGCTGGAAAAAGGTAGGCTGTAAATAAATTTTGAGTACCTCATCAAATACATTAAAGATAATATTATTTTACATGTATAATCAAATTAATAAAAGATTGAATGTGTGTGTGAGAGAGAATTTTGCTCCCTTTCTTGCCTATTTTCTTGTTGTTAAGTGAATCCCTGCAGTTGTTAAGTTAGTAACCCGGTTGTAAAGTGAATCTGGCTTCCCCATTGGCTTTGCTTGTCAGAAGGTCGCAAAAGGGGATCACGTGACCTGGGACACAGCAGCAGTCATAAATATGAACCAGTTACCAAGCATCTAATTTTTGATCACATGATCATGGGAGATGCTGCAAAGATTGTAACTCTGAAAAATGGTCATTAAGTCACTTTTTTCAGTGGTGGTGTTAACTTTTAACAGTCACTAAATGAACTGTTGTAAGTCAAGGACTAACTTTGTGTATTCAAATGTGTGTGTGTGTGTGTGTGTATTTGAACAGAGAACTAAAATCTTAATTAATGCCATTTTCTTTGATACTGTAATCAATTGTTATTTACCATTCTGAACTGTCATCTTTTACTATTTTTATCATCTTTCCATTATTTCTACCCCCAAAAATATTTTTGTTTTAGTGCCTGCCTTTTATATATTTTGTGGTACTTTTATACTTTGCTTTTTTAGTTTAGTTATACCTTGTTCTTTTAGATTCTTGCTACTAGTGTATTTCAAATTAGTTTCTATTCATGTTCACATTTTACTAAATGATTCCCAAGTTTCTTCTTGACCTGCTTTGCTGTAAATTTAACATAAGGTTTCTCCAGTGTGTATTTATCATCAGATAAAGGAGAAGGTTGATGAAGTATTTATTTTATTTATGTCTCAAATGTATTAACACACACAAACCCCTGTGCATCTTACCACAAGGTACAAAGGATTCTCAAAGTGGCCACTTCAAATTTAACACTTGTAGTAAGTAAGCAAAACTTTTTACTAGGTAGCACCAAGAAGTGCTGGTTTGTTCATTTATGGCATAGAATATTTCCAGAATTTGCATTGCCTGAGGAGTCAAAGAGCAAATTATATTTGGGGGAGTGGGGGAACAAACCTTTTCCCATCATGCTTTCTCTTTCTAATGCCACTCATAGATCTGGAGACCTATTTATATACCTTCGTGTGGATTGCATTCATACTGGAAATGCTGTCGCTCTGGTCTCCCTAGCTTAAAGGAAGTGAGTGACTGTCAGGGAGAATGCTTTCCCAGTTTTAAAGCGCTACTTGTGGGATGCTCTTCCCAAGCTAATATCTTTTGGCACTAGATTGGGACATTCTGATTCTCCTGGGCATTTTTTGCAGCCTTGCATTCAGTTTGCTTTTAAGTACTCTTCCTGTGTTATTTATTAATTGCATTTTATTGTTTTGAGTAATATTATCCTCCGGAGAGCTATAATTATGGGCCCAATTAGAAGTCATTAACTGAATGAACGCATGCATGCAGAGTCGAATCTCTGTACTAGATAGGATATTCAGTCTTTTCCCTGGGTACCTCTGAACATATTTTCTTTTTACAGAAAGCGAGCTTAGAAGCACGGGTATGTCAGTAATTGTGGAGGGTGAGGCAAAGGACTTTATGACAAATGTGCAGGGTTCTCCCTATGGGAATAAGCAGGAAATCCAGCAGATCTGGCACACTGCCTTTTGAAGTCCAGTGGTATCCATGATCATCTAAAGAATCTCCTATTGCTGTAAACTAAAATTATCAGAGCTACTGAGGCAATATCCACGAGGACAGTCTAAAGCAGTGTTTTTCAACCACTGTGCCGCGGCACACTAGTGTGCCGTGACATAGTGTAAGGTGTGCCGTGGGAAAAACACCTTATATATAGTCAATATAGGCACAGAGTTAAATTTTTTTAACATTTTCTAATGGTGGTGTGCCTCGTGATTTTTTTCATGAAAAGAAGTGTGCCTTTGCACAAAAAAGGTTGAAAAACACTGGTCTAAAGGGTGACTGTTTATCACTCCCTTACCAACTCTGACAAAATACTCTCTTTGTCCTTCCTAAGTTGAGGGAATCAAGGTACTTGTCTAGAATAGATGATAATATGATATGAAGATTTGTCTAGGGGATAGCACAGCATGTTCACAAACACACTTAAGACCATTCTCCAAGTCATGATAGAGGAAAGGATTCTTTTATTCATTCTGTTTATTGAAGATGTGTTTTTATGGCACTGTGTAGAAGGATCATCTACTCACCATCCCAAATACACAAATATTTGCAGCCACAATTTTGTACATATGCTAGAACTGGAACAAAAGAGAAAACGGGGATAGAAAGGCAAATAAATACTATTCATTGTATTTTGAACACATTCTTTAAGTTGGCCCATTTGAAGTACCTTGATTCAAAAACTGTTGCTCTGTGATGCACTATTTCACCCAATTGAAGATTACAAACAGGCAAAAAACAGGAGAAGTTTAGTAGTATACAGATATGTGTCACCACAGGAAGAAAGTTGAAGAGAAATCAGGCTTACAACACAGCAGAAAAATCTGTATCCATTCTTGTTTGAGAAGACCAGATGTACTCAGCAATATTCCGAGTAGTGACTTATGCTTTTTTTAAAAGTGTGATTAATTTGTCCCCTTCTCTTTTAAAGAAAAACAGCCACTTGAATTCATCCAAAGACCTTGCATTTATTTCTTCATGTGGTGGAATTTGTCCCAAAAGGTTTTGTTTGGCAGATATATAGCTAAAAAATGTATTCTGTATTCTGAACTGAGTCAGAGCATATATTTAAATGTGAGCTGTCTTTTTATTCAAAAGATGACCAGGATTTTTTTTAAAGTAAGTATTGTTACCTATTATTTGGCATATGATGGTAAGATGGTACTCAGCATCCTTTAGTTATATAATACAAATAGTCTTTGAGGTTTATCAGATTTCCAGGCTACCAGAAAGGTTACCACTTTAATTTTTTTAAGTGTTGTACCAAATAATGCAAATTATTTATTTGGGGATGTAAAAACTATTATCTTATAAAAAATCTTCTACAATTAGTGTCATCTGTGAAACCGGATATACAGTATTTTAAAATACTACTTTTTAATCATTGTTTTCTTAAAATTATTCTCTTTACTATACTCTCTGAATTAAACTTGCATTGATGGGACATAGCAAATGTGAACATTTTAAGAAGAATGGGATCTGTATCTTAGCTTGAATTTATTCAATAGCTGCAAAGGAAGGAAATTATATTTTAGCTTTCATTTTAGAGTTGATCATCTAGACATCATGTTCCATGTGGATATATCAAATGTACTACCAATTGTGCTGACTTTGGATAAGCTTCAAAAAAGCTTTATATTTCAAAGACAATTCTACTAAGATCAAAGTGCTGTACTAATTCCATTTGATGAGCAATGAATTGGAGCTGCTGAAAAAAAGGAATATGAATGTTCAAATCAAATAGGAGGGATGATACCACATTAGAACAACATTAAAAGAAGAAGAAAGCTTGATTTTCTTCCTCTTTCCCTCCCACAGTCTTAGTTTTTGGAATAGCTTGAAAAATGTAATCTTTTGGGTTCATCTCAATGCAAAAAGGGTTTTTTTTTAACATGGTGGAAAGCAACTAAAAGAATTAAGCCTAAAATGTGTAAATGTAACCCTTTCCATTATTTTACATATGACTAAACTAATTGGGACGTAACTCTGTGTGAATTAATAGTGCAATTGGTTTCCTTTTCAGTTGCTCTTTTTAAAAAATACCCCATTGAGGGAGTGCCTCTTATAGAATTGCATAAGCAACATTGATAGATGCCTGACATAATAAGCTAATATTACGCTGAGGGGGTGGGGGAGAGGAACAGTACAGTAGGAGGGAGACAAAGCTATAGTTAAATGTCATATTGAAAAGACTCTATTCCCTATGAATCTCTACCAAAGAGGTTGGATGGTTCTTAATTATTGGGGGGGTGGGGGAGATTACTCAGCATAGCTGTTAGCTGGATATACTAAAACCAGCCATGACTCATGAGGATATACACAGGTAAATTCAGTCTGTGTTGGAGGAAGCCAATTACAAAACCCTCAGGATTGTTTATAAACTACAACCAAGGGCATGACAGCTGCTGGATTGAATGCATGCTTTCACCTAGGTAATTTCCAGTCTCATATGTAAATAGCCTCAAGAAATTATGAGCAACCCTCAGTAACCTGTGTCAGTTTCACCTGAGCTGAACCAGCCAATAGCTCTTCTTGTCAGTATTACTTGTTCTTTAACAGGCATTGGGCCAGCCTGACTGTTGGCCATCGGAGCACTTCTTACAGTTCCATTAGCTAAATTGCCAGCTGCAAGGTATGCTCGGTTCTTAGTCCACATGTCTCTCTTCGGCAGAAGCATCCTCTTTTGGATTGAACAATATAACAATTAGACTCAATTCAATGGAGATGATTCTGAGGGTAACCAGGAACCAAGACATACATAAAGACTAAAATAGGAATGCCAGAGTGGTATAATAATTAAGGTGCCTGGATAAAGAGTGGGGAAACCTTCAGCAGCACAAATTCATCAGATGGCTTTGAGTTAGTCCTTCTCTCAGCCTAAATGAACCCATGGAATCCTCTCTCAGTTTATGCTCAGAGAAGATAATGAGTAGCCCAGAACAACCGAACTCCAGCCATGATGAGATTAGAATCTGGGATTCCTAATTCCTGATCAACCCATCCCTTGATAGAAGTAGTCAGCACCCAAAATATTATTAGCTCAAACAACCCAATATCCCATTATCTATGACCCCATTATCTATTTCCCCTTTGACTCAAACTGCATTCTAACTTTCTTTTCATGTCTAAAATTGAAAGAATCCTTCTTGCAAGTATTTCCTAGCCATTCATATAGCTGCTATTGAGAACAATCAGCCAATCTCTCTAAGAAACCTTACTTACAATTTCACCAGTACTGTCAACTCTATATCAGTACCCACCAATGAAAATCTTACAATAATATTGTGACTCTGAAAATATATAACTAGCTCCCTCCACCCATTATTAATTTCTTGGCACCCCATTCCTTCTTTCTGAATGAATGGAATGTAAGTATATCATTACACTTATCGTAATCGATAACTGGACTGTAGATGTTTATATATGGCAAGACAAATGTCAGTTTAATTTTTAACATGTACTAACTTTATTACTTTATCTCAAATATTTGTGGTACAGATCAAAACCACAGCAGAACTATAAAAATAAAGCCAAAAACTGTTCATCATCCATTTAAAGTGTCAAGAAATCATAAGTTCCTATTGCACATTGATCTGCTACTCTTCTTTCCAGAAGATTGAAGCAATAAACTTTAGAAGGCTGATTTTATTTTCCCATTAACCCACCATCTTGCAAGGTAGATTTATGCTGAAAGAAAATAACTGACTACAGTATACTGTACAATACTGTAATTCAGCATTAGAGGAAATGCAGACTCAGCTTTCCCCTCTCCATACCCATTCCTCCAATCACAAAGCAACACCTTGATCCTCAGTTCTCTGTTGACTATTTGGTGCCATTGGCTAACTGATTCTGACGTTACACAATGTTCACATAAATATTCACCCTTGTGAGGGGAAGTGTTCTACTGTAAACAAAAGTACAGCTTCTGTGACAAAGCCATTGTGGCAGAAGGAAAAAACTTACCAGATGTGTTGTGCTCATCCTGAAACAGGAAATGAGAGGCCTAATGTCTGAGATGTCTCTCATCAGATGGGGGAAGGGGCTGGAGATGAAGTAGTTCTTTTAGCGTATAAGCAAGGCTGTTCTCTCTGTTCCAATAAAAGCCTTCGGGTTTTCAAGTTCAAGTGCCCACCCATTCATAACAGCATCATGTTCTTGGGAGGAAGCACTGGGTGATTGGGCCTTTGAGTGGCCTGTCAGGACAAGTTGTGATAAATGCTTATTTGGAGGGGGATGAAAGAGTGAGAGCTTTCATGAAACCACACATTGAACTCTTGACACCATTCTTTTTAATCCAGTTACCCCCACCCTTTCCCTATTACCATAATCTTTTCAGGAACCTTAGAAGAATGTCTCAATAGGTGGGGCTAGTGGACATGACCCACTCCCTTTGTAATTTGAGCACTGATTTTTGAAGAAGTTAAGTTACAGAAAATAGGTGATATAGCAGAATAGCTATATAGATGTAAGGCTTAGTCCACTCTTCACTTGTACCTAAACAACTCTTCTTTCAGATTCATCTGCTTTTGCAAAAGGACATACTATTGGTTTGTCTTACAATGATTGACTTAGTGTTCTTATTAAAAAGTGTATTGAAATGTATATAAATGCAAGACATCCTTACATACTGTAGGTCTCTCACACGCCTGAGGACCTGGTCTACTTTGTTTAGGCACACAAGACCAAATTCTTCCTAGATAACAAAGCAAGACCCATCCTCAGTCAACTCCATAAGGCCTGTCCCATCAGAGTCCAATTCTGAGTGGATCCCATAACTTTGTACATCAAATATCTTGTGAGAATATTGATAAGTAGGTTTAGATAAGAACAGTGTCCCCAAGATCTTGAACTTAAACACAAAACTAGAAAATAGATCACATTTATGCAGGATAAGACTAAAATAGAGTTAGATAGTTGCTCTGTGTTGTGGAAACTTAGCATTTTTTTATGTTTTGTATAATTAAACCATCAATTAAACTATAATATGGCTGACTTATTAGAATGTAGCATGTTATGTGAAAACAGCAAATGTATTTCTATTTTATTAAATGCGGTTTGGACTTTAGTATGTTTGACTCTTGCCGGTGAGAGGCTATGTTATCTTTTATGTTTATTTACAGCTGGGGAAATCCAAATGTTACAGAGATATCCCCCAAAAGAGAAGGGAGTTTTTATACTTCCTTCTGTAACTATAGTTATTATGATCATCTTTAAAATTGTTTTTAATGCCACAGATTTTCTCTCTCTGTTATTTTAGAAACTGTTAAAAAGAACAATTATTTAACAATTATAAACAACTATAAGGCTTATTTAAGAAGCATAAAAATACACCATCTTTCTCTGTGATGAGTTTTCTCTGAGACAGCCAGTCCCAGAGTTCCTGTTGTACATGGAAGTTAATGCAATTACTGGTTCCTGTGATCAGGGATATTGCTCCCAAGGATAATGAAAACCAGTGGTACTGGTAGAATTTAAAGATTCAAAATCTAAATTAAATGTTACACATGCAAACACTGAATTTCCATAAATACTTGTGGTTAGAAATATAAATCAAATAATCAAAATGTCAGATTAAATCTAATAAGATAAAGAAAACTAATTCTCCAGTTTTTCAGAAAAGACAAAGACTTGTTATAATTTGTTGTTGTAGGCTTCAAGAATATAACACTGTCCTGGAGATTAGTACATGGAGGACTATGTACATATAAATTTGCCTTAGACACAAGGATATCTAAATCTGGATGGAAGCAATATTTCCATTTCTGTTTGCCTCCTCACATCCATATATCAACTTTAATATTATTTTTTTAGTCCAACAATGCTGAATCCTGGCTCCCAGTCACAAGGAAATAGCTCAAATTACTGGTTAAGTCCCATCTCTCAAGTCAAGAGAAGATTTTCTTCCTGATCTGTTTAAATGCAGTTTAGAAGGGTAGAGTCTTATTTGGGGCAAGATATTTAATTATATACATTTCACTGGCCATTTCGTAGAAGACTGGAACCTAACAATTGTAATCCTAGTTTTCAAGAGAGATAAGCAAAATTCTCCAACTAATTATATACTAATAAGCCTCTTTAAAATCACAGATAAGCTATATTCCAAACATGTTTGGCGATTGGGTTGTTGATAACAGACTTCTTGGCAAGGAATAGGCTGGATTCCTTTTAGGCTATTCCTCTATTGATCATTGTTTTGCAGTGTTCCATCTGAATAATAAGTAAACTAGCATTGCTAAAATAAAACCTTAGATTGCATTTGTAGACTTCTGTTCAGCTTTGATTCTCTAGACTGAGAAACAATTATGGCTTAAACTCTAAGCATTATATATAGATATGAGTCTGTTGGATTTGGTAATGAGGCTTCATTTGGTAATGAGGCTTCACACAGATTCCTTCAAGGAATTCATTCATTCTTCAACAGGCCTTTCATCTGTCTCTTACAGTATTTCTGTTACACTAAGGATGTTAGTGTTGTGTTCTATCTCTTCACATTCAGTCACAATGATATTATGACACCAAGTTTTTCCAGCCAAAATTGCTGACAGTGAGCTGTCTCCTTTGCTCTATGCCAACAATCTAAGCTTACTTTCTACTGTATCCATTGGTCTGCATAGATTGTTCTCCCTAGTGGTGAAGGCAGCATCCAGACTGGGTTAACCTTCATCTCGAGGACTGGGTCTGATAACGTTGTTTAACCACACCCCTGCTAGGTAGACCAGCTTTAGACTCAATCCCTTAATGAGGGCGGCTGCGTCATCGCTTTCTCCGGTCTTTAAACAACGTTGGATGTAGATTGGAAAGAATTGGAGGTTCAATTAAGGCGTTTGTGAGTAATAGGGAGTGCCAGAAAGTGACCCCAGTATCAAAGCCCCTCGTGGACAGTGATTTTGGAGGGGTTTGAGCCTCAAAACCCTGTCAGGGTAGGTAGGCTGTCGCTTGGGCAAAAGCAACTCAAACGGCGTTAATCATCCTCCCGCAGTTTGTAACAGCAACCATCTATTGATAACTCTCCCTCTTATATATACATCACCAGGTATTTGGCTGGCCCAAACCAAACTCCTCAAATTAAAGCATCTCAGCTACTAAATATACTGCTCAAATTGTGATACTCTGCTGATGGTCATTTAATTCTCTCAGTACTTCATCTTTTGAAAATGAAACTTGCTTCTCCTTTTTTTTTAATGGAGCAGAGAGCTATGGGGCATTTCTCCAACATTTAATCTTGAATCATTTCAAAACAAAAAATTTAAATCCATTTTGGCACTCCCAAAAGGTATTTTCACAGCCTTTCTTTGAGCAGAGACAGGCATTCAGCCTATCACAACATTGATTACCCTTAGAACTTTCAAAATTGAATAAAACTCAAGTCCCTTTGACTACCCAGGCTGTGTCTGATTGAAAAAGGGACTTTTGTCCATACATGGATACTCATCAGATTTTCTCGCCCACAAGAACAATTTGATAGCCCTCCAATCCTTTAAGAGGATACCATATATTTCCATACAAGTTACTCTAAGTTCAAACAGTAAAGTTGACTCTTAGTATGCCATAATAGAAACCAGTGTGGAATGTGAGTCATATTTAAAATATATCTTTATCATCTCTTCAATCACCTTTAACGAAACTCCAGATGCAGCAAATGGCCTCTGGTGTATTTGAAATCAGCTACAAGAAAATGCCTCTATATTCAGTGACTGTGCCCAGTTCTGACTACTCCGAATATTTGGATCCTCTCCTTCAAAATGTTGGAAGAAATGTCCTCCTGGGTTCAGCTCCAAGTGGGGGAAAAGACACTGGAAACAGTCCTGAACAGAAAAGGTAATCACATGCTTCAAGATGTTGGGTGAAGAAGAAAAGAGAGAAAAGGGGCTTGCTGGGTTTTTTATATTCTGTTTGGCCGCACCTCTCTGTTTCGTATTCCTGTGTAAGAAATGTATTCTGATTGGTTGTCAGACTCCCATGGGGGCAACTCTGTAGGTTGTCTTGAGTCCAAGTTTGGTTGAGCATTGCTTCTTCCCAGGGGCCCTCTGATGAGATGGGTAAAGGGCTAATACTATCATGCCTTAATTTCATCACCCTGGATCTGAAGGGGAGGGATCTTTGTTATGTAGAATAGACTGGCCCAGGCTTTTTAATGGCCCATTAAGGAAAGGGGGGGCTATTAAGAGTGAATCTGTTTCCTACCTAAAAACATGTTTCCCCATTTCTGATCCAGGGAAATACAATATTTTGCCTTCTTAATATTTCCCAGGATATTTCCTTTTTCTAGGAGAGGGTGTGTGTGTGCTAACTTCCTACAAAAGAAAAGCATGTTGGCCAGATCGTTATAAGATAGCATTTTTACTGAAATTCCAGAAGAGAGTCATTTTCTAGAATTTTGCGACTTTTGCCTGCAAAGGAGCTCACGTTCTTCACTCCCTATGTAAATCTAGTTTTTTTTATTTTATTTGCCCCTTTTAAAACTATTGTTAATGGATAATTTTAAAATCCTTTTAATTTGAATTTTGCCCATCAATCATAGTTTTGCCTTTTTATTGTATAATTGACATATAACTAAGAGACAGGTGTTCTTACGCTCCATGGATGCAACAAATCAATAAAAAATTGGGGGAAAAGAAGTTGTGTGCATACTTGCACACATATACAGGCATATAAGCTAAATCTCTTGGAGTTAATGAAAAAGCATCATCTGATTCTAAGGATTTCAAAAGATAAATACTTGAGAGAATAAGATATTATTTTGAAAGTGAAAAATTTAAGCTTTAAACTGAATTGCTCCGTTTACAAGTAGTCCTTGATTTATGGTCACAATATGTAAATAGTACAGGATATTTGTTACATTATGATCTCTTTATCTATCAATATAGCTGAAATGAAGATCTGTATGTTGGAACATGTTGAAACATTTCATCAGGGTGTAAATACTTCTTCACATGCCTGAATTTTGATCTTTAGCTATAAATATATTCAAATTTTATGTATGTTAACTCCCTAGTTCTCTTTTGTAAAATGATGGTTAAGTTCTATGGGTTTTTTTCTATTCTTATGCCTTTCATTCTTGAGGCAACAGTTTGCTATTTTATCTCTCTCCCTTTGTCACCAGGGCTTATAAATCATTCCTTTCAAATGACTGAATGGCATATAATTCCTCAAATCCATAAACAAAATAGTAATAAAAATTAAAACTCAGGTCATATATTATAAAACCAAAATTGATACACCAAGAGTCATACATTTTAAAACCACAATTAAAAGTTCTTATTTATCCCAAGGATAGTCATAGAAGCCCTCACTTCCAAGGTTTGGTGAAATAGTCAAGTCTTCACAGAGTGCTGAAGATCAGGAGGGAGAGGGCATCTGAGTATCTGCTGTTCTAGAGAATAGGACCAACCATAGAAAAGACTGGGCCCAAAAGCCCACTCTGGTAGATCTTACTGGTGTGCACAGGTTACAGAAGAATCCAGTACAATTCTCAAAGATGTAATATATATAGATGCCTCACAACAAACATTTGTTCTCCTTGTGCCTCCCTGGGAAGTGTACTTGCATACTTAAGTTTTGTTATGGGTGAAATCTTCACAACTGCGATGAAGTATAAATCCTAAAGATTTGAGGTTTTGGGGAAGTTCATTTTCTTCATCTTATTGCTAGCAAACAAAAATACATTTGTGGTGTCACTGATGTAACATAGACTCCTAGTTGAAATTAAATGACTTGGATCCTTGGAGCCATTTTTTAGATAATAGTATGAACTTTTTTTAAGGATTTAGAATATTATTCATTTTGAAAAGGATAAAAAGCTTTTAAAAAGCCATAGACTATACTATATTTTTGTCCATCATAAAGTAATAGTCATTAGTTTTGAAAGAATACACAACTGACATCATCAGGCTGTTTAATGTCTCCAGATTCGTTTGCTTACCATAGGAGAAATATTTTTACTTTAGTATTTCTTCCACAGTAAATATAAGGAATCTGAACTATTTCTCCTCTAACACCACAGTTGCTGTTTAATCACATTGTACAGCTGAACTTACTCATTTGCTTGCTTGGATGTACATCAGCTGTTCTTTGTTGTTCCTATCTGCAGTCTTGGTATATGTAATATTAATTGCATGAGTGAATCCAATAATCTTTATGCTATTCTCATTTTGAACCAATCTACCTTTAATCCAAATACGCCTTTGGGAAGGCTGTTTTACTTTCCACCATATATCATTAACCAGTGCTGCTGCTTATGGCAACCCATTTCAGTGATCAAAAGACCACTGAATTAATCTTTAGGAGGCCAGGAAATAGCCTACCCCACTGCAGATGGATATTTTTGTGGTTACATCCAACCCTGTGGTTTTAAGAGTATTGCATGCATGCATATTATATCCACTTTCCATATAAAAAGTTCAAAACAATTTAAAAGTTTACAGTTTAATTTATCTCTCTCTCCTTCCCCTCCTCCTCCCTTTCTCTGTATTAATGCATGTCAGTAAAAACAAAACTTCAATAACAAGTTTCTAAAATCCTCTCAAATAGACATAACAAGATTCTAGTCAGTTAAATTAAATCTGCATGTTACATTTTTATCTCAAAATTCCTTACAACTCTGAAGTCAGGGAAGAGTTACTTTACTGAGTTACTAATGGACAACTTAACCAATACATAGAATTGTTTGTATAAATCTTATTAATAAAATTGTAATCTCTTAAAAACACATTCTGGAATGAATCACATAATTCTCACATATATACAGCAGATATGATAACATTTAATTTATTTGTTTATTTACTTATCTATTATTTATATTTCATATTTCTAGACTGTCCATCTTCCTCAATTTTATTTTCTAACATAAATGCCCATATTATTTCAAATAGGAAGCTGATATGAAGGAATGCCATTTTTACAGTTTTGTTCCCCATCTGCTTGTTTTCCACATCAGAATCTTGCCTCAGTTAAAACTAAATGGAGACCCTGCTGTAGATATTTTCCATCTAGGCTAGTGTTTCTCAACCTTGGCCACTTGAAGATGTATGGTCTTCAATTCCCAGAATTCCCCAGCCAGCGAATGCTGGCTGGGGAATTCTGGGAGTTGAAGTCCCGACATCTTCAAGTGGCCAAGGCTGAGAAACACTGATCTAGGCCCAATGGGAGAAATTCAAGAATTTTTTAGAAGCCTGCTTCAATAAATGTATGTGAAAGTTACAATTGTTGGTATTTTCTCTGATCTGAATGCTGCAGTTGGGCAATGTCTGTAAATCAACAAAGAGTACTGTTTGAGCTGAGATTACAGAAGGTATTTTTGATAAGAAAACTTATGGAAAGAGTGCAGTTAGAGTACAATATTTTTTAAATCTCTTAGCATTTGATATAATCTACCGAGCATCTTTCCAAAGCAGTTCTGGTAACATGATGTCGGAGTAATTACTATTTGCCCTGTCATTTTTAGAAAGTTGTGGTGAAAGAGTTTAACAACTTGATATTTTTGCTATAGAAATGTTTAATGTCTATAAGAAAGTACTGAAGGAGGTCACCTAGGGACTTGATATGAAGGAACAACAATATGTAGATGACACCCAACTTGATTTTTCCTTGTCATCAATAGCAGTGAGATTGAAAAAGTGTTTGGATTCAGTAGCAGATTGGATGAGGCAGGATACAGTTTTAATTTCTATGGACTGGAAGATTATATTTAATCAATTTTAATGGAGTTGAGCTTCTTCTTTTGAAACCTGGATGAACTTTGTGGCATGAAGTGTCTTTCACCAGATTCCATTGATGTTAGCCATGCTGTAATAACATCCCATCTGGACGACTGCCATACATTTTATAAAGAGTTGCCTCTAAAAACAGTTGGGAACTATACATAGTGTTGAATGCAATAGCTAGAATTCTGATTAGCACTATTTGCCTGGATCATGTCTCATCGGTCTTAAAATAACTTCACAGACTGTTGCTTATTTCTTTCCAGGCCCAATTCACATAGTGTTGCTTATTGTCAAAGCCCCATGAAGAGTTAGGGATTAAGTACTTGGAGGAGAGTTTCTTCTGTTAGCAACCTGTCTGGTGCAATGGTAACTCAACAATATATTATCTACCATCTTCATCTGATTAAGAAAATGTTTTTCTCATAGTGGTGTCCCAGTTACAGAATGCCCTTCCCTAAAAGACATATCCAACACCACTTTTGCTTCTCTTTAGACTAGTTTTCATTATTTATTCAGGCACCTCCAAACATACTTATGGTCGTAAGTATTTTGAATTCTCCATTTTTAATGCATTTTGGTGTCCTAGTTGTCCTGATGTAATCGTTACTGATTTTTACTTGATTTAATTCTCAATATGAAATCATTAATAACAGCAATAAAAATATAAATGTTGCCATAATAAATAGCATGCATGATGTACAGTTTTTGCTATTGGTTAGTATAATCAGAATGGTTATTGTCTGCCTAAAACCCAGCTGAAAGCAATGCTGGGCATCCTTCTTTGGGGAGTGACATTGCCTGCGGCAGCTGATATAAACCCCTCTTGTTCTCTTTCTATGAGCCTGTGGAATTTCACCCAGTTGTACAAATAACATGGAGTGTTTAAATCGCGTGTTGTCTTCTATTCCCAAGAGTCTGAAATAATGCATTTCAGATTTTCTTTTGCCCTCTGACTTTAACTATGTGCCTGCAAAGAAATCCAATCAATCATAAGGACCAATGTGACATTCTCCCCCGATAACAGAGGGCACTTTCTGGTCGAGTCATAGCACCAGGTGGTGGACCCATGGCAGCCCTGAGGGTTCCAGTTACATCCAGTTAATGGCCAGTCCACCCATGACAAATTTGCACACAAAGGCGACTCAAAACCCTGCCCCAGTTCAAACTCTGTTGAAGTTAATGGGGCTTGTGCTTTGATGGTGGGGCTGTCCAGCAGGGAACGCTTAATCCCGGCTTCAGCTCTGTTTTATAGACTACACAGAAGATGGCGCAGAGAGATAAGGTGGCATTTTGGGGGCAGGCAGAGGGGGAATGAAAGCGAGGAAGCTGTTTTGGAAAACACAGGTGCTGTGTGTAAACAGAGACAGACTCCTGTCTAGACAGTATGCTGCAGGCCTACGAAAGGGAACTGCCTAGAGTACATCCACGTCCCTTGAATGATGGCTATTCATGAATTTTAGCATTTCAGCATTTATATAGGAGCTGAACTTAAAAGAGACCAAACTGGCTAGACCAGTAGGGTGACTGACCTGACCTCTTCCAAACACTTTATCAAAAGGGTGTATATTCAGGGAGGATGAAGTCACTGGTATTTTTATCCAAACATTGTCTGCGATAAAAGTGTTTTTTTTAAAATAATAATAATCTCATGTTTCTTTAGCTTTGGGCCAAAAGAGGTTCCTGGGAGAAAAACAGCTGAATTATTGAGGCTGAGTGACAATGTTGATTTGTTGGGAGTTTAAAGAAGAGAATACTTTTTTCTTCTTATTTTGTTTTAATATCTTGCTCTATTTTTAGCTTTTGACTAAAAGAGGATTTTATGCTGAGTTATTAGGAAAGAGTGACAATACGATTTGCTGTATATTTCTGCTTCTCAGGCTATGTAGGGATGACTTCACTGTCACACTCCTCCCAAGATGACATGGACAAATGTGGTATTTCTAAACCTGCCTTCCCCAAACTGAATAGAGATTGCCAGTCTCATCATGACTGGTCAATAATAGACATGCCAGTCCAGGATGACCAAAATCACAGTTCAACATATTTGGAGAGTGCTAATGTAAAGGAAGGCAGCTGGGAAGCAGCCAAAGTAGTTTCCTCTTAGAATTACTATTATTTAGCCATGTTTGGTAGAATGGGCATAATCCTGCCCTTATAATGAGTGAAAAGAGCCAAGTATTATATGTTGCCCATGTACAGAAGAAGCCAGACAAGAAGACTCTTTCTCCTTGCTCTTCCTCACATTTACCATGAGAGTAAGCTACTTTTTTTGTTTTTTTATCAAATGAAACAGGTTAAAATTAAATAACTGTGTGTTTTCATAACCATTCAGTGGTCTGTAATATAATTGCCTAGCTCAAGAATTTAATTCCCACTAGCTGGAAACTAAGTGTCTAAGATTCTGCTTCATGTGAATCACATAGGAGGGAACATGGCATCTTTTGAGTGGTGGCACCACAGCTGTGGGATAGTCCTGCAAAGATCCTCTGTTGACATTATTTCTCTAGCTGTTCAACCATGGTGTGAAGACAACTTTTACCCCCAGGAAGTTTCATTTTACTCTATGTCTCTTTCTATTTTTGACCCTGGTTTTTCTGTGGCCTTTAGATTTGTTATCTTAAATCCAATATGGGATTGTATTATTCTTCATTGCTGGATCACTTTAAAGTTTTTGATGAAAAGCAGGATTAGAATATTTTAAATACATAAGGCAATAATAGGAAGAAAGTAGGAGACATCATCCCCTTATCTTCTTCTCCATCACAAAAATAGTGTGCATCTCCTAACAAATCAAGTCAAGGCGAATGAGGCAAATGCTAATCAACAGATCTAATTTGGGGACCTGGCAATTTATTTTAAGTAAAAATAAGGACAACAAAAACAACAACAGCCAGATCTGATTTGTTTGACTTCAGGCAGGCAATAACCACAGAACCTGAGCAGTCTAATTTCAAAAGGTCTTCAAAAGCAGCTAGTTTGAACCTCTTTTTGATCTTGAGCCCAGAGAAAGAAGGGAAGGGATCGAGTCTTTCTATTCTGCATTCAAAACATTTGCAGTTCCATGAACTTTGACAGAGAAATGTGTTCCTGACCCTAAACAAGTGCACCCTGCAAGAGCCAATTCGATTGCATGTTCATGCTGATGTCATGGAACTTTTACCAGAGAACTTCCTCTTTTGTGTGCCATACTTAACAAAGTCCTGGTTTCACCCTTCTTCCTCCCAGGTTCTCCAAGTCAGAGTTGGATTCTTCAAAGGCCTTTTAATCTGTAAGAACACAAACAAGAGGAACAAGCTCTTCTCTCTCTGCAGTAAAACCATGAGTCAAACTTTTTCTGTTATTTCTGAGGTCTGCAGTGCCATATTGTCTAAAATTTACTATGCTGAAACATCCAGATATTACATAGGGAGGGAATATTATAAATGTGAAGGTACCTGCAGTTTCACATGTAAAGAGCTCTCTAGTTTAATCAGCCTCAATGGTTATCATCTAATTCTGCAAGACAGAAATAGCTGCTCTATGGCACTCTTCATTAAATTTATATCCTGGTTTTCATAAGGAACCCTCAGAAAATAATTTGCAAGAAATTAAGAAAAAATACTCTTAAACACAAAGGCCATTTCAAAATCAGACTAATCCTTATGATAGATGATGCTAAATAGGACTAGATTATGAATTCATCATCATCATCATCATCATCATTATTATTTTATTGACTAAACATTAAAAACATTGGACATAGAGCGACCTTTCTGGCTCTCCGCGGCAGTGGATCCAGGAAGGCCCCTTGGTTTACCGAGGAACTCCAGGAGATGAAGCACCAAAAGAGACGCCTAGAGCGACGTTGGAGGGCCAGTAAATCCGAATCTGACCAAACACAATTAAGACCCTTTATTGGGACTTATCTAGTGGCGATTCGGGCGGCAAAATGTACGCATTTCTCCGCTCTCATTGTGTCCTCAGAATCCTGCCCGGCCGCTCTGTTTAGGATAACCCGCTCCCTCCTGAAAGGGAGGGATGCGGGTGAACCCTTGCAGGGAAGAGCTGAGGAATTTGGTCAGTTTCTGTCGGACAAAATCGCTCAGATTCGGACGGACCTGGACTCCACTTGGACAGTACCTGCAGAGATGCCGAGAGTGGGCCTTGAACGGATTTCTTGGAGCGAGTTCCAGCTTGCTACTCCTGAGGAAGTGGACAAGGCCATGGGAGCTGTGAGTGCCTCCACCTGTTTACTGGATCCGTGTCCCTCCTGGCTGGTCTCGACCAGCAGGGAGGTTACACGAGGCTGGCTTCAGAGGATTGCTAATACCTCTTTACAGGAGAGATCTTTCCCGCTGCCTTTAAAGAATGTGGTGGTAAGACCCCTCCTTAAGAAGACTTCTCTGGATCCAACTATTCTTAAAAATTACCATCCAGTCTCCAACCTCCCTTTTGTAGGGAAGGTTGTTGAGAAGGTGGTGGCCTTTCAGCTCCGACGGTCCTTGGATGAAGCAGATTATCTAGATCCTTTTTAGTCGGGTTTCAGGCCTGGTTACTCCACCGAAACTGCTTTGGTCGCACTGACCGATGATCTCTGGCGGGCCAGGAATAGAGGACATTCCTCTATCCTGGTGCTTCTTGACTTCTCAGTGGCCTTCAATACCATCGACCATGGTATCCTTCCGTGACGACTGCGAGAGGTGGGAGTGGGAGGTACCGTGTTACGGTGGTTCTCCTCTTACCTCTCGGATAGGTTGCAGTCGGTATTGGTTGGAGGACAGAGGTCGACCCCTAGGCCCCTAAAATATAGGGTGCCTCAGGGCTCGGTCCTGTCCCCCCTCCTATTTAACATCTACATGAAGCCGCTGGGGGAGATCATTCGGCGGCACGGGATCAAATATCAATATGCAGACGATACCCAGCTGTATCTGTCCGCTCCATGCCAACTCAGTGAAGCGGTAGAAGTGATGTGCCAGTGTCTGGAGGCTGTCAGGGTCTGGATGGGAGTAAACAAGCTGGCACTCAATCCAGAGAAGACCGAGTGGCTATTGATGTTGCCTCCCAAGAACGGACCAGATATTCCATCCCTTAGCCTGGGGGGGGGTGAAACCCTTCACCCCTCAGAGGGGGTCCGGAACTTGGGTGTCCTCTTGGATTCTCAGCTGACATTAGAATACCACCTGTCAGCTGTGACCAGGGGGGCTTTTGCCCAGGTTTGCCTGGTGCACCAGTTGCGGCCCTACCTGGACCGAGAGGCACTTCAAATGGTCACTCATGCTCTCATCACCTCTAGGCTTGATTACTCTAATGAGCTTTACTTGGGGCTGCCCCTGAAGAGTGTTCGGAGACTACAATTGGTCCAGAATGCAGCCGCACGAGCGATATCGGGTGTACCTAGGTACACCCATGTTACACCTATCTTCCGCGAGCTGCACTGGCTTCCCATCGGTCTCCGAACGCAATTCAAGGTGCTGGTCGTTACCTTTAGAGCCCTACATGGCTTGGGACCTGGATATCTGCGGGACCGCCTCCTGCCACATAGCTCCCAACGACCTATAAGATCTCACAGGCTGGGCCTCCTTTGGGTACCATCGACCGGGCAATGCCGGTTGGCAACTACTCGGGGGAGGTCTTTCTCTGTAGCTGCCCCAGCCCTGTGGAATGATTACCCGCAGAGATCCGGACCCTTCCCACTCTCTCGGCCTTCCGTAAAGCCACTAAAACCTGGCTGTTCCGGCAGACCTGTGGCTGTTGACCCCAAATGCGCTCCAGCCCCACTTAGAACGGAGTGCATGGTGTGTTTTAAATCTATATTTTTAAATCTATTTTTTCTTTTCTTCCTTTCTTTTGATTTACATTGTATTGTTAGCCGCCCAGAGTCCTACGGGATTGGGCGGCATACAAATGTTATTAAACCTTAAACCTTTGTCATTTCCATACATATTTTAGCATAACAACAAATACCCATCCCATCCACCCATCAGTCCATCACATGGTCCAATCCCAATTCATCCGAACTCAGGACATCACCAACCACTCCTTCTCCAGATGCATGAATACCCTGACCTTGACGGAAAAGAATAATGCTATTTTATCTAACCACACCCCCTCTACTACATCCCCCACTCCTGTTTTCCCAGGCACAAGAATGTGGCAATGCGGAAGCGTCCGGTTGTCAGCGTTCTAAGTATCATGCAGAATTAAATCAGAGTCCAAGGCAAAATGATCCTTAAAGTTCCAATTTAATAAATCAGACATCTTAGCACATCTGTGGAAATCCCAATTCTGAAAAATTCCTGGGATTCCACCCAGTTGAAAGTTCATGCTCTTATCCCCACACCCATAAATCCATCACATGGTCCAATCTTCTTTGGCCACGCTGGCATCTCCACCCAGCTGGTTCCGGTCAGGTGCAGAGGTGCGGAGACAAAAGATGACCTTGGGCTTCTCAAAAAGAATGACAACAACACATTCCACAATTCTATTACTTTCTATTCCCCCCTCCCAACTACTACACTAATGAAACAGCATAGTGAAATAATAGAAAGTGTGGCAGGCCAAAGATCCTAAAAGGAACATAACTACAGGCCTGACAGGCGGCCTCTCCTCAGAAGAAAAATATTTCCTGAAAAGAGAACAACATCAAAGTTAGCAATAAAAAAAATTAACCACCTCTTCCCCCCCAGGGGGACCCTTTGGCTTGTCGGGAAACTTCTCATGGAATTGTTTTATTAAACTATCAGCATTTAGGTCGCAACTTATCACCCAAGTGGCTTCGGACAAAGGGTACCCCTTCCAATGCACTAAATACTGTAAGCGACCCCTATATAGCCTCAAGTCTAAGATTTTTTTCACCTCGTAATGTGTTTCCCCTTCTACCACTACAGGAGAAGGGGGAGCTTAGGTGGATGGTCTTGTGCTGGACTCAATTACTGGTTTCAACAAGCTACAATGAAATACTGGGTAAATTTTCCTTAGAATTCTGGGTAGACTGAGTCGAACTGTAACTGGGTTAATTATCTTTTCTATTGGAAATGGACCTGGAAATTTTGGGCCCAATTTCTTACTAGGCATTTTTAATCTTATATATTTGGAAGATACAAAAACTTTGTCCCCCACACGAAAGGGGGTTGGAGCAAGCGGTGTTTATCAGCTTGCTTCTTGTAGGCTTCTGCTGCATCTGCTAGAGCCTTCTTAGTATTTTCCCATCCTTTCTTTAGTGTGTCCATCCATTCATTCAGAGACATGGAGGAGGGAGGTTCTTTAGGAAGCTCAGGCATTGGAACAAATTCCATGCCACTGGTAATATGGAAAGGAGTTAATCCAGTGCTGCTGTGGATCGCATTGTTGTACGCCATTTCAGCAAAAGGTAGCAAGTCCGACCAGTTGTCTTGCTCATAGCCCACATAATACCGGATGTATTGTTCCACCATTGCATTGACGCTCTCTTCTGCGCTCTTTGTGCTGGGATGAAAAGCTGAGCTGAGTCCTTGTGTAGACCCAATGGATCTGAGAAATTCTCTCCAGAACTTGGCAGTGAACTGAACTCCACAGTCTGAAATGATCCTCTTGGGCACCTCGTACAGGCGATAAATGTGTTTCACAAACATTTTCGCTAATTTCTTTGCGGACAGCAGCCCTGAGCAAGCAATGAAATGCATCTGCTTGGAGAACAAATCAATAACTGTCCAGATTACTCTATTTCCACTGCTGTCTGGGAGTTCGACAATGAAGTCCATTGCGATCTCTTCCCATAGTCGGCTAAGGCTGGCCACTTGTTGTAGTAGTCCAGGGGGCTTCCCCGGTCGTGTTTCATTGTTGCGCAAGTAGCACAACTTTTTACATAATCTTCCAACTCTGATTTCATCCTTGGCCACCAAAATTGGCGCCTGGCAAGATGGAGCATTTTTAGGAATCCAAAGTGGCCACCTAATTTTGCATCATGGCTTCGCTGTAGGGCTTCCAGCCTCAACCCCGCAGGGACCTACAGTTTGGACCCCTTCCAGGCTAAACCACCGCTCATTGTTAGGATGTCCTTGTTATTTTTGAACCACGGGTCTGCCGGGAGTGCTGCTTTGAACTCTGTCATCAGGTTATCTTGGCGTCGAGTGGTGACCTGGGCCACCTGTTGGTGGGAGGAAGAAATGATGGGTTGAACAACTTTTTCCTTCTTACTGTCGTACTGCGGTTTTCTCGACAAAGCATCCGCAACAAGTTCTTCCCTGCAGGAATGTGTTTAATGTCGAATTTGAACCTTTGGAAGTATTGTGCCCAGCGAACTTGTTTGGGAGATAATCTTCAATGGGTGTGGATAGCTTCGAGGTTTTTATGAGCAGTCCATACCTCGAACGGCATATCCCCCCCTCCAAGAGATATCTCCACGTAAGCAGGATCCACCTGATCACAAACACCTCTTTCTCCCAATGGCCCTCCTCCTTTCAGTAGTGGTGAGTTTCTTAGAGATGTAAGCGCATGGCAAGAGGTGGCCCTCTCTATTCTTTTGTAGTAGCATTGCAGCTATTGCTGCATCACTGGCATCCGTCTGGATTATGAATGGTTGCTTGGGGTCGGGGTGTTGCAGTATGGGCTCTTGGGCAAAGAGCCGTTTTCTCAAAGGCTTTTTGACAGTCCATTGTCCATTTCAGGGGTTGGTTTGCTTTTGGTTTCTTGGGGGAAGGCCCCGTTTTTAATAGCTCAGTCAATGGAAGGGCAATTTCCGCAAAAGTCGGAATGAACTGCCAGTAGAAATTTGCACATCCAAGGAAGCTTTGTAGTTATCTGAGAGTACTTGGAGGTTTCCAATCTAATACAGCTTTCACTTTTCCTGGATCCATTTCTATCCCCTCATTGTAGATGCGATAACCCAAGTAATCTAGTGAGGTCTTGTGAAACTCACACTTCAACAACTTTGCATATAGCTTGGCGGCCAAAAGTTTTTTCAGGACTTGCCATACCAGCTTCACATGTTCTTCTATGGTTTCAGAGAAGATCAAGATGTCATCTAAATAAACAAGCACTCCACGGTACAGGTGGTCATGTAGCATCTCATTTATGTACTGCATGAAGACTGCAGGTGCTCCTTTTAGCCGAAATGGCATGACTTTGTACTGAAAACTGCCAAGGGGAGTGTTAAAAGCGGTCTTCCATTCATCTCCCTCTTTGATCCGTATGCAGTAATACGTCTCTCAAGTCCAGCTTGGTAAAGATCTTGCCTTTTGCCAAGTGGTTTAGAATATCTTTCATGAGGGGAAGGGGATAAGTGTTCTTTTTGCATACCACATTCAAGACTCTCAGATCAACACAGAGACGAACCCCACCATCTTTCTTTTCTCTGAAGAGCTCTGAGTGTCAGCGTTCCAAATACCATGCAGAATTAAATCAGAGTCGAAGGCAAAACTATGCTTAAAATTCCAATTTAATAAGACAGGCATGTTGGCATCATACTGTGGGATTCCAACTCTGGAAGTTACATCAGAATCCCACCCAGTTAAAAGTTCATGATCTTGTCCCCACACCCACAATCCATCACATGGTCCAATCTTCTTCCACGCTGGCGTCTACTCCCAACTGCTTCCGGTCAGGTGTGAAAGTGCAGAGACAAAGGATGACCTTGAATTCTAGTAAAGAATGAAAAACAATACATTCCACAATCCTATTCCTTCTATTCCCCCCTCCCATCGACTATACTTAAAGAAACAGCATAATGAAATAAGAGAAAGTGTGGCAGGCCAAAATTCTAAAAGGAATATAAATGCAGGCCTGACACTGGGGCTGCTACTTTCGACTTCGCTGGTTCAATAAAGCCCCGTTTCAAATTGATGTCTATGTAATTCCTCAATTCAACCATCTCTTTGGGCGTCATGGAGTACATTTTCAGCTTCAGTAATTTAGCCCCCGGTTTGAAGTCTATTGCATAATCTGTGGCCCGGTGGGGGGGAAGATAGTAGCAATCTTCCTCACTGAACAACCCCGCTAAATCCCAGTAGTCTTTTGGTACTTGTTGGATCCCTGGGGGTTTGATGTCTGCTGCAGGTGCCGCAGGTTCTGGACAGTCTGAGCTGTTGGGTCCCATTGTTCCTGGGTGGCCTTTTGGCTCCACCGGTGGTAGTGGCCCAAAGCCAATAATCAATTTTCTAATGCCGTCCTCCCACTTTATTGTAGGCACCCACTTGTCCAGCCATGCAAGTCCCAATATAATTGGTTCCTGCATTCTTGGAGCTACAATGAATCTGAGAAATTCATAATGGCAGCCTATCATCAACTTTACCAACTTGGTAATTTTAGTGGCTGGGGCCCCTCCAATCAGTGTTCCATCCACTTGCTCGAACCGAATGGGATGGTTTAGGGGTCTTTTACGTATACCTAGTTGCTCCACAATCGACATGCTGATTAAGCATCAAGTACAGCCGGTGTCCACAATTGCCCCAACTTCCCCTTCCACTCCAATTTCTGGCACTTGGAGGTTGCATTTTATTATAAAGGGGTGGATGGGTGGACTAATCATTGGGTCGTCTTCGGCATTCCCCTCCTCCGAGGCCTCCCCCTTGGTAGGACTCTTTGTCACCTTAGGTTGGGGGTCCCCTTCCGGAGGTTGTTGGCCCAGATGACTCTTCTGTGGTAGCTTCTGGGGCCGTCTCTTTACCGCTCTGGCGGTTGGTACACACGTTTGTGATATTGGGGCTGGAGCCAAGCACTCTGACGCTCTGTGGCCAAATTGACAGCAACGCTGGCATTTTATTGGCTTCCCCGAGGGACAGAATCTAGTTGCATCTCTAACGTTAGGAACTGCCTCATCACATTGTTCTGCTACCCATCCTGCAGTAATCCCCTCAATCATCTCTTCTTCCATGGCTCACATTTGGCTGAAGAAGTTGGTCTGGGAGTTCCCTCCAGCCACCCCCCTCCGCTGTGCGTGCATCTTCCCAGATGCTATAAAGATGAAAAATTCCTCCCACGCAAATTGTTTTGCACTTCGGAAGAACTTCAGAGAAGCAATTCATCATTAGCTTCTTTTCTCTTAATTGTTCACTGATATTTTATGCCCACCAGCCTCTTTCCGGGGTACTGGTGATTTATTTTAAAAAAGAGAATCGGGATAATGTCAGCGTTCAGAGTATCATGCAGAATTAAATCAGAGTCCAAGGCAAAATGATCCTTAAAGTTCCAATTCAATAAGTCAGACATCTTAGCACATCTGTGGAAATCCCAATTCTGAAAACTTCCTGGGATTCCACCCAGTTGAAAGTTCATGATCTTATCCCCACACCCATAAATCCATCACATGATGCAATCTTCTTCGGCCATAAATCCATCACATGGTCCAATCTTCTTTGGCCATGCTGTCATCTCCACCCAGCTGGTTTTGGTCAGGTGCAGAGGTGCGGAGACAAAAGATGAC
The DNA here is from genome assembly GCF_051295495.1 of Thamnophis sirtalis. Taxonomy (NCBI): domain Eukaryota; kingdom Metazoa; phylum Chordata; class Lepidosauria; order Squamata; family Natricidae; genus Thamnophis; species Thamnophis sirtalis. Next base: position 37,596,572 of record NW_028261386.1, on the reverse strand, counting down.
CTTGGGCTTCTAGAAAAGAATGACAACAACACATTCCACAATTCTACTCCTTTCTATTCCCCCCTTCCAACTACTACACTAATGAAACAGCATAGTGAAATAATAGAAAGTCTGGCAGGCCAAAGATCCTAAAAGTAACATAACTACAGGCCTGATAATAGCTTCCAAAACTGACAGGCTTCCTCTGTTGAAGAAAACATACATCCTGGAAAATGAAATAGACAAAATACAAATGAAGGGTTAATATAATGCCCATCAAAACACTTAACCCCCTCTCCCCCCCCCCCCCAGGAAGACCCTTTGGCTTGTCAGGATATTTATCATGGAATTGTTTCACTAATCTATCAGCCTTTTTACCCAGGTAGCTTCTGACAAAGGGTATCCTTTCCAGAGTATTAAATACTGTAACCAGCAGAATGTTGGAGATGCTCTTTGGCTTCAGTAGAGAGTTGCATTGCCCCAAAAGAAAGAAGATTGGTGGAATCTAGTCCACTAATCCCAAATATGCAATTTTCATGGTCCAGAAGAAGAGCAGCAAAGTTGGATGAACAACTGGAGATATGCAGGGGACAAGAAGAAAAAAGAAAAAGTGTGATATTGTTCCGTGTAGAATTGGGTTAATTATGTGCATAATAAATATTCTCTTTAATATTTTATTTTACCTTTGATGATTCTTGGATAGGAGAGGGGCTCTTTTCTTATTTTTCAAGTTCACTGAATAAAATTGGCCCTGGCCAATTAAAGTAAGTCTAAAATGGTCCTTTTTCATGTTTGTTTGATTGCCCATCATAACTTAAGCAAAGGGGTCTTCGCTTTGTTCTGTGCTTAATTGTTTTGTCTCTATAAACTTTGCAACATGAGAAATGTTCTTTTTCCCCCCAGTTGAGCCCCTTATCCACATATTTCCAGTCTACATTATCTTCTTTTCCTTCCAGCTCTTCTCTTTTGCTTGTTTGTGCCAAATGGTCCTAATTTCTTTGTAACCTAAAACCAAGAACTGTTATCATACAGAGTTTATTTTATTCTAAGGATAGAATCTCGTGCATCTCATGCAAGCATTCTGCAAAATATAGATAGTTCTTTTTTTAGTCATGTGGAATAATTGCTCAGCTATATCACTCTATGATCATTTCAGCCCCCTCATTATGCCATTTAAACTGTACTTCCGTTTAATTGAATTGCTAGTTATAACAGCTACTTAATTTGGCCACAATATTTTAATACTTATATTAGAAATCTCAACAGAACATTTCCCCAAATCCTAAATTGATATTATCAGCTGTCTGCTACCATCTGTGATCTCAGGAGGCAGAAAGGGCAGGAGTAGTAAGAGACCAGAACTCAAAATAATCTAAACTTGTATGTCTTTTTGGTACTTACTATGAATTATACCATGAAACTGTAGATCTAGCTCTTATTGCTGCACACAAGAGAGAGAATCGAGGCTTAACCTGCTAAGGTGGAAATGAGGAACATAGATGACTGAAATAGAAAAATGACTTGCGTGAGAGGCATAAGAAAAACAGAGGCAAAGATCAAAATGATGAACTGGTTTCCTTTCCTGCCCTGGTTTCTGTCCTTTTGTGTTAATTATTTTAACATTAAGCAATCCCTCGGGTCTGTTGCATTTTGCTACAGAATTCAGACCCTTCATAATCTCTTGTACTTGCAGCTTCCAAACTCTTCTCTTCAACTCTTTCCAAATTCAAACTTACGTGAACTATATTTTGTACAAAACTATTTTGACCCAAGAGTAAATGTCTTAAGAAAGCAAAGGATCCAAACTGGAAACACAGTAATAGTTTTCTATCAAATCAACATTATTTGTTGTTTGCCCTGTTTCTATAAGCAATGAACTTTTACATAGACTGTTTTTTTTCTATTTGGGGGAGAAATAGCAAGAACTGAGTTCTAGACTGGTATCTGTGATACCTTCTCCTAGAACAGAACAGTCATGTAAGCATGTTTTAAGCATGAAATGTTATTATTTTACTGATTTCTACTTCTTAGGGTATTCCAAAAACAGGTTTAAAATTTTAAAAATGGTTTAAAACAAAACAGTTGAACAAATAACATGTAATGCATATATGTTACTATATAAAGCCATATTTGTTTGCTGAATGTCTGTGCCTTTTCTTAAGAAGCTCAATGTGACATACAAAACAGATTGGAATAATCACTGTCTTTCCTAAACCACTCATCATGTCCCAAAGGGGCTTTTCAAAAGGCAACTGGACTTTCTTGATCTTTTTTTCTTTGAAAATGTTTTGCTTCTCATCCAAGAAGCTTCTTCAGCAAAATGTTTTCAAAGGAGGGTGGGGGGAGACAGGAAAATCTAGTTGCCTTTTGAAAAGCCCCTTTGGGACAACCATGACCTGGATGATTGAGACTCTTCATAGAGACTCCTTTCATGGTATCAGTCCTTCTATTAATGCATCCTTTGGCTTTGTATTTTGCTGTTGTTAGATTGAAAATATTTCCCATGCTTTTAAATAAATAACTAGTGTATTTTCAGAATAAAAATACAATCTGCATAGCGCAGGTCTAAGTGCACTGGTAATCAAGAAAGAATTAGGAGGATACAGTTTCATATTTGATCAGACTGAAAATTGGTGGTTTTGCAGAGTTTTTATACTGGGGAAAAATCAGCAAATGTTAAGCAGATGACAGAGATTTAAAACATTTTTAGGTAACTTTTATTTACATCGCATTCTTCCTCCAAGCCTCTGAAGGTGTCATGAGTTTTCCTAATCAACTGCCCCCCTTTTTGCCCATGCTAACCCTAAGAGGTGGCGTGGTTGAAGGAAAAGAGACCCAAGATCCCATAAAATGACCTTGAATACAAACTCTAGAGCAGAGGTGGGTTGTTCCAGGGTTTACTACTGGTTTGCTTTGCACATGCGCAGAACAATTTACAGTGAACTGCGCACGGACACTACTAGCAATAGCAATAGCAGTTAGACTTATATACCGCTTCATAGGGCTTTCAGCCCACTCTAAGCAATTTACAGAGTCAGCATATTGCCCCCAATAACAATCTGGGTCCTCATTGTACCCACCTTGGAAGGATGGAAGGCTGAGTCAAACCTGAGCCGGTGAGATTTGAACAGCTGAACTGCAGAACTGCAGTCAGATGAAGTAGCCTGCAGTGCTGAATTTAACCACTGCGCCACCTCGGCTCTCAACATGCCGGCAGCAGCAACCGCTGAACTGGTTCAGGGGGTGGCCAGCCTGGGTCGCTGCCGGTTCTGCGACCCAGACCAAAATACCATTACTGGTTCAGCCAAACCAGAGCAGCCCACTTCTGTTCTAGAGTGATAAGGGTCTTCTTGAAGTTTTTTTCTCTGCATTTTTCTCTCAGCCTTGCCTTGATATTGGAGTTAACCCTGGATAAAAACACCCAAGGAACACACTGGAGGGAGGTAAACAGTGAAAGGAAGGCTTAAAGTGTTCACCCACAGGTTTCTGTTGATTTCAAAACCACCTCTAGTTTATGTTTAATCAGGATGAGGCTGAACTTAAACAGCTTCTACTATCTTTTCTAGTCTCACTGTGAGCCCCAGATAGGGGATGAGCAGGAACGTTTCTTAAATTTTTGAACACAACACTTAACAAAACAATTAAGAGACATGCAGCTCCAGTTGAAAATCCTATCTTTCAGTCAAGGACGGTACCATATAATTTGATGGGCTGTGTATCTTGGTCTTAAGTCACCCAATCATAGATACAGTCACAGTTATTAAATTGTAAAGCAGGAATGCAGAAATATCTTGTCCATTAAGTCTATTAAGTCCCTTAATTAGCCTTTGCCAAGTTCCTTTCTCTGCCCCCTCCGCTGGTTCTGTGGAAGTTAATGCTGCCAAGCCTTACAATATCATAGGAATTTCTTGGATAACACATGAATGTCTTCAAACTGATTATTTTATACTGCGTGTAAATCAGGATTCTTCACATATAAGCTACTTTGTGGGTTGATTCAGTGTTTGAATTTAAAACAAAAGTCACAAATGCCTGCTAAGCCTTATGTTGCCTTTGTAAAAATCATTAGTAGGCTGGTACAAAAACAGGCCGCCATCCTCCCATGGTACCATCTAATTTATATTTTATATTGGGTGAGCATCACACACATTTTTATTTGGATAAATGTTTTGGGGAAGAGTTTCCTATGATCTTAAAGAAAAATATTAGATTTGGAGCTATTTTTACTTATTGGTTTATTTTCACTCTTCTCCAGAGATTTTCCAGAAACCAGTGAAACTATTGAGGGGGAAATCAAACACAATGGGGTCTGAGGCACTCGAAGGTAGACACAATGGGGCAGACGAAAATGTGACAGAGGTCATAGACTCACGGCTGTTTAAATCACAGCTGTTTATAGGAGCACTCTTGGGAGTTACTAAGTAGAAAACGGGGGTGGTTTTCTTTGTTTTTGAGGTGAAAAATGAAACTATGTCTTGTTTTGCTCCTTTTTGTTTACTTGCAACTAGTTTTAGAGCTAATTGACTAATCTCTCCGGTGCAGCTAAAAATTAACTAATGAAACTCATTCTTTCAGTGCTGATAGATGACGGAAAGATAGATGATAGATAGATGATAGATGATAGATAGATAGATAGATAGATAGATAGATAGATAGATAGATAGATAGATAGATAGATAGATAGATAGATAATTGACAGACAGACAGTGTTTAAAACAGAAATTATATACAATATTACTAGTGAAATGCCTACCAAATGAATGGAGCTGCTGTGTAAAATGATATTACCAGTATATGATTACTTACCATTTCTATCCAGACCTGTACTCTGAGTTTGAGGCTTGCATGCAGATAGAGCTGAAATTGGAATAGGGATTGATGGAATGTTGGTTTCACTAAAATATTACTTTCTCTCTCCCTAGCTTCTGCAGGGAGTCAATCATTCTGGGCTCCTCCCAATACAAGAAGAACAGTTCCCAGTTGTGTCTGTTCTTCTAACTCCCGGCCATATGTTAGCGGTATTCCACATGCAGGAAAGAAAAGTATTGTAGTTAAGGAGATCAGACAGACAGTTGCAAAGCAATATGATCTTTATTTATAGAAGGTTTATTTTGTTTTTTGCATGACAGTATTTTAATGAGAAAATACCAGATGTAGGGATGTTCTGTACATATAGTTTGTAGACTGCCTTCTGCCTAGAAATGCTGGTGATCTGATTAATTAATGGGTGGGATTAATAATGTACATCGAAGATGGTATTCAGCAGGTTCTGACCAGTTCTGAAGAATCGGTAGTGGAAATTTTGAGTAGTTCAGAGAACCGGTAAATACCAGCTCTGACTGGCCCCGCCCCCATCTATTCCCTGCCTCCCAAGCCCCAGCTGATGGGGATTTTGCAGTAACCTGGAGTGGGGAGGGAATGGAGTTTTTACAGTATCCTTCCCCTGCCATGCCCACCAAGGCACACCCATGGAACCGGTAGTAAAAATTTTTTGAATCTCACCACTGATGTATATGTAGAGGTATAGGATCTCACTATAATTCCTACTCATGGCCACATTCACAGACATGCATTCAAATAGACACATAGGCTACATTCATATAACATAATTGGCAGAGCCAGTTAAGGCTCCAGCATACAGGTAATCCTTCACTTGCAATAGTTTATTTAGTGACAATTCAAAGTTACGATGGCACTGAAAAAAGTGATTTATGATTGTTGCAGCATCCCCACGTGATCAAAATTCAGACACTTGGCAATTAACTCATATTTATGATGGAAGCAGTATTTCGGGGTCATGTGACCACCTTTTGTGATCTTCTGAAAAGCAAAGGCAATGAGGAACCCAAATTCACTTCACATCCATGTTACTAACTTAATAACTTCAGTGATTGACTTAACAACTGTAGCAAGAAAAGTCATGAAATGGGACAAAATTCAGTTAACAAATGTCTTACTTAACAACCGAACTTTGGGGCTTAATTGTGGTCGTACATTGAGGACTCCCTGTATAAGGAACTCTCTAATTATGGCAATACAGGGTAAGATGGACAGTTTTAATCAAAATGTTATTGGGGTAATTGTGAGTACTCTCTCTTCTCTGAGTTACATGATCCTAAGATTCATGGCCAATTCTTTAAAGCAATGTTTTTTTCATTTTTAGCAACTTTAAGGCATGTGGACTTCAACTCCAGAATACCCCAGCATGTTGAGTGAGAAATTCTGGGAATTGAAGCCCAGGCATCTTAAAATCTAAAATATTCAAAGCATTGCAAAAAGTACAGTATTAATGAGATCACATACTGTAGCTATGTTTACAGGACATAGGTGCATTGCACTCAGTAATGCTTGTTGTGATGGCTGGAACTGTTGTAGGTTTAGTCACTGAATAAGTAGTTGTTAAGTGCTGTATTATAAATGCAGACAATGTTGCATGGCTACCATTTCAACTGTTGGAGTGAGGAGGGGGTGGGGAAGAATAGCTACCCTGTTTCTGCTTGTTTTCCTCATTCTCTGACTCATTCTGTGCCATCATTTCCTGGACCTTATGAAGGCTTAAGTGGAATTCTGGATTGTGTAGTCTAACACTTCTAAAAAAAACATTCAGTTGGGAAAGGCTGCTTTGTACTTCTGTATCACAAACAATAGTAAAATGTGAAAGTCTTGTAAATATTTTACTCAAAAGAACAGGAGACAGTTCTTTAATTATCCTTATGCTCCAGCAGGGAGCATCATTGATGCTCCTGAAAAATATACCACCACCAAAATAAGATAGAGAAAGTATGCAGAGCATGGCTTCTGGAATTCCTTCCAGGCCCTTTTACCAGAAATAGCCAGCGGAGGCATCTTTATTTTATTTTTGAGTTATCTTTAGGTGTGGGCGTGTTTCTGCTCTACATTGCAACTATATGTGTTTGTGGGTATATGTGCACAGAGGATTGCAGGTGGTCTGGGTACATTCCAGACTGGGCCACTTGACTAAGAAAGGGAGAGTTCTTTTTCCTGAAGTATTTTTCTCCACAGCTACAAGCTGGATCAAATCAAAATTTTTGGAACCCCAAATTTCTTTTGTTGACTGTTTCCAACACACCAAATTCGATCCTGTTCTGTTTTTGGAGAGTTATCCTGTTTATGAATTGACTAATGGAGCAATAGGCATCCCACACCTCTTTCTTTCCAACTTGCTACTGAGTTGGAAATAATGGAAGAAGCCACGTAGATAACACAAATAGCACATGGAATATCCCACTCCAAGCACCCCACACCACCACTCAGTTTAGCCAATCTAATTAATCTAATGCTCAGAGAAGGTCTTTGCTGGGTTAAGAGGAAAGGAGAGAAAAGGAAAGGGCAGACTTACAAGTTGCTATTCCAGAGAATAATTTATTACTTCGGGGTTTTTTTTTGTGTAAAGCATCATCAGAGTTACTCTTGCTGCTCTCCATAAACCCAGAATAAATGTTTGTTTAAATGTAGCCCAGTAATAAGAACAAAGGCAAGGGCAAGCTGCCCTTCCCCTTGTGACCCTTCTTGGAGTGCTGGGAATTTGCCTGCAGCCAGACCCATTCAAGCAGGAGGGAAGGAGGGAGTCAGTGCAGGGGCCTCTCTCAGTGAAAGGGGCCTCCAAGAAGGGAATGGAGCTTTCTCTCTTTTCTGATGAGGTTTCTTGCTCGCCTCCAAGGTGGTATGTGTACTGCAAAAAATGATCCTGTGGGATAAGTTAGGCTGAGAAAACAGACTGTCGGCCCAGCAAAACTTATTAGGTAGCTCTCGACTTACGACCACAATTGAGCCCAACATTTCTGTTGCTAAGCGAAACAGTTGTTAAGTGAATCGCTGCAGTTGTTAAATTAGTAACACAGTTGTGGAATGAAATTAAGCTTCCCCCGTGACTTTGCCTTGTCAGAAGATTGCAAAAGGTGATCACATGACCCTGGGACACTGTAACCGTCATAAATATGAGTCAGTGGCCATGATTTGATCACGTAACCATGGGGATGTTGCAATGGTCGTAAGTGTGGAAAAAATGGTCACAAGTCACCTTTTTCAGTGCTTATGAATGGTCACTAAATAAATTGTTGTAAGTCGAGGACTACCTGTACATGTAAACTACCTGGTATGTAAAATGTGTATCATGCAGCTACTTTTCACCTTTCATTTCCTCCAAGGCAGGGCTTCTCCCTCTTGGCCAGATTAAGTAACGTGCGAATTTGAAACAGCCAACACTTTTGCCGGGGAATTCTGGGAGTTGAAGTTCACATATCTTTAATTGGCCAAGGTGGAGGAACACTGCTCTAATGCAGTGGTTCCCAAACTTGGCAACTTTGGTTAATAATAATTCCATTATTCCATCCAGAATTCTCCAGCTCTGCTGGCTGGAGAATTCTGAGAGTTGAAGTCCACAAGTCTTAAAGTTGCCAAGTTTGGGAACCACTGCTCTAATGTAAGTACATCTTTCTAGATGAGGAGCTGCTAGCAAGCTCTGCTTATAAAACACCCACTGCCCCCACTGTCACCTGCATGAGCTCAGCTCTTTTTCAAAAACGATTACTGGCACAAGTGGGTTTCCTACTTTTTTAAAATAATTCTTGGCCTGTGCCAGGACGCTGTTGGAATGTTTATAAACAAAGAGGCTGGCGGGAAAGAGGATGCTTTCCTTTGAAGTGGCCCTGATTTGGATCAGGCTATTGTGTATTTGTGTGACAGAACGGGGAAACATAAAAGCCAGAAGGGCAGTGGCACAATGCTTATTTTATGTATTGTATAGTTGGCCCCGGTGGGGATTTAAGTCTAAGTAGTCACTCCAGTCCTAATTCAAAAGGCCAACTGTTGTGCCACCTTGCCTTAATACACACTGATATAATGAAGTTAATGTTTTAAGGAGTTTTATTAATTAATGTTTTGTCAGGAAAGCTGTATATAATAACAGCAGCAAATAATTTAAAAATGGTGTGGATTGGGGTATATTGCTGTGATAACTTGCATACATTTCCCCTCTATAACTCATGTCCTCATCACCAGCCTCCAACCGCCAAATAGGCTACTTTGGCAATATGTACGTTTGAAGTCCTCAAAAGCTGTAATTCTTATTATAACTTGGGGTCTGCCTGTGTTCTAAGGGACGAAACCTATTGTAAGAGGAGTAACACCCACATTGCAAATGCCTTATTTGCTATGTAAATGCTATGATACAATTCTGAATGTTGTCTTTGATCTTTAAAACCTTTAATAGCTCGAGTCCTTGGCATCTGTGGGATTCCTTTCTTCAGATAGAGGTGACCCATCCTCTACCTGAAGAAGGCTCAGCTCAGATGGGGCTGTGACCTCTTACCAGTCCATGTGGGATGAGTCCAGTGGGGCTGTGTGACAGGGTTTTTAATGATGGCAATAGCAACAGCACTTAGACTTATATACCATTTCATATTCCTTTACAGCCCTCTCTAAGCGGTTTACAGGGTCAGAATATCGCCCCCAACAATCTGGGTCCTACTTTTACCAACCTCGGAAGAATGGAAAGCTGAGTCAACCTTGAGCTGGTCAGGATCGAACTGCTGGAGGTCGGCAGAATTAGCCTGCAATACTGCATTCTAACCACTGCGCCATCACGGTATGAATGTCCCCTGCTATATGGAATAGCCTTCCCTTGAAGTAAGATTGGGGATATTTCTGATATTGTCAACAAGGCTTCTGAAAGTTGATAACACCTCATGCTGGTTAATATTATTAATAATGGAATTATTATACATTATTTTCTATTGTTTTTGTGCTTTTAGCTTGAATTCTTTTTTTTTTTTAAGTTGTAAATCACCAAGAGTCTTTCAGATTCTGGCAATATATGCATAGATATATCAAAGCATTTTATATAAGATATTCAGGTAAATTATACGATATACTAAGATGTAGAATATTTACTGAGCATGACCTATTTTGGTTACCCTAAGAGGGAGACAAGCCTTGCTCTTGTTGAAGAATATATAATGTTGCCTCAGAAATATCCTATTACCTGATGCTGCAATACAATCCTAATTAAATTTCATGTTCCCTTTAGTCCAAAATATATCATTTTTGCTCAGTGCCGAATCACACATGCTTATTCGGGATTCAAGCAGAGATATCCCCTTTTCCTTAATTCAAGTTGGAAGCAATTGTGGACATTTTGTCCTTTTATGCACATGTGAGAAATTCTACCAGGTTTTCTTTTTTTTCTTTTGGAATATGATTGTGCACTCATGTGAAAATGGTTAAGTCTTTTCTGTTTCAAATAACTGTGCACAGCCAAACGCTGATGATTTCCTGTCCTCCCCAAGAATTGGGTTGCTTTCTACTGGTGCCAGCCGCATTCTTCTGCCCATCCTCTCTGGCACTTAAGAGCCATTATTTGCTTCTATTTTGTGACAGGTGGCTATCATATATTGGATCCTCCTGCTCAACCACTCCAAATTCAGAGCCAAGTATTATTTGGATTTGCCTTTGGGGATCTGTAATATGGCAGCCAATTCCTGCACACTAGAAATGAACGTCAATTCAACTCCCCTAATTAGCACTAAAGGACTGAGGGTTTTTTACTATTAGACAAGAAATGAACTGGAGAATTTAAGCCTTTACCTCAAGCTAAACATGAAACACAGGAGTGAACAAAATAGTTTTCTTCCTCTTGAAGGAAAGAATGGAACTGCTCATGGCAAGATAGAACTTGAAGGGGGTTAAGCCAGGAGACAGTTATTCAAACAGAACTGGGTAACGTTTTTATCATTTTAATAGCTTGTATGCAAATGTACTGAAATGCTTCTCATGGTGATTTACAAACGCCCCCTTGATTGAACAATGTCAGTGCCCTATTACTAGGGGCAAAGGGAAACAAATTTTGGTCATAGTATTCTCTTCGGTTGTCAATGCCAAAGTCCATTGGGGGGGGCATCAAGAATGTTATGTATTTATTTAAATTTAAAATCTGCAAAATGTTAATTTCCAAAGTAGGAAATCAATTAATTAAAATATCTAAGTAATATCAGGAAATTCAACTCCAATCATCAACTACTGTCTACCAACTATTACAGAAAGTTGTGGTCTTTCCTGGATCCATAGTCCCTGCACTCAGTCATTCAAGCCCTAGTCATCACACATTTGGACTATTGCAGTGATGGCTAACTTTTTTATCCTCACGTGCCAAAAGCATCCATGTGCGTGCCAACCCCATAATGCAATGCACGTGCAACACAACCACCACTGCACATATGCACATGACCTCCCCATGCTCCCCATGACCACCACTTCATGGCCCATTTTGGTCCTAGCAAGCCTCCCAGAAGCCTCCTGGGACCAAAAATGGGGCAGGAAGGGCAGCGCTCCCCCTCCGCACTTCTCCCCAGGCTCCCCCCGTGCATGCATGTGTGTCTCCTGCGTGCATGGCAGAGACCCGAAAATCAGCTGACCAGCAGGAGGTGCACATGCATACACGATGGAGCTGAGCCAGGCGGTGGCTCATGTGCTCTCAGAGAGGGCTCTGCGTGCCACCTGTGGCATATGTGTCATAGGTTTGCTATCACGGGACTATTGCAACACACTCTACAAGGGGCTATCCTTGAAGAGCATTTGGAAACTACAACTGGTGCAGAGCAAAGTTACACCAGCAGCTTTTAGGTTTCGAGAGTGGCCCATGAAACACCGCTGCTCTGTGAGCTTTACTGGCTGCCATTTTGCCTCTGGGTGCAATTCAAGATGTGATAATTATCGCACTTCGTGTCCTGGATCCAAGATTAGTAGAGGGACTGTCTCATCCCAAAGAGATTGGCCTACCCCATCCAGCTGGCAGAGTCAGCATGCTGTGGGCCTCATTGGCCAGGGTGTTCTGGCTGGCAGGATCCAGGAGAAGAGCCTTCTCTGCTCCTGCCCTTTGGAACATCTCAAAGCCACCTGGAGTGAGCTTGGCTCCAATCCTCCTGACCTTCTACAAGAGCTTAAAGACTTTGCTCTCCAGTTAGCTTGGGGAGCTTTGCATTGGAGGTGGTTGATAGGGTAATAATAGATCCCATCTCCCCCTCCCCCCTCCTACTCCCTCCCTCCCCATCTTTTAGTTACAGTTGAGAATTTGAATTTTTATAGTATTTTATTCATATTGCATACAGGTTTTGCATTGTTTTATTCTTTTTAACCATTGTAAGCCACCCAGAATCAAAGACGTATGATGGGCAGCCAATACATTTAATAAATAAATATAAATACTGCCTACCCTTTCCTAGACTTCATTATGGTTTTCTTACACTTTGGAGATTTTACATTTCAATTAAAGATTTGTGCAAAAGCTGTGACCGATAAAGAATAGTTATTTTTAAATAAGTGTTGAGGAGTTTTTTTTTTAATGTTGGAGTTCAATAAGTGCTAGCTAGTGGCACGAGAAGCACTATGATGTTTGTGGACAATTCAAAAATACTGCATAAAACAGTTACCTCTTAATGTATGAATTACTGATGGAGTAAATTTAGCATTGTGTTTCTGCAAGTAGATGGTTGGCTTTTTCAGCACTGCTTAAACATCTGTGAGGTTCAGATTATCCAAAATGAATGCTTATGCAGACAGTCCTTGATTTACAACCTTGTGATTTAGTGACCATTCAAAGTTACAATGGCATTAAACGTGACTTACAATCAATCCTTGCCCTTATGTCAGTTCCAACATCTCAGGATAACATGCTCCCCATGTGCGACCTCTCCAGCTGGCTTCTGACAAGCAAAATCATTCGTGGAAGGCAGATTTTCTTAACGACCATGTGATTCACTTAACAACTGCAGTGATTCGTTTAGTAACCAACACAAAAAGGCTGTAAAAATGGGCATGACTCACTTAACAACCATCTTGCTTAGCTATGGAAATTCTGGTCCCAGTTGCGATTGTAAGTCGAGGACTACCAGTATTGCTTAAAAGAACTTATTTAGAATGCTTTATTGAATTAATATAAAATCCTTCGGTCTTTTTACACCAATACATTATTTTAATGTTGTTTTTAACTTCTCGTTATAGTGCATATTGCTGTGTAGCAATTGTCTCAAATACAGTGGCAAACAGTATAAGATAGGCACCCACAAATATCTACTTCATTATATAAATACGATTATACCGAATAAATGAAAAGTAGCTGAATCTGCAGACAGCTTAGCTTTTCTGTGTTAAGGAAGGAGGATTTTAAAGACTGGCAGTATCTCTTTATGATAAATTTAGAGAACAGATTAGCAATCCTAGAGTTTTAACAGTACAACAGAGTTGCTCCTGCTGTTAACAAATCCAGAAGAAATTCTCTTGCTCTTGTTTAAATATAGCTTTATAATAGGAACAAACACAAGGGCAAGCTACCCTTCCCCTCCTGACCTCTCCTGATGAAGTGCTGGGGACTGCCCTCAGCCAGGCTCATTCAGGCAGGCGGGTGGGTGGGAGGGATCACAGGGGCCTTTCTTGGTGGAAAGGGGCTTTGGGCTGGGCACACTGTGCTGAAAAGTTGTTTTTCCTCTTTAGAAGTTCTTGCAAATTTCAATCCTACCTTTCCATTACTATCAAAACCTGCACTTTCTGCAGCTGCACAGACGTTATAGCGAACTGTGCTTTATAAGCTATCAGTCCCTCACCACATAGGCGAAAACAAAATAGAACTTATGCTTTGTATTTAAAAATAGATCTTATTAGCATAAAAAGAAAACACAGCACAAAGAAGATAAAAGGCATGGATTCTGCTTAATTGTTCTTGGATTGTTATACATCTATAATTCAGGGGTGTCAAACTGGTGGCCCCCAGGCTGGATGTGTCACACATAGGCCATACCCACCCCAGCTCCACGAAGGGAAAAAACATCGCGAAATATCACATGACAATGTGACGCAACAAGTTTGACACCCATGATTTTATATCAAGGATTCCACGACAGTAAAGTGGGTTGGTTATCTTGACTGTTTGGATAACAAATGTGTTAAATTATATAGTAGTTATTAGTTATACTGCCACAAAGATATAACAAAATCCTCTTCACGTCAACTGTAACTTCTGGTAGGTGGTCTCTGTTGTTTTCTTGGAACAATATGAAACTGGTTGCTATTGCCTTCCTTCAGGATGTTATTTACTTATTTGAACTGTCCTTGTTTAACTTTAGCCAAGGTCAGTGAAATGCTGCCATTTAGTTGGAGCAAGAAACTAACTAGGATAAAAGTAGCAACTTTTTATTATAATCTTTTAGGAAAGTATGGTCATGTAGTGATGTTCCATAAAAGTAGAATTGGAATCATATTCATTTTAAATTTGGGATATGATCGGGTTTGAAAATAAAATAAAATTAGAAGATTTATATTATTATTATTTTTTAAATAAAAAAAAATCTAATACATAATTCAATCAGTAATTGAGGGATGCTAAGAAAGTGTCTGATGGTGCATGCAAGCCATATGTAATTCTAAGAAGCTCTTTAATGGAATAACCAAAGACCCATCAATTTTGAAATTCCTGTATTGGAACTTTTCCTTTGCTTCTCCTTCACACCAAAGCATTTTCACACTGTGCAGTTCTTGGAGAGGGTGTGTACTCTTTTCAGGTTTCTGCTGTGGATCCTTCGGCTGTGCACTGACTTGATCCTTAAATTGATCCTATGCCAAACATTATGAAGGATCCCAGGCCAAGAGCTTGTGAAGATATAATTCATAACACTTTTCTGGAAATCATGTGGCTTAACTCACTTGTTTCTGTGATGAAGTGGTAGCCAATAATTATTTCATATGGCAAACTTAAATACTGTCTGCACTTAAGAATTTTAAGAGAGGGACATTTTGAGGTTTTGGGTGGATGCTGAAAAGAGACCAGTTCTGTTTCCACAATTTATATCTACTCACATTTATAATTTTATTTATTTGAAAATTATAATCTGCTTTTCAGTCCAGAAGAATTGGAAAACAACAGTGAGGGTAGAAACTTAAACTTTAAAAACTTTGGCTAGTTGCAAATTTAAGCATACTTATGTAGACTCAAGGAAATGACTGGGCCAAAGCCAGTATGAGTAATTTGCACATAGGTCTTAATGAATTAAGGCCTAAATTTGGCCTAGGTTATTTTAAGTATGATTAAATGTGGTTCAGCTTAATGCTAGTAATTCCAATGGTGGAATCCACAAATTTCTCATCACTATAAAAAGTGCAGCAGTTACAATGCCTATAACATGAAATAAATGTTTACCTTTTCCCCCCAAAAATATATCAGTGCCTCCAGAGCTATTACTCTTGCATAAATGTGAACCCACAACCAAAAATGCTTTGTTAAAGGTTGTAGACTGGCATCTAGCTAAGTTGATCCTTTAATAGATATATGTAGTTAGAAGTATCTGCATGTCAGCAGATCCTCCTTTGGGTATCAGATTCAGGATCTGCAAGTCTCATATTCAGGATCTCACTTTTAGCTGGAATTGAAATCCACATATCTTAAAATTGCCAAGTTTGAGAAACACTGGTTGAAATTGTTTTTTGCCTGCACAGTAGAGAGAGGTCTATTTATTGGTACCATAGCATCTGAAATGTAATGAGAGCTCCTGGATTGTATAAACAGTTACTGCTGCTGTTTCCTTAGCACCTGTGGGATATGAGTTGCTCTGGGCTTGGAAAGACAGCTCCACTCTGCACCACAGCTGTTGTGACTGTTGTAGCTAACTGTAGCAGTGCTGGGTCATGAAATCACTCTTGACAGGGCTTAATGGAATACAAATGCTGTTATTACAACTGTCCAAAGAATAGATGGCTGTATATATGGCCCTCATCAGGAGGGGCTGCCCTATTACATTGCACCTCAGCTAAAGTGTTTTATGATACTCTTTAAGGAGCCACGGGCAGCTTAGATGGAACACAGCACAGTGTATAATCAAGCTTTCCTCTGAAATTCAAGTATGCTAAGATGATTTTGCATAGGTTTTTTTGCCTTTTTAAGTGAGGAAAGTTAAATGAACCCCCTCTGAATATGATTCCTTCTGTCTGCTTCTCACTAGGTCTAAAGTCTACAGCAAAAAAAGAGAATTGAATCAGGATATGTAATTTACAAGTTACACTGGTAATGATCATCCTTCCTCCTCCTATATCCAATTTGGAATTAATGGGGGTGGGGAATGTGCTAATTTAGCTAACATCTAAAACTGATCAAGTGATTACAGAGATCACTGGATGAATCCTGAATTGGATGGGCTGGCCTGACCCTCTTTATAGGGAGCATGATACCATGAATGGTAACATGTTCCATAATGCCTTGTACAACTTCAAGCAACTCATGCAAAAATTAAAGCTAATATGAAGAGGGAGAGTCCATTGGAGGGAGGCTTTTTGGTGCCTTATCAACATTATTATTGAGAAGATGAGTTCCATGACTAGATCAGATATTGTCTCCTTTTCAAAATGTCACTGTAGTGTCAGACCATGGAAATCCAATTTCTACAAATGGTCTTGGTGGATCCAGCCCTGATTTCTCTGGGATGATCTTAGGTTTAGGAGTCTTATTAATTTGAAATGTCTTAAAAAGTAGAACCTGTCAAGTCCAATGTTGACCCAATGGATTTTTCCCCCAAGACTTCCAGCTAAATAGGATGTTGTCCACATATTTGCATATTACATTACCTGTAAAAGTCTCATGCATAAACACCCTCCATTTACTTTTAATTACTGGTAGACAGCTGATCCAGAGTGCATGCTCAATACTAAGCACATTTTAAGTTTGGTTATGAATTCTATGCAGAAATAGCCATTTTCCCCTTCAGATGTGCTGAAATAACTTTGCATCATTATAAATTATCTTTTTGAGTTAAAATATCCAGGCTCATGCTTTCACCTGGCCATATTTTCACCCTTGGGATCTGAAGCAGGGCTGCCTGGCAGGTTGCACAAGGGGTAAGGGAGCCATGGAGGCCCTTCAATGAAGGCATAGTGCCAGAATTCAGGCAGCCTGCTGATTCAGCACAGCATGCACAAGCTGATTGAAACCTTATCACTTTCTGTTTCCCCATCAAAATGCAGCTGCTTGGAAAGGCAGACTGTTTATCAGTGTGTCCACATCTAGAAATTCAGCAGCAGCACATATTTACCTTCGAGCAATGACTGGATTAAATAGACTTTTTAGGGCAGCAGGCTTTGGATATGAATATCCAATAATGTTCTTCAATTTTAGAAGGATTGATAATATCTTTGCTTGTGTCCAAGTTGATTTACCGAGGACATGAATGGACACTAGAGCAGGGGTGTCAGACTCCCAGCACGTGGGCCAGATGCTTTGCGCGCTTCCCACACCCACGCCCAATTTAGTGGAGGGAAGGTCGCGATACGTGATGCTGCTGTGATGACACAAGATTGACACCCCTGTAGAGGATCCAGAGATTCATTGGTTCATTTTTTTGTCACTCAGATAATATAGATGTGTTGACCTTGCTCTCACAACAGTGGTATAATATGGCAATATAGAGACTGGCCACTAAGCATGCAGGCTGTTGTATTTTGGACCAATTGAAGTTTCCAAATCTTCAAGGACTCCATTATAAACTGAAGAGTGAATTGGAATCATTTAAGCAAGAGTTGATAAAGTCATAAGCAAGTTCTCAGCATATTCTCTTCTAGATAAGTCTAGAACTTGCACACTGGCCAAATCTGGGATAAAGCCCTCCTGGTCATGTCCTTTACCTCCTCTTCTAGCAAAAGAACTGAGTCTCAGAGAATTCCTAGATTGTAAACCTAGGAACGGCAATCTCTTTCAGATTAGAAAATAGCAGTCTTAGAATCTTCTTAGTTAACATTAAAGTCATTTTGCATTGTTCAGCTTGAATCTGAACCTGTTTCTTCTCATCCGTCTTACAGACAAGGTTAGCACTTTTATTGCATCTCCTATCTGACCTGAAGTAGAGCATCAAATATCTAGGACAAGAATAGTTGTCTTTCCTTAACGCAAGTCTCACCGATGGTCATTTGTAAGAGTTTGAAGCCAAGAAAGAAGTAAGGGCATTCAGCAAATTGAGGATCCTATTACAGATTTATCTAATAGCATTATCTTAGTTTGTCATGCAAACAATCTGAGAAAGAAATTTCAAAGCTTCAAAGAGACCATTTTAATGAATTACTAAAAGAGGGTTGAAGGGTTCCTAACTCGTCTCAAAACACTACTAATTCTTGGTATTAAAACTTACATCTCTGAATTTACCTTTTGTAGGTAAAGACTTAACAATGAGAATCCAGACTTCCAGGTCCTGATAATCTGCTTCTCCAAAGCTCTCTATAACTATAAATATGTTCCTACTAACCTTCTGCAAGGGGAAAAGATTGAAGATACAATATTTTCTCATTTCCATTGGATTCAGGCTTGATTTGTTGAGAATCAGGGAAATCAGCAGGTCTTTTCCCTGATGCTGGAGTCTCCAATTCCCACAAAGCAACATTGATTGCAGTCTTCTTGGCCACTTTCCCCAGCTAGGTCAGATAGAGATCCAATGCAAATAATGGAGGGAACTCTGATAATTTCCCTGACATCTACAGGCTTTAAAAATCTATATAACGTAAGATAGGATCCCTCTCATCTCAGTATATTTTATCAATCTCCAACCAAGAGCAAATAAGATTTTATCCACAAAATATTTGGCTGGACATTTACAATTTATACTAATTGATTCTTCCAGCATCTCTTTTCCTAATATCTTGGAGCATTCCAAGTAGTTACCATCATTCCACAGATTCAGTAAGTGTAGAAAAGTGATGTATTAGCATACTCTGGCCCATTTCTGAATCATAATTTGATCTTACCAAAAGGCATGTGAAAAATAGTGACTTTCTACTTTGGTCTAGAAACTATTTTGAGTGTCTGAAACAAGAAGTTAGTCCAGAAAGTTCTTCAAAGAAAAGTGTTGTACAGGAAGCAGTCCAAATGGAAAGAATTGCACTGCTCTGAAATTAGGTATGTGTTGCCTTCTACTCTTACAGTGCCAATACAACAGCATGCTCACTGAATCACAGTTCATCTTTCCATATAGCAGAAAGTATGGTGCTCTACTAGTGACACCAATGGTCCCTCTCTTTAAACTTAAATTTATTATGGATGCAACTATTTCTCTTAATTTTGAAATCTGTTTAGAATTGCATTAGAATATTTGAAGCTGAATTTTTAAGTACTTTGAAGACATATCTCAAGAATCTTCTGCCAACAAAAAATTGCATACATTATTTTTACCCTCGCCGTATATCTTTTAATAATTCATTTTATGCTATTTCTATTCACCCCATGCCACAACTCTGCATGACATATCAATAAAAATGTTTAAAAGCATACTACTACTACTACTATGAAAAAAATGAACCCAGGCTGCAAAATATGGTAACAAAATTACTGTAAAAATTAAGATCCAAAAGTATGGCAAAGGAGAGCCATCTTAAAAGGTCCTTCTTAAATGCCAGCAGGGATAAGGCAATTCCTACCTCAGGACCCAATTCCAAAAAATGAAAGAGCAACAAATTACTAAACAGATTTTACCCTTTGCATTAGAAAGGAGAGTTTAAGAATATATTAAACTAAAAAATAACAAATAGTCAACATGTGAGTCATATTAAAGCTATTAGCAGTTTGTTGATGTTCCAAAATGGTTTCCTTGTTGATTATTTTGTTTCCCAATTTAGCTCTGTGGTGCATATCTCCCTCCAGGTAGCTCATAGTAGCAATCCCTACTACTTGTTTCCTACTAATCAAAAACATTCTAAATATACATATTCCATTTATTCATTGAGGTTAAAATGTGGAGAAAACAGGGAGAAATGTAAGCTTCTGAAGGTGGGGTATAAAACAATATTCCCTGTAGCTGTTTGCTGAAGTATTCCTTTTGTAAAGAAACGTCACTTAACTAATTTGTACTAACTTGTTTGTTACCTATTTGCCCAAAAGGAAGACATTTCTGGATTTTAGAAAATCTTCCCTCAAAGAGATCTGGTACCATACAAAAAGCAAATATCTTACGTTTTTAATTCACTTTTTCCTACCTTTGTTTAAAAAAAACATAATCCTTTTCTCAGATTGAGACTTGTTTTAACTCCCCTGCTCATTTTGCTGCCTCATGGATTACCATATTTTTCAGTATAAGACCTCCCCCCCCCCAAAAAAAGAGGGTTAAAATCTGGGTGTGTATACATCGAATACAGCCATTTTTACCCTTCCAAAACCCACCCTGCACATCCCATTTTTTGCAAAAATGGGCATGCAGAGGGTTTGGGAGGCCTGCAAAGTGCTCCTGGGGGCTGGGGAGGGCAAAAACAAGTGAAAGCGGCCCTGTTTTTCAAAAACATGGGTGTTTTGCCCTCCCCAGCCCCCAGGAGCACTCTACAGGTCTCCCAAACCCTCTGCACGCCCCATTTTTTTTGCCTCCCAAACACCCCACCCATCGCGTTTTTGCCCTCCCTGGCCCCCAGGAGCACTTTGCAGGCCTTCCAAAATCTCTGCCTGCCCCATTTTTCACTCATGCAGAGGATTGGGAGGCCTGCAGAGTGCTCCTGGGGACCGGGGAGGGCTAAAACTTTTTTCTTTTAATTTACCTCTTCAAAATCATGGTGCGTCTTATACTCCTTGTGCATCTTAGTCTGAAAAATGTGGTATGTTACAGGTATGGTTTTGAGATGTTGACATCAAACTGCATGGAGATTTATGTAGTGCAACTATACATGTAAGCAAATCGGTGTAGAAAACTCCTGATAAATAAATTTAAAAAGTACACAATAGTAGTTGAAAAGTTTTATTCATATAAAATTATTAAGAACATAAAGGATTGCATCTTAAAAAAAGATCTGCAGTTATTTACAGCAGTATTGCACAAGTAAAGTGGCAATTACCCTGTCAAATTTTCATCAGTGCAAAACACAAGTAAGCCAGGGAAACTGCAATAAAAATGCTACATATGCTGGGTTCTATTAAACAAATTAGTGATTAATCAGTACAAGATCAGTGCTACGTTGATGTTTGTACCTGATGACGAGGTCTGTCATACAATAACTAGTGGTGCAAAATTTCACTCTACTCAAAATTTAATAGTTCTTGAATAAATTGTAGGTACTTCTTGATCATGAGGTAACAGCCATATCCTGTGCTACATAAACTGAGGTCAAGGGATGCAGTATTAACAGCCCTTAATATTAGCACAATTCAAGAAAGAAACAGGAAGCACCAACAAGGTTGTCATCTGATATTTCATGAATTTTCCAGAAACATTGATTTTTGTGGCAAGTTGCTGGGGGTCATCTGAATTCTGACTGAACACAACGTGCCCATGCAAGTCCTTGGTTCATGTCTATCATTTTTGAAGGCTAATTCACTGCTTGCTGCTTTAGTAAAAATTCTTTGAAAACCACCATCAGTCCCCACAAGAATGTATACAAATGTTTCAAACCTTGAGTATGGGGCTTTCCTAATGACACAATGGAATTGTACTCTCTGCTTGCACTTTATACTTAAACGCTGTAACAAGACAGAGAAGGAAGCAAGAGCAATGAGAGAAAATAAGGGGGTTAATATCTAAAATAGCGCCAAGTATCTCAAACTAGTAGACAGTGCTCTAAACTGATCAATCACTATTTTCATATATGCTAAGTAAATTTTAAAGAAAAAAAAGACTTTACAAGAACTTAAATAAGCAGAAAATAAATATACAACATTTCTACAAGTTACAGCATTATGAAACAGTAGAGTGCATTAATTACAAAGAAAAGGGGAACCTACAGTATTTAACAAGTTCAATTTTACAAAAAGAAGTTTAGAGAAATTTCTGCTGCTATACAAAAAAAATCTTACATGAAATAGTAAGAAAAGAGGAAACATTGCACACAGGTAACATTTGGCTCAGATGAGAAGAACTGCTCTAATCTAATAAATATTCAAATATTTACAATCATTGAAAGAAAATAAAAGCATTGAAAGTCTTAGTAATTCTCTGGGAAGAAATTTATATCTGGTTTCTCCACAACCAAAGGAAATTCTTCATAAAAATGTTTTGGCAGGACTATTTAAAAGGGGATTTTATTTTATTTTTTAAATCCTCTAATAGACAAAAAGGTTATATATGTTAAATTACATCAAGATTTTAAAAACCCACAAGTCTTACTAAGTTCACAGTGGGGTTGTCAAGGCACAAAACCTGCAGTGAACTGGAAAACCAAATGGGTATTATTTGATTTAGTTTTTAGATATAGGTATCTATATAGATAAATGTCTGCGGAAAAAAGAAAGCTTGGGTTTGGGCCACACAGTGCCAATATCGTGTCATTTACTGTTTATGTTATAATTCACAGAATTTTTAAAATATGTATTCGGCTTATAATGCTCGCCTAAAGCCATGGCAGCAAGCTCATTGCGCGTCCATGCTATCAGTTAACACATATGGATGTGTACACATCTCAAGGCACTGGGCCAGCCAAGCCTTTAAAGAAATTGGGGGGGGAGGGGAGGACAAGGGATGCAAAAAGGCAGCACAGACGCCACTGCTCATGCACTGGGCTTTTCAAAGCCCCCCTTTGTATAGCAGCTCCTTATTTCCATATACCCATCCCTAAGAGAAAGCCACTGCTCAAATTAGGGTATCCTAAGGAGCAGCATTTGCTCCAATCCATGTAAGGAACAAAGGAGTCTTCCAACATAAGGTGCATGCATGGAACTCCCAAGTTCCCAGTCTACAGAAGGATTTAATTTTAACACTGGAGTGCTCCAGAAACAGAAGCAGGAGCAAAGTTTCATTCATGCTTTGGTGAGTAAAGAAAGATGAAGTCTAGGCACATTATCCTGGGTCCATGTTGGGAACCAACATAAGCCAGTTTGTGCTAAAAGATACTTCTGGTAATTATTTCCATTTAAAATATGGTCAAATTCAAATACAGGATCTTATGACACACTGAATAATAGCAAACTCTTAATCAAAAAGTGTCTAATGTTGTATATCAGCATCACTGTAATTGGAACAGAAAGAATTTCTGGCATTTTGCACAGTATCAATCTGAGCAGCATAATGCTAGCTGTTAAATCCATTTCCTTTCCTCTTCCAATAAAGCAGATTTTGCAAGCAACATGCAAATATACAGATCAAATTCCTATTAACAGCATTGTCATTTCTATTTTGAAATTAAAATAACAAATCAAATTAGGAAAGTTATGGACCAACATTATCAAACAAGGAATCTCCCTCCTGTAGAGTTACCAAAGAAATGCTTGATTCAGCAAAAGCGAAGCATGTAAAGCAACACCATGTGTGCCTATAGCTGGATGTCAGCAGTGCTTCAAATACAATTCCAAATGGTGCTTCAAAAAATCAGAAGGCCTCCAATAGCACCTTTTCTGGCTAACACATTATATTAAAAGTCCTAATCTTCTGAGTTACAGGTCACTTCATCAGGTGCACAGGTTACCTATGAGATAAGAGAGTTTCAGCATAACCTGTTTTTCCCCCCCTCTCTTCTCACCACCTCACTCTAATTTAAATCCTGTATCAATCTAGTCACTGATGCATCAGATTAAGTAACTGCAGCTCACGAAAGTCAATGTCTTTTAATAACGTGATATTCAGAAGTTTCTACTGGAGCTCTTCCGAGTTTTCGTTACCATAGACTAACATGGCTTTCTTCCTAAAAATGTGCTACAGAACACATGGGAGAATGCACCTTAGCACTTCTGAAGGCATCTGCATCTTTTTCAATAAATCTCACACCTGTCACATGATACAGGCAACAGCTGCTTTAAGGAGTTGCAGTCAAGGGCAATATTCCTCTCCCCTGTGCATTCTCAAGCATTTTTTGAAATTGAATCTGAAGTGCTGCACAGCACTATAAAAGATGGGACTAAAGAAGATGGCACGAAGTTGTTGAGATTGTTCTTAAAACTGAGAGCAATGCACACAGCACTAGCTAATCAACCCTGTCATTTTAGTAAGACATTTGCCTGTTGAGATGGGTAAGGAACTTTAACATAATACACTCTTAACATCCTCATTTCCAAAAGATGGTTAGCACTTTCACTGCTTTCGGTCCTTAAGTCTCCACTACTAGGCAGTTCTGTGGACAACTTTCACCAGCATGTGAAACATTTTGCTTGTTGGGAGTTCTTGGTGTGTGTTTTAAAATTCACTAGATCTCTGAAACAATGGGTTAAAATAATACATACAGGGAATAGGTGAATCTCCACTAGGTGGACTAACATTCCACATATTACAGACAGGCACAAGAATTGAACATTTATGGAACAATACAGAGAAATCACACAGAAGTGGTGTTGATAATACAGAGAATCATAGTCTAGATTCTACAAATGCATTTTAGATGGCTTCAAGAGAAGTCAAAGCCTGCAACTTTTTGAAGGTTAGTTACACATTTTCAGTGGTGCTGGTGAAACCAGAAAGGGGGGCACAGTATTTGGAATCATGTTTATAGTCTGTACCAGTCTATATAGCTAATCAAGGACCAGATAAAATTATATGGCAAAGAGAAAAAGGGACAGAATCTGTTATACTCACTTTCCGTTGCCTCACATGGCCAATTAAAAATGACATATGAATTACCTGACCATAATGTGGTGCAGCACAACTTTACTGCTCATTTAATTTTTATTAAATCACTGTTGCTTTCAGTTTTGAGTTTTCCCAAGCTATATCTATTATTTTACATTTTACTATAACCTATAACATTTTAAACATTTTATATTTAATAAACTATGATGAGTCACAAAAGATTTCTCAGAAGCAAAAGCCTTTTTAAAACAAGTCAGGCATGCACATCTGCTAACCACCATTGTACATTAGAAATTTACTTGCTATATTTTGATTCATTTTCATTCAAGATTAAGCTTAATGTGCATGTCATAATTTACTAATTTTATAAGTTCAATATTCTGAACTTTCTCATTTTAAAGCAAAATCTTAATCCTTTTGGAAGCAACTGACTTCCCTCCAATTAAAAAAAAACTAGAATTGTTTGATCATCTCTCCCATAAACATTAAAGGCAAGCAAAGCTAAAGATTTTCATTAGGCCCCTTAATGGTCTGTTTAAACTTTTAAATTATTTCAAGGGTTGCTCTCTGGAGCACCGAGTGTGTTATCTTTACTGGGTCCAGTTCATAAATACTTAGGTTTCCAATCAGTGCCTAAAGTAACAAAGAGGTATCTTCCTTTCAACTAGAGAAAATGCCACAGTGAACTGGACCTGCTGCCATCATGCTCAGGCTTTGAGACAGAATGGTAAATCAGTAAGTAGTCCAGCATACACAGTGTGTGTGTGTGTGTGTGTGTGTGTGTGTGTGTGTGTGTGTGTGTGTGTTATACATCTCTGAGAAGGGCTGGCAAAGACCCTGCCAATAACCACTAACCTAAACAGACCAGTACTCTGATTCAAAATGAGGCAGCTTCCTATGTTCATGAAGGCTTCTGTACCTGGCAAATGCAAGAGAATCCAAACCAGGAACTTTATGAGAGAACCCTTATCCTGAGAAGGGTATTTGTTTCCATCTCTAGGCACACAAAGGGGACGAAGTGACATCAAATATGGCAAGTCTTTTTGCAGACACACAGTCTCTCCCATGGCATATGACAGACCTTCAGTCTACAGTTAGGGAATCATTATTTTTACTACTATCTCTGGCTCAGAGAAACAATTCGCTTTGATTATTTAGGTTGCACAATTCAGCTTTTTGGAATTAATTACCCTCAGTTCAAGATTTTTTCTTCTTCTAAGTAAACTGTAAGTAGTCCTCACCAACATAGTAGGTAAAAGCAGCTACTTTCTTACATGAGGCTATGGAGGCTGCACTTGGGGGTGGAGGGTGGGGAGAAGGTTTCAGAAATTCTCCTGTTAAAACTAAAGAAAAAAAAC
Source organism: Thamnophis sirtalis (assembly GCF_051295495.1). Classification (NCBI taxonomy): domain Eukaryota; kingdom Metazoa; phylum Chordata; class Lepidosauria; order Squamata; family Natricidae; genus Thamnophis; species Thamnophis sirtalis. The sequence continues at coordinate 37,570,729 of NW_028261386.1, read as the reverse complement.
TTGTTTCCATCTCTCTTGAAATTTTTACCCTCAGAATCAATTTGAATACTGTGCTGCTATCGACCCCAAATCCACCCACTGAGTCAGTAGTCCTTGTACATTCCACATTATGGTTACTAACTCATCCCTCCAGATAATTTATTTTAAGAATAAATGCAGCAATAACTAAATCCAGAGTGCTTGTCTAAAAAAAAACTACAGACACCCAAACTGGATTTAAACAACAGTAAAATACCATAATGAGGATCAAAACAGTGCCAGAAATCATGCAGTAGGACCCTGTTCTAAAAACGTGGGGCAATATTGCACAGGTGTAGGAACTGCTTTCACCCACATGCAAAAACTTATTGCTACATTGCCCCCCTCCCTCCCCACATCAGTTTATGCTATAGAATATATACAAATAACATAGGAAGAAAATTATAAAAGGCAACCTGGTGTAATTATTTGGACCATTTAAACTTTCACAGTTTAATTTCAACTTTCAAAGCAACTTCAATATTTCTTCCTCTGGACTGCAAGAGGCAGAAGCTCTACACAAAGAAAGATCCAATCTGGTTCTTGCACAGCAGACAGGTACATGTTCTATGTAAATTCCTTCTGTTGTAGACGCACAAAGGCAGCTGACTTTTATGGCAGAAATTTAGGGAGGAATAACCGGAAGTATCAATTCCAATCTTTCCATCTTGTCTCCACCAACTTCATTTAATGATCATGAGCTCTTCTGCGTGGAAGTCATCTGGAATGAATGGAGGACCTAATACCAAAGTCTGGCCTCTCACTACTTGGGAAGATTTGTTCTTTAAAAAGCTGTACAATATGTCTTTAATATAAAAACTAAGGCAGCTTTACAAAAGTAGCTGGCTCAGTCAATTCCGTTGTAAGGTAGAGGAGCAGCCTACATATTTCCTAATGTGAATACATGATTCAATTACTTTTCTTAAAAGCTTTATATAGCAGTTTTTTTTAAAAAAAGTTTCATCAACAAAAAATGGTGTCAGCTCTATTGTTTCTAAAAATGTTGACCCATTTCCAAAAGTCCATCACAATTTGTTAATTCTCTAATATGGAGTCCTCTTGCTCCTTTAATTTGCTGGATGTCCCAAAGTCAGGAATGGCTATTAGCTGCATCCAGAGAGATTGTTCGTGGGCTTTGTTGCTAGAACCAAGTAAACAATCGTCATGGCCTCTTGAAGCACTAGTCACTGCATTCTCCATATGAAGCGGACGATGTAATGCAAAAGGCGCAAAATTATGATCTGATGATTTACTCCCTGGTAATCCAATAAACCCTGAAAGAAAAAAAAATAAATTATTTTAAAACAAGGACCTTTCATATGAGGCAGTAAAGATTATCAAATGTATAGGACAACTTAGGAATTACAGTACTAAGTTCTTTGGGTAGATTTAGCAAAGCACAAATGAAAACAGTGTTAAACTGGCCAATAAGACAACTATTAGGGTGAAACTAAAATAGTAACAAAGCAGGATCTCCTATTGCATTTTGAGGTTTTTCTATTGCAATCATATGAATTATAGTTGTATCTTTACATCTCAAAGGGAACAAATATGTGTATAATGACAAAGCTTTAGTCAGATTACTACAGGGCGGGGCATAACCTTTTCCTAGGGGGTCACAGCAACACTTGTAATAACAACACAAATAATTCATACACCATTCGAAAGCCCATCAAAAACTGAGTTTATTGACACGATTTAATAGTCAGTATGACCACCATTAGCCCTTCGAACAGCATTCAAACGAGGTGGATAAGAACACAACAAATCTTCAAACAGTTCCGTTCGATTTTCCAGATTTTCCAGAGGGCGGGGCATAACCTTTTCCTAGGGGGTCACAGCAAGATCGACAGCAGTTTACAACTTCCGCGACACCTCATTTTAAAGCCCATAAAAAACTGAATTGAATGAGCTATTAAATGTTAAATTTGTTTCGGTTGAAACTTTGAGAATGAATTTGGAAACTGTGTTGAAAAATCTGGAAAATCGAACGGAACTGTTTGAAGATTTGTTGTGTTCTTATCCACCTCGTTTGAATGCTGTTCGAAGGGCTAATGGTGGTCATACTGACTATTAAATCGTGTCAATAAACTCAGTTTTTGATGGGCTTTCGAATGGTGTATGAATTATTTGTGTTGTTATTACAAGTGTTGCTGTGACCCCCTAGGAAAAGGTTATGCCCCGCCCTGTAGATCAGTAGGTGTTTGCATGAACACTAAACTTCTGTTCATAAATACATGGATACTTCTATCATTTGTTTTTAATAAATGATGTACACAAGAAAATATTCTTTTTCATGCTTTAATTTTTCTTTTTCTTAGCAGGCAATTCTCCTTTTTTTTTAATTTAACCATATAATTGCTAGCCGATAGCACAATGTAAATTTGTGCAAATCAACATTTTCAAGGTAAGAGATTCAGAACATAATGGCAGGATCTTGCTTCTAGAAGGATCCAGTCTGCTTAAGCCCCTCTAGAGCCCTTGTAAGCCAGAAAGGGATTGAATAGTCAAACAGCCTGACTGAGCTGGTGTTAAGACAGAGGGAGAGTATTATTGTTTATTGGCTGCAAATCAAATATAGCATGGTTGCTATTTATGAATGAATTTCTTCAAATAAAAAGACAGTCATTTTCTTTCTATATCTCTATTTACTGGGATGAGAAAAATAAATAATAGTAACTGGTCTAACGTTCATTGGTTAAATGCTGTAAAAACAATTCCACAATAATTAATGGTACTATAGAGTATATGTTGGAAGAAATTATTAAGCCTTAGTCTAGATTGTGTGTATCTCATATTCAATTGAATATATTTGCTTTTGGCCTTATTGAAAGATGGAGTGTAAACAACATTATTATATCTCAACCCAAAGTCATCCTTTCTGAAACGTGTATTTTTATTATTTTTTATTTAAGGTTCATATGAAATAAGAGTCCAAGTGGTGCAGTGCTTAGAATACAGTATTGCAGGCAAACTGCCCACACTCTGGAGTTCAATTCTAATGGGGCTCGAGGTTATCTCAGCCTTACATCCTTCTGAGGATGGGGCAATATGCTGGCATTGTAAACCGCCCAGAGAGTACTGTAAAACACTATGGGGTGGTTGTCCCAAAGGTGCTTTTTCAAGAGGCAACGGGACTTTCTGGTTTTTCTTTGAAGACGTTTTGCTTCTCATCCAAGAGAAGTCCAGTTGCCTCTTGAAAAAGCACCAATGGGACAACCATGAGCATGGATGCCTGAGAATTTTCATAGACTAAGGGGATGGTATATAAGTCTAAGTGCTATTGCTACTGCTGTGTTAATGTGATGCAAAATTACTTGGGGACATTCAGCAAACCATGGAAAAAATGATTAACTCATAGCCTTTTGTATTTCTAGCTAATTCTTTTTCCTATGTCCATTTTCTGTCACTGATTGATGTCCTCATTGTCTGCCTCAATCATGCTTGCACATTCACTGTAATTTATTCATTCAAATGGATTCTCCCTATCACGGTATATAGAACTCAAGCCCATCTAACATGCTCTAAAACTCCTGTGAGATGAGAAATTAACAAAAAAATTTAAAAAGCTTCTATAGACAGTTTAATTTTCCTCATGAATGGCAATTTTTTGACATTTCACCTTCTAGGTAGAGAGACTCCAAAATCCATAGTTTTCAGGTTCCAGTTGTGTAAGAAATAAAGGCAGAAGAAAGTCTTGTGAATGAATTGTATCTTTAACACTGTGTTTGGAGTAACTGTCACTATATTTAATCTTGTTCTGTGCTGCTTAATGTGAGGTTTGTTACCAGAAACCAATGGTATATAATTTATGAGATCTGGTAGAGCACACAGAAAGAGGAAAAAACAGGAGATGCCAAAACCAGGATGGTATTCTCAGAGCATAATTGTGTCATTGTCTAAATTGTTGACTCTTGAAAATGTTACAGAGATTCCCAAAGGATGAAATCTGGTAGCTATAATTTATCTGAGAAACCAGTGATTTGGTGTAATGTATGCCAAGAACCTAAATAAAGCTATTGGCAATCTGTGCCAGAGCTAATGAACTAGTGAACCTCCAAATTATTCTCAAGTGACTCCACCTGTATAAACACCCACTGCTTTTTTTGAGTATAAATACATGCAGATACACTTGAAAAGATGCAGTCATGTAAGAAAAAAAAGACATATACATTTGTGTGCTGCCTGACTTCAACTTCCACAAGTCACATTTGATGAGAAGAAATAAGGCAGATAATCCAGGGGACAAATAAATTATTTCCTTTTTAGCCATTTGTTTAGAAAAGGTTGTTTTAAACTAATTAAATATAATTAGCATACAAACTAGAGATTTTCATTTATTTGCATCAAACAAACACTAAAAAGTCTCAGAAGAAGAGCAACAGTACGTATAATATCTTTGGATACTTTAGACTACTAGATTTATTGTGGTGTAAGCTTTCCTGTAGTAAAACCTATTATGTCAAATGTAGTCATAAATCTGTTTCAAAGATCTTAAAGTCTAGCAAGAAGTTAAATTATTTTATAGTAAGAGATGCACAATTTAATAGTTCTTCTAAATGCTATTACAAAATTGGGAAGTATTAAATTCATGGAAAGTAATTATAACTACACTTAACACAGATTAAGGTTAAGAAGAGATTGGTTTGCTGCCTATAGTCATTTCTTTGTCCTAACCCACCAGATTCTTGCACCACTGCAGTTATCTTTACTTTAGCTGGAAAAAGTCATATAGTGTAGCTTACCTAAAATCTGAACTGTTTTCAAACCAAACAAAGATAAAACATTTTTGATATTTCTAAAAACCAAGCAAGGGAAGGACAGCAGCAGCAAATTCTTGCTTGATCCACCTGACATTATGGGATTCTGGCAAGGCTATGGCACTTCCATCCCTTCATAATAAGATGAGAGCAAATCAATTCACGCTTGCAATTCCTCTAAGGGCATTCTAACAACAACTTGTGATTTTTATCTTGGAAGTACAGGATTCTTCCAAAATTAGCCTTTCACAAATTTACTTTCAAAAGAATAAGGCTTATATTAGGTTGTTGTTTAAAAAAATTAATGTATTGCCTTTCAAGACAAACTTAACAGCAGTATCAATCATAACAGAGAGAATGCATAGGTTCCAGGGGTTATGTTTTTCCCCATTGCTAATTATGGTTAAGCAGATGGGAAACCACAAAAGATGGCAATGTCTCCAGAACCTGACACAAACATCAATTCATAAAGTATACAAAAAGCATACTACTCCAACAAAATCCCCCAAGAACCAATATAGAAGTGAAATGACAGGCAGTCTCTATGAAAGGGCAGAAGCAGACATGCCCCTTGCTCCATTCCACATATGCACTGGCACTTTGCATAGACTTCTCATTCGTATGATCTAACTTTTCAAAGAGAGGGAAGAATAAAATCATTTCTGGGGTGTGCTTAGGGGAAGCATAATGAAATGCACAAAGAAAGGTATGCTCTCTCTATGGAATCTACAAACATAAGATACTATTTCTGTGGTGGAAATTGTAGCTACTTACAAAACAAAGATAAGTCAAAAATGACTGCAGTGTAAGAGACTGATTTTCTATATTTGATTTTTTTCCCATCTGCCAGAAGCTTGTTAAAACAGACCTAGGAGTGTGTGTTGCATGTAGAAGCTTTTTTCAGTTTATGAAAAGGGTTCCACCTTAGTGTGCCCATAACCTGTGTTCTAAAAATATTAAAATATAGTAAAGCCCGTCATGTTTTCCCTAAATAACCACAAAAGAAAATATGTGTGGGGGAGAAGCTTGATATATAAATAACAGAATCAAAACTATTTAGTCTGTACAAGAACTAGGAAACTGGTCTGAGATAAATTTATCTTAGAAGCCAAAGTTTAAGATTTAAGATAAAAGGAGATCATCTCTTGTCTGTTACAAATAAATGACCATCAACTCTTTTAAGAGAGACTGGCTAATTTACCCAATGCAGTGCTCAGTTTTAAAGAAAAACTGAATTCAAATGTTTAAAAAGTCTAGACAAACGTCTTCCTTTCACCAAAGCATATCAGTTAACATTTGTTATGTGACTACAACATAGCAAAACAGGGGCCAGAATCCAGATTCTACTTTAAAGCTACTGGGTAATTTCATTCAAAACAGCAAGTAAATCTTGATGTTTGAATATTTGCGTGCAGAGAGCGATCCATCTTACTGTGTGCTTCAAACATTGGTCCAAATTAAGTAGAAGGCCTCAGCTAGCCACACTTTTAACATATTTGGACTGTTTTAAATTACGAAACTATGAGATTAAGGACTGAACTGAAGTAAAAGTAAATAGCCAAAAAGGGGCCAAAACATGCAATTTAGGTGAAATAAGCAGCTATAATAAGGGTCATTCCATGTCAAGTGGTCTGATTTCAGGAAAGTGCCCAGGTCAACCATCATGGAGTTTGATGAAATTTGGTGTGAACATGCACCCACATCCCCACTGAACATTGGATAAGTGTTAACGTTTGCCAATGCAATACTTGCAGAGATATTTGTTTGACCCCCATACCGCAGCCTTCAACAGTATGACTCTGAGATTTCAGCAACTTTGAGACATAATATCTCTGGCAATATTTTGTTGGGAGAAACAAAACTTGGCCATCTTGTACAAAGTTGGCCAAAAATGACTGCAGCATGAAAAAAGGGTAGTTTACAAAATTGAATGTAAAGTTGAGAGTTTTTGTAAAAACGGCAAAAACAGAGTATTTTCAGCCCACTTTTACAAAAAAAGACCTTCTGTAAACTCTGTTAAATCATTCTCATTATCTCACTTTGCTCCAAATTATCTAGATGGAGATAACTCATGAGAATGTTTTTATTATTTAGTTTAATAGAGCAAACAAGTTGTACAAGATGGCCAGGTTTTGTTTCTCTCAATGAAATATTGCCAGAGATATTATGTCTCAATGTTGCTGAAATCTCAGAGTCATACTATCGAAAGCTGCGGTATGGGGTCAAACAAATGAATATATCTCCGCAAGTATTCCATCAGCAAAACTTATCCAATGTTCATTGGGGATGTGTGTGCATATTCACACCAAATTTCATCAAAATCTGTGATGGTCGACCTGGGAGCCCCAGACCATTTTACATGGAATGACCTATAAGAAAGATGTACAAGGAAATAACAACAGACCAAGGTGTAATTCTAATGAAACTGTCAATGAAATCTAAATTCTGTCTTAGAAACACTTGTCTGTCATGAAAGTGTGAAATACTGTACAGCTATATTTGGAGAATACTGAGTGACATTAACTATACGTTTCTTGTATTATTGCAGTATCTCAAGAACAGTGCTGCTTTTGCCAAGATCATCACAACATGAACTTTACTGATGCTTTTGGAGATTCCAAGGAAGTATGTACTTGTTTCCTCAACAGTGGTATCCTAAGGGGTTAATTTCTGCACACTTGTCACTTCCAAAAGCTTGATGTAATGCAAGTGTCTGCATCGGCACAACAGTGGAACGAAGAAATATCCAAATCAAAACAATCTGCAAGTTCAATCCAGGGAAGCAGGTGCATAGGAAACAAAAACAGACCTTGACAGCCACTTGCTCTTTCTGAGGTCTCTTGTGAATTTACTATTGTTATCAGTTGTAACATTTAGCTAGCTGAACATTCTACTCAAGTTTCCAGATATGAATGAGGAAACTAAAAATTGTCTAAACTCCAATTCACATATAAACTAAATGACTCATCATAACATTTCATTACAGAACACTCTTCTGCACGTTATTTTCGTGTATGACAAATCAGGTGTGTGATGCTTTGCCAGCTGAACAAGAAGGCTACATAGTCCAAAATAAAGGCGTTAAAAACCGGAAGGAGCTAAATATAAAACTTACTAAACAGCCAAAGAAGTTTAGCCAAAACAAATAGCTAATGGGAAGCAAAACAGTATTGAGGAAATATTTCTCAGGCTGAAAACAGCAGCCTGGAAAAAATTGGTACATGGCTGGGGCAAGTTTAACCAGTGATGCAAACAACATGGGCAATCAAAGGAGAGAAATGGCAGTGGGAAGCTTAATCCTTTCTTATCTCCTTCCCCCTGCCCTTTGGCTGCAGCTCCTCATGGTGAAGATTCAGCATCACAAGCCCATCACCACCTTTCCTACGCAAATGTCTCCTTCCCCCTTCTCATGCATTCACTTTGAATAGTCAACCTATAAATGCTATACAGACACTATAGGAAAACCAAAGAGGAATCTATCCAATGTTGCTATCACAATTTAATTTGTGTAACAATATGTGAACTTCTCAATATGAGAATTAGGTCTGTCAACCTAAAAGCCAAAGACCCATACCATATACAAGGACAGCAAGAGGACAGGATGAATGCCATAGAAATAGAAAAAACATTTAAAGTATAGTGGGAAATGAACAGTTTATATGTAACATTTAAGACATACATATATTGCATACACAAAATTTCAGCAGAAGGATTCAAGCTGCAACTATTTGTAATTGGATACATTGAACTCCAAAAAAGGATCTACTTATGTATGACCAAAAGCAACACAGAGCTTCTATTTATCCAAAGTTGCCACATACAATAGAAATTTTCCATATAGTGGCAGAATGCATGGAACTATGATATATTATTTGATTGTCATTATTTTTAAAACAATTAGAACCACCCGCAAACCCTTAATTACTACAAAATTATGATCCATAAGCTATTCCATTTACAAAACTCACCAAGAACCAGCAAGGAGCCTTAAAGTGACATGCAATGCATGCATCAATTGTCAAGATGCTATCTCTGTTTTGTCTCTGAAAGGCATTTATCATTTTATTGGTCAGAATTGCCATTTTCCTTCCTTAATTGTAATCCAGTTTGCTAATATTTCACAACTCAAGCATTTCCCATCATTTTACCTCCTTTACCAGTAAAGCATTTTGTGCTTAATTTCTTAATATAAAGCTGCTGTTAGCGCAAAAAAAGGTGCATCTTCCATTTCATATTTCCTTTGGTGCCCTGTCCCCTTCCCCAATACAGTTAAAGTTTATTAAAACTCAACCGTCATGTGAACAAACTTCTAGAACAATTTGTTTTATGCTTATTCTTCATCTATGGAACCCTGTTCAGAATTTTATACAGAAAAAGAGGGAATGGGTGCATTGCAAAATTGTGAGCTCAGTGTATCTCAGAATACATATTACCATTTTTAATTTAAAGTTCCTTCAGAGCTACATTTATTTTACATTGGTTTGAAGTTTCCATGTTCAGTATGTACCAGAAGAGATTTTGGCAATAAGGTACAATGCCTTGATGAGGAAAGGTGTGTTATTCCCGATTCCCATGACATTAAGTGTAGCCATTTACGGAAGACTACACTCACTTTTTAACCCCCCCCCCCTCAAAACAACAGAAACAGATAGCATTTATCCTGCTAAATGCATAGTTTCCCATGGTAACATTACTGGTAACATTAATTGTATTAGGATCTCACAATTCTTTTTTAATGGAACTAACAAGATGTAATGCACTACTTTTACTATTAATATTTAAACTACTTTATATCTAAAATATCTATTTGTATCTAAAATAACTAAGACCTCCAAGATCTCTTCCAACTCTGTTGTATAAGCTCCCAGGACAATTATGTCTATTATCAGTATTTCCACACGGATCCCAACTGAATGCACTTTCAAGTTTCCCGCATAGGAATTTATTTCATTCATCAGATCGTGAATATAATTTATAAGTGCTTATGTGTAATACAGTAACCTTTGATTTTTTTTAATAGAAAGATTTCCTTGTTTCTCTCTTTCACTACAGATGCCAATGATTTACAAAACATCATACTATCTCATACAATATAGAATTAGCAATAACAGAAAACAGAATTGCACTGTGGAGTTCACTCCTTCAACACATGATGACAACTTCAATGGTTTAAAATAGAAATTAGGAGCATTGATTGATGATGACAAGGCCATCACGGCCATTAGCCATCTACACTCAATCCTAGAAAAAGCTATGAATTTGATCATTACAATAAAAAGAGTTGTGATTCCCTAGAAATCTTTCCATCTAAAAGAGAAAGAAAAATCCCTATAAGTTTTCCCTCATTAGTGGAAAAGTATCTAGGGGACCCTAAAAAAGCAGCACTAGGAAAGATTCAACATCCTCTCTCTAAGTTAGTTTGGTCCAATCTGCAAATTTCTGTAACTGCTTCAAATAAAATCAGGTTTTCAGTGCTTTTTGAAGAGAGTCTGTGTTTTAACATTTCAAAAATCCAAGAAAAGGGAGAAAGCTAAAACACTACCTCGTTATCCAAAAAGATGATATGCCATTTATCTTTTAAAAAACCATTTATTTTAAATCTGTTTTCATTGTCTCCAGACTGAACAGCTGCCCAGTTTCTCAGTTTTTAAACTGAACAAAGTTGAGTTTAAGGAAGCCAAGCTTGGTTCTAGGTTCTAAACTAGAACTTTCTCTTACCTTAGTTCAGCAGCCTGAACTGAATTCTACATGATCTCCTACACTTTCCATTCCCAGCAGGAACAAAAGTCAGTTCCTGTTGCTGAGCTAATCTTGGTATGGTCTTAGCATTAAATGACAGCTAAGTACAAGTAGTCCTTGACAAGTAATCCTTGATTTACTATCACAATCAGATTTCCACTGCTAAGCAAGCCAGCTATTGAGTTTTGTCCCATTTTACAATCTTTTTTGCCACAGTTGTTAAGTGAATCAAGTGCAGTTATAGCAATAGCACTTAGACTTATATACTCCTTCACTGCTTTACAGCCCTCTCTAAGCGGTTTACACAGTCAGCATATTGCCTCCAACAATTTGGGTCTTCATTTTACCCACCTCAGAAGGATGGAAGGCTGAGTCAACCTTAAGCCTGGTGAGATTTGAACATGCCAGTTTCAAGCCCCAAAATTTTGATCATATGATTATGGGGAACGCTGCAACAGTCATAATTGTGAAAAACGGTCGTAAGTTAACTTTTTTCAAATTGTCAATAAATGATTATAAATCAAGGACTACTTGTAAATCTCAAGCTAAGAATACTGGAGGATGAAAGTTAAATACTAATAATGCAGATCCTTATACTATTCTAAAAGAAACTGTGTAGGCAGGAATATATAACAATTGTGCAGTATGCAGATTCAAAATGTTCACCAGTTCACAGTTCAGTAAGTTATATCCATTATATATACTACTGGTTTGCATATACATCATTAATATATTACACAATGTAATTAAAATTAGTTGATACAGAATGTGTAGAAGGCATCCAACCAACTATCCAACATCAATCTTTGCTGTAGTGATTTTCAGGCATTCCTATAAGACTGAAAGTAGTGTCTTTTTCATTGTCTCCACTGAAGCCTAAACAGGACAAGGGTGTTTTAATTGGTAGAAGATGGGTGCTGAGCTTGCATGAGGTCTGGAGCACAGGCCTATTGTATAAGATGTGTGTGCTCCTTAAATTGCAAATACACTACAAATAACTAAGTGTGTTTTCAATATAAAAAGGCAAAGTATTCAAATATGTCATGTTTTAAATCAAATATATTTGAGTAACCAGTATTTTAGGAAATGTTGAAATACTTACATAACATTTGCTTTCCCCTTCCTTTGTTTAAGTAGAGCTACGTCACTGGAATAAGCAAAAAAATTTAGAAGCATAAAAATGTTGAAAGTTACCCTTCTTGGACAGTAGGAAGCATTAAATTCATCTCCAATGCGCCGTAATTCCTGTGCAATCCATATTTCTGGCTGCATATCCTCAGGTATTGGCCGTGACTGCCATCTGGAAGCTGTATCAAAACAACACATTTTTTTTTAAATATTTCCAAAAGGTTTTCCATATCCATTCCCCACAGTGCCCATGCACTCAGTGATTTTACTACTAATTTCTCTTAAAGCTATAATAATATTTTAATAAAAATACAGAGAGAAAACTACGTAATTATGCTAAAAATGTCATCATGGTATCTATGATTATTTTTTACATTAAAGCTACTGTATATGATCTAACTCTATTCCTTTATTAATTATTATCAACAGAATCTATTAAATTGTAATTTTTTTCACCTAAAGTAGCAGTAAATTGTGTAAAGCTATGTCTGTGGGATTTTAACATACTTTTCACTCAGCCAGGATCAGACTCTTTTACAAACAATTCAAGAGTGCTCCAACAGCTACCTGGGAAATCAAACTGTAAAATACCAGTATTTTAGACTAAAATAGTATACAGATAGTCCTTGACTTAGGACCACAATTGAGCCTAAAATTTCTGTTGCTAAATGAGACAATTAAGTACATTTTGCCTCATTTTATGACCTTTCGTGCCACAATTGTTAAATGAATCACTGCAATTGGTAAATTAGTAACATGGTTTTTAAATGAATCTTGGCTATGCAAAAGGTAATCACATGATCCCAGGACATTGCAATCATCATAAATGAGTGTCAGTTGCCAACCATTTGAATTTTAATCATGTGAGCATGGGGATGCCACAACAATGTGTGAAAAATGATCGTAAGTCACTTTTTTCAGTGCTGTTGTAACTTTCAACGGTCACTGAATGAGCTAGTGCAAGTTGAGGACTACCTGTATAAAGAATCCCATACAATTAAAACAGAATAAAAATACCAGAGGATTATCTCCCCCAAATGATGAAATGAATCTACAACTTGGACTTTACATTCTGATGTCATGCTTATTTATATCCCAATTCCCTCACGAGTTAGTATTTACAGTAGCTCTTCTATCTGCAATTTCTCTGATAATTTCCAAAGAGCACATATTAACTTTTATCTCTGAATTAAACATTAGGGGATTGTGATTTAATTTATGATTGTTCGCTGCCCATGGCCACTTGTTTGAAATAGGCAGCTATAGAAATAAATAAATATTGATGCCAGGCTCTGTAATCATGCAAAATCTGAGGTATAGTTTCTCATATAAGCCAGCATTGAAGAGATGTGTTAAAGGGCTGCATATCACATTAATCCAAACACTAGCATTTCATTCCTTGCATATAAACGACCAAGCTAGGATTTGCTATAGCTGCCTATTATTAGCAAAATATGAGATATTTCGAACCAGGTTTACAGCTGTTTTCCAAATTATGTTTAAATACACTCTTTTCAAAGGTCAAGAAGCATGCTGCTTTCTGCTGTCAAGTAAATTTACTTTAGAAGATGTCCAGAAGTTTCAGCTCAAGCGGTATATAGTCCTTAGCTTATGACCGTCGTTACTTGTTTCTTAACAACTATTCGAAGTAATGATAGCCTCCAAAAAAGTCACTTGCAACCTAAATTTGAACTTAACAACTGCACTCATAGGCATATGATCGCAATATGATCCAATACTGATTTGAGCACTTGGCAACCAGCTTACATTTACAACTGATGCAGCATCCCATAGTCATGTGATCACAATTTGAGGAGTTTTTTTGACTATTTCTAGCAAAAAAAATCCCCTGCCGTTAATTAAGATGGATTCACACGTAGGACTATGATGATTCCACTCTCAACTGTAGTAAAGTGGTCAAAAAATCAGGTCTGGTCATGTAGTGTTAGGATTACAACAATTGATGGAAATTCCAGTCCCAATTGAGGTTGCAAGTCAAGGATTATCTGTGAATCTGTACTTACAGATACACTGAATACATGTATTCAAAACAAAAAGGGAGGCAATATAGTCCTAAGTACCACTTCAGGCAATTCCTTTTTCTTTTTTTAAGATGTGTTGAGTGTCTATTTTAAGCTTGCAGGCTCAGGTAACTTATTCACAAATAGACCTGAAGCAAACCATCAAAACTCATATACATGATTTGTTTTTTTTTCTTTACAAATCCATCAGAACTCATCTTTTCTATGAAGCGGTTGGCACAACACACTGATTCCTATGCCCAGTTACTAACCAAGGCCAAGATGCATAACAAAATAATGTATATTTCTCCTCATATATTCTGCTTTATTTCCCCCTCCTTCCTGTTTCTCCAATAATATAGGGACCCTCTGTGGGTATTATTTAAATTTTAATAATAAATAAATAAATAAATATTACTCCACTAGTCATAGCCGACTTTATGGGGTGGAGGTCATTCCTGCTTCTTTAAGCCATTGAGCCAGGGCTATCTGAAGATGTTTACGCCAGCATGTGACTAGCATGACATCACATTGCAGCACAAATTGTACAGCAAAACATGGAACGTTGTTACTCCAATAACATAGTAGTTGCAAATTCCTCAGAGTGCAGAATGTGAAAGGAGAAAAAATTGACATGATAATTTAAAAACTGGATTAGAACTAGGTTGCCCCTAGGTTCATACATCACACTAACTGTGGTCCTTTTTTTTGGCTCAATACAAGTTATCCTTGTTCAGCAACTGCAATTGGTTTGTGATTCAATCATTAAGCAAAGCATTCATTAAGTGAAAAATCACATGATTTTTCTTTACTTTAGTTTTCCTTTGCTTTGCAGTGTTGGAAACATACAACTCGTAAATAGCTGGGAGAGTCCAAATGGCGGAGAAGGTTTCCAGAACTTGACTCATAAGGAAGCCAGGTAAAAGGGAAATCTTACAGCTCTTTCTTCTGCCCTTTGGAATGCGCAACCCAGGGCTGGGATAATTAGCAAGGAGAGAATTAATATCTATATACATTAACTGGAGGGGAAAAGATTACCTCAGGATAAGCTGATACACAATGTGGAATAGACATTGAAATAAATGTGGTAGCTTTCTTGAAACTGAAAAACACCAGTCACTTAAGAGGCAAACAAAAACCTTTAGCATGAAACTGATTAAGAGTCCTATTAAGTGTTAGACACAGTCTCAATTGGCTTGAAGGTTGTCATCAATTAATTAAGACCACAGAACTGAGTTTGTTAACCTGTGTGGTTAGCACTTTTTAGGGATGTGCTGGAGCACAGAGGAAAGCAGCTCAGGAATAGACAGCCTCTTTAGGCAATCTCAGCTCTGTGGAGGGTGAGGAGAAAAAAACGGGGTCACAGGTACAAGACACGGATACATGTGACTGAGTGATGCTGCAAAGGCTATAAATGCAGGCACTGATCACAAAGATAATGGCTGCTGTCTGAAGCAGTCCCTAAATGAGCATTAGCTGTTCAGGAATCCAGCTACCATTATTTATAAATTATAAATTTTATGCCTGTTGTTTAGTTATTAAGCTATGTCTTTGTGACTCCATGGACCAATGGACCACAACACACTAGGCCTCCACTATCTCCTGGAGTTTGCCCCAAATGTTTCATGGGTACTGTATTTGAATCTAGTCAATGGTGTACACCATATCTAAATAACCTAAGATGTACAAGAGGCAATCTTAATTGTTTTGAGATGCATGCATGTTTTTACTAGACATCTGAAAAACAGCAAGGGCATCTCCGAATGAAAGTATGTACTTTTAATTCTATCATAGCAGAAGACTTTATCATTTACATTTGTAGGAAGAGTTCCACACATCAAGCTTTTAGATATTTTTGATGTAGGTATATAAAGGTTTATATCTTGCTTAGGACAAAAACACTGCTTGGTATCTGTTTGTCTTTAGATATGAAGAGGAAGAAAAATACTGCCTGGCAATTACAAGCATGTATTAATGTAGGAGTACTGATAACATTATCATGAAGCTGCAGTGTCCATAACAAATCTCAAAATGATACTTGTGTCATAATGCAATTTCATAATCTGTATCATAACCTCTGATGCAGCTACACATCTTGTCATTTGCTCCTATGCCTTTGAACTCTTTAGTTCTATGATTCTGGTCTAACGTCTTCCGCCAACAAAAATGAATAGAGAATATAAGCAATAATTACAGCTCTTTTTATACAAATTATTCCACAAACTTGGCATTAAAAACTTTAAAAGGCTCAAAAGGGAATAACCATAACTCTCAATCTCACAACAATCACTCGCAGAGCAGTGAAAATGTTAAGCAAATGTGCCTGGCTCCAAACTGGGTGGAAAATTTATTTCAGAGCCAAACTAACATTTCATTGGTCTACAAATGTATTGTTTTCACATTATAGTTGAGAAAGACTATTATCAGGTTTCAAAATAAAAGTTTATATCAGGCTCAATTTTAGTGAGTTGCTTAGTAAGCTGAAATTCATTCAACATTCTTCTTGCAATACTGATTGACTCAATTTTTCAATCATTTTAAAGAAGAACTAGTTTAATTCATCATATCTGAGGAGAGGCTTTCTACAATTATATTACAATGCCATTTTTTGCTGCCGAAAATTAAACTACTTGACTCTAATTTGATTATCATATCTGTGCATGTAATTGTATACTAAGAGTACGATCATAGAAATCAAAATAGTTCTCAAAATGTTCAACAGTGGAGAAATGGAAAGGACAAAGCAAAGTAGTATTCAGCAGTGTTTGCAGGATTAGGCTGTTTTTGATGTAATGAAAAAACCAGCATCGGTGCTGCAAGCTCTGCTTGTTTTGTTCATTCATGCAATATAACAACATATATAGAAAGGGGTGGAGCTTGCATTGCAACAACACAATGTGACATTTTTGGGGTCTGATTCTTTTTGCCTCTCCTGTGGGACACCTGTGGAATACTTGTATTCCTTGAACTACTTCAGAGTATTCTTTTCCAAGTTCTGAATGTATTCAGTTACACTAGCCAAACAAATACGTTATTTATGAATGAAGAGATGTTGGCTGAGCCATTCAAGATCATATTGAAACAAACAACATCATTAGTAGACTTTTGGATGAAAGTGCATAGAGAATAGAACTTTAAGTGAAAGGACACTGAAGATCTTAATAGCTTTTGTT
Organism: Thamnophis sirtalis; assembly: GCF_051295495.1. NCBI lineage: Eukaryota > Metazoa > Chordata > Lepidosauria > Squamata > Natricidae > Thamnophis > Thamnophis sirtalis. Next base: position 37,553,890 of record NW_028261386.1, on the reverse strand, counting down.
TCAGCACGTAAAATAGCCAAACTTGCATAAAAACCAAACCGGTGTTATTGAAACAGGTTGAATGTTATGCAAACTTTTAAAGATTTTCTTTAAACAAAAACACTCCAGACATTGACAAAATATACCAACATGTGCAACTCATACTTCCCACTATGCTGCTTAACCAATGGATAATGGAGGGGAAAGCATTAATGATGCTTTATTTCAGTATTCACTTTATTTCCCCTCTCCTTTTTTAATGAAACCATCATAGGGTTACTTCATTAAAAATAATCCTATTTGCTGTTCTGTTACTCACATATGAATTAATGAAACATAAAAATGATTCTTCCCAAATCTAATCCAAATATATCAGATCTACTAGTACATTCCCTGGTAGTACAGAGCTACGTATAAGAAAATCCCAAACTATAAAATGCCACTCAAGCAAGTTCCAACACCAATGTAGTATTCAAGTTACGTACGTGACATCTAGTGCCAGCCAAAATATTTTGATGCCTGAGGCAGAAAATTGGCAAAGTAGAAATTAGAGCAAAATCAAATCTTAACAGCAACCTTGGCCAAAAATAATACTACTATTTCTGCCAATGGGAATGTGTATAGTAATAGGTGCCTCAGCAGTCTGAGAAATAAAGTATAGCTTCAAAAAATTTCATCCCATTATCTGTTTATAAGCAACTCAGAGATTTCTGGTTGAAATCAAACTAACTAGACCAAGAAAATAGTATCACTTTGTATTTATTAACATGGCATCTAATTTAAGTGGTAGAAAGGACTCTTCAAAAGGAACAAAAAATTTTAAATTAAATTTAAAAATGTTATACTATGCAGTGTTAAAATATAAGAACAATGCAGGTTGTTTCATTAGATTTGGGCAAAAACTAACAAGTGAAGCTCTTCATTAGAAAAAAAAAGGCAATGATTTACACTGTCCTCAATTATATAGTGAGATTTCTGGATATTACACAGAAATCAAACTATACCAAGAACCTGGAGGATCAGAGATTGAGAGCCACCTGTTTCAGCTTTGTATGTCACTTAACAAGATGTTAGTTTCACATAATCAGACAAAAGCAGAAGTGTTCAACTAGCTACCAAAATCTTATAAACATATAATGGGACCTATGGGACTACAAAGGTATAAAAAAGCCTTAATTGATTCTAAATGACAGTTTCTGTAAGTCAAGAAATTAATATAAATGTTTCATGTGGTTAACCATGAAATCAATCTGAGGTTTTCATAAAGGACTTTCTGTGGGGCTGCAAGATCAAAAAGATTAGGAGTGTCAAGTCATTTAGTTATGCAAAATATTTTCAAGTCATAATATCCATTCAAAATACTGAAGCTACATTTAAACAATGGATATGTCAATGCAATCATTACTGTAAAGATGTCCATCGTGCACTACAATGTATCCCTGTTCTATTACATACATATTCTTGCTAGTTCTCAGGATAACCATAATTTTAAAAAAGTTTGAATATGTCTACATCACTACCCTCATAAAGATTGTCATCATAATAAATGTTTTAGTAAAATTCTGGTTAATTTTAATAAATGTTGCTTTGGCAATATTTAAACATCTATTTAACATACCGTTCTGCCAACCATAATTAACTTAAAGGGGTTATTTCTAGCTTATCTTCTCTATTGCAATAATCCCTTCCTGATCTGCCAATCTCTAAATCACTTTTGTGCAGGGTATCTTGAATTAAAAACATTTGCACTGTAAAATACATAAACCTGTGTCAAGTGAGGAATTTCCTGGAAAGATCAGTAAATGGTCCTTGAAATACTTCTGATATACTTCCAGTCTCATGCAACAGAAATGCAGAAGATAATACATAACCATCTCATTTGCATACTATTAAAAATTACAATCATTACAAAAATTAGAATTGGAATTTACACCCTGTCAGCAATTTAGGAGACTCGTGAGCATTTATATTTTATTTTGAAAGTAGCTTAAGATTTCATTGATATAGTGATACTAATATAGTGGAAAAGAAATGAAAATCCTACATATGAGATCTTTTATTTTTTTTAAAGTGTTGTTTTCTCCCACCCTCAACAAAAACCCCAAAACTGCTGCTGCTGCGGAGAAACACAGGTGTTCAACACACACGCGGCATTGCTACTACAAGCTCAGAAAACCCAATAGGAAAGCAGTAAAACCTATTTGTGCTAAACTTATTTTAAAAAATTCAACAGTTTATCCATTATAACCAATCTCTCAATTTATTTGTAACAAATAATACAAATACATAGTTCTCAATCCGATTAAGAACATAACAAGAAAGAATGGATCAGGTATGCAAGTAACTTGGAGAAAAGAGAGGGCAGGAATCTTTCAACATTCTTAGCATAATGAATTGCTATACACATATGGGCAACAGTCACATTAATCGGAGGCAACATACTGAACAGCTGCTGGAATCTGATGCCACAGTAATCTGAGAAATGAAGCTGAACTCTTCATGCTTTGAGAATGAATTGCATACTTGCTTTTACCAACCCTTACAGGTTATTTACATCACTTTAATCTCATAAACATACTTCAATCAAAATATAGGGGACATAAAAAGCAGTTTTTACAATATTCACAAAATATTAATAATATTTAATAAATTTCGCTTTAAAGTTCCTATCGGGAAACAGATTCTTTTATTCAACCAAATAACACTCTAGGAGCCAAAAATATGGTGGAGTGATTTAGAAACACAGGAAACTAAATGTAAAAATTACTTTAAACACATTTGACTCATTTCAAAGATAGCATGAAAAGCATAGAATCAATATGAAACTAGCCTACTATTCTAGAAAGCCCATTATACCATATAGGACTAAGAGATAAAATTCTTAGAATATATCCACATCATAATGTAGTCTGTTTGAACAATATTGTGAATGAATCGATGTCTTAAAAAACAAAATGCTCATACAACAGCTTCCCTGGCCTTCAGCTGCTCTGAAATTTTTTTTAACTTATATTCTCCTCATAAATGTTACACTGATGCTGAAAATGTACATGATATTTTGAAACACCAAGAAATGCTACTAAAAGCTCATGTTTTCTCATCAGAGTATAGGAATTAGCATCTTTTAGAACACTACTGTATAGAAAGCAAATTCTTTATCACAAATATAATGATAATGCAAAGAAATAAAAATTATAACCAGTATTATTTATTCAAATATTGTTCTTTTGTTTCTTTGCAAGGATTCTTTTATTACAGGTATGAGCCACATGTACTTCATTTCACATTAATCTATATACTACTAAAACTCTACTAAATGTAACTTTTAATTGGGTGAAACTGTACACCACACAATTTTAAGCTGCTATCTCAAATGGGCTAACTTACAGAAAGTGCTCAAAATCCAGGACCCATAATTCCCATGCAATGGAAATTTGGCAAATTGTATTAAGCATTTTATGACATAATTAAAAATAATATATTTCCTGTAGTCAACTCCTGAAGTTTGACTGTGCTATACAATTCAACATGGGCTATTTTTAAGACAGATGTATCTCCAAATATCCCTCTAAACTTTTATGAATTTCACAGATACATTACAAGTTCTGCCACTGTTGAAGGCATTGAGGAATCTGGTAAGGAAATATCTCTGGAACGATGACCCAAGGGTCACAGATTGTCTAGTAATCATATAAAAGCATTGGGTGTATTAAACTCTTCAACTATTCAAACAGTGAATGTTGGCTGGAATGTTTGAAGTGTTTTACTATGTAACACTGTTGCTGTAGAAATAGCTAATTATTACACTGAATTTAAAAATGACATTGTACAAAAAAGCATAATTATGAGATTTCCATAACCAAGCACAAATGCTAGATATAACAATTTACTTTTTGTTCACTTTTAAGTTATTATTAAGCATCTAAATCAAATACAATGAGAGTCATTTCAAAAACTTGAGAAACCGGAGCATCATCTTCTTTTCAGGGTGAAAATCCTAGTAAGAACCTAATTATATTGTTTTGCAAATCAATTAGTCAAAGTAGATCAACTGAGATAAACAGGTAAAATAAATCACCCACTTTTTCCTTTATCCCTTCTCATTTTTCACCTCTACAAAACAATTTAAGAAACTGAGAGTTGGCACAAAGGTTCTTCAGCTAATATCACAAAACAAGTACGTTTGTGCTTCCAATTGTCAACACAGACTGGATTGGAGTCAGAAGGACCTCTAGTGAATTTCAGGAAGTGTAGCAACAGCAACCCGGGAAAGAAAAAGGAAAACCCTGCCATGACTTTCCTTATGCAAGACATAATCCATTAAACCAGAAGCAGTTACTTCTAACTGTAAAAATGGTATTTTTTTTAATACAAGCAGAACTATGAGGGGAAAAATATGACAAAAGGATTATCTATAATGCAAAAATCATTTATGTGTAAATTTTTCACCAACTTGAAATCTATGCCAATACTTTGGCCATCAATGAAGGGTGTTACACAGAACTGAATGCTGAGTAAATATATTAAAAATATTGTATCTTTCAGGTTTTTCACAGCACTTGTATAATAAAAAGTTCAGTGCCAATTTTTTGAAGAATATAATCTGTATTCACCAGATATTATTTAGGCAATCTACAGAAATAAGTGCATGTAAATAGTGTCCATCTCATAGCTGGTTTTTTTTTTTAAAAAAAAAAAACAAGTTATCTTTCCCCTTGTTCATCATATACGAAGGGTTGGATATAATTTGACATAAACAGTATGTCATCTTGATGTGAGAATTGTTCCTTCTGTGAAAGTAGGCATTCTTTTTAGGGTTAGGGTTTGCAATAATCTCAGAAAACAAATCAGCCGGGCAGCAATATAGAACACAAACTTTTTTGTCTCAGTTAATTTACACCTTCAGCATAATTGTGAAGTTTTTTTATTCTTTCTTGTGTCATTTCAAATGACTTTTCAATATTCAATTGACTCATAATATATTTGTATCTCAATTAGTATCATCATTGCAATGCACTATTTCCTATTGAAAATAGGAAAGCAATGTGTTTTAAAAGAATTCAAACACAAGATCAGTTTTACCTGAAATATGAAGAAAAGATTATATAAGCTGCACAATGCAAATAAACCTCCCCCTTCATCATTTTAAACCCAGATAAAACTTTGCCTGAAGTTGCAAGAAAAAGATGATATTCAGAACTTTTTAAAAAAAAAATGACATATGAATAAATGTTTTATTTAAACTCATCATAAATGAACATGATTAAAATTCATAATCCCTGTTACTTAAGTAAAAGAAGACGTGCACTTAACTTGGCTAGTTAAGTCTAAATGGTTTATTGTGCATAATTTTTCATACATAGGTAACAAATAATAAATTGTGTTTAAGGTAATCACAAGTCATTTGTTGGAGGTTTTCTGCAATATTTTAGCACAGATAACTTTTAAAAAACTTTACATTAAAGCAACAAAAAATCAAGTTGTAGATTTAAAGGCAGAAATAAATCCTAAGAACTGGCTCTGAGTAATAAAACTACATATAAAAGCTAGGACAAGAGCAAATCTGTCATTTTGTAGTTCTAAACTATCTCCTTTGAGGGTTTTAAAAACCACACTGTAAGACTTGACAATCTTCACAAATCATATGGCAAGTTTGCACGACTTATAGTAATCATTAGTTTGAAATTATTTAGTTATTTTTTGAATTTCATAAAAAGATGCAATTCTTTTTCACTTAATGTTTTGAAAACTCATTTGCCCATATTCATTTTTAAAGAAATTTGTAAACTAAAACATCCCTTTAAAGAATAATTGTTGATTGCCAGGATCCATCCAGACTATGTCCCATATAAGTCTTACATAGGCTATAAATATATATTGATAGAAAGCCATTTTCTTAGTCTGTTGAACTTTAACAAACACTATTTTTTGTTCTCCTACACTATTACTACAATATCTGCAGAAGCTGGGCTTGACATCACAGAAGTCCTTATATCTCCCAAATAGTTCTCTGAAACTATGTTTATGTTCTGTTCTAGTGCAGTAACTTAAATTTATCAAGAATATAAAACTCTTCAACTTAGAAAATAAACTCTTACATCTTTAAAAATCCTACGCATACTATCTACAGCATACATCCTATTGAACTTTACAACCCTAGCATATGTAAAATGTGTTAAGATCATTTTTCATTAAACAAAATCTGAGCCCATCTGTACAGTACAATCATAGGACAATTGAGTTCAAAAAGTCCCTAATGTCGTGGAAAACCAATTAGACCATCCATGAGAGTGGTTCATCCAAGGATGAAGAATCCACAACATCATAAGTAAACTACTTCTTTATTCCTGGCAGGGTCCAGGAATCAACTGATTGATCAACTGAGAAAAGAACTGACAGACTGGCTTGTCACGTGAAGCAGACAAAGTACTGGAGAAACTGACCCAAAATCACCCAGATAGCTTTCACATCTAAGGCTGAACCAGAACTCACAGCTGCCTGATTTCTAACCTGGTGCCTTAACCCCCAGACGAAACTAGCTCTCCAAAGTAACTATTCTACATTTATATTATTTCACCATCAGAAAGCTTTTTCCTTATATTAAAATAAAGCTACCATGTTTTCCCGAAAATAAGACAGGGTCTTATTCCCCCCCAAAAAATAAGTGCTTGGCCTTGTTTTCAGGAAGGTCTTATTATTTTTAAGGTGCAGGAGGCGGCGAGCGTAGTCACCCCATGGCTTCTGCTATGTTGCAATATTTTCAGGGAGGGCTTATTTTGGGGGGAGGATTTTAGCACATGCGTTCAAAAGCCCGATTGGGCTTATTATGAGGGGAGATCTTATTTTTGGAGAAACAGGGTAAGTATCTACAATTTATGCCCATTACTTCTGGATCCAGTTTCTGTAGGAATGAAAATTCATTCCTGACCAGGTTCTATATGGTACCTTTTTATGTACCTGAACAAAACTGAAGAATAGCTGTATCATTTAAGCAACAAAGAAGATAATATAGCATCGATTATAGCTGCTTTAAAATTGGATTTTTCTCCTTAAGAGGCTGGATAAATCTATCTTCTACATTAACATTTTATATATTTTCATTTAATAGCAGAATTTAAGATGATACATTATATTTTCTTCTGTTACTTTCACATATTATATAAAGTACCAACTACCTAGGAACAGGGCAACAAATGAAATAAAACAATCATTTCTAGTAGAACCACTGGCTTAACCAATTCAATACAAGCAGGCTGCTTAAAATACTCAGTAATGTACATATTTGACCTCCAATAACATGCAATGCCCCTTTTTTACTTGTTAACTTCATTCTTTACTACTGTTGCCATCTCTCCCCAAACAAAGCTCCTCTGTTTTAACAGCTGTAGGCAGAAATTCAGTAAGTGTAATTTTCCCCATTACTGCACTTCCTCACCAGAAAAAGCAATATTTTAAAAATGCTACAATACCTCTATAATTAAAGGTAACAACTGCTTGCACTATTTATCTGAAATAGAAAAAAAATCACTCATTTTATAGTTTACATATTGTGTGTGTATGTGTATACACACACACACACACACACACATCACCATCTACCACCTAATCAATAGGCTTTACAATTTCCTGAGATGCATTCAATATTCTATTCTTTCAGCTATGCCAGGCAAATTAAGCCCCAGCAGAATCTATTTTAAAAACCAAGGGATTTTTTTTTCCTCTCTAGATTCTGATTGGTGGAATTTTCAGGAAGTACCTTCAGTTTCCATGGTAAAAAGTAGAAGGTAAACATGCCTGCAATATAAGGCTAAGATGCCTAAGCCACTTTAAAAAGGATATATGCTCTTGGGAGTATACTGGCTTAAGTGCATATCTGTGCAAAGTAGCTTCTCTTACTCCTAGTTTAGTGCTATATAAACACTGCACTCAAAGCAGGAAATCAGCTATGCTGAACCACAGGGAATAGGATGCACTACAACACCTCATGCATATATACCCCAAATGGGAATCAAGTAGGAACATACTTGAATCAATTTGCAAAACACCTAATTAGTGTTAACCTTTTAATTTTTCATTAGACAAGACCTCTTCTTAAAAGACTATTGGACTGGACCATCAAACAAACGCTCTTTTTCCTAGAAGCGTTTGTGTGCCTTATGGGAGGTTATTACATGACATAAAGATACTTAGCAAACAAAATTAAACATTTTCATTTTCAAAAAACATATATAACCAATTTATTTATTTCAAAAGGAGGGGAAGATTGGTGCAGTTTAAAGCAATAATGGTTCAGCATCCCATTCAGGAACTGTATATAGTTATCTGAAAGCACACATCCACCCTTTTTTCAGGAAAAAGAAATAGAGCTCTTGATCACTGCATTCTTAAACAAAATCTTCATTGTAATAAAAGAAAATTTAAAACTCAGTTACTCCACATGCCTCTATTCAAATTATTCAAAAATGTTTCAAAAACCAATTATTCACTCAGAAGCCAAATAAAGCCCATTTTAACTAGCAAAAATCCATTGGATAAGTATGGAGGAAAGTGGAATGAGTAAAATTCAAAATCTCTACATGGAATAAGGCAGATATATCCTCCTATGCTTCTAGATGATGCAAAGAAAGGACCAAGAAGCTCACTGGACATTTTGATTATAATCCTCATCATGAGCCGAACTCTAGGGACTATAAACACATTGCTTCCCATTTCTTCTAGTTTTCAGTAAGGGAATGAATAGGCACAGCAGGCCTACTCTGGATAATAGCATTGACACTCAACGGTATATGCCCTAAGTTGGAAGTGCTTTTTGGCATCAATGGAAACTCCCATCCTAGGGATAATAACTGTGAGACTGTGATCTTCACTTGTAATAAATAAATAAAGATTTAAAATCAACTTCTCAGTGTACTATGGTCCCAATGTTGGATATTGGATAGCCATTTGTCTGAAAGGTATAAGGTTTCCTGCCTAGGCAGGGGGTTGGACTATAAGACCCCCAAGGTCCCTTCCTACTCTGCTATTGTATTGTATTGTAATCCTTGACCATTATCTCCATTCTACTATGTCATTTTCAAACACATACACTGCAAATGACATTTACATGCAGTAATACAATTTAGCTCTTACTTCTTCCAAAGCCAAACACATTTAAAACACTTTCCAAACAAAAGGACACTATTATATTTTCAACAAGCTATAAATCAAATTCTGATTTATTTAGATTTTCTCTTTTTTTCTATATCACAAAAAGTTATCCTTATGAAAAGTTATCTTTATTTTCATTCTAATTACTTTCATTTTGTCAAAACATTTCATTTTACCTGGTGAGCTTTACAAAGAACTCCATAAATTAGTCAGTACTCTTATCATTAATCATTAGTCATTATTATGAGGGTTCACTGCAAAATTTTCAAATGCTAGCATTTATTACATTTGTATCCACCTTCCCTTCAAAAAGCTTCATTTTTTATTTGCCCTATTTTTATGTCTACAAAGCTTAAACTGAAAGAAAATGATGAAATCAGGATCACCCAATGAGCTTGAAAGCTGGGTAGGGATCTGAACCTGGATCTCCTCTATCCAACATTTTAATCAGTGTAGCTCACCTTGAACTGGAATTCTAGTACTACATAAGACAAATTATTTCTTAGACCCAAGTTCCAAACCACAAAGACAGCTTCAAAGGGGAGAAGGAAGTGTTGACTGTATTTCAAAGATGAGTGTAAAAGTTTCTTACCATGCTCTTGCTTACCCATTGCGCTTAGATAATGATTGATAGCTTGACACGGAGGACTTGGAGTCTGTGTTGCTTTGTCACAATTCATAGGTGCAGGACTCCTGTCGATGTCAAAAGAGAAATACCCACTGGAGGATCTGGACAGCAGTGGGGATCTTCTTACAAACATGAACAACGGGGATCTGGTAGCAAATGGACTGGGACTGGAGGGTGGTGCCAGTGGTCCCTGAGGGCTACCGGGTGATGAACTGTCCCGTTCACCCAAATGATTACCTTGATATTCAGTTTGTAAGGAGGTAGGGGCCCCAGGCCGAAGGTGATGAGGCTGAGCTGGCCTTTCAGCAGGCTGCAATTGTTCACCTTCTCTCTCACATTCAGAATTTAAATCAGAAGGTTGTTTTGCCATTTGGTCTTTCTTTTTCCCCAACCCTGGAAGAAGAAGAAAAAAAAAGGGGGGGAAGAGAAAAACATCTCAAATTATACAAAGTTCATTCAAACTTGATAACAGTGATGATAACCTTAATAGATAGAAATCACTATCAATATATTAGCAATGCAAATTCCATGACATTTTACATTCACCACAGGATTTCAAATCTATTAATTAGCCTTCCTTCCTTATCAAACTTTAAAAATAAAAGACTAGTAATGGATAAAGGTGTTTTTGCTATATCCAATCCAATATTTCTCAGGGGGTAAAAAGGCTTGTTGAAAAGAAAAGAAAATAGTAACAAAAGTTTTGTAAAACAAAACCTGGGGGCCAACTAAGCAATATTCCATGGTCTGATCTTTTGAGAGGGGAGGGCAAAGGAGTCAACTGACTTTTGTTGTGTTTTGTTTTTAAAAAAGGAGGTGATGGTGAAATTTTTAAACTCAGGATCCGCACCCTCCAGCCCTCCAAGTTCTATACAGGAGGATCAGAAACAGTGTTGAAATGTTAGAAGTAGATGCGGTGATTGTGCAGGACGGGGAAGTCGGCCAGGCTCTCGCTCCATTGTTCTATCGAATATGCTGATCACAGCAAGTCTGGAAGGTTTGGCAAGAGCAATCAGTTGTAAAAGTGCGTCACAATAGTTTGTACACTGCAAAGTGCTCCTCCGTTCACTCCACCTCCCCTCATCCTTCCACGGCTACGATCAAATCCTTCTCTTTACTACACGCGGGGAGGGGGGGAAACGTCTCACTTGGCACCTTTAGAAAATCCACTCTTTAATGAGTTGTTGTTAAGCGGGCGACGAAATCAAGAGCAAAAAAGGCACAAGCGAGAAACGACAGGTCACCCCAGTCGCAAGGCAAAGGGTCGCAGGCTGCCTGCTTCCCACCCACCTACCGCGCTCCAACTCACCTTTTTGTTTACTTTCGTTCAAACGCCCGTGTCCCGCGATTGGACTCGGCGCTCACGCAAGCAACAACAACAACAGGTTGTAGAAAAGGCCGGCGCAAGCCAAGCATCCACCACCAAGTTGGGGAACCATCGCAAGCAAGGGACAAAAAAGGTGATGGTTAGGGAAGGGGCGAGTGGGGGGTGCGGGGGAAATAGCCCCGCGCCGAGACTTGGAAAGAAATCCACGATCAAGTCACCCCATTCGCCTCGGGAAAGCCCCTCCCTCGCTGCTGAACGACACCGGAGGGAGAGCTGCGGTCGGGGCCGCGAGAGACAGGTCGCTTCCCACCGAAAACCCAACAAAGGGAGCGCGAGTGCAAGGCAGGAGAATAACAGAGCCAGAAAGAGACACGCAAAGGGGGAGGGGACAGCCAGAGGAGAGGGTGGAGACACCAAGATACCCCCGGCCCCCAATCCCGCCCCCCGCGTCCGTCCCCCCCACCCCACCCGCCGGCCGTACTTACGCGTCAGGGTTTCTGAATCATCACAGAGGCAAGAGCCGGACTCTTCTTTCCCGGGCGCCCAGAGCGACTGGCGAGCAACACGCTCGCGCGCCTTTCGGAGATTGCTGGCGTCTGGCCGCGCGGACCGAACAGCAGCCAACCGAGCGACGGCAAGATCCCCGCGCTCTGCCTCTCCGGGGGAAAGGGAGAGAAAGCCCTCCCCGTCGCCAATAAAAAATAAGGCAGCAGGGCCAATCCGGGCGCGTTAGAGGCGGCCTGGCTCCGCCCACAGCGCGAGGGCACTGTTTACATTTATATGCTTGAGGGGGGGGGGGGAGGCACACACATACACACACGCGCGGCCTGCCACAACCCCTGCGCTGCGCCGCGGCCCGCCCTGCTCCTTCCCTCCTTATGTCCTCAGGAGCTTCCTGAAGCCGCCGCGGTGACGACGGCAGTCGCGCTCGAGAAAGGTTGCTGACTTGCAGCAGCCACGCTGAGCTCTGCCTCGCATTCTCTATGGACGCCCACCTTCCAGTTCCCTTCTTAAAACGTGCCAGCAACAACGAAGAAGAATCCGAGAGCCTGACAACTGGCAACCCGTTTCTGTAGAGAAAAACGTTTTCCCTTGACAAAAGCAGAGAGGCAGCCGCACCCGCGATATTTGTTACTCCCTCCACAACAAGCTTCGTATATACAAAAAATAAACCACCAGACTCCACCTCCTCCCTGGTTTAGAAGCTTCACACCCCAAGATGATTCATTCTGTCCAGGGAGAGAGAATTCTAGCCTTGTGGAAAAGTAGACATGACCAATGAACATGATTTGTATTTAGATGACTATCACCTAAACATTGGGAAGAGCTTGTCACACAATAAAAGCACAATGCAAAATAGTCAGGGGCGAAGGTTTTCAGAAGCCAAAATATAATCATCTGGATAATGAGGTGCAGATTTTGAAATGAACTGCAAATCATGCTTGAGGGTCGAAGCAGGAGGATTTCAACAGAGAAGTTGAGCAGCAATGATGGCACCAACACCAAATAGGCCCTCATCTTCCTGACATCAGCTAAACACAGCAACAGAACTTTTGTCTCCCACACTTCTCAATGCCACCATCATCATTGCAGAATATATATTTAAAAAATTCCAACCTAGGTCTAATGATGCTTTTAATGCATTACATATTAGCATCAGTATTTTGAGGTAGGTTCCAAAGTAGACATCAGAGGCAGATCGCTGAGAGTGTGATTTTGACCACGCAGTACCAAACCATAACCAGGCATTCTGCACTAGCTGAAGCCTCCAAAACATTGGGATGTCCCATAACATAGTGGGACTGAGTATGTATGTATGTATTTATCAAATTTCTAGTTGCCTGACTCCCAATGACTCTGGGAGGCTTACAACGACCAAAATTACAATAAAGCCAATTAAAAAGAAGAGGGAAAGATGGAGGAAAGCAAGAACAGACTGAACTGAAACAAAACAAAATCTCACTCTTCCTTGCCAAAGGCCTGGGTGAAAAAGGATCTTCACGATCCTTCTAAACACCAGAAGAGTGGGGGCTATCTGGAACTCAGGGTAGCCTCATTTCACAGAGTAGGTATTTCTACAAAAAAGTCCTTATTAGATGACACTGCTTAATCAAAGAAAATTGAAGCATGCCAATCCTATTCAACTGAACTGGCAAGCAGTATGATGAGAGAAAGTGGTTCCTCAAATAACCAGGTCTTGTGCCATGAAGGACTTTAGAGATTATGACCAGCACCTTGAATCACACTCAGAAACAAACTGACAACCAATATGGGTCCCAGAACGGGGTGTTATAGGCATATCAATGTGCTGCTGTGATCTTGACCAGTTGGAGCCTCTGAATGTTTTTCAAGAGCAGCCCTACACAGAATACATTGCAGTAATCAAGTCATGAGGTGACCAGAGCAAAAGTCACTGTCTGAAAAGTCTCCAATCTAAGAAATGGTACAACTTATACATCACATTAAGTTGTATAATAAAGGCCTTCCTAGCCAACTGCTCATTGTGCAGAAGGTATGAGTCCAGGCCAGCTCCTAGGTTTTGCATTGTTTTTAAATGGGAAAATGCAACCTATTGTGTAAATAGAATAAACCCCAGATTTAGGTGGTCCAAACACTTATAGACCCCTGGTCTTGGTAAGATTCAGTTGAAAACAATACCTCCTCATCCAAAACTCACAGCCTCCAGGCCCTGGAACAGAACTGTGACAGCCTCATTTGGCCAGCCCATGGTTGAAAAATATAGTGAGGTATTATCAGTATACTGATGATTGCAAACCAACAGCTGAGCTCACCCAATGGTTTCATGCAAAAGGAGGAGAGACAGTAAAACCCACAAGGGGCTTAGGAAGTGATCTCATCCCTCAAACCAAGACCAACTGGAACTGGCTCCAGAGAAAGGAAGACAACCACATAGAACTAGTTCAAAAGGAAACTGGTCAATAATATTGAAAGCCACTTAGAAATCAAAGAACACAAGTATGGATGTACCACCTCCATCCTATCTCTGCCACAGGTTATAAACAAGGTTAAACATGTTATAGACAACCTGAGACACAGGTTGTCTCAGTAATAACTCCTGATCTGAAACCAAATTGAAATAGGTTTAGATTATCCATTTCCTCCAGGTTTCTCTTCAGCTGCAGACAGACTACCTTATCTATAAGTGCCCTCCCCAGGGGCAAAGTTGTAGACTGGTCAAACATTGTCCAAAATTTGTGGGAAAGTTGTTGGATGACCTCTTGAGGAGGGGTCATACCACTGCTGCTTTCATGGCATGAGGTACCACTCCCTTCAACAAAGAGGGCAATACCATAGAATGGATCTAATGGCAGGTCATCTTTATGGCCCAGAAAAATCTGGATTCAGAAACCAGGTGGCCAAACTGACAGCACAGAGACCCCTATCCACTTCCATAATAGTCAGCAGTTCAAACTCATCCAAGATCATCCTTCCAGATTAAGCCCTGTGCACCTCAGCCTGCCCAGTCAGTGTCCAGTTGAAGTGAATTCTGTGTTATTTACTAGAAAGCCTGAATAATCCTCAGAGCAGCCCACAAATATTCTAAGAGGGCCTCCCTACTCAACAGGGTCCAGGTCACCTTAAACCAGGCTGCTGGATAGCAATAAATTCTTTCTTGCTCTTTCTGGAACACTACAGATCATCCAGAGCAAGGTGTGTTCTCACCTGTGAGCCTGGGAGTGTCTCATCATTAGTACCTCAGCATGCTTTCTGGACCCCTGCTCTGCATTATCTGATTCAGAGGGAATGTAAAAAACGGTCATCAGGATATTGATGGTATTGTGGCCTAAATCTTTGAATGACTTTCCCAACAGACAGTATTCTGCAGCTTGAATGCCACAAGCTGAGTAACAGTGTTCTGCTGCTATTTTGGAAACTGCCTGACAGAAAAGACTATAATCCCTTTATTACAGCGCTACAAATTCTCACTCAGGCTCACTCCTGGAGGATACTACAGTTAATATTTTCAAAAATAACTGAGAACCAACAATCAAAAGGCCACACTCCTCCTTCCTCTTTCCAGCAGAAATCATTCTGCAAATTAGCTGAGATACTTTTAAATTAGATTGGAATGATCTAGCCCAATCCAATTCTTTTCCCTTCTAATATGGTATCTCTGTCACTTTTGCTGTTCTCTGTCTTAACATATTCTCTGAACCTCCCCAACTCAATTCATCTTAACACATTACATTCTTACCAAGATTACATCACTCCATTGATCAGCAAACACTTCATCAAAAAAAGGGAGGAGGGAGGAAATCCAGTTTTCCTCATAGCAACTGCTTGTCCTATATTGCTTGTTTTAAGGTTCTCTGTATGTGGAAATTTATAAATATTTTAATGTTGATTTACATTCTAAAATGTTTATTATTTTTTAATTATTCCTTGCTTTACTATGATTTTAACATTGTGTAAGTCATAAATTATATCAATTGTAAAAGTAAAATGACTGTTTGGCATTGGTGGCACTGATTATCCACCAGCAACTAGTATCAACAGCCATCTCATATCTCCCAAAAGGATCTCAGCAATTAGCACATTGATTACACTACATGGTAGCTGGGTTCACATAACAAGTTAACATATAGTCAACTGAACAGTGGTTTACTGAGCTATATAATCCATTCATTCGTTCCTCTACTACAGCGAACACTGTCGAGATTCAGCCATACAGTACTTCAGAAAGTGTCTTTTTCTCCCATCCTGTCCAATTTAAGCCCCTTCTGACATACTATGCCATCTTTCCTTCTTCCAATCCTTTTGCTTTTACCACATCAGAAACCCTCTTCATCAGTCTTGCATTTCATTCTCACAACTAAGAATACAAACTTCATTTCACAACAGTATTCCATCAAATTCCTCCAGCATGAACCCCACACTTTATATTCTGTTTTCACACAAAGTCAAGCTGTGTCGATCTTATCAAGACATGCCTTGCCTCAACATACTTAAATTTTACTTGATTCACACATTACACCAAACCCTTATTTTGCTTTGCCAGATAGGATTGCAGAAGTGCTATTTCTCAACGTAAGAAACTCAGATTAATTACCACCCACCCACCCCCATTCAACTACAAACTTGAGGGTTGGCTTCAAATATTTCTCAGCCTAACCTTCTGCATGGAATTGTACTGTTACAAGGTCTTTGGAAGATGTGTAACATAAAAAGTCTACTCCAGCATTCTATCTCACACAGGGTCAATCCACTATATCTAGTTGGTTCACAAATAGGCCATGCAAGTGATAGTCCTCCTCAACTACTGCTTTCCAGCAATTGACATATACAGGTAGAATCCTTCTTTTTCATGAATTTGTTTAATCCCTTTTTTGAAATAATTTAAATTAATGCCCATTATTACATTTTGTGTCACAGCAGATGGCAGCACCTAGACAAACTGGATTGGGTCAAGTCGAAAAAGCTAAGCAAGGTCAAACTTGATTAATATTTGGATAGGAGACTATCATGAAAACACAAGGATGTAGACTGGGTTAAGAATTTTAAAAATCCTACAAGGAAATTGCTAATTATTTCTGCATTGTTACCAATAAAACTACAAGTTCATATAATTGGAATAGAAAGGCTACCTCCTTTCCACCCTAACATTTCCACAGTGCTACACAAAGCAACACAGAGAAGATAAGGTAAACAACCCCCCTCCCTCCGTTTCTCACACGCAATCTTTTGAAGAACCGTCTTTTCTCTCCACCCAACTTTATTTCCCCCCTGCTTTGAAGATCGTAGGGAAGTACCGTACAGGGACAGCACATGTGCCGTTAAAAGTTTAAACGAATTTAAATTTCTCCCCCACCCCACCCCATACCTTTATCAACAGAATCAGCCCACCTACCAAATCGTTTTAACTTCCTCCCTTAGAGAGATGGGCAATCTGGGATTCACCACATTCTGACCAAGGAGAAATACCAGCGCCTCTCACTCAGCATCGACCAAGCGGCCGGCACGGCAAATACTGTACCGCTAGCAACATCTGGAGAGCTACAGTTCATCCGCAAACTTCTGAAAGTCTCCCCCATCCGTTGCAATGTCACGCTTTTGAAAGGCCCCTGACCCTCCTCCGCTTCAGGCCGACTGCGCCTAGCAGGGAAGTCGCCACCGCGAGCCTCAGTAGCCGGCGAGAGGGAGGGGGGAGGGAGGAAGAGAGAGACAGACCACCTCTCCTCGCTGCTCGCCTCCAATCCCAATGTGGCCAATCCTTTTTTAGGATTTGGGACTGAGAGGAGGAGGAGGAGATTGGGGAGGGGTGAGAGAGCTTGGCTTCCAAGCCTCCGGGACTCCCAACTGCAGAGCTTGCTTGGCTCTGTTCCCAGCCCTCGCCGCGCGCGCAAAACAACAACAGCAGCAACAAAAAGCTGCGGTCGAGACTTTCCCGCCTGCCTGGCACCCGGCCTCGGTAGCCAATCATTTGAAGCGAGCAGCCTCGTCCGGAGAGAGAGAGAGAAAAGAGGCGAGAGCGAGGGCGGAGGAGCCGAGTCTGTGGCGGGGGAATAACAAGGGTTCGGGAGACGTTAGCGCGAAAGTTTCCGCCGAGGCTCTCCGGCGTTTGCTTTACCTCGCCTGGTGCCCCCACTGGTTCTTCGCGGGAAAAAGAGTGCTCCTTCTTTTCAAGGGGGCGCAGAGTTTCTCCCTCGCATGGTCGGGCTTTTTGGTTTGGGGAGCCGAAAAGCCTGGCCCGGGACTCGCCGCTGCCTAATAAGCGGCACTCACCCCCTTTCTCCCCCACCCACTCCCGGTCAAGGTGCTCCTCTCACCTGAGGCAGGAATCTCACGAGCGCCTCCCCTTCCTTCACAGGACAATGCAAGTGTAACGAGCTAAGTAATTAGTAAATTGTTGCCTCGTCGGACAAGAAAAGCTCTTGCCCGAGGTAGTGCTTTCTATATGCCCTAACCCTAACGGAAGGAGTGTGTAAAAGCGCACGTGCGGATACACACACAAACGCAGGCACGCAGTACAGCATAGAACTCTCTTTGCCATTGTCTAAGGAGGTGACTTGAGGATAACAGAATAACATCGTTGGAAGGGACCTTGGAGGTCTTCTAGCTCAACCGTCTGCTCAAGCAGGGGCCCCTGCACCATTTCAGGCAATCTTTTCTTGAGGAAGGATCCTTAAGTAAGGATGACAACTATGAACCAATATGTTCAAATACTGCCTACCTTTGGGTCCTTCTTCTTTCCCAATTCTCAAAAATTATAAATTTAAATTCATGCAAGATGTCTGGGTAAACTGAAGAGCACAAACCAAAAATGCTAAAAATGAATTTGCATATAGATATGTACATTTTAAAGGAAGTTAAATACTGGGTTTCTAGTGTTGTAATATTATAAAAAATATTCTCCTAGTAACTTGGTATGCACACATACTTTTGTTATCAAGTAGTTACAGGTAGTCCTGAACAGACGACCATGGTTGAGCCCAAAATTTCTATTGCTAAGCAAGGCAGTTGAGTTGTGCCTCATTTTATGATCATTTTTGCCACAGTTGTTAAGTCAATCATGCAGTTGTTAAGTGAATCTGGCTTCCCCCTTTGACTTTGCTTGTCAGAAGGCAGTTGGGAAGGTCACAAATGGTAATCACGTGATCCCAGGACACTGCATAAATAGAGGCCAACTTTCAAGTAACCAAATTTTTATCACATGACCAAGAGGATGTTGCAATGGTCATAAAGGTGAAAAACGGTCAGATGTTATTTTTTCAGTGCTGTTGTAACATCAAATATTCACTAAATGAATGGTTATAAGTAAGGAATATGCTTGTCAGGTACATGGAGAGAAGTAAACAGTGCAGTACCACAAGGTTCCGTCTTAGGCCCAGTATTCTTCAATATCTTCATAAACAACTTAATTGAAGGAATAGAAGGGGAACTTACCAAATTTGTGGATGATACTAAGCTGGCAGGAATAGCTAACACCTAGAAGATAGGCTCAAGATCCAGATGGATCTTGACAGACTTGAATACTGGGTCCTATCTTACAAAATGAAATTCAATGTAGAGAAAAGTAAAGACTTACATCTGGGCAAGAAAAACCAAAAGTACACATGGGTGAATCCAAGCTTAATAGAAGTAACTGTGAGAGGGATCTTGGAGTCTTAGTGGACAACTAGTTAAATACGAGCTAGCAGTGAGAAGCAGCAGCCAGAAAGCCAATACGGTCCAAAATTGCATTAACAGGGATACAATCAAGATCAAGTGAGATACTAATACCACTCTATAAAGCCTTAGTAAGACCACACCTAGAATACTGCATCCAATTTTGGTCACCACACTATAAAAAAGATGTTGAGACTCTAGAAAAAGTGCAGAGAAGAGCAACCAGGATGATTAGGGGACTGGAGACTAAAACAAGAACAGTTACAGGAACTGAGCATGACTAGTTAGTGAAGAGAAGGGGGGAAGACATGATAGCAGTCTTCCAATATTTGAGAGGCTCCCACAGAGAGGAAGGGGTCAAGCTATTTTCCAAGGCACCTGAAGGCCAGGCAAGGAATAATGGGTGGAAACTGATAAAGGAGAGATTCAACCTACAAATGAGAAATTTTCTGACAGTGAGAACAATCAACTAAAGGAACAGCTTGCCTTCAGAAGTTGTGGAAGCTTCACCCCTGGAGGCTTTCAAGAAGAGATTGGACTACCATTTGACAGAAATGGTGTAGGGTCTCCTGCTTGGGGGGGGGGGAGGTTGGAGTAGATGACCTACAAGGTCCCTTCCAACTCTGAAAATCGGTTAAAAATCAGAACCTTTTCAAACTTGTTTCTCAGGAAAATGTAAGATAAAAAAGTGGATATTTCAGGCAACAGTAATAGAAATCTGTTATGATTCCATGTAGATAAATCCTATGCAAAAGGTTTTGTTAGAGCTATTTCATCACTTCCCCACTACTGTGCCTCTCCAATTGCCAAGAATATATTGAGAAACAAAGAATGAATAAGATTACTTGTATAATGTTAGCCTTGAACATTGGTGGAAATAGAGAATCAAGTATCTACCAGGAAGAATAACTGGGGTTCTTTAGGTTCAAAAGTAGTTCAGGGTCAGCTAAACCTTATTTCCATCTTGAAGGTAACGTAATTCAGGTTGTTAAACATTATCTTTTTTTTCCTGCAATGGTGAAGCTCAGTATATCTTGTGAGCAATTCCTTTTCTCATTGAAAGGAACTTTTGTTCCCAATTGCTCTGGGAAGTTTTTTTTAAGGTGATGTAACAGGTAAAATCAGTCCATTTCTCTCTTTCATTCCCCAGTACCGGTAGTTTGGAATGATCCAGTTTGAAAAACCCCTAGTTTGGTATTGGAAAGCATCTGATAAATTGACACTATGCTAA
Organism: Thamnophis sirtalis; assembly: GCF_051295495.1. NCBI lineage: Eukaryota > Metazoa > Chordata > Lepidosauria > Squamata > Natricidae > Thamnophis > Thamnophis sirtalis. The sequence goes on along the minus strand of NW_028261386.1, from coordinate 37,533,451 downwards.
AAGATGGGAGTTCAATTTTCATCACCAGAATAGGGATAGAATCTTAATTATTGAACTAATCACTTCAAAAGAAATTACCTTAAATCTCTATGTGGCTTGGAACTGTGGTACCTGAGGGATTGCCATTTTCCAAGAGTCTTTAACCATACAACCCAATCTAGCAGAATGGGCATGCTGCAGATCCCACCAGCCAAAGAGTATTAGCTGGCAGGGAGGACAAGATGGCCTTTTCCCATGGTGGCCCCTATTCTGTGGGACATCCTTCCTTTGAGATTAGAATGACCCTAATCCTGTTAGCATTTCTTAAGGACCTAAAAGTTTGGCTATGTTCCCAAGCATGAGATGCTGAATGTGTTAAGGGCCCCATTTCCTGGTTGTATTGCTAACTGGCTGAGTTTTTCAGCTGTTATGTATATTTATTTTGGATATTTCAATTTTGTTTCTAAATGTTTTTAGCATTTTAATTATAATATATTTTTGACTTGCAAGCCACCCACAGTCATTGACTGAGGTATGTGGCCACAGAAATGGAATAAATAAATACATAAATTAGCCTTCCTGGGAGGCTTCTTACAAAGGCATTCAAAGTTTTATTTTTCACAGATTCAGTTATTTCTTCATTGTTTTAGTAGTTAACTACAACAATGGTCTGCTGTATAATCCAATTTTTAGTTTTTGAGTATCCTTCTAATCCAACTGTTTTTCATCATGAGCAATATTTACTAAAGAATAGGTCTTATTCATTTTATGTCAGTAAGGTGAGGGTGAGTGGAAATAAATCATGCATATCTGGAATGAGGAATGAGAATAAATGAGAACAAAAAAAAAGTCTGCTACACCCAAATAATTCAAGCCTACAGAGAAATAAACATGATGAAAAAGCTATAATCTCTTTCAAGCCTTCTGGAAACTGCAAACACTCAACAACTGGGAGTTTATGTTGTCTGACTATCTATCTATCTATCTATCTATCTATCTATCTATCTATCTATCTATCTATCTATCTATCATCTATCACTATGTCAAATTTATGTACCTGCCCATCTCACAAAAAGCATTCAACAATTGAATAAAAAAATGAACATAAAAATACAAAACCACATTAAAAGACAAATATTATAAAAACATTCAAGCATAGGCAAAGAGTGGATAAAAATGAGTACCTTAACAATGGGCTTGTCTAAGTATGTGGTTTCTTGGAGCTCTGTGCCTGATAACAATCAGATTTCAGAATGTAAAAAGAGATGGAAGTAATTCAGTTTCTTGGAATAAGTTACAATTTACTAGTCAACATTTGTTTCTTGCAGAATAGCACTAACAATGAAATATATGAGGGATTGTTTGTTTTAAGCGTCCTATTGTCTAACATTACCACTCTTATTTTTCTCTTCTAGGAAACTTTCTATTCTATATTCTATTTAATACTTTAGCTTGAAACAAAATTAGTATCTCGCTATACTATTTTTTCCAAAGTATCTTGCAGTGATATGCACTTTTCCTCAAAAGTAAATCCAACTGTTTTTAATGAGGCTTATTCCGAAGTAATTGTCAACAAGATTGTAATTCTGATATAGCAGTGGAAATTGGTGCCAGCACAAAAAAGTTGTTATGATCAATGTTTTGTTTGCATCTTTCTTCTACAATTTGTAGATTCCACTCACACACAATGACCAACTAGTATCCATAGCATGATATAGGGGAGTGTGAATGGAGAACAATTTAATCTTATAAATCGCCTAAACAAGAATAATCAGGAGGGAACCTCTTTTTAGTCTTTGTCATTATCAACTGGTTGCTGAGCGTCTGCAATAGGTCTGATGGAAGGTAAGAGTATGGTAACCGTACTCTTAGAACAGCACTGTTCTTTGTAAACAAACCAAGGACTACAAAGATAAAGTTTATAAACTCCAGGGCTATCTGTTATCCAATGGAAGTGAAATTAGAATAGGGGTAATCTAATAATGTTATTGACAAGATATTAATTAGGGCCAGGTGTGGCTTCTTTAGAAGCTGCTTTCAGCTCTGTGCATACCAAAAAGAGGTGTTGAAGCAGCTGTTTGAGCTTTGCAAAAATCATGGGTTCTTTAAGGACTACAATACCCATGTTTTCTCTATGCCCTCATATGTTGTGATTCAAAACACCTACTTTAAATGTTGCACTCATATAGTGTCCTAATGCTGTAATAATAGTAGAATAAGTTGTAGCTTACTATGTGGAGTTAATTTAATTACTTCATTTTATTTTTGACGATTTAGAAAATATATATTGAATATTTTTCTCAGAGTTTGAATTATGAAGCCCAGGGCAAGTACTGGCTGATATCTGTGAGAATAAGCATGGTCAGCTTCTTCTGTTAAGATGTTCAGTATCTGACTGGGATGAGGCCCTATAGATCCATTTTTGTTTTGTGTTTTCTTTTCAAGTCCTGCCATGAGAGACAGGGCTTACATGGCTCAAAAGAGCAATGACTCACCAGTTCTCCTCCTGGTTCCCATGAAGTCAAAAGTCACTTCTGGTGTTAATATTGACAACTGAAAAGAGAAAAGGGCCAGTGAACAAAGCTCACGTGACTGTAATGGATTCTAGGTACACTGAGAAAATTCACACAGAGATAGCTATACTGCATGCTGCTTTGTCTTTTCTGCTCCCAAGAGAGTTGGGCATTTACTACCCAAGAGAGTTGGGGCCCAAATATCAAGACACAAACCCTGCTCCATTTGCAGCTTTACTCTGGGGCCTTTGGGATAGCATCAGTGTTCTAAGCCTTTTATTTTTTTTCCTAGAGAGTGATCCTACATATATAGCAATTAGCATTGTCATTGGCAATGCAACAATAAGAGTTAAGCTGATTAACATAAAGACTAAAGAAAGGGACTGGACTGATTTTTTTGCAAAAATAAGCTGCACTGACTCCTGTCTTATTTACAGAAAAATATTTTATGAGTGCATAGTACAAAAAGTATAGAGAGTAGGCCACCTGCAGACCTTAGCCTTACTCAGAAACCCTCTTGAGTGCATTTCTGGTGATTTGAGGAGATTAATGGACAAAAGAGGTGTCTAAAGCTTTTAACATGTCACATAATACCTGCTATAGTTCTTGTGAAGACAGAAGTTGGGCACCCCTGATTTAAGAGTTGCTTCTTCTTACCAGTGAGTACAAATGAACAGATAAATTAGAATAGTCAGCTGAAAAGAAAAGAAGAAGACCACACCATAAAACACTGCATTAAATAACAACTGTTGGCTGAAAAGAATAGTTTTGCACTTCCAGGATTACCTCAAAGAGAGATTGAAGATGCAAATATAAAAGATGGTAAATGGGATGCCACAAGGCTCTAGGCTTCACAAAAATGGGGACACATCCAAAACACGATTTAGTATCTGGAATTATCAGCTTGCTGAAAACATTTCATTTAAAGCAGCATTATTTAAAAATACTAACTATGATATCAGCCTTGCTTTTCTCCTCCTCTCTTTACCTAATTTGCTAAGTTATTGATTTCAAGAGAGAAAAGCTATTGGGATCAAAAGTTATGTCACTAAAAAATGCTGTGGGAAGTTTTGAGTCTTTGCTCCCATTTAGATGTTATCCAGGTTTTTGCATCTTAGATCTGGCAACATTAAAGTGACTCAAATGAGCATGTGACCTAGCCAATCTCTCAGAATCTTAGAAAGTCATGAATGGTGATAGTATACAACACATGATTTGTGACCTGTATGGAACAATTCCAAGATACCTTATTACTATGAGTTTCTTTGCTATATCAGAACATAGACAATATTATTATGAGCCAAATTCAAACTCATAATTGGACTCATAAATAAAATCCAAGTTTACTTAGTGCTATAAACCACATTTCATCAAGTAAATGTCTATGGAGATTCTCAGTCATCCAGGTCATGGTTGTCCCAAAGGTGCTTTTTTCAAGAGGCAATTGAATTTTCTGGTATTTCTTTGAAGATATTTCGTTCTCATCCAAGAAGCTTCTTCAGCTCTGACTGGATGGTGGGAAAACCTCCATCTTCCCCACCATCTAGTCAGAGCTGGATGAGAAGTGAAATGTTTTCAAAGAAAAACCAGAAAGTCCAGTTGCCTATTTAAAAAAGCACCTTTGGGTTTCACCAAGTACTACTTTATCTTTGATTAATCAAGCTACTTTTCTTGCTATGCAGTAAACTGTACAGATACACCATTTTTATCCCCTTTGGGGAAAGTCAAATCATTATGGGATAAAACTAACCATTTTAAAAATGACCACTAATTGTAGAATTCTTATCACTGGCTATTAACTTGCTTTTCAGCACTGTATTTTCAGGATTACTGTATTGTGTAAATGTGGACTGGTACATGAAATATGATGAAAATTCTGACTTATTGTTCCTTTTTTGTCTCCACCACTGATTCTGATATAGACAAACATTCCAATAAAAATGCAGATGTTGAACACTTTTGTTAATGTTTTATTTCTAAAAAGTGGTCTTGTAATGTTTGCCCAATTAAAAAGCACTATAGATTAGAACCACATGAGTGGGAAGAATATTAACAATATAACCTGAGGTAGTGACTTATAATACCTGACCGCCTAGTTTGGCTTTTGAAATGATGCTTTACTAGCTGTTAAGTCCAAGTCCTTGAATTTGTTATTCAAAAAAAAATTAATGGAGTTATATATCACACACTCTTCTCCAATGATTTATGTATTTGGGTAATATTCATGGTGAGCGTATGCTCTGAAACCAGTAGATTCTTCACAGTGCATAAACTTAAGTTTGCTAAATGAAAATCATAATAAAGAAACAGTGCTGATTCAGGCACAATTAGATATTGTAGTAAATAGAAAAGTTGAAGCAAAATTGCATATTCTTGGAAATGAAGCACAGCTTTCTGTGGCTGTTCCAGATAAAATAGATAACAAAAGTTATGAAGTCAAATGGATGAATGTTGGCTAGCCTAAATCACTAATATTCAAACACATTTCAACCAGCATCTATCTATCTATCTATCTATCTATCTATCTATCTATCTATCTATCTATCTATCTATCTATCTATCTATCTATCTATCTATCTATCTATCTATTACTTCATGTGCCGCCCATCTCATTCAGAGTCCAAATAGATCTAGAAAAAAGTAACTGATTACCAGTTATCTGCTGCCAACACAGATCACTTCAAAAGTACCCAAAGGTTATGGAACTCCATGATTAAGGGAGCATAGATCCCACTAATACAGACAAGTTGGCACTGTTGTTTGAAAGTGCACATAGGTGGGGCTCAGTGGTTGGATTCAGCCAGTTTGCACCACTTTGGGAGAACTTTCTGAGCAGTTTGGTGAACTGTTTGTTGAAAGAAATCATTAGGGCAGAGAACCGATTGTTAAATTATTTGAATCCCACTAGAGGTGGGCTGCTGCCGGTTCACCCTGGATTGGGAAAACTGGTAATGGCGGTGGCAGGAGTCTCCACCCAGCCGCCCGGACACTTCTGTGCTTGTGCGATCATGCACGCATGAGCGAAACGGTAGTAAAATAAATTGCAACCCACCACTGAATCCCACTACTGGTGGGGTTCATATCATAAGGCTCTATCTGCCATCTTGCTGTATTAATCCCCTATAGATCCCCCCACAATGACTCTATATCCTGATCAATATTGCATCAAAGGTTATTTTTTTTTAAACTGAGAAAGTTTGATTAACATTTCTTTTTCAAGGAAGACTGCAAGCCAAAATAGGGAGTATGCAATCAGGTGGACTGTGGCACCTGATTCAGTGTGTGAAACATGGTTTATGACTGAATGTGATATGTGAAGGTCTTAAGTCAAGAAACTATTGTTAAGATAAGCTAGACATAGCATGTTAACTATATTATTGTCTTTAACATATCCATGTCCTTTTTCCTTTGATGCAAAGTGATCAATACAGTATCTATTCAGGAGTGGAATTATAGCAGAACTATTCTATACTGTAGTTTCTTTCCTGGGACTGTTATTTATTTATTTATTCATTAAATTTCTATAGCAGCCCAACTCAATCAACTGACTCTGAGTGGCCTACAATAATTGTATTACACTGTGAGGATGTTTTCGCCAAGCATTGTTTCTATAGTGGGAAGTTTGTTGTAGATCACGGGTATCAAACTCGTGGTGTCATGTTGCTGTCATGTGACATTTTGTGACATTTTTCCCATTTGCAGAGCTGAGGTTGGCATGGCCTGCGTGTGACACATCCAGCCCGCAGCCACCAGTTTGACACCCCTGTTGTAGATTAACTGAGATTTAATTATGGATGGAGGGGTCTGCTTAATCTTCCTTCGGGGCTGGCACACAGTCCTAAATTCATAATAATCTTCCTTATAGTAATATAGCTTCTAATTATTTCCTGTCACCAGACACACATACTTGCCAAACTTCATTTCTTGATCTCCACAACAAATCTATTATATAGAATTTGTCTTGTGGAATACATATGACAAGCCAGTAAAGAAACAGTTAATCCTCTTAGCACAATCATTTGTTTTAATTCAAAGATGGCAGTTCAGAGGACTATGTTAATTAATGAAATATACCTGTTCATTTGTAATATTTTTAATTCAAAACTCAAAATTCAAGTGTGCTATTTCCTTTCTTTACAAACTGACCTCACTTAAAAATGCAATATTTTCTGCATTGCAGGAAGTTTAAAACCCAGTTAAATCTGTGCTGAGAGAGGAATTATCACTTCAATTACTTGGTAAATCTGATTAATGTCATGTAAGATTATTTATGGAGGGAGGAAGTCAAACTTGATGCGAGGCATTGCAAACATTTGGCAAGAAATCTGCTTCATCTTTAACGTAGTGTTTAGTCAGAGGGTCTTGTACTTAAATAATCACTTAGGTCTATTCAACCATTAAAACCAAAAAACACAACTAGAAAAGTCAATTGTGGCATAAGTAATAGTGATGTGAAATTGTTTGCTGTTTGATTGTGGATGTAACTCTGCCCATTTGCAACAGAAGTAAAAACAACTGGTAAGGGATACTTATGCTAGCCTAACATTTTTTGCGTAAGTCTGGGAGACCATCCAGATCATATTATCTACATTAATCCAGGTTTTTATTTCTCTTTGGATCCAGGTTCCACCTCAGATGATACTTTCAGATACAGATGGCTTTCAAAACAAATGAAACTATGATTCACTTATCCAACTAGCTTTAATCATTCAGAAGGACACTTTGTTCTCAATTGGAAAGAAAGCACCAAAGCCTTCCCAATTCTCTAGCACATGGCACAGAGAAGATTCTTTTCCTGGACATGCCTATCTAATCTTTTTGTGCCATGGGGATTTCCTACTATTCCTTTCAGGAGCACAGCAGGGGAGGAAATAATTCAGTTCTCTTTCTAGACCTGCTCTATCAGTGTGGGGCCCCTTACTGCTGATATTATTTGCATTTTAAAAGATCTTTTGTTAATACTTAAACATGTTAAGAGTCACCTTTAGTATGCCCTTGAGATTCAGTGTAATGTTTGGCCCACAATGAGTACAGGGGTGCAAACATGTAGTTTCTTTGCCATCAATATAGAAAGTGTTTCTCACTGTTACTTTTTTATGATTTTTTTTTAGTTTTGGGCTTTCCTGAGGCATATTCTGTCCAAATGCTAGCCAGGTCTGGCCTTGCAAAGTATTTTGAGAAGTTGCTAAGATTCTGCTAAAACTCATTCGGTTTAATTACCAAGAGAGTCATAATTCAAATAAAGGTATAAGAATAAACAAGGGTTTGTTACAAGAATCATCTCATGACCTTGCCTTGCAGAAGAATCTTCTTTTTCCAATGAATTTGTGTGTTAGCATTGGTTACATGTTGATCATATCCAAGGAAGATGACCTCATCATCATCCCCCTCCTTCCCTCCCCCTCTTCTATAATTATGGTTGGTAGCACATTCAGCCAGGAGCATTTTTTTTTTTGCATTTTTATCCATCTAGCAAGTCTTTCCCAAGGACCTGAGTTAGTCAGATATTTTTTAATGGTATTAAATATATTATTGCACAATGTAAACTGTTCAACTAAAGCTGCCTTCTGAAATTGACTGATGATGATTTTGTCAATGCTCCTGGTGATCAAGTGGTGCTCTAGAAGTTTTGGAATTGCACCCAAAGTACCTCTTACTGTAGGTACTCTCTTTACTTTTTTTGTAACAGTTCTACTTTTACTGTGGTCCAAAAATAAGTCAGAAAGAAAAGTTGCCACCTACGGTTTCCTTAGAAAATCTCTAAGAATCTATTACTGAAATCAGGGTTAAGTCTACTTGCTAGGGATAGATTTTTAGCAGTTTTCTAAGAAAAGAGATATTGACAACTTTTCATTCAAAATAGTTTGTGGACCACTGTAAAATATATGGGAAAATCCCATTGCCAATGAAAATGAATCTAGGGTTAGGGGTAAGATTAGGGTTAGAGGTAGGATTAGGATTGGGATTAACTACTTGGAGATATCACTGAAAAGTAATGCTAGGAACAGATACTTAGCGATTTTCTAGGGCAAAGAGACTTGGCAGCTTTTAGTTCAGAATTATTTGTGGACCACCATAAAAAGCATGTACAAATCCCATTGCCAATGAAAATGAATGTAGGGTTAGGGTTAGAATTAGTATTAAGCTTAATTTTAATTGGCAATGGGATTTTCCCATGTATTTTACTGTGGTCCACAAACAAGTCCAAATAAAAAGTTGTCACCTGTACTTTCATTAGCGAACTTCTAAGAATCCTATCCTGACACCAGTTTTCAGCCCAGACTATAAGGTGACATAACCCTAACCCTAACTTTTATCCTTATCCAATTTTCATTGGTAATAGGATTTTCCCATGTATTTTATTATGGCCCTCAAACAGGTCTGAACAAAAAGTTCCTCACTTTCTTTACAGGACCTTTTAGAGTGTATCCCTAACATCAGTTTTGTGAGCTGACTCCAAGGAGACCTAATCCTAGCCTAACCTTGACCCTAACCATAGTCTAATTTTCATTGCCAATGAGATTTCTCATGTATTTTCCCAATTTTTTCCCCATTTTACCACTTTCTTGCCACAATTGTTAAGTGAATCCCAGCAGTTGTTAAGTTAGTAACATGGTTATTAAGTGAATCTGGCTTATCCATTGACTTTGCTTATCAGAAGATCTTAAAAGGTGATCACATCACCCTGGGACACTGCAATTCTCATAAATATGAGTCAATTGTCCAGGAATCGGAATTTTGATCATGTGATCATGGGGATGATACAACGGTTGTGTGAAAAATGGTCATGTCACTTTTTTTTAGTGCCATTGTAACTTCAAACAGTCACTAAACAATCTGTTTGTAAGTTAAAAACTACTTGTATTGTTTATGCCAGTGTGCCTGCTGATGGCTGTTTTGTCTGAGTCTTTGTCTGAACCATCGTTGTGTGAGTTTCAATATAATATATGTAAGTATATCAGGGGTGGGTTCCTGCCAGTTCTAACCTCTTCTATAGAAGAGGTTCCACAAATCTACAGTGCCATTTAGAACCGGTTCCAGCTCCCTCCCCCCCGCCCGTCTGCATATCATCAAGATGAAGAGTGAGAGGAGGAATTCTGGGAGTTGAAGTCCACAAGTCTTAAAGCTGTCAAGGTTGAACACCCCTGGAGGTTTTTTTCCTAAAGGGTTAGGGGTGCAAGGGTCTTGTAACTTGACAGCTTTAAGACTTGCATGCTTCAAATGCCAGAGTTTCTGAGCCAACATTTTGGTTGCTAAGCAAGAGCGTTGCTAAGTGAGTTTCACCACATTTTACAAGTTGGCCACGCCCACCCAGTCACATGGCTGGCAAGCCACTCCCACTCAGTCACATGGCCGGCAAGCCACTTCCACCTGGTCACATGGCCACCAAGCCACTCCCACAAAGCAGGCAACACCTACAGAAGAGGTTCTAAAAAAATTTGAAACCCACCACTGATATACACTATCAAAATCTAAGTATACTAACATAATTAATCAAACTCTACTCCTTTATTTCCTTTACTCCTGATTCTAAGGAATTTATTTTTCCCTTTTTTCTGTAACCAGTTATCTGCCTAAGCTGTTTACGTGACAGTCCACCAAAGAAGAAGAAAGTCTCTTGATTTTGATAGTCACAGGTAACATTTTTCTGTTTTCAGGCAGCCCACTCCTTCCCAATGTGTGCAATAAATGAATCACTTCATTTGATCCATGAAAAGTTATACAATAAATAAATCTATTAGTCTAGCACGACTCTTTGTTGTTTTGACTATAAAACTGTTTATGGAAGAATGGAATGAAATAACTGTCAACTCTAAAATCATTAACATTTCTTAAGTTCCATTGTTTCTAGCCACAAGGAACAACAATGAATTCTAACCTTATTATTGATTTAAAGCTTAATAGATGAATTTAGAGAAACCTTTTTATCACACACTCTTGTGATCCTTTTTTGATACAAGGATAATATTGCTAACCTTACAGGATTCTTGAACAGATTATAATACAGTAACATGAAACTCTTAAAATGTTTATTGTATAGATTAGAAATAATTATTAGGCTTAGATATCTGATTATGCTTTTCTAAGCATGTTTCACTACTTTTTGCATGAGTCTTCTGCTCCTCTGTGCTAACTTATTTCACATTTCTGCAAAATTGTCAGATGTAAGTGCCATATTTAATGGAAAAAACCCTCAGAAAATATACAGACTGAACAAACAGCTTTAACAATATATAGTACTGCTGGTATCTAAAATTAAATTTTAGTGTCAGCCTTTTGTCTACTACTGTTAACTTGCAGTTAACTTGCAGTGTGTTACTGGTACATATTTTTGTGGGTTGAAGAAGAATTGAATTCCAATGTGAGATAGGAAATGTATAGGGCTCTGTAATAGATGGTTTATTTGCTCTAACATTTTATTTTTTCTCTGGGAACAAAGCGCAATAAGCTTCTCCTTATTTTATTTCCACAATAGCAGTCCTGTGAGCTAGATTAATCTGAATAGTCCCCCAATAAGTTACATGAACAAGTGAACCTGGATTTTTTTCCCTGTTGTTGCAAGTCCCTACAATTTTCTTGGCCAAGTTTTTCAGAAGCTTATCATTGCCTCCTTCTTAAGGCTGAAATATTTACAGTTAAATCCAACTCCTTAACCAGGATGATTTACAGTAATTTAAAGATTGATATTTCCCAAATGTCTATTAATATCAGTAAAGATTAGTCTTTATGTATGCAAGCAATTTTGAATAAGTATAAATTCACAAGAATTCGTGGTTAAAAGCTTCTACTGTACAAATCATGATTTCATATTCTTCCCCAGTTGTTTGTTGAAGAAAACTATTAAGTTGATTACTATATGATCTTGGATAACCATCCAGCTGTTTTAGGAATGAATATCACTGGACACCATTCATAAAAAAGAATTTGTAAAAATCTAAACAGCTCACCAATCTACCTTCCCCAGTATTCATTTGTTTGTTTGATCTATATATCTTATTTTTATGTATTAGTTCAGGTTGCATACGTAGCACTTGCTCTATGAGAGAGAGACAGAGAGAGACAGAGAGAGAGAGAGAGAGAGACAGACAGACAGACAGACCGCCCCAAATCATCCACTGAGCTTCCATGGCCAAGGGCAGATAAAAACCAACAAGTTGTCCTATGGCAACTTGGCCATGGCGAGTTGTCACATTCCGCATCTGGACCTTCCTGAACAGCACCACTTGGAATGGTGCTGAGGCTGGACCTGAAGTAGAGGCCTGGACCTTAGCTTCAGCACTAGTACCACCACTCAAAAAGACTGTTCCCCAAGATATAATTGATCCTGTGGCCCAGTGCCCCCCACAACCTGTTTCTCTCTAGGCAGTGTTGTCTTTTTGTTGGCACACCCATGTGGCTTATCCAGGTCACATGAGGCCTTTGTTCTAGAAGCAGCTTTAGAGAATGCTATGGCCTCTGCAGACTCTGACAATTGCATGAAAACATGCCCTATTCTCGTGCAATGCCCTCTTGTGTAACTTCTGGTGAATCTGGAGACCACACAAGAGCATTCTTCCTTTGCCTCAGTAGCCTCCAAAAATGTATGAGAATGGGACATGCTTTTGAGAATAGCTGTAGGGTTTTAGTGAATGCTGTATCCTAAAATGTCATTGCATGTGTTGGGAAAAACCTAATTATTGAGCATAACTGCACTAGAAATTGAACAAACAGCACACCATAAGACATCTCACTTTGGATCCAGACTCATAGTGCAGATAAATAGGTCTTTATTTAAAAAAAGCAAAGCTTTACATTAAAAAAAAAATTCTAAAAATGTCATATTTGACACACATGGCATAGGTTATGGAAGAACGGTTTATCATTCTTGCAATAGAATCACAACTGACACTCCCTTTATTTTTTAGCCTTGCTCTGTCAGTCTTTGTTCATATAAAATTATTTGATAGGTATGTTCATTAATATACTACTGTATTACCTACATGTATAATACAATCCAGTATCATATAATATAGTATCATATACCAGTACGTAGTGCTGTATTAGCAGCAGAAACAATTTGAAAGGTCACATATGTTTTATCACTTGTGTTTATAGCAAAAGCACATGCTGCAAGCCACAAGAGTTGAAATTGTGGGAGAAGTGGAAGTCATGTGGGTTGTTTCAGGTATTTTTTTTTTAAGTCAATAAATGCATCTGCATTTGCACAGCTATACATAACAGCATATTTTAAAATAAAAAACCTTGTGTTATGATCATAAACAGTCGTGTAGATGATCTGGCCTTCAATTAAAAATGCCTTAAAAATGACTGATGATGTGCTATCATGGTCAATGGAAAGGCAAATAAGGACAAACCTTAATTTCCTCGTTAAAGATCTCTGTCCACCCCCACTAAAGGTGAAGATGCGGAAAATGTTGCAGAACAGGTTCTATAGCTTTGAAAATGCTTCCAGAAGTGAGAGTCTTAATACAGATAAACTGATATATACAAATGTCGGTCACCTACAAAAATACCATCAAAAACAAGTCATAAGCGGGTAATTAGTATATACTGAGGGAGAAACAACATTAGGATAACAAATTGGAGAAGCATCTCTTTTCCTGTGTATAAGCAAGAAAATATTGCCAGCCTGGTGTCTCCACCCCCCCCCCCCTAACAAAACAACTTTCTCTAAACTGACATCTGCCTCAAATCAGAAAAGTAACAGGACTTTCTTCAATCAAGTTGGAACTGGAGTTGTGGAGGAATGGAATTGGTGAAGAAAATCCATTTTTCTTCAGTAGCCCTGATAAAACATAACTGTAAAAAAAAATCCTCCTCCTCCTAATCTACATGTGTGAAAGTATCCTATTTGATTTATATGTCCTTCCTGCTAAATCTGGCCATGCTCTTTAAAAAGAAAAAAAAAGAAACCTTCAGCCACCAAAAATATTGCTAAATGAAAATCTTTTTGGTTATTATTAAATGCATTCAATATTAAATAATTTTTACACAGCAGCAACATTATTATTGCAATTTATTTTATTTTACATTCCTCTTCAAGGAACATCAAACTGAGGAAACAAAGAGTGATTAAAACAATATTCAATTAGAACAATTAATCACTAATGCCTGCTCAGAAAAAAGCCATCCTAAGGAGAGAAAAAAAGATTGCAGTGCAGAAATGATGAGAGAAGAATATACTTCACCCTCTTAGTTTCACTTTTCCCTTAACTCTCCTTCAATCTTATCATCACTACATAGTCATTGACTTCAAGCTATACACAATACTAGCCAGTGGCTACTGCTGTAAGCAAAATACTCTAGATTGAGAGAGACTGACTTGCAATAGAGTGTTTTACTTTATTCGTTCACTTGGTTGATTTGAAAAGTCCTCCCAACCGTTCCCTTAGCAGGTTTTGTGTTTGCACATCACCCCATCTAACAGGACACAGGTAGCCCTCGAGTTACGACCACAATTGAGTCCAAAATTTCTGTTGCTAAGTGAGACATTTTAAAGTGAATTCTCCCCATTTTACAACCTTACTTGCCACAGTTGTTAAGTGAATAGTTGCAGTTTTAAGTTAGTAACATGGTTGTTATGTGACTCTGACTTCCCCATTACTGTGCTTATCAGAAGGTCGCAAGAGGTGATCTGGGACACTGCAACCAGAAATATGAGTCAGCTGCTAATCATCTGAATTTTGATCATGTGACCATGAGGAGGCTGCAACAGTCGTAAGTATGAGGAAACAGTCATAAGTCACTTTTCTCAGTGCCATTTTAACTTCGAACTATACCTTATGCTCACTAAACGAACTGCTATAATTTCACTAAACGAACTGCTATAATTTGAGGACTCCTTGTCCTTTGAAGTGAAGCAGCAGGTATTGGATTACATTACATAAGGTATAGTTTGTCCTTCAGTATTTTTGCACTGGAAGTAGGTATGCTAAGAATTTAGATTTTCATGAACGGGCTGCATAGTGTTAGTTGTTTAATTTATATTGTTGTATTTTTACTACTGAAATAACAAGGTGTCTCTGGTAGTTTCTGCTTCAGATGCCGGAGGCCTTGTGTACTGCAGATTTTAACTTAAGGGGTAGATGAGTTTAGCTGGCTGTGCCTTAAGCAACAACATACCTTGGACCAGCCCAGAGTGGGAGACAGGAAACCTGGTTGGGTATTAATACTGCCCGGTAATCAAGCTACTGTCAGATAAATTTAAATAAAGAACCCACTGAGCTCTCTTGAGAATTATCTTCATTCCCTCTTCATACTGTTTACACCCACTTTCCTGTCATACCCAAAACTGAGAGACAGTAGTTGTGCTAATTAACCAGCAGCCCTCCTACTCATCAGTGACAAGTTTATCCTTGTAAAAGGGAAGAATTCAGCAGTGATAAATGTGCTTTTATTTTGCAAGTCTGGTTTTCCCCAAGAGCAATTAAAAATGTTACAAGCCCGGAAGAATAATTTTATTTAAGTAACATTCCTTCATTAATAAGGTGTGTGCTCTTTTAGAGATGATCTATTTTTTATCTTGGTAAAGGAGAAAAAGAATTATCTGGAAAGAGTAAAACAACTCCAGTATATATGTAATCATATAAATAGCAAGTATTTGTCTGTGCAGCTAGGCCAATGAAAGATCTACAGCTGCTCATCCGATTGGCAAATGTTTTGTTTGAAAACACATGACAACTATTCCTGTAGTATTTAATTTAAGAACTGTTGCTATGGGGCTTGGCCTTCAAATCCTTTTAACTCTTGACTGTGTGCTTTTATGACATCAGAGAGGCCAGGCCAATGGCAGAAGAAAAAGGCAGGGTCATCCTTGGCTTCCTATAACTTCTATAGAAAAGAGAGAGAGAGGGAGGGAGGGAGAGAGAAGAAGAAGGAGGAGGAGGGGAGGGGGAGGGATGGAGAGAGAGAGAGAGAGACCCCCTTTTTAACAGCACGACAAAAGGTACTATTATATGAACTTACATTAAGATGCAGCACTTACTCAGCATTGATTTCCCACTGCATGCTGATTGGCATTTAATATTTATTTACAGATATTCAAGCTAAAAGTAGAGGCACAGCATTAGAACCTCGCTGAACATCCAAAACTATTACCTCACTATATTTCAAAGCACACCCAATACCTTAAGATATTTCCCAAACTCAAGCCCTTTATTTGCAGCCTGCCTTCTTCCATACTCTAGTTTATCTTCCCTCCCTCCCCATACACACAACCATCCATCCTTAAGGACATTTTAATAAGCCAAAAGAAAAGGTCAGGTGGTGGCAAGAAAGGCAGACCCCTTTCTTCCAAATGTCTGTGCTCCTTCCAGAAAAGTGTCTGGCCATTTCAGAAACATTGTGGGCTATTAATGTAAAATTTCCATAACAAGGAGATACTTGCCAGAGTCATTAAATCCTCTCCAGCATTAACTCTCCCTGAGCCAAACCCAGTCTTAAATCAATAGAATCATAAAGATGGAAAAAGCTCCAGGAAATCATCCAGCCCAAGTTCCATAACAATATTGTTCATTGTATTTAACTTCTGACAAGTTGACAGTCCACATCTAGCCAACCAAGCCAGAAACAAGAGGTATCTCAGAGAATGAGGTGGAGGTCTGCTATATCAGCAAAATAGGAACTCAGGTCGAGTTATGGATTGGCTGGAGTACCCAGAATAGTTGACCTGAGTAATAAGACGAGTTCCACATTGTCCAATTAAACTGATTCAAAATAGATGAAAAAAAATACCATTCTTCCCACAATGTACCATTTACTGCTATAATCTGTACCATTTACTGCTATAAGCTTTCTCATTTAGATGGCTCTGAAAAGAAGTGAAAAATATATGGGAAAGGCAGAATTGCTTCCAGATAGACGGCTTGTAGATGTTTTACAGCTACTTCCTTTCCTGGATTAGATTGGATTTGCATGGAAGCAAAATGTTGAAGGACTAGAAGCAAAACAAAGGAGGATTACAAATGGAAGTCTAAGAGATGCAGTCATTTGGAGCCTGGTGAAATGTTTTGAATCAGTACAGGAATTGTCCTCCCCCCCAATATACACACACACACACACACACACACCCCTCATCTATCAGTGATGAATACTACATGTGACTGTTGAATTCAGGTGACCTCTGTGGATATCAGGCTAAACTGTTTGGCAGAACAGAAGCACCATTGCTGGCTTCAGCAAGATTCTTCTTATGGTAGCCTTCCCCAGTTTGGAGCTTTCCAGGTAGCTTGATCCCTTCCTTCTGCAGTCAAGAGAAAAATTGGAGGAGGGACTGATATGTATGTCCCTTTTTGTCCTTGAAGAAAGACAGGATATAAATCCAATAAATAAAGGAACAAAATCCTGCTTGTGCAAGAGGCTAGAAAATAGTCTTATATCATTAAGTTAATTTATTCTGTCTTTAACTTCAGCTTGTCATATATTTTTCTTTTCTTGTTTTGAATCCTTTTGCAGCAACATCTCATACCCTGCCCAAATTTACAAGAGGACCTAGCGGCAATCTCATCCTAATAATTTTAATTTTGTTTTCAGCTTCACAGTTTTGCCATTTGAAAGCTTAATGAAACAACTGTCTCATTTTTCTACTTAGGATGATCAGACATTTTTAAAAAATCTCATGATCAGCCTTTAGAATATTACTTTGAACGTACTGTAGTAAGAATTTGCATCTGAGTCCTTAAAAACATGATAAAACAAAACATAACCTCAGCTATGGATATTTGTCATTTGGTTATCTCAGCTGTCTAACTTTGTGGTCTGACATTAAGAAGCTTCCTATTACTCTGGGATGTTGTTCAAAAAAATAGGGGCTTGCAACATTAGTAAGCTTGTTTGCAAAATATAATTCAAATTTCTCATCAGGATCCAAAAACTGCAAAATATTAGAAAAGGTGTTAAGATACTAAAGTTGTTTAAATTTATTTAGAGGGGAGAACAGATATCCTTTGTATCTATTTTCTTATTTTTTTTCTATCTGTTTGCACTTCTTTTTCTATATTTTTCTTAGCTTATATTAGTCTTTCATCTTTGTAAACTCTAATAAAATTATTACAAAAAGACCAAAAGCTGCACTAAGTCCTTCCCCAAAATCAAGGCCCAACCACATTTTGGTTTTGTGCATATGTCTCATGATTAATAGTAACACAGATGCACTATATAGTACGTATGTTTCTACTATCTGGGGAAACTTCACTGTAGAAAATCAGGCAACAAAGTTTTAATTGCCACTACTCCAAAGTGTTGTAACTCTCTTTTGGCCATAGGCTTTGCGTTCTGCCTATCAAAATTTGGATTAAAAGCTTAGGAAGGAAGCTCTATCTCCTACTTTTAGAAATGTAGTAGCCGGATTCCAGCAAAATTTTACAATAAAATTTCTTGAGGCGCAACTAGAATTAATTTATAATAGCTATCTTTAATATTTTGTTTTAGAAGTGAATATAGCAACTGATCACCAAATGTGCTCAGACTTTTGCAAGCTGTATTGAGTAGAAGAGTTGTAGAAGAAACTCTGTTGTAATTGGTTTGCAAGCTAGAGAGGATCTTTAGATCAGTGTTTTTCAACCACTGTGCCGCAGCACACTAGTGTGCCGTGACATAGTGTAAGGTGTGCCATGGGAGAATTACTTTATATATAGTCAATATAGGCACAGAGTTAAATTTTTTTAACATTTTCTAATGGTGGTGTGCCTCGTGATTTTTTTCATGAAAAAAGTGTGCCTTTGCACAAAAAAGGTTGAAAAACACTGCTTTGGATACAATATATGTCTGAGCCATCAAGGCCACAAGTGAACTACAAGTATCCATTAACTCTGAAAGGTGAGAGGAAAAGCCTGAAGTTTAAACTCTGGAGGAGCACAGACATATATACCTTTCCCAGCATTAAATGCTTTTCCAGAGACCTGGGTCTTTGCACAATTTGCATAATATATTAGGTTAAAATGTGTTTGGCTAGTTTGTGACTCAGTATAGCTTGCAAGTCACAAAAGGACAAATAGGAGTAAGTTATTGTACCTTGATAATGTTGGCTCCGTGCTCTCTACCATGGGCATACCAAAAGGGTATTCTGCTTCAATAATGGAAAAGAACATTGCAAATCCAAGAGCTCAGATTCAATCCATACCACCTCCAAGTAAGGCATGAAAAATTATCTGTCTGAAATCTAGAAGAATTGCTGTCATTCAGTGCAAACGAGAACTTATCTGGTCAATGGTCAATGTTCAGTCTAAGGCAACTTTATAGGTGTAGTTAGAGATCCTCTCATCAAGTAAATTAGAGTATTTTGCATTACTTAGTGAATATTGCCATTAAAACATGTTTATATCCTGTTGTGGTTGTTTTCCTGGTACTCACAGCATCTTTCAAGTCTTACTTTTGCCCTCTTAGTTTCAGAAGCCTCCCTGACTATTCACAATTCCACTTCTCTTCTTGTAGTGTGAGAAAAGATGGACACCTTCCCATATTTCTTAAACCTGTAGACCACTCTCAGACGTTGCCATATGTTCCCCATATAGGGCCAAATCTAGATTGCAAAGAAACATTTTTCTTTTTTTGGGGGGGGGGGAATGTAAAGAAGATAACAGTCGAAAGCTTTATTTTTTTCTTCCAGCTTGTTCTGGTTTTTGTGTGGGTGGCTCATGTGAGCCAAAATGTTATGGGGTAAATGTTTTGTGAGCACAGAACAGAGTGTCCTTTATAAATTAAAATTTAAATATTTGCATTTTAACTGTATTGTCAAGGGTAAAGGAGAAAAACTACCCAACCTGCTTGCAGAAAGCCATGTTATCCGTGAGGAAATGGGAATACAGTAACAGTTAATAGAAATATAAATTTTATTTACAATAAAGTGGAAATACAATTGGTATTTCAAAATAGTTTTTCAGATGTAGGAGGGATGAAGTCAACCATTTGCAGTGTGAATGTTTATACAGTCTTTGTGTTTTATCTTCTGTTGCTTAGAAACATATTTCACTGACTGTATGACAAAAAGGTGAAACAAAGGTGGATTTTATTCCAACAGAACCAGCATAGTGTCATAGTTAGCATACTAGAATATTTAGTTGCGTGCTGTGTTTTTAAATCTCCCTTCATCCAAGGCTCAAGAGTACTGTAAAAACAGCATACAGTAAAACCTACACAGAACAAAAATTCCAAAAAAGCCGGCAACATAATATTGCAAATTGTGAAATGGCAAATGATTATAAAATGCTACAAGATAATGGAAGCAATACACTGGGGTTGTTGTTTTTAACACTTGCCCCACACAATGGGAAATTCTGCTTGCTCTGCCCTGTGCTTGCCTAGTTCTTACCGTGAGGCTTATCGATGCGCCACGTGACAAGAGCCTCTGTTTTTCTTCTGGCTTGTCACATACTCTGATGCTAATTAGAACTGAGAAGCATGACAACCCAAGGTCACCCAACTGGCTTCTGTGCCTAAGGAGGACTAGAACCTGGGTCTCCTCAATCCCTGTCTAGCATCCTCACCACCACATGACACTGACTTTCTTGACTGAAGCAACATCAACCTTCAAAATAACCGAGTAGAAAACTGCATCACAATTGGGTGCCAAAAGAATTATATTTTCTGCATAAGTCATATATCTGGAGGATATTCCTGCAAGAGTACGCAATTGAAGAAAAGACCTTGACTATAAAAAGTTGAGCTGAGTTTCATTTCTTGTGACATGTTTTCCTGACAAAAAGCCTCTATCCATCCTGCTTTTATAACTTTCTGGTTTGGTCTGGAATCCTGAGATTTCATGATGCTGTCTCATTCAAGCACATACAGTCCTCGACCAGTGGTGGGTTTCAAAAAAAATTCGAACCTACTCTGTGGGTGTGGCCTCCTTTGTGGGAGTGGCTTGCCAGCCATGTGACCTGGTGGGAGTGGCTTGCCAGCCATGTGACCTGGTGGGAGTGCCTTGCCAGCCATGTGTTTTCTTTCTCTCTCTCTCTCTCTTTCCTTCCTTTTGTCTCTCTGTCCCTTTTTCCTTTTTTTCTTTCATCTCTCAGTTTTTCTTTCTTTTTTCTTTTTTTCTTTCTTTCTTTCTTCCTTTCTTTCTCTTTCTCTCTCTCTGTGTGTGTGTGTGTGTGTGTGTGTGTGTGTGTGTGTGAGTGGTGGGTTTCAAAATTTTTTGGAACGTCTTCTGTAGGTGTGGCCTGCTTTCTGGTGGAACCTCTTCTAACCGGTTCAGTAGATTTGACGAACCGGTTCTACTGAACTGGTGCAAACTGGTAGGAACCCACCACTGTCCTCGACTTACAATCCTTCATTTAGCAACCATTCAAAGTTACAATAGCACTGAAAAAAGTGGCTACAACTCATCTTTGTATTTAACAACTGTTGCAGCATCCCCACAGTCACATGATCAAGATTTGGGCCCTTGCCAACCAGCATGTATTTACCATCTAACAATTGTTAGAACCATCTGTACTTCCTTGAACTCTTCGCAGGAAGAACAAGGGATAAAGACAAATGGCTAGGGATTCTGGGATTAGACCAGTGTTTCTCAACCTCAGCAACTTTCAGAAACTTGTCTGGACTTTAACTCCCATATTCCCCAGCTAGTCTGCTCCCTTCTTCTGCAATAAAATAATATAAACTCAAAAATAAAAATTCCCCACCTGGGAATCTGGGCTGAGAGATTGTAATTGATCCAAAGATTTGAACTCAGGAAATAGTGAATAATGTTGAGGTGTGTGGGAAACATGGAATGAACTGTGGCCATTTATATCCCTTCCCCTGCATATTATTTTAAAGCTATAGCAAAGAATGCCAATTGACTTGTGCTGAACTTCTTTGAATTTGCAGATCTCTTTCTGGTTTCATCTTCATTGTGATTGCTTTGGTTTTCTCAAGATTTCAACATTTTAGATATCATAGAGATAGAAATGGCTAAAAATTTGAAGGTACTTAGACGTCATCCAGTGCCTTTTAGCATCTTCTGTGCACAAATGGTTATCCAACTGCATACAGCAAAAACTTACATGTCCAGCTGAATGCTAGATTTGACTACCTCGCCTTGATATCTAAGTCTGCTGTGTAAAAAGGATTTTCTGTCTGATGAAGTAATCAATCATATTTTTTCATAAAGCAATCTAAAATATTCATCTAGTCACATTTCCGACCTCAGTGAGAACTAAGCCTTTTACTTGTTGCTGTGAGGTGGTGGGTGGTTATGGTGACTGCTGCTTTTGTCTCCTGTAATTTGAGGCTCGAAAACAGTAAGAAGAGGTCACCATTTTCTCACATCTGCAGTACATTTCAGTGGATCAGATCACTATTTTCTGATCACATTCTCTGATACAGTCATTCATGTTAGCTATTCTCTTGGAACAAATCCATTTCAAAGTTTCTCTGCTGGAAACTAATTCAGATATGAAGTCAGGTGTTTATTTTGAAATGGAATCTTAAGAGTCACATGACTGAAACCAAGCTTTAAGCAATACGAGGCCAAAAAGCAGCAACAATGCTTTTGTTTAATGACAAGGTGGACCTTGGAACAATGTTCCTGGAGCATTTCCGGCTATGATTAAGTCAGTTTTAGGAGATATGTTAGATATCTCTTGTCCTATACATGATGGGTGCACTTTGATGACCTATGGGTTTTCAATGCCTCCAATATACTGTGAAGTGGAAACCATAATTTCTTGAGACTCGAGCTGGAAGAACTATAAATATACTTCTTGAGAGTTTGTGAAGAGTACTAGATAAGATATAAACCAGGAAGTACTGGTTATCGCTTGTCTCTGTGCCATAATATGCACTCTCTTTGCTTCACTCCTTTGATCGTAGCCATTTTCACCTCAGGACAAATTTGCATAGCAGCCAAATAAATCTGTATCTTTTTAAAAGTTTAAATGCCTACCTCTTTAAAGTAGAAATACAGTTCATCTCACCATAGAAGTGAAGATTCAGAAGACAAAATCTGGAGACACCTGACAATTATCTTTCAGGAGTCTTGGAGAATTGCGGAAGTTCCAGACAAATGAAGAAGAATAAATGTATTCCCCATCTCTTTAAGAAAAAAAAGAGGAGAATTTCAGAAATGATTGACCAATGGGTTTCAATATATTGAAAGATGTTAGAGCAGATAATGAATCAGAACATTTGTAAGTTTCTTAGCACTATGAGTGCTAAATGTCAGCATGGCTTTCTCAGAGATAGGTTATGTGAAATAAATTTTGTCTCCTGCTTTGACAAGATCATTATTTTAGCGCTGCTGATATAATGTATTTCAACTTCAGCAAAGATTTTGACATTTCTCATTGACAAGCTGTTACAATGTAGTAGTTGGTTGACATTATAGTATGCTGGGTGCACAACCAACTGGTTAACCAGACTCAGAGGCTCAGCATTACTCTATGTCAAACTGGAAAGCAATAATCAATAGGGTGTATTCGAATCTGTCTTGAAGCCAGGATTATGAAACAGTTTAATAAGCTGAATAACAGGATTGAGGAGCTGCTTATCAAATTTGTAAATGACATTAGATTGGGAGGTCTAACCAACATCTGATATGCAGTTGTTGTACTTCTCTGTCCATTGGTAGTTTGTATAGTGTAATTTTAAAGTGATTTTTTTAAAAAAAATTAAAAGTCACATCTGGTGTGATGGGTGGTTATATCATTTGACAGATCAAACAAACAAAATGTCCTTCAAAAGAAAGAAATGTAAAGTATTACATTTAGGGAGGAAAAATATAAGTCTGATCATGTAAAAGATTCATTACTTGGAAGCATGCCATGATGGAGATGAGCTAGAAGTATGAGAGAGCCGCTAGAAAGTCTAATGCACTTTCTAGAGATGCAAAAAAAAGATGATATAGAGACATGACCTATGAGCACAGGCTGATGAAACTTGAGATATTCAGCTTGGGGAAAAGAAATTGAGGGAAGTCATGATATCAGTGTTCAAAAACATAACAAGTAGTTATAAAAAAGTGAACTATTTTCCATTGACATATAAATTAGGACCAGAAATAATGGGTACAATTTATATAGTTGCCTAGATTCCACTTAAATATAATGTACTATATATAATTGTTTCATTTAAATATAATATATTAAATATAATTGGTTTTTTTTACAATAATGCAACAATATTTGCAAAGTTGATATAACGATGGGTTCATTTCTGGAGAAGAGGAGGCTGGATAAATGACTTCTGAGGATATGTTCTGAGGTTTTTCTACATGTTGCAGAGGATTGGAGTAGATGATTCTTGTGGCCTTTTCCAAATCAACAATTCTGTCATTGTATAGTTTCCAATCAGAATGCCATCATGCCTGGGGTTGGATGGTGAGAGTTATAGTCCAATATGTCTAGTAAATGCATATAAGTAATACAACAATATTTGCATCAAATGCATCTAGGGAAAATCAATTATTTTGTTCTCCCACTGAAAATATACATATTTGTTTTTTCAAGACAAGATACCTCCATGCATTCTTATCTGTTCTGGAGTTAAAACATCATTTATTCTTTTATGGTTAAATGTTAAATGTTTATTGATTATTATTTCAATTGCTATAGAATATTTTGTAGGAGATGGCAAATTTCTAGAGAAATATGGTTTCCAATGGCAATATATTATTCTTCAGCTGTAAACATGCATTGCTAAAATGCAAGTGGGCTGGAAATATGTATTTCTTTATCAAGTTTACCACAGTGCAATTTTTAAACTGACCACTGTTTGCAAAATTTTTGTTGCTTGATTGTGTGCCATCAATATGCTAGTGACTCTCAGCAACACTTAAATAGATTTTCTCCAGGATGATCTATCCCTAATCTAGGCTTTCAAATCTTTTAACTGCAGTCAGCACCACTGTAACCAAGCCTACTCACCTTGCTGCTGGTTGTCCTCTTCTCTTTCCTTCCAATTTTCCCAGCATTAGATCTTCTCAGTGGTGGGCTTCAAATATTTCAGCAACAGGTTCTCTGCTGGGTGTGGCCATGGTGAGCGGGCCTAGTCGACCTCCTGCATCACAGCCGGGGGGACGACGACGACGATGACATTTTCGCCTTCCTCAGGCTCTAGAGACCTCTCTAGAGGTTTTCCTCGAGCCTCTAAGAGGGCGAAAACTGCCTCCCCTGGGCTCCGGAGGCCCGTTTTCACCCTCCCCAAGCCTCTGCGCGGGTCCTGCACCTACCTCACATCCAAAACGGGCTGCGTGGAGACTCCTGGGAGGGGTGGGGTGGGAGGGGCCAGCCAGGGATGGGATTTGGAGGTTCTCTGAACTGGACATAACGTTAGCTATGAGTTCTCCCGAACCCGGGCGAACCCATAGTAGCCCACCCTGGATCTTCTCAGTCCAAAGTAAGATAATTTGAGCCTGATCCTTTGTGCTTTGGAGGAGAACTCTAGGTTGGTTTGTTCAATGATTCATGTTTGTTTTCTTGGCTCTACTTGGTGCTCTTAGGAGTCTTCTCGATACAAAAGTTCAAAAGCATGAATATGCCTTTTATCTTGTTTCTTCCACTTTTGCTTCCAAAGGGTGTCGCAGACAATTCCAAACACTTGCCCAGTTCTGATCTTTGTAGGTATAGACACATCACAACATTTGAATATTTTTTTCCAAGGCCTTCATGGCTGCTCTATTAACTGCTTGTCTGTGATGTATTTCTTGACTGCTTGTTCCTTTATCGCTGATAGTTGATTCTAAAAGAGAGAAGCTATCCATAGCTTCTACAGCCTCATTGTCATTCTAAGTCTGGTTGTCTTTAGTTTGGTCTTTTTTATATATTTAATTTTAGCCCCTTTTTCACTGTAGTCTTTGAATTTTATTACTAGGGCTTGCATTTTTGGCTATCAGGGTAGTGTTATCTGCACAGTGCAGGAAATGGATGATTTTGGCCCCAATTTTAAAAAAGTCTCCTCTACTCTTCTTCCAATCCAGCTTCCCTTAATATATTCTCAGCATATATTGTAGGTTGAATAAATAAGGGGAGATGTTAATCTTCAAGGTACTCCAGACTAGGAAACCAAGGCTATGAATGCTAATATTACTTTGATTATAAAGTTACATTATCAGAAACTTGCAATTCTGCATGTGCCTGTCCCCTCCCTGTCTTTATGTTCAAGAGAACTAGGGAGAGTCAAATCTGAGCTGCTTTCTCAAAACCCAAAGCTTTCTTGATTTGGATTCAGATATATTTTTTGTATTCTTTATCTTTCTCGGTTTTTATTTATTTATTTTGTGTCCAGATCAAACCTTGAACTGCCAAAATGAAGCCACCTTTTTGGCTGCTACCATTGGTCAGAAACAAATAATTTTCAATATATTCTACTGGAAATAATTGACAGACCAACAATGGGTTGGACTCTGCATCCCTCCACATTTGCACAGCATGGTGTTATCTGCCAGCAACCCCCACTTGAGCATATTGGTCTTACACTTAGCAGTCCCACCCTCAACCTATTCAATGTCATTCCAAGTAATATAGGGGAGATTAAATCCCTCAGCTATATTCTCTTCTGAGATCATGCCTTGTTCCCTAAATTCTCTCCTCCATCTTCTAATTTGCTTTTGTGTGTCTTCAAGATTATTTGTCTAAATTGATGAGTTTGGGGCACATATCCATTCAGAGGATGCTGAGGATCATTCTCTTGCTTGGACACTAAATCAAACCAAGGAGGCTTTCTCAGTTGTAGAGCATGCATCAGGAATAAAGTCTCATGTGCCTCAGTCTTTTCTAAAACATCTGGCATCTCTTGAACATCTGTATCTGTCTTTCCATCTAATCTATGTTGGATTATCCAAAGCATTATTTTGCTAGCATGTGAAATTAATAGTTTGTACATTCTGTTAACTCTCCTTTTTTTTGGTATTGGAATATAGACTGACCTCTACATTGGTTGGGCACTGGGTCATTTTTCAAGATTGCTTGCCTAGTTTGGTTAGAATCTTTACTTATTGCCATATTGCTGTGAGTATTCCATCAGTTCCTATAAACTTCTGACTTGATAATGAGTATTTATCTAACTTCATCTTCTAGTACTATAATATACTTATTTACTTTTTGTAAATAAGGAATACCTTCTAAGGCAGGGGTCTCCGATCTTAGCAACTTTACAACTTGTGGATTTCAACTCCCAGAATTCTTCAGCCAGCATGATCTTACATTCATCAGCATGGCTGGCTGAAGAATTCTGGGAGTTGAAATCCACAAGTTGCAAAGTTGCCAAGGTTGGAGACCCCTGTTCTAAGGTACCTTGGTTGCTGTCAGAATTTCAGCATACTCCTTCCATCTTTATTTGATTTCCTTTGAATTGGTTACTGTTGTTCATTGGTGTCTAATAAATCATTGAAATATATGATAGATTATGACATGTAGTATCTCAAAGCTACATTCCACTGAAAAAGATGGAAGACTAATACTAATAACTGGAAACAAATATTTTTTTCTACTACTTCTAATGCAACCAAAATAGCTAGAGTCACTAGTAACTTCTGGTATTAGACAGCAGTGCTTCCCTATTGCTGGTGCTGGTGCTGGTGGTGCTGCTGGTACAAAGGAGAATCCTAGGTGAGATATGGCTTACTTCCCCCAATCTTTATATGGGAAAGAGAGACAGATAACAGTCTTCAGCTCAGTGCACAATGGCAGTTTGACTTCTTCTTTATGGCCCTGGTGAATGGCCTAACTCTATCAGAAAAGAAAAAGTGTGTGTGGGTGTGGGTGCTTTGCTACTGTAGTTTCTGAGAAAGATGATTCAACCATGCTACCTCCTTTTGGTGCATATTAAATAAAGGAAACACAAGAGGGAGGGAAACGCTTGGGAGTCGTAAGCAAGTACTTATATAGAAGTGCTGATTGCCATTGGGGGAAATGTGTGCTTGAGTGGTTATTTAGTGAGAGATGTATAATCCCACCCCCCATTGGCTGAGGCAAGCACACTTTTCATTGCATTATATTATTCTATGTATAAAGAGACTTGATCTTCTTTTACATGAGGTTTCTACTGTTGCCATATTTTTTTGTAGTCATGAAATTAATTCTTATCTTTGAACTTTACAATTATAGCAATAAAATGATTGTCAGAAGTACATAAATTTTAGGTACTTAAAACATACCATAAATATAGTAATGGGGTACATGTAAATGTACCAATTTACCATAAACAAGGTAACGGGTTGCATATAGATATATAAATGTATGCCTTTTGTAGAAAAGCAAATTTTTTCTTTCTATCTAGATGGGAGTCAGTATCTTTGATAGATTGATGGCAGAACTTAAAGAAAGGTTGAGCACTATTATAATAAATTGAATATAAAATTGTAGATCAAGTGTCATTTATGGATCC
This sequence comes from Thamnophis sirtalis, assembly GCF_051295495.1. Lineage (NCBI taxonomy): Eukaryota > Metazoa > Chordata > Lepidosauria > Squamata > Natricidae > Thamnophis > Thamnophis sirtalis. The sequence continues at coordinate 37,505,654 of NW_028261386.1, read as the reverse complement.
TTGGAGCAAAATAGTTTTTTAAATGTCAAAAATCTTATAGTATAGTGAGATCATTATATTCTCATGAAATTTAATGATTTGATGAGCTTATGGGCATTGAAAATTTTATTTTAATTAAGAAGTACTGTCAACCAATTAGTGTGAGATCACACAATGATACCTGTACTTATAACCCCCCCCATTCTAGATCATGACCCGACAAATTCGCGCACGACAAAAGTGCGCCGACAAAACCGCGGTGACACAATTGCAACATCATCAACGCGCTGACAACAGCGCGCCGACAACAGCGCGACGACAGAAGCGCGATTTAAGTTAAGGTAAGGGTTAGGGTCAGGGTTAGGTTTAGGATTAGGTTTAGGGTTAGGTTTAGGGTTAGGTTTAGAGCGTGCTTCTGTCAGTGCGCTGTTATTGGCGCGCTTCAGCACTCATTCGTCGGCGCGGTTTAGAACTCGCGGTTTTGTCACTGCGGTTTAGTCGGGCGCGCTTTTTCCAGTCGCCCTTTTGTCGGTGAACCATTCTAGATCACTACTAAGAATTATTGATAATTTTAAATATAAATTTATTAGGGTTGTAACATTCTACATAAGTAAACTTTTTCATTGGTTGAAGGGCTTCCTATTAAAATCCATCTAGACAACAATCCAGTCATCACCTGTGATGGTAGATGTAACATCCATTACCATATGGCCCTCCAATGGCACCTTATCAGTCCTTTTCTGGCTAGTTGTCACATTAGCATGACTCTGTAAGATATTTTGGAGAAGGGGAAAATAAAGTGTCACAGGTATGTTGGTTATAGGTTTCACTATGTCAATTACAGAGAAGAAAGTGGATGAATTGAGCACTCTGGGAATTAAACTAAAACACAGCTGTTTCTTCAGGGTTCTTGTAGACTCAGTGTCAAAAAACTCTGTGTTATATTTTTCTAAATCCCCTCTGATGAAACTGACACAAGGCTGGTCAACTAAATCTGCTTTGGAGCAATAAATGGATATGCCTTGACATATATGAACAGATTTCAAAGCAGAGCACAAGACTAATGGCCAATTAGAAGCATTCCCTTTGGATGTAGGTTTGCCCACATGATCATATCAAATGAAACTTTAGAAGTTATAGATTCCTCCAAGAGACTCTCTGTCTTCTAACAAGTGAAGGGTTGACAGTCTTATGTATTATGTTTTTGTTCATAAAAGAAGATGTCGCAGACCCAGCAATTGATCTGAATAAGATAACAGTCTTTTCAAACTCAGAGTAAGTTTGGAAATTATTTTCATATATAATAATATATGTTTGTATGATTATGTTTCTATACTACTGTTCAGGAGCAGGTAAAGGATTATTACCGTCTTTCTATTATAAAGACCAAAGTCAGCAAATGACTTTGTTAATAGTACTAATAATTAACGGTATACCTCCAAACCTGCTTCTTTAGATACACTCTTTAACTGCTATTGGAAACCATCTTTCTGGAGACTTTCTGGGCTATTGAATATGATAATAAGTCTTATTTCTGAGTAACCATGCATAGGGTATATACACTTGAAAAAGTGACATACAATAAGGTGACTGTTGATTGGGTTAAGGAATAATTTAAGTAAAAGGAGACATTGGCAGATACTTAATGCAAACTTTTCGGTGTGTTAAACAAGGAAAAAAAATTAAAATTCATTACAGAACACAACTATTTTAGATAGCCAGTCAGTATTCACAATACTGCAGTTTCCTTGCCTATCTAAATGTCAGAAAATGTCTGATTTTGAATACATAATCTTTCCATATCGTCTAAACAGGATTTAGCATTTATGCTCAAGAGATTTCTTTAACCCTTTCCCTCCTCAATAGAGAAAGAAGGTTGTTATTTTAAAAGACAAAGGCAGAACTCTAGAGACACAGAGATGGAGGTTTCTGGGCCGGAACTGGGAAAACAAGGGGCAAAGATCAGTTCATCAGAGCTCTGGTAAATAGTTGGAACTACATTACAAATCTGGGGAAGATCCAGGCATTCAGAATCAGACGTCTTTGCTTCAGGATGGAAGTGTCTCTCTGGAATAACTAACTGTTCTAGTCAGATATTGCAATGAGTTTTAGTTTCTTTTGTCAGTCTGTGTTAGAATTCTCATTTGAGTGACGACTTTTGAATCCTTCAGTCTTTCACCCTATGAGCCCAATAATGTTGCTTTGAGTTTTAAAGGCAATGATTTGATTAAGCCAACTGATAATTTACAAAATAATAACAAACTATGTAGTTTTCAAAATCTTTTAATCAGGCAAGGCAAATAAACCAGGAAAGAAATGCTACGTAGCAGAATTGTTGATATGCCTTGAACTCTAGCCTGATTTGTTCCTCTATTGCATTCTTTTACTGCTTGAACTTGCTTGATTGAGAGTCTATGGGAATAAAGAAGCTTCATATTAATTAATTTAAAAAAATGCTGTTATGCATATGGCAAGTGAAGATACACCAGGGAAAGTGAAGAAGTAATCTGGACTGCATAAATCTAGATGGCCATGAGGTGGCAGCCTTTATTTGGTTGTCTGGATGTTTGCAAACTGAATATGGTATGCTTATTGTCTTCCTCCTCATTCCTTCAAAAAAGTAAGAATGAGGAGGGAAGCAAAATGACAAAGACAGTGATAACTGAGAGATCTACTTCCAGCACATAACAATTAATGCTGAACCAGTGGCTAATTCAAGAGCCACAGCAGAAGAGATGTTAGTGGTGGTAGTGGCTGCGTCCTCTCTTTCACATGTGACAGCTCTTGTGCTTGGCTTGCAAAATCCAGACAATCTTCAGAGATGGCAGTGAGGAGATAAGAAAACTCTAACTCTTGCTGCTCTCTTGATGCTCATTTAGGATTTTTTTCGGGCCAGATATAGTAGGCCTATCCTATATTTACACTATATTTAGCTCACTCATTTTATACATAAGGTAAAGGTAAAGATTCCCCTTGTAGATATGTGCTATGCGTTCCTGACTCTAGGGTGGTCATCTCCGTTTCAAAGCTGAAGAACAAGTGCTGTCCGAAGATGTCTCTGTGGTCATGTGGCCAGCATGACTAAATGCTGAGGGGGCACAGAACGCTATTCCCTGCCCACCAAATGTGGTCCCTATTTTTCTACTTGCATTTTTTACATGCTTTCAAACTGTTAGGTTGGCAGAAGCTGGGACAAGTAACTGGAGCTCACTCCGTTAGGCGGTGCTAGGGATCCGAACCGCTGAACTGCCGACCTTTCTGATCAACATGCTCAGAGTCTTAGCCACTGAGCCACCATGTTTCTATTTTATACATAATCTATTCTATTTGGTTAACTGTACCCATTGGCGGATTAAGGCTCACTGATGCCCTAAGTACTGACAAATCTTGGTGCTCCCCTCCTTTGTACATGCTGTACAAATCTTCATTGGGCTTTTTTTTCTTTTTCAACTTTGTGGTTCCCCCTTTGGGTCTGGTGTCCTAATGCTTAAGGGTTACTACACCACTGACTTTACTAAACTAAAACAGTTTTAGTCTTGAACTAAAAACAGAGAACAAGGTAAAATATTAGTAGAAAACACTGTTTCCCTTCAAGGATAGACCTCGTTTCCCTCCTGAGTCATGCAGAAATTCTGTCACAAGTTGAGTCACTTAAGTTAAAGTTTGAAAAAGAACTTTCAAAAGGAAAAACTACTTCCTACTATTTTGCAAAGTAAAAAAAAAACATGACCAACGGAATGATGCACTGAACATACTTCAATCAAAACAATTTCAGTTTGGAAAGCTACAGGACAGAGCTTTTAAGAAACGCTGAACTGCAAAATCTAAAAAGATGGTGTTGATCATGCTCACTGTATCTCAATTATCCATCATTCTCTAATGGCTAAAGAGGGACATCTACAGAAGTGGGGCAAAAAAGTCAAGAGGTGGTTGCGACTATGCAATTGAAGCTGTCTCCTCTTTTATATGTGCTGCAGGGCCTCGATTGTGTAGTCACAGCAACTATCTTGAGTCTTTTTGACACTTCCCTGTGGAAAACTTGATTCCATCAGATGTTTCTTGGAGACTCCTACATCTTATGGACATCTTATGGCAAGATGTCATTGGAAAGTATTTGGCATCTTATGATGGAAAAAGGGGGGGGCTTATTTAATGGACGGTTCCCATGGGACTCCAATTTCTGTGGTTTGGAAAAGGTTGGAATGAAGCTTTTCTGATGGCCACATTCTTTTGGAAGTCTGTCTGTCTGTCAATCAGTCAGTCAACTTCTTCCCTTTCTCCCTCTCTTCTTCCTCCCTTGGCATCAGATAGAGAGTCCTATCAATGAATTCAAATCCTTGAGGGCTAATGACTTCACTGGCAGTTGTCAGTCTATGGTTCTGCTTTCTTAGAGAGCTTTCTTAGCCTTGGCTTGGTGCCATTAGCCCTGGTAGCTCTACCCTTCCCCTCTGCCCTACTCCCTGACCTCTGGCAGCTCTCCAAGCTTTAAAGGACAACTGGAGGCGATGATCATAAGCACAGGTGGAATCCCCCTAGAGAGGGGGCAGGTCTGACTTCCACTGTACAAGCATTCTCCTGAATACTTTTTTATTTTTAAAGTGAATGGTTGCACTCAAGTTGGTTTTGCTGTTATCAACAGATAGTATGCTGAATGTACAGAATTTCTATGAGATGCCAGGGCACTACTGTTAGTGTTTGAGTTACACTAGCAATTGGGGCCAGAATTTTTGTCCCCAGTGTGACCATATAGTGCGATGCCACATAAGTGTCTTGCTTGTGATGGCAACTCCAGCACCTCCTGTTGCCATTGTTAACTGACTCCACCCAGTCATTAGCCAAAGACCCACCCTGACCCAAGTGATTTCCAGCTTGCTCCCTTACTGAGCCTTGGTTCTTCCAAGATAAGGAAACACTTCAGTTCTCCCCATATTCCTCTCCATCTCTGCCATTCTGGCTACCCTGAATCTTTCCTTGCAAGACAGTAATCAGCCCCCGGAACTGCACGGGGTATCTGGAGATATTCACTGTACTGTGACTCAAGGACTTTGTGTGAGCTACAGGTCTGGAGTTACCAGAAAACTCTGGAAAAGAGTCTGGAAAACCATGACCTTCAGTCCTATGCAAAGCCTCAGCTGCCCAGCCCAGTCCCAGAGCCAAGGTGGCGCAGTGGTTAAATGCAGCACTGCAGGCTACTTCAGCTGACTGCAGTTCTGCAGTTCGGCTGTTCAAATCTCACCGGCTCAGGGTTGACTCAGCCTTCCATCCTTCCGAGGTGGGTAAAATGAGGACCTGGATTGTTGTTGGGGGCAATATGCTGACTCTGTAAAACCGCTTAGAGAGGGCTGAAAGCCCTATGAAGCGGTATATAAGTCTAACTGCTATTGCTATTGCTAGACCTGTGACAAACCAAAGCTGCAGCCAGCACAGGAAGCCCCAGATACACCAACCCAGTCCAATGACAGAGGGTGAAGCCACAGTTGCCCCAGGAAACACCAGCTGCCCTAGCCCATTATAAAATATAACCTGACACAACTTGGGAAGGAGGCTTTGCATGGCTCCCTTTTACAGTTGCTGCACAAAGGGCCAGGCTGCCCTTGTTTGGTCAATGGTGGGAACAAGAAGATGGTGAAGGTAAGCTAAGGTAGATGTGTACGGGGCAGAAGAGACACCAGAGTGCCGGAAGCCTATAGGGCAGAGTTGGGGAGGGAGATGGATAGGTGAAGGCAGGTGTGGTGCCCTACGGTTGTAAGTGTAGGTGGATTGACAAATGCCTGTATTTTGATCATGTGACTGTATGGTTTGCTGCAATAACTATAACTTCAGGGACTAGGTGTAAGCAGCAATTGTTCCAAGTTACATAACTTCAAACAGTCACTGAATGAAGGGTTGAAATTTAAGGACTACCAGTAACTTCATTTTGAAAACAAACTGATTTAGTTTAGTATCATTTTTTTCTTCAGTAACTTCGAGGTTACAAATGAACATTTTAATTATCAATTTTGTAACTTTTCCAAATATCAAACAGGCTGACTACACAGAAGTTGCACTGATCCTCTCATATATATTTTTTTCTTTTGGAATATGGGAAACATTTGACTGTTTCTCACTTAGAAAAATAAAACAGACTGAATGGCCAGACAGCTAGTTTGAAGACATCACTTTGGAGACATATGTTGAAGTCTGGATAATTACTGAACAGCTTTATAGATCCTGAATTCAGCAGGGGATTGGACTCGGTGACCCCTCAGCTGTTTCCGAGTTGATGAGTCTATGAACTAACAGCACTGGCTTGCTTCTTGCTAGAGGAAGAAGGACTTCCTTCTTATGAGAAAAGACAGGAAAAAATTCCTTTATTCTTTTCTGAGTTGGTCATTGGTTCTGAATTACAAACTATCCACAAAACTCCAAAGAGGTGATATGAGCAAGAGGTTTCATTTTTCAGTTCAGTTTTACTCTGGCATGACTACCCTTGTGCAGTAATATCTCATTTCCAAACTTTTCTTCATATTCACCAACATACAGCCTTATAATTCCTAAATAAATATTTGTTAAATGTTAACAATAGCACTACTTAGAAATCTTCAACATGCCCTACAATCTGTCATGACTGATTGCCATGCTAGGTATATCCAACCTTCAATTACAAATTTATTTTATTTATTAGTTTGTCCAATATATACAAAATAACAGGTATAAATATAAATATGGACATGAACAAGGGAAATGACTACAAATACATAGGGAAAGTAGGACAGGGATGGTAAGCATGCTGACGCGCTTATGCACGCCCTCTTTACGGACCTCTTAGGAATGGGGTGAGGCCCACAGTAGACAGTTTAAGGTTGAAGCTGTGGGGGTTTGAGGATGTAACAACCGAGTCAGGTAGAGTATTCCAGGCATTGACCACTCTGTTGTGGAAGTCATATTTTCTGCAATCAAATTTGGAGTGGTTTACCATGTGTTTGTATCTATTGTTTGCTCATGCATTATTGAGTTTGAAGTTGAAGTACTCATTGACAGGTAGGATGTTGTAGCAGGCAATTTTATGTACTATGCTTAGGTCAGACAATAGGCGGCATAGTTCCAGGTTGTCGAAGCCCAAAATTTGGAGCCTAGTGGTAAGGGATTCTATTGCGAGCAGAGGAGTGCAGTGCTCTTCTCGTGAAATACCTCTGGACCCACTCAATTGTATTATTGCCCGATATGCAGTGTTGATTCGAGGCAGATGAGCTGTATTCAAGAATTGGTCTGGCAAAGGTTTTGTATGCCGTAGTTTGCAGTACAATGTTACCAGAGAAGAAGAAGCCGCAATCTGAGTTGCTCTACTACAGCAACAATGGCAAGAGCTTTCAGGCAGGGCTCATTATGAGAAACAGGATGCTGGAGGAAAATGACTATTCTTTTGCAGCAGAAGGAGGGCATGAAATCCTAACTGCAGCCCTATAGAGCCGTGGCAAACATTCACAGATTGACACTGTTCCACATTTTCAGATAGTTTCCCCTTTCTCCAGCAAACTGGTGAAACTCTGCACATGCACAAAGTAAATGTAAAAACAGGCTTGTTATTTCCCCTATGGTCAGTTTATAAAGTGCAAAAAAAATATCTACCGGGTGATTTTTCTATTTGGTCATTAAAATATTTGACTTTGAAACCTTGTTGCATACCTATCCCAAGACTTGTTTGTATTTGATTTTTTTTTTAAATATCAAAAGCAATAATTCTCAAAGAATGTCATCAGTCATCAGCTGTGCTGGCTGGGGGATTCTGGGAGTTGAAGTCCACAGGACTTAAAGTCGCCAAGGTTGAGAAACACTGCTTTAGAGATTAAGTTGATCACATGACTTCTACTTTCTCTTTTCAACAGCCACATAACATTTTTTTTTTAAAAAGAGACAATGCTTTCCTTAATATTGATTTCCATATTTCTCCATAGTTGCTATGGGGATGTCATGTGATTGTGACTAAAAGGGAAAGTGATCTAAGAGGAAACTGTGTCCCTATCTAGCTGTTATTCATGCTAATTAAATAGCAGAATACTACTTTCATGGCAACTGGCATAGAAACAGCTTTTCTTTTTTTTTTTCTTTTTCACTCTTTGACTCTGCTGTTTGTTTCTATTACTGATACCCAAGCTTCAGTTCTACATGCACTATGTTCACTTTAGGCTGCTTCCATTATTCCTTGATCCTTAAGTTCTATCCCAGGAACAGGGAGGCCCTTACAGATGTTTTTTAAAAGATTCCTTAGCAAGCATTTGTAATGATTGATAACCTGCCACAATTGTAAGAAATATCCAGCTACCTGAAAGGGGAAATTGTGAATGTAAACATCCCCACCAAACCCATCCGTTGATTGTACATCTACAGAACTAGGTTAGACAATGTTCACTACTGTATCCATTACCAGCATAGGAATGATTGTGTAGAGTCCTGCCCAGGGGTGAAATCCAGCAAGTTCTGACAGGTTCTGGAGAAGCGGTAGCAGAAACTTTGAGTAGTTCAGAGAACCGGCAAATGCCACCTCTGGCTGGCCCCAGAGTGGGGTGGAAAATGGAGATTTTGCAGTTTCTTTCCCCCGCCACGCCCACCAAGCCACGCCCACAGAACCAGTAGTAAAACAAAATTGAATTTCACCATTGAAATTGCCTTATTCTTGCCTGCCTTATTCTTCCATTTCTCCCAGGGTGATGAAAACAGCTAATTGTTACTTTGCTAATTGTTATTCACTGGACTGCATTAATGGCTATATATAAACCATTTCCCTCTCATTAACAATCTCTGACCAGAAGAAAGGTGCAGTTACAGCATAGGGGTGCTCACCAGGAGGTCAAGTACAAGCCTAATCCCCGCCATCCCATTTTTTATTTGTCAGCAAGAAGCTCTTACATATTTACCTCTTTCTCTATTGTTCTGCCACTTGCTCCCTCCAAATCATTCCAACATTTTCAACCATTCTAGCTTCCATTCTGGCTAATGGTCAGATTAGGTCATTTGAAGGATCCGGACAGCCAGAACTTTTTCAGTCCTCTTGGCATATAGGTAGTCCTCGACTTATGACCACAATTGACCCCAACATTTCTGTTGCTAAATGAAACATTTGTTAAGTGGGTTTTGCCCCATTTTATGATTTTTCTTGCCCCAGTTGTTATGGGAATCTGGTTTCCCCATTGACTTTGCTTATTAGAAGGCTGCTGAAGCTGATGACATGATCCCAGGACACGGCAACCGTCATAAATATGAACCAGTTGCCAAGCATCTGAATTTTGATCACAAGGATGCTGCAATGGTCATAAATGTGAAAAATGGTCATAAGTCATTTTTTAGGGCCGTTGTGACTTCAAACAGTCACTAAATGAACTGTTGTAAGTTGAGGTCTACCTGTATTCATATTTCCCTTTATGTACAGGTAGTTCTTGACTTACCGCCACAACTGAATCCAAAATTTATGTTGTATTCTAAAACATTTTGTTATGTGAATTTTGCCCCATTTTAGCAATAGCACTTAGACTTATATACCCCTTCGCAGTGCTTTACAGCCCTCTCTAACTGGTTTACAGAGTCAGCTTATTGTCTCCAACAATCTGGGTCATTTTACTGACCTCGGAATGATGGAAGAATGAGTCAACCTGGAGCCTGGCGATATTCGATCTGTCAAATTGTAGGCAGCCAATAGTAAGCAGAAGTAGCTTGCAGTACTGCACTCTAACCACTGTGCCATGGTGGCTCATTTTACAACCTTACTTCCCATAGTTGTTAAGTGAATCATAGCATAGTTGTTAAATTAGCAGCATGGTTGTTAACTTAATCTGGCTTCCCCATTGACTTTGCTTGTCAGAAGGTCACAAAAGCTCAGTATCCTGGTGTATTATCAGAAACCACATATCTGAAACAGAACATTTTCTAAATAGTTATTGAACACCTTCCATGTGTGTTCATCTTGGGGTTCCAAAAGTCACAATAGGGTTTCCTCCACCACCCTATACCCTATTTTAAATTGCAGGTGTCTGCAGATAGAATGTAAGCAGATTCTAACAATAAAATTAAATTGATTTAAAATAGTAATCATTAACTGTATTCAATTTTATTTTCTCCCACTTGTTAAACATTTTTTTGTATCTTGCTTTCTTTTGGAGGGAGGGAAGGAGGGAGGGAGAGAGAGAAGCAAAATCAGTGGGGACACAAGATTCACTTAACAAGTGTGTTACCAATATCACAACTGCAGTGATAACACTTAACAAGTGTGGTGAGAAAAGTCGTAAAATGGGGCAAAACTCACTTAAAAACATAACTTCTGGGCTCAATTGTGGTTGTAAGTTGAGGTCTGCCTGTATTAAATTGCATTCCCCAAAAGAAAAGGTGAGGAAGAGTTTTACAGTCTCCTTTGCTGGTTACATAAAGCAAGGAGGATTTGAATGCTTAAGTCTTGTATACAATCAGGTATAACAACTGGTAACGTATCTCTACATCTTTTGAAGCCGCAGAATCTGTTGGACTTTTCCCCTCGATTGAACTTTTCTGCTCTCAGTTTCAGCTCTGTGTGGGAGATGTTATCTTTCAGAGGACTGGAGTTTTTCCAGTCTGAATGCAACCCCAGGTTTATAAATGGTAGGGATAGTGAGTTTTTCAACTGTCATCACTGAACACCCATGCTCAGCCATCGACTACTCAAGTGAAAAGTCAGCCTTGGGACTTTTCTACAGAGATTTCCTTCTGAGCCATAGCAACAGGCTGAAAAGAACGTCGCTTCTCCTTCTGGTGCTATCACTCAAAGTTCTCTCAAGCTTGTCTTTGCAGATAGGAATCAGTTTAAGCCACATGTGCCAAAGGCAAGCCTAGGCTGATCCTGTTTGTGCCGTTTGACCTTTAAAATATTGCAGCAGCTCTAGACAAAGCACTATATGAGAAATGCCATCTTTTTCAACAGCAAACTTTTTAAAAACACCGAAACACCTGCATTGCTAAAAAAAAAAGCAAAAAAAGCAAGTGAAGCTTGATGTGGTGTTAGTCACTTGGTTTGCCCTACATGACTTGTGGTATTGAGGTTATAAATTGGATTTTTTGACTCAGAGTGGGATTATAGATTTAATCCATCACCTCTGCTATGTTCCTGATCAGCACTGTCCCCATTCTCAGAAATGACAATAGGAGGAAATAGCTCCTTTGACAGCAAAATTAGACTTCCTCATTCTTATTTATTTGCTTATTTTTTAGACCTACATCTCACTTTTCCGAAGAACTCATGCTTTTACAGATGACCATCTCATCTAATATTTTCCTGCAACAGCATCCTTGTGAGGTAGCTTGGCAAGGAAGCTACCCAATTTGCAAGTGCCATCCTATTTTCATAGGTTCTTCACGCAGCTGCCACTGAGCATTCTGCCACATTCCTCTCCAGCACTTGGGCATAGGCTGATCAGCATCTTCTCACCAGCCTTCAATTGTAAGGTTAACCACAACTGTAAAAACTCTGTGATTTGACCAATTTAGTGCAGGATGAATCCACGTTGCCCTTAAGGATGAATCCTTTAAAAAAAAACACCTATAATAGTTTTTATTTGCATCTCAGTTAGAACATTTTTTCAAAAACATCCCTAGAAAAATGAACAGTTTATTGTGTATGGTATCATTCACAGAAATGTTGCTATAATTGGTATAATAATACATTATAAAATGCAGAACTTATCTAGCCATATGTGATGAAAGTTTGCAGATGTTTGAAAGTTAATCGCATCCTGTCAATTGTTTTAGAGCTGGCTGGCATCAAAATCTGTTTTGAGCTTTACCATCAAGACATGGATGTTTTACTGTTTATGTTGCGCACTGTGATTATTGTATTGTTTTATATTTTCTATTGCAGTAGTTTTATTGTGTTATATTTGTATATAGTACCATGGGCATTTTAGTTTGCCATTTTTAATAATTCCCCATGAACCTGAATGATGTCAACATCAGTTGCATCTGAAATTGCTTGTATTTAATATAATTTACTTCAAATTCTATTTCAACAAACATAAAAATAAAAATACTATCAATATGAGAAACAGAGTGATGAGAAACAAAAGGGGACATTGCTTGATTCCTTGATTTTCCTTGGATCATTAATGAATTACTAATGAATTACTGTCCCACTCTGAAGGAACTTTATGGAGAAAATATATCTATGTGGTCACTAAGAATCAAGAACAACTGGATGGCACCTATTCAATCAAATTCAGACTGAAGGAACTACGTAGAAGGTAAACCAAGGATCTCTTTGGATTGGGATTTGATATGTAAGATTGTAATGCTCTAGAAGTCCTTTCTATGAACTTTGGGAGTAACTTCCTCTTCATTGCACTAGCCACAATATAGCATTCGCTGTTTCACCTGTACAGAAGATGGTGATTATCTTATAAATAGCCTTAATCTGTATGAAAGAAGAAAAAAAAGGACAAAGAAAGCATTTCATAGAGGTGATTTTACAGCAGCCTTCCTTTGTTTAGCACCCTATAGAACGGTAGGGACTACAGCTCCCAGAATTCTCAAACCAGCATGGCTTCTCAGAGCCTGAAGCAAGGCAAAAAGGCAATGCCTCCTCTTTGTCATTGAACAGTTGTTTAAAACAACCTTGAAAGGGAATATTCTAAAATGAGGAATAATGCACAAACCATGTTCTTCCCTGGCACTGACCTATAATCACAAGTGCAGAGTTGGCGGTTCTCCAGATGCTGTTATTTTTCATTTATTTATGATCAAGAACCAATTGCATCAGACACAGTTCATTCAAGATAAAAAGTAAAAGTAATATTAAAATGGATTACTCTAACAATGTGGTAGGCTGTGAAAAACTATTCTAAGACCCAACAACAACAACAACAACAAAATATTTCTGTTAACAAATTGGAACTAAACTGCTAGTCCCCTTGTAATAATAGCAGATGGGCAAATGTGGTAATCCTTTGGGCGATTTCTGTTGACAAGACTACGAATTGAAAGCATAAATTCTCACCTAATCCACCCAGACTAGCAGAGGATTTATGAATTATGAAACAGTGACTCACTCTCTTCTGGATAAGGTCAAGGATGTCCTTGAAGTGGGTGTTATTGAATCTCTTCTCTAAAATCATGAAAAGCAGAATATTAAGTTTAGCTAAAGCTGTTGAACTGCAGTTCTCTGCAGCTCCAAACAGCACGGGCAACGATGGGTTAGCAATATCCAGGAGGGTAGACTTCTCAATAAATCACACTGGTTTTATTTTTGTGTAGGATTGGATTTATCATAGCTTTTCTACAATACAACTTAAATGATGCTAGGAGATTGCAAAAGTTATCCCACCTGGAACTGTGTAGGAAACAAAAAATGTATAAACTGTAAAGATAGATTGCTCCCTTACCACTTGCAGCTCCTTGAAAATGCACTATCTGGACTTGCTGCAAAGATAGGATTGCTTTGACACTTGCAGTCTAGGAGTTAGCCCATCCATCATAATAAAGACAACTACTGTTTCCAGTGAGGGGACCTTTTGGCAATGCAAATACAGTGTTTTGAGGAAGAATGGCTGGTGTGCATGGAGTGGGTGGATGGGTTTTCCCTCTTGCTTTGATTCTTTAGCTGGCTGAGTTCATTTGCATGATCGTTTCATGCTACTGTTGGTGAGAGTTTATGTCTGCAATAATTTAATGCTACTGCTGGTTGAATTGACAATGTGTTATCTGTATAGAAAAATGATTTCATACAGGCTACTGCTGTGTTATTGTAAGGCAGACTGGCATGCTGCCTGCAGTTTTCATCACCGGAGAGTCTGATAGTTTAATAATAAAAAGAAAGAAACATCAAATTCCATTACAGTTAGGAAGAAAAATTTATGAATTAAAAGGGGATCAGATTTGTTTTTTATCCCTCTAACATTTCATATTTTAGTCTATGGGCTTTTGGAAATTTGTGGGCTTTTTGCACATTTGCATGCTCACTTACCGATCTTCCATGATTTCAGAGTCCAATGGGAATTCCACAGATGGATCAAAAAAGGATTATAGTGACTCATAATTTGAGCCTCAGTTCTAAGAGATTTCACCACAAGAACTTGTGAGATCACCATCACTCTTGGACTACAGAAATGAAGTGAGGCACATTCTGGTCATTGTGACCAACCTGAAATGAAGGGCCTCTGAAGAACTGCCCTTTTTGCCAGGAAGAACACAATGAGACCAGGGGTGGGTTGCTACTGGTTCGGCTGAATTGGTAGTAGCTTGGTGGCGTGTGTCGCTGGAACTGGCAGCGACCCAGGCCTGCCATGCCCCCCCCCCCCATCAGTTCTCCTGAGCGAACCTGAGCGCGTCCCTGAGTGAACTGCCGGAACCCATCACTGAATGAGACAAGGAAGATCAACTGGACAAAGAAGAGGCATTTGCAGGACACTTGCCTTGCTTCATTGCTATTTGAAAGAATATGTAACTACCAGTATCTCTGGGACTAGAGAATTGAAGAAATTTAGGCAAGAAAAACCAAAAGCACAGGTATAGAATAGGTGGTACCTGGGTCAATAGTAGTAACTGTGATAAGGATCTTGGAGTCCTAGTAGACAATCACTTAAGTATGAGCCAGCAATGTGCTGTAGCTGCCAAAAAAAGCTAATGCAATTCTAGGCTGCATTAACACAGGGATAGAACAAGATCATGTGACGTGTTGGTACTACTTTATGATGCCTTGGGTAAGACCACACTTAGAATATTGCATCCAATTTTGGTCGCCATGATATAAAGAACAAGCTGAGACTAGAAAGAGTGCGGAGAAGAGCAACAAAGATGAATAGGGGTCTATAGGCTAAAACCTATGGAATAGGTTGCTGTTGCTGGAATTTATATATCTAGTTTAATGAAAAGGACTAGAGATGACACGCCAGCAGTGTTCCAACATATATAAGAGGCTGCCAGAAAGAAGAGGGCATCAATCTGTTCTCCAAAGCACCTGAAGGCAGAACAAGAAGCAATGGATGAAAACTAATTAAGGACAGAACCAACCTAGAACTAAGGAGATATTTCCAGACAGAATATGAAATCAATGGACTGGCTTGCCTTCAGAAGTTGTAGGTGCTCCATCACTGGAGGTTTTTAAGAAGAGATTGGACAACCACTTGTTTGTAATGGTATAGGGTTATGAGGGTGAACCTATGGCATGCATGCCGCAAGTGGCACGCAGAGCCATCTCTCTGGCCATGCCAGCCGTCACCCATTGCTCTTCTGCTTTCTGCTGCGCACATGTGCACTGTCCAGCTGATCTTCATGAACACAGGAGCACTGGAAACTGGAAGAGCAGTTCCCCAGTGTGCATGTGTGCACCAGGAAGCTGAGCTTCCAATTTCTGCAATGTCCATGTGCGCCTGCCAGTTGATCTTCATACATGCATGTGTGCCAAAAATCAGAAGACCAGGTGACTGGTGCACATGCGCATGCCAGAAACCAGAAGCTCAGCTTCCTGGCGCTCGTATGCATGCCAGGCAGCAGCTCTTCCGGTTTCCAGTGCTCCCCCGCATGCCTACATGCCCACTCCCATTTCGGCATTTGGTGCCGAAAAGGTTTGCCAACACTGGTATAGGGTCTCCTGTCTGAGTAGGGGATTGGACTAGAATTTCACCAAGGTCTCTTCCAACTCTGTTATTATATATTCTGAAAGCACATTTTGGATCTTTTGGCAGCCAGAAGTTTAAAGACTGGTGGCTTCTCTGTATGTGTATGTGGATATGTGTACTGAATCTCTGACCAGTCTGTTTTCTTTCAATTGGCAAGCTTTTAAGTTATTCTGAGTTACTTCAATCATTTGACTTGATACTAAAAAGTAAGTTTGATTGGTGATCCTGCTAAGGCTGCCGTCAGAGATCTTTTGGCTGCTGACCGAAGAAAAGGCCTTATTGATTGCATTGCTCTCTTTGCTACCTGCTCTTCCAAGGAAACTCACCTGCTGCCCAATTCCATGATCTTTTCTTTTTCTTTACTCGGGGCTTTTCGTTTTGATGTTACTGTTTGTATTTTTATTTTTTTATCATTTAAAATTTCAGAGACACTGGAAGGGGTCAGACCACTGAGTTCAACCCCTGCTCAGGATAGGGATTCAAATTAAAACATCCCAGAGAGAAGTGTGTTTGGACTCACTTGAACACAATACTATCACTTCTTTTGGTCACTGACTCTTAATAGGAGGGATTTCCCCCCATCCCCATGTTAAATTGGAACCTGGTTTCTCTTAATTGAAGTCCCTTTATCCATGGTTTGCACTCTGAAACAATAAAAACAGGTATTGGCTTTCTTCTGTGGTCCAGGTGCTGAAATGCCCGATCATGTCCTTCATTCTCTTTTTTTCAAAACTGAATATGCCCAGCTCCTTTAGTCTTCCTTGATGGAACTAGGGTTCCGGTCTCCTGATCATCCTTCAGGATGAAAAGTTCCATTGTTCAGAACCTTTCTTAAAACGAGTGCCCAAATCAGTCACAATATTTATGGTGGGATCTAATGAATGCCCCTATATAGTGGAGTGATTCTTTCCTGTGATTGGAAATGATGCCCATTTTTTTATTAAAAAAAAAACCAAAAGAAAAACAAATGCTGCATTTTACCAAACTCTGGAAGTTCACTGAAATTGGAATATACAATACTAAATTTTAATTATTCTTAACCCAGCACTTAAAATGTTTTTAATGTTTTTAAACGTTTTTGCATTCCTGTGCTCCTGTCAATTATAGTGCAAGTGAATATTGAAGACAACCATTAGGAATTGGGAATCCTTGATATGCTTCAAGCTCCCATGGCCATGAAGGTTTGCCCAAATGCTTCAGTGATTCTGAAAGAAGGAATGTGTAGGAGAGACTGGCACTTTGAAAGGGACTGGGTGGTGTAATCTTTGAGGGCCCTATCATGTGTATAATGGAGTATTGCGTGTCCAGCTACTACTAGTGAGCTATGTAAACTTCACTTCATTATATTAAATAAAACTTTTAAAGCTCATTAAGAGGAATATATTAATAAAATCCCTTTTTAAGATTAATTATTGGAAAGATGGATGGTCAGCAATTGTTTTAGCTGGCAAATAAAACTATTCTCTCAAGTAAGCATTGATTTTACTATGTGCTATTAAGTTATTTTTAAATGATCTGTCCCTAATCTGTTCTTTCAAGTCTCTTAATAGTGCACTCACTGTCACTATAACTAAGCCCATCCACCCAGTCACCCACTTCTGCTTTTCTCTACCTTTCTCAGCATTAGAGCCTTTTCCAGACACCTGGGTCTTTGCATATGTCCAGAGTAAGAGAATTTGAGCCTGGTCATTTGTGCCTTTAATGACAATGCTGGGCTGATTTGTTTGATGATGGATCAAGTTAGTTTTCTTGACTGTTCACAATACTTTTGGAAGTCTTCTTCAACATCAAAATTCAAAAGCGTCAATATTCTTCCAATCCCAACTTTTGCTTCCATATATTTTCTATGGGATATATTCTTAATTTCTTGTATTTTCATGTTATGCATTAACCCTCCAATGATACACACATGCTTCCAAGTTCGGCCTATGGTCACTCATGGTCCTGGGACATGTCTTTATTTATTCACTGACATACTCACCGCCCTGGAAAATGGCCATGCTCAAATCACTTTCAACTGAACATTAAGGCACAACTGGTTGTTTAGAATAGATAGAGCAATACTTATTTGAGTTCTTCTATTCTCTGATGGGGGCAGCTTTGATGGTGAAAATATGTATGACACACCCAAAAGTGTTCAAGAAGCAAAATATTTGTTGTCCAGTGAATCATATCTCATGTGATTAGGATACCAAATAGTATGTACCTGCCTTTTCACCCTATCAGAAGATGATGAAACTTATAGTCTAATATACTTGGAGTTAACCAAAGACAAAAAGCAAGACCTTCTGAAATACAACCAATTTCATTGTATTTAAGTACAATGGCAATAAAGATTATACTTATACTTAAATGTAATGCTGAAATATAACTGAGCTGCCTAGAGAACCTCCCTCATCCATGTCTTTGAATGAATGGATGGACATGCTAAAGAAAGGTTGGGAGAATACGAAGAAGGCTCTAGCAGATGCAGCAGAAGCCTACCAGAAGCAAGCTGAGAAACACCGCTCGCTCCAGAACCCCTTTCAAGTGGGGGACAAAGTTTTTGTGTCTACCAAATACTTAAGATTAGGAATGCCTAGCAAGGAATTTGGTCCAAAATTTCTACGTCCATTCCCAATAGTGAAGATAGTTAACCCATTTACAGTTCAACTCAGTCTACCCAGAAGTCTAGGGAAATTTGGTCCAGAATTTTATTGTATCTTGTTGAAACCAGTAAATGGGTCTAGCATAAGAGCATCCACCCAAGCTTTCTCTCCTCCTTTAGAGATAGAAGGGGAAACACCATCTATAGTGATAGAAGGGGAAACACAATCTAGGTGGAAAAGATTGTAGACTCTAGGTTGAATAGGGGTCGCTTGCAGTATTTAGTGCAATGGAAGGGTTACCCTTTGTCTGAAGACACTTGGGTGAAAAGCTGGAACTTAAAAGTGGAAAAGTTAGTAGAACAATTCCATGATAAGTTTCCCGATAAGCCAAAGGGTCACCTAGGGGTGGAAGTATGTGGTTAATTTTTTTTTATGTTAACTTTTATGTTGTTCTCTTTTCAGGAAACATTTTTCTTTTGAGGAGAGGCCACCTGTCAGGCCTGCAATTATATTCATTTTAGAATTTTTGCCTGCCACACTTTCTCTTATTTCATTATGCTGTTTCTTTAGTATAGTCGATGGGAGGGGGGAATAGAAGGAGTAGGATTATGGAATGTATTATTTTCATTCTTTACTAGAAGCCAAGGTCATCCTTTGTCTCCGCACTTTCACACCTAACCGGAAGCAGCTGGGTGGAGACGCCAGCGTGGAAGAAGATTGGACCATGTGATGGATTGTGGGTGTGGGGACAAGATCATGAACTTTTAACTGGGTGGAATTCTGATGTCATTTCCAGTATTGGGATTAATACAGATATGCCTAAGATGTCTGTCTTATTAAATTGGAACAAAAAGGATAGTTTTGCCTTGGACTCTGATTTAATTCTGCATGATACTTGGAACGCTGACATAGGATACATCAGTATTTCTCAATCTTAAATTTAAGCTATGTGGACTTCACTTCCTAGGATTCAAAGAGTCTTGGTGGTGCAGTGGTTAGAATGCAATACTGCAGGCTACTTCTGCTGACTACCAGCTGCCTGAAATTTGGCAGATCAAATCTCACCAGGCTCAAGACTGACTCAGCCTTTCATCCTTCCTAGGTGGGTAAAATGAGAACCCAGATTGTTGGGGGCAATATGTTGACTCTGTAAACCGCTTAGAGAGGGCTGTAAAGCACTGCGAAGCAGAATATATGTCTTAAGTGCTAAATGCTATCCCCCATCCAACATACTGGTTGACGAATTCTGGAAGTTGAGGCCCACACTTAATAAAATTGTTGAGGTTGAAAAACACATGACAAATACATGATACAAGAGCAGTGGTGTATATTTGTGAGGGAGAAAGGTGGAGGGGGGTGACACACACATACACACAAACACACACACACACACACACGGATAGAGAAGGATGATTCACAAACCTGTGAGAGAAAGACACCACCTACACTTTAATAAATCTTTGTGGTGTAGGAGGAAGTTCTGAAATGAGTCTTCTCTAAAGGGCGGTTCCGGGGATACCTTTTATCATGAAGATAACAACAAAAAAAGGGAATAGAATTTCAGCAGAGACAATTGCTAAGATTGATTTCAGAGTCCCTTGTTTTTTTTAAAAAAAGGAAAGGATTGCCTGCTCTTCCAAGCTCTCAGATTGAAAGTGTGTTAACCAAAGCAGACCAAATGATCAATTCATGTTTCCAGTGCAAGCCAAAGACCAAATGGAACTTTTGTTCTAGTCAGTGATATTTTATCATTTACTACCTGCTCTTGTTGTATTTTCAAAAAGTGTATTTGAAATGCTTGGACACTTTGCCATATGTTTGGTCTTGTTTATAATTTAATCGAGTCAGACTAGTTCAAAGCCTTGTGGGACACAACAAAGCCACATTTTGGGGTCTCTTCCTAGCTAGCAGCTTTTTCAATCTGTCTGATGTGTGTACCTGTAGTGAAAAGTACACTTGGGCCACCACTCATACATCACAAGTCTTTTCCTGTACAATGATGAATGTTCACACAGGAAAATGTAAATCATAAAGCAAACTCCAGAAGACACCCGTCCTTTATTTAAGAGCTTTTCTGCATGATCACTTCCAGACAAAGAGCTACATCACCAGGAATTTATTTATTAAACTCAGACCCCCAACTCTTATTAGCTGCCACAAGGTTCCCAGGCAGGCCTCTGCACCAGTTTAGACTTGCTTACTTTTAAGATGAAAAGTACACATGTAGAACCAGCTGGCCATGCCTTCCCCCAAAGTACTCCATTCCATTCCCTCTTGAAATAGGCGACATCTAGCTATTTTCAGGGAAGTCTCCTAAGAACATCTCATGTTTGTAAACACTGGAGACCCTTCACATTTACTTATAGTTACCCTTGTAACCTGTAGTGCTACTTTGGTTACATAAAGATTAGTTAATAATGAAGAGTTTGTTGATAATCATTTTGGCTCACTCTGTTTCAGGCCAGATTTCCCCCCAAAAGCTCAGTTTGATAAACATGATGCCTCCTCAGCCAGATAGTCTATCAGGTAGAATATGATCAAAGAGAGTGACACGCTCATACATCGGGCTGACTATTGGTTTTCCCAACCACTAAATGTTTATTGAATACATTTCACATATACATTAAGATATAAACCATGTTTTAGTAACCACAATGACCCAGCTTATGAAATCAAGGAATTGTGGAGCGGGGAGGGACCGCAAGAGTTGGGTAGCTCAATTCTCTACAATGCTCAGGAAAATCAATTAAACCATCCTTGAGAGGTAGCTGTCCATCCTTTTCTTAAAAACCAGAGATAGAGTGTTCCACTGTTCTACAGATTTTACCATCAGGAAGTTTTCCCTTATATTCATATTTCTTATATGTATATAACATATACTTATTATTCATATACTTCCCTAGGTCAAAGCCAAACAAAAGCTCAAGATCCAACAGATAATTTTATGATATGGGAATTGACCCATGCTTGCAAGGGACTTGGTTAGATGAAGATAAGAATAATGCATGCAAAAAAGAATATATTTTTGCCAGATACCAAGGAGATATCTTTTAGCCAATCAGATTTACATGACTCACTTGACACCCAGATGTTTCTTATTAAATCTGAAAAAACATTTATATAAAACAAAAGCCTAGGCTACAACCATATACAAACCTGACTGCATTAAAGACTAACTGAGATTCATTGGTCTGATAAGGAAAAGCACCAAAGTTTAACACCTTCTATAAATCTACACAGCTTTATTTAAAAAATGCTACTTCAATATAAAAAAAAGTAAAACATAATAATATTTATTGAGATCTATCAATATGTGGCCTTCTAAATGTTTTATAATTTTTTGAGCTATAGAGAAATATGCTCTAGGACAGCAGCCTCCAACCTTTTGGGCACAAGGGACCGGTTCTGTGAAGAGATTTTTCCGGGGACCAGAACAGGCATGATTTCATATGCTGTCTGCATCCTGCAGACAGAGCTTTTTTTTGCAGACAAATTTCTGGCATGCTGCAGCCCGGTACCAGTCCACGGACTGGGAATTGGGGAACCCAGTTCTAGGACATCGTGAAGGAAAAAAGCAAGTATTCAAACTATACCAAACATACAGACCAGGCAAAGAGAGAGGGAACAAAATAAAGCAGGCAATCAGGATGATATTCTCCAGTGGCAGGATGCTGCCAGTTTAACAATTGGTGAGTGTGCGCTTTGTGCATAGCACTGAAAATTGAGCATTTAGAAGCTCAACTGCTTACCTTCAAGTCAGCAATGGTATGTAGAACAGCGGGAGGGGGGGGAGAATCAGCTGTGCCCCACAATTGAGATGAGCTAGAAAGCAGGAAATAAAGGACAGGGTCGGGTTGGTGGGGCCAGTTGATCGTCGGCTCTACCGGTTCACCTGAACCAGTCCGAACTGGCTGAGTACCACCTCTGAATTCTTCCCTGCTTTTAGGAGACATCTAACTTTCTTTTATTTTAACCTTTCTCCTCATTGATTCTTATGAGAAGGGAAAAATATGCTGATTCAGAACTAGCACCATTTCCTCCCTGTTCCCATAGTGATTCTGAACATAGCAAATCTGTAGATCCATAACCTGTCCTACATGGAATGCTCCCAGATTGCCTTTCTGGTCTCTTTTATACCATTGAATTCTGGTATTAGAGAAGCTTGTATCTCTGCAGCTTTAGGACCATGGGCTGTTTTAAAGCAGAGGGTCGACTTTTCCCTTAAGGCAGTGTTTTTCAACCACTGTGCCGTGGCACACTAGTGTGCCGTGACATAGTGTAAGGTGTGCCGTGGGAAAAACACTTTATATATAGTCAATATAGGCACAGAGTTAAATTTTTTTAATATTTTCTAATGGTGGTGTGCCTCGTGACTTTTTTCATGAAAAAAGTGTGCCTTTGCACAAAAAAGGTTGAAAAACACTGCCTTAAGGAGAGCTAAAAATACCCGTGGCCCTTGTGATGTGATGCCCCCCTAGGAATTACACTATTGCAGCCTTAATTTTTTTTAAAAAAGAAACCTTCCTCCTACTATGACAATTAGTTGGTGTATTGGTTAAGGTACCAGATTAGAAATCGGGAGACCCTGAGTTCTTTCAAAGGATAGGCATGAAGCCAGTTCTGTAATCTTGGACCAAACACTCTTTCTTAGCCCTAGGAAGTCAACAATGGCAAATTATACTGAAATCTTACCAAGGAAACTGCACGGATTTGTTCGGGCAGTCACTAGGAGTCAGTCCTGAGGCACCCCTCACACAAAATTGCTATTACAGGTAGTCCTTATTTTGTGACTGTCTCATTTAGCAACCATTCATAGTTACAGTGCTCGTGAAAACATAATTTTATGACCAGTCTTCATATTTCTGACCTTTATAGATCTGTAAAACAAAGAAAAACTGAACTAATATCATAAGCATAGTCACAATTTCATTAAGCATCAACTTCACTTAACCACTGAGTTGTTGTGGTCCCAACTGTGGCCACTAAACAATGACTATGTGCATAATTGACTAAAATGTGTGGCTATGTCTTAAAGTCCTTTCTTGACAGTAAATTCACCAAACACGGTTTCCTTGAACAAACAGGTAAAGCATTGGGATACAAACTGCATACTGTATCTTTGGGTGGGTGTCATTCTGCAATAATAAATGTGTGGATTTTAAGCCTGAAACCCCATAACATTTATTTTCTTGTTATTTTTATATTGCCTGTTTATGGTCTGTTTTCCCCATTGACTACCTACACAAATAAAAAATAATAAACATTTACCTGGGGAAGAATTTCCTATGAAATAAATGGACTTAATATGAACCTGTGTAAAATTACAATGAGCGCCAGTTTGGTGTAGCGGTTAAGCCATCAGACTAGAAACTGGGAGACTGTGAGTTCTAGCCAGGTGACCTCTGATTAGTCAGTTTCTCTTAGACTTAGGAAGAAGACAAGAGCAAACCACTTCTGAAAAACCTTGCCAAGAAAGCTGCAGGGACTTGGCCAGGCCCTCTTCAAGGATTGGACATGATTGGAAGAAGAAAAAAAAATGAATTGTAAAATGTCAGTAGGCATCTTATATTTACTACAAAAGATTTTGTTGCTAATGGAAGAACTATTTCTAATTTTAAACAGGCTAATTCATCCAGAGGGTCAAGCTTTTAAAATTTGTTAAGAAACAGGCATGGCATTTTGTCTTATCTGTGTGTGTCTGTGTGTCTTTTGTAGAAAAAAAATTACTATTTGCTACCCTCTTCTGGAATGGTTTAATAAAGTCAAATTTCAGAAAATAACAATAACAATGAAACAATAGTAAAAAAAAAATCAGGAACCTTAGCAACAAAGAAATATACCCTTTGACATAGCTTAACAGCTAGACTTCATTTAGTGCAAATCTGTAAGTAATAACGACAAGGACGATGACTTTCTATTGAGAGATCAGAGAAAAGAACGTTTACATAATACATCCACATGTACAAATACAGACATTCATACAGGAACTAGGGAAAGAATTGGAAAAGGTGCAAGACTTAACCAAGCCGTCATACGTCTACACAAACGTGCGTACAGATGCAATGTAAACATTTGCAAGGATCAGACGTCGATTGCAGAGTCGTGCAGTTCCTTTTTGAACGATCTACTTGTATGTTTCGTTCAGAATTCAGTTAAAACATTAGTTATACTCCCGACTCTCACGAGTGGGGGAGCCAAAGCCTGAATACAGTTTTACGGGACAGGGAGTTAGAAAAACGGATTCTCTTTTGCTTTCCTGCCACGTCCATGGCGGTGTTCAAATTACAACTGGACGTGAAAATCCAGCACCGCCACCCACTTTCTCCTGCTCCCTATGAAGCTACTGGGAGCTTTTAATAAACCAAAGGATCAAGATGTCCTCCTGATTGGGTGCTCTTCCTGGGATATCGGCCAATCATCGTAAGACCAGAGCGCCTGTGAGTCTGCGCGGGAGGATTTGAATTTTTCTGTATGCTTCCTGCCAGTTATGATGGATGCCGTCTGCTCGGAGGCCGCCATGGACCTCTCAGTTCGCACACAGTGAGTAACTGGAAGGGCGAAGCGATTTCGCCTCCTGCGGATTTCTGGCTGAACGAATGTCTTCCGTATTAGCTTACCTACTCCTGCGAGGGTCAGCTAGACTAGTAACATTTGGCCTCCCTAGTATCTTACCCAGACTCAAGAGGCGGGTTATGATTGTGATGGCGGCGGGGGAGTTACCTTTTGCATGGGAATTGCCCTCTGCAGGTTCCTACGTGCAGTCGTTACATGCAGCATGCAAGTGAAAGAGGGTACTGAAGCACGGCAATTTCAGGCTACAATATATATGCATCTATATAAATATGACACAAACCTTTTACATACCTCTGTTCTTTTGTTTCTGTAAGATGAGCAGTCCTGGGAGAGCAATCCTTGAACACTTCTTTAGCTGTAGTGCCAGGTCTGTGGTCCTCTCTGGGGATAGTAGTACTTTGCCCTTGCTCTTAGTTGTCAGATATCTGGAATTATTTTGGTTTTTTGGGGGGCGGGCGGGGGGAAGGAAGTCAATAATAGTTTGGGTTTTGTTTACCTGGGCTTCGGCTGGGTATTTTTTTTTCTTACTGTTTTCTGTTAACAGTTTATTTTACTGCAATTTACACATACACATTATGGTGTATAATGTTTGCTCTGTTAACATTATAGGTTAATACTGTCCTACTGAGCCAAAAGGTGTTTTAAGAACGTAATATATGTAATTCATTTCAATAGCAACCTTGGTATATAGTTGCCATTTGATTCTATATGGGAGGATTCTGATGTGGAAATTGGTCCACCTTGATCGGCTTCTTTTACTTTTCAACTTCCTCATTTGAGATTGTTTTGCTTTGGTCTTCATTACTTTCAGAGGAACTGTTTTGTAGTCAGGAATCTTTTAGGAAATCATAATTGGAGGGAGGTGACTGTTATTTACAAAACTATTGTTATCATTGGCAAGACTTGTGACTTTTCTTTTTCTGACTTTTGTATTTAACAGCCTGCCATGCAGGGATTCTTTAATATAGATAGTCCTCAACTTAGAACAGTTCATTTAGTGTCTACCCAAGGTTACAACGGCAGTGACAAAATGACTTCTGACCTTTTTTACACTTATGACCATTGCAGCATCCCCATGGTCATGTGATTTACATTTGGAGGCTTAACAACTGACTCACATATCTGACAGTTGCTGTGTCCCAGGTCATGTGATCACCTTTTGCAACCTTCTGACAAGCAAAGCCAATGAGGAAAACAGATTCACCTAACAACCATGCTACTAATTTAACAACTTCAGTAATTCACTTAACAAATAGGGCAAGGAAAGTTGTAAAATGGGGCAAGACTCACTTAAAAAATTTCTCACTTAGCAACATAAATTTGGGGCTCAATTGTGGACTACCTATACCTCAGGTCAGCTGTGCACTGTGTGGCATATTGTACAGTACATAAAGACTATTGGATTTGGGCTGGTACATTCTGAAATTGACTGATAATACCTGCAACACCCCACTTTACAGGAACTTTGTTTTAGAAGAGCCACTCACCGCAGATTAACTTGCAACCATTTTAGTTTCCTCTGTTTTTGTAGAAGGGTGAAAATAATTAGGTTTAATTATTCTGTGAAAAGACTTGGTGATGGAGACAACCTTAAGTTTACTTAATTGGAATCAAACCAGTGGGATAGAGAAGGCTTTAAAAAGTGCCTTATGGAGACCACACTTAAATTTTCATATATTTTCATTAAGTTTTCATTCATCTGAAAACATGTATTTCCTATCACCAGGGGTTTTATATGTATTTTATTATTTGATAATTGATAATAAAAGAAAAAAGTAAAACAACCAGGTACAATTATCAATAAACATACAGATAAAAAAAAATAGAAATTACTAAAGCATAAAGAAAAGCACATATCTACAAATAAAAGTAAAATAATACTGTAATATAAGAAATATATACAGTGGTGCAAAAAACCTATCCTCTCAAATCCTGTTGTCTTATTTTCAAGTTAAATAGCTCATAGTCTTTATTAGTTACCCACTTACCTAAATTTATTTATTTATTTTTTTACTCTGGATTTTATGTTCTTAATTGTTTTTAGCTGTTTGTGATTGCTTTGTACTTTTCTATGTGCACTTTTAGTACTTAAAAGTGTGTACTCACTCCGCATTGGTCTTGCTGTATTGCAGTTTTAATTTTGTCTTATTTTTGTCTGTCTACTGGTCCTGGACCACATAAATAAAGATATGCTTTACTGTGGAGTTGTCCTGGGAGGAATGAGTGGAGAATGGTAGCAAGGTCACCCCAAAATATGAAGGTCATTCCAGCTGCCTAGTTAAGGGAAGCAGGGACATGGGGAGATTCTAGAAGAGATGCTCATTTTGGTGGCAAGGGCAAAGTGGTCACTTCATACTGCCTGGAAGAGTGATAAAACACTTATATTTTATAAAGAAAACCATATAGATAGATAAGATAAAGTGATTGATGATGTACTGGATGATGGGCCTCTAAGTTGGATCATATCGACATGTTCCTGAGGTTCTTTTGGAATACTAATGGTGTTTAAAATACAGCTAAATAAAAGATTGTGGGGAATTTAATTGCTGAGGCTGCAGTGTAGGAAAAGAAAATTGAAGTTGCAAAGACAGAATTACAATGGAGACATGGAATGCAAGTGGCATTAATGTAGGAAAATTCAACACAGTGAATGATGAATCAACTACACATTGACATCTTAGGCATCAGTGAGCTGAAATGAATTTTCAGGCAGAATATCATACTGTTTATCATTCAGTACATGAACAACAAGGATGCCTTTATAGTTGGGAAGAATATATAGCAAGGAGGTGAGATTCTACAAGGTGATAGTACAGCTCAGTTATGATAGCAAAGTCGTGCCCAGGAGAGCTGACTATAGAACATCGCAAACTGCTCACATGCAAGTTTCAAATCAAGCTAAAGCAGAAAAAAAGCCACCCAGTTTCCATGATAAGATTCTGAGAAGAGTAATAAATTTGAAATTCAACAATGGCAAAAAATCATCAGTCAATTGCAAAAGGCAGCTTTATTTGGAACAGCTTACATCCTGCAACCTTTAAAAGTATTAAACAATGATATATCCCAGGTCTTGAGAAACTTGATAGGTAGACAAGAATGCCAAATTCTGTCTAAACTTGGTTTATTATGCAGCCAACCATAATAATATATTAAACTTGCATGTTTCCTGACTCTAATTACTATCAAATCAATAAAATATAACAAATATACACACACACTCCATCATTTTCAAGGAGGACATGAGAAATGGCTCTAAAGTCCTGAACCTCATTGATAGGTCATCAGAGGAACTGTGGTCTGAACTTTAAAAAGTTGTTAAGGATGATGGAAAGAGGCTGCTAAAGTGTAAAATAAACAGAAGAAAGTACAATGGATGTTAGAACAGAAGCTGGAAATCACCAAGAAAAGAGAAGGCAAAGCCAGTGAAGACAAAAGATCTAAAAGGAATTTAACAAAAAATTTAAAGAGCCTTTAGTATTATAACAAAAAAGCAGCATCTGAAATGATATCAGGGATGAAAAAAACAGAAAAACCAGAAAAGCCTTCCAAATAATCTTAGAATTCTGAAGGGAGTCCCAACCTCAATTTGGATACTAAAGAATTCAAAAGGCAGATAATTAGGAGTCTTGTAGCACAAGGGTCTCCAACTCCTCGTCTGTGGGCTGTTGGGAATTGGGCTGTGTTAGCAGCAGGCAAGCATGCAAAGTTTTATTGCGAGTGCAAAATGATCCCCTCCCCCCACCTTTGACACTCTTTAGTGATGGAATGGTTAGGGACCACTGTTGTAGCATCTTTTCCAATTATCAAATTTTGTTAAAAAATATAAGCTTTTGTGAGTTGTAGTTCACTTCATCAGGTGCCTAGAGAGGCTAGATTAGGATTTAAATAGAGATGAATCGGGGAGAAAGAAGAGGATAGGTGAAATGAAATTAGAGTTTTGGGGTAAATCACAGCTCTGTGTTCACAGAAGAAAAACGATGCTTTTAAAGAAAAGAACAGCATCTATTGTGAAACATGCAGGAGATTCCATAATGTTATGGGGATCTTTGTCGCCTCCTGTACTGGGTGCCTTGAATCATAGCAGGCCAAGATATTTTGAGTGAAGCTTTGTCTGGTTGCAAGTCATAGTCCATTCTTGCACGATAAAGAGTTGAAATATCTAAGGAAATCCAAGAATGATTAGAAGCAAACATTGTACTATTCTCAAGTGGCCTGCTATGAGTTTAGCTCTTATTGGAAGAAATGTCCATTTGGGCTCAGTTCCAAATGGGAAGAAAGACACTGAAAACATGAAGGCCACTTGGAAGGATGATTTAATGGAGCAGTACTATTAAGCACATGGTCCTGGTGCAGTTGAACATATGGAGTGGAGAGAGAGACATTTACCCGTATTTTCACCCATATAACCCGCCCACGCAAATAACCCGCAGGTTTCCAAGATTTTCCAAGGGAAAAATATTTCCTTCCACTCCCCTCCAGAAGAACGGAGCTGATCTCGGAGTTTGGATTCTTAGGACTTGGGAGTCCCAGGGCGGTTTTCTTTCCCCGTAAAATCCCCCTTTTCTCCCACGATCCTTGCAGGCAAAGCGTTGAATTCCCTGGCAAAAGAACAAACGGCAGGAAGGGAGAATCCGGCTCCTTCATCGTAGGAAACGTTTCTGAGGTTTATGGAGCTTAAAGGTTCGTTTCGATTCTCCCTTCCTGCCGTTTCTCCCCAAAGAAGAAAAAATCCATATCCCCAGATATTTGTAAGAGGATTTGAGCGGATTTTCTTGTAAAAGGTTTCGGTGTTATTTAGGAAGGGTGGATGGATGGACGGATAGATGGACAGTATATCAAAGCAAGCGGCTCTGGTTCAAGAAGGGCTCTGGTTCATCTCAATGGGTGGAAAGTAAGAGGGAGGGACCCTTCCTCCCTCCCTTCCATGTACTTTATTGAACTCCGTGGGAGGAAAAGCTCTCCCGCCGCCTCCCCTTCCCTTCCTGCCGGACTTCCAAGCCAGAGAAGGCGAGGAGCTGCTGAACTGGGCAGAATCCGGGCTGCCAAGCGGCTGCCAAAGGGAAGGGAGGGTTAGGGCGCTTCTCCCAACAGCCCAGGGCCGGCTCCTCTTCCTTCCTCGGTGGTTGGGAGACCACCGCGGCTGCCTTTCCCCCTGCTCGCCCGCCCCACGCAAATATAAGATTACGGTAGTTATGTGGCTGCTTTGCTTCCATGCTTTTGAGATTGGCAGAAAAAGATCTACAGTTAGTGACTGCAGAGATCCAGAGCCTGGGAGAACATCTTAATTTCCTTCCTCATTAGCATATTTACTGAAAGGTTTCGGCAGCCCGGATTCTGCTTCGCCGCCAGTTCAGCAGCTCCTCGCCTTCTCTGGCTTGGAAGTCCGGCAGGAAGGGAAGGGGAGGCGGTGGCTGGCCTGAAAACGGAGCCACAGCCGCGCCGCCGCCGCCTTCCCTTCCTGCCGGACTTCCAAGCCAGAGAAGGCGAGGAGCTGCTGAACTGGCGGCGAAACAGAATCCGGGCTGCCGAAACCGAGCACCGCCTGCGCTTCCTCTCGCCTCCTGCTTCTTCCTGGTCGCTTCGCCCATAGCCAGGGGCGGGGTTTTCACGAAGGCGTCCCGAAACCCAAGGAGGAAAAGGGAGAAAAGGAGCCCGAGCCGCCGAGCCAGCCCACTGCCGCGAGGAAAGTGGTGGTCCCAAGCTCTCCCTTTAGTTAATCTGTGTAAAATATTTTCCGTATACCCCGGCCACTTTTATACCCCACGGGGGGCGTGCTATGTATGTAAAAAAACGCATATAACCCGCCCCGCGGGTTATATGGGTGAAAATACGGTATACCCTCTCTTGGGCCTTGCCTGTTCCTGTGGCAAGGACAGGTATCCTATTGGCTGCTGTCAGACCCCTATGGGACTATGTAGTCTTAGCTAAGGTTGTCTGTGTCCCAGGCTTGGTTGAATCCTGTTGGGTGATGCAATGAAGGGCAATTTCCTATTGTGGCTTAATGGTCTTGCCCTGAAGGATAATCCCATCATCCTGGAGTTGAGGTCTTTTGTCTTGTAGATAAGCTGCTACCAAAATATCTGTTGGGGGCAGGGAGTCTGGGCTGAGTTTCTGTCTTTAGAAACATGTTTCTCCTTTAGGGAAAACATAATATTCT
The DNA here is from genome assembly GCF_051295495.1 of Thamnophis sirtalis. Classification (NCBI taxonomy): domain Eukaryota; kingdom Metazoa; phylum Chordata; class Lepidosauria; order Squamata; family Natricidae; genus Thamnophis; species Thamnophis sirtalis. The sequence continues at coordinate 37,474,749 of NW_028261386.1, read as the reverse complement.
GCCTTTTTAATATTTGCTAAAATGTTTCATTCTTCTAAGAGATATGGGTGCTAACTTTCTTCATTCTGAATCCAATGGAACTATAATGGAAAGAGCTGCAGCCATCGTTGAGAGAGGAACCTATTAAATCCAAAACATCTGAAGCAGTTTAACCAACAAGAGCAGAACAAACTGCTAGTTGAGGATTCTTATACACAGCTACAGAAAGCTCTCGATTGCAATATTTGCTTCAAAACAGTAAAATATTCAGATAATGTTTATAATTATGACCTTGCTGTTTTCCTTTGTTTTATTATTTAGATGAATATATTAAATCACATTTCAAAAGCAAAGTATCTGCTCTATGGACTATGTGATAAAAATGGTGGATGCCATTTACTTGTGTTTCAACATATTTCAAGCAAATTGGAATTTTTTAGGAAAAGGGGAAAGGGCATCAATACTTTTGGTTCTACCTACATACAATACATAGTACTTGGTAAAGTAGCAATGAAGGTCTTGGAAAAGATATTCAGATGCCATGATGTGCTTGCAAAGTCTAGATCAGTGATGGCTAACCTTTTCCTCGTGTGCTGAAATCGTGCGCACGTATGCGACAATGCACACATACGTGCCCACACCCATAATGCAATGCGCCCCACACCCTGTGCATGCATGCATGATCCCCCATGCTCCCCCTGCAAATGTACACGACCTCCCCCATGTTCCCCCCGTGCATGTGCACGACCCCCCTGCGCCCTATTTTGGGCCTAGCATGCCTCGTGGGACCAGAAATGGGCTGCGGTGGGTGTCACAACCCCCGTGCTTTTCCCCACCCCTGCACATGCATACATGACCCCCTGCATCCCCATGCATGCATGAGCAGCCCCCACGCATGTGCACATGCCTCCCACATTCACAACAGAGACCTGAAAATCAGGTGGCCGGCAGGAGGCACACACGTATGTGTGATGGAGCTGAGCTAGGTGACGGCTCAGGTGCCCGCAGAGAGGGCTGTGCATGCCACCTGTGGCACGCGTGCCGTAGGTTCACCATCACAGGATTAGATCATACAGTCAGTAGTTTTTCCGATGATAGTCTATGGAAGTGAAAGTTGGACTTCAAAGAAGCATGATAGAAAGAGTATTGACACTTTTGAAATTTTGTGTGGGAGAAGACAGCATGGCTAGCCAAAACAAGAAAAATAAAAACGGATCATAGAACAAATCAGTCCTGTATTCTCATTCAAGAAACAAATTACCAGGACCAAATTATCATTTTGGGGCGCATTATATGAAAACCTATCTCTCTGAAGATGACTATAATATTGTCAAAGGTGAAAGGAAAGGCAGGATGGTCAACAGCAAGATGGATGAACTGAGTTACAATGGTGATGGATGGGCTTTTGAAATACCTGAAGGACCAGGTTAAGGACAGATTGTCACTAAGAAATAACACTAATGTGATAGTAAATACTGTAGTGTTTCATGCTTTAGGAGACTATATTTTCAGGACGTAATTCAGCAGAAGTTTTACAGAGTTGCCTTTTCATTGCTTTTCTGAGTGTGATTTTTATTATTTTTTTAAATCTTGCGTTTGTTAATATTTTTTATAATTTTGTGATAGTAAACAATCAGGAATCTTTGGTGGTACAGTTATGTATTTGTATTTATCACATGACACATTCACATCACATTTTGATTAAATCAATTTTAAAATCAATTTTAAATCAAATAAATTTAAAAAAAATTAAAATCAATTTTAATCAAAATGTAATCTGGTGGTATATAAATGAGACAAATAAGTAAAATGTCAACAACTTTAAGAATATTATAACTATATTGTCTTTAAAAAATGAAATATGTGAATTAGAGTGATCAGTTACCAGGTTTCTCTTTCTCAGTGGCAGAATGAATAAGCGTTATGGGAGTTGGGATTTAGCACATTGGGAACCACATTGATTTTAGGGAAATGTTTTTTCTAATATGTTTAAATTATTATATTGTAGCTGTTACAAAAGCTAGTGTGTCTTGTTTTTTCACAGAATGTTTGAAGCTTATATACAGAATTACAGTGGCAGTGATCCACTTGATCCCTGGTACAGGTTGGTCTTTTCTTTGTCTTTACTCTTTAATATAGACCCTTAAATTACTATAAGATAGTAGTTAAGTTAACTCATTTTGGTTTTAGGTATTTTCAATGGATAGAAGGAATGTCAGAAGCAGAAGGAAAGCAAAATTGCCTGTCAACTTTATTGGAGCAGCTTGTGAAAACATTTCTAAGTGATAAGAGATATCAAGACGACATGAGATTCATCAACTGCTGTGTCAAATTTGTAGGTATATAGGATGTAAACTATGTTCTTTGAACTTTACCATAGAGCAATGAATAAGTAGCGGTATTGTTGATGTTAGAAGTAGATTTTTATAATTCTGGAATCAAGCTTTCTTCACTAAAGAACGTTACCCAGTTTTTCTTTTGATCGTGGTTGATTTTGATCTTGTGAAATTTCTTTTATATATGTTGATATGACAATATAGTCAATCCAATGTAAGTATTTTATATTTAAATCAGATGGAGTTTCATATGAAACTTATTAATCTCTATGAATTTTTATGTTAGCTTCTCAAGCTCATGCATCCCTTTTATGCATTTCTGCTGCCTTCTCTTGTGTGAACTGAGATACAGGAGAACATTTATTTGACCATTTATGAAGATATTTTCCAACTCTAGTCTGTTAAATTGGGGACAAGTCTCACCCTATGAAAGAATATTAGTTTATTCACTTCAATAGGCAAGATAAACCAGATGAGGCAGTGGCATAAGAATATGTTTTTTTCTCATTAGGAAAATTTCAGGAAATTCTAACTTAGAATGATATCTAAACATAATCAACATTATTGAATTTTCTTTCAGTCTGTTCTACTCCGAATAGATGGGCTGAAATCCATAGGACTTTACTTAGGACTAAATTAAATTCTACTGAATTTGTGGAAATAACTAATTCTGGCTCCAAAGCCAAGTTTTTAAAAAAAAACTTCATAACATTTATGGAATGGTATTTTGTAAACTGATGACTATTTTTTCTTCTGTTTTATAATGTGAGTTTATAATAGTTGAGATAACTACCTTAAAAAAATAGTATGTTAATGATGTTGCCTTGTTTTTCCCCTAGGCTGACTTCATTGATAATCCAAGTCATTTTTTCGATTATATGTACAGCCAAGGAGTTGGTAACAAATCATCAATTCTGTACATTGCTTGGGCACAACAACTTGGTAGACAAGGAAATGTGCCTCAGGCATGCATTATTATTCAGAGAGGTATCCAAAATGAAGCCCAGCCAATTGAGAAATTACATCAGCAGTATCTGTACGTTTCTGTTGTATGGTCTATTTGATAGCTTATGTCTATTAAGCAAGTTGAGCATAATGACTATTTTATCTAATCAAAGGATATTCTATATTTTTTTTAAAAAAACTGAGTTGCCATTACTTTCTTTAATTTCCTACTGAGCTATGATTTCTTGCTCCATAAAATTGAAGGCAAAAAGTAGGTGGTCCAATGAGGAAATAAGTGTGTTATAGCCAGCTGATAAACTGTCTTTGCTAAATCTATTTAGAACGTATCTTAGAGATGTTAGCAAATATTATGGTCATGTAATTGTAGTTAGCTAGAGCGAGACAGAGAACTTAGCCAATATATTTAGAGAACTCCAAATTGGATGATACTGTCTTAGATAAAATAGGAGGCAAGGGCATGTAGCAACTTAGAGGTAAAGGAAATCCTTGTTTATCATCCATTTGTTCAGATACCATTCAGCACAACACTGCTGAAAAAATAACTTTAAGGTCCATTTACAACCTTCATATTGTCCCTCAATCACGTGATTGCCATTACAGTCAATACTTGCACTGTGCTTGATTTGTCAGTTTTCCACCTCCCCCCCCATCCTTGCAGAGCAGAGAGATTAGAGACACGTATTGCAAGAAAGTAAATTGTTTGTCTTTCTACATATCAAATGTACTGTGGATTATGCTTTAGCCCAGGGTTGGCAGCCTCAGGTGCACTATGCAAAACAGCTTACCATACGCTCTTGAAATCCTTTTCCCTCCAATCACTCTGCTCTAACAAAAAGCAATTTCAATAGGCAATCGCTCCTTTGCCTGACACCCTCTATCTCATTCCCATACAAAGAGAATGGAGAGAAAGAGTTTTCAAGAGAGTAGAATAATCTCTTAGACACAACCCCCACTTGCTTTTTGAGTAGAAATTGCACATCCAGGAGTTGCAACTCCTGCTTGAAAAACAAGTGGTGGTCATAGCTAGGAGAGCCTTTGCCCAGCTTTGGTTTGTGCGCCCCAAGATCGTCCCACTCGTGCCAGCAGATCCCATTGGTCTGCTGCAGGCCTATGACCACGATGACTTATAACCAAAATATGGGTCCAAATTGTGGTCATAAGCCAAGTTATCTGTACTTATAAGCTGACTTTTAACACTCCTAAAGTAAAGTTTTTATTTCTCTTCTAGTTCTTAAATGTTGTTTAATAAAGAAAGTTTCTTTTGTTAGATATCTAGCATCGGTTAATACATTCTCGCATTAATTTTAGGTTGTTACAGAACAGTTTGCCACAGAATGAAATTTCAACTCCAGGTGGGTCTGATTCCATAAATGTATGCCATGTAATATAATAATTTGATTTTTTTGAAAAATACTTGATACTTCTCAGCGTTCAGGAAACCATGCTTCCTTCAAGATCGCTATCAAATTGTGTTATTTTAACAACTGAGGGGGGGGGTAGTGTTCACCAACTATTTTTGGACTTTGAGATTTCTCAAAATGGAGTGTTGATTTAGAGAACTTGTGTGATCTCTTGTAAGGGAAGAAAATGTTTGTATAATGGCATCAAAAAATGATGTATACAAATACTTCAGCAACATATGGCTGCTTCCTTCTCCAAAATATATTCTGACTACTTTATAACAGTTCAACTCTGTTTTTAAACTCTACGTCTGAAAAATATTATCAAATGCATTTGCTTTCATATGGATTCTATGTGCACTCAGAAACCATAGACGTTCATTAGCTTTTAATTGGCAAGTGAACATTACAGTTAAGCTTTATGTTAGCATGTTGGTTGAATCTGATATTTGTATGGGTAAAGTGAGACTGCCGTGTGTGAAGTAGGTAACGCTGCACACAGCATTGCTGATAGGCTTTGAAAGCCAAGAAGGATTATAGAAAACAAGAGCTAAGAGAAAAGGTGGAAGGAATTTATGAGCATTAGGCTGGGGATTAGAACGGTGGTTGTGGTGAGAGGGGATGTACTGGCCAGATACCTGAAGGAGTGTCATAAAGAACAAAGCAAGATTTGTTTCTGTGTCCAAGAAGGCAAAACATGATCTAATAGCATGTTGTTAACAGAATAAGATATTTTCCTGTGCACCGCTTGGAGAGTCCAAGCGCCGGGTTAAATCAGTCTGGTTACCCTGGGACTGAGGAATATTTTTCCTTGGCCACGCCTCCTGGTGTTACTTGGCGCCAGAATTTTTCCTCAGTCTGCCTGTTCAGGACTTATATTTGTGAGCTCCAACGTAATTTATCTATGTTTGGACTCTCCTTTTAGTATTTCCTTTTCTTTTTCCTTAATTTGTTTTTCCTATAATTAGCAGTTCATTTGTCTCCCTCTTTTTGCTTCACGTTGTTTTGATTTATCCTAGAGACTTGGAGGTAGGCGTGGTGGTGGTGGGTGCTCCGCTTGCCGCGCCGCCTTTGGACGGCAGCGGAGAGCTGCCGCTTTTGCTTTAAAGCGTGGCAGGAGCAACAAGGCTTCTGGCGGCTGCCGGTGTTCCCCTTTTAGTTGGAATTATTGTGGGTTTTTTGCGTTTTTCTCGCCTTTTGGATGGCGTAACCTGCCGTGGAGGGGTGCGCAGTTGCTTTAAATTGCGTGGCCGCCATCTTTACCTCCTTCTTCTCCCTCGCACTGGATCGGTGGCCAATTGGGAGGGCCTGAATTCACGCCTTTTCTCCCATTGGTGTTTCCGCTCAGCCACGCTTCTGCAGATAGCCGCAGGGTGGTTAGCTGGCCTCGATCGGGTCTCCTGCTGGGTCACTTCCACCTCCATCGTTTCCCCAAGTGGCGCTGGCATCTTGGTCACCTGGTGGTCATACACTGGCACAGGGAGGATTTTTATGTAAATTTTTTGCATTTTATCCACTAATTCTCCCTGATCTATCTGCCTGGTCTTGTAGCCTCAGCTGCTTTTTCAGTTTCTTGCCTCCCGTCGAGTGGCTGGATTCATTGGACTCATTGCAGAGCCCCAGTTTTACTACTCTGGATTTTTCCCCACAAACTGTTCCTGCTTCCACAATATTTGCATGTCATCTGATCCAGCACCAGCCACCAGATATCCTTCATCTCCTGACTTCCACCTGTATTGGCCTATTGTCTGAAGTCTGTGCCATCAGGCCATGGAGCATCCTGCCCCATCTGACTCAGCTGATGGTAAACCAGGTCCCTCTCAAGCCCCTAGCAAGGGAACTTCTGCAGGCAGGGACAAGGGGGTAAAGAAGGGCAGGGTGGCCAGTCAGAATATCCATCCCTATAAGGCACCTTCCGCGGTGGTGGCTAGGGATACAGAGAGGTGGCAGCGGGCTCTCGACAAACAATTTGAGAAGGCCCAATGCCAGGCTGTGAGGGAGTGCTCTCAGCCTACCCCCCCCTGTTGGGTCAGTCATTCCACCACTCCCAAGGGAGGGATCGCCTGTCTGTAATTGATGAGGAAGTGGACTCCCAGGACCTCTCCCCGGATAAGTCTCTGGCTGAACCGGGCTCTCCTGCTTTTTCATGTGTCTCTCAGTCAGGGCCCGCCCCCGAGGACCCTAACCTCGGGGGGCTTGCTGATCCCATCCTTGCCTGGCATGTTCCTCCTCCTTCCAGGGACCCCGTTGGTTCGGACTCTGCCATAACTCAGGAACCTGAGTTATCTGCCCACATGCAGACGGTGGTCGCCCTTGCCAACTCCCAGGTCATTGACCAGGGGATGCAGAGGTGTGACCAAGCACCCGTCGCTCCCAGATCCTCTCAGCCCAGGCAAGAGGCTCCCTCCACCACCAGGCAGGTCCATCATCCATCTCTGGAGTCCTCTGCATTAAGTGAGACTTCCGTTTTGGAGGACCCGGATCAAGAGGAGCAGGAGCTCTCAGAGGATGAGGACCTTCCTCCGGATGCTCCTGCCTTCTCGGGGCTCTTTAAGCCTAGCCTATTTAAGTCCATCTTGGACAAGGCTAAGAACACCATCCAAGTGGGTACCAAACCTAAGACCGTGCAGGGATCCTCGGATTCCGCTCCGATTAACCCCAATGCTAGCATGTTTAACGTTCAGGCACCTTAGTAAGAGCTGGTGCTGGTCCCAGATCTCTTTCAATGTCATTCAACAGCAGTGGGCCCAGCCTGGCTCCCTGGCTGCGCCCAGTGGCGGGGACAAGAAGCTGTACTCAGTTGATCTCGTGCTGGAAGATATCCTGGTACTGCCATATGTAGACCTTCCTATAGCGGCTCTTACTTCTAATTCAGTCCTTCCGGCAGACTTGTTGGAAGGCCTCAAGACAGGACAAAAAGCGGAGAAGACCTGCCACAAGACTCATCAGGAGGTGGCCTGGGCCATTAAGGCTTCTTCCTCTGCGTCCTTCTTTAACAGAGCCTCTGTCATTTGGCTCTGTGAGCTTCAGGCTAAACTACTGGCAGGAGACACATGTCTTTGCCAGGACATAACAAAAATTATTGCGGTGTCCCAGTATTCAGCTGATGCCTCCCTTAACGCGGCCAAATTCGCCTCTAGGGCACTAGCGTCCAACGTGACCTCCCACTGCCTCGTCTGGCTCTGTCACTGGCAGGCAGACTAGAAGAACAAGTGGAAATTGGCGTCTGCCCCGTTTAAGAGGTCCAAATTGTTTGGGGAGGTCTTAGACCTCTTCTTGATTGAATCCAAAGATAAACGGAAAGTTCTGCCCACCCTGAACAAGAAACAGGATTGTAAATCCTCTCCCTATTTCAAGAGACAGTCCTTCCGTTCCAGCAGGACCCTCTTCCACTCTCTCCAACAGACCAGCTGGTCAGTCGGGAGATAGGTGCCAGGACAGACAGTCCTTTCGGGACAGGGGTTTGCAGCAGTTCAACTACCGCAGGTCCAACTTCGGCGGGGCCTCCAACAGGCCCTTCCGCAAGTCCAAGTGATCATCAACGCTCCCCTCCCATTGGGGCCCGACTCCAGCTGTTCTCTCCCCAATGGGCACTGACCACGGAGGATGCCTGGGTCATCCAGACTGTCAGGGAGGGGCTTTGCTTGGAGTTTCTCTCCCAATCCCCTCGGAACTTCATTCGCTGTCCGACCCCCTCTTGCCCTCTCAAGAGGGAACTCATGACCCTGGAAATTCACCATCTCCTGGAGATCAATGCTATAGAACAAGTTCTACCCAACCAGGAATGGAGGGTTTTCTTCTTGGTGCCCAAGAACTCAGGGGGGTGGAGAGCCATCTTGGACCTCAAGAACCTCAACTGTCACATCGCATACAGGAGGTTCAAGATGCAATCCCTGCAGACTATCCTAGCGGGGATTCTCCAGGAGGACCTTTTCGCATCCATCAACTTGAAGGAGGCTTATCTACAAATTCCCATTCGGCCACAACACCGGAGGTTCGCAGGTCATGGTACGCCGACCTTGTCAGCCTGTTGGTGTCATCCCCATGGTGGATTCCTCAGGACCAAGTCTCCCTCAGCTAGGGAGCCATAGTACATAGTACACCCAGACCCCCAGTGGCTCCAGCTGGCCATCTGGCACTTGAGGGGGATCTCCTGAGGAGCAAAGGCTGTCAGAGGAGGTTGTGCGTACCACCCAGGTGTCCAGACGACCATCAACGACCAGGATATATGATTCCACCTGGTCCACTTTCGCCAAGTGGTGTGGCAACTACCGTCTCGATCCAGTCACTGCGCCTGTTTCCTGCATACTGGACTTTCTACAAGGGGGCCTAGACAAAGGTCTCGCCCCCAATACTCTTTGTCGTCAGGTGGCAGCACTGTCCACTGTCTGATCCGGCGACCCGGCCCAGTCCCTCAGCATGATCTCAAGGGTTCGCTGTTTCCTTAAGGGCACCTCCAACTTACGTCCTCTGGTGGCTCACCACTATCCCAACTGGCAGCTATCAGTGGTCTTACAGGCTCTTACCTCTCCGCCCTTTGAGCCTCTACGTACGACATCTCTTCGTCACCTCACCTTAAAGACTGCCTTTCTTGTTGCAATAACATCTATGAGACTCATCTTGGAACTGGTGGCTTTATCAGTGTGGGAGGATCTATGTGTCGTCTACCCGGACAGGGTCGTATTGCGTCTGGACCCTGCTTTCATCCCGAAGATCAACACCTGGTTCCACACGACACAGGAAGTAATCCTGCCTAACTTCTGCCCGCACCCCAACCACCCGAGGGAACGTGGTTGGCACAAGTAGGACGTCAGACAGGCCCTGCGGATATACATCAAACGCTCTGCGAACTTCTGCAGGTCAGAGGCCCTCTTTGTTTCATTCCAGCCTGGCTCCTTGGGTAAGAAGGTGACATCTTCCACAGTCGGTAGGTGGCTAAGAGCATGCATTAAAGCTGCATACGAACACCAGTCCAGGGTGCCCACTAGGAGTGCTGCCACCACTGCGGCCTGGGCCACCAAGGCTACCATTGAAGACATCTGCAGAGCGGCTACTTGGTCCTCATCATCGCCCTTGTCAGGAACTATAAATTGGACATGTATGCCTCGGCCGAGGCATCTTTCAGCAGGCGGGTGCTACAGGCAGTTGTTTCCATGACTGAATCCCGATACTGTTCTTCTGCCCGCCCTAGTGACATATAACTTGGATACGTCCCATCGCTTGGACTCTCCAAGCGGTGCACAGGAAAATGACCATTGGCTTACCTGAAGGGTCCTTTTCTGTGCACCGTGGGAGAGTCCAACCCACCCTGGTTTCTCAGTCCAGGGATTCATGACCGGCGTGTCAACGTGGACTTTCTTCACCTGATTCATCACGCTTCTAGCCTTCACAGTTCCAGACCATCTCAAAATTCTGGCACCAAGTAATACTAGGAGGCATGGCCAAGGAAAAAGATTCCTCAGTCCCAGGGCAACCAGACAGATTTAACCCGTTGCTTGGACTCTCCTGCGGTGCACAGAAAAGGACCCTTCAGGTAAGCCAATGGTCATTTCAGCTCAATGTCAGGAAAAAAAAGTCTTGGTAATTATTTATTTTGCTCTGGGTTCCACCACAAAACCGCGGTCGTCTAAAGCGCGCTCGACGAAACCACGTACCTGACGTCATCACAGCGCGACGAAAAAAGCACGCTGTGAGCGGTAAAGGTAAAATTAACACGTAAAACTAAACCTAACCCCCCCCAAACCTAACCCTAAACCTAACCCTAAACCTAACCCTTAACCTAACTCTAAACCTAACGCTAACCCTTAACCTAACCCTAAAGAGCTGAGGTGGCGCAGTGGTTAGGGTGCAGTACTGCAGGCCACTTTAGCTGACTGTGATCTGCAGTTCAGTGGTTCAAATCTCACCGGCTCAAGGTCGACTCAGCCTTCCATCCTTCCGAGGTGGGTGAAATGAGGACCCGGACTGTGGGGGCAAGTTGCTGACTCAATTTGCTAAAAAAATTGTAAACCGCTTAGAGAGGGCTGATAAATAAAGTCTAATAAATAAAAATAAACCTAACCCTAACGCTTAACGTAACCCTAAACCTAACCCTAACCCTTAACCTAACCCTTAACCTAACCCTAACCCTTAACCTAACCCTAACCCTTACCTTTACGTGAACCGGCTTGCCCTTTTTTCTCCGCGGTCGTTGTCGCGCTGCTGATGACATCAGCGACGCGCTTTAATCAGGCACGCTTTAGTGGACCGCGGTTTTGTCGTGCCATGGTCGCTCTGTTGTTGGGTTTTATAAATGAAGAAGCCAAATAATACTTCAAGATGCTTTATTATGGATTTCAGACATTGAGCTAAGTGAGCTAAATTGCCTGCAAGGTCAGCATTCTTATTGGGGATTAAAACTACCGGTAGGTATGAAAACTGGACAGGACCAGATATTTTGAGCAGAGAGGAAAGCATATCTAAATAAGAGTATGCCAAGAGAAAGGGAAACAAATAGGAATTGGGCAGAAAGGGGGAATAATCAATTTTGTGGAAGCTTAATGTATGAGAATAGAGATGAAATTTAACGTATAAGATGCATTGCATTCATAGAAGGTAACACTTCTTCCTTCAAGATTGCGGTGCAGAACAGGCTGCCTGGGAAAGTGGGAGGGTGTTTAAAAAAGGGCTTTAGGACTAAGCAGACTTTTTTAGATTGGTAGACTTGCATATGGGACAGTACCCTTTTGCTTCATTCCACTCAGCTCAGAAACCCACATCTCCCAGAGTTTGGGGAACATAGGAAGGATCAGAGTTTAGGGAATTTTTCTTGCATGAGTTTCCTTAAATTATTTGTATATAGGATATAAGACATTAAGTGTTACAGTTCAGCTCCTCCAATATTAGTATTCTTTTTTTAAATAAAACCCCACTGTCATGCTGGGATTATTATGCTTCTATTGTAGAGATACATTATATTGTGTCCACTTTATTTATCTTCATTCAATTGTATCCTGTTCTTAGAATCTATCTCTGCAGTTTTCTTGGCATACATTATAATTTGTTTCATAGATTATACTTCTAAAAAATTGAGTTTTCCTTTCTGCCCAATTCCTATTTGTTTCCTGTTTTCTTGGCATCCTCTTATTTGGATGTACTGCTATCTATCTGCTCAAAATATCTGCTCGTGTCCAGTTCTCACACTTAGTTTTAATCCCTAGCATCAGAGTGCTGACCTTGCAGACGATTTAGCTCACTTAGCTCAGTGTCTGAAATCCGTAGTAAAGCTTCTTGGAGTATCATCCGGCTCCTTCATTTATAGATCTCAACAACAGGGCAAAATAAATAATTACCGATATGTTTTTCCTAACATTATACTGAAATAGCTTATTCTACCGGTATTAGCATGGAGCATGGAGTTACCATAATAGCATTCTATTAATTCCATGATATTAGATCAGTTTTTGCCTTTTTGGGCACTGAGTAGTTTGCTATTGTGTCTTTCCTAGAGAGAAAGTGATTGGCCCAAGGTCATGCAGCTAGCTTTGTGTCTAAAGTGGGATTAGAACTCACAGTCTCCTGGTTTCTACCTTGATGCCTTAACCACTAGACCCCACTGATTCTCCACTGTGTCCACTAGACGGCTGCTTTTTGTCTGTTCTTGACTGCTTACTGTTTCAGCATGTAATACAAGTAGTTCTCAACTTACAACAGTTCATTTAGTTAGCATTCAAAGTTACAATTGCACTGAAAAAGGCTTATTGTCATTTTTCACACTTACACCTTTGGAGCATCCCCATGATTATGTGATCAAAATTTAGATGCTTGGCAATTGGTTCATACATATGACCATTGTTGTGTCCCAAGGTCATTTTATAACTTTTTCAACCTTTTGATGAGCAAAATCAAGGGGGAAGCCAAATTCACTTAACTGTGTTAGTAACTTATCAAGTGCAGCGATTCATTTAACAAATGTGGCAAGAAAAATTGTAAATTAGGGCAAAAAATCACTTTAACAAATGTTTCAATATAATGAGATTGCAATCTAAATCTCTCCTTGTTTAGAATGTTTAAAATCTTCATTTTGTGTTGGCCTAACTTGAAAATGTGAACATAAAGAAACAGATTATTCTAATAAAATCTAGTTTAGCTCTCTGTAATCTTCCCTGGGGAATAGGCCTTACTTCTCCGGAAGCATTGGATAAGAACTGCCAACATCCTCAACCAAAATAGCAAGCCACTGTGTCAAGTGTAGATGATGGAGTTGTAGTTAGAACATCTGGAAGGCCTTGCATAGGGTAAAATTGGTTTTGAAACTTCCAATGTTTTGGTACGTGTTACTTCTGATAACTGGTACCCACCTTTTCACATCTAAGAGTATATTTTTCTGTAGTTGGTGTTTTGCAGCCACGTAATCCTCAGCTGTCTAATCAGTTGGCTTCTAAAAAGGATTCGACCTGTCCCTACCAGAGTCAGGTAACTAAAAATAAAATATATTATTAAATGTACCAGGATATTAATAAAATCCAATTTTACATGCATTTTTTCTTTGTTAATTGTACACCTATAGATAAAGATCTGATGCGTTTTATGTTTAAGCACTTACGATTATGATCTTTTCCTTTTCCTTTTTAATGGCATTAAAATATGCCGTCATTCAAATAATTGCTGTTTGGAATTCTTAGATGGTGTTAAGACTCGGCTTGTCAAAGCATTACCAAATATAACTTTTCCCATTTGCATGTTTAAAAAGGTCCACATCAAGGAAAAAAAAAATTGGCTGGATATTTATAGCTCTGCTCTATCCAGTGTCCTCACCACATCACCAGATGGCTCTTTGAAGCCTGCAGGCAGGTTGGGATGCTATGTTTTGGCCCCACCCAAGTAGCATTTGCCCACCCTTGGCCTAAAACATCATTATCAATATCTAAATTTGGATATCCTGAAAAACTGTGGCTCTTCAAAAAAAAACTGCAGCCATTTAAGAGAAGAATTGCAAGTTAAAAGCTAGATTTCTTTAGACTTCATTTTCACACTGATGAAAATCCTTTTTGAGCTACAATCTCGAGTGCTCTCCCAGACAGTAAAACAAGGCTCAAGAATGCTGGGGCTTAAAAATTCAGGAGGGCCACAGGGACTCCGACTCCTTGCGTGATGCCTGAATATGACTAATGTGGGTTTTTTTTGTGATGAAACCCTTGCAAATACATTGCTATTTCAGCACACCAAGATCTTGTAGTAAATTATACTTGCCTGCCACATTTCCCTATCATTTAGAGCAAACATTTTGACAGCACTTCCCTTGATTTTTTAAGAAACTCTACACCTCCCCAACTCTTGTTTAAATGAATACCTGTATAACAATAACATATATAGTACAGTAGATGCTTCATTCACTTAGATTTAGAAAAAGTATCCAAAGTTTGTCTTCAGTCTCTTTGCCTCTTAATTTTCAAAAAAAAAAGTCCTCATTTTGAACTTTGTCTTATTTTTTTTAGAATTCAAACAGTTCTGAATTATACCCTATGACTTGCGGGGGACAAGGGAATATGTAAGTAATCAATGTTTTAGGAACACAATGTTCAATAATTATAGATACATTCATAATTTCACTATCAGTTCATTTGTTTCATCCAGATCTGGTATGTGTAAGGGGACATTTTGCCCATATGTACTTATTTATTCTTTGAATCTGGGGGAGCAATCCCAATGTTTCCACTGACTTTTAGCTGAGGAAAATGAGAAAAGCATGCATTAGGAAGCGGTTCAAAGAAATCAAGATTCTTTTTTAACTCTAACCCGTCCTATAGACACTTCTGAATAAGATTTATTTTATTCAATATTACACCCATTTTGAATTATCCCACCCCCCCAATATCATACCTGCTCAAGTTTTTAATCTTTCCTAAGAAGCCTACTATGTATATTGCCTGTCCCATTTTTAATCATGAGAAAATTACTGATCCAAATCAATAGGTTTAGTTTGTGAATGAGGTTTAGGGCCTTGATTTCCCATGGCTTATGTCCTGTGATCTAGCTGCTGAATTTTGTTTTAATAGCATTTCTCAAAATATTAATATTACTGTATTGATTGGAAAGAACATTAAGCATGTGCTTAAGCATAATTGCTTGTTGTGTTGTTTCTGGCGCTGCAATAAAGGCCCTAAATTCCTTTTTCTCCCTAGAGAAAAACCCAAGTACATCACCACCATTTCCAAGTCAGAAGTTGTACCAGTGCCATCAAGTCATGCTGCCCTTGAGCAGAAGGCGATGTATGTCAAGGCACTTCTTGAGTGTGAAGGTTCTGAACTGTGCTTTGAAGAAGTGAGAGCCAAAGCATATTTGAAGAAGGCAGAATGCTTGAAAAGGCAAAAGGAATTGGGTAATTACTACAGTTTAACTCCTGAGTTCGAAACATGGAACATAATACTTTAATGCTTCTACATGTGCTAAGCCAAGATGGGATTTAAATGGGTTTTGTGGAAATAAGGTTTCAGTCAGTGCTGTATAGGTAGTCCTTGACTTATAGCTATTTGTTTAGTAAACGTTTAAAGTTACAACAGCATAAAAAAAGTGACTTGTAACTGGTTTTCACATTTTTGATTCTTGCAGCAATCTCCATGGCCACATGATCAAAATTAGGGCACTTTGCAACTGGAATGTTTTTATGGTTAGTTGCATTGTCTTGGGGTTACGTGATTACAATTTGTAATCTTCTCAGCCAGCTTCCAAGAAGGAAAGTGAAGGGGGCAAGCCAGATTTCTTTAATGACCGCATGATTCACTTAACAACTGCATCAATTCACTTAACAAGTGTGGTTTACAGGTTGCTCCATTTTACAGGTTGTAAAATGGAGCAAACTTACTGAACAAATTGCTTAGCAGCGGCAATTTTGGGCTCAATTGTAGTTGTAGGTCGAGGAGAACCTGTAGATGAGCAAAGCATTTCCTGGTTTAGTTTCCTTTTTCACTGCTTTTGTTTTCTCTCTTTTTTTAAATATTTTTTTTTAATTTTTAATTTAAAACAAATACAGCATCCTTCTTTACATGCTATAGAAAGTGTATCAGTTGGTTACAAAAACACTTTCGTGCATCTCTTCCACAGTCAACAAACATAATTCATATTAACTTAAGTATTTTAACTCTATAATTGTTTAAGTGTCCATCATAAAATATCCCAAAATTTAATACATAGCCACATACTGGCCTTTCAATTACTATTTTTAAAATCCTCCACTAACACTAAATCCTTATGTCCTATTCTAGCTAAACATCCATAATATTTAATAACAAAGTTTTCTAATCCTCCTTTCCAAATCACTGTTTAAAGTTTACATCCAGTTTCCTTATGTTATACTCATATCTATATATACGTTGTTACTCTTATCCCTCCTTTATTTGACTATATCCTGTATCATAACATTTCCCCCCTAATAATCAAAGCCTTAATTGTATCTAACTTAGTTCTTTTTTATTATTATTAACCTTTATGTATAATCCAAAGGGATTGCTAATCTTCCTTGCATGGGTGCCATTCAATATTCATATCCAATTGTACTCATCATAACACTACACATTGTATACATTAGTAACATTATCAGTTATTTATTTAAGCTATATCTATTATCAATACATTTCACTAACTAGTTTAACTAGTTTTAAATTATATTCCTCCCTCTATCGACTTGTATCTTTCCAATAGCAAAACAGTCTCATATCTTCTGCCATTTGTGGTGCCAGTCCTCTAATCAGCTTCTTGATCAGCTTTGCATAGACCAGTGATTCCCCAAGTGGGTGGTACCGCCCCCTGGGGGGTGGGTGGGATGGCTTAGGGGGGTGCTAAGAGGCAAGGGGGTGGCAGGGGGATGGTAAGGGGACAACCCAAAGGGGACATTCTCCCAGGGGCATCTCAGGCAACTTTCTCTCTTGCTGTGCAAGGAAGCTGAGTTTTGCCTTGAAACTTGCTGTTCCAGCAATCTGAAGGGGACATTCTCCCAGGAGCATCTCAGGTACCTTTCTCTCTTGCCGCGCAAGGAAGCGAAGCCAAATTTGTTTATTTAACCTCCCGCTCCAGCTTCCCCCGCCCTACTACATTAAGATCCCCACGCTTCCCATTTCTGCTGGAAGCACGCAGGCCATGTGAGCGAGCAGGCGCGCGAGCCCCCTCAATGATCTGAGGGGAGCTGGGAGGTGCCAAACTGTACCTAGCTGTCCTCACTCCCTCGCGGCTAAGGGTGGGAGCGCCTGAGATGCCACTGGGAGATTGTCCCCTTCGGGTTGCTGGGACAGCAAATTTCAAGGGAAAATGCAGCTGCTGGAATCGGTGTGCTTGCAACTTAATGCTCTCCAAGAAGCCTGCATTACCGGGAGCAGCAGAAGAGCTGCAGCGGGCACCACTGCCACCTCTGGTGTCCAGCATCCTCCTCAGGAGTCTTGAGTTGCAGCCATTTGCATGTCTCTCCCGAGCTTCTCTCGGGAGTTGAAATGGCAGGCACCACACTGGCATATCCTCTGGGTGAAAGGTGAGTGAAGGGTGCAGTGACAGGAGAGGCTGGACGTCCCCAGCTCTCAAAGAAGCTCTCGAGGAAGGAGGCAGTGATGAGGCCCGAGGCTCGCTTCCCTTCATCCTTCCTCCAAGAGCTGCAGGTGGCAGGGAAAATGAGGCTTCTTTGCCAGCTTCCCAGCTGGCAAAACAGAAATTTTTGCCAACTGGAAAGTATGTGTGTGTGTGAGAGAGAGTGGGGGTGAGAGAGAGAAAGAAAGAGAAAGTGAGAGAGAATAAAAGGGAGAAAGAGGGAGAGAGAGAGAAAGAGAAAGAAGGAAAGAGAAAGTAAGTGGGGGAGACAGAGACAAGAAAGAAAGAAGGAACGAAGGAAGGAAGAGAAAGGAAGAAAAGAAAGAGAGACACACAAGAAAGAAAGAATAGACAGAAGAAAGAAAAAGAAAGGAAAGAAAGAAAGAGGGAAAGAGAGATATAAGAAAGAAAGAAGGAAGGAAGAAAGAAAGAAAAAGAACTTATGATCACAATTGAGCCCAAAATTTTGGTTGCTACGCAAGAGCATTGTTAAATGAGTTTCACCACATTTTACAAGTTGGCCACTCCAACCGGTCACATGACCGCCAAGCCATTCCAACAAAATAGGCCACACGTACAGAATAGGTTCTAAAAAATTTTGAAATCCACCACCGGTATATGTGTATGTTTGTGACAGAGAGAAAAAAGAATTAAGGTCATTGATCTAAAGATGAAAAACTTTAGATAAAAGACAAAAGTGTTTATTATCCATTTTGGGTTTTTTACAAGAACATCTTTTTGTGTAAGTCTGTGATATCTTAATGATATCTGTTGCAATTTTGTGCTTTGTGATAATACCTTACTGAGATTACTTCTTTCAAAATCTAAAGAGGAATTATCATCTACTAAGAACAGTGAAGTAGTTACTAAATTTTACTAGTTTACTAAGTTACTAAGGTTCTTGATAAATGACTATCAGACTTTGAAAACCTGGTATCACTGGATCATGTTCAACAATTTTGTTGAATTAACATTAACTTAAAAGGTTTTTAAATTGGATTTTGAATAAATGTGCAATTAATTGTTACAGTTTTGAATTTTACTGTTACTATCTTCCTTCTGTCGTGCAAGCCACCCAGTCACATGACCAGCCATGCCTACCAAGCCACACCCACAGAACCGGTAGTAAAAAAATTTGAATTCCACCACTGGGTGGGGGGCACTGAGGATCAGTTTGTAGCACCAAGGGGACGGTGGACTAAAAAAGTTTGGTAACCACTGGTATAGACTTCTCTTAGCAACTCCTTGCTTATAAGATCTCTCATATAATCTTGATGCCCTCTTTCTGTTTCCTTATTCAGCATATCCTTGATTGTCAGCAGTGTTATCAATGCTTTTGCTAATATAATTTGTCTCTTTAAATCCATAGATTCTTTAGTTTTTTCTTCTTCTGTATCTTGCCCTCTGAAATAGATTTCCTTTCCATTTAATTCTTCTTTCAGTATTCCATTCTTTCCATTTTCAGAGACAAACCAAACACCATAAATATCAGCAGGTTTAATCTCTTTATATTCATTTTCCACTTTGATTTTTTGAGTTTCGATCACCCCTTTGCATTTGAGAGGCTTCCTCAATTTACCATCATATTTTATTGTTATGTGCTCTAAGTATTCCAGTTTTTTCTCTATTCTTTCATATGTATTTGATAATTTCTGTATTTTTGAAAGTATCTTCTGCAAACTTAAGACTTCTATTTTCTTTTGAAATTGTGCCATTCTAACAAACACAGCTGCTCTAACTTGGAAGGTTAATAAAATTAAAGCATAGATTCACAAAGAACATTGTTTTCATTTTTCTCTGATTAGAAATATACTTCAAAGGGACATCTGTGTGCTTCCCTTCTTTATCACTCTCTGTAGTCAAGCAGTAAAACCTTGTATTGCCAAGTCAAAACAATCTGTAGAGGGAAAAAAAAGTGTTCCATTTTCAATAAACAAAACTCCAATCAACAAATCCTCCCAGCCTCCGAGCAGTGTTAATACTGTTGAAAATCTAATTTCCTTTTGTATCTTTTTTGTATTTCAAGTTAGAAAAAAGACTCCAATCTTTAAATGAATTAGAAAAATACCCACAGCAATGAAAGAGGAAAACTTTAGTCCATAGGTTACAGAGAACAATAAAAGAAAAAATAGAAGTTTCAAAAGGCTTGCATAAATTCCATCCATGAAAATAGCATTTAAAAAGTAAGATAACCACTATCCAAAACCATTCCAAATTTAATCCCGCCGCTTGATTCTTCTATTCTCCAATTTAGATTAATTTTAAGTTTTTATAGGCAGTCTCTTTTTAAAACAGTAAAAGTTCCTCACCAGCTGGAATCACTTTCTCTTTCCAAATCCTTCCATTTTGGAGCCACCCTGACTTTGTCAGCCTTGGCTGGATCTTTTGTCGCCGGCTTGAAGAACTTCTCTTGCTTTTTTCAGGGATTTTGCGATATCCCTGAGGTCAGCAAGATGTATTCTTCCTGTTCACCATCTCTTCGGGATGGTTTGGTCTGATTGGACCACCCAGCGGCAAAAGTATTGGCTGCGGTCTCAGAGCATTGAGACTGCACGTCCATCTTGTCGTGATATTGGCTCCTCCTTCTTTTTGTTTTCTATCTCTTGATTGGTTAGTAACTTAAGGGACAAATATAAACCAGGAATAAGTGAAGATACATTGGAAAACAAGCAATGAAATCAGTAGAGTAACGCATCATAACTTTGTTCCTAAAAATAAGTCATACCGTATTTTTCAGACTATAAGATGCACCTTTTACCCCAAATAAGAGGGTGAAAATCTGGTTGCATCTTATTGTGACCCGTCAAAACCGCGCTCAACTAAGCCGCGCCTGATTAAACCGCATCGCTGATGTCATCAACAGGGTGACAACAGCCAGCACGGAGAAAGAAGGGCGCTTTAAATAGCCCTTTGAAAGCAAGCCGATTCAACTTAAGGTTAGGGTTAGGTTTAGGGTTAGGTTTAGGGTTAGGGTTAGGTTAAGGGTTAGGATTAGGTTTAGGGTTAGGTTAAGGGTTAGGTTTAGGGTTAGGTTTAGGATTAGGTTTAGGGGGGTAGGTTTAGGTTTAGGGGTTAATTTTAGGTTTAGGGTTTACAGTGTGCTTCTGTTTCCGCGCTGTTGTCGCCCTGTTGATGACGTCAGCTACGCGGTTTAGTCGAGTGCGGTTTTTGGTGGAACCGCATCTTATATACTGAATACAGCATTTTTGGCCTCTTGAAACCCCGCCCCTTCACAAAAATAGACCTGCAGAGGGTTTGGGAGGCCTGCAAAGTGATCCTGGGAGCTGGGGAGGGCAAAAACAAATGAAAAATGGGCTATTTTTTGCTCGTTTCCCCTCCCCCCAGCTCCCAGGACCACTCTACAAGCCTCCTAAAGGCTATGCAAGTCCTTTTTTGGGCAAAAAAACAGCCTGTTTTCGCAAAAAAGCTGTTTTTTGCTCATTTCCAGTGCGTCTTATACTCAGAAAAATATGGCAATTTCTCAGACTGTTCATTTCTCACTTACTCAACACTCATAAATAACATTATAACTTAGGTTGTCTGCAGTTAAGTCTTATCGATTCCAGTGAGAATAAAGTCATCAGTAATTGCCCATTGATTTCGGTAGGGTGTAAATGCAAGTCCAAATCTATCTTACATACATTTACACCCTTTTAACAGTGAGGCTAAGATCTCATGCCACACACAAGGGAGAAGACATTCTGGCCTGTGAATGGTAGCACTGATGTAAGATCATATATACTTGTCCCCCCCAATATGCCAGGTATGCCAGTCTGCAACAACTATCTTATAGTCTGCTACATTCCTGAAATTGGCACTGCCAATTATCAATTTTTTTAGTGTCTTCCGCATTCAACTTTTATTAGAACAAAAACTGGATCTGAATGTTATATGTGGAGGCAGTTTGATCAGCATAGTGCAATGGAGTTTTTACTGAATTCCATAGCAAATTTAGATAATGCCTTGCCCTATTCTTGTACCCAAAATGGAAGTGGAACTATTTCCTTTTCTAATTAGGAAAAATTCTAGTTTTTAGCTAAACTATCAACTATGTTTTTCAGAGAATCTGGATTCCATATTTTTCCTTGTTGAAATCTTTTTTTTATATAGGAGAACGTTCTGTGATGTTACAGTAACATAACAATCAGGATTACAATCAGGATTACTGCTCTAAATGAAGTGCCATGTAGATTTATTATGTTGAAGGCATTGGTCATGTATTTTGTGATTCCAAAAGCCTATTTTTATTGCTTTACCCACTGTTGCTGCAGATGGATGAATGGGTGGATGGATGGATATAAAATTAATAGACTAATAAGAGTTCAGGGTATCGATAACAAGTCTTATTTCACATTCCGTTTTATTTTCCTGCCATGTTAGGTTGGTAAGAAACAGAGTTACTAAAATATATATCAGCCTTTAATGTTAAAGGAGAGGGGGGGAATTATTTTAACAATATAGTTAATGCATGGGTCTTGATACTTTCAGAGAATGAAGACAATGAGCTAATGAAAAAGAAAGAAAGTGACCTTCTTGAGCTACAGAAACTGCAGCAAAAATTGGACCAGCTCTCCCAATCATCTTCATGCCAGAAAGATGGGTTACAGCCAATTGCTCACCAGTCCTTGCTAAGCTCGACAAGGGTATATTTGCAATGTGATTTATTAGTATGCATGTGGTGGTGGGGTGCATTATAAATCAATATTCTCCAGTTGGTACTTTCCGGTTTTGAACTACATTTCTTATCATCCATAGATAAGAACTGTAGGATGAACTGCAGCTCCCAGCACTTCTCATCATTGGCCATAGTGGCTACAGCTGCTATGAGACATAGCAACATCTGGACATATTGCTCCTGGAATTGAAAAAAACCCTTGTGCCTAGTATCTACCTACCATTTTTTCCCGGAGTATAAGATGCACCTTTTTTCTTCACTTACCTAACTACTTTTTTCCTACTTACCTAACTACTCTCTCTCCCTCCCTCCCTACTGTATTTCTCTTTTTCTCTCCCTCTCTATCCCTCTATCTGCCTACCTACTTTTTTTAAAAAAAAATTGCCTCTTCAAAACCTTGCTGCGTCTTATACTCCAAAAATACGGTATATCCCTCTATGAGGCTGAAAATCTGGGTGCGTCTTATACATCGATTACAGCATTTTTTTGCCTCCCGAAGCCCCGCCCCTTCACAAAAATGGCTGTGCATACCCTTACGGAGGCTTTCAGAGAGTTCCTAGGGGGTGGGGAGGACAGAAATGAGCAAAAAATGGGCCTTTTTTGCCTCCCACAGCCCCCAGCAGCACTCTATAAGCCTCCATAAGGCTATGCATGTAATTTTTTTGATTAAAAAATGGGCCCGTTTTTGCAAAAAAACAAGCCATTTTTTGCTCGTTTTTTGGCCCCCCTTCCCCTAGGAGAACTCTGCAAGTCCCCCCAAGGCTATTCATGCCTTTAAAAAAAGGGCCCGTTTTCATGAAAAACGGGACGTTTTTGGGAGGTTTGCAGAGTGCAAAAACTTTTTTTTCCCTTTCGGAAAGCTCTTTAGTTAATGATTGATGAGAATTAAATTGATTAAGTGCATTGCCAGCAGAAACAAGTCTTAGGTGCTGCAGATTGTCAGCGATTTCCTTCTCCAGCACATGGTTAAATACACCTGGAAACATCTACCTACCTACTCTCTCTCTCTCCCTATTTCCTACTGTATTTCTCTCCCTCTCACCCCTCTCTCTCCCTCCCTCCACCTACCTACCTACTCTCTCTCTCTTCCTACCTATCTAATGTATTTCTCTCTCTCTTTCTATTTCTCTCTATCTCTCTACTTACCTACCTACACCCTCTCTCTCTCCCTACCTACCTACTGTATTTCTCTATTTCTCTCTCTTTATCCCTTTATCTACCTACCTACCTACTTACCTAACTACTCTCTCTCCCTACCTACCTACTGTATTTCTCTCTTTTTCTCCCTCTCTATTCCTCTATCTACCTACCTACTTTTTTTAAAAAAATTGCCTCTTCAAAATCTTGCTGCGTCTTATACTCCAAAAATACGGTATATCCCTCTATGAAGGATTATCAAGAATGTCTACTCCATAATGTCCATTCATAAGCAGAATTTTAACTGTAAGGGACTTAAAAACATTTTCAGGAGCTCTTCTAGAACTATCTAACTCCAAATCTATATATGTACTTTACCTGTACAAAGTAATTTTCCTGCCATTTAGTGAACATAGACAACTACAGTAGTTCCTCTAGATAAAATTATCTTTAACTGAATAATACTAGCTTCCCAAGATATTCCTAACTGTTTAAGTAGAAAAGCTAAGTTAGAATCTTGGATCCTCTTTATCAAATAGTTCTTTTTATGAGTGAAATAGTTGTTCTTTTAATTCAGTAAAAATTAAGGAATTACTATTTGGATAGACTCCTTAATTATAATGTGTGCCAAAAAAAACCCCTTTAAAATGTTTTTTTCTAATATAACTTTAAATTTATTATTTTTATAATATAATGAAATACTTTTCCAATCTATGTCTTGGAATTTATATTTGAATTGTAAAACCTTTTTCAATCTGTTTCAATTTTAATTCAACTTTTCTTGTTCTGGTGGCGACAGATCTGTTTGACTGTTATGAAACTAAAATTGGCTGGAGTTATAGTACAACATAGCAAGTAAATTGTAAAATATTGATAAAGTATGTTATGCATGTAAGTATGGTTAGTGTTTCTAAAAAATAAAGTGTTGCAGATAAGTTACTGACATTGCTCTATGAATACATTAGAGTAGGGATCCCCAACCTCTGGGCTGTGGACCGTTGGGAACTGGGCTGCTGAAGAGACAGCTGAGCACACAAAGCTTAATTTGTGTATGTGAAGAATTTAGGTTGCAATTGTGAAATCATTCTCTTGCTGCTGCTGCTGCTGCTACCATTGCCACTGGTCCACAGAATCAAAAAGGTTGGGGACCCCTGCATTAGAGCATGGAAATCAGTAAATGATTAAGTAGACAAATGGCAAGAAGTCACTTAAAATACAAGTATACAAATTTGTATTTTGTTCTTCATTTAATAAGGGTGATCAATGTGTACAAATGACAACAGCACAATGTTGGCCAGAATGGAGAGCGTCTTCGGTAACTCAGAGTGCTCCGAACTTGAGAACAGAGCATCAAAGTTTATCAGAAGATGCTGTAACTTCCCAGCCTATTGGAAATCACTCACAAAGATCTGCTTTCAAGGAGATTGGAGTGCCTTCAACTTCTTTGACAATGAGGAGCAATGTGGCCAATACTGATGAAATTCTTGGACAACAGTCAGTATTTGAACCTCCAATGACAGCTCTAAGTGAGAAAGCTGCACTTGAAACTCACCCTGATTTTGAAGAATGTGCAAATAGTCTACGGAGACTTCAAGTCAGCAGTAATGATTCTGTCCAACCATCTCAGAAGCATACTATCTTCCATAATTGCCATGATGGAGAGATGTAAGTAAAAGTTAGGTTTCTCAGGTTCAGTTGCTTTTTTTTATCCAAGAATGAATGCTCAGTGAACGGATGGGAATTAGATTTGTTACATCTTGTGGTTGATGTTATTGGTTGGATTATATATCATGAACAATTCATATGGTTTGATTAATTTTTGTTATATATAAATCTAACTATTGGTATTTGTAGTTTATAACCTAGGTTAGTGGTGAACCAGATCACCATAACTTATCCAACAAACCCTGGTTAAGCAAGCCATAATTTAATATGTGCAGTGCTGCAGCTGGGGATGTTAGATAACTATATCTTAATTAGCTGGGATAGGAATGAACTGTTGATCTCTGACATTTGTATTGCTAAGATCTTAATTTATCACAATTAGTATTAGCAACAATCAACCTGATGCATGTGAACCTATTCTGCACTATATGCCACTGTATGTGCTAGGAGATGTGTATGAATATGATTTGCTCTATTTCAGGATATTTGAAATCCAATATTAAGCTCATTGTTAAAATATTGAAATATTAAATTTAAGGCATCCAAGCTGACGTAGGCATTTGTTTATTTGTTTAATCTATAGGCTACCTGACTACTGGAATAGAATACAATACCAAACAACAAAAACCCCAAACCAAATGGGTCAAAATAAAACAAACAAAACAAAAAAGGGGCACCACAATCAACTTGCTCCCTAAGTCAAAGATTCTTTTAGTGACAACAGATGATTAACGGGGTCTTTTAGAACTTGTATCCCATTCTTGATAAAAGTCAGACTGGGTAGTCTGATGGAATGCTTCTACATTTTATGTAATGCAGAACGACAACCACTTCTAGCACTTATAGTAAGATCTTATTTGTGGACAACCATGCCACATTTTTAAAGCACGCTTTATCTCTCTACCTCTCCATCTCCCCCTCCTCTCCTCGTCGTGTGTGTGTGTTTGTGTGTGTGTGTGAGAGAGAGAGAGAGAGAGAGAGGGAGACATTTCAGTAAAATTTTATTTATGTGATTATTTTTCTGGGCAGGCACATAAATCCTTCAAATCAGAAAGAGCAGCATTCCATGGAAATGAGAGACGGTAATATATTTTCTTGCTTTCTTAATATTCTGTGAGTGCTCTAATGGGTTACTAATCCATTCTTAAGGAGATTGTACAAAATAGAATTGTCTCTGCAGTAGTCTTTTGCAGCCTGTAGCCTGAGATCTAAAAATGTTCAAGATCCTATTTAACCACGTTTTCTAAGCCGCGTGCATGCATGCAAGCCACACTCATGAGCAAAGCACATGCACGGAAGGCCACACACATGCATGGAAGGCGCGCACAATCACAGTTTTGGTGTGCGGCGAACAGGTGGTAAAATTATATGAAACCAACCTTGCAGTGTCATGGTGTCAGAAGGGATCTCACAGAATGTACAGTTCAAATCTCTGCCCAATGCAGAAATCTTCATAACATCCCAAGCAATAAAAAAAACCCTGCCCAATCTTTCTCTGAGAATGCACATTAAGGATTCCAGGAAACAGGCTGTTTCATTGTTTATTTATGTAAGAAATATATATCATAACTCTTATTCTAAGCAATTTAAAGAAACCAATGAAAACAAGGCACCAGACCAATAATTCTAGTAGTCTCCTGACTCAGTCCCCATTCTAACCCAATATTAGAAGGGGAAGAGTCAGGTCTGGAAAGCTAAACGAGTAGGGACCCCATGAATCTCAGGTAAGAGTCTATTCTAAAGAGCTGAGACAGTTACCGAAAAGGCATATCTCCAAGGTCATAGCATTTAAGAGAAGGGGCTTAGAGTCCACCTACCCTATCTGACCAAGTGGGAAGGAAAGATTAAAAACTCAGACACATGGCATGTAAGGCTTGAAAGGCGATAACCATCATGTTGAAATTCACAATGCAAATTCTGGTCAACTTAAATACTTCATCAATTTTGGGAGCTATCCTTTTAAAAGGGGGGGGGGCATATCAAGCTAAAATTCAAAGAAATTTCCTTTTTTAACACTCTTTCTTCCATTGTTGTTATTGTATCAAATGTGCATTAGGAATAATAATAATAATAATAATTATAATAATAATAATAATAACAACAACAACAGTTGAAGAAGAAAAACATGCACTGGCTGATTATTTAAAAGAAAGTCAAGAACATCTATTAATCGAAGTAAAGAACAAAAATCTACTGAAGGCCCAACAGACGAAACAAGAATACAGAAAAGATGTGATAAAATCAAGAATGGAGAGTTGGCAGAACAAAGCACTGCATGGCCAATTTCTGGAAAAAATAAAAGATAACGTGGACAGTGAACAAACTTGGTTATGGTTAACAACAGGTACATTAAAGAAAGAAACAGAGTCACTAATCCTGGCTGAGCAAGAACAAGCTATCCGCACAAATGCCATTAAGGCCAAAATCGAAAAATCCTCTGATGATGCCAAATGCAGACTTTGCAAAGAAGCTGATGAAACTGTTGATCACATACTCAGCTGCTGTAAAACAATCGCACAGACTGATTATAAATTGCGGCACAATTCAGTAGCACAAATGATCCATTGGAATTTGTACAAAAATTATAATATTGAAACAGCAACAAACTGGTGGGAACATCAGCCTGAAAAAGTCACCGAAAATCAGATGGTCAAGATCTTGTGGGATTTCCGTATACAAACGGACAAAATACTGGCGCATAATACACCAGACATCACACTGGTTGAGAAAAATAAGGTCACAATCATAGACATCGCAATACCAGGTGATAGCAGGGTCGCCGAGAAGGAACATGAAAAAATTGCAAAATACCAGGACTTAAAAATCGAAATTCAACAACTATGGCACAAACCAGCAGTGGTAATTCCAGTGGTAATTGGCACACTGGGTGCTATTCCAAAAGCACTGGAATTACATTTAAAACAGTTAAAAATTGACAAAATCACCATCAGTCAAATGCAAAAAGCCGCACTGCTTGGATCTGCACGCATATTACGAAAATACGTTACGACGTCCTAGGCCCCTGGGTGGGGCCCGACTAGTAACCAATGCCAAATCCGGCGAAACAACTGGCCGCTGTGATACAATTCTGTTGTGATGATAATAATAATAATAATAATCTGTAGCTGTTCCTATAAATTTAAACCTCTGTGTGCTTCTGTCAAATTCTCATATTGTATTCTTGGTACCAGATAACAGAAATACGTCAGGATTTTTCGATCAACGTCATATGACTCTAAATGCATCAAGCATAATACAAGCAACCCCATCTAAAGTGCAGCCTTCTCCTACTGTTCACACAAAAGAAGCCTTGGGTAAGTATAAAGCCTGTTTTTTAAAAACAGAAATAAAACAATACAAAACCTGGGGTCCATTTATTTTGATAGACTCTTAGATTTAATTTTATAGATGCTTAACATTGATAAGTATGCTTGAATAAACCTTATGGGTGAATAGGTAGCTGCCTTACAGTGCACACAATGTGGACGTTTAGGAAAGAATTCTGGAAGTGGTGGTTACGTAGATTAGAAAGGACACATATTTATAAAGTTTTATGCAATACTTTCAATAAAAGATGGCCGTACTTCATTGCAATATCCATACATACAATTTGTGCCTGTAAGCAACTTATTCATAATTCACAAGTAATATCAGGTCTTCAATTTCCAGAATAATTGGCCCATAAATTTATTTTTCCAATGTTGAAGGACTAGTCTCACTAGACTCATAGCAATAAAAGGACATGGAGAATCCACTTCTACTATCTAGCAATTTTCTAATATTGCTGGTATATCCATCTAAGGTATATATGTCAAAAGAATAGGAATGTCTAAAAGCATTAAACCCTGTCTCAAACTCTAATGTAAATAAATCTTCACAGAATATAAGAATGTTAGAATATACATGTTTGTTTTACTTTTTTCTGTTTAATTAAAAGCAAAACATTAAAAATAATTAGAACAAGCAACTTCTTTGCCCCAAAAAGCTATAAAGTTCTTCCTGTTCTTTCTTTCTTAGTAGATCTTATCAGAAAATGTAGCTTAACATATTGTTCTCTTTCTCCATATTTGCTACATCTGTTATCCAGTACTGCGTTGCAAAAGAAAGGGTAGATTGGAAATGATAATTTTGTGTGCACTTTGTTAGAGTTCCACATCTAACATACTAAGTAAATTTGCCAATATTTATGTGTGTACATATAGTTTCAATATGTATCTTGATTGAACTAATAAGGAAGCTGATTATTCAACTAATAAAAAGCACACTTATAATCCATATGTACATTTAAATAACCATGACAAAACTTGATAAAAATGTGAGTTAATTAACCAGTTTTTATTTTAAAAAGCCACATGAAAAATATGTATTTACCACATGAAAAATATGGTCTATATTTTTCAGCTGGAAAAGTAGGTTTAGCTGGTAACCTATTTTTACCTTGCACATTACTTTCATGTAGATTGCAATTAAGACAATTAAAATATCCTAAAATAGCAAATGTCATTATAAGGAACTTTAAGCTGCAATGGTGTGGCTAACGAGGAAGACCTTATTTCCTGAAAGTGAAAATAGATGCTGACAAGAATACATACCATCTAGCACACGGGTGTTAAACTCGCTGTGTCATGTTGCCGTCATGTGATTTATTGCAATGTTTTTCCCCTTCGCGGAGCTGGGTTGGGCGAGGCCTGTGCGTGATGCATCTGGGCCAAGGCCTGCCAGTTTGACACCCCTGATTTGATAGAAGCAATTAATTACAATTTTATGTTAATTCCTTGAATCACAATAATAATCTAGATTATGCAGGAAAACCTGGAGTTAAATGATTTATATGTAGCTAATTGTCTCTTCATTTCTCCTATCTCTGACTCCACTTTATTTTAGTACTGGCAGTCCTTAACTTACAACTATTTATTTAAGAATTGTGCAGAATTAAAAATGGCCTTGGACTGTCACAAAACATTGCACCAACACCCCAATGTGATTGCAATCCAGGTGTTTGGCAAACTTGTTCACACTTACAACAGGTTGCCAAGCGCCCCAGAATCATGTGACCACAATCACATTATGGTTTAGAGCAGTGGTTCCCAACCTTTTTTTGGCCATGCCCTACCTAAGCATCTCTAAAATCCTGATGTCCCCCTTGTGACATATAATTCTTACTTTATGCAAAAGGTGAACTCTACTCACGCAGAGGAAGCCTAAAAGGCCATTAACTTGGTTTAAACAAGGTTCAAGTTGCCCCCATTAAAAATCAAAATGCCCCCCTGTGGGGCCTGGGCCCCTCTTTGGGAACCACTGGTTTAGAGCAATATATGAGCTCAGCCTGCATGTAAACCTACTGAGAACTCCTATTAGGATTAAAACACAACCTTGGACTTGGGTGTTCATGAATTGAAACCAAAGGTTTAAATACCTCCAATGGTTTTGCCTTACTAAGTGTTCTTGGATTATTATTTTTTTACTTTACCTATCCTTTGAATTTTTCTTTGACTTACCAAGGTTTCATCATGGACATGTTTCAAGTGACTTCTCTAAAAGATACCACTATACTTTCAGAAGATGAGGAAGAAGATGTTGAAGCTCTCTTCAGAAACAAAGGTAAATATCATTATCTACAAATGATACATTATCTTCGCATTGGTCTTCCTCAGTTTGGGAATCTCCACATGGGTTGGGACTATAGCTTCCATTATGCTGGCAGCATAGCTGCTAAGTGAAACTGGAGAGACCTCATATAAATTTGGAACCCCAGGTTCTGCAAATGCTCAAGAATTTGTCTTGGATTATAAAATTTGTTAGGCAGACATAATTGGAATAATCTCTGTCTAAGTGATTTCAAAATGCTAAAGCTGAATGATCTAAAACAATAGATGGGAGTTCTTTTCTTCCCTGCCTCATTATTGTTAAAATATAAATTTATTCTGAGCAGTGGGAGGAGCTCCCTTGTGAGCTGCAGAACAGATCCAATAAAGATGCATTTCATATTCTTTATATTAACAAAAGTGAGGATTAATTTTAAATATAGCTGAGGATTTTTAATAAGTAGGAGTCCAATATCATAATATTAGCAAGGGTATGTTTTTATCTCTTTAGTTTCTTGTAGAGAAACCTTTGGGATATATACATGACTAATGCTGGCTTTTTAGAGAGAATTAAAAATAAATGCCTATGATGAGAACATTATATATCTAACTTAATCAGAATATCTGTTTATGTTTATATTTTGAAGTGAAGGATACTTATTTAGTTGCTGACTTGTGCTTATATGCCATTCCAATCATATGCAATGGATTAGCTAACATTCCTTCATGCTCTACCAAAATTAAAAGCAATGAAAAATGAAACAAGAATTGGACAAAAGGATCAAGGACAACAATCAACAAACAACCAAATATTTCCACTGAAGGAAAAAATAAATTCTAATGAGCCTCTAAAGACCTGATCTTAACGGCTTTTTAGAATTTTAATTCGATGAGCGGGACAACCTGAACACTGGGAGATGCTATTGTAGAGGAGGGAACAGCAACAGGGAAGGTGGTACTTTATAGAAGCAGTTTTTAGGAGTAGAGTTCTGGTGGACGTCCCCCCTTCCAGTTCTTAGGGTGCATGCAAGTACTAATGGGAGAAAGTGGTCTTGAATATACCAGGCCCTGAATCATGTGGGGCATGGATACCCAATCTTTTTGCTTCCTGGGTTGCACTGAGTGAAGAGGCGTTATCTGGGGTCGCATATAAAATATTTAATACAGTTAATGTATATGAATAATAAAACTTCCTTTATTTTTAATTTTTTTATTACATCTTGTGGAGTTGCAGCTTGGACATGCTTAATGTAGGGTTTTAAAGATCACAACAAGCATTATCCATCACCCACAGGAGCCAACTATAAACACTGTTCAATTTTAGTTATAGATAGGTCATGCTCCCCATTGCTGAACTGGTTTGCAGTTTTAGCATCCTCTTGGATCCACCGCTATTGTTTGACTATCAGGGAGCTCCTGAGATCAGGGAGAGTTTTACACAATTAGATCTGTGTACCAGTTCAGATAATTCTTGTATCAGGAGATTCTCACAATTACCTATGTGACTTCAACTGTAGCTTGATTTACAGTTTGTAGACCACTTGGAAGCGCTTCAGAGGGTTCGGGAGGCAACAGCTCAAGTAGTTATAAGATATATACATTTTGCCTATGTGAGACTTCAGTCAGAGACAGGGAAAACATAAACCTATCACATCTTTCCTTTTCGGTTCCCCTTTTAGATCCAGTTGAAGCTGTCAGCATTAAGCCTAGTGTTCCTGCTGCATTATCTGCTTTTACAATTTTTGAAGATGAGAATATGGAGTAAGTTGAAAATCATCAGATAGCCTTGTAAAGAGGTCGTTATGCAATTACCACAAAGAATGCTCTATAATTGAGATTAGTTTGCATTAGATTGCACCTTAAGCCTATTTGTACATTCTGCAATGAAAACTGTTACTAGCACATCTAGTATCTATGCTGTTGAATGAAGATTCCAGTTTCTCATTAATCATTTTTATCAGTCCCCCTTTTCTTCAATTTCTTGCATCACAAACTATGGAAAAGGGTCACCCTTTGATTCTCGAAAGAGATAATGTGTACTGTACTTGTATTATACTATGTATTGTTACAGCTAGCTGATTTTGGCTCATCTTGAAAAAGCTATGAAAGGACAAACAGTGATTGGATGAGAAATCCTACCTAACTATTTAAGAAACTGAGAATGTAGACTAGACTGAGAAGCTAAAAAAGAAAATTTTGAAATAAGGCAGTGGTGACTCACTATGCTATTGTCAAGAAAACAATATTCTTGTACTCAAGAATGTTGATTACAATTTCCCTGTAATCAATTATTTGCGCAGGAATTTTAGGCAACCTGGGATCCCTCCAGATGTTTTGGGCAGCTCTTGTAAATCTCTTATCATTGGCTTGTGTTGGTACATGAGAGTCTAAAACATCTTGAGGACTTACAAATGACCTATTCTTGATCTTTTAGATTCTGTTGTAGCAGATCTGATTTCCGGAAAATAATTGTTCTCATGGTCAGTTAAATCCACTGTACGTAAAATGTTTCATTTGAAAATGACCCTGAATGTTCTTCTTTTAATTTTTAGAGTCCTGCAGTCAGTCCCAAAGTCGACATCTATCAAAGTGTTTGGTGAACGTCCCAGAGACACTTTGACTGTTTCTAAACCAAGAGTAAGCAAATTGCCTTTAAATGTTTATATATATATATATATTATATATATAATATATAAAATATATATATAAGATTTTTACAACCCCCGGTATGCCCAAATATAGGAGGAAGATCACTACTTCCATTCTCTGTCCTTTGGCTCGTCACAAGAGACCATCCAGGCAGAAACCCAATATTTTTACTGGTGCCTTTTTGTTACATTTTTGTTGTATTTGTGCTGATAAATAAATAAAGGGAGACTAGTATAGATCTATTTCAAGCTATTTAGCTCTCACCAGCTAGCCATACCCTTACTGGGATCAATATATATATATTGATATAAATCAGAATTAGAAAAATAAAGCATTGAAAAGAATAACAAAAAAGAAAAAATGCAAAACATAAATTTGTGTGTATGTGTACATATACACACATAAACACGCAAATACATATCCTGTAGTCTTCAACCTTAATTGGGATTGATATAATGGTCTCTATTTCTTATTTCAGTGTTTCTCAGCCTTAGCCATGTTAAGATGGGTGGACTTCAACTTCAGTGCTGGCTGGGGAATTCTAGGAATTGAAGTCAACCCATCTTAACCTGGCTAAGGTTGAGAAATACTGCCTTATTCCATTCTGTCTTAAAATTTAAATATCAGTTTGTCTTGCTAGTAACAGATATTCTTAAAAATGGTGAGCTTTGTGGTCTGATAAGTTTTAGTGATCCCTTCTAATAACTTACATGTCTTTGAAGCTGAAAATATTGCTGATCCAAACTGAGATAATAATAAAAATTGCAATTGTGAGCATTGTCAGGGAGTGACAACTGACAAACAATGTATCTTTTTACACAGAAAAGGATAGAAACACATTATCATCCACAGGTTGATCTAATCTATAAAAATACTATCATCCATCCAGTTCTTTCATAAAAATATTTTTAAATCATATTTGAGGACTGAGTTATTCAATAGCATCAATTTAGCATGAGAAAAAGGATAGAAACATATTTTTCCAAAATATAATATGCTACAGTTTTTGAATCAACATAAAGAGGAATGCCAGACATAGCAAATCTATTACATTTTGAATCCAAAACAATTCAATGAATAAGAAGATTTATATTCAAATACTACTAAAGGGCCCAGGAAAGAGAATTTGCACTGTGAAGACATCAAGTTCAAATAGTATGCTTTATGCAATAATTCAAGATTCAGAAAATCCAAATACCTCTCTTTGAGCTGCGGTGGCACAATGGTTAGAATGCAGTACTGCAGGCTACTTCTACTGCTTGCAATTTGGCAGTTCGAATCTCACCAGGCTCAAGGTTGACTCAGCCTTCCATCTTTTTGAAGTGGGTAAAATGAGGACCAGGATTGTTGAGGGCAATAGGTTGACTCTGTGAACTGCTTAGAATGGGGCTATAAAGCACTGTGAAGCGGTATATAAGTCTAAGTGCTATTGCTATTTAACTGACAATTGCATCATTTTTAAAGATAACTTTAGAATTAAAGAACCCCATAAAAATTTATAAAACACTGTACTGAATTTTTTGAACATATTTTGAAATATATGTATAGGGATTTCACACAAGTTATAAATTATTATGGGAATTATATTCAATGAAGAATGCTTATCTTATTCTAAGAGTAAGATTAAATAATTCCCACTTATCAATATCCAGAATCCTTTACTTGAGTATATCTTAATTCAGGGTAGGTATTTGAAAAATACTGCTTGGTATAAGAGTATCTGTACAATTGATTAATTTTACATATGTGCTGCGTATATGAGGGCATACAATAGAGACAAAAGTGGTTGTCCTGTTAGCTCATTGGGACCTTGATAAAGAAACGTCGTCTTGTCTTTTTAGATCTCTTTTGAATGGAACTTCAAAAAGCATCTCTCCTTCCATATAGGAAAAAGGATGCACCTTATGGAATAATTAAGATTATCACAGTGTTGAACTTGATCAGGGAGACTTAGATTCACACCTTCACGAGGGTTGCAAGGCAAATGCTCTTTTTTAAGCACAAATCAACCTGTTGGAGTCATTGTGGGGATAAAATTAGAGGGGACTCCAATATTAGCCATCTTTTAAAGTATTTTTTATGAAAAGTTTTACAAAGGACATAGAAACTAACACAACTTAATAAAAAGTGAGAAAAGAACAAGGCAGAAGAACGACAAAAACTCAGGAAGAAAAAGAAACAGATGCTTGTGATTTCTTTTGAAGCAAATATAAATACACTTACTGTATGAGTACAAAAGAAAGCTCATTCTTTTATGTTATCCAGCTTTTTTACTAATAATCAAAATTGTAAATCATAAATCACATTTTCTAGTTAATGCAAAAAGTCTATGAGGTCATCCATAAAGGGAGATATTGTTTGTTCTCTAAGCAAAGAAATTAATTTAGCCATCTCTGCAAGTTCCATCATTTTTTCCACTTCTGACTATAGATATATATACATAGCCTTGCTGCAGTTACACACACACACACACACACACACACACACACACACACACACACACACACACTTCAGCCGTCTTATGTGTTTAGAGAAGAAAAATGATGTTGATGATGATTTTGGTTTTCCCCTTTAGGATGAAAGCCAGCCAGCAGAGGGCCTGACAAGTGACTATACGGTATGGGCTAACCCATGTAACCAAACTTTTGCTCCATGTCTGAAAAGCCCAGGAGATTTCATTCAAGCTGCTCACCTTGCCTCCTCTACACCGTTCAATACCATTTCAGTGCCTTTAGCCCAAGAGATGCAAGCTAGAGGTAAAATGTTGCATTAGGAAGTACATTTGCTATAATGTGGGACAATACATAATTGTAATGCTTTTCTTAGACTAAAGTGAATGAAGAGGTAATCCACAAAGCGTCTGAGAAAAGTTTATGGGTCGTTCTTGATTTACAACCATTCATTTAGCAACTGTTTGAAATTAAAATTGATGGTGAAAACAGCGATTTGTGATCTTGCACTTATGAGTGTCATGGCATCCTTGAAGTCATGTGATCAAAATTGGGGCACTTGGCAATTGGCATTGTTTATACCAGTTGAGCGTCCCGAGGTCACATGTTGATTAGCTACTTTTCCAGCTGGCTTCTGACAAGCACAGTCAATGAGGGGAGCTGGATTCACTTAATGGCCATGGAATTTGCTTACTGAATAAAAAGGTGAAATCAGATCTGACTCACTTAATAACCACTTAGTGATGGAAGGCAGTGGTGGGATTCATTTTTTTTTACTACCATTTCTGTGGGCGTAGCATGGCTTGGTGGGCATGGCAGGGGAAGGATACTCTAAAATCTCCATTCCCACCCCACTCCAGAGGAAGGTTATTGCAAAATACCCATTTCCTCCCAATCAACTTGGACTTGGGAGGCAGAGAATAGATGGGGGTGAGGCCAGTCAGAGGTGGTATTTACTGGTTTTCCAAATTACTCAAAATTTCTGCTACCGGTTTTCCAAAACTACTTAGAACCTGCTGATGGAAGGTCTCTACCTCTACTACTAATTATAGTACTGTATGACTTGTTTTTAAATTTATTGATAGCCAGGTTTTGTTTTTTAATTGTTAGATTATTGTTTTGTACAAATAATCCTTGGTTAAGAACAGTAAGTGGGACTGGATTTTCATCCCTAAACAATGTGGTCATAAAGCACAACATCTAGGTGTGGGAGGACCTGTAAGTGGTTGTTGCTAATGGTGGGAGGATATGCAGGTGGCTATTGTGACACTGCATAATTGCATTCAGGCAGGGACATGCTACAAAGTATGAGATTCCGGGGTTCTCATGCTCCATAACAGAGCTCCTAAGGATAAAAAGTGGCAGGAGTGGGAGTGATTTGCAAAAGTGACTTGCAACCTTCCCTGCTGGTTTCCTCATTGCCTTGGCTTTTGGGAAGCCGGTAGGGAAAGTTGCAAATGATGATCATGTAATTGTGGGAAACTGTAACCATTCTAAGTGCAGGCTAGTTGCCAAGTGCCTGGATCACGATCATGTGACTATTGGGGTGCTGGGATGGCCTGAACTTTGAAGTCTGGTCATTAAGAACTATTTGTTCTATGCCATTGTAACTTAGAACAGTTGCTGAATGTGGTTGTTAACCGAGGACTTTCTGTATTGAATTTGCAAGCCATCTCAAATATTTTAGAGAGGAAAGATCAAAGTAGAAAATACTTACTGTATTTTTCGGAGTATAAGATACACCTTTTTGCCTCAAAAAAGAGCCTGAAAATCTGGGTGCGTCTTATACATCAAATACAGCAATTTTTTGTCTCCCGAAGCCCCACCCCTTTAAAATGGCTGTGCATACCCTTATGGAGGGTTTCAGAGAGCTCCTGGGAGCTGGGGAGGGCAGAAATAAGCAAAAAATGGGTCATTTTGGGGAGGTTTGCAGAGTGCAAAAACTCTCCCCCCTCCTTTGGAAAGCTCTTTAACTGATTGATGAAAATTACATTGATGAAGTGCTGTACCAGCAGAAAGAAAGTCTTAGGTGCTGCAGATTGTCAGTGATTTCCTTCTCCAGCACATGAATAAATACACCTGGAAACATCTACCTACTCTCTCTCTCTCCCTACATATCTACTGTATTTCTCTCTGTCTCTCCCCCTCTAACTACCTACTTACCTACCTACTCCCTCCCTCTCCCTCCCTCTCTACTGTATTTCCCTCTCTCTATCCCTCTACCTACCTACACCCTCTCTCCTCCCTCCCTACCTACTGGATCTCTCTCTCTCTCTCTCTCTCTCTCTCTCTCTCTCTCCCTCTCTCCCTCCCCCCCCCTCCCTCCCTTTATCTACCTACCTACCAGTGACGTGCGGTGAGGTTTATGGCTGATGAGGCACAGTGGTGGGTTTCAAATTTTTTTAGACTTGTGGACTTCAACTCCCAGAATTCCACAGCCAGGCATGCTCAGTTCTGATTTAAAGCGACAGCATGTTTTTCTCCTTTGCGAAAAAGTTTCCTTCATTCTTTTTCTTCCCCCTCCTTCCTCCTTCTCTCCCTCCCTCCCCCCTCTCTCAAACAGACACACGCACGAAGAGAAGTTGGATTGGACTATCTCTCCAACCCCCTTCCCTCTCTCACTCTCTCTCTCTCAAAGAAACACAAACATAGAAGTTGGGATTGGATATATTTTCCAATGGCTTGAAAGCACCTCCTCTGCCATACCCCCAACCCCCATTCCCCTGCTGCCTTCCCAAACACCTCCACCATTGCAAATGCAGCCTGCTGTCTGGGTAGGAAATGCCTGAAACGCAATAAAGCCCACCCATCCTACTGGTAGGCTGGGGTGAGAGAAGAGGTAGAGAAGCCGGAGGGGAGCCGATCCGAGCCTTTGATTGCAAGCGGAGCCACATTGTCTTTTCAAACTTGTAATCAGTGAAGCTGGGCTTATATAGTTTTATCCAGCTGTGTGTGTGTGTGTGTGTGTGTGTGTGTGTGTGTGTGTGTGTTTGAAAAGGCAACGTGGCTCTGCCTGCAATCAAACTACACTTGGGGAGGGATCTACACTTGAGGATAAAGTTTGAATTCCTCCCCCTCTCTCCAACCTACACGTACCTTTTCCAGCTGTTTCAGAGAGGATTTCAACTCTGCTCTTGCCTGTTATCATGAAAAGAAAAAAAATGTAAAAGGAAAAAGGCAAGAGCTGAGGTCAGGCTGAGCTAGTTGCTGCCAGAGTCACCCTGGATGACTCTGCTTAACTGTTTAAAAAAGCCTCTAAAAAGTGCCCTCTATAGGAGGAGGCAGGAGAATGAGGTGCCTCACCTACGTCAGGAATTTTTAGGCTTTTAACCCTTGCTTAACTCTGCTCGAGTGATCATAAAACGCCTAAAGTCAGACTAGATGAGGCATGTCGTTCTCCTGCCTCCTCCTGTAGAGGGCGCTTTTTTAGAGGCTTTTTTAAACAGTTAAGCAGAGTCATCCAGGGTGACTCTGGCAGCAACTAGCTCATCCTGACCTCAGCTCTTGCCTTTTTCTTTTTACATGTTTTTTTCTTTTCATGATGACAGTGGTGAGGCTCTGCCTCCCCTGACTGCACGTCCCTGGTACCTACCTAACTATCCTCTCTCCCTACCTACCTACTGTATTTCTCTTTCTTTCTCTCCCTCTCTATTGCTCTATTTATCTACCTACTTTTTTTAAAAAACTGCCTCTTCAAAACCTTGGTGCATCTTATACTCCGGTGCGTCTTATACTCCGAAAAAATCATCAGTTCCTGTTTCTTAACAGGGAATGGGCCTTCTTGCTTCCCAGTGCCTACGAATATGTATTTCATTGGCTCTGGAACTTTATGTTGGTTGTCTCCAGTCTGGTTCCTCTCCAGATGTGTGGACAATTCCAAAGAATTCCCCAATCAGCATGGCAATTGCTGAGTTTTGGGGGGAATTGAAACCCAAACATCTGAAGAGTGGTACTCTTCTCTGTTTTTTCTCGTTTGGGTTCAACTCTCCAGATTTTAATAATGCCTATCATTAAGGATTTCTTGTACTTTCCTGATTATTTTCAGTATCTTGACTATTTTTATTGTCTTACAAAGTCTTTGAGAACCCTTGGGATGAGAGTTTAATCTTCCAGCTTCTGTCCAGGGTGCCAAAACCAATAAGTGCTTATCCCAATACTTTCCAGTGGGCATCAAATCTTCCAGTTGTCAGACCAAAAGCTATTGTCACATTAGGTAAGTCCCATTACGTGTTTAGTGTTTTTCTTTTCAGAGTTACGAAACTTTTAAAAATGTTGTACTGACAGTTTTATTGCACATATTTCAGTATAAAAGAGAAATTGGGAAATTGTGTTTGTGTCCATTAAAGCCATACAGTTTTATGGAAGAATTTATTGCCAATATGCCAACTGTTTTGGTTGTGTTCATCCATAATTTTCAGACAAGATTTGTTTTAATAATGATAAAAATTCTTACCAAAGCAAAAGAATTGAAACTATGAAATATAAGGAAGGAAATTGTGTAATTGAAGATGATACTTTTTTCTTTTTTTAATGGAGCAGACTACATTGGCTGTAGTGGCTTGGAATTATAGAAGGCAAAAGGCAGCAGGCTACTCTAGTGAACTAATAAAACTACAAAAGTAGTCCATAGTTTCAGCTGACTCTTTCTAGACATTACTTAAACTAACACACCAAGGGTAGAATCTGTTAAAATGGAAATATATTCCACTTCATTTTTCCACTTGAGGGAGGAAAAATGAGGCAAGAAAGGACCTAACCTTATTACATGATCCTTATATGATTTTTCATTACATACAACCTCAGTACATACTGTTGTTTGTAGGGCAAATGACACATTTAAAGAAATAATAGGAATTAAAATTTATTGTTCTGCCTTGCGGGAACGATAACTATTGATAAATCCACTCATTCTCATAGTATAAACTCTTATGTGTATTTGGCTGAATTTCCAGAATTAGAGGCAACATATTGGTCAACATTCGTTGCTGGTGATATTGAAAAAGAAGGGCCATCCTTCCACAGTGCATGGATCCTGCTTCTGCACTTCTGGTGTGCTTTGGCATTTGTTTTTTACTGAAATTTTAGAGAGACGATTGCAGGTGGAACTGAGACAAACCCTATTTAGCTGGAAGTAGGCAATTTGTGCTATAATCCCAAGACCTGTTCTAC
Organism: Thamnophis sirtalis; assembly: GCF_051295495.1. Lineage (NCBI taxonomy): Eukaryota > Metazoa > Chordata > Lepidosauria > Squamata > Natricidae > Thamnophis > Thamnophis sirtalis. The sequence continues at coordinate 37,434,186 of NW_028261386.1, read as the reverse complement.
TTGCTTATCTCTTCTTTGTCCTCATTCAGCATCCACATCCTTCCACATTGATTGCTTACTTGGAGAAGGAGCTTTTGCACAGGTGTATCAAGCTTCTGTCCTTGACATGGATAACTCTAAGAATAATCACAAAGTAATACTGAAGGTATTATATTCAACTATAACTTCCAGAATCTTGTTTAAAATTAATTAATCCACCTGCTTTACCAGTAAAAACAATGTTGTCTTTTAAATCTCTGATTCCCATAATCTCTCCTGTCCATTGCTGAATTGATGTCAGATTAGAATTTAGCAGTGAAGAGGAATGGGTGCCTGGACAAGCTGGATATGTAAGACTCTGCAGACTGTATCTAATCTGTAGAGCCAGGAATGTTCTATATGTACCTTAGAAACATGCTATAGCATTGACACACTGCTTTTTATGCAGTGTGGAAGTTGGTGTATTTCTGGCCAGGATCAACAATTAAATAGATTTTAAAAATGTTCTAACATGGTTTGGGAGAGGTGATCAGTGCATCCTCTTGATATTTTGTGGTGCCCCTCAAACTCCAGGTAGTGTTATGGCCAATCGGCCATTGTCATTTGAAACAATAGAAAATGTCAGGTTTTGGTTTAAATTAATAGCATAAAAAATCTTTTTATGTGGTTACTGGCTCCCGTTCATTGAAGCAAAGCAGAACTGTTTATTGTCTTTATAGATACAGAAACCTGCAAGCCCCTGGGAATTCTATATAGCAGCTCAGCTGACTGAAAGGCTGAAGCCCCATATGCATCATCTTTGCATCCAATTCCACGGTGCTCACTTCTTTCGAAATGGAAGTGTTCTAATAGGGGAGCTTTACAGTTACGGAACTTTACTGGTAAGTGTGAGCTGTATGTATATTCTTGTACAAATGTCATCACAGTCTGAAGGACCAGAAAGGGATATAGATGTCCTTTTTTGGGGGGGGGGGGGATTTAACAAAAAACCAAGAAAGGAGTCGTGACTACACAATTGAAAGCCAGCCCCTTTTTTACCTACATTACAATCATGTTCACCTTTTCAAGCCCACTCCCCCCCCCCCCAGCAGATGAATGTGTTATGACTTGCAAGTAGAATTAGGTTTAGGTTTTATTGGACTTACATGCCGCCCTTCTCCCAAAGGACTCAGGGCGGCGTACAACATAAAAACACATATGACAAAAGTTTTAAAAGATTAACTAAGAAATCCAATAACCTTCAATTGACAATTTAAATCAAATTTAGGATTAAATTAAAATTGACAATTTAACATTAATAATTTATTTTATTCTATTCAGGCCAGGCCGGCTTGCTGGAAAAGCCAACTTTTTAGGGCGTGCCGGAAGGACCGGAGGTCAGGGATTATGCAAAGCTCCGGGGGAAGCTCATTCCAGAGGGAAGGCACTCCCACAGAGAAGGCTCTCCCCCTGGGTGTCGCCAGCCGACACTGCCTGACCGACGGCACCCTGAGGAGGCCAACTCTGTGGGATTGTACTGGACGGTGGGAGGCTACGGGTGGCAGTAGGTGGTCTCACAAGTATCCAGGACCTAAGCCATGGAGCGCTTTAAAGATCATAATTAACACCTTGAATCGCACCCGGAAAACAACCAGCAACCAGTGCAGGCCGCCTAAAAGGGGTGTAACATGGGAGCACCTAGGTACCCCTATGACAACCCGCACGGCTGCATTCTGGACCAGCTGGAGCCTCCGGGTGCTCTTCAAGGGCAGCCCCATGTAGAGAGCATTACAGTAGTCCAGGCGAGAAAGAACGAGGTGTTAGTGACTGTGCAGAGGGGCATCCCGATCCAGGAAGGAGCGCAATTGGCGTACCAGGCAAATTAGTTGCCCTTAACAGAAAATATTTGGCCAAATTAAAATAGCTGTTTAGAAAGCATTGTTTTGCTGAATTTATGTATGAAATCTTTCTAGCAGGATGTAATTTTGTAAACCAGGTGCATTTTTCCCTCCAAGGTCTAAGTGGAATTTGCTGTCTGTTAAGTGTATAGCTGATGATGATGTTGTTTTTACATCTCAAAAATCTGTAATTTTAAAAGTGTGTGTATGTGTGTGTAAACTTTCTATATCCACTATACACAGGATTTAAGGCATATTCGTTTGTCCACATGATCATCTGCTTCTCATCTGTCTCCTCTGTAGAACACCATAAATATATACAAAAAACTAACAGAGAAGGTGATGCCCCAAGCTCTGGTTATTTATTTCACCATAAAAATCCTGCACATGGTAGAAGAGCTTCACAAGTGTGGAATAATTCATGGTGACATTAAACCTGACAACTTCATATTTGGCGAAAGGCATGTATCTCACTTGTGAATGTTTTGAGGTCTTTTCTCGTCAATATGACTTGTTGCATTGCTTAATAGTGATCATTGTTAATTGTTTTTAAATAAGGTTTTTGGACAATGACACATGTGATATTGATGGCACATCTCATGGTCTGACGATTATTGACTTTGGTCAAAGCATAGATATGACCCTGTTTCCTGAAGGAACCGCTTTCAACGGAAAGTGTGAGACATCTGGGTTTCAATGTATTGAAATGATTACAGGCAAGCCGTGGAATTACCAGGTATGGACTTCCATGTATGATTTTCATACTATGCTATGTAGCCCATGTAATTACAGACTTGTTGATCATGGAGGAAAATTTAATTCAGAGATGTAAGTTTTGATTCAGATGTTACTAATCTTTCTTTAGAACACCTGTTATACAGCAGTACTAATGTAATTATCGGTGTATCTGAGATTCTGCATTCAGATCATGTTAGGGCTTGAAGCTCCCGGCTTCATTTGGCCCAGACACACCTGCTCAATCTAATCTATTCCAGAAGAGCACCAGGAATAAACCAGGGAAAGGAGACTGTTTGCAATTGGATCATATTCATGGGAGGATGGGATTAAAAGCAGATATTTTTAAACACCTGAAGCTAAATGTTTTTATAATATTTTTACTCCTTAGACTGATTATTTCGGAATTGCTGCAACAGTGTACTGCATGTTATTTGGCACATATATGAAAGTAAAAAATGAGCAAGGAATCTGGAAACCTGATGGTATCTTTAGAAGGTTGGTCTATAATTACTTTATTTCAACAATAATTTTCCCAAGCCATATATTTTCTCTACTGTAGAATTGCTCCTTGTGTGTTAGATCTGACTCGTGGGGTGCTTAGATTTGGCCCGTGGGCCGACCTGGAAACAGCAAAGGACCAGCCCACAGTGCCTCTGCCAGTGAGAATGGAGCTCTGGGGACTGCATGCAGCCCCGCTGGGCCCCATTTTTGGGTGCAACAGCCTCCTGCAACCCTCTGCCAGCAAAAATGGAGCTCCATTTTCACTGGAAGAGGGCTAGCAAAACAAACTAAAAACAACAAAAGGAGGAATGTAAAGAGGAAGTACAAAGCAAAAGGAAGAGAGCAAGGAAGGAAAAATAAGGAAAGGAGAATGAAGAAGTAAGGAGAAGGAGGAAGGGAGGGAGGGAGATTATAATGAGAGTGAATGAGGGTCTCAGGAAAGTCCTGCCTTAGCACTTGGCCCCCATAGGTGCCCCTGACATGAGTGACATTGAGCTGACCATGCCCTCTGGTCAGACCACACCCCCTGCCCCAACCCCAAGGTCAAACAACCCTGATGCGGCCCTCAATGAAATCGAGTTTGACACCCCTGTTACAGAAGATGCTATCAACCTTTGTCGTAATCGAAATTGGGAAACAGGATTTATGGACAATTTCTATTTATATTCTTCAAATACTGAGCAAGAATATGTGATTTATTTTTGAAATAAAGAATTAATTTGCTCTAAGGGTATACTCCAAGAAATGGAAAGAACCAGTGCAAAACATAAATATGTCCCTCGGATACCACTAGCATTATATTCCCCAGATACATAATTATTTCTGTGTTAGATTAAAAACTGCTCTACAGAGTGATCTTAAGACACTTTTAATAAAATCTGATTATGCTTGTAAAAAATGAAGTAGCATTAGGATTTTTAGTTGCATTATAGCTCCGCTTAATGACAGCTAATAGAATAAATGCAAAAAAGGTGATTAGCACATTTATTTTTCATGTAAAGGGCTCTCAAGGTTAGACATACAATGATTTTATTTTTTTTACCATTTTTTATAGCCATTAAATTAGGAATATCATTGAAAATACAAAAATGAATGGGAGTCTGAAAGAACAATATTTTTGAAACCTAGAAAATCTGAAGACAAAGTGAAATGTTTCATTGTTGATCCAACAGCCCAAATTTGGTATTGACCAGTAGGAAATCTAATTTGAAATTCATGGTACAGCCTATTTTGGATAAAGCTATAGTGCAGGGGTGTCAAACTCAATTTCATTGAGGGCCACATCAGGATTGTGTTTGACCTCGGGGGATGGGGGGGATGTCACCAGGATGGGCATGACCAGCTCAATGTCACTCATTGAGGGGCACCTGTGGTGGCCAGAGTGCTCTGCCAGCAAAAATGGATTCCTAAGCTGCATTTAACCACTGAGCCAAGGTGGCGCAGTGGTTAAATGCAGCACTGCAGGCTACTGCTAGATCAGCAGGTCAGCGGTTCAAATCTCACCGGCTCAGGGTTGACTCAGCCTTCCATCCTTCCGAGGTGGGTAAAATGAGGACCCAGATTGTTGGGGGCAATATGCTGACACTCTGTAAACCGCTTAGAGAGGCCTGAAAGGCCTATGAAGCGGTATATAAGTCTACTGCTATTGCTATTGCTATTTTCACCAGCAATGCCCTCTGCCAATGAAAATGGAGCTCGGGATGGCCACCCGCGATCCTTGCAAGTTCTGTTTTTGCTGGCAGAGGAACCGCGGGCCAGTCCTTCACCCATGTTTCCAGGGTGGCCCCACAGGCCAGATCTACACACCCCGCAGGCTGGATCCGGCCTCCAGGCCTTGAGTTTGACACCCCTGCTCTAGTCCATCTTCCAAAATAATTGACACAGCTTTCCACTTGTGATGCTGGTTCTGAGAAACATCTGGCCACATCTGGTAAAGATTGATTTAAGTTTTTACCTCCTCTCTTTTTCCCCCCTTAGGGTTCCCAATGGAGAGGTCTGGGTTAATTTCTTCATCACTTTGCTGAACATACAAGACTGCAACCACTTGCCTTCGTTGGGAGCTTTACGGGCAACGTTGAGAGACTTATTTTTAAAAAGTTATTCCAATAAAATAATAGTTCTCCGTAACAGGCTTGCAGTGTTGCTTGTTGAAAACAAACGATCACGGAAGTAAAGACTGGACTCTTATGAAACAACGAAAAGGTTTTGATATTGTTTGATCAAGTCTTCATGAAGTTTGATCTTGTTTCGTCAAGCGGCAGTTTAACTTTGGTTTGACTTGCAAAGATTGGCACTGTACTTCTGATGCTTAAATGGTGCACGATTAATGGTGTTGACTTCCATTTTCTAACACTTCTCAAAAATGTTAATATTGGAGATGAACCCTCTTTTTGGAACTGGACAGCAGAAAAATAGGGAATAGGGAGTGGAGTTTGAGCAAAAAGTCAACATGGAGAGACCCAAATCTTGAGAATGAAAATTGAGATTGATGGAGGAGTCAGCACTTGTGGAACTCACATCCTCATATCTAAATGCTCCAGTGTCTTTTTTCCTGTGAGTACTTTATAAACAATAAAATGTGCTTTCAAAGGAAAATTGTCTAGTCAAGTCCGTTCATTTTAATTTTTCAAATAAGAGTTGAATAATAGTAAATAATACAAGGCATCAAGTGTGATAGATAAATGTAATACTGTCAGCATATCTTGAGTTAAAATTATAATTATATTGTATTAAAACTATTATTTAGTCATTAAGTACCAACCATGGATCAAGTTTCCTGTATCTGAAGCTCTTCTACTATGATAGGTTTCCAACAAGACTATGATGGGAATTGTAGTCTCCGGACCGTTTCTTATATAAATATATAAAAGCAGAAACCAAATTGTCTTATACTTACAATCATACCCTTTATCCCAATTCCTTATTTCTAAGAGTAAAAACTTTACTGCTGGTCTCTTTGTCATTATTATCTCAAAAAGAAAAACAACCCCTGCCAAGTCTCCAAACATATATATATGTTGTGGCCCAGCAGGAGCCGTTGGAACTGCCACCAGACTCCGACAGTGAGGGGCCCTATGAGTCGGCCCTGGAGGATGTGGAGGACACTGGACAGGGTTTTGACTCCGAGCAGGGTGCAGAGAGACTGGTTGGCCACCATGTGGCGACTGAGCCTTGGATCAGTGGGGAGGAGACAAGGGAGAGAGACAACAACTGTGAGTTGTTCCGTGATGCACGCCGTCAAAGGGCTACTCGGCCTCAAGAACAACTACGTAATTCAGGAGGTAATTATGATCAGCTGGAGACTGCTTGTGCCATGCCCTTCTTGCAGAAGCCAACGCTTTGACTAAAGAGAAACAAACTTGGCAGGCTGGATTGCTGCCAGAGTTTGTCTGAATTGCTGCCAAAGTTTGTCGGCCTTGCTAACAAGGTCCTTATCTGTTTGTTTACTTGGCTTTCAGCCACCGAGAGTCTGAACTTGTTATTAAAGGACATTCTCATTTAAGCTTGTCTCGGCATTCGTTACTAGACGGAGGAGGGGGTCAGAACATGTGTGTGTGTGTGTGTGTGTGTGTGTATTTTGTACGTTTCCAGAGGCTCAGTAATATACAGGTAGTCCTCACTTGCTGATTGTTCACTCAGCAACTTTTTGAACCTAATATGGTGCTGAAAAGGAGATTTACAACTGGCCCTTCAAGTTGTGGCTGTGTCTCTGTGGTCACATGATTGCCATTTGCACCCTTCACAGCTGGTTTCTGACAAGCAAAATCAATGAGGAACCTGACAAGTTGTGGTCGTGATATTGAGCTTATTGACTGGAAGATTTATTTAGCTGAAACTGACATAAGACAAGCATGATCACATGATATTTAAAAACCCGTGTTCCTTAGTGATAGTTAATGGTCCCAACTGCAGTCAATTAATGACTAATACCTGTATACCTAGAAGTTGAAGGGGGAAAAATTAAGATTTTGAGAATAAGTATAGCAGGGGAACAAACTATTATCCATTGCATACTTTGGAAAGCTTTTATCAGCAACCAATGACTTCAGGTGAAAGTAGTTCATCTGAAACATCTGACAGATACTGCATTCCTACATGGAGGGGTATAAAATACATCAGTTGAGGGCAAACCCCCAAAGAAACAATGGGGAAGAGGGACTTGATTTGCTCAAATCGGTAACAATTTAGATTAAATTTGTTTCATTCTACTTATGGCTTCTAGAATTCTTTGCAACCTCTTAATAGCTATTCCACCTAGGTCAGAGATTGGCAACCCGTGGCTCTGGAGCCGGACATGGCTCTTTCCTCCCTCTGTTGTGGCTCCCTGTTGCCAGTTGGTTCCACAATTGATAGGGCTTTCAGGGGAACCAGACTTCCAATCGGCAGAGGAAAAACACCACACTAGAAAACTATGGTGGGGGAAAACTGGACTTCTGGTTAGGACCTTTGTGGCTCTTTGAGTGTTTAAGGTTGCTGACCTTAAGAGGGAAATGGGTTTAAGCCAACAGATCTCTGTCTTATCTCTCCCATACAGACTCACTGGTGGATTTTTTTTCCCCAAGCCATTTTTGAAGAATAGCAGATCTGAATTTTGAAGAGCGCCAAATTTGGTTCCATTCTGATTTGCTCTCAGAATCCTGAGCCTCTTGTACAAAGAATTTCTTTCCAAAATATATTGGAAATATATTTACCAGCCCTTTAATGGCTAATTACCTTTCCCTCTCCCAGTACATGCAGTACATACAATACAACACAACACAACACATACAGTAATGTGATGAACTACTTTGTAATAAGTATTACCCCAGAAACCTAACTAAAGATGCAGAATGTCAAAAACATTTCTGACATTAAGATATTATATCCCAACTCTCAACAAAATCATTCTCAAGATGGCTTGCACTTCAACCCTATGCAAAAAATTAATGACTCATATTGAACATGCGTGTATTAAACATTTTCATTTAATTTCCACTTCAATCTGATTCTTTTAAAGTCAAACATAGAAATACTTATTTTTCAACCTAACATTTAAATATTTGTTTTCAATGTTTTCAGACATTTGAATTTTGATACTGTATACAATTTGAATCAGGAATTACCTGTAACTGGAAAGTTCAAGGCTGATCTGTTTGGGGAAAAAATCAGGTCAAGTGTCTTCCCTTTTTTTGATTTCCATCTCTGGATGAATGGAATGTAGGAAACAGCACTTTACACCAGACAATGGGAGAAGCAGGACCAGTGAGGAAGTATCAGCCCCTTAACTATGCGAATGAGTGCTTGATATTTAGGACTCAGATACTACCTTTATTTAAACTGACAATGATAAAGTAATTCAGGCATGGATCTACTTTCATCAGTCAAGTGCATCCATTCACTCTGCTTTCAGAGAAGGTTTGGATCTATAAGACAAAGGGTTAGCCCACTACAACTTTGATAGGAAGTGAGTGGATGAATGAGGAACAATAGTACGTAGCATTGGATTCCCTGCCTTTATTATTTGATATCTCCCTGATATTTATTGATAAGGTGACCAAAAAAAACCCCTGGATTGTAGTGGACAGAGCTGCATTCAGTAATATAACTTTCAATATTAGGTATCCAAGTAATGTGTTAAGCATGTAAGAGAATTCAAAGTATTTCAAACTTATCCAATATGCTTTCCACTTATAAAAAATACTGCATTTCATCTATTATATACATTACATATTAAAGCTTTTGAGTGCTTGATTCATTGGAGGGAAGAACTTGAATACAGCACCAATAATCTTTCAGTTGCAAGTATCAGAATTAATAGCTTAAAGCTGGTACCTAGCGAGCTAGAGAACGATTAAAATAGGGAACTTGCTTTAAAAAGATTCCAGTTATTTCCACTCATTCTCCATGTTAAACAGCCCGGTCAAAAGCTGGGTTCCCTGGGTAGGTCTCATCTGGAGACAAATTTAAGATCTCATCAAGGGAAGGACCTTCTTCTTCTGGGGCTATCTCTGCTTCAAACATGCGTTGGAGTAAGGCATCCACAGTCCTGTATCCTGCGGCCAAAACAAATAAATTAGCTGAACCTCCCCAGGTGCAGTGTATATGAAAACTCAAGCCACTGATTCCCACTTAACTTGGCCCACAGATATAAGCAGGGAATGCATTTTTGTTTGGTTGATTGTGCAAAGCTACTTTGTGGAGTAGAACAGCCTATGCCTGTGAGGCGGACGCTATGGCATGCATGCTAGAGGTGGCACGTACAGCTTCTCTGTGGGCACATGTGCCGTCACCAGCTGCTCTTTTGTTTTCCGGTGCGCACAAGGCACGCTGGCAATCTGGTCTTCACAGGTGCCCAAAAAACAGCCAACAGCAGGCTGTTTGGAGGCTGTTTTCAGGTGGTTTTTTGGACCATTTTCAGGCCATTTTAGGCTGTTTTGGGGGCCATTTTGACCCCAAAACAGTTTGAAAGTGGCCCCCAAGCCCCCCAAAAAACAAGCATGTGCGCTCCGGACAGCTGGCCATCAGGTTTCTGGTGCTCCAGCGCATGCATGCACATTCCAGTTTGGGCACTCGCTGCCAAGAAGGTTTGCAAAAGGCCATAGCCACAACATCCCCCCCCCCAAAATCAATCTATATGTAAGTGAAATTGCTCTTTTTAGATAGTATGGGTAGAATCAAAGTTGCTCATACTGTATTAAAATTTACTATCTAAGTCTCTAAGAAATTTACCATGAAGCAAGGAAGAGAGAGTTGGAGACCAACATAACAAAAATGCCATCTTTTCCTATATTTTGAAAAGCAGCAAACTAAGAAGCCAGAGAGAAAAATTGACATCACTTACATAGGCTTTTCCAGTTTACTCTTGTCTAGAAGTTCCCTGAGTTTTCAACAATCAAGACTTCTAGCTGAACTAAGAATTATGGGAATTTTCCAACTTGTCTAGAGTAATGCAGTTAAGGAAATAGATTTATGCCCCCCCCCTTAAGAGAAAAACCCATCATATCTTACAATATACATCGCATCAGAAGTGGTATTCTGCCAATTGGCACTGGTTTGGGCAAACTGGTAGTGGTGGGAGCGTGAGGCTCCACCCACCCACCCAGACTGTGCATGCCCAGTTGTGCGTGCACAGTCCCGCTACTGAACCGGTAGTGAAGATAAGAGGATACCATTGCTACACAGCATGATGATTTGCTCCTAACTGTAGTTATTATTTCTCTATGCCCACCAACAAGCACAATAAATACAAGTTCTCTGATAATGCACTTACTTCTGGAGGCAATTTTAAACATCAACCCCTTAGATTTCTTCTTCACTGCTATTCCTTCTTCACTTCCAAGATCATTTTCCCTGGTTTCAAGGTTGTCTATCAACCTACCATCAAAAAGGTCATCCCTAAAAACAGAACCCATCTACTTAATACACATATGCATTTTTTAAATGACCTTTTTAAAAGCGTCTCTTTGATTTCAAGTTTTTTCTACTTGGGTGTCATGGATACCTCTGCAGAGGGCAAACAAGTGAGGGTGGGGGGAAAGCTATATGTGTCATGCTGACATAACATAAATGTTATAATTTGTCTGATGTTATGCATGTGACATCATTACAGCATCTACTGAAATCTTATGCCAAGAGCCATTTAGCAGCTAACATAAACAGTATAAAATAAAGCTGCACTCACAATATGGGCTAAGCCATAATATTGTTTCTTTGGTTTGGTTAAAATATTAGGTAAATCCAGTCATTTAAAAAATACATCGTAGTTGATGACTACAAGTATGTTATGAATACAACAGTTGATGTTTATTCCATAAAACAATAGCCAAATATACCATGTTTTAGAATGATATGTAAACCAAGGTTCATTTAAGAAAAAGTAAACACTCAGACTTTAGGAATAATTTTGCTGCCTTATTCTGTACTAATTTAGGTTCCCATACAGTCTAAAAAAGTCCCCAAATAGAATTGATAATACTGACTCATCTAGACTAATCCAAAGCAAGATGTTTTATTTGCTGGAGGACTGCTTTTTCTTAGCTGGTAAACTATCCAAAGCTGTTTTTTTTAAAAAAAATATGACTATCTAGTGACATCTATATTTTCACAGAAAACACTACATCCAGGAATACTCAAGCAATATACCGGGCCTTGCAGGGAGACCGTTACTCTGCCCAAAGCCAGTTATATGCTACCTTGCAGATAGACAATTACTCAAACTCAAAGGCTTCCATAACATGATTTAGCCTCCATAGTCTCTACTAGCCATTTTGCTAAGGCTACCTGTGCTTGGTAGCTACAATTCAAAGAAACCATTAAGTGGCAGCAAACAGCAAGGATTGTTGTGGCTTCTTTTGCCATCTAGTGGCCACTTGAAATGTTTGCAGCCAAGATCTGGTAGCCCTATCTTTTGCAGTAGGCTTGCTCTTGTAACATTAGTACAGCAGAGTAATATTGCTATTGCATTGATGCCTAGCTAGTGAATTTCTTTTAGGAAACTAGTTGCCCATTGTGGGAATAGAATGCTAGTTAGGAAAGTCTTAGTTTCATAACACTAAAAAAAGTTGTTTTAACTACTACAGATACAGATTATAACAGAACATTTTAGATAATGAGATGGGACAAATGCTTGGGCCCAGAGAAAACATTTACTAATCACAGGAATTCTACCAAAACCACTTTATAAATCATCTGCTTTGGGCAATAAAAAAGGTATTTTTGATTTACTTACTCTTGTACCCCTATACCAAGTTCTTGAATCTTCTTCTCAATGGCAGTTTCAACTTCACTCTTCTCAATAGAATACTCCACAAAGAATGCTTCCAAAATGAATGCTACAAAGATGCTGCAAATCAAACATGTCAAATGACGCATGGCATTTGAAATGCCATCAATCAATATCTCCCTGGTTTGATGCAATTTCTTTATGAGGCAATTTGCATGGACATGAATTATCATTGGACAAAAAGACAGGATTATCCAACCTACTATTTTCAGATATGTGAAACACCATCAAGTAACATCCGCCTACCACACCCTTGGGAAGGGCTCCATAGGCTGGTAAAATGCCAACTCTAGTGTAAAGATAGGGCTGATTTTGTGACCAACCCTAATTTAGTACTAGAATGAGTAAGAATAGTGTTAGGTAAATGGTAGCTTCCTATAATCCGCTATTAGCATGGCCTATTGAAATCTGAACAGCTCTCAAAGTGGATGAGAACGAGAGAATAGTGTTGCAAAGCTTTTATCTGTGCTTACTCAGTAAGAGGTTTTACTATATTTAGTTAGGTGTTTTTTTTTACCAGTTTAGTCACTGTATTGCAACCTCTCTACACCATATAATCCTTCAATTCTTTACAGGAATGTAGATCCAAAATATGGAAAATAAAAAAATATGTAAATGGGTTAAAATTTTACATAGAGATTTATCATATTTTGGCAAACAATAAAACTGGCAGATAATACATGGATAGGAATAATTCTCCTGAGTATTACCATCATGTGTATCACAAAATGGATGATATTATGCTCTATTATGCTAACAAAAAAAGAGTTTGGGAATAATTTTTTTGTATCAAAGGTTCATGACCTAATAGGGAAGGAAATATGTTGATGCCTATGGCAGACAATGCCACATTCACTTATGGTTGTTATTTGAATTTGGAAGGCAAAAAAACCAGATCAAGATTCTGTGACCTCCCAGGAATACTAGCTATTCTTCCCCATATGTCAAACTACTAATATTCACACTCCCTACCCCTGCTTGCTAGTAAACCAGACAACGCATTTACTTCCAAGTAACTATAAACATAGAACCCAGAACTTCAATACTTGGAAGTACCTTGTAAAACAAGAATCTCCCCAAGGAAATAATAGTCTGTCTTTAAGAGAGGGTAGGTAATTTCCATTTAGCATATAATTGTATATGCTAAATATATAACAGATATATGATCCACTTAACATATAGTTGTGATAGATGTGGGTGGCGTATAAATTCCATAAATGAATACAACCTCAAATTTCTGAAAAATATGCATGTAAAAACGAAACTTTCCAATGTTATGACTATAAAGAGGTAGACTTACTTAATAATCATAATCACCACAACAATGTGAAAGATGATGAAAAACAGCTTTGCACTCTCATGAGTCACAAGGGCAAATCCATTGGCAAGAAGTACAATATTAAGGAGAACAAGGAAAGTAGCTACTATATGTGCATTTTGCAGTTATATAAATCTATCAAGACTTCTTTTGATCAAAAGCCTGATTCTCGAGAAACTGCATTCTCACAGGACCAGGGATGATCAAACAATGATTCTGAATGCCTTTCATTATCCTGTTCTCTAACAACAACTTTCAGACCCCTTCTGTGGAAGCAGCCCTCTGAGCTTTATCACAAGCTTCTGCTCACTGTCTTCAAAAGCTGCCTTATAATAATAAAGCTGAGAATTCCAGGGAGAGCTCAAAAGAAAAGACAAATGTACACCTACAAGTACAGACATAACACACACACAGACACAGACACACACACACACACACACACAGAGAGACTTTCTGCCAAACATTCTAGCTCAGGGAGTAAAGACTGCATAAACTTATTTGATGAAATCATCAAAGCACTTCTTTTGGAAGCTTCCTTCACAGATCTACCTACTATGTTTGCCAACTCAAGCCTTGATGATAATGATGCTTCTTCTCAAAGCCGTTATCTTTATCTCTGTATTTTACAATGGCTGTTTAAAAAGGATATCATGCCACTGGTTGACAATGGTTAATTCCATAAGGACAACAAAAGAAGACACAATGTCGTTGAAGTTATTCCTGCAATATTTGGCTCGTGCAAATGTAGTTCCACTCAAAACAGGATTTCCACAGTACATGGCTTGCGGTGAGGTGGTGTTTCCGGCAAAGAATTGGATTTTCCCATGGAAGATTTCCATCCCAATAATGGAAAATACATAATATACCACCTGACAAAAAAGAAGATATCGACTTATTTGTTTCTTATAACTAGCTTATAAGTTTAAATTAAAGGCAAAATGTATTGAGCAGGAGAGCTTGTTCTTTATCACTGTTACTAACTAACAATCACTAGACAATTTTTGAGCAGGGACACATCTAGAATTTTGAGAGAGCATACCATGGGCACTCTTGCAAAACAAGAATTCTCATCCAGAGCTTGGTTATAAATAGTCACAGAGACCAATGTATTACAATGTCCCCAATCATATGTTCTAACCATCCCTTCAAATGCTCCCCTGCATTTTTGCTGCCCCTGCTTTTCCCTTGAGTAAGTAGGCAGATTACCAAACAAAACAGCCTGATATGACATATAGTTTTCTAATGAACATGCCATTCGCTCCATTTACTGTAGATAGGTTTCTTCAAAAAATGAAAAGGAATTTGTGAATGTTAAAGCTGTGATCTTATGCTGAATGAGCCTTCTTGGATTCTAGCATCTCTCCTTCTGTTGTTCTGATAGATTTAAGAATCCTCCAAATATGATTTTGATGGGATATAAGGATATCACTTAACATGGCAATTAAACTAAGCCTAGATTTATGCAACACTGTATCACATAATATAATGAGTTTTGATGTAGCATGTTATGGTCCAAACCTGATCTTTAAGGTTTGTCAATCCTAGTTTATATCATGGCTTAATATGCATTATGAACACAACCAATTTTTATTCAGCAAGCTATAAGAAAACCATGGTTATGATGACTACGAACTCAGTTTAATATAGTTCTTCTTCCATTCCAACAATAGGTCTCAGAAGTTTTTTTTTCCAAATGAAGTTTTTACCTCCATGATAAGCAAAGTATAATTTTCAGCCATAATTATGAATTACTCCTAAATTGGGTACAAGAGATATCACAATCTTTACCATTTTCTTCTGGCATATCAAAATGGAATTAAAATAATTGATTTTCATTTAAAAGGGGAACTATTCTTCCAGCACGATCCTATGCATATCTGCTCAGCAATCAGTCCCCCCATGATAAAGCATTCCTAAGTAATTATAAATACTTGCTCAATTTTAGCTCAAAAGTAGAACATATTGTCTTCCCTATCTCTACCTCTAGAAAGAAAGTTGTTCATCTCAATTTTCTGTAAAGCAAACACAGAGCATACTGGCATGCAGGAGACATTAGGATTAATCTTCAGATATTTAAACAGAGCCAGGAACAGCAACTGCCAAAAGGATGCTGAAAAGCTATAAGGACAATACACATCATTTAAAAATCTTGACCTTTAGTCTATAGGCCATCAGCCAGTATTATTAAAAATGAGTCATACTGCAGATGGAGTTATGGTTGATTCAAGTAGATACATAAGCCAACACTTGTCATGGTTCTTCACCTGACAACATAAGACATAATCAAGCAAATAATAATTATGCAGAGATTGCCTATTATTGAGAATATCTCTTTGTCTAATCAAGTACTTTGACTGGCAAGTGCTATCCAGGAAGTCAAAGATCTTTTTCCATCATTTGCTGTGATCTTCCTTTAAATGGGAAACATTGGAGATTGAACTTACCTTTAAGACCTACCTTTACTTATATGGAAGAAGTAAGGAAAAGGACAAACTTAAGTACTGCTTACCAGAATTAATGCTCCAAAGGTTAGCATTGTAGGCACAATGTTTATTAGTGTATTCATAATAACACGGAACCTGGAATGAAATACTGCATTAAAACACCATGGAAGAAGAGGTAAGATTTTTTTTAAACCACTATTAGTCAATTCAGTGAAAACTTTCACTCAATAGAGGGCATCACTTTTTCAACCTTTTTATCCCTGTAGTTGCTTTCATTCTTTTACTACATGCCATCTGCTGTCTTTCATCATTCAGTTGTGTACTATCAACATGTCACTTACTGAATTATCCTTCTCCAAACTCATACAGCTGCATTTGACTGCAACTCCCTAATCCCCAGCCATGATGCCTATTGATCGCTAGGAGTCACAATCCAACACATCTGAAAATAATCAGGATGGAGAAGGCCAATTCAGATTATTCACCCTCAGCTGCACCCTACCTCTTCTAATCTGCAGACATACATGTGTTCTTCTAAAAAGCACTTACCTTTGGACACTGTCGATAATTCTTATAAGCCTAAGAACTCGTAAGACAAACACAATGTCCAGAATTTGCTGGCTACTGTATGCAGTCACTACGGAAAAAAGAAATGTGTCAAGTAGTTTACAAGTAATTAAAAAAATGGTGCCTTGATCCTCATCACTAGCTGTAGCCGTTTACTTCACATACCGCAGCAGCCCCTCATCTTCTATTAAAAAATCTGTATTTTCCTGATTGAACCATCACTTTCAATGTTATTTGTGGCTAGGCTGTAGATAAATATCAGTGAAATTCATTTCTGGATACTCTGCTTAAATTGACTGGTAGAAAATAATCCTAAGAAGTTGAACTATCTAACCCTGTTAAACTAGTGTATGGAACTGGACACTTGGCCTCAAGCCAGTTTAGATGTAATAATTACCTCACAGTTGAAGTAATTATAAAAATACGAATGAGAGCCCCCTACTCTTGCTTTTCAGCTGTGAACAGCTTGAACTAATATTTTTTAAGTATAGCTTCAATGTGGTCTGAAATTAATCACCTGTGATTAACCTTAGTGAAACAAGATAATGGTAATTAAGACTAATGGTGGGACAAAATTTGAAACAAGCACAATGGGAGGAATTTTCAACAAAACAGGGACTTTCCAATTTCCTCCTCATGTTTGTTTTCAGGAAGGGTCTGAACAGAGAGAAAGAGAACAGCTTTTAATGTACAGACAGTGGAAACTACACTTGTTCCTGTTATACCAAAATCTGGTCTGTACTGTGACTGAATGTAACCCATATAACGTTTCCCCCAAACTTTGCAGTTTTGCACTTTTTTTAAAAAAAAAAATCTAACTCTTATTTGACTAAAACGCTTAACAGGCCTCTACTAAAATGAAGAAAGTGTTTCATTTTCAAGAAAAGTCTCATTTTTCTGTAGAGGAGAAATAAAATTATAGGTATATGTATGCATATAATACCTGATTTAAGTGCAGTGTTCAGTACTGTTGCAATCAAAGCAGCAATAATGATAGAAGTATCAAACCTAGGAAAAGTGGAAAGAAAACAGTCTGTTCTTCCTCTTTCACCTCCTGAATGCTGATCTATTTTTTAAAAAATCTGCCAACATTTTGAAATCTTTGATGTAAGACAAGCATTAAATGGCAGTCAGATCTTCAATTAATCAGTAGGAGAACAGTTGTTGATTTTTAATAGGCATTTTAACATACGGTATTTTTCGGAGTATAAGACACACCTTTTTACCTCAAAAAAGAGGCTGAAAATCTGGGTCCGTCTTATAGACTGAATACAGGATTTTTTTGCCTCCCCAAACCTGCCCCCTTCACCAAAATGGCCATGCATACTTTTTAGGAGCCTTGCAGAGTGCTCCTGGGGGCTGGGGAGGGCAGAAATGAGCGAAAAATGGGCCGTTTTTGCTCAATTTTGCCCCCCAACCCCCAGGAGCACTCTATAATCCTCCTAAAGGCTATTCATGCCCATTTTTTTTAAAAAAGAGGCCAATTTTCATGAAAAATGGGCCGTTTCGGGGAGGTCTGCAGAGTGCAAAACCTTTTTTTCTTAATTTGCCTCTTCAAAATCTTGGTGTGTCTTATACGCCGAAAAATACAGTATGTTTTCTAGAAGAGTATAAAGGAGATATTTCTAAAGCATATCTGAAATACACATATATATTATTAAATCCAAGTACCACTTCTAAACTAACACAAAGACTTTGTTATTGAATCCAATAAGAAACATAAGGGGAAAAATGCATAAATGGGAGACCCAAAGGTGCAGGCTTTTCTTTGAAGATGTTTCGCTTCTTATCCAAGAAGCTTCTTCAGCGAAACATCTTCAAAGAAAAACCAAAAAGTCCAGTTGCCTCTTGAAAAAGCACCTTTGGAAAAACCACGACTTGGATGACTGGGAATCTCCTTAGACATAAATAGCAGAAGTTCCTCTTCCATTCTGGCTCTTCAGTATTTTTCTACTGTAATACAAACTGTTTAATATTTCTAAAATGTGAATTATTGTTATAACAACCTAAATCAGGAATATGAAGTAGCTAAATTGTTAGCCTTCTTGTGAAGTGTTCCCCAGTGAATGGATATAAAGTAGGTGGAACGGTTTGCTCATCATAAAAAGACCAAGACTAAGGAATACTTACCAGTTCCAGAATTGGTTTCTTGCAAAAAAAGTCCTGGGTTCAAAAACATATAATTTCAGGAGTATTTCAATTATATACAAGCATAAAAACACCCACTCTGCATAGGAAATATAAGGATTCTTCTCATCCAGTGCAATGAAGACTGCATTAATTAGTATGATAATATCATATATCCAAATGAATGCTCTGCAGAGAAATGAAATGAAATTCAGATCAATTTGGTGATCAATTTGTCTACCAGGAGTTTACATTTCATAAAATACATTTGGAATACTAAAGCAGCTGCTACATTATGTGCCACCCACATGGACAAGTAGAAATATTATACTGGGACTGTTGCAAGTAATTGCCTGAACATAGACATACCTGTGCTGGACCATATTGCGTAAAACCAGGCTGGGAGTGGAGTTATACACCTGTGGAAACCAGCTGTCTAAGGGGTGGATGCGGGCCTTCAGTGTGATCACCTCTATATTCAAAAGATCAGCCAGACGTACAAAGGATTTTTTGTCTGTCATACACAAAAGAATGACAGAATCCAATTAAGAAGCAGCCCTAATCAAAACTTTTTATTAAAATGATCACAGCGTGATACAAAGAATAGCAACAACATTTGCTCATTGCTTATATATAGTAGGATATGCATCCACAGGTGGAACAAGAGGAAAAGGACAACTGGTGTGTGATGATGTCATCATGCAACCCCACAACCTACACATTTGCATCTCATACCACAGTACCAATACACCCCTGTGGTATTTGCGCCATGATATCATCAGTTTGACATTATCATAGCTTGACAGAGACACTGATGACCATGCATGCCATGTTCATGAGGGGCAATAATAGTTTGCAATATTTTAACTATGTGTTTTGCAGAATGTGCATGGAATGAATCACCCAGATTCTGTGAAGATAATCTTCATCTGTATTACAAATGTTTACAGGTAGTCCTCAATTTACAACAGTTCATTTAGTGACCTGTTGTGGCCCAGCAGGAGCCGTTGGAGCTGCCGATGGACTCCAAGAGCGAGGACCCCTATGAGTCTGCTATGGAAGATATGGAGGACCCTGGGCAGGGTTCAGACTCAGAGCAGGGACCAGAGAGGCTGGTTGGCCACCAGGAGGCGCCTGAGGCATGGAGCAGTGGGGAAGATTTAGATTTTATTTGGTTTGTATGCCGCCCTATTCCCGAGAGACTCAGGGCGGCTAACAATAAAAAGGGGAGGGGATACAAAAAAATAAAATAAAAAACAGCAATTTAAAATTCAACAACAGTTGTAACCTCGAATGGGGCTGGATAGTTCAACAGCCCCAGGCCTGCCGGAACAGCCAGGTCTTAGTTACTTTGCGGAAGGCCGGAAGGGTAGTAAGGGTTCAGATCTCAACGGGGAGATCGTTCCAGAGGGCCGGAGCAGCCACAGAGAAGGCCCTCCCCCGAGGAGTCGCCAGCCGACATTGGCCGGCAGATGGAATTCGGAGGAGGCCTAGTCTGTGGGATCCGATAGGTCTTTGGGAGGTGAGTGGCAGGAGGCGGTCTCTCAAGTACCCAGGTCCGATACCATGTAGGGCTTTAAAAGTAACGACTAGCACCTTGAAGCGTGTCCGGAGATGATTTATACAGCTCGTTCATATTTATGATGGTTGCTGAGTCCCGGGTCATGTGATCACCTTTTGCAACCTTCTGACAAGCAAAGACAATGGGGAAGCCAGATTCACTTAACAATCGTGTTACTAATTTAACAACTTCAGTGGTTCATTTAACAAATGTGAGAAGAAAAGTCGTAAAATAGGGCAAAACTCACTTAACAAATTTTTCACTTAACATCAATTTGGGGCTCAGTTGTGGTCATAAGTTTAGGACTACCCGTATTAGCTATTTCCATTTTTAACTTTTAAAACAAAAGATCGCAATGTAAACTTTTTACTAGTTTACTGTGTAACAGACCCTCAACTTATCATATGTTTTTCTTTTGTGGGAAACAACAGGGAAAGGTGATATTAGAATAGGTAGATCAGACTTAATCTACACATTCAATCATTTTCTGATACAAGTGTGCAAGAGAGAATTTAGGATACAACTTGATCACATCTTGACTACATTTATTATCATCAAATCATATGTAAATGATGACTAAGGTTCTGTCCAAGTACAGGTAGTCCTCCCCCCCCCCCGCTTTAAATATATGGATTAAGTAGGACATTGTTTCAGTTGAATTAAAGACTTATCTTAAAAGCAATCTACAATTGGTTCTTCCTTTTTTAAAAAAATAAATCAATCACCAAGGCAGGTGAAGACCATATAACAATGCTGATATCCCTTCTGCCGGCTCCATAATCTTTAGAGTCACATGGACTCAAGAGGCATATTTGATCAGCTTGCATCAGAATTTGAAGCAATTAATATATCCAAAGCAGCTTTAACTGATACTCACCCACATAGCCTTTCTGTTCTTCATCAGATATTCTTAAAAGGAGCTCACGATGGGATGCACTGATGTGAGGTGCCACCATTTTTACCAGATTTTTCCACTGATCTTGTTGGATAACAAATTCATCTCTTTCTTTGACCTTTAGGAGGTTGAAGGCGTCTATCATTTTGTGACGTTTCATGTAAGCAAGCTTGCGGATCTCATTCTGGAAAACACAAATAACTGTTAAAGAAGAAAAGTTATCATATGAGCTTATAGGGAAGTTCAGAAAGCAGTTTTGAGACCCAGGGCCAATATTCTATAGGGGATCCACTATATCCCCTTCTCTCAAAGTCTTTGTAACAAAGACAGGTTTCTGTCTGTCCTTAATGGAAAGCAGCTATCTATCTCTATTTCAGATACGCAACTGTGAATATTCACTCCAGTTCCTAAACAACATCACCCACACATAAGAGGGAAACATCAACAGACTTGGAACACCAAAGATTTGCAAAAAAATACCATTTACTTTTAAATTAGGGAAAGCCCTGAAACAGGCCAACACTCTAAGTTGACAGCTAAGGTGAAGTGGACAACATTTTTGTGGCTGGAAAAATAGCTTTAAAGTTCCATGTTGTTCAGCAATTGCAATGGAGGGGACAAAGTTTAGTTCCTTTCTGTGTAGCTGTGGGAGGCTAAAATTGAGGCATTAAATTTATCACAGCCTTAATGTACCTATTTTGTGGCTTATTTCCCTGCCCCACTCCCAAGTCACATTTCAGGGGTATAAACTGGAGAGATTCAGGTGTGAGCTCAGTAAGATGGCTTAAGGGCAGGGGCTGTCCAAATGCAGAGTTTACCTTTAAGTGTTTCCTGTAGTTGTTGTACACAACTGCTAAAAAGACTGACATGAAAATGTAGGTGTTGATTATTACATATATGATGAAAAATAAACTGTACCACCAGCTGAAGTCATAAGCCGGCATCCTATAAGGAAGAAAGAAAATTTGCATTAAATATACTACAGAGAAGGCCCTAGTGATTTCCAGAGGGAAAAAACCCCCAGATATTTGGTAATGGAGAAGAATGTCGAAAACACTTTCCGCATAACAGAATCACCTACTCTCAGGCTTTTTAATGGGATTTATTTCATTTTATATCATGACATTTAGCCATTGTAATTCATTGCTTACTGGGATAAACGAACCCAGGCAATTTTGGCTGATTTAAAATAAGAGGTAAATCATGTTTGAACCCAACCCATTCACATAGCTCTATACAGACGAATGTCTTTTTCCACATTTTCATTATCCACAATTTTGTGTATCTGTAGTTGATAAATATAGCTGAGACATTGTTGTCTGTGATGAACAATTTCATGTATCCATGGTTTTTGATGCATGGCTCTGATCTGAATAGAGTTCCACCTATAATTGTAATTGTTGCACAAAATTGAAGCAATAGTCATATATCTGCTCCCCACAAGAGATAAATATCTACAATACACTTCCAAAAGTTGCCTAGGTAACTACTACTTCTTTCCAATGGCCACCCTTTCTAAAGCAAAATCTTTCTATGCCTAATTTGCAAATGAAATGCAGGGAGCCTAGAAACAGCAATTCACATTTATTATATACTTATCTCATTTCCCCATCCTCCAATATAAGCTGAGGATTCAGATTAGGGCCGGTTATCTTAGACTGTTCCACTGTGAAAATGGCAGGGGAAGGACAATGAATTCATGCACATCACATCACTTCAACTTAACAACTACTTCTGGTCTGAAGAGAATTACCTACATGATGTCTGGGCTATTGGCGGTGGTCACCAGCACGTACATATCAAATACAACTTCAAGATAATTTGTAAAATAGGGCAAGCCTTCCAAGGTCTTCAAATTCCTTAAAAAAAAACAGTCATGCATTTTAAAAAATGAGGGCTCGCAATCAAACAGGAGAAATTAAAACAAAATGCTTGAGTATTATTTATTATGAGACAATACTTCTCACCCACTCACCCCTGCCCAAAAGCAATGGCAGTGCTGCTAACTTGAGCCCCCATACCTGTCTCCAAACAGCTTCAGAGCCATGAGAGAAAACATCAGGACACTGAACATGAACAGTAGAAAGACATATGTGATCTCAGGCAGAGTGTTCCGGATGCTTCGAAAGGCTCGCCGGATCTGCCAAAAAAAGCATCCGTGTTCTTCTATTACTTGTAATGATTGCCTTTTCCTACAAAATTAGATCCAGCTGCAAGATATCCAGTAACAGAGCTGGGGGAACAATCTTGGAACCAATCTCCAAAGTTGAGATTTTTCAGATATTTGAGAGGTTCTATATTCCAGGAAACGAATAAATAGAATAGAATAGAATAGAATAGAAGAGTTAGAAGGGACTTTGGAGGTCTTCTAGTCCAACCTCCTGCTTAGTCAGGAAACCCTACAGCACTTCAGACAAATGGTTATGCAACATCTTAAAAACTTCCAGTGTTGGGGCCTTCACAACTTCTGGGGGCAAGTTGTTCCATTGATTAATTGTTCAAACTGTCAGGAAATTTCTCCTTAGTTCTAAATTGCGATGAAGTACTATTCCCTACATCCTTGGAAATGTTTTCCCATCCCTAAAGGCTCACTAGAGCCATATCCCGATCAACCTTCAACACTAGTTTAGTGGGTCATATCCCCTCTATGCATGCAAAGGAGGCTCCCATCTATACAAACAGAAACTTCCTTCAGTACAAGTCAAATCTCTACCGTACCTCCTGGCAGAGGACACAGCAATTCTGGATCCATGTCTTGTTTACATACTTGAAACTCAAAGCTGTTGTAATGGTTATTACTCACAGCTTAATTAATGTGGTACTGATTGTACACATACATGCACAAGTAGAACTTTTTGGGAAACAGCAAACGACTAGCCTTGAACCTTCTTCAGTGTTCTGTAATAGGTAACAATTAGGCTTATTCAGTTTTCAAATTTTCTACAAAAATTGCCTCTCTTACAATTATCCTGCCTGTAGACGAGAGTCTTCATGCATGCAGCAATCATAAACACACAGATTTCTCTGCTATAGGCATTTACACAGGCACCAGGAGGCAGGATTATTTTGTGAAAACTAGCTTGCTCATGTCAACTGCAAATATGGAGGCAGCTTTTTAAGGCAGACTTCAGTTTTAAAACAGAGAGGATGATGTTGCCATGGAGATGGGCATTTTGGGCATCACATTTCAGGTGCTTCAACAACTAAGCTTCATGCTCAGAGCAGCTTCAAATACAAAAGGAACAAACAACACAGAGAAGCCATACTTCCTGTCCCCCCCTGTTCTTCCTAGGGAAAGTACAATTAAAAAAAACCCCTATGTTTTAAATTAAAAAAAACAACCACCACAGAATGATGCACAGGGAATAGGACCTGCACTTCCGTAGCTGCCCTCTCAATAGTGCTCTAGACCTCTTCAATTTAGCTGCTCCCACCACCACATGCAGAATTCTCAAAACCCTCACAGGTCAGTCCAGCTGTTCCCTGGCTTTCAGGGGCTCCACAATACCTTATTTCATGCTTCAGCTTTCCCAAAGGTAGGCCAGATTAAGCCTGCCTATTTGAACAGAAAGAGAGAGAAAAAGAGGAAGAAAAAAAATTCAAAAAGAGAGATGAAAACATCCACACACACACAATAATAACCACAGCAACATTACCTTCTAACTGCATAGTTAAATAATAACTGTATTATAGACTGTCAAACATGGAAATTACCCACTCTAAGTTTCTTACCTGACGACTCTCTGCAAAGTTTATTAAGAAGATGGGTCTCAATGGCCTGGACCACCGAACACCATGAATGTTCAAGGTTCTAAGAGTGCCGTAGATAATTAGGTCAATCAATGTCATCTACAATTTGGAAGGAAGAGGGAAAAGTGATTTACATTTAAGCTATTAAACACTTAATGATAGGTAGGAGTCTCTTTTCCAATTAACTGAAAATAAAGTTCTGCTTGTGCGTTTAGATTTCACACACAAGATATTGGTATGCAAGAGTCAAGAATTTGACCTCATAAAATGGTAAATTTGGGTCTTATATGCCAGAGATTTGTGCTGGCATCCACAAAGGGAGCAAAGCATAGGACAAAAGAATCAATGTTTAGTTGCTGGGTATTGAGACTCAAAAGGTCTACTGTCATTCTTCATGTTTTCTGATTCAGAAATGTGGGGAAATAGAATGAGATAAGGACTGTCAGTTAGTTTACTTGCAGATTCGAATCCAGAATGAGCAGGGTGCACCAATTATTCTCTACATGACTAGATTAAAAACCTTTCACCATTGTTGTACCAGGGCAACAGTTTAAAACAAAGCTTTATATACAGAGGACAGTATAACAAAATGCATGAGTGGTTACTTGAATCCTTATAAAGCAATCTCCTTGAAAATGCATGAATCCAGCCTAGATATTTTAGAGAAATTTGAGTTCCAGACAATGAAAAGCGATAAGCACTTCTGAATAATGCAACCAAGGTCAATCCAGCTTCAATCCACTATTGAAATTATCCTTGTTCCTTTCATTGCCATTAATAAAAACCTCTTTTGAAATGCAACATTTGCAAGTACGTTTGTTGGACTAACACAATTCTTTCTTATCCCAAAGCACAGTAGTTATACATGCCTAATGTACTAATATAATAATCTAATCTAATCTAAATCTAATGTAAGTGTATATATATGTGTGTGTATACACACACATACATACATACTATATATATAGTAGTTATACGTGCTGAGTTTGCGGCTGTTTAAGCCAACAAGAACTTGTGTACAATCATTGCATCAAAAACTATGGCAAAAGAGCTCTTTTATGGTTGTTATCAAAAAAATTTAAGTATCCGTTGCCTAGTTGGTCTAGTTAGTATCCATCAGTAAGCCTCCATAGGCAATATTTGGAACTGATATGGATCAATTCACAAATATATGAATAAATGATACTAGAGACTCCAGCATGCCTTTAATATAGGCAACATGGCAATGCAATTGAAAGATGTGGTAGACAACTCAGCTGCTACAGGCAGGTCCTAGATCTATTTTTCTTTCTTTCTTTAAAACATTTATAAGGCCACCCATCTTAAAATCAAACTCTAGGCAGGTCACAACAGACCCCTGCTAAAATTGCACAATCAAAATTCAACAACATGATCTGCGCATTGTACACAGGATGATAAGCTCATATGTGTTAACTTCCCAATATCTCAAACTAAAATGGGCTGCCCAGCATTTCTCCATGGTGATACAAAATATCGTAGAATAACATGAATCTTCATCCATTTTCCACTACTGGGTTATGAATAGAATTACGTATATCCCATTTTTCTTCAAGGAACTCAAAACAGCACATTAAAATGAGAGAAGAAACAGCGGGTGTGTTTCTACTTTCATTTTAATTTCATAGCAAATACAACTATAGGTCAAGAGGGGACTTCATTGGGGTTAGTACCGGTTAGCTTCACACATACTTCTCATGTTGCTTGCACATGCACAGTTGACTGTAATTTGCATGTGCAGAAACATGCCAGCAATGGCAGAAGAGACCGAGGAACCAGTTTGGGGGTGTGGCCAGCCTGGATCGTTGCCGGTTCTGTGACCCAGGCTGAATCACTACTACTGATTCGGCCAAACTAGGCCGCACCGGGAGCAACCTACCTCTGGACTTCATCCATCCAAAACTGAACTGCATCAGCATAAGCATGCAAGCAGAGAACCACTATATACGATGTTATATAGATATTTCAGTGTCAATTGGTGGATCCAAACGTAGACATCTTTAAAACGAATTTATGCCAATAACATGATTTCTTCATTTTATAGCATTTCTAGGCTTTCCAATCCCAACATAGTATTTAATTTCTATTGATTTCAAAAAATGATTTCATCTGAAACTATGACAAGCCACTATTTGCAGAAGGAAAATGCTGTACAAGTTAAAACCCACCAAGACTGTTATCATGATGCAGATGTTCTTTGTATCTTTCCAGAATGTATTACGAGGTGTAACATGTGCAAAATGGATGAGTCTTCCAAAGAAGACAAAAAGGCATAAGACTTCAATCACTGATGTAATCTATTGAAAAGAAGAATAGATAAATTCAGAAATAAACAAATACTAAATCCAAGGCAAAGCAGGAAAAGTGCTTGTCATAATGACCATGCTTAAGATTGCTTTAACACGCACACTTCTCTGAAGTTCCCCTGGTGCTTTTTGAGCTTGGTTGTTTGTTTGCAGATGTTTCATTACCCAACTTGGTAACATTATCAGTGTGGATTTGTACAGGATAGCTTGCCCTGCAGTTTTGGTGGGAGTGTGGTTTCCTCTTTGGTTCTATATTGGCTGCTAGAGGGAAGGCATTCTAATCTTTTTGTTTGCTTCCTAAATTTGTTATCGTGTCTTTTGAATGTGTAAATATGGTTTATCTCTATCTCTACACACTCTGTTACAGCTTCTAACTTCCAAGAGTTGCCTGTTATATATTTAATCACATACTTACCAAAAAAGGAAGTAGGTATACAGCTGGCTCTTCAAATAGTGCAAGTGTGAGGACTACAAAAATGAAGAAATAAGTACCTGCTTGCATGGCCCAATGGTTATAGAGATAATAAAGCCTGAGTAAGGAAAACATACAGAAATGATTGGAACATTGGTTAAAAAAAAGCAGGTAGGTTCAATCAAGAATCCTTAGCTTGTTCTAACAATAAAAAAACTATAATTTTAGATATTACAAAGACTATGAACTTGTTTTTCAACAAAATGTGAGACATTGCTCTCAACATTTCATAAAAGGGAGTCCTTGATATTACTCTGAAGTTGTTTCTAGGTCAACAAAAATAATGTCCTTTAGAATTTGGGAAAAGAAGTACTAGAAAAGCCAAGAATGCATGCTACATAATAGCAATAGCACTTAGACTTATATGCCGCTTCACAGTGCTTTACAACAGTCTCTAAGCAGTTTACAGAGCCTGGGTCCTCATTTTACCCACCTCGGAAGGATGGAAGGCTGAGTCAACCTTGAGCCTGCTGAGATTCAAACTGCCAAATTGCAGGCAGCCGGAAGGCAGCAGAGGTAGCCTACAGTAGTTCTAATCTAACCACTGCACCATTGTGGTAGGAGTCAAATAATTTAACAACCGGTTTTCTGCCCTAATGACGATCTGGGTAGGCAGGGCTCGGTGGTCATGTGACTGGGTGGGCGTGGCCATCTCAACATCACTCACGTCAATTGGTGCTTCACCTTAGCTGTTACAATGTAATAAGGATTAACTGGAGAGGCAGTTTCTGTAAGCAGGGCAATAAAGATTAGGCTAGAAACAACACCAGAATGTTTCCTTCCTGCCTTCCTTACAGGATTAGCCCTGCAAAGTGGTAAAAAACAAAAGGAGATTTCCTCCAACAACTGGTTCTCCCAACTGCTTAGGCAATTAACAACTGGTTCTGCCGAATAGGTGCGAACTGGCTGAATCCCACCACTGCTGCACCACCTCGGCTCTTAAGATAATTTAAAGAAATATTATGCTGTTTCTGACTTTTTAAGTCAAATAAAGACCTTAATTCTGTCATCTACTATTCTAATATTCAGAATAAAACAATAATCCAAACCAGACAGAATCAAATTGTACATTTAAAGGTCTGGGAAGGTCTGGATAGAGGAGATCTTATCTGACTCTGCACATAGCAGCAAAATTATAGAGTATCTTCAGAAGAATATAGCACCAGCTTTAGCTTAAGATCTCCACAAACCCATGGTGAAAAATGGAAAATAATAGAAGCCAATTATCCATTAATATCTTCTGCACTGTAGCTTAAATCCACCAGATCTAAATTTGCATTAAAACACAGGACAAGCTATGGAGAACTTTCTCTGGCAACACACAACAAAATAGGCACTAAGCAAGTGTCCCCATGGAGAAGATCTAAAGCTGTAGCACCTCCGCTAAGGGTTATTCATCCCTCTAGAGCAGTGTTTCTCAACCTTGGCAACTTGAAGATGTCCGGACTTCAACTCCCAGAATTCCCCAGCCAGCGTTCACTGGCTGGGGAATTCTGGGAGTTGAAGTCCGGACATCTTCAAGTTGCCAAGGTTGAGAAACACTCCTCTAGACTCAGAAAGAGGGGTGCACGTAAGCCCTTAACAGTGACTTAGCTATGCTAAGAAGTACATGGGGCATACTACATTTCTGGCATTTCTCAAAGACTTCAAAATCTCAGAGTCTTAGACCTTCACATTACTCAAACTATATTGTATATAAACCCACAGAGAGACTCAGGAAAAAGCCAGCAAGTTATTTCAGTAATTATTATTTCAACTTTATTTTAAAAGAGTAGCAACTACTTTTAACTACATTTGGACCCAAACGTGAAGGAAACTGGAGACAATTAAAGCACCAAAAGTTAATTTCATTCAATAAGACTAATGCTTTGGCTGCATAGCTTGAAAAAAAATCTTCATGATGACTGAGTTTTGGAATGCTTATGCTTAATAACATATCTCTTTACAGTGCACTTCAGAATTATTGTAACCCTGGCTTTACCTGATCGCCTTTGGTGAAGTCTCAAATGGAATGTTTCTATTATATTGGGCATCGTAGACATATGCTGCTGCCAAGAGAAGGTTCTATGGATAAAATGAAGAAATAAGGTATATTCAATATGGGTGAATTGCGACTGCTGCACTCAATAAATACATTAGCTTCTTAACAATCTTCTATGCCTTTTCTGCCCCTTCAGAACTTGCTAAACTCAATTCCAAGCATTGGTTAGCACTGGCTATTCTATGAAATGCAAGTTGTAGTTCAGCAATTTCTATAAAGTTGTACATTCCTCACTTCTATCCTATAATAGCATTTCATTCTTTTCTTACTAGAAAGCAGTATTACAACATAGAATGTTTCAGCCCCACCCTTGCTATATAGTTAATGATGTCAATCAGGGATGGCAACATTTATTCACAATAAATGTGAAAATAAAATGAATGTGGTGGGTATGTATGAGCGATTGCAGAGTTTATTTTCTATAAGAAACTGTTGCTGAATATGTGATGTTAGTTCTGTGTCCACATCACGAGTAGTAAATTTCCTTAAAATTTAACAGATCAGACTCATAAATCAACAATCACAGGACTGCATGATAAGCTAACTTTAGCTATCTCTTCTAAAGTTTACAGCATACAAATACACAAGGGTTAGAGCCCCTTGTGATGTCTCTTGGAAATCAGTCTCAACATTTAAGGCTGAAATCCTGTCCTAAGGTACTCGCAGCAAAACATTTACTGATGGATGATTTACAGACCCATATATCAGCAGGCACTATGCAAGACAAAAATAGCAGATATTGCTTTACCTGCATGGTTTAGTTATTAAAATGTAATAGTTAACTTTATTATTACTTAAGTAGTGGTCTTGGGGGAAAAAAATCTGCCACAAAAGTTCTGACTGTTCAGAGAGGTCATCCTATTTAGGATGAGAGTACAAAGAAGAGGCTGAAACATAGCATAATTTTATTGTATGCTTTCCTTTTATCAATGCAATATACATATATATGTGTCTTAAATATATTGGGCAATGCAACCATTCCAAGACACCTGGTTTTAGTTTAATCCAGCAACCTGAGGACTTTAAACCAGAAATTGGGTTTGGTCCAGCTCCTGCCGCAACTCAGTCTCATAGTGATACTCAGAAACTCCTTGAAGCAGCAACTCCCAGAAAAGAGTGGAGAATTTGTGACCCTCCAAATTTGGCTGAACTTTAACTCTGTTGCTTCACTCAGCATGAACCAATGTGAAAAATGCTGGGTATCAGAATCCACCAACATCCAGCTCATTATAGAGCTGTGGTGGCGCAGTGGTCAGAATACAGTATTGCAGACTGATTCTGCTCACTGCCAGGAGTTTGATCTTTTTTTAAATCTTTTTTTATCTTTTTGTTTTCCCCCCAAAAGTTTTATTTTTTAACATACGTATAATATAATCCAAAGTATACCAATACATCTTAACAAGCATTTTTGAGCATTCAATAATATATCAATTCCCTTTGCCATTAAGCCTCTTCAATTTGTATTTGCTGTTCTGCTTTCCATATACCATATTATAGTCTATTTCGTCTTCAGCACTCCTTCTCTTCTCCTCCCTACCTTCTTTCTTCCCTCTACCCGCGCTCTCTTCTCTACTTCCCCTTGCTCTCTCCCTCTCCTCTCCTCTCTTTTTCTCTTTCCCTCCCTTCTACTTCCTTCTCTCCTGTCTCCTTTCTCTCTCTTTCCCTCTCTTTATCTCCCTTCCATTCTCTATTTTACATGGTGTATTTCCGCCTTTTAGCAAACCCTGTTTAATATCAATGGCATTAATAATTGTTTTCCCAAAGAAAAAATATTTTCCATATTGTTAGTTTTTCTTTTAGAGGTATACTTTTATACGAATTCTATTTGTTTCCTTTCTCCTCCCCTCTCCCAGTAACAACCTCTTTTTTGGATGCAGTGCAAGACGGATTCAAATTTCCCGCTATCCTCATAATGCTGTTACATACTTTTACATCATTAAGGATTTTGACAGGCTAAAAAGGCTGATTCAGTCTTTCATCCTTCTAAGGTCAGTAAGGACCCAGATTGTTAAGGTCAATATGCTGACTCTGTAAACTGTTTCGAGAGGGCTGCAAAGGATTATAAAGCAGTATATAAGTCTAAGTGCTATTGCTATTACAGCTTCACTTACTAGTTTCTGAAGAGTTCTCTCTTGAATGTGTGGAACAGAAGCCACAGATAACATTCTTGCCTACTGTGGGTGTAAAAACGCTGACTTTTTTTCACCAAAGGAGTACACATCTTAGAGGAATAAAGGTACCTTGTTCATTAACTAATCACACCCATTAGTCACTGCCAACCTTAATGGAAGCATATGGGTTCCCTTCAAGATGAGAGCTAGTCACTGCAGAATGATATAGCATCTTTCTATGAGCATGCAATACTGTAGAGGTCAGCCCCCAGTTGTGCTATAGCTACAGCCTCTGAGAAAGATTCCAATGCTATTGCAACAAAGCCCCATTTCAGATGTCCAGAAATAAGAACTGGGAGGAAGAGTTCAAATGAGTGCCCATTAGGCGTCTTTAGATTACAAAGGCAGCTATTATTGCAGAAATTATTATTTTTTAAAACCCTTCTTTTAGAGCTGAACTGGAAAACTCCTACCCACTCATTCTATTCTATTTTGGTTGTCATGTAAATTGTCAAAGGCCTGCAGTTTAACTCATCAGATTGAATTTCCCCCCAACTTTTGTCCTTCAGCTCAGACATTATTCTCATATTTGGATGTGTACCTGAAGATACCCAAGTACTACCTTAAGAACAAGACAGGAAAAAATTTATGCTATATCCAGGATGGGCTTCAAAAATTTTAGCAAGGGGTTCTCTACCACGCTGGGTGGGCGTGGCCATGGTGGGTGTGGCCTAGTCGGCCTCCTGCACCATGGCAGGAGGGGCATTTTTGCCCTCCCTGGGCTCCAGAGGCTTTCCTCAAGCCCCTGGGGGCCAGAAACCAGCCTGTTTCCGGCCTTCCCGAACTTCCAATAGGCCTGTTTTTTGCCCTACCTGAACCTCCGTGTGCGCCCTGCATTTACCTGCATCCAAAATGGGCTGAATGGGGACTTCTAGGTGGAGCAGGCTGGGCGGGGCCAACCAGGAGTGGGATTTGAAGGTTCTCCGAACTGCACAGAATCTTATCTAGAGGTTCTCCTGAACCCCTGCGAACCCCCAGCAGCCCACCTCTCAAGACAGGGAACAGCGTGTACCTGTGCATGTTTCATGCCTGAAATACCTGTGAAACTCAGAACTATTGATAAAACTCATGTCTTAATCTCCAAAGCAATCTGAAATTGTATATCTGATTTAAACACTACTAAACTGGCAAAAACCTGTTAAAATAAGGAACAAAGTAAAATAATAACAAAATAACGCAATTGGGAGGGACTTGGGAGGTCTTCTAATCCAACCCCTTGCTCAAGCAGGAGACCCTATACCATTTCACACAAGTGACTGCCCAGTCTTGTCTTTAAAACTTCCAGTGTTGGCGCATCTACAACTTCTGGAGGCAAGTTATTCCACTGATTAATTTTTCTAACTGTCCAGCAATTTCTCCTTATTTCTAGGTTGGTTCTCTCCATGATTAAAGCAGCAAATGCTTTTTTGAAGATCCATTATATGCAAACTATTTGCTCATGCTTTTGCTTTTTCATTTACACCCTCATTGCCCAGAACAAATTGCATTTAAAGGCTATCCTTCATCAGTGATGGAACTAAGAATGTATATATAAGATAATTGGATGTCTTCTATTCATTTCTTGATCAGATTAATTTAGTTTCTATGAAACTAAATGTATTTTTATACCCTGATCAGATTTCAGACTTTATTGTATTGTGGAAACATATTGTACTATAGTATATAATGCATATTATCCTTTTAGTTGCTTTTTAAAACAACACATTTGTTGAAGCTGCCAGAATACAAACCATTTCAGTTGTTCCTTTGGAAGTACTACAGATTGAGAAAACTGCAGGCATTATTAGTATTTGGGTGGTTAACTTTCACTATAGTCAGAAGCAAGGATACGTAATTAATACTGTCCATGCACCACATCTTTCCTTCCTTTCCTTTACAATAGTCACTATTTAATTTGGGGGGAAAAACAGAAATACTAATCTATCACATACAACTATCTTATCAAGTCCATTTGTTCATGTGAACTAATATTGCCTTCTTTACGAATTTCCAGTAATTCATTCGGTAGCTGTCACAATGATGCCCATGTATATGTCGGCTTTTATCCCCTGGAAGAATACCTGCTCCCACAGAACCAAAACACGTGCTCCAACCTTTGGCCCCTGCCTAACCAGGCAAGACAATGGTGAGCCAGCAACAAACTAATTTATTTGTCCATTCTATGTTCCTATTAGGGCCAGTTTGTTATGGGGGTTAAGGCATCAGGGTAGAAATCTGAAGACCATGAGTTCTATTTCTGTCTTAGGCACAAAAGCCAGTGGCCAGTCAATCTCTCTCAGCCCCTGGAAAGAGGTAATCAAAAACCACTTCTGAAAAATTGTGCCAAGAAAACTGCAGGAACTTGTTCAGGCAGTCACTAGAAATCAACACAGACTTAGAAGCATCCCCACAAAAAGTTTCTATTATACTTCGCTATCGTAACAGCTATATCCCCCCTAGTTACAATTGATTGAAAAGTGATGTAAATATCTATATGTATGGAGCAGTGGCGAAATTCATTTTTTTTTACTACTGGTTCTATGGGCGTGGCTTGGTGGGCATGGCAGGGGAAGGATACTGCAAAATCCCCTTTCCCACCCCACTCTGGGGCCAGCCAGAAGTGGTATTTGCCGGTTCTCTGAACTACTCAAAATTTCCGCTACCGGTTCTCCAAAACCTGTCGGAACCTGCTGAATTTCACCCCTGGTATGGAACTTCAAATGGCCTATATAACATTGTGGGAAAAAAGCCAAATGCAATTGGGTTTTGGCTCAAGAAAATAGCAATAGCAATAGCAGTTAGACTTATATATCGCTTTCAGCTCTCTCTAAGCCATTTACAGAGTCAGCATATCGCCCCCACAGTCAGGGTCCTCATTTCACCCACCTCGGAAGGATGGAAGTCTGAGTCAACCTTGAGGCGGTGAGATTAGAATAGCTGAACTGCAGATAACAGTCAGCTGAAGTGGCCTGCAGTACTGCACCCTAACCACTGCGCCGCATCGGCTCATCAGAAAAGCAGTTTCCAATTACATAATTTTATATGAGTTGGTTGAATCCCACTTTAAGAATTGCATCTGAATTCCACTCTTTAAAATGACATAAAAACACAAGGCTCAGGGAAAGGCAATGAGAATGTGCAAGGGACTGAAAAACCAAGTCCTGAAAAGTGATATAGAAAAGGGGTATCACAAAGCATTATCTGAGAACTCAAGATAGAGAATAAAGCTTGCAGTACTATGTGAATGACAGATCATAGAATTCCATCTGCAATATGAAACAGTGCAGCCCATTCACATTCAACAAGCTCAAGCAAATGCCTAGGACAAAAGAATCACACCAAAATAATCACCAGCAAAGGCCATGTGCAGATTGAGATCCAGCCATTCCTGTGATTAAATGTAGTCAAATACCTATTTGCCATTTTATGAATTGGAAAAGTAAGATCACACACTTTAAAAAAAGGAATCTGGAAAAGAAAGCTATTTTCTGTGATGTGAATAAATTAAAGCTTTTGACAACATCCAGTTTATTACAGAATGACACATTCCTATGATGGAGAAGGCATTCTTGGCCTTTAGGGCAGCTTCTGCTTTCAATTAGGACATTTGTAACAACCAGCAAAATAATAAAAGCTATTTAAAGTATTTTAAAGAAAAAAATAATAAAGTCCATAGTATCTATGTTGGCTTACCAGGGAGGAAAAAGCCAGCAACTCATTTCAACCAGTCAAAATACATAAGGCTATGGGTGTTTTTGAATTGATCAGAGATGTCCATCTTCAGTCCACAGTCCACACCCCTGGAATGAAGGCAAATATACACTATATTGCCAAAAGTATTCGCTCACTTGCCTTTACTCGCATATGAATTTACTGTAAGTGACATCCCATTCTTAATCCATAGGGTTCAATATGACGTCGGTCTACCCTTTGCAGCTATAACAGCTTCAACTCTTCTGGGAAGGCTGTCCACAAGGTTTATGAGTGTGTTTATGGGAATTTTTGACCATTCTTCCAGAAGCGCATATGACTGTGGAATATTTAGGAGTGAGAAAATTTCACAACTGGATTTGTTGCACAGGTGGTATCCTGTCACAGTTCCACGCTGGAATTCACTGAGCTCCTGAGAGCGACCCATTCTTTCACAAATGTTTGTAAAAACAGTCTGCATGCCTAGGTACTTGATTTTATACACCTGTGACCATGGAAGTGATTGGAACACCCGATTCTGATTATTTCGATGGGTGAGCAAATACTTTTGGTAATATAGTGTATGTGTCCCATAATAATGTTTCCAGATCAAATCTTTATCAGTCACCAGGGCCAGAAATTTAGTCTTCCAAGCTTTTGGACTCATGCTAGAGCTCATCTTCAGAGAATTTCTCTCTACCAGAATGTGTCTCACATCCTGGGACACTACATTTTGGTAAACACATTCTGGTGAGAGAGAAGTTCCATGAGGATGGTCTCCAGCATGAGTTCCGAAGACTAAACTTCTGGTTCCTGTGACCCACCCAGATTGAATCTCACACCCCTGGAAGCCTAAGATGAGGCAGACTCTAGAAAGAGTGCAGAGAAGAGCAACAAAGATGATTAGGGGATTGAAGACTAAAACATGAAGAACGGTTGCAGGAACTGGGTATATCTAGTTTAATGAAAAGAAGGACCAGGGGAGACATGATAGCAGTTTTCCAATATCTCAGGGGTTGCCACAAAGAAGAGGGAGTCAATCTATTCTCCAAGGGATATGAGGGTAGAACAAGAAGCAATGGGTGGAAACTAATAAAAGAGAGAAGCAATTTAGAACTGAGGAGAAATTTCCTGACAGTTAGAACAATTAATCAGTGGAACAGCTTGCTTCCAGAAGTTGTGAATGCCCCAACACTGGAAGTCTTTTAAGATGTTGGGTAGCCATTTGTCTGAAACGGTATAGGGTTTCCTGCCTAGGCAGGGGGGTGGACTAGAAGACCTCCAAGATCCCTTCCAACTCTGCTAACGAAATATTACAATGCCTTAGAAGAGAGGACTGTCAGAAGAGGCACAAAAGCTTCCTTTACCTATGTCAGTGCTCAATTCCCATCATCCCTAAATTGGCTGAGATAGATAGGGCTCAAGGACAAACAAATAAGAGGAGGCCGCTTGGCGACGACCCTTTCTTTCGGCATTTCTTTTACAATATTCGCCCCGCCCAAACAAAGGCTCCGGCAGTGTCTCTAACTTGAGCCAAAACGAGCCGAGGAATACCTAGCAAATGCCTTCTTCAGCTTGTCGGAATTCTAACGGGGTCGCAGAAAAGTAGTATAGAAACGGAGCAACGACGGAGCCCGCCAATCCAAAACAGACGCCGCGTCCCATTCAGTTTATACACCCGTAAAGAACAAACTTTTCGCGGCATCACCAATGAACAAAAGATCGTTTTGCTCGCCTGACATCTGAAACGGAAGACGGCGGCCGCCAACCAACAATCCCCATCCCAAGTGTGACTCCTCTTCAAAGGAGCCCGGGGATGCCAAAGTAACTGTACTGTGCAACCT
Organism: Thamnophis sirtalis; assembly: GCF_051295495.1. NCBI lineage: Eukaryota > Metazoa > Chordata > Lepidosauria > Squamata > Natricidae > Thamnophis > Thamnophis sirtalis. The sequence continues at coordinate 37,397,147 of NW_028261386.1, read as the reverse complement.
CCCGCTTGCTTGCTCCGCGCCAAAGAGACGCTGTACGTGTAGTAGAGGAAAGTAGTTTACAAGGCAGGAGGGCATTTAGAGAGGGGAAATAGCACAGTCCCTGGGGTGGGGAAGGAAAGGGCGACAGGAGCCTTCGGCCTAGAGTCGGGGTACCCGTCCCGAGCAGCGCGGAAGCTGCAGCCCCTCGAAGATGCGCCTCCCGGGCGACCACCCCGTAATAGCCACTCTGACTGGGGCTACCTCCTCCTCTTCCTTCGCCGAGTCGCCCATGGCTGCTTTAGGCGGGGCCGCGCCCGGCCTCCCCGACGGCAAGGCAGCGGACGGCAGCGGCGTCGCCTGAGTTGGAGGGATCCCCGATCGACTTCCAGCCAAAGACTCCATCGCGGAGGAGCCTGGCCGAGGCACTTTAATCCCCGAGCGCACGTGACTCGGGACGGCGGAAACAGCTCATTGCTTGTGGTTGAGGAGCGGGATGGGGGGAAAGGAGAGCGCGGCTGAGGGGGTGCAGAACTCCGTGCAACTCGTGAACGCTCGTGTAAACCCTAAGGCAAACGTTTCTGCTCCAAATCAGATACTCCTTATATCAGGCGACTGGAATTCCTTAGCGTCTGGATCTCGGAGGGATTGCCCTGGCGCGCGCCGATTAAGATTGTTTTTCGTCGTATGGCTGTCGTTGGGTGTGGATTATTTTTCTCTTCTTCAGAATAAAGGTTAGCGAGTAGTCAACTATTCTGAATCAATGTCCACTGATTCCAGATTTCATGTCTATAAACCACACTGAGCCAATGTAAGGTAAAGGTAAAGGTTTCCCTCACACGTATGTACTAGTGGTCCCCGACTCTAGGGGGCGGTGCTCGGAAGAGCCAGCGCTGTCCGAAGACGTCTCCGTGTCATGTGGCCGGCATGACTAAACGCCGAAGGTGCACGGAACGGTGTTACCTTCCCACCAAAGGTGGTCCCCATTTTTCTACTTGCATTTTTACATGCTTTCGAACTGCTAGGTTGGCAGAAGTTGGGACAAGTAACGGGAACTCACTCCCTTGCGGGGCACTAGGGATTCGAACCGCCGACCTTTCTGATCGACAAACTCAGCACCAAAATAGTTAAAAAATCTCTGAGGGGACCAGAAATTATATCATGAGGTTGAGATAATAGAGTGGATCACATAGAACGGCTTTTGGGGACAGGACTATAAGGGAATTTGACAAAGGGAACTGAAAAAGAGAAGTGTCAAATCTCTGTAGGCAATTGAACAGGTTTTTATGTGCATTTTAAATATGTGGCTATAGGTTTCAGTGTGTAACAGTGGGCAGCTTTCCTCAAGCTGCAGCCTTCCAGCTATATGGATATTAATTCTCCTAATTTTCAGTGTTTCCAACATTAAGCTCAATTCATTTAAGATCACACTGATGTGTGATCAGAAGATATGTACCTTTCCTTCTTTCCTAGAATATGAAAGGATTAACTTCTTCATGCAAATGAAAAAAGATGCCAATATTACCTCTTGAGTTTTATTTTTATGGCATTACAGTAAAACTCATTTACAGGATGGATCAGCTGAAGAGATCCATTCATTCAGCATTCTGATCCCAAAAGTGGGATCAGCATCAGTGTTCTCAGTAGAGATAGTGACCTGTTGTTATGTCATCACACACATTTGTGTCATTTGTGTGATGTTGTGGCTTCTGCTGGATAGTTAGTGGTTTGCCTAGCTGAAGTACTTCTGGAAAAGCAGCAGACAAATTTGGCAGGCAATATTCTCCCGCCCGCAATTTTAGCTCTTTAGCCTTTGTTTTGCTTATTGCATTAAACCATGCTTTAAACCAATTGTTTGAATAAACTAATGTAATCTGTTTATATGGTAGTAAGCAGCCATAAATAGTTACAAATTATCATTAGTGTGTTTGCATTAGAGTTAAACCATGAACAAATAAGTTATATTGTGTTTTAATACACAGCATAGGCATACTTGGCAAAAGGCCACACATTACATTTCAGATGCCTTCTATTTTAAAAGGTCTGGAAAGAGGAATTACAATATCTAGCATAAATAACCAATTTCATTGTATTTAAATACAACAATAAATATTATACTAAATTATGGTAATCAATGATGGCAGCTTTCTGTATTTCTTTTCAAATTACATTTCCCTTGTATCTAAGATTCAACCATGATTGAAAACCAGGGTTTGCAATTTCTCTTTCCATAGATATGAAAGGGATTTAGTATTACCTATTGAATTTCTACTTAATATGGTGCCATTAATGGCAAAAAGACTGCCCGAGAACAACTACAGAAGTTGGTTGCAGGATAAAGGGATGACTACTAGCTACTGGGAATATATGCATGTATTTGTTTTTAACAAGCTACTGCATTGTAGCAACATTCTCAGTTTGTGTATCCTGTAATACTGTACATAATTCTGCTTACCATTCCCCAGAGGCTCAGTATGAGGTCTTTTAAAAATGAATGTTAATTATTCAAATATGAATAATTTATTTCCTAGTTTGAACATCGTAGTACTTAAAAGGAAAATATTCTGGCATGACTTACAAATAGTATGCATTGAAAGGCAATTGTCAGAAAACAATTTTGTTATTTAAAAAAATTAAGAGAGAATATCATCAACTAGGAACTAGCTATCAGGGAGGATTTATTTATTAAATTTATGTGCTGCACAGTTTTACACTGAAAAGTGACCCTAGGCAGCTTGGGCGAAAATGTTATCAGAGTTATTTTACCTTTAATTCAGTCTTCAGATAAAAAAAGTTCTTTAAAAGGCTTGCAAAATCCTGTAATAAGGCTGTCTTTGCTTTTATGTCATTTGATATAATTAATGTAAATGATGTGACAGAAAAGGAAAAAGGATTGGAAACAACAAGAGATAAAACAAACTCAGTAGCTAAGTACAGATTCCTTGTAATAATCAGATGGGAATACTTTAAAGAAGAGGAGTCAAAAGTTGCTGAACACTTTGCTGCTGGTTCTCCTTTAGTCTATTCCTCTGGTAAAAGAGCTGCCTTCTCAGTAGACTTGATGGGAGTGACCCTGATTTCTCTTTCCAAGGCTGCAGCAAAGACTTAGAGCAGTTTACCAATATATTCTCTTTGAAGAAGTGATAGGCAGAGATGAAAAGTAGAGATGAAAAATACCATGTTTAAAAAGATACATCTTTTTATCTACACACAGGAATGAAAATAGTATTCAGTACTATGAAAAGTATGGATAGCATCAGAACAAAAGGCCTGAATGTGCATTATGTTGTGTATGTGAAGAGATAAATGAGACACACTATCTTACATGTCTATGTACAAGTATGAAAAGCAAAGATAATTCTGTAAGGCAGCAACATCTGGCAGGGAGATTTAAAAAACCAAGAGGGCAATTAGTGTTTCTTGACTGAACTCCTGCCCCTATTTTAAAAGGAAAAGGGGAGTGGCTTTGATCATGGGGATGAGGCTGTCATCTTGACTTTTTTAACCCCTCCCATGCACACTCTGCTATAGAGAGTCTTTTTGTGGTTATTTTGCCAGGAATATCTGGCACTAACCTGGTCTCCAAATTTTTGTAAACTCGTGCTTGTGTTTATTAGAAAAAATAGCCACTCTGTCCTCTCTCAATTCCTCATTCATTCTGGTACTTAGATTGTATGCAGTCCCCAACTACACTCACATCCATGCATGTACAGCTACATTAATATGGTTAACATATTTCAGATTTGGGAGAAGACAAGGTAGGCAGTTTTTTCTTCAAATATCTTAAACTAAGCAACTAGGCAATATTTTAATGTGCAGTGTCACAGAAATAACACTTTCCAAATATTCATTGTCCAACACCTGCTCCAATTAATCAGACACAAGGAAAAGAAGGAAAAACAACCAGTATTTATTTTGTTTACCAACAATAATATTTGATCAAATGTTGTGCCTCACCAGCAAAAAGGGTACGTGAAAAACATCTAATGCAGTGGTGTCAAACTGAAGGCCCGGGGCCAGAACTGGCCCATGGGGTGTTTAGATCTGGCCCGCTGTGCCATACTAGAAACAGTGAAAGACTGGCCCGCAGTTCCTTGGCCAATGAAAATGGAGCTTGGGAGGGCTGCATATGGTCCTCTCAAGTGCTGTTTTCATTGGCAGAGGGTTGCAGGAGGCCATAGCAGCCAAAACGGAGCTCGGGAACCCATTTTTACTGGCAGAGTACTTGGAGTGACATTGAGCTCACCACACCCACCCCAGCCACGCCCAGCACAAACACAACCCTGATGCAACCCTCAACGAAATCGAGTTTGACACCGCTGATGTAATGCAAAGTAACCTAAATTCATATGCCAAAGAATAAGCAAATACTGAACAATGATTATGAGAAGTAATTTTTACCACTGATCTTTAAGTTTCAAGGTTCTCCCCAAATGCTATGAATTTGCCTTTATATTTTCCAGAATTTGTTATTTAATATTTTCCTATTAATGCCAATGCTATCTCTAACAGCAAGTGAGCAAAATTGATGTTATGTATACAAGGGCAGAAATATTAGTTTGCTTTTGCTAAACTCACATATATAGTTTTCTTAAATGTGAGATCTACACTGGGTTGTTATCCCAGGAAATTATTCCAAAACAGCAATGTTTGTCTTCTTGTTGTTTTTTTAAATACATTTATAGCTTCCTTGCACATGGTTACATGTATAGGTAGTGGGCTGTTCTCAAAGACATAGCTATACAAGATAGCTGCAGAGTTGGCAGTTTTGGGAGGATATGGTTAGTGCTTGGCTGCAGTTCCGCATTTTGTTTTATTTCTTTGCCATTGGTGGGATTTGGCTTTCTCAAAAAAGGAAGTTTGACTTGCAATGAGTATAATGTTAATTTTTCATCAAGTACTTTGGGAATACTGAGGAAGCATTTTATCCACATGAGGCCAGAACATAGGAGACACAGGAATAGTACCAAAATGTTTACTTAGCTGTATTTAAAGACAGTAGTAGACCCTCTCCCATTACTGTAGATTATTCCTGATCTTATTCAACTGATCTAGGAATTATAGGATTGAAGGCTAAAAATTAATAGTAATTACTCTTAAAATGCATTTAGCTAAGTTATATCTATTGTGGCAGAGAGAAAACAATATTATTGCAAGATGAGGCCAAGTACCTCAGCACTCCAAAACTTTAAGAAAAATTGAACAGGACTCATTTAGCCATATCTTACATAATAAATTATAAATCTAATTTTCTGAGTTTGCGTGTCACATTGAATCATTAACTATATGGATTGGATTTGCACAACACATTAGGCAAAATGTTTGGCTAGTCTCTAAGCTCAAAAACTGGACTCAGTTTATTTATGTATTCAGGATTTCTATCAAATCTCATTAAATTAAAGTAAATTGCAAGGATTAGATTTATCTATAATACTGCAAATAAGATTTAGGGCAAAATAAATATCTAGTCATAGAGAGCATAGAGTGTTTGAATGATCTTATCAAACTTGGGTCTATTTAGGAATATTAGATTGACCCAAAACATCTGCCTGTCATCAATCTGAGGAAAGTTGAGAGCCATAACAATTTATAGGAAAAGAGTGCATATGTCAGCAGTATAAAACAGCTCTGACTGTAGAAGCAATTCCAATCTCTAATTAACAAAACTTCATCTAGAAGATTGCAAGTATATGAAAACGTTTTCAGTAAATCTTAGGCCTTTGGAGTTTTTTCCCCCTGGAAGTACGTTGGAACTGGCTGAAATAGTTTCAAAAGTTTTCAGATCTGCTGTAGAAAAAAAATCATTTTTATTGTTTAACATAATAACTGTAGGGACAGTAAATTTACTCAAACAGGGTTTAAATCAGGTTCATAGTTTAAAAGGTAGAAGTCCCAGATAACCCTGTTAGTAGTGTAGGTTTGAGTTAATAGTTGGTTGTGAAAGTATCAGAGAAAAATAGAGTCATAGGTTACACTGGGGAGTTTAAAAGAAAGCAAAGAGTTTTATAGTGTTGCAAATAAATTGCAAAAACGTGTTCATGAAATCAAGAAAAGTTCACTTCAACTTTTATACCAATACATTCTTGCTACAAAGTGATCCAACTTGTACATATTTTCTCAGATATAAATTCCAACAAACTTAATTGGCCTCAGAGGAATCGTTATAGGTTTAAAGTATTTTTATAAATAAATAGGCTAGAGGCTGTTACTTTATTTTGATTTCTAATATAACAATACTTATTTGGAAAAAAAGGGATCAGACAGTGAACTTTTAGTTGGCTTCAAATAGCAATGCCTATCCTTTATCAAATTGTGGTTTATAAATCACTATTTGGATTCACATTTCAAACTACAATATGCTGAAGCAATCATGCTATATTTAACTTAGTGCTTTTCAAACTTAACAAGATTAAGATGTGTGGACTTCAACTCCCAGAATTCGTTAACCAGCATGCTAATTGGAGAACTCTGGGACTTGAAGTCCACACATCTTTAAGTTGCCAAATTTGAAAAACGCCAATCTAAAGCTACCGTAGTTTTGCTTACTCAAAAGGAAACCTCACCGATTTCGGTAGAGATCGCCCGCGTCAAGGATAACTGCAGCCTAATAGCCGCTACTTGCTGCGCCAAGAACATTCTTAGCTCCTTTTTTCATTCGGCGCCAGAAGGGGATAAAAGCAGATTGGCCTCTAGTGGGCGCTGTAACAGATTGAAGGCGAATGGTAATGGTAATGGCAATGGCGCTGAGCTCGGAACCCTTGTCTGATCGCTCGGTCAAGCTAGCGGTGTTACTAGCCTTCGCTTCGGGAGTGGTGGTGGGATGGCAGGCGAACAGAGCGCGTAGGTATTACCTCAAGTGGCGGAAGCGACGGCTGCAGGACCAGCTAGCAGCAACTCAGAATAAGTTGGAACTCGCGTGAAGCGGTGAGGAAGCCGCCGCAATAGCCCAGGAATGGTGACCGGGAGTGGGTCACGCTGACTGAGAGGGGTCACGCTGAAAGGCAGCGCTCTTTCATGGCAAAAGGCTCGTTTGCCCTCGGGCCTTCTAACTCTAGGCTGGGGCAATGAAAAGTTCAAGCGGCGATCCCTGCTTTTCAAAGCTAATTATCAAGAGAAGTAGGCCAAATAGTTATCGCGCTTAATTTTTGCTGTGTTTTTCTTTGCTATCTTAAAAAAAAACCTTTATGACTCTTTGTATGAAAATAAAGGCACAAAGCCTTAATGTATGTTTCAATTTGCACCCTTCTTCTTGAAGGGTTTTATGTTTTAATACTAGTCGATGAGCCTAAGGATACCTTGGCCATTATTATTTCAGGTAGAGAAGACGACCTGTTTCTGTATAATGTTTGCTTATTGAATGCTAGTTGTTCTGGAGAGCTTTAGGAAGAGAGAATATTTCCCTGAAACTACTACTCATTTTGTAATTGTTTTAACAATAGTCTGGAAATTCATGGTTTTTTCAAAAGTGGTTGAAATTACTTTGGGGTTACAAGTTTCAACCTTGTTTACTGGGTTACATCAGTTTTTTTCAGAGCAGCTGAACATTTTGTATGCCTATTTTTAATTAAACAATACTTATTTTTTGTTGAAACACTTTGGTTTTTTTTGAAAATATGCTGATTTTTAAATTCAGGGATTCGTTTCTCAGTTTAAATTCTTTACCATATGTATAATAGACATTTTGTTAAGGTTCCTGCAACATTTCAGTTGACAGTTGTACCAAAATCATCCAACATCTCAGTGGATGGAACTGTGCCTGATTGCCTTAATGCTGTTCCCAAATACTAAAATTACACCATCTGTTATATATTTTAACTTGTATTCTGTTTTGTTTTATATTTTAAATTTTGAGAAAACTTTTAAGTTATAGGGAACTGATTTTCATTTTTTTACCTGTCAACAGCTGAACACAATAGAAGCCTCAAAAAGAACTACAATCAAGTTTCCATATTTGATGTATATAAATGGACTTCTTTAAAACATCCTCCTGCGCAAACTTGGTTTGGAGATATCTATGAAATTGCCATTGCATGGGACTGATATTTACAAAAAAGTTTAGCATCTGCAGAAAGAAGTCATCTGTCTGTGGAAACTTGTCTGTATGAACTGCTTAACATTCCCTACTTGGACTGCTAATAACTTAAGGATGTTTTATGAATTGGATCTACTTAATAAAGTTTAAATAGAAAATAAACAAGTGCAATGCAATATATTCTGTGTTCGTTTTTTCTTAAAAGTTCTTTATTTTGGCCTGAAAATGAAGACAAGCATAATTTTATATCCTAATATGTGATTACCAATTTATAAACATTAAAGGTTAGTTCTAAATTTATTAGCCTGATTCAAACAACATGCTAAACCATAATGTGTTTTGTTTTGTGTGTTTACTGTATTATGTCAAGCTACATTTAGCTTATTTAATAAATCATATTTAAGCCTAAAGCAATGTGTAAACTAATACCTACATTGAATGTGATTTTAAATCTGAACTATTTATTTTGGTATGATATTTTATAAGAAACTATCTGCCTAATCAACTGTATAAAGAAACAAAGGACTAGAAATGGTATTTAGGTATGGGGGTTGAGATGCAGTACATGATGAATGCTTTGCTATAAATTCTTACAGACTCATTTTCTAGTGCAGCCAAGAGAATCAATGTACCAATTGACTCATACTGATTTTTTTTCTTATTACTGGTATTCTGTAATAAGGTAGGTGAAAATTCAACCCAAATGAATGAGTACTGTACAATAAGCATCTATCTGGTGGCAAAAAGATAATCTAACTTCATATATTCAGTTTGGTGAGCCCTTCGTTTCTGGGATGTTTGTGGCCAGGTTGATACAATGATAAATTATTTTATCAAGTTTGTAACAGTTCAAACTTTCTTTTTAGTTTCGATTTATTGTTAGGCACGTTGGGCATTCAAGTAAAAAGCTGGGGTATACATTTATTAGATATGTAATTGCTGTTTATCCTGCTCAAGTGACTGCTCATAGAGTAGAAGACATGTGTTTTGAGTAAGTACTGGGCTAGAATTCCAGAGTGAAATTGTTCACTCTAGAACAGATCCTAGGAGATTTGGAGAATAAAATTGGAGGATTAAATAGGCTGATGTGAACTACCAGGCATATAGTTAACAAAACCGACCGTAAACTCCTATTTTCGTATTTCTCCTGTTCTTGGCATCTAATTGGATGAGGCTGTAAGAATTCTTAAAACAATCGAATTATCGCCTTATTCCTTTTGTTACTAGAGCAAGGGCAAAATTGGGAGTTGCCCCTCAGCTGTTCCCTTTACCCGTGAACATCTTGCTCTTTCGGCTTTTCTACCTGCGGAGACCGCCGTTAGCGCGGCTCTCTCCTAAACCAAGCTTTGGGTCTTCGGAACGCCGATTGATGACGTTTTAGTTAAGCGCCGCAGCTTTGGTCTCCTTAGCGACCGTGGTGGCCGCTCTCTTTGCTCAAAGCAACCCCGGCAATGTCTATACAAATGACCAGCCGTCGGAGCCGAAGAGGTCCACTGCAGGCCGCGTTGCGTCGGGGCCGAGAGCTGCGGGAACAGGTGAAGTATCTTTTGGCGTTTTCTTTCTCGGAGAGAGAGGGAGATAGGCAGCTGGGATTGCAAAAGCCAAATTCCCAATGCATCCCAACAGTTGTGACCCACTAGAGGGTGGCGGTTGGTTGGAAAAAAAAATCCCCTCAAAATCTCAGTTTGTGGAGCTCATGTATGGACTTGTTTCAGTGCAAGCCTGATGTGGCTCCCCAAATGTGATCCCTCCGTTTTCATTGTTGAATATGTGAATCCCTACAAAACTAGTCTGAACTTTATGGTTTAAGTATTTAGAAGATGCACGCGTGTATCTTAAAGTGGCGGGGTGGGGTGGGGTGGGGTGGGGAAGAGATGTATATGCACGCCCCAGCGAGTAAGAATCCAAAATATTACCCGTTAGATCAGGGATGTCCAAACTCGGCAACTTTAAGACCTATGTTCTTCAACTCCCAGAATTCTCCAGCCAGCTTTTTCTGGCTATGGAATTCTGGGAGTTGAAGTCCACAAGTCTTAAAGTGACCGAGTTTGGAGACCCCTGCATTAGATTGTAATCCTATTCTGCAAATAAGTATTTTAGTAAGAGTTATTTGGTTAAAAAAAAAAGTTGTTAGAGACGAGCAATTCTCCCAGTGACATTCTCAACAAAACACTCAGCAACAGTGTTAACACCTAACACCTAACTTAATAGGTGAAATAAAATTTATATTGAACTTGTGTTCAATAGGGAAAATTGAGTAAATGATCTCACACACACACACACACTCTTCATATTTCTAAACCACCCATCTCCCTCAAAAAGTGGCTCTATACTTTATCCATATCTGCCAGAACACTACAGCGAGTAGGTTACTCTATAAGCCTTTGTATGAACATTATACACGGAATATAGAAGAATGGAGAAATGCTAAGATATTCAAATGCTGACAGAAAATTAATTGGTAGTCTGGGGCCAGGAATGGATTTTTGTAAAAAGAAGCTAATAGGATTGTGTTTATCTTTTACTTTAAAAATATACAGTACTTCATTTGTATTTACAAAATGAAGCATAGTGAATACAGCAAGTAAAGGTTCCAATGTTTTGAAAGGATTAAGAAAATGAGACTTGTTTAGCAAAATAGGTTTGATGGTTTACAAGGATCGAAAGGTATGGCTGATGGACTTAGCATTTTATTACTTTTGTTTATTATTTTCTTATTTATTAAATTTATATCTTGTCCATTTTGCAGTTCAAGGCAACTCTGAGCTGTACTTTATATTTTATACTCCTTTTCTGAGTGGAAACAATTTGATGAATATATATTTATGATATATCAGAATAAGCTTTTCTCTTATATTTCTTACACATATATAGACATCCTAATTAACTTAGTGCAACACTTAAATCTCACAAGTGGTCCAGACTGATTAAAGTAGCAAGGTCCTGTAGTAGAGGGCACTATAGTAAAATTTACAGAACTTAATGGGATTTAGATAAATATGTATAGTATTGATTTCTAAATTTAGTGGATTTTCCTACTCTGAAGTTACTTGTTTGTAATAAAGGGGAAGTTAAGAATGTAATGGATGTGAATATTATTAATATTGGGCAGATGATGTGTATATATGTGTGAATATTAGAGAATATGGGAAATTTGGTTTGGAGTGGTGTTTTTTTATCCTAAATACAATATATGTACAAGTCTTAATATATGAGGTTATGCAACTGCTTTTATTCAACACATTATGTCTTAATTTTAAAATATTTCAGGTGGAAACTTTGCTTCAAGAAAGCAAAGTGAAGTCTCTGGATTCTGAAAAAAAGAAAAGTCTTAGTGAGAGGTAATGTACATTGCTACAGTAATTTTTTGACAGAAGCACTTACTATATGGCACTTGAAATGTAAAGAAATTAAACAGGTGATTTAGAAATAGTCGAGACTTCTTTATTTAGAAGAAAATTTATAAAAAATAAGACTCATTTCTACGTGTATTTTACTTCAAAGATGAGAGGTGATGCAATGTTATTTGCCTAGTCTCCTCATTTCAGCACACAATCAAATCACATAAAAACAAATTGAAGAAGAGTGTTTATGAATATAAATATTTGGAACTGTTCTTCAGTGGAGTATCAGTGGATTAATGTGCAGCGTTTAATGTCATTATTTTTACATTGAAATGCATTATATTTAAATGTTAGCATTCAATACATACCATTCCTTCTGCAGTGAGTTGATTCATTTTAACTGCTATATTTTATCATTATTTTTTAAAACATTTTATATTGCTTTCACTATGAAAGTAGATTCAAGGCCAATTTACAAAATATTCAGGATTGCTTGTTCATGAATTTGTATGCTAGTTATTCCAAAGAATTCAGATGGTTTATATTTCAGAATGATAAAAACCGTAAAGCAAATGCCCTCTCTCCCCATACACACTTGTTAGTATTTATCTATAGTACATGTTTCCAGAGGTATATTTTTAACTTAAGAATGATCTTTTTCTATATAAGATCAAAATCAAAGAACTATAGTATTCTTTGCAAAAACTACAGTAGCAAGAATGAATCTAGTGGCTTTGCTTCACCTTTGGTTACTCTACTTTGGTCAGGTAGATTTTTGTTGTTCTCCTGCAGGATCTCCTATAGGAGAACAACAAAAATCTACTTAACCAAAGTAGATTTGTAGATTCTCTTGCAGGAGAAGTAGATTTTCCTGCAGGAGAATGAGCAACAGAAGCATTTAATCATTCTTCAACCAGACAAATGTAAGAGGCTTTAATAGCTTTCAGCATCAATATTACTCCTTCTCTAGGGATATGTGCATATAAAAATTTTCTGATTATGGCAGTATGCTATTAACATACATACTCACCTTGAGATTATTAACTTGTTTATTAAATTTAAACATAATATTGTAATATTTTAGGGTCAGCATATTTGATAGTTGGTAGACAGCATCTAAACTCTGTTCTTTCTTTCTATTTATAGATGTTTGGAGCTGAAGAAATCTGTGGATGAAAATACCTTAAGTCTTCAGAACTTAAAGAAAGTAAATATTTAGGGCTATAGTTGATTGGTTGATTATGTGCCAACAAATGATTTTTGACTCGTACTAACCACACACATATTTTCTCCATGGCAATCTATCTCTAACCTATTCTTTAAGTCTCGCAATGATGCAGTCAGTGCCACTGTAACTGAATCTATCCATCTTGCTGCTGGTCATCTTCTCTTTCATGTCATTTTTTTCAGCAGTAGAGTCTTTTGTAGTGAGCTAGGTCTTCACATAATGTGTACAAAGTAGATTAATTTGAGCCTGGTCATTTGTGCCTCAAGTGAGAACTCTGAGTTGATTTCTTCAGTTATCTATTTATTTGATTATTTTTTTTGCTTTCTACAGAATTTTAGAAGTCTTCTTCAGCACCAAATTCAAAATGTCCTACCCTCCTTCAAAGTCCAGCATTTGCTTCTATAAAATATTACAGGGAATACCATGGCTTTCATAATTGTGATCTTTATAGACATTATGACATTGAATATCTATTCCAATAGAGGAAGAATACTTATCCAAAAGTAAGAGAGGGAAGATTCTGAGATATTGTTTGCTAAAGTAGTATTGAAATTAGCAGCTATTTTTTCCAAGTTCCAGTGTATATATAGCTTTCTGAATTTCTGTCATTCTAAATTAAATCCATCCAATTAAAGCACATCTTTTCTAAATGTGATTTGGAAGCCAGTATCATGCAGAGGTTAACATTGGAAACATTCAAGTTTAACTCCCTCTTGACACATGAAAGTTTTTGATCTTCTATCTCAATGGATTGATGCTCTGAGACTAAAATAAAGGAAAATTTGCATGTATATTACTTTGAGAATTTTTTTTTAAAAAATTATTTATAGGCCGCCCTTTTCCCTGAGGGGACTCAGGGCGGCTTACAATATATAGGGAGGGGGGTACAAGACAGTAAGACATAAAACAATACATAAGTAAAAATAGTACACAACATTCATCATTCGGGTGGGGACGGATTACGATCTTTATCCCCAGGCCTGACGGGATAGCCAGGTCTTGAGGGCTGTGCGGAAGGTCTGGACGGTGGTGAGGGTACGAATCTCCACGGGGAGATCGTTCCAAATGACAAGATATAAATATAAACTAAGATTATAAAACTTGGTAAATATTAATATACATATGGATTTTCTCAAAATTCTGTTGTGCTTTTATCTCACAGTCAGATGAACCTGCACCAGTAGGAAATTATAATCAGAGAAAAGAAGAAGAAGAAAAACAATTGTTCAATCTTTCTCAGCAACTGGAAAAACTTGCTGCAGTCCTTAACCAGGACAATATAGTCAAAGACTCTAGCATGTAGGTAAATTTAAGAGATTTAATTTTTTGTTCTAGCCAACTATCACAAGTTTGCTTAAATTTAATTATAGGCATGTTTCAGAACCAGTATAAATGTTTCTTACCAAGATTGGAAGCAAATGCCGCATGGATTTCAAATATAGATATCTTCTTTCCTGTAACATAAAATTAAGATATATGACAGTATAGAAATTTAAATGCATTCAAAATGCATTGTACATATCTTTTTGATATCTGCTTCCATTTTGTAGAAACTGCCTAACCTCATTTAATGCCAGATATTAATCGTTTTCAGGAATAGGGAAAATATATGCTAGTTTTCTTCTGGATTGCTCACTTCATTTAATTCATTTTCTAAATGTTTGATGTATACACTTTAAAAATATTTCATTTAAATTGTTTGTTTTAAATGTTAAACTATATTTTTAATTATCTTCATAATGCATTCAGTATTTTTAGGAATAAGATAAAATTATGCTCAATAAATCAGTTTTACTTTGGGCATATATCCTTTTTTTTCTAAAAAAATCAGAAGCATTTATTATTTCCTATACTTGTTTACTGCCAATTCAAGCTACATATTAGTCAAACCAAGGACCGATTAAAATAAGCAATTTTCAAAACATCAGTTATTTCCTGTTTTTATTTCTTTGTTAGGAATTTGAAAAAGAATGGCAGCCCAGAAGAACAGCAGAAAAATGAAAAGACAGAAAATGAGGAAGGAGAAAATATCCAAAATGTTGATGATGAAGAAGAGCAAGATAGCGAGGAGGATGATGATGATGATGATGATGATGATGATGATGATGATGATGAAAGTAAACTAGATGGTTCACTTAATATAGAATTCATCGCTCTTGGTGATTTTGCTGCACAGCAAGAAGGGGATTTGACATTTAAAGCAAGTAAAACCTAGCATTTCTTGAGTCCACTAGTTCCACTTGTTTGCCTCTACTGTCTGTTCTGTTTGTTGTGATCTGTGCCCTGTACCATTTAATGTGGCATGAGAATTGAAATCAACCCATCATTATCTGTGTAACTTTGACCTGAGTTGTAGGCATTGTCTAAAGAATGTTTTAGATTGAAGTAGAGGGCCAAGTGGAACAACAGGTTTGTATAGGTGCAGTGATATAAATCTACCAATGTTTATTTGAAATGTTCATTAAAAAAAATGTATCAAGCTGAATGGAACATAAATTTTTAGACTTCAAATTAACTTTTTGATTTTCTGTTTCTTTACAATAGTTGCAAAACCATTTGATTTTCTTTTTATGTCTCTGGCATCTTCAGTAACATTTTGCATCAGTTGGTAAAATAGTAATGATCACATTTGATGCTAAACAAACATTAAAACATACACCGTATATTCTGTACATTGTATTGGAATACTCAAAACATTTTCAGTGTTAATATACTTACTTTTATTTTCTCTGTTTTCATTATTGAAGAAAGAAGAAGTTCTTCTTATCATTGAGAAAAAGCCTGATGGTTGGTGGCTGGCTAAAAATTCGAAAGGGGAGAAAGGCCTTGTGCCTAAAACCTATCTTACGGTTAGTATGCATTTTCTCTTTCCACTCAATTTTAACTATTTTAATTATTGTTGATGTCTGTGCTCTTTTGTAAGATGGCAGAGTGATAGCATTGCACTGTATAAAAGTAAAAGTGAAATATTTTTTCCATAGCCTGCAGTAAAAATTTTTTTATAGAAATAATACTTGCCTATATTTGAGTCTTAACTGTTGATTGTACATACCTATAAGGAAGAAAGACAGTGATAGTATCTCTGGAACCAGTCCTTTTGCAAACGTCTGGAAATTGTATGGATTGTTATAGTAGTTATTTATACAAATATTTATAGGCTGACACTATTCTAAGAACCTTAGGCTAGTTTAATAAATAAACACCATCTTATCAGTTCTAAACTAACAATTATCACCACACAGTAATAGAGAGGTGCTGATTTTTATAAGTGATAATAGGGCACTGCCATCTGGATGTTAATTTTTGGGTGGATAAGTGATTCATTTACTTCTTTAGATATCAAATAAATCGTGATGATGAAGGTGAAAAACTTATTTAGTTAGGTTGTCAGGCAGCAACCAGTTATCTATTCCTGATTTAACAGATACTCTCTAAACAGTTTGGAAAGTAATGTGATGGACTTTAGATATGTGGGGAACTTGTGAAAAGTACTTCTTCCCATTTTGTTCATTAGAAACTTCTGCTGTTTATGATGGAGTATTATTTTCAGTGAAGAATATAAGGCTCGTGATAGGCTATTACTCTTCCTCATGTTGTTAGAATCTCCCTTCCATTACAAAAATAAGGATGCAGTTTGGCTGATCAGTGTACTTCTTGTCACAGGCAAAAGACAAGGAAGAAGAAGAGCCAAGTGAAGAGGAAACAGAGGAGGACATTGAGGTGGCAGATGAAACAGCAGGTGGAGCCGATATTCTGAAAAGGTAGACTGCAGACTTTAATGCAGACATACATCATCATCAGTTGGTATATTATGAGAACTTACTCAGTTTGTAAGCTATTTAATATGCAATGTGTAAGAAACAAAAAAAAATCCCAAAACATCTTATTCCTAAAGTTGCCTATAACATGGGACCTACCATTAAAAAATAATTAGTTCTTGGTTTTAAATGTATCCTTGGTGGGACTTACAAAAAGAGTCTTACTGAAGAGCTAAATGTGTAGAATAAACCTGTGTATGATTAAGTCCTTCTTCAAGGGTTCTGGGTCCAAACATACTGAGCTTTTTGAATTGGGCCGATAAAGCAGACTGATTTGAATGCTAATTTGCTTTTGTATATATTTCCCATAAGTATATGATTGTATTTTTTCCTTATGTTTGTACTGTCTGCAGAACAGACTCTCACTGGAGTGCTGTCAAAAAGGCCCTCACAGAGGTAAGTTTGCATTTTGCAGAGTTACATTTACATGTCAGTAATGATTTGAAGCATCACCTTCGTTTTTTTCAAAAGATTTTGATTGAAGA
Source organism: Thamnophis sirtalis (assembly GCF_051295495.1). Taxonomy (NCBI): domain Eukaryota; kingdom Metazoa; phylum Chordata; class Lepidosauria; order Squamata; family Natricidae; genus Thamnophis; species Thamnophis sirtalis. Next base: position 37,380,264 of record NW_028261386.1, on the reverse strand, counting down.
GCAAACATTCCTACTGTTGAATGCAAAGTGAGCAAGCTAAAAATATTTACACTGGAATAAATATTCATAGCACAATCTTTTCTTTATTTACTCAGAATCAGTTGCCACCTTAATTTCTAGCATGGCTTTGGAACAGTATTGCTGAAACTTTTAGCAGCAGACATTTCATTAAATGTTAAAAAAAAACGAAATGGGACAACTTCCTTAATTACCTGGGAAAGTAAATGAGAAGAGGATAACAATGCAGTCTGGACAAGAGAAATAAGGTGGTGGAGGTCAATAGTAGAACAAACAGAAGGATAGCACTAGAAAAAGAAAATAGGGCAGCAGGTGCAGAACACACAGGCAGAATGAAAGGAGCTTTCCTTAGCAGGCATCTTACTGAGTATCTTTTGCCGTATCCACTGTTGGGAACAGAAGTGAATTGAAAATCAGCAAATCATGGATAGATCTTGACATCTTCCCTGGAACTGAAGCAGAGTAGAGTGACATCGGTCAGATCATCGACATAATTAGTGCCACAATATAAAGTGGGTTATCTTCTCCACATTTCTGCAAGCAACTGTAGTTTGCTCATGAAGCTCAAAATACTTCTTTTTTTTGCTTCTTTTTTGCTTTTTTCTTCTGACTCAGACGGGGCTTTCCTTAATCAAAAAAATATCTCTGTCTAAATGAACAGAATAATGTCTTAGATGCCCTGACAACTATGGGAGCAGTGCCAGCTGGATTTCGACCTTCGACACTTGCACAGCTCTTGGATGAAGGTAGATTTTCTACAAAATTATTCCACTAAATCTAAATCAGATGTGATGCTTCTAAGGACAACTGAAGCTTGATAGAACAACATTAAATATGGTATAATATGGTGACATTACAAAATGGCATCACAAATAGTTGATTTTAATGCTATTGAATTGATTTATTATTTCTTTTAGATTTTGGAGAGCAATAGTGGTACAGACTATTACATAATTTTAAATGCTACCTGGCTATAAAAATAAAGTTTTTTTAAAGTGTATATTTTACAATATAAACTATGAATGAAACAAAAACATTTGAAAATATATGCCATTTACCTAAATGTGTTAAGTAATTGAGATAGTCCACTCATAATTTGGTTCCAGACCTCAGCTTCATTGATAAAAAAAGCTACGTATTATCCGTGATTCAAGCCATGTTTGTTTAGTTCAGAAATTTAAAAAAGTATAGCTTCAGATTTGGAAATTCTAACTATCAAAGACTACCGTATATACTCGAGTATAACCCGAGTTTTTCAGCCCACTTTTTGGGCTGAAAAAAGCCGGCTCGGCTTATACTCGAGTCTACAACTGGATCCGGCAGTGCTGTTGCCTGTTGGAGGAGGAGGGGATTCCTTCCTGCGAGACCCCGTCCAGAAAAATGCGGGGAGCGGCATTTGTGGGAACTCCGGCCGCTGCCCACCCGTGGGGAGAGAGGGAAGAGCCCCGAGCGAGCCGCCTCGGTTTGGCAACCAAACCCATCCAGCCTTTTACCTCCCGTCCCCCGCCCGCCCGCTCGCAGCCCCCTCCCCGGGCTGGCGCCAACTCCTCCCCGTGCCGAGGCAAGTCGGTGTCTCTTTAAGCTAGAGAGAGGAGGGGAGGGAAGGCAGGGACCAGCCGGCTGACAATGGGCTGGAGCGGCTGAGTTGGAGCAAATTCCGCGGCGGAGGCGGCGTCCCAGCTCCAGCAAGGAGGAGAAGGGGGGCTTCCCGGAGCCGCGCGCTCGGCAAGCTCGCCGCTCAACTCAGCGCCAGCCGGCTGACAATGGGCTGGAGCGGCTGAGTTGGAGCAAATTCCGCGGCGGAGGCGGCATCCCAGCTCCAGTGGCTCCGAGGCGAGCGGCTTGGCCCTTCCGCTGGGCGCTCGGAGATGAAGGAGCGCTGGCGCTGAGTTGAGCGGCGAGCTTGCCGAGCGCGCGGCTCCGGGAAGCCCCCCTTCTCCTCCTTGCTGGAAGCCGAGCGAGCCCCGCCGCCCACGGACTCCCGCGGCCGCCCCAGGGCTCCGGGAGGCAGGACCCGGAGGCAGCCCAGCCCTGCCGCCGCCCCGCGCCCTCCACCCGCTGCGCGAGAGGGGACCCCGCTTTCCCCTTGCCGGATGCGTCCCTGGCGGAGCTGAGCCATGCGGCGGAGGCTCCCGCTCTGGTTCCGGAGCTTGCTGTGCCTCTGGCCGGTCCTGGTGGGACCCGCGGCAGGTAAGAGGCGCCATCGAGCGCCTCGTACAATGATTTATGTATGAGGTTTAAGTGACTGAGACACACTCCTGGCTACGCAGCAATGTTATTTCTGACTTAGTATACTATGAAATCCCCCAAATCCTCCCCACTCCAGGGGTAGGATACTATGAAATCCCCCAAATCCTCCCCACTCCAGGGGTAGGATACTATGAAATCCCCCAAATCCTCCCCACTCCAGGGGTAGGATACTATGAAATCCCCCAAATCCTCCCCACTCCAGGGGTAGGATACTATGAAATCCCCCAAATCCTCCCCACTCCAGGGGTAGGATACTATGAAATCCCCCAAATCCTCCCCACTCCAGGGGTAGGATACTATGAAATCCCCCAAATCCTCCCCACTCCAGGGGTAGGATACTATGAAATCCCCCAAATCCTCCCCACTCCAGGGGAAGGATACTATGAAATCCCCCAAATCCTCCCCACACCAGGGGAAGGATACTATGAAATCCCCCAAATCCTCCCCACTCCAGGGGTAGGATACTATGAAATCCCCCAAATCCTCCCCACTCCAGGGGTAGGATACTATGAAATCCACATTCCCTCCCCACTACAGGGGTAGGATACTATGAAATCCCCCAAATCCTCCCCACTCCAGGGGAAGGATACTATGAAATCCCCCAAATCCTCCCCACTCCAGGGGAAGGATACTATGAAATCCCCCAAATCCTCCCCACTCCAGGGGTAAGATACTATGAAATCCCCCAAATCCTCCCCACTCCAGGGGTAGGATACTATGAAATCCCCCAAATCCTCCCCACTCCAGGGGAAGGATACTATGAAATCCCCCAAATCCTCCCCACTCCAGGGGTAGGATACTATGAAATCCACATTCCCTCCCCACTACAGGGGTAGGATACTATGAAATCCCCCAAATCCTCCCCACTCCAGGGGAAGGATACTATGAAATCCCCCAAATCCTCCCCACTCCAGGGGAAGGATACTATGAAATCCCCCAAATCCTCCCCACTCCAGGGGTAGGATACTATGAAATCCACATTCCCTCCCCACTACAGGGGTAGGATACTATGAAATCCCCCAAATCCTCCCCACTCCAGGGGAAGGATACTATGAAATCCCCCAAATCCTCCCCACTCCAGGGGAAGGATACTATGAAATCCCCCAAATCCTCCCCACTCCAGGGGTAAGATACTATGAAATCCCCCAAATCCTCCCCACTCCAGGGGTAGGATACTATGAAATCCCCCAAATCCTCCCCACTCCAGGGGAAGGATACTATGAAATCCCCCAAATCCTCCCCACTCCAGGGGTAGGATACTATGAAATCCACATTCCCTCCCCACTACAGGGGTAGGATACTATGAAATCCCCCAAATCCTCCCCACTCCAGCGGTAGGATACTATGAAATCCACATTCCCTCCCCACTACAGGGGTAGGATACTATGAAATCCCCCAAATCCTCCCCACTCCAAGGGAAGGATACTATGAAATCCCCCAAATCCTCCCCACTCCAGGGATAGGATACTATGAAAGCCACATTCCCTCCCCACTACAGGGGTAGGATACTGCAAAATCCCCAATTCCTCCCCACTCCAGGGGAAGGATACTATGAAAGCCACATTCCCTCCCCACTCCAGGGGTAGGATACTGCAAAATCCCCAATTCCTCCCCACTCCAGGGGAAGGATACTATGAAATCCCCAATTCCTCCCCACTCCAGGGGAGGAAATAAATATTCAAAAACATTATTGGTATCTATTTTTATTTTTGAAATTTACCGGTAGCTGCTGCATTTCCCACCCTAGGCTTATACTCGAGTCAATAACTTTTCCAGCTTTTTGGGGTAAAATTAGGTGCCTCGGCTTATATTCGGGTCGGCTTATACTCGAGTATATACGGTATGTACCCAGTAAGCTTAAAAGGTGAAGGATGTACATAAATGTGTACATCTATTTTTTTCTAGGAAATCAGTTTCAGGCATCTTCATTCCTTCAACCCGTGCTTACACCTTCCAATCTTTCTTTTCAAGATCTGATATGGAACCCTGAAAAAGGCAGTGTAAGTACTTGTTCTTAAAAAAGACACATAAAGGCTAGTGTCTTCAGGATAACAGATGATGAAGAAATTGGGTGTAACGGTGCAAAAGCCTGGGAAGAATGTCATGAAGTATATAATAAAATTGTAAAGCTTCAAGGCTAAAGGATTCAAGATGCTTTTACATAGATGTACAGGGAGTGAGAATAAAAAGGGAGTTCTAGTACAAGGGAAATATGATGTTGATATTTTGGAAATCTAGTGGAATGGAACTCATAATTTGAATGTAGTATTGGAAGGATATAATTTGTTTAAAAAAATCAGACCCAAGAAAAGGGGGAGGGGTGATGGCATAAATAAAAATAACTATATCTGTAGGGAAATTTGTGACAACAAGAATGAAAACCCTGCCATAAATGTCTTGGTGAATATTAAGGAAAAAGAAACATTGACACTGTTGTGTGTCAATTAGCCAAAGATATAGATGAAATCATCACAGATCAGATGGCCATAATACATCTATGAAACATACAACTGTGGTAATGTGTTTCAATTACCTAAGTTCAATTGGAAATCCAATTCTGTGGCAAATAGGAAATTCAGTAGATTCTTTCAGATGACTTTACCATACAAAGGGTGGAAAAAGAAACTAAGGAATTAGTTATATTGGATTTAATACTTATTAATATGAATGAAAAGTTTGAGGAAGTTATAGGAAGTTGGGAGAAAGTGACCATGTAATCTTACAATTAATCATACCGTAGACAGGGAGAACTGAAGGTAGTCAGGTTAGAAGGTAGATTTCAGAAAAGCTAATTTCCAGTAAGAGAATAAATATGAAGGGTTCCATGCATGAAAATCCTGAAGGAAACCAGGAAGTGTTGAAATGAGATAATGAAGGCCGAAATACAAATAATGCTAGATAGAAAGAAACATGGAAGGTAGCTGATGAACCAATCTGCTTGCATAAAGAGCTCTCTGATAAACACAGAGAATGAGTTTAAAAAATAAAAAGCACATGTAACAAAAAAATATCAAGAAATAATTTGAATCTAAAGATGGGGTCAGAAATAATTTGAATCTAAGGATGGGGTCAGAAAGACTAAGAATAGTTGAAGTGAGTGAAAAAATAACAAAATTGATTCTTTGGTATGTAAACTTTGCATTTGTAAGCTGTCCAGAGTCATTTACTGAGGTGGGCAGTTATAGAAATTGAAGTAAGGGAGGAGTAGCCAACGTCGCTACGATACGGACGTGTGGTCTCGATGCTCTGAGACTACAGCCGGTACTTTTGGCGCTGGGTGGTCCAATCGGACCTAAACCGTCCCAAAGAGACGGTGAACAGGAAGAATACGTCTTGCTGACCTCAGGGACATCACAAAGTCCCTGATTGATGCAAGAGAAGTTCTTCAAGCTGGCAACAAAAAATCCAGCCAAGGCTGATGAAGTCTGGGCGGCTCCAAAATGGAAAGATACAGAAAGAGAAAGTGTTTCCAACTGGTGAGGAACTTTTATGGTTTTAAAAATTTAATTTAAATTGGAGAGCAGAAGAATCAAGCGGCGGAATTTGGAATGGTTTTAGACAATGGTTATCTTACTTTTTAAATGCTATCTTCATGGATGGAATTTATGCAAGCCTTTTAAAACGAATGGATTAAATTTTCTTCTTCTATTTTTTCTTTTATTATTCTCTGTAACCTATGGTCTAAAATTTTTCTCTTCCATTCCATTCCTCTTTCCTAACCCATTTAAAAATTGGACTCTTTTTTAAACTTGAAATACAAAAAAGATACAAAAAGAAATAAGGAAATTTGCAACAATAACACTGCTACTCGGAGGCTGGAAAGTTTGTGTATTGGAGTTTGTGTATTGGAAATGGAACATTTTTTTTTCTTCACTGATTGTTTTGCCTTGGCACTACAAGGTCTCACCGCTTGGTTATAGAGAGTGATAAGAAGGGAAGTATACAGATGTCCCTTTGAAGTATATCTTTAACCAGAGAAAAGTGAAAACAAAGCGTTTTTGTGTCTATGTTTAATTTTATTAACCTTCCAAGCTAGAGCAGCTGTGTTTGTTAGCTGGAGAGAATGGCACAATTTCAAAAGCAAACAGAAATCTTAAGCTTACAAAAGATATGTTCAGAAATACAGAAATTATCAAATACATATGAGAGGATAGAGAAGAAGCTGGAAGACTTAGAGCATATAACAGCAAAATATGATGATGAAGTTGAGGATGTTTATCAAATGCAAAACGTGGTGGTTAAAACTCAAAAAATTGAAGTGCAAAATGAATATAAAGAAATTAAATTTGCTGATATTTATGGTGATTGCTTTGTTTCTGTAAATTGAAAGAGTGGAATACTGAAAGAGGAATTAAATGGAGGGGAAATCTATCCCAGAGGACAAGATACGGAAGAAGAAAAAACCAAAGAATCTGGATTTAAAGAGAAAATTTTGATTAGCAACAGCATTGATAACACTACTGACAATCAAAGATAAGCTGACTAAGGAAACAGAAGAAGGGCATCAAGATTACACGAGAGATCTTACAAGCAAGGAGTTGCTAAGAGGAGTCCATACAAAATTGATCAAGGAGATGATTAGAGGACTGGCACCACAAATGGCAGAAGATATGAGACTGTTTTGCTATTGGAAAGATACAGGTTGATAGAGGGAAGAATTATAATATAATTATAATTTAAAGAATTTAAAACTAGTTAAACTTGATGAAATTTATTGACAATAGATATAGTTTAAATAAATAACTGATAATGTTACTAATGTATACAATGTGTAGTGTTAAGATGAGTATAATTGGATATGAATATTGAATGGTAGCCATGCAAGGAAGATTAGAAATCCCTTTGGATTATATATAAAGGTTAATAATAAAAAAAGAAATAAATTAGATACAGTTAAAGTTTGATTATTAGGGGGAAAATGTTATGATACAGAATATAGTCAAATAAAGGAGGTATAACAATAACAACATATATACATATATAGATATGGGTATAACATAAGGAAACTGGATGTAAACCTTAAACAGTGATTTGGAAAGGAGAATTAGAAAACTTTGTTATTAAATATTATGGATGTTTAGCTAGAATAGGACATAAGGATTTAGTGTTAGTGGAGGATTTTAGAAATAATAATTGAAAGGCCAGTATGTGGTTATGTATTAAATTTTGGTATATTTTATGATGGATGCTTAAACAACTATAGTCAAATGAAAATGGAGATATGATGATGGTGACATGTATAAACATTTGAGTTAAAATGCTTGAGTTAATATGAATTATGTTTGTTGACTGTGGAAGAGATGCATGAAAGTCTTTTTGTAACCAACTGATACACTTTCTACAGCATGTAAAGAAGGATGTTGTGTTTGTTTTAAATAAAAAATAAAATAATTATTAAAAAAAGAAAAGAAATTGAAGTAAGTAAGTAGCAAAACAAGGAGAAAATCAAGGAAATGGTCAGTCTGCTGGTTGGAAAAGATGGTAAGACGATGATTGGCAACAGAGAGAAGGCTGACCTCCTTAATTCAATAAAAAAGAGTGCAGAGAAGAGCAACAAAGATGATTAGGGGACTGGAGACTAGAACATATGAAAAATGGTTGCAGGAACTGGGTATGTCTAGTTTAACGAAAAGAAGCACTAGGGGAGACTTGATAGCAGTGTTCCAATATCTCAGGGGTTGCCACAAAGAAGAGGGAGACAAACTATTCTCCAAGGCACCTGAGGGTAGAACAAGAAGCAATGGGTGGAAACTAATCAAGGAGAGAAGCAACTTAGAACTGAGGAGAATTTCCTGACAGTTAGAACAATTAGTCAGTGGAACAGCTTGCCTCCAGAAGTTGTGAATGCCCCAACACTGGAAGTTTTAAAGATGTTGGATAGCCATCCAACAGCTGCAGTTTCCTAAGTGTTAACTGCAAGTTAACAGGCTCAGCTCTGTGATGTTAATTAGCTAATTACAACTCTCCAGTTGACTGTCACTGCTGCCTATAACTGACCACATCTTAATCAGTTAAATATGGAATGTTTCTGTTGTCAGGTGCATGAAATTTGGTCATAAATGGGCATACTAGACAGAAAATGAAATTTTATTACCATTAATTACTATTATATTTATTAGCATTAATAGAATTGGTAAACAAGGAGTGGCTATATAAGAATATTCTATAAGATTATATGTATATCTTTTAAACACAATAATACAATTACTCAACACTTTTATTTTTTCAATTATTTTAAATGTTTGTTTCTATTTTATCTGTTTCAGATTCAGCCAAGGCCAACTCGGATATCACTAGTTATGACTTTATGGAACTGCAAAAGCATTCCTTTTCCTAGCGTTAGTATACAGGTCCTCAGTAGACATATCCGACTTTGCCTTTTTGATGGCAACCAAGTAGGTTCAACATGTTTACCAGTTTTTCCCCGTAAATGTTACTGTTAGAATGTTACATTGAGTAGTTTTAAATCTTTCTATTAGAGTTTTGAGTGACTGATTTGACACTCTTTATATAGTTAAATATCCATCAAGAGATTCACCTGACTATAAAAATCATTGAAAGGATCTTTTACCACATTATCATTCTCCTAATTCACTGAACTGATAATGAAAGCTGATACTCTAAACCAATACTGAAAATAATTGGAGTGATTTCTTTACTATCACCTCATTATTTTTATTTTTAATACAGATTTTTAAAAAGGAAGATTAAAAACTATATAAAGTAAGAAAAAGAAATAAAAGAGCAAGCTAACAGTGTAAAAAAGTAATAGGAAATAAAAAGGATATCCTAAGTATTTTCCAAACTTCTTTACATCAATTATAAATACAAATATAAATTTACTTCTTACTCTATGATTATACCATAACTCTCTTCTTTCTATTATCTATCCTGGCTAATCATCGAAACTATAATCATAAATTCATTTTTTTCTGTTTTATGTAAAAAGTTGGTAAGGGGTTTCTAGTCAGTAATAAACACAGACGTTGTCTTTTCTCTGATCAAATAATTCAATTTAGCCATCTTGGCAAGTTCCATTATCTTCACCAACTATTTCTCCTTTATGGGTAATGCCGAGTTTTTTCCTCCATCATGCATACAATATGTTGTTGCTTTTATCAAACAGAAAAACATAGTTCCATACTTCTTTTCAATTGTTTGTTTATCAATCCCAAATTAAAACCTTGATTTCAGTTGTACATTAATCTTTAAAATCCTTTGAATTAGTGTATGAATCCAAAATTTTCTGGCTCTTATACATCCACCAAACATAAACATGGCGTCCTTTCTTTTTCACATTTCCAATATAAATTTGGCCTTTATAAATTGTAAACAGTTTCTCCGTTGACATATACCAAGGTACATCATTTTCTCTCTAAAATTGTAACATAATGTACATTTTAGTCCTTTTTATCATATACATTTCTATTGATCCATTTAACTAAAATGTTTATTGTATATTTTTCACTTGTTCTTCTGTTTCAAATTTCAATGAAAGTTTAAACATTTTAGAAATAACATGTTCATTATTTGAATACAATTGAAATATTCAAATTCATTCTTACAATGTTCAAAATCATAAACAGTGGTCTACTTTAAATTTTTCTAATAACTTTAAATAAGGGACAGCTATATCTCTTTGCCATCAGTTTTTATCTTGATTTTATGTTATATTCCCCTTATAACTACATTGTTTTAGATGCACTATTAATTTAGTGGTTCTTCCCCTTGCTTTATCTTATTCTAGATTTTGAGCAACATTCATACAGTAAGAGCTACATGGCAACCCAAAAACCCCAAAACATGGACCTTTTCTCCAAGGGTAAGTATACAGTATACTATAGATAGATGTGATAAAGTATATCCAGAGGAGTAAGCAAGAGTGGTAGTATTGTAGTCTGTATTTTATAAATGTTCATATTACTCTGTGATGATAATCCCTTATGAATCTTTATAAAAATACCAGTTATGTTTTATTTCTGATTCAGAAGATGGAAAACTAAATCATAAAAAAATCAGAACTTTATTTCAATATTCAAGATGACTGAGCCTAAACATTATAATATAGACTAATTATAATGTAGTACAATTCTGAAGGGCTCAGAGGAGCTACAAAATAGACATTTGAGGATGGGCTGCTGAAAGCCCATCTCCGAGCTGGGCAATTAGCACTAATACCTACAATTACAATATGTCAAAAAATAATTATAGCCAGGATTTAATTTGACCATTAACTTCTTGAAATGTTTACAAGACAATTTATACAGAACTTTTAAAATATTTAAAAGATCATTTTGTTTTGTTTGTTTGTAGGTCAGTGGCATTTTACCATGTATTCTTGATGGTGATTGTTTCATTAGATCCAATAATCCATCTCCAGACATTGGACTATTGTTTGAACTTGGAATCACTTACCACAATGTAAGTCTATGGAGATGACTCAGTGTATGAAACTGTATTAGGAGACTATGTTGGGTGGAGAAGCAAAAGGATTAGCAAGAGTTGGCATGATAATCCATAGGAATGAAACAAGAATAGATTTCAGTATTTTTAAAAACCCACTTCTTTTGGAGCAGGTACATTTTAATATGTTCTTTGTCATGCTTTTCATGGAATGGTCAACCAGTTTGTTTCTTATGTGCCTTTGTCTTTATATTAAACATCTTAGACTTTAGTGCTTTTAGAAAAATAAATAAAAATGATACAAAAAAGAATAAAAAAGTCTAGCTATGTAAACAAAAATTAAGTGATGATAATGATCATTAAGATAACCTCATTACCTCTTTTGTTCTTGTTGGTCATGAAATATCAAATACTGTTTATAATGTTTTGTGAAACTCCCTCTACCTGATACTTCGTTATTTCTAGAATGACTAGTCATTTGGGATTTCAGTGAGGTTACAAATAGGTTTGTGTTAAGCATCACAGTCTACATTCCGTACTTGTTCGCTTCACAAAACTCACTATGCTAAAACCAAACAAACTACTTTGTGGCACAGTGTGATGAATGAATAGTTTGTCTGAATATGTAGGCTTGATTACCTTCTTAACAGTAATAGCCAGTAGTCTCCTGAGTAGTTTTTCTCTTTGGTCATGATTTTTTGCATGGTTAATGTATTGAATAACAAGCTGGCACTGATATGTATGATGCCTATCATTGATTTATACAAACTTTCTTTAGGGAGATTGTGAATCTAATATTCAGGATGGGCATATTTTATATCTTTTTGGGCAAAAAGATCAGGAAATTGCATTGCTACTTTTAGTGAAGTAATCTGGGAACACTTTAAGGCTGCTAAATGGGGTTGGGGTTGTAGCCATCAACAAATAAATATAGGGCAAGTGTTGCAGATATAACCTAACTTCATTCTCATTCTCTTCTAGTCAACAGGTGAGAGAGGAGAATTAAGCTGTGGCTGGGCATTTCTAAAACTTTTTGATTCAAGTGGATTTCCAATTCCTTCCAAGTAAGTTTTCTTTGTGATGAGTGGAAAAAGGTGGAGCCATAATAATAAGACAGTTCAATTGATAAATGTTGTTGGATTTTCTTTTTGTAGTCCTGTACCAGATGTGCCAGATGTGGAAAAAATTCACATCAGTTAACCCAGAAATTCCAGTATTCAGAATTGCAAATGTTACAAGTACATGTTTATTAGTCGGAGGAACTAAATTGTACTTTATTTAGGTGCCCTGGGAATCTCCTAATTAATATTATATATGAGGAGACTTTTGCCCAAGAATGAGCAAAATCCTCAATTGTTTCCTGCTATTAGACTCTGAAGTATTTGCAGATATGCATTTTTCCTTTACAGAGATCAATGCAACAAATGCAATTTATGAGCAGAAAAAAACCTTTGGTGTACAAAGTACATATTGATTTGAAGATTTGTGGCCATGAAGCTATAGACATTATGACAGGCTTGAAAACTGTATACCCACTTCATATTGGATGGATTGTTTACTTGAAATTAGATTTACACTATATATTTCTTATGGAATGCAGTAACTCAGTGGCTAAGACACTGAGCTTGTCAATCAGAAGGTCGGCAGTTCAGCGGTTCGAATCCCCAGCACCGGGTAATGGAGTGATCTGTTACTTGTCCCAGTTTCTGCCAACCTAGCAGTTCGAAAGGACGTAAAAAATACAAGTAGAAAAATAGGGACCACCTTTGGTAGGAAGGTAACATTGTTTGGCTTTTAGTCATGCTGGTCACATGACCACGGAGACGCCTTCGACAATGCTGGCTCTTCGGCTTTGAAGAGGAGGAGAAAACAGAGATGAGCACCTCAACTATGAGAGACAAAATGAGAAAACAAATCCAGACAATCAGTTGAGGTCTACCTATGATGTCAATTTCAAGCCTCTCTCATCTTTTTAAATGGGAGAACTTGCACAATTGGTGGCTGACTAAATACTTTTTTGCTCCACTGTATGTGCGCGGGGAAATCTTAACCTTTATATATTTCTTGTTGAAGAAAACAGATTGATTTTTGAAAGTGTGCTAAGGTTTGAACCTGACTAAAAGGGACAGGATAAGGAAAAAGGTTAGTAGAAGTTAAACAGAACTTTCAATTAGAGGTACAGATAATCTTTGTTTAATAACTGTTTGTTCAGTGATCATTCAATATTATTATAGTGTTGAAAAAATCACAGGTATAGCCAGTTATTATGATGGGAAGTAATGGCTGCTGTTTTGCTCCATGTTCATATGATTAAAATTTGGGTGCTTGGCAGTCTATCCACATTTATGACTGCAGTGTGTACTTCAACTCACCCTACCTGTGTATCTTTCCCCCTCCCCCATCTCTGCCTTTCTTCTGTCTTGCAGACTGCTACCCCTGCTGTCCCCATTGCTTTTATTTCTTAGCCAGCTGATCACTGTAGATTGAGAACAGATCTAGGACAGCCAGTTTCCTTATTTCTGTTTCAGCCTTTTGGGAAATAAAGTTAACAAGATGATAGAGGAATTTTGGTTGAGGTAATTTTTCAGCAAATATGTAGTTATGATAGATCAAGTCAGGAAACATTTGCCACAAGAAATAATAGAATTCTATTTGTATGAGTTATAATAAAAGATTCTTCAAACCTGACAGCATTTCTATTTCCCCCCTCATATACCAAAGAAAAGTAAAGTTGAGTAATTTTGAGTTTCTTTCTTATATTTTCCTGTTTTCCAGATCTAAGTTCATGTTTCCTTATAATTGCTATTGATACTCTTCAGGGCTATTTCTGTACTTTTTTATACTAGATAGTTGAAGTTTCCCATTATTACTGTGTGTCTCCTGGTTGAAACATCTATAATCTAGAAAGACATCATTCAGATTTTTTGTTGGCATGACTCTAGTGCACTCTGTCTTGATATGAAATCAGGACAACAGATAAGTGATTCAATCCATTGTGTTGCCATCTGTCACTTCCTCTTGTTCAGTGTAGAACAGGAATCCATTTCTGGCAGAGCTTACTCAGTAATTTTCTTTAGACATTGTTGCTTATAGCAGCTGCTGTTCAGAGTTCTAGAACCATCAGCAACTGGAGGGCCTCTGACTTCTGTTCTGAAGGTCCGCAGAAAAGTTCTACTTGGCAGTTTGGTGTTTTGTATTATATCCCTCCATTCCCTCTCCCCCCCCCAGACACTTTACCTTTTCTGTTTCCTGTGTAGTTTCTTGGTAGTATTGCCCTTGTTCATATCCCTCTGCAGCTTGAGACCAGTTCCCTCCATCTCCATCTTCTTCTTTGACCTTTTCCACTGAACTCTTAACCAAGTTCTATTTGCTCTTCTTTGTCACTCACTCAATGATGTTTTATATATACAGTTTTCCTCTGTCAAGGTATGAAGATGACTGATACATCAAAACGCAATCCTGTTTTCTTCTGACAAGCCCATTGAACGAGCTTCACTCAAATTGATTTAGTATTCTTTTACATGCAGTATAATTAAAGCAGACATGCACACACCCCAAAACTGACTAATTTGTCATTATTTCCTTTTCCCACCCAAATATGATGATGGTTTCTGCATTCCATGAACTCAGTCCAGGGAAATTGTCATACCAGAGATCTCTGAGCTAGGCTTGGTTATTGCAGCAAAATACATTCTTTCTAAGGCTTGTGGTAAACATGTGTTGCATGGTCTCGTTTTAATAATGTCATGTGATAGGCATGCAGCCTTTAATTGTTTCTAAGAGTGTTAATCTTGTTAATCTTGCTTGAAATATGTTAAAATAATACAGTTTGAGAACATGCCAACGGAAATAAATAATAATTTCCTTATTTTTAGAGTTTCCTGTATTATTGTTTTATACCTAATTTTTAATATTATTGGCTGCAGTCATAAATAAAACTTTCCTTTGTGTTAAGCAATGTTTTTTGATATACAGGAACAATCTGTCTTATTAATTGTTCTAATAAGGGAGGTCTGCCTTGAAGTCTGTAAACAATTTTTATTACATTCTTCACTTTAGACGTTCATTCCTATACAACAGGGATTAGGTTTCCCATTGCTGGGAAAGGAAATTCTGTGCTCTATGATCTTGCTTCCAGGTAGCACACAATAGAAGTTATATATTTTGATTACAGTGCATGGTGTGAAAAAGCCTATATTACAATCAAACATTTTAGATTATTTTATTTTTATATATTTAATTGGTATGGGCTTCTCTGGGAGAAAGAACTGTATTCAGATAAATATAATAACATTTATTGTATGCCATATTGATAGTTTCTAGGAAAATGAGATGGTTATTTAGAGTCTAAAAGTAATATTTGCCATTTGGTTCCTTGACAAAGAACTGAATTCCTAGCCCAGGGGTGTCAAACTGGCAGCCACGGACCAGATGCTCATGTGCAGGTCATGCCCACCCCAGCTCCACGAATGGGAAAAATATCACAATACACATGATGGCAACGTGACGCTGTGAGTTTGACACCTGTGTCCTGGCCCAATATAAGTCCAGGATTCTGCCTGTGGATTCGGAATGCCCAATACCTATGATATCAATGAATTTTCCTTGCTCCAGATCATTTGCTTCCTAGAAAAGCACTGCTGTATAAGTGTTGGTGTATAGTTTTATACACCACTGAGCCATGGAGGTGCAGTGGTTAGAGTGCAATATTGCAGGCTAACTCTGCCAGGAGTTTGAGCCTGACTGGCTCAAGGTTGACTCAGCCTTCCATCCTTCCAAGGTCAATAAAATGAGGACCTAGATTATTAGGTGTAATATACTATCTCTGTAAACAGTTCTGAGAATCTTGTAGAAGCACTACGGAGAAGTACACAAATCTAAGTGCTATTGTTATTGCTATTTATAATTGATGAATTTTTTTCTGTACAGGTTTTCTATAATATGGAAATATTTTTCTCTTTTTTATTTGACAGTTTTAATAATTTCATTTTTCTTATGCTTCTGGATACTGTATCATTATATTAACAACAAGCCTAAAACCAGAATAATAGTTATTACGCATGTAAAGAGCTTTTTTGTGAGAAGGAAATGTCTTTTTGTAATTGGCTTAATTTAGTGCTACCATATTTCCAGGGAAATCATTTTTGTGTGTGCAATAAAAGTGACCATTTTTTTATTTTTTTACTTGCTCGCAACTTAAACATAAAATTCTGACTACCCCCTTGCAGAATGTGACTAGTAGAAGGTGAAGTTAACAATCAAATTTCAGTTTGTGGCTCCTCTTAAATCCAGAAACAGACTTTATAGAATACTAGAAATCGATTTCATTGCCATTTACCACCAAGTTTGGAGCACTAATATAACAACAGGCATTTTTTTAACTGATATAATTCACAGTCATCATTATTAGATTGGCATTTATACATTAAATATATCCATGTTTAATTTATTATAAATATTTTTTAAAAAGCTTTTAAACTTAAAAATCAGTTTGTAATATTTATCAAAAAATACAACGAAATAGGATAAAAATAGATAATTCATCACTGAGGTCAATTGATTACCTAGCACAAATTTTCCTGAATTAGGAAGCTAATAAACGAAGAGCTTTCTTCTTTTATACCCTATTTATAAAATCAAAGCTGCAGGTTTCCCTTGTCACAACCAGTTTTTTTAATCCAGGAATGTTTTATAAAAAATGATAATAAGATTAATTATTTCTGTACAAATAGCACATAACTAAATAGACTAGAATAGAATTATAAAACAGAAGTACATTTAGTTCAAAAGAGCTTTGCCTTAAATGTCACTCATAAATGTACTTGGGGTGTATATATGACATCAGATATACCTTTCAAAATTCAACTGGTGATTCAGGGTATGATTTAGAGAACTGTGCAGGTATTGCATGCCAAGTGGAAATGTCAGTGTAAAAATTACTTTGGAAATTAAAAAGTGGCTTAAATCCAACTTTTTGAGTTTAATGTGACTGTGACAGGTTTTAAAAATGAGAGCACTACCTAGATTTTAGGAATCTCCTTTTTTCCCACATAGTCCCAAGGAAGCTCTGGCCTGCCAGAGGAAGGATGCAATGCGGATATTGTTTAATTCTGTGTGTGATACAACGTATCCAGAAGAGAATATTATGTGGCTACATAAAAGAGATTTTAAAAATTAAAAATCTTTGATATGGTTAGGGTAATTGTGTTTATGGAATCTTCAAGTATATGCCAACATAATTCATTAAGTCTTCCTAGTGCAAGAAAAAAAACAGCATTTTCCCCTGTAATTTTAATCCTGCGCTAATTCAGAAGAAATGTAAGTTACAGAAGAATTATTTAATATTTCCCTGTATTATAAATCTCTATTTAAATGTTTTACAGAACATATGAGCTATTTTTAAATGGTGGGACTCCATACGAAAAAAGGGTAGAAGTGGACCCATCAATTTCAAGGAGAGGTATAATTTATTTTATAATAATATAAAAAAGCAAATGAAAGGTCTCAGTTTACACAATCAGCAATCCTACTGTGTTTTATTGTTAGCTTTGGAAACATTATATGTGGCAGTAAGCATAGATTAAATGGGAATTGGAAGCAAAATCTCTGCCAATTGTACATAGCTTAATGCCAAGAAATATTGGTGATAAAAAATAAATTATTGAAATAAATAGAACCATTTGTAAAGAGTAGATGAAAATGCAAAGTTATGTCAAGCAGCAAAAACCATGAGGAAAAGAGTGATTTAAAGTTATTTCTTGAAAGAAGAGAATAGCCGTATGATGTGTTTGTGAGGGTATTCTATCTATAGAGACAGTAGAAGCAGCTGAAACACATGACTGGAATAATTTAAAAACAAAACAAGCCTGAAGATAATGTAATCAGAATAAAATATGTTACTAGGTTGAGAAATTGTTGAAAATAGTGAAAAAAACCAATTGATTGGGATTCTTCTGTCAGTATGTTTGAGTGTATTATTTCTTTTACTAAAGCCAGCAGCAATGTTTTTCAACATATCATAACATTGAGGAAACAGCCACAACTTCTAGTGAAATTGAGGTCTATTACCACAAGATCGAAAGACATACTGAAGTAAGTGAGCACTAGTTATTTTGTGGCTCACCTTTTATTGTGCAAAAATAGATACCTATGTTATGCTTATACCTTTAAAATCAGTTTTGGGTTTTTCCCCCAGATCATGTTGAAAGTCTCATAACTTGAAATAAAGCTCTGCAATGAATGTAATTGTCTCTATTATTACATATAAAATACTACAATGTCTTTTGTTATCAAATGTCAACTGTCTCAAAGTTACTGAATGTACAAAAGCAATTAGAATGGGCAAATTAAACAATTAAAATATTCAAAAGTGATTCATGAGTGTAGTATCACTCTCTGTTTCTTAAAGTAGCCTGTTTTTTTCCTCTAGCTTCTGCTAACTCTGAAAAATGGTGCTGTTGTTTTAATAGTTGTAAAACTTTTAGGAGTGGGGATATCTTAAAGCAGTATCAGCTATTCATGTTCCTTTAAGGAATAACAGAAAAGGGTTATGTTTTGACTAAGTATAAAATACTTCTTCCAAATTTCTTCCAAAGTGTGTACAGCCCTAATAAATGGGGCCATCAAATAATAGTGGAAAAAGAATGAAGTATCTCAAATTGTGAACCAGAAAAAAAATAGAGGAAGCTACCATGATAAAATTAGGCCAAATTATTATAATGCAGAAAAGGCAACTGTGTTTAATTAATCAATTTAATTGAACAGTTAAAACATTTTAATAAAAAGTGTCCTTAGTAAATAGATTTGCATATTTACAGTTTTAAACCAATATGTACAAGAACAAAATGCCCTTCTTAGATTAGATGACATGCGTCGCTCTGAGGGAGATGAGTGGTCTTTAAATACGTTAAATAAAATAAAATAAAATATGGAAGTCTAATTCCTTTTAATAAACAATACTAGCCTGATGATATTTGATGATAGCTTTTCTCAGGCACAAGAAATTAAACATCTTGAAAGAAATTTTAATGTTACCTACCTTATTGGGAGCAGAATGCTTATGTTTTTCAAAGGGTAGTCTAGAAAAAAGCATTATATTATAGTTAGATCTTGATTAATCGAATTCCTTTGGAATTGTCTAAATTAAAAGGGCTTTTTAAAAGTTGCATTTGTTGTTTTTATGTTTAATGCCAAAATTACTCTATTATTGCCATAGCAATAATTCAGATCTGCTCAGAAAAATAATGTTTATATTATGATATGTCCAAATGTCACTTGAAATGAATGTTGCATTTTCTTTTCATTTTTTTAAACCAGCCTATTACCAGAAGTATTAATTGGCAGCATGTGCTATATGCATCTCATATTGTTTTATCGTCAGATCCTTGGTGACGTACTCCTGAAAGACAGACCAAATGTGCAACATGCAGGTAAGAGTTGCATCTTTGAAGAGCAGAAAATACAGCAAATACTTTCAGTACTCGGGCTTGGATTGAAGTTGCAAGCTAAAAAAATGTCCTGGTGATATTTCATGCAGCTTCATAAAACATTTCTTTTGCTTTCAGTTGGTTAGGGTCCTTTATTTTTAATGTTGTAACATAAAGTTGTGACTGTAACTTCAGCTAGATATTTAAAATGTATTGTATTAGTTGAAAACTGTGGTTTTTATGCATAATACAGATTGTGGCTTGGAGCTTTGACTGGTTTGCTTTAAGTGGGTCTTGGCCTCTGGCTGAACTAAAGCCCAGAGCTTTTAAATTGTTCTGGGTTTCCTTTGAAAAATGCCGGAGGGTGTGTGTCTTATGGGTGAATGTTGTGTCCCACTTTTTCCTCTGCATGACCTTTGCAGTAACTCATCTGCTTGATTGCCCAGTGCTTTGCCACTCTGCTAAAATTCAAGTGCAACATACCTGGCTGGCCTCTCCATCCCATCTCAGTCTTCTTAGCAACTTTGTTCTTTGTAGCTGATATGGATGACGTTGCATTTTCCCCTGGAGTCTCCCATCCCAGAGCGCATTTTTTTCTAGAACATGAATATTTTGAGTCTGCTGAAACCAAACATGTATTTCAAGTCAGTGACTGGATCAAATATGCATCTTGCAGTGTGGATGAGGACCACCTAGTAATTATGGTGTACTTTCTGGAAATGTCTTTTCTTTCTGTTTTTTCTGTTTGAAATCCATTTTTGGTATGATAATGATAATGTAAAATGAAATGAATTTATTTTTCTTGATTTTTTTAAATAAAATGTATCTATAAAGGTAAGTGTTAGAAATACTGAGACAAAAAAAAATCCCCGCCCTTCATCTAAACCGTATAACTTGTCTTTCTTGCCCATGGATTCAGCATTTATTATGCAATATACCAATTTTGGCAGGGGAGGGATTTGTTTTTGCAGGTTGAGAGTTTCTTATGATTGTATAGCAATTCTTTTCTTTCATCGTCTTTTTTTTCCACAGAACTACAAGTATGAAATACTGCATATGTCAGTATTGTTCTTATTTTACCAGTTGCTGTTATTTAGGTGAACAAACTGGGATTATATTGCAATAAAGTCAACTATAACCTACCACCAATTCTTTACATAGGGTCAGTAGTTGAACAATGCTTTTGCTTAATTCCGGGGTGTTAAACTGGCAGCCCATGGGCTGATTGTATCACGTACAGGCCACACCCACCCTGGCTCCGTAAAGTGAAAAAGTATGATACATCAGGTGATCAGGTTTAGCACCCGTGGGCTGAATGGGAGAATGGGATGCATTAACCCCTTGCAAGGAGGAAAAGCTATGACAGCTAATTCTGGAAAATTAATTAAATCCATGAATAGGTAGAGATTTAACCCCATATTTTATTGCCTTTTGGTTTTGATTAGAGTTAAATTTCTGATTCTAAGTTCAAAATGCACTTTTTTATGTCACCTAAAGTTGCATAAAGTTACTCTAGAACAGGGGTGTCAAACTGGCGGCCTGTGGACCAGATACGTCAGGCTCACACCATGCCCACTCCAGCTTCATGAAGGGGAAAAACATCAGGAAACTTCACATAATGGCAACGTGACATGTGGAGTTTGACACCCATGCCCTAGAACAAGCAATCTAGAGACTACAGTTTATGAATAAAACCATTCATTCAATTTACCTGCTTAGCCTAATAAAAGTTGTCAATATTTGCTCTGTTTTGTTTTTATA
Source organism: Thamnophis sirtalis (assembly GCF_051295495.1). Taxonomy (NCBI): domain Eukaryota; kingdom Metazoa; phylum Chordata; class Lepidosauria; order Squamata; family Natricidae; genus Thamnophis; species Thamnophis sirtalis. The sequence goes on along the minus strand of NW_028261386.1, from coordinate 37,359,406 downwards.
TTAGGAATGGGGGACTTTTCCTTTTTGTTCTCAGGTGACTCGTATATACTGTGCCTTCAGTTATGGGTCAATCCTATCTAATTTCCATCCATTTTAATTTTTTAGATAATATTTCCCAACATACTCAGTTTTATGCAGCTTTTTTAATATCAGTAATTTTAGAAGTATATAAGTTTTCTTTCGTTGGGGGTGTTACTTGGAACCATGACAACTGTGTTAATAAAATATAGAGTACAAATGCTTGGATATATTTTTTAAATTAAGAATTATTTGAAAAAATGCATACCAGAGGTGGGTTGCTGCTGGTTCAGCTTGGATCGGGCAAACCGGTAGTAGCAGTAGGGGGAGGCTCTGCCACCTGCCTTGATGCTTCTGCGCATGCGCACGCAGGAGTGCACCTGAACTAGCAGTAAAAAAAATTGGCAACCCACCACTGGTGCGTACACTAAAAGATAATAGTTTTCCTATTAATCAAGAACTACAAATAAGATTATTGAAATGAAATTCATTCATTTTGTAGATCAATAGAGTTAGGCAGCCCACTTAGTGATATAAAAGTACTCTTTGGCTTAGGTCTATTTGTTCAGCAACTGTTCAAAGTTATGGTGGCACTGAAAAAATTGGTCCCTGAAGCTCAAGCTCTCATAGCACTCTTGTGGTCATGTGATCACGATGCAGATGCTTGGATGTCCATTATATAATTGCAGTGTTGCAGGGAGCTACAAATGATTGTCATTTGTAATCTTCCTACAAGCAAAGTCAATGGGGAAACTAAGCAGCGAAGGTTACAAGTTGCTCTAGTAAGTTATTCCCCCTTACACCTCATGTCTCCACCTGTGTGTGGCCTCTGCTGACCCACCCAAGCCCTCCCTGGTCTTCCTCAGTTCACATATAGCCTGTACTGGACTTGCGAGGACCCCTTTAAATAAGGATAATGCTTATAGTTTTCTTTAAATTTCATCTGTCATACATGCAGTAAAATGTCATTGAAAGCCATATAAATATATGTTTTGGTTCCCCTTGCAGATTTGATCAGCAATCCAATTTTGGCAACTTTTCCTAAACTCATGGAACAGCCTGATATTATGGATGCACTTAGGGTAGGTAAAATGTATCGCATTGCTAGAACTGAAAATAGAATTCAGATTAAATGTATTACTAACATGACAGGTTTCAGTTCCTTTACATATTTCTATCAACAGTTCTGAGACACTACTCCTATGATGCTAAATTTCAAGAAATATTATAGAAGTAAAGTATGTAGAAGTTGAAGGAAAATGCCTGAATAATTTAGAAAGGTTGGCTTAGGAGGGGCTGGAATTCAACAACAGAGTGTGGCTTGTTCACATGAAAGCTCTGAAGCTTTAAAATTTTGAGTATTTTATTATAGCAGGAATGATTTCTAGTAACTTCTCAATGATGTAAATTGAATATGAATATAAATTTGTTTCAAGTGAGAAAAACCTGGAAAAATGCATCTGCCTAGCTGGAGTAAGGACAATAGATTAAGAGAGCGTATTTTGATAGCGCTAGATGGGAAAACAATTTAATAATTTATTTATGCGCTGTCCAATTCTCAGTGATTCAAATACATTCAAAATGGTGCACTTATTAATGAAAAGAAATGCAGTCTAGGAAGATTACCACTAAAATGGAAATTGATTTTTTTAAATTTTTATAGAGTTCTGTAATGCAGTTTTTCAGGAGAAATAGAGGGACTGGTAGAAATCACTTTCTACTTGGATATAACACAAGTATGTAACAGATATTTCCCATTAATGGAATTTTGTTAAGAACTTTAGATCTTTTTTTTAAAAAGAATATATCAGTGAATTAGAATTCGAAATACAGTTCTGAATTATATTTTGAGGAACTACACTCACCTCATATCTGTTATAGTAAATCGGAAACTAGGGCCTTTTCTTTCTTTGAGCTTTTCAAAAGGTTTTGGAAGATCATTTTTTCCCCCAGTATTTGAAACTCCTGTGATAAACCCCAACTTTCTGTTGGTGTAATGCAAAAAACGACAAACCACAAAGAATTACATATCCACAGTCCTAATTTCTCTGTACTGATATACAAACACTGAAAATTGGACAACTGTCTATAAAGTCTTGAAATTTATTATTTTTAGAGTTCCTGGGCAGAGAAAGAAAGTACACTAAAGAGATCAGAAAAGGTAAGCTTTTTCAATAGGAAGACAATACTTTAAAGATATAATGAAATTGTGACCCTATGTCCCATTGCGCAGAAAACTTCCAAATGAAGAACACTACAGCTATACTCCTGTCTTCTGCTCATTCAGGGAATCCGCCCTTTTCCCACTATCCATACCCCTATCAAGCTTCTTGATAGGAAGAATCCTGCAGAAATTGTGCATTATGTGCAAGCAATTTTTCCAGAAGCCCTTAGTGCCTTGTCCAGCAAATCTTTATGTTTAAGTAGCTTTGACTTTAACTGTAAGTGGTCTTTTCTGCAGTATATTGCAGCACAGCTCTAAATTGTTTTCAATGATTACAGTAGCCAAAAATTTAATTTGGCCATCTCATTCAGCTGTTTTTATTGTAAACTGATTAGTGTAGAATCTATTCTAATATCCCGACCTACGATGATGGTGTTGCTGTTAATTTTCATGCTGCATTTTTAAATTTCTCAGTTTACTTCTCGTTCCTTTTCTGCATTTTTTGTTTTCTCTCTTTTAAAGTTAAGTATAAGTACAAGGTATGAAGTGGGACATGGTGGCTCAGTGGCTAAGACGCTGAGCTTGTTGATCAGAAAGGTCAGCAGTTCAGTGGTTCAAATCCCTAATGCCGCGTAATGGAGTGAGCTCCCGTTACAAGTAACTTGTCCCAGCTTCTGCCAACCTAGCAGTTCGAAAGCATGTAAAAAATACAAGTAGAAAAATAGGGACCATCTTTGGTGGGAAGGTAACAGCGTTGTGCCCCTTTGCTGATTAGTCTGCCAGCTACATGACCACGGAGACGTCTTTAGACAGCTCTGGCTCTTCGGCTTTGAAACAAGATGAACACTGCCCCCTAGAGTTGGGAGCGACTAGCATTTATGTGTGAGGGGAACCTTTACCTTACCTTACAAGGTATGAAAAGAAAAAAGTTGCCTACTTTAGGGAGGAACATAGTGGGACCTGATCAAGAAGTTCAAATTCAAGTTCCAGCTGCACTTGTAATCTGACAAGGCAAGCTGGTAGAAGGCGGAAGTGATACAAATGTTAGATTGATGACTTAATTGACTATAATTAATTATATGAATAAGAAGAACTTACCCTTAATTTATAAGGGTATCTACTGCTATGGTTTTACTTTAATTAAAGATAGAGCATTACTCTGTTATGATAGGAAGTATTAAAAATAAAGATAAGACTCATCATATGTGTCTACTTTGGGTTAGGGCTGTCTTCTTCCTCTTTCCACTTTTTTTCTTTTTTCCATTATTCCTATTATTTTTGAATTTGAAATTTGATTTAATGTTTTGAGAGAATTGAAGTGGAAAAAATATAAGCAAGAAAAATATTGAGCATGTGAAAAACAGGAAATAAAATATGGATAATTATTCCTGTTTGATTTTGAATTGAACATGTTTGGTTAACGCAGTATTAATCACTGACAAAACTATAAACAGTAACTACATTAGATCAACACTGAAAGTTATAAATCAGAGTAATATATAATTCTATAGATAAGAAAATCCACATTTCAGATGTGTGACAGATCCATATATAACATAATCCAAGAATCATTTTCAATTAGAATTAAATTCTGCATCAGATTTACTTTTTATGTAAGAAACTAATCTGAACATCAAAGCAAACTTCCACAAATTAATTGGCCCTTCTTCCAAAGAGTAAATCAAATGTCTTTTGCAATAAAACACATATGAAATTCTTTCAACTATTAGCATATACAATACTCATTCTGTGTATTTTAAAGGGACAGTATAGTAAAATATAATAAGAATATCTCATGTTACAATGGAATTATGACTTTATCTCTTAATTTGTTCCTTACAATTGTGATTTTCCATATTATTCAGCGTTACAACACAACTATAACATATAAAAAGAGATCCAGACTCTTGGGTACATTTTTAGCATTTTCTAGAAAAATAACAACTTGATCATTTTTTTTTAGAATGGTGAATTTTTTCCCAAGCAAGGGGCAGAGAGAAAAATCAAGTTTTTCTCTTTTTAAAAAAAATAACAATGCACAGGGGTGCAGGGTACATTGTGCATTATTGTGTGATTTCAGCACGCGAAGGGAAAAAGGTTAGCCATTATTGCCTTAGTATATTCATCTTCATGAAAATAAACATTTAATAATGGCGCAAGAAGGGGAAAGCCCGTACTTACTCTTTTGCTGTGTTTATCTCAAATATCCAGTAGATTACTTAACATTACATATCCTATTACATGATTTTTTTCCTGTTGTGTATAGTTCAGATATATCCATGCAGCCCCTTTGGAAGACCTGCCCTTCTATAAGGGTAATAGAACTATATAAGACATGATCTGTTCTGAAATCCATATTAAATAGCTGTCATGATAATGTAGTCTCAAGTTTGGGTTTGCAACACCACCTTGTTCTCCTAAGTCCTGAAGGTTCTTAGTGTTTTGTCAGGCCATATATAATTCATGTCTATTCCAGTTATTTAGTAACTTATTCTCAATGACAACTGGAATCATTTGAAAAAGGAAGTCACACTGTGATGGAATATTCATTTGGTGGCTCTAGTTCTTTCTAATTAGAATAATTTTAGTTTCTTTCTTCTGAGAATATCAGTAATATTTTTGCAAGTTGGCAAATAATTATTCTTGAATAAATCTTTATTGTTCCTTGTTTACCTTCTTATTATCAGTGTTAAATCTAGGTTTTTGGCATGGACACTGTTTTCTTTTTTTTGTCCAATTTCCATATAAGCAGTTGAGGTTTTTTGTATTAATCCAATAACCTGACACAAAACATAATGTTAAAGTGGCATTATGCTGAACAATTGTAAGAACAATATCAACATCAAATAATTTCAATGTGTGTTTTTGTGTAATTCGTAATATTCTATTACCTTACTGAGTTGAACTACCAGTAGTTGTAATGTCAGTAAAAATGAAGGAGAAAAGAGTTATTCTTGTCTTATTGTAATCTAATTTACTACCTTTAGCAAATAAGTTCTTTGAGGCTCAGCTTCTTTACCATTCACATTTCAAAAACTGGGTAATTAAGGATAATTTATCTTTCATTTGTCATTTGTCAGAACTAGCCAGTTTTTATAGATGTAAACTTGAAAAAAGCACAAGACCTGCTTCCCATTGATTTTCAAACATTTATGTAATATATGATATAAAAATGGGTTATTTCTAATGCAGTATCATCAGATAAAGAGTGACGATTTTAAGGCAAAAAATAGAAAGTTTTAGGATGCCATCAGGGAACAGTACATTTTAAATATTCTGCTTCCTCTTCCTCCTAATTAGAGAGACCAGGAATTTCTGAAATCAGTGTTTGTCCTGGTGTACCATGACACCGTCTATCCGCTTCTTCAGTCTGTGTCACTCCCAGAGTACAAGTGGGCAGAAGAAGAATCTGAAGGTACTCGCTGGAGAATAATAGCTGAATTCCTGAAGAAAAATCGAGAAAGAGGGGGCAGTCTATCTTCTCTGCTATCATTGGAAAGCCCTCACAAAGCTTTTGATGTCATGGAAACGGCATATGACTTTTTAGGAGAGGCTAGAAAAAATAGTCCTCTAATATGAAAGACATTTGTGGCTATTCATCTACCAATTGCCAAACCAACACAAACTAATTAAATAGAACTGATAATGTGTTCTGAAATGTTGTATTTTTATCATTTGACTAAAACTTTTATACCAAATTCATAAATGCAATGTATTGATAAACTTTTTTAAAAAAAACACTATCATGTTGGTCATTGATTTGTATATTTATGAAGGAAGTAAATGTATCCTAAATATAATCTATCGTGTTTTTATCTTTTTTCATGGAGCTATTTTCCTGTTTCCTTTATATTTCTTTACATTAAGCAAATTTCATTTGATGAATGTTGGTATTTAACCAACTAACATTGAATGTGAGACAAATGAGTAATGTCAGAAATTATAGTAAATCTTAAAAATCACTTTAAATACATATCAGAATTGAATCTGTTACAGACATTGCTTTGAACGTATATGAACTGAACATGCCTATAACGTAAATGTTTATGATTATTAGTAAATGGATTTAATTGAAGATGATGTTTAGTTACCAGCAAAATCTGAAAAATGCAAGAGTGTGGCAATTTATTAATATGTCTCTGTTATAAAAATAATGTCAGTTTATCCTAAAGTTTGAATTATTTAGGTATGCATACCAGATTCAAAGCTTTGACAGATCCATATTGTGCTGATATCCTGAATAATAAGCCAAAGGTAATTTGTTGCCATTTTTGTCAACATGTGACTGAAAATTCTCTTGGAATTTGATTAAAAGATCTACAGTTTCACAATTGATACAGATAGTTCTAACTTAGTGACTGCCTCATATAGCAACCATTGCAGTAGTAATGAAAAAGTAACTTTGTGGCCAATTCTTGTATTTATGACATGTGTGTGTGTGTGTGTGTGTGTGTATCTATATATCTATCCTATCTATCTATCTATCTATCTATCTATCTATCTATCTATCTATCTATCTATCTATCTATCTATCTATCTATCTATCTATCTATCTATCTATCTATCTATCTATCTAATCTATCTATCTATCTATCTATCTATCTATCTATCTATCTATACATACATACATACATACATACATACATACATACCATACATACATACATACATACAGTGTGTATGTATGTGTGTGTGTGTATACACACACACACATACATACATATATATGTAAAGCAAAGGAAAATTAAAGTAAGATCATATAGTGACTGTTTTGTTTAATACCAATTTGCCATCCCAATTGTGGTTGATAATGAGAACTACCTATATTCCCATTGCTTCTTGCTTAGTAGGATGGAAGTAGACTTGACTGATATCTATGTTGCTAAGTTATTGCTTCCAGAATATATTATTCCAGAATGATAAGCAAATACTGGTGTAGCCTTTTGAGAATGAAATGAGACTGGTTTGCAGTGTGGGCCACCTCAGAAAGCCTCCCATATACCGTGGAATTCAACTTTAGTTCAATGTCCATAGAGGCTTTCTTCTTCTCTTTTCTTGAAGGCTTAAAAGCATTTCTGAAAGTTTTGTCTCAAAATTTGAAAGACCCAATGGAGTACATCTTGAAGCACATACTGGTTGAAAGGTTTAGAGCAGCAGTCCCCAATCTTTCCGGCTGGGCAGCCCAGCAGGAGTGGGGGTGGGGAAAGAGGGGAATGGTTCTGTGTGAGGGACAGGCGTGAACATGCCCAGCTCCATTTCTGCAAGTGATGCTGCGAGTGTTAGCGCCCACCACTTGTATAGCCCAGTTCTGAATGGGATGCTGCCTGGTAGTGGGCTGCGGCCGAGGAGTTGGGGACCCTTGGTTTAGAGGAGAGAAGGGAAATCGTTTCATTTTCATTATCCTACCTATAAACCTCTTTCCAAAACTCACCATTGGATTTTGCCCTGATCTCCAGGATCAGATCTCACAAAATTCAATGACAATTGCCTTTCTTTGCATAATAATCCTGAAGCAGAAATATAGCTGTAGAGAAGAAACTGGTTCAACAAGGCTAGCTGGAAGTACTCATATTTTTGGATGTGTTCCCAATCAATTAACAGCAAGACAATGGAATTAGTTCAACTAAACATGTTGGTGCTGCCCTTAAAATAGTTAGAAAATAGGTTGCTGTTAAATTAATAGGCTTAAGTTCCTTGCCTCAAACTATAAAGTTAAAATATGTATATAATCAAACATACTTTAGGCTAAGCACTTTACTGTGTATTTATCTTCCTTTCAGACCAGAAACATGTAGAAAATGAGCAGGCAGATTTACAGTATTTCTTGTGCATGTTTTCTCCCTGTATGGGTGTGTCCGTATATATTTATTGAAGGGAAGCATAATTTCTAATGCATTTATGCAAAACATCTATTCTGGGTATATCTTTGTATACGGAAAATCAATGGCTTGTAAACAGTTACAGCAAAGTAGACTTATAGAGTGTTTACATCTGATGAGTATAGATGAAGGACATCTGTTTATTTTATTTCAAATGTTTATACTATTCTCAAAAATATAGAAGAATGGTACCTGTTCTAATGTGCTCCAGCCAATAAATCAAACTTCATAGCAATCCTTGTTTGAAGAACACAAACATTCATAGTTAAAACATTGAGAATAATTCAGTATGTAGTTACTAGGCTTTCACTATGAACTATCCTAAGGAGAAAATGCTCAGAAAAATAAAAGAATGTCGTGAAACAAAATAACATCAACTTCTTGGCATGAGGTTCAATTTCATTTTCATTGGAATTAAAAACAAGCTTTTGATCAGCAATATGAGGACAGTTACTAGCAGGGAAAACAACCAAGTCTCTATTACCAAAGTACCGTACTGTGGTTCAGTAACCAGTGATTATTTACCCACCCTTTGGGAAAGATTGTACAAGTGAAATTATGTTTCATGGTTCTTATACAGTGTATTCCCATGCCCACTTGGTGGCATCTTCTTTCTTTGCATTAGTTGAAGGTTGGCGAAAGATGCTCAAAAATGTAGTACAAACAATTCCCTGTTACTTCCTGCTCCCCATTAAAAAGAAAGAGCCAGAGACAGATTGCATTCTTTAGAACAGTGATTACATGAGTTCAAAGCTAGCCATATGATTGTTACTCAAGAACATTCCTTGTGTATTGATTTCAGAACAAACAACACAACAGGCATCAATTCCACAGCAGGTTTTAGGTTCTTCCTCTTTCTGCCTGTTCTGTGGAACTATTGCTACGCCTCCCTGTTGGCTTCTAGCAGTTACGCTCACTTGTAAGTAGCTCTTAAGCAGCAAAACCTTCCAAAACAAGCACTTTAAAAATACCCTTGATTTTTAATATTTTCTGCTGGAGGAGTGGTCACATAGCCCAACTAATTCAGAGATTTTACAGTGCAAGAGAAGAACACAGGTAAGAAAGCAATAACTCGATTTTATTTAGCACTGGCTAGATTGCATTTGTATGCTGTGTATAGTTCTCCGTACTATATTTCAAAAGATATGTGAAGAAGTTAGAGGGAGTCAGAGAGAAGAGCTGTAGAATGAGATGAGGACTTGCAAGCATGTTCTATGAGTGGAGCATATTTAGCGTGCAAAACATAATTTTAAGGGAAAACATAAAAGCTGTTCTCTTTTGAAGCAGCAGGGCATAAATACTGAGAAATCAAGGAAAAATTGAGCTTAATATTAGGAGTAACTTCCTAAAATTACAAACACAACTTGCTTCTTTGGAGATTTTAAAAGAAGAGGCTCAGTTGGATAGTCAGGTTTTTGGGGATGACTTACCAAATTCCCCCATTTAGATTGGATTAGAACAATGTTTCTCAACCTTGGAAACCTCTGGCTGGGGAACTCTGGGAGTTGAAGTCCACACATCTTAAAGGTGCCAAGATTGAGAGACACAAGACTAGAGGATATGTAAGATTTCTAGCATTATCATTCTTACAGGCAGGCTTGTTTATTCAGAATGCAGACAGGTAGCAAGAAACGTCACAGTTGCAATGCTTTGGAATGGAACCAAAAGAAAACCTGAACCTCAAAAAGAACCCTTTCAGAAAGAATCAGAATCTGTAGGTTCATCTTCTGATACCAAAGGATATTTAATCAACACAAATAAATCCACCAGGATATTTGACCTCTGATCTTTTATGAATGAGCTGCCATAGTCTTGGTGGTGCATTACGTTCTTCCACAATGACTACAGCTACCTGCCAGGCTGGAACTGATTTCACCTTTGACGTCCGTATGGGTGTGCCACTGGATACTATTTTAAGCTTCACATGCCAACAGTTCTGCTGCAGAAGTAATTGTGGATAGCAGATCGTAACAACAGCTACACAGAGACAATAGAAATGGATACCAAAACTTCGGGACCAATGCCTGGCTGCCCAGCACCTGAAGATATTCCTTCGGGACTGGCCATTTTTAAAACGATACCATATGCCTTAATCTTGCCAGAGCTGGTAAGTCAACTAACTTATTTTTGTTGTATTTTTTTTTAAACCCCTATCTCCAATTTAACATTGAGAAGTTTTCCACACTATGTAGTGTCACTATAGGAACACAAATCATGTACAAAGCCATAGTGATAACTTCTGGTACTGGTTACTTGTATGATATATGCAGATTTATGCACATATATTTTATGCTAATTGTTCTCATAGTTAACGAAAGGTTTATTAGAAGATTGGTGAACTTTCCATACTTCATTTTATTAACTAAGAATTGCGTATTTGGATCAGCTATGCATCAAAGGACATGCCATATAGCTTCCCATTATTCTTAAAATGTGCACTTTTATATTTAAAGGAGTTGAAACAGCTATCCACAGTTAGCATACAGCACAAAGCATCTAGATTTGTTAGAAGAGAGCTGTGTTAATCTAAAGTACAGCTAGTCCTTGACTTATAACTACAATGGGGACCATAATTTCTGTTGCTAAGCAATACATGTATTAAATAAGTTGCACCTGATTTTCTGACCTTTTGGCCATAGTTGTTAAGTGAATCATGCAGTTGATAAACGAATCAAACTTTCTCCATTAACTCTGCTTGTTGAAAGCTAATTGGGAATGTCATAAATGGTGATCATAAGACCCCAGGATGCTGCAGCTACCATAAATACATGTTGGTTGTCAAGCACCCAAATTTTGATCACACGACTATAGGGGTGTAGTGATTGTCATAAGCATGAGGACTTAAAGATATGAGGATAAGTATTAACTTATAGACTTTTTTATATATTCATATATGTTAAGTATATAATACCCTAACTATGAAGCTGATCATATGATAGCGATTTGGGTGTATATTAAGAGGTCACTCTGTGTTCCTAATTTTCAGAAAACTCTAGCTAGAAACCATTTCAGCAAAGGAATGATTAGCTTGGAGATATTAATAGTGCATTACACTGTTAATGTGGTTTACAAGGCTTGTGGAATTTTTCCTCCACCCTCCCTAATTACTCTCAGATTATTCAGATTGACTGCTGTGAAGTTGAGTAAGATGCTGTGCTCACACAGGACTTGCTTTCTGAAGATATGGATCAATATTTTTCAAACAGTGAATTGTGAAGACAATAATCCAAAAAGCATTGATTTACAGGCTGGGTGTAGCTAGGCATGTGATTTCTTGGATAAAGATTGATTCAACTAAAAGTGCTTCACAGGGGAGAAAGAGCAGAGCTGATTAATTCAGGGACAACCACAGGAAGGTCCATGTAGCAACTTAGAACATTCCCTAATTTATTAAATGAATTCAAGAGTTAAAAAACCCAAAATAATATGTCTAAGGAAGAGAGACGGAAGCATTGCCACTTTTAGTCTCTAGTTCATTAAATAGGATTCTCCAGACTTTGTACAGAGCTGTTTGTAGGGGAGAAGAAAAGAGGAAGAGGAACTTCTGCCCTTTCACCCATTCCTACTCCTAGTAAGTCTAGATTAGAGCCACAAAAAATAATTATACTTCATCAGTCTCGTCAAGGTTTGGGTAACAAACAGAACTGTTATGTGTTGAGGATTCAGCTGGTATCTTGGATTTCATATATCCAGCAGGGAAACAAACCCTAATAGAATGTCTTTGTTTGAATGCAGTTGAATTCAGATTGTTAAGTGCTGAGTATTGACCGTCTTGGAAATTCCCTGTGGTTATATCCCTCTGTGGAACTTGGCTTTCAGGAATTTGTCCTATTTAAAAAAAAATAGAAAATCAAAGTAACTGGTCACTATTACATAGTGTGATAATAAAATTCACTGGGAAGTAGCGGCATTGCGGTCTGTATTTTGCTTCACTTGGAGAACTTTCAGGAAGTTATAATTCAAGAGTTGTAAAACATGGCAGAGTGACTTTGTTATTGCATGAGCATGGATTTTAACGCAAATAGAGGTGTGTGTATGTGTGTATGTGTTTTTATGTATTATGTATTTTTTATTTATCTGAAAACTTCAGCAGAGATTGTAAAAATCAGAGGTGGTGTTCAGCCACTTCTGACTGGTTCTGGTGAACTGGTACCGGGCATTTTGAGTAGTTCGGAGAACTGGCAAATACCACCTCTGGCTGGCTCTGCCCCATCTTTTCTCTGCCTCCCGAATCTCAGCTGATTGGGCATCCCAGCTGATCGGCTGGGTCTTCTTCTGTTGCCCTGCACAGAAAAATGGAGCTGGAAAGCAGGTTAATGGGGCGGGGAGGGAATGGGGATTTTACAGTATCCTTGCCCTGCCCCAACGACCAAGCCTCGCCCCACCCCGCCTACAGAAGCAATAGTAAAAAAATTTGAATCCCATCACTGGTGTAAATAGTAAGGAAGATTACTTTCTTTGAGATATGCAATCTCGGTTGTCAAGGCAACCAGTGATAAAATATATTTTAAGTCCAAGCTACCAGATAACATTTGGAAGCAGCACAGACAGATACCTCTCCAATTCACTGAAGTATAAAAGTGAGGAGAGCACACCAAAACCAGACTTGAAGATTCTGTTATCATAGTGAATCTTAATAAAGGCAGTTTTGGCCTTTTTGTGGAGTTGATGTTTTTGTCTGGTCTACCCAGTGGGGCTGAGAGCTTATAATAAAAATTGAAGCAAGCAAGAAAACAATAGCATGTTAGTTATTGTCTTCATTGCAATATTGCTCCAGAAACCATTACTCAATGTAGACAATGCATCTTCAAACCCATGGTGGCATAGGAGGGCCCAATGACTCTAATAACAGGGGTTGTGCTCAGGCATAAAAAATGGGCAGCTCAGTGGAAGAGGGTTTCTGTTTTTCACAATCAGTGACACAATTGACAATTTGCATGAGAGAGCAACATGAAAGTCTGGTGAATTGCTACAAATGACAAGCTTAGGGGAAGAGGTTGATTTAAATTGCATAATTGTGCGTGAAACATATATTTAAAAATACTTATTTCTTTGAGTGGTGGGGCAAGGAAGGCTATTCATGAAGGATATTGTGACAAAAACTAAATATAAACTGGAATATGGCTGCTTATATGGGAATCAAAGTTAAGATGAGATACAGGAGCATGTCTTTTGATTTTCTTTACCCCAAATCCTTTTTTATTTCTTCCCGTTCCTTCAAATATTCAAGCACATCTGGATCCCAGATGTTTCTTTACTTTTTTGTGTGTATGGCCAGAAGCAACCTAGACAATGTCACTAGAGCAGCAATATTCTGCACTCAAAACTATCTGCAACACAATGAAGACGTATTTTTCTCTTAATTGAATGTTTATCTTTCTTCTATGAGCTCAAGGCTACATCCATTGATTTACTACAACAACTCTGGGAAGTAAAATTGGCTTTAGAAAAATGACTGGTACAAAGTATAATTCTATAGCTAAGCATAGACTTGAAGCTGCACCTGGCTAGTTCAGTTTAGAATGTAGTTTTGTACAATATGGTCTTTGGGCATGTGAATATTGCACCAGCTATAATTTTTTTTTTAGAATTTATAGAAACCACAATTATAATACAGTTGCAACTGTACTTCCTATGCAAAGAACCTGCAGTTTACAAACAACAAAATGACATAGACAGATAACACTATGGCTTTACATAAAACAATATGTGGAAGTTTCATTCTGAATGCTTTTAATTTTCAATGCATATTCCTGCACTCTCCATCTTGACGGACCTGTTTGATAATATCTCAGCAAGGGGGAGCATTAGCTTTCTTGACAGTGATCCTTGCTCACTTGCATTCAGTGGGTGTGTGCCTGCTGATAGGTAATCTAAAGAGTTCAACATCTTCAGATGGAGTTTTTATTTTTCTTTCTTTCTTGGAAATGAAGTGGGAGTGCTGGGTATTTCTGGAAACACCTTTACAAAGTATGCTGATAAAGGTATGCAAGAATCTGACAGCCAAAGAGAATGGGAAGGGCCGTCATGTTCTTTGGAATTAATGAACCTTAAAGTGCACCATCTGTACATATCTTCCAAATGTAATGATAGGTGTTTTTCACTGTCTGATTCATAATGTTTTCTCTGAATAATGACTCGTTTTATACATATAATATTTCAGGAAATCCCGTTTAAGGATCTCTGTTTGATTCTAAGTTGACATTTTGTGTAAAACAGATCAGAATCAGATAGAAAATCACTGCTCTTATTCAATTTTGCTTACACTGACTTCTTCAAGATTTTGAGCAAGTTTTTTTCTTCTTCTTGCTATAGCTACAGATGCCAGTGACAGGACTTGAGACATTACCAACACCAGGAATCTGTTTTAATAGAGCCTAGGATTAGGGAGACAACTGCATTTGCATTCGTTCCATTATAAATACAGCTTTTCTTCAGATCTCCCCTTGGAATTGGGGAAGATTGGATAAAATAGTGACCACATCTATTTATATCCTGTTCTAAAGCAATTTAGATTGCGGGATAGTCACCATAACTCTTGGAGAAGACTTCTTAGGTTTCATCTTTATCTTACATTTTCTCTCCCTCTCTATCAAATGAACAGCAACACGTTTCTTAATATCAATTGCTGGAAATCATAAGGACGATGTTAGATTGTCCAATTTCCTGTTGGAACAGGAAGAAATGTTGGATTAGGCAGGCTTCTGCTCTGGTTGATGATCACTGCAATTGGCTGTTATTTTAATGTGGATTTGTTGAAATGGCTTATTGATGACACAAAGGGAAGATAGGCAGTCAATATCATTTTTTTCTCACTGTTTTAGTATATTTTATTTTCATTTTCATACACTCACATGTATACCCCATACAGTATTAAACAGTAATTGCATCAATTCCTCTTGTTGACAATGCCCCAGAAAATAAAAGCCCAATATACCTCTTCCATTCTCCATACCAATATCATTCATGGGTGATATCCACCAAAAGAACTATAACACTGAATCTGGCTAGGTTTGTGGCATAGGTGCGTATGTAACACAATCCTATGCATGACAGCTTAGAAACATGTGTCTTTAGCAGGGAACTACAGGTAGATGCATCCACAGCACAACTTTATACATGTTTACATAGAGCTTGCATACAAAGGCAAGTATACATGCAACTGTTGTCTGGAGAGATAGGATTGCAATTTTAAGTCAGCCAGAGGTCCAACATATGCCACAATGATGCCATAGCATCATTTGCACTGACGTAATGATACATATAATGTTATTTGTTCACCCTTCACTCTAAGGACAATCACAATCAAGATGAGTGAAAAATGGATAAGGATACAGCAGGCTATTTGTGAGATGAGAATTCAAATTTATGTTGGCCCTAATCAACATGGGGGTTTCTACTGGTTCAGCCCGGTTCGGCCAAACCAGTAGTGGTATGCCAGCCTAGGTTGCAGAACTGGCAGCGACCCAGGCTGGCCACACCCCCGAACCGGTTCCCTCGTCGCTGCCATCGCTGCCATCTTTTTTTTTTAGTTCTATGCATGTGCAGAACAATTTTCATTGAACTGTGCATGTGTGCCCATGCACAAAGCGTGCATGCGTGAACTGGCAGTAACACCGAATTCCTCCCCTGGCCCTGTATGTATGTATGTATGTATGTATGTATGTATGTATGTATGTATGTATGTATGTATATAAATAATTTAGATCACAATTCTAAAAGGAGAAACCTCACTGAATACAATAAATATGCACAAAACTGAACTAAAAATGTACTATTGTCCCACTGCTCAGAATATGGTGACAGATGGTGGTGATGAGGAATTTTGTTGTTTAAGATGCTAAGACCACCCTTTGTTTAGCACAATTATTTATATACTTGCAAGGCTGCTTTACTCTCTATGGAATAAGTCATTTAAAATATTTATCATTATGCACATTGCTTTTTTTAAAATAAAAGATTTGTAATGCCTTAACATTTTTAGGAAAAAAAATAGACTAAGTATATTACAATTTTAAACAACTTTTTATATATTTATGACATAAAGCTTTTTTTCATAATTTGTCCTGCTGCTCATAAGGAGAGAGATCAAATTCATGATTTGATCAGAGATTCATGAAGCTAACCTTCTACCCACTTCACAAAGGACAAATGCGATTAGAGTTGTAACTGCCAGCTTCATGTTCTAATCATATATTCTGTATTCCACCAATGCACACATTTGCTGTTAAATTAGTGTCAAGATAAGATAAACAATATTAAGATATCAGATGGTTAGTTGAATTCCTGAACCTAGATTTGAAAAGGAGTGGTTAACCTTGGATGAGTAATTGTATCTACATTAATTGATTGCAACCTGCCCTGTACATAGCTTTAATAGAAGCCTGTAAACCTATGAGAAAAACTGATCCATTCTTTTCAACTACAAAATACCATTCTTTGTCAATTTTTACAGGTAGTCCTCAAGTAACGAATGTAATGGAGCTTGCCCATTCCATTTGAATCTTTAGGATTCGTAGGAGTGAATCTCGTACCTTGAATGAGATCACCCCCTGCTTTTCATCCACACATTCGCTAATTGAATATGCAGTTTGTTAAGTGCACATGAGGGTGGGGAAGGCCATGGGGGGGGCTAGTGATGGAACAGGCCCCCAAGGCCTCCCCAACCCTCTTAGATAGCTCATGCTTCCCCCTCCCTTCCTGCCGCCCCAGACTCACTTATCTGACAAGATCTGCCTTTGAGGGAAGGGAGAGTCATTGCAAGCTCCTGAGTGCCCTGATATTGCACGAGTTCAGGCACTTATCCTCTTTTCCAGAGACTGGGTGCCTGAACTCTCACGAGATCACAGACCCTAGAAAATTTCATTCTGGATGTGAAAAGTGTTTGAAGTGCCTTTGTCCTGCTCCCCCACCAACTCCTTTCTGCCAGCACCAGAACAGTTTTCATCCGGAAAAGTGAAAAGCCATCCGCCCAGTTTTTAAGTTCCCCATTTGCAAGGAAATGAAGATTCCAGCCCGCGTCGGTTCTCCATTCAGGTGAAAAGTGTTTGAGCATCAATGGGATGCTTAGAAATGGAGCCATCCTCTCCGTTTCAAGCACCACTTAGGTACCCATACAGTTTTTGCTTGCTTTTTATTGCATAAGAGCAAGTTAGGCCTAGTGGTTAAATCACTGGGCGAAAAGTGGGAGACCCTGAATTCTAGTCCTTCCTTAGCCATGAAAACTAGCTGGATGACTTTGGGTCAATCTTTCTATCTCTCAGTCCAACTCGCCTCAGAGGGTTGTTTTTGTCTGGAAAATAGGAGAAGGAAGTTGTCTTGGATATGTTTGCTGCCTTATGTTTTTTGTAAAAATAATAAAGGTGGGATACAAATAAATAAATAATAGACAAAAAGATCAAGCTATTAAAAATGACCCAATTCTCTCCACTTGTTATTTATAAAATGCTCTGGTGGCGGCAGCAGCAGAAGCAAAAGCTATACTGAAGTACATAACTTGTCATTTACTTATTTTTCATGATACTTCCATAATAAGACTGACCTTCTTTGGAAATTGCTTTGGCAGATAACGAAGGACAGTAGAGAACACCGATAAAACCTTGCAGTGAAGAATAAATATAGTCCAGTTCAGTCCCCAAGTATTAGCTATAGGGCGAAAGTCTCAATTCCTCAGACTTCCATTTAGGCAAATTTGGATGTAATGGACAAAATTTTACTTGGCACAATTCTTCAGACTTCAGTTTTATTTCATATTTTCATTTCCTAAGCAGACTGGACTATTGATATACAATACCATTGCATAATTGATGTTTCAGTGGAATTTGCATTCATTTATGTCACTTGTGCAAATGATGACTCAGGGCACAAGTGACATAAATTAGTGACATTCATTTATTTAAAATTGGATTTAACATGGACAATCAGATTTAATGGACATCCCTTTTCCCAAAGTGTCTCTGGAGATTCTCAGTCATCCAGGTCATGGTTGTCCCAAAGGTGCTTTTTTCAAGAAGCAACTGGAATTTCTGCTTTTTCTTTGAAAGCGTTTCGCTTCTCATCCAAGAAGCTTCTTAGCTCTGACTGGATGGTGGGGAAACGCCTTCAAAGAAAACCCCCAAAGTCCAATTGCCTTTTGAAAAAGCTTCAGGTTTTACTTTTTTAACAACAGTTTTCTTAATGGATTATTTTGGTTTGTACTATATGTTGTCCAGGATGGAATTATTGAATATCATTGTTTAAAATATTAGTATTCTCATTAGGATTCAATGTGCAGTCATATAATATAAATACACTGTAGTCATTCTCTAGTTAATTTTTTCCTGTCTCATGCATTTGGTTTTTTTTCTTCTTAATTTAGCTTTTAAAATTTTTTTTGTTTTGTTGTTTTTTCTGTCCAAAGAAAAAAAATGAAAAAAGACAAGGACTGGTTCTCTTTTGTGTTGTGCTCCCCATGAAAAAATATTGGTGGTTTTGCACTTTGTCCACTTCATATCAACCATAATATATGCACATATTATTCATCTAAGGAAATTATTTTTTAATTTGGATTAGAAATTTCTTAGGAAGGAAAAAAACCCTGCTGATGTTGCATATTTTCATAACAGCCTAATGCAAACATATTTAGAATTAATTAATTAAATAATATAAATACTTATTCTTCCTGAGGATCATTCCTGATGGAGCCAGTATAATACTGGAAAAGGAAGAGGATATAGAAAGCTGGAACTAGTTTCATATACATTCAGTTTTCAGACCCTGAGATGGTTCAACAATGATTGGTGCAACATCCTGCTAGCTTTTAAGATTACATATGAAACACTTGTCCATTTAAGCTTCAGTTGGACATTTTGTACATGGATGTGTTGCTGTTAGTGTGTTTACTCTGCTGCTTTAAGATAGATCATTTTACATGGTGGTATTATTTGTACTTTAGCCTTCTGCTCCAGAGTTGCATTTTAATCAGGAGTGGGTTCCTGCCAGTTCTAACTCTTCTATAGAAGAGGTTCCACAAATCTACCGTGCAGTTTAGAACCGGTTCCAGCTTCCTCCCCCCGCCTGTCCGCACCACGCTTGCCCAGCCCGCCACTCACTGATCGGCTGGCTCACCAATCACTCCGCCTGCCTCTAAGAGTCCTATCTAAACCTTAAAGCCTTAAAGCTGTCAAGTTTGAATACCCCTGGGTTTTTTTTTCTTAAGGGTTAGGGGTACAAGGGACTTGTAACTTGACAGCTTTAAGACTTGCACACTTCAATGCCAGAGTTCCTGAGCCAACATGACTGGAGGAGGAATTCTGGGAGTTGAAGTCCATAAGTCTTAAAGCTGTCAAGTTTGAACACCCCTGGGTTTTTTTCTAAAGGATTAGGGGTGCAAGGGTCTTGTAACTTGACTTGCGTGCTTCAAATGCCAGAGTTTCTGAGCATTCTGAGCATTCTGAACATTTTGGTTGCTAACTAAGAGTGTTGTTAAGTGAGTTTCACCACATTTTACAAGCTGGCCACGCCCACCCAGTCACATGGCTGGCAAGCCACTCCCACCCAGTCACATGGCTGGCAAGCCACTCCCACCCAGTCACATGGCCGGCAAGCCACTCCCATGAAACAGGCCACATCTACAGAAGAGGTTGTAAAATTTTTTGAAACCCACCATTGATTTTAATGAAATGTATAAATCAACCAATCAACCAAATAAATAAATACAGACATAAATCAGAGATTAAACCAATCTGAAATATAAAAAAGGTCAATGATAATCATTTGCATTTCAACATTTTTCACTTTGACAGATCTTTGGCTGCTGGGTTTGGATCCTCGTAGCAGCTACCACGGTGTATTTCCCTTTGCTGCAAGGATGGGTCATGTACGTCTCGGTCAGCTCCTTTGTCATCTCCTTTCTGCTCCTCCTGAGTTACTTGTTTGGCTTCCATAAAAAGGTTGAATCCTGGAGAATTCTGGTAAGGTGGCAACAACTCCGGTAGCTTAAAAAGATTTGAAGTGGGTAAATACTCTCAGATCACGAATGGGCTGCTTACTAGAATGACTTTGGTCTGTACTTGATATGCAATTCTGCATAATAATGAATATAGCCTGAAGAATTCCACATTTCCTTCTTGTTTTTTAACACTGTCCGTATCTGCTTCTCTTTTCTTTTAGGACAGTCTTTACCATGGAGCCACAGGCATTTTTTACCTGAGCGCTGCTGTGTTGCAGGCAAATGCAACAATCCGTTCAGAGAGTGAAGTGGCAGCAGATTTTATCCCTCGCTATTATCAGCTCAATGTTGCAGCCACGGTAAGAACTTCACATCACCTGAATAACCTGTTCCATTTGAAAGCTCACACTTCAGTTCTTGCTGGTGACATTTTACTGCTGGAACCAGAATGAAAATAGTAGGGCAGCCCCTGCTAGGATCATCATTTCAAAAAGTGTTCTTTTACCCCCTCAGATACTTCATCTGTTTCCTATCGTAAAACTCTTTCACTTAAATACATGCTTTGCTGTTTTTATGAAGAAAGTACTAAGTCTTAAGTCCAGCCACAGTAAGGAAGTTCTTAATAGACACAACTTCACTCATAGTCTATAGAGATTCTCAGTCATCCAGGTCATGGTTTTCCCAAAGGTGCTTTTTTCAGGAGGCAACTGGATTTCCTTGTTTTTTCTTTGAAGACGTTTCGCTTCACATCAAAGACGGTTCTTCAGCTCTCCTAGGATAGTGGAATTCTTCCATTCCCCAGTATCCTGTCAAACTGAAGAAGCTTCTTGGATGAGAAGTGAAACGTCTTCAAAGAAAAAGCAAGGAAGTCCAGTTGCCTCCTGAAAAAAGCACCTTTGGGACAACTCAACTCATAGGTCGCAAGCTAGATCATCTTTGTTCTGAATTGTTGTTTGCATTAAATCAGTGCTTAATGAACCTGGATAAATTACACAATACTGGGTAAAAAGTGGTTTTTCTTTGGAAAACAACATACAAATCCACAACAGGGACATTTAAATTGAGTTAAAGATTGCCATGTGTACCAAAAAATATTTGTAAATCTCCCAAAGTATTCCTATTAAGATGAAAGTTGATGAAATTACCAATGCAAATTTGTTGAAATGACAAAGGCTAAACTTAATGATATTATTTTTATAATGTATATCTCTTTCTCCTTCCTTCCTTCCTTCCTTCCTTCCTTCCTTCCTTCCTTCCTTCCTTCCTTCCTTCCTTCCTCCCTCCCTCCCTCCCTCCCTTCTTCCTCCCTCCCTCCCTCCCTGCCTCTTTCTTTCTTTCTTTCTTTCTTTCTTTCTTTCTTTCTTTCTTTCTTTCTTTCTTTCTTTCTTTCTTTCTTTGATTTTTTAAAAAACATTTTTGTTATACTGTGAACCCCACAATCAGGTGCCACCTAATTTAAATAAATTAAATTAAACGACATTTCAATTTTGTAAATTTACTTTTGGTTTGGCTTCAGCTGTTACCTTTTGGAATACAGGCCCTGCTCATCAAAGGCCAAATGTGACTCTTAATGGCTCAAGTATGCACAAAGACCTGTTGTAAAGCAGTATTAACTTTCATATAGCATGTGCCCTGCTTTATGGGTCAAGCATGTCTAACCCTACATATTTATAATGTTGATTTATAATGAAGTACACTTTTCTATTGAAGAAGCCTTCCCTTTCCTTCAATGTAGGGTTGTAGGGTAAACAAGACATGAAAATACAGAGCAAGAGTTGATAAAATATATAGACTTGTCAAATGTTCTATAAATTCTCCAATTAATAAACAAAATAATTATTTTAGGAGGTTTTGAGTGTAAACAGTATAATGGACTTGCAAACTAAACTACTCCATCAGACTGTAGGAGTTTAACTCAAAAAGAGGAGCCTAAATGATGGGCCCTGAGCATCAGATAAGCATTCCTAGCATAAGATGGTTTGTTCATCCTACATGTTCTTTCTGGTTAATGGTAAATTTAATCTGCTTTCCAGGCCAAACAGGTATACAAAGAAACTCCTGGTTCATTAGGAAGGCCTGCTCTTTGATACCTGGGTATTTTGGAGGAAGGACTACAGTTCGCATTCCATTACAAAAATAGAAGTTGTATGGTAACACCTTTGGAGGCCAGGAGCCTGGAAAGTTAGAAACTATGTGACAAAACTGGTTTCTACTGTGTTGTCTCAGATTTTTTTCACCTTCATTTTGTCCTTCAATAATCCAGCAAGCTGGGTAGCTGAAAGAGAAACAGGCGTGAGGTTAGGTCCTGACTCATTTGAAACTGAATTTGCAACTATTCCTAGTTTGAGATGCTAACTTGCTTTGGGAATGGGAATAATAATAATGTTGCCATTTTTTCCCTTTTTCAGTTGTTTGCTTTCATCACTACGCTGCTGTATATTTTGCATGCCTTCAGCAACTACTACCACTGAAATGACAGGAGCTGGAGTCTGTATACCCAAACTAACAGTTAAGGTTTAAGAAGATAATTCAGTTGCAACTGAATTCACCCATCAGCTGGCACGATCTCATTTTAGGTGAAGCAAACACATGTTTGTTAACACCTGTATTGTGGCATATTGCTGAGTTCTGTATGTAAAACTACTCAAATTTACTGTAATCTGATCCTTGATTTCTCATGCCTGTAATTATCCCAAATCATTATTTTCCCCCCTCATATCAAACCCTCCATAAATAATGTACATAAAATAGGGGGAATTTTTGAACTTTCTGTCTTCAGTGAACTATCTTCACATTTCCTCTTCTGTGAAGGAATTCTTGTTGGTTTGCTATGGCATCTTGCCCATGGCAGAAGATTCATATTCTCAGGTGGCCAGTTCCCAATTCACACAAACCCTAAATAAAATAGTGTATAGCAGTGTTTCTCAACATTGGCAGCTTGTAGACATGTGGACTTCAACTGGCTGAGGATTTCTGGAAGTTGAAGTCCACATAAGTTGCCAAGAATGAGAAACGCTGGGTATAGAATTATAATGCTACACGATTCAGTGTATGCCTTAAAATATATCTTCCAATCTCTTGTATTTGCAAGTCACAGGAAAGGTTGTGTAGTGGTTGGCAACCTTAGGCAGCATGCCTGTTTTCTAATTGATAAAGCTTCCAGAGAATTTCGGATTCCTCTACAACACTGCTTGCAAACTATTTCCCATTTTGGATGCAACAAATTATTCATTAAGGCTACAGCAAATAATCTGTTGCCTCCAAATGGCCTGGGGAATAATTATCAAGATGTCTGGGAAGAGAAATTCACACACATTATGGTAGCTGTGATATAAATGATTTTTATCTCATTAACTTTATGTGTGATTTCTATCTTAAGTAAGTATGAAGCTAAAGTGGCAACATAATACAAAAATACCATCTGTTTACCTATTGGGGTGCACACTCGCACAAAAAAAGCAAGATTCCTCCTGTGAACTGAAGAAGACTCATCCTGTCCTGATGTTAACTAAAATTGAAAATGCTGTGCAAATAGTATCCCTTTTGGTAATGTTAATATATGTAAAAGTATTCTGCTCTTTGTTATTACAATATATAGACTGTTTGTTTTGATGTAGAAACATGAAGTAACTTATTGATAAACTTGTGTTTTTTTGTTCTGTTTTATGCTGATGTTTCAGTTAACTATCTTTTGCCAATGAATATAACTAACTTTGCCAAACCATGCAAGTGTTTTAATTGCTGCTTTATGAGTGGGGTTGTGCCATTGCAGATGCAAAAAACATATTAAGGGTATAATTTTATCAACAATTGTAGGCATCTTTAAACTATTATGTAGGAACTACAAAATATGTACATGTCAAGATTGAACCTTTAGGAGCTTTAGGAACTCTTGCCAAAACTTTGCTGTAAACTACACTCACATCCCACACACACAGTTGTAAATGTGTGTGACTGTTAGGGGTTACAACATGCATAGGCCATAATTTATTTTTAATTTCATTCATCTATCTCTGGATTCAAAGTACCAGTGCCCATAGTTGCTTCCAGCTTTTGTCCTAAGAATAAAACAGCCACAAACTCTTCTGCTCTGAAATATATGGGGATGTGTTGGGAATGTGACTTGTATTGCAACGTGTCAAGATACTGCTGAGGTATACTATATCTGTACATAGAGAAATGTAGGCACCAAAATTACTTTTTAGATTTTTTTAAAGGTAATTTAGAGCTCATTTGGGTTTAGGACTTTGAAGTGCTGTGATTTTTTAAATTTCCTTTGCTGTACCACCAACTGCCAAAATCGTTCATCATGATGTCAACATTACTAAATATTTTCTGATGTGGAAAATGCTTTCCTCCATCAAATTAGAACATATATTTTTAAGTGACTAAAATTTTACAAAATCAACACAATGCAACATCAACTTTTTTCCATGAAAAGATAGCATTAACACATGCAATTAAACATTGAAGGGAGGTTTCAAGCAACTTCCCCACAGCTTCAGCCTAAAACTGTCTACCCTGGACCTCACTCCATTCCTAAGAGGTCTGTAAGGGGGCGTGCATAAGTGCACCAGCATGCCTACCATCCCTGTCCTACTGTCCCCATTTATTTGTACTCATTTCTTTTGTTCATGTCCATGTTTATACTTATACCTGTTATCTTGTACATGTTTGACAAACTAAATAAAAAAACTTTTTTTTCCGAGAGAAAAGGATTGCTGATTTCTGAAGCGGTTCAGCTCTTCCAAGTTATGTCTGACTATTCAAAGTTATGATGGCGCTGAAAAAAATGGCTCATGACTGGTCCTTGCACCAACAACCATCAGTCTCCCAGTGTTCACTGTTGCGATTTTGAGAGCTTGGTTACCATCAGCATTTGTGGTTGCATATGGTGAAGTGATCACCATTTGCAATCTTTCTAGCTGGCTTCCGACAAAGTCAATGAGAAAAGTGGCAGGGAGTCACAGGTTGCAGTCATGTGATGTCTTATTTAAGGACTTTGCTTAGCAATGGAGCTGTCGGTCCCAATTAGTGTCATTAAGCGAGGAATCCCTGTACCTTCAGTGGGCTAGTTAGAGAACATTAGTGCACATTGCCTTGTCTATGAATGCAGGTAGTCCTTGTTTATTGACTGTCTTGTACTAATGACTATTTGGGCTTCCCACGGTGATAAAAAAATTAATGTTGGAACCAGTCCATGCATTTACAACCTTCTCAGTCTTTAAAGCAAAGGAAAACTGAAGTAAGCTCATAAGCACAACCCTGGTTTCACTTAAAGACCACTTAACTTAATGACCAAATTGCCAGAATCAATTATAAATCTATAAAAACAGTAGAAATGCTACTATTTTTGTATACATGCACATATGTTGAAAATGTCAAGGCTGTCATTACAGGTAGTCATCAACTTACAACCATCTTGTGTAGTGGTTAGAGTGCAGATCTGCAGGCTACATCTGCTGATCACCAGCTGCCAGCAGTTTGGCAGATCGAATCTCACCAGGCTCAAGGTTGACTCAGCCTTCCATCCTTCCAAGGTGGGTAAAATGAGGATCCAGATTGTTGTGGGCAATATACTGACTCTGTAAACTGCTTAGAGAGGTCTGGAAAGCACTGTGAAGCGGTATATAAGCTAAGTGCTATTGCTAAGTGCTATTACCTTTTGTGACCTTCTGACAAGCAAAGACAATGGGAAAGCCAGATTCACTTAACAACTGGGTCACTAGCTTAACGAGAGCAATGTTTCACTTTACTGTGGCAAGGAAGGTTGTCTGTAACATGGGGCAAAATTGCTCCTGATTGAGTTTGATGCTTGGTGACTTCACATCCACATCCATGTAACAAAGGTAACATTTACTACTGCTTTCTTCTGGAAATTCTTTTTCACCTCCTAATGTTACTGGAAGGGCTGATAATCCTTGGTAGTCTCCCATCTAAGGGTTCACCCTTTCTCACCCTGGTTAGCTGCCAAGACAAGATCATCAGAGTCCTGTCAGTTGCATTGCCCAAGTCCTTTCGAAGGGATTGGATATTTTTCCAATGAGTTGCTTAATTATCCACTGGATGTATTTTTAAGATAAAGGGTTCAGAGCATATCCCTCATCAGAGAGTCATCATCAGAAAGGAGCAAGAAACACAGAAATAATGAAATTAGCAATTACAGAATTGGATGAGATCCCAAAGAGCCATTTTTACCAGCACAGAAGTCTACATTAGAAAGTAATTAATGAGTAAGTAATCTATTATATAGTGCATAGCATGTCATACAAAAGAGAAGTGAAGCCTAATTTTAAGATCTCTGAAAGGAATGGGTCAAAAAAATTATAAGCACAGACAGAAATTCTATATAATACAAAGCTTCACTTGTGAGCTGAGCATCCCCCACTCTTAAAAAGCATGTAAATGTGCATGGAGACAGGTAATTCTCAATTTACAATCTTTCTTTTAGTGACCATTCAAAGTTACAGCAGCATTGAAAAAAGTGACTTATGACCATTTTTCTCACAACCATTGCAGCATCCTTGTGGTCACATGATCAAAATTCAGAAGCTTGGCAACTGGCTCAGATTTATAATGGTTGCAATGTTCTAAGGTCATTTTGTACCTTTTGACAAGCGAAGTCAATGAGGAAACCAGATTCATTTAACAACTGTGCTACTAACTTAGAACTGCAGTGATTCACTTAACAACTGTGGCAAGAAAGCAATAAAATGGGGCAACACTCACTTAACTGTCTCACTTACTTTTAGCTCAATTACCAGTATTACTATGCACTATACACACATATATAGACTGCATATACTTATTAGGTGCATATGTACACATGTACGCATACACATAACTACATGCATACATATATACTTGCTAGAGGCTGTGTTTAAAAAAATAGCATTAACAATGTATAATTATCAATTAAAGGTAACAAAACTGCTAGAGGCTGTGTTTAAAAAAACAGCATTAACAATGTATAATTATCAATTAAAGGTAACAAAACTGCTAGAGGCTGTGTTTAAAAAAACAGCATTAACAATGTATAATTATCAATTAAAAGTAACAAAACTGATGTCAACTGTCTTGCCAACCCTTTCCCATTTCAGTGCCCACATATCATTCTCAGACACATAAATGTAAGTGCACACACATACACATATGCACCTACATACACCTTTTTTCCAGCAGACACAACAAAAAGGAAAGAAGAAGCAACCCAGGATTAAAAGGGTGGGGCAGCTGCCCTGGGAAGGCAGAAAAAGGGGAGGGGAAGGGAGGGAGGGAGGGAGGGAGGGAGGAAGGAAGGAAGGAAGGAAGGAAGGAAGGAAGGAAAAAGAAAGAAAGAAAGAAGTGAACAATGTGGACTGAGATGATGGGAGGGAAAGAGGTAATTGGCAAGAAAACAAAGAAAACAATGAAAAACCTTGTGTCTTTCAGTATGAAAAAAAAAAGATTAAAATTCCCCAAATAGCCCCTCCTTAGAAATGACTAATCTTTGAACTATTTTAATTTCAGGTACATGCTTTGTACAGAGACCTCTTCAGTCATTTTTAATCACTGCTGCTCGTTTGCTTCCCCCCCCCAATATTTCCTCTCTTTTTCTTGGCAATTGCAAAATGATTGCACCCACCCTCCAAATTATTTGGAAGTACTCTTGTTTTCATAATTGCAGTAGCTGAAATCCCATGGGGTTGGGACTTGGCGGTAACAGTGATTACTTTTCAAAGCAAAAGGGCACAAAGCTCAATTCAGTCCACATACACTGCCCCGAGTCCTTCTGTGTGAAAGATGGATGGTTTCAAAATTTGATAAGGCAAATAAATAAATATAACCCTGCTGAAGCATTGTCAAAGATATTATATCAGAATAGGTAAAATGTTGGAAAAATTGTGAACACTTATAATACAACCATAGTTCCTTATTGAGCATTTCAATAGAGCATGAACTTCCTATTTCTTTATGTATCTTTCTTTGTAAGAAAACCCAAACGAGAGAACTCTTAAAGAAAAGGAAGCTAAATGTTAGAGAAGGGGCCCTGGTAGCTTTTTGCTCTTGGAGCAGGAATTGGCACTTCAACAATTGGCAGGAGGCATGCATAGCCCCAGCATGAAGAATATCACCTGTTGGTTTCCTTAAATCTATGTTCTGGTCCAGAAGTGGAAATCAGCATGGACACATTTTGTTTAGCTAGGTGGCAAACTTGCTATCTTTTGGAAACCTAACCCACCCATTTTAATATAGCTGTTAATTCAAAATATAGATGAATATGAAATAGTTTTATTCTGCCACATGTAATTGTCTGAGTAGCCACCAGATGTCTGTAATGCTCTGCTGGAGAAACTACAAAGCACAGTATACTCTTTCTTCTCTGCTCAGCTGTAACTCTTGATGCAGTTCTTTTGAAAAAGTCAAACCTCTCCTTCCATCAACCCACCCACCTGTGGTTCTTGAATATCTAGCAGAAATGTCTCTAGAAATAAGTGTTGTTAAAGGAGGTAAGTAGTCTTTGCGAAAAAACCAAGTTGATCTATTTACAAATATATTTCAGATTAACGGTACTGTTTCTTGAATAACTGCCTGGAACTGTGATGGTGAACCTATGGCACACGTGCCCTAAGTGGCATGCAAAACCATGTTGCCTGGCATGTGCGGCCTTGCCTGTTTGTCTTTTGGGTTTCTGGTGCGCATCCGCGTGCGACGATCAGCTGTCCTTCGTGCATGCAGCAGTGCCCAAAACTGGTATGCACAGCTGATTTTCGGGTGCGTATGCATGCCAGAACCCTGAAGTTTGGCTTTTCCAGAGCATGGCCCTGATGGGTGTGTGCGCGTGTGCAATATTTCCACGCCAACCTTTTGGCACTCGGTGCTCCTTCTTTAGATTACCTGTGGACCTGAGACAGTTATCACATAGCCATGGATGTACCTGGGGCATCTGATCTTTTCATAACATACCTTTGTGTCCTTCCGATTAGGCTTTTCACAATGCAATCCAAAAAAGAGAGCCACTTGGATTTACTGGCTAGGACACTAGGCTAGAAAGCAAGAAACTGTGAATTCAAGTCTCACCTTAGCCATGAATGCCAGCTGAGTGTCTTTGGGCCAGTTACTCTCTCTCATCCCAACCCCCAACAGACTTGTTGTTTTGGGGAAAATAGAAGGAGGAAGATGTGTTGGATATGTTTGCCGCCTTGAGTTATTAGTAAAAAATATTAAATGTGGGATATAATCGATAATAATGAAACGAAGAAATTAATTCCTCAAAGCAGCTCCTGAGAAATCTGTGTTGATTACTACGTAAGAGAAATGAGCTTTTTGACTGAGAAAATGGTTGCCTTCACCAACACAATGCCTGCTATATTTTGCAGTGCAGTGCAGAATAATAAGGGACCTAAATAAGGGTGGGATCTTCCCGGATTAACAACCGGTTCCTGAGCGTGTGCTTTGCGCAGTTTAGAGAAGACTTACCTTCTGGATTACTGCTTGGGAAGGAAAACAGCTGAGGTGTATCAATCCACTCTGCCGTGTGACTCAGCTGAGAAGAAAAAGGTAGGTAAAGCACAGGGGCAGGTGGGCAGACCCAATTGCTAGTGGGAGCGCTGATCTTCAGAGCTACCAGTTCACCCAAACCAGTCCGAACCGGTGGAATCCCATCCCTGGAGCTAAAAGGAATGGGGCAGAGAATTGAAGTAAGGTACTGGTTCCAAGCAGATGGCTCTTTGCATTGACAACTACAGTATTTACTTCCTTATGCTATTTTGTTGGTAAAAGAAAAGACCAATATCTTGATGGAAAAAACATGACATGCAACAAATATAAGAGAAAGTTGTCTAAGCTCTGTACAAAAATTTGTATACAAGGAAAGGCAACTGAGTAATAAATTAGTTCCCTGGAAGTATTCCAGGTTTCTCCAACCTAAGGGCAGTTCTCTTTAAGCTTTGCCATAATGACTGTTCCATTTCTCTTGCAGAATTTTGAAAAATAATGTATCTTGTAAGCTAGACAAAAATCACAGAATTACAACATCTTAATATGATGTTTGGTCTCTTGATGACAAATGACCATTTTCTCATAAGATTGCATGACAGTTATTTTATCAGGTGTAGAAAATGTGTTTCAGTGTTCATTTGGTAGAGAGCCCATTTAAACAAATGTAAATCTAATCTTGGTTTCTGCCTGAAAACAGTTTCTAAATTATATAGGAAATTGTAAATGTGGGCTAGTGGATCTAGACCATGGCATATGGTTCCTCCCATTTGAATCCTTCCAGCAGTCTTCTGTTATTGCCTTCTGTTATCTATTCTTTTAAATATATATACAGTACAGTGGTGGGTTTCAATTTTTTAAAGAAAATTTCTTCACACCTCTTCTGTAGGTGTGGCCTGTTTTGTGGGAGTGGCTAGGTGGTCATGTGACTGGGTGGGCATGGCCAACTTGGAAAATGTGGTGAAACTCACTTAACGATACTCTTGTTTAGCAACAAAAATTTGTGCTCAATTGTGGTCATAAGTTCTCTTCTTTCTTTCTTTCTTTCTTTCTTTCTTTCTTTCTTTCTTCCTTCCTTCCTTTCTTTCATCTCTTTTTTCTTTGTTTTTTCTTTGTTTTTTCTTTCTCTCCCTTTCTCTCTCTTTTTCTTTCTGTTTCTGTCTGTCTGTCTGTCTGTCTGTTTGTCTCTTTGTGGCTCATTATCTCTCTTCCTCCCTCCCTCTCTGTCTCTCTCTGTCATTCTCTCTGTGTGTCTCTCTCTGTCTCTCTCTCCTCCCTCCCCCCATCTCTGTCACTGTGTGTGTGTGTGTGTGTGTGTGTGTGTCACTCTGTGTGTGTGTGTGTGTGTGTCTGTCTGTCTGCCTGTCTGTCTCTGTCTCTCTCCCTCTCCCTCTCTGTCTCTCTCCCCTCCCTTCCTGTCTCTCTCTGTCACTCTGTGTGTGTGTATATGTGTGTGTGTCTGTCTGTCTGTCTGTCTGTCTCTCACTCATTCACTTTCTCACTCTGTGTGTGTGTGTGTCTCTCTCTGTGTCTCTCTGTCTGTCTGTCTGTCTCTCCCTCCCTCCCTCCCTCCCTCTCTTTCTGTGTGTGTGTGTCTGTGTGTGTCTGTCAGTCTCTCTCTGATTCCCCCCTTCCTCTCTCTGTGCCTCTCTCTGTCTGTATGTCTGTCTCTGTCTGTCTGTCTCACTCACACATACATACATACACAGACACACACATACTGTGGTCACCTTGTTGAGTGTTCCAATCACATTTGAAACACTCAACAACTGGCCTGAATTTATGGTTTTTGTAGCATTCTGCAGTCATAGGACCAAAATATATGGTTAAAAGTACCTGGCAGTGGTGTTTTTCCCTGGGGGGGGGCTCCGCAGAACATCCCAAGACTTCGGAGGGAAGCTTACAGCCCGGAGCAGAACCAAAGCCCCTCTCCCAACTGGCCCTTCCTCCCTTGGAGGGCTTCAGAGGGAAGCTTCTGCAGAAGCCCAGGGGAGTGAGAACAAGTTCCCGCCATTACAAAATCTCTGAGACTGTAATTGTACGAGCTGTGCGAGCGCAGCGTGTACCTATGTTTTCCATGGTGTGGAGCAGTGACGAGGCCATCCGGGGAAGACGAGGAACAGGGGACCCCACCCACTGTGGATGGCCTGCAAAGTCATCTCCAGCCATGCAGAGCCTCGCCACTGCTCCATGCCATGGAAAACATAGGTGCGCCCCGCGCTCACACAGCTCGTACAATTACAGTCTCAGAGACTTTGTAACAGCAGGAACTTGTTCTCACTCATCCAGGCTTCTGCAGAAGCTTCCCTCCGAAGCCCTCTGAGGGAGGAAAGGCCAGTTGGGAGAGGGGCTTTGGTCCTTGTCTGGGCTGTAATTGTGCAGGACGTGCGTGAGCCTTTTTCTATGGACTGGGGTCGCGGCCGGAAGACAAGAAACATAAGGTGGCTCAGCGATGGCGGTGGCGGCGATGGTGGAGAAGTCAGAGCGCTGCCTGCTGAGCAGCATGACCCACAACTAGCCCAAGAGCAGTAGCTGCCACCATCACCAACCACCCCGCCCCACCCCTATCACTCAGCCTGGAGCCCGGGTGGACATGCAGCGGGGGCATGGCGGAAGTGACGGCAGCCGAGCAGGGAGAATGCTTTGGTGGGCACTGAGGGAAGGAATGAATGAAGGAGGCTGCAGGCTCCTTTGCCCTCAGCAATGCTATCTCCTTTGGTTTCTGCTACCCGAATGAGTGAATGAGGCAGAAGGAGAATGAAAGGAGATAGCGTTGCCGAGGCAAATGAGCCTGCAGCTTCTTTCCTTCACACTTTTGGGCAATGGGGGGGGGATTTCTCACACACCTTCAGAGAAAGAAAGAAGGCATGTGAGAAAGCCCCCCACCTCACTGTGGGGCGATTGGTGAGCCAGCCAACCAGTGAGCAGCGGGGTGGGGAAAGCATGGTGCGGACGGGCGGCGGAAATGAGCGAGCGATAGACGACTGGACGTGTGGGGGAAGTGAGTGAGGGGGGCAGAGAGAGTGTTCTGGTACTGTGCCACCAGAAGAACGGGTTCCAAAAGATACGCTAAGTTCTAGCGTACTGGTTAGAACCGGCTGAAACCCACCCCTGATACAGTAGATCAGATTTCTATATTGCTTTTCTTAGAGAATGTTGCCTTTCTTACAAAAGCCCAAGGAACTAATTATAATACTCACTTCTTCAATTTTTCTCCACAAGAATAACCGTGTGAGCTGTGTTGGGTTGGATTGAAAGCTGGTGTCCATGTCCCATCCACATGCTTAACCTAGTCACATTTACAGTAGATCAGATTTCTATATTGCTTTTCTTAGAGAATGTTGCCTTTCTTACAAAAGCCCAAGGAACTAATTATAATACTCACTTCTTCAATTTTTCTCCACAAGAATAACCGTGTGAGCTGTGTTGGGTTGGATTGAAAGCTGGTGTCCATGTCCCATCCACATGCTTAACCTAGTCACATTTTCTTACCAGCAGTTCAGGTAGTCTACAGTGACACTAACTGGGTCAAAAGTCTTTGTTTGGTGAATGCAAATTCCCCACTCACTTCTTCTGGAACTTCCTGCTATCCCAGAAGCACTTGTGCCAGTAAACTATTGGCAAAGTTCATTATATCACTAAGTTCTTCCCTACTGGTCAGGGAGGCAGTTCAGTAATAGTTGTGTCCTGTGTCCTGTTCTGTGCTACCAAGCCTTGGTGATGGGTAATGAAAAATCTTATTTTTCCCAGCTCTTCTTTCTTTCCAGCTCCTTTGCTTGAATGGCTAGTAGCAAAAGCCACATTAGGTAGAATTTAGTTTAGTCTACCCTAACCTAGAGTTGTTTTGAGCTAAAACCTATACCTAGAATAATTTATCTTGGTCACTGACCTACTGTGTGTGCACTGCCCAGTAGCTCTCCAAGAATCATCCCATGCAGTGGTGAAATTCAATTTTTTTTACTACCGGTTCTATTGGTGTGGTTTGGTGAGCGTGGCAGGGGAAGGATACTGCAAAATCTTCATTCCCACCCCACTCCAGGGGAAAGATATTGTAAAATCTCCATTCCCACCCCATTCTGGGGCAAGTTAGAGGTGGTATTTGCCGATTTTCAAAACTACTCAAAATTTCTGCTACTGGTTCTCCAGAATCTGTCAGAACCTGCTGAATTTCACCCCTGATCCCACATCTGTCTGTGGTTGAGGATGGACTTGAACTTCTGTCTTCATGTCTTAAATCCTAATTAACTGCTATTCTACATTGGCTCTCAATGTGTACTCTACCTTTCTTGGTCTTGCAGCATCACATGATGGCATCATGTGACAGCAGTGTGATATGGTGTAGAGGAGGTGGTTGCCATGTTATAGAAATGCACATAGATTTTAAGCACCCAGGAAGAGACAGTGTGCAAATTGTGGGATTTTCCTAGATTCACAATTCCTGCTCAAAGATCAGATAGCATTTGTGGCTACAAGAGCCTTCACACACCTTCATGTGGTATACCAATTGCACCCTTTTCTGGATCGTGAGACACTACACTCGGTCACTCACAATCCAATCCCAGCTGGATTATTGCAACATGCTCTATATGGGGCTACTGAGTAGTGTCACCCCATCCAGAACTAAACATGATAAGCCTCCGGATCCCAAGGCTCTGCATACCCACTGTCATTCTGTCTTATCAGGGTTCAGTTGAAGCCTGTTGTCTCCCATACAGGTCCCCACAGTCTCCAGGAACCATGAAAAGACAGTTACAGCATCATTTTATCACCAGCTATGGAAATATAATATAAAGGTATCATCATTGATATCTCATCCCATGGTATTGGGATTATAATAAATTAAAATAGTAATATATAATTAAATTATGTGAACGATTGAAATTTGAATTTGAATTTGAATTTTAATGGATTTGTATGCTGCTCAATCCCGAAGGACTCTGGGCGGCTCACATAAAAACAGTTAAAAATACTAGAAAATTTAAAATACAAACAGAGAGGTTAAAAGAACACAACATATACTCAGTTCTTAGTGGGGCTGGAACTCAACCGAGGATCAACAGCCCCAGGCCTGCCAGAACAGCAAGGTCTTAGTAGACTTTCAGAAGGCCGAGAGAGTGGGGAGGGTCCGGATCTCAGGGGGTAGATCATTCCATAGGGCTGAGGCAGCTACAGAGAAGGCTCTCCCCCGAGGGGCCGCCAGTCGACATTGTGTAGTCAACCGCACCCAGAGAAGGCCCACTATGTGAGATCTTATCGGACGTTGGGAGGTATTTTACTTTTTGAAATGGCAAGCCAAATGCTTTCTAGAAGAGAGACATGAAAACATTGGAAGAAAGGACAATTTACTTTAATTTAAAATGGTGTCTACATAGCTCAGTTTTTCTAAAAATTAAAAATAAATGTTTCAAAGCAAAACAAAGCTATGCATGCGTATGGGCATATAACAAAGAAAACAAGGATCAACCCATTTTGCTATCTTGCAAAATATCTAATAGTTTTTATGCATTAATGTTGTTTTTCCCTGTACTGCCGTTTAGTCGATTAGATAAGTAACTCACCAATTCTAAACATTACAGAAAGTATTTTCAAGTGGTTTGTTGCTTAAAATCCAAATCACTGCTAACGTTCAATTGCAAATTAGGAAGGGTTTTCTGGAATCCTGTGCAAAGTTCAAAGCAAAGTATGGCATTAACACATTTCTCACTCCTACTATATGTCTTTATATGTAACTATCAACATCTTGATTGTGGCTATAGCTTAGATAAACAAATCTATATCATATGATTTTAGTTGCCCACCATGATACACCTCATAATTGTATTCTGTATCAGCTGTGAGTTCTGACAATCTAACTGCGAAGAATATTGGCCATGAATAATTAAAGATAATTAAAAATATAGATAACTAAAACCCTGGTCTTGGGAGAAATATATCTAGGAAATAAACTGGCAGAAACAAGCCTTGCTATTGATACACACTGAACCTCTGCTTGGAATCAAGTAAGAACTTGAAATTCCACATATGTTCCTTCAGGGGATGCAACTTGACCAGAACACCTGAAAGTGTTTATCCACATCTTAGCCTTGGGCTGCTGAATAGTATGAACTGCCAAGAAAACAAATAGATGGCTCATTGAAGATAAGAGATCAGATAACTTTTATTGTTACTTTTCTGTGTACCCAATGACACACATTAATATGAAATTCCAATGCTCACTCTCAAAAGAAGAACACAGACAAACACAATGCCTTCAGAAAGCATTCAGACCCTCTTCACTTTTGTCAATTTTGTTATGCTGCAACCTGATTCTACAGATGTTGAAATTCACTTTTTTCCTCATCAAGCTACACTCAGTACCCCAGAATGACAAAGAAAAAGCAGAATTTTAGAAATGTCTGTAAATTCATTATAAAAAACAAAAAACAAAATATCAAACTGGCATAAGTGTTCAGATCCTTCACTTAGTACTCTGTTAAAGCACCTTGGGCAGCAATTATAGCCTTGAGTTTTAGGATATGACACGACAAGCTTTGCACACCTTGATTGGGCGATTTTCTGCCATTCTTCTTTGCAAATCCTCTCAAGCTCAGTCAGGTTAGACAGTCATTTTCAGGTACCTTCAGAGATGTTCAATAGGTTTCAAGTCAGGCTCTGGCTGTGCCACTCTAGGACATTTACAGAGTTGTCCCTAAGTCACTCCTGTGTTGTCTTGTCTGTGTGCTTAGGAATATTGTCACGTTGGAAAATGAACCTTTGGCCTAGTCCAGTAATGGCAAACCTTTTTTGCCTCGGGTGCCCAAAGCACAAGTGTGTGCGCTATTACGTGTGCTCGCATGCCCACCCTCATAATTTAATGACCCCCACACCATGTCCCCTGCACATGTGCCCTCCCTGCTGCCCTGAAGCCTCCGGAGGGCGAAAAATGACCCAACACACAAACCGGAAGTACGGGAATGGACTTCCAGTGTTAGATATTAGTTCTAACTACAGTGGTTTCCACCAAGGTCCTCTGTTCTGGCGGGAACAGAGGTTTAATCCTATTGGTCAAAGGGTCTGACAGCTCCCTATAAAAGGGCTGCTGTCAGACTCAGTCTTCGCTGGATTGTTCTCACTTGTTGTACTTAATAAAGAGCTGTTGTTACCGTTCAGCCTGTGTGTGCCTATCCATTACCTAATTTAATATCCAGGTTGCCCGTTGGGAGGTTTTTCTCCCTCCAGAGGCTTCAGGAGGCTTCCCTGAAGCCTCTGGAGGGAGAAAAACAGCCCAATGCATGCCATATGTTCACCATCACAGGTCTAGTCTGGGGTCCTGACCACTGTGTAGGTTTTCATTGAGGATGTCCCTGACTTTGCTCCATTCAGCTTTCCCTTAACCCTGACCAGTCTCCCAGTCCCTGCTGCTGCAAAACATCTTCACAGTATGATGCTGCTACCACCATGCTTTACTGTTGGCATGATATTGGGCAGTGATGAGTAGTGCCTGGTTTCCTCCAGGCATAACACTTAGAATTGAGGCCAAACAGTCTTGGTTTCAGCAGATCACAGAATCTTGTTCCTCACAATCTGAGAGTCCTTCAGGTACTTTTTTTTTTTGCAAACTTCAAGTGGGCTTTCATGTGGGCTTTTGAGGAGAGGCTTCCATCTAGTCACCCTGCCAAAAAGCCCAGATCGGTGGAAAGCTGCCTTGATGATTGTCCTTCTGGAACCCTATGCCATCTCTACACAAGATCTCTGGAGCTCAGTCAGACTGAACATCTCTCTTATTAAGGCCCGTCTGCCCCAATTGTTCAGTTTGACTGGGCCACCAGCTCTTCAAAGAGTCCTGATTGTGCCAAACTTCTTCCATTTGAGAATTATGGAGGGCACTGTGCTCTTAGGAACACTCATTACAGCAGAATTTTTATTGTAACCTTTCCCAGATCTATGCCTTGCAATAATCCCATCTCTGAACTCTGCAGCAGTTCCTTTGACCTCATGGCTTTTTGCTCTGCCACAGTGTGCATTGTCAGCTGTGAGTCCTTCTATACAGAAGTGTATACCTTTCCAAATCACATCCAATCAATTTAATTTACCACAGGTAGACTCCAATCAAGGTGTAGAAACATGTGAACAATTAACAGAAATGGAAGGAACCTGAGTTAAATCTCTAGTATTGTTGCAAAAGGTCTGTATACTTATGCCAATGTGATATTTCAGTTTTTTTAAAATAAATTTACAGAGATTTCTAAAATTCTGTTTTCACTTTGTCATTGTGAGATACTGTGTAGATTAATGAGAAAAAATGATTTTCAACAACTGTAGAATCATGCTGCAGCATAACAAACCTGACATAAGTGAAGGGGGTCTGAATACTTTCTGAATGCAGTGTGTGTGTGTGTGTGTGTGTGTGTGTGTGTGTGTGTGTGTGTGTGTTTTATGTATTAGTCAGAGTCCATTTTGAATTGTTGTTGTTAGTTGCAAAGTCATGTCCGACCCATCGCGACCCCATGTTCCTCCAGGCCTTCCTGTCCTCTACCATCCCCTGGAGTTCATTTAAGTTCACACTGACTGTTTCAGTGACATCATCCAGCCATCTCATTCTCTGTCATCCCCTTCTTTTGCCCTCAATCATTCCCAGCATTAGGGTCTTCTCCAGTGAGTCTCCATTTTGAATACATAAGTGGTAAGGACAGGGGAAAAGAAGATGTGTTTTTCTCATACAATGCAGAAAATGCAGGCCCAGCTAGCCTAATATGCAATACAGCCCAGGTTCGAATCCCAGTAAGGGTATGGCTAGCTGATGAGAACTAAATAGCTTGAAATAGATCTATACTAGTCTCCCTTTATTTATTTATCAGCACAAACACAACACAAATGTAACAAAGGCAACAGTAAAAATATTGGGTTTCTGTCTGGATGGTCTCTTATGACGAGCCGATGGACAGAGAATGGAAGTAGTGACCTTCCTCCCATATTTGGGCATACCAGAGGTTGTGACTTTAAATATA
The DNA here is from genome assembly GCF_051295495.1 of Thamnophis sirtalis. Taxonomy (NCBI): domain Eukaryota; kingdom Metazoa; phylum Chordata; class Lepidosauria; order Squamata; family Natricidae; genus Thamnophis; species Thamnophis sirtalis. Next base: position 37,320,952 of record NW_028261386.1, on the reverse strand, counting down.
TATATTTTCATACATACATATATATATTTTCTCCAATCGAATATTTCAAATGACTCCTCATAATCCTTTTTCACAGGTAAACAATTTTTAAAAGGATCCCCATACAAAGCATTGTACTTCTTGTCCAGAGTAAAGTTACTAATCCTGCAAAATCCTAACAAAATATTATCTGAGAACAGAATGGAGAAAAACTGTAGAGGGTTGATACTTCCAATGTGATTGGATGAATCCAATCCAAGAATTGCATCATGCAAAGCTGGCTATTTTATATGCCATATTTTAAGGATGGTTATTGCTTGGCTTGAGTTGGTTGGTTGAGTCCTTTTCTTATAGAAGAAAAGGGCATTGGAGGAATCATCCACCAGAGGTATCTCTTTTACCAGTAATCAGGCTTCAATCTGCCATGTCTCTCTGCCAAGTTTTATAAGATTATCTTGTTTGTGGTATTAGGCAAGAGATCGGAATGCTGCCTTAACATTCAACTTTAGCTTATCTCCATGACAACAGCACGGTCAGTAAAAGCTCTAGAACTAGTCAACCATTAGGTTTCTTATGAAAGAAGTTTACAAAAGGGGCAGGGTTTTGATTGCACAGCTGAGCTGCCATCTCAACTCTTTAACCCTTCTTGCAGATACCCCTACATTCTCAGAACCTATGCATGATGGGTTGTATGTGAACTAAATACCTGTTTCCACTACTTGAAAAACTAGATCCAGTTACTATTATAAATGAGAACAGAATAGAATAACATAGTTGGAAGGAACCTTGTAGGTCTTCTAGTCCAACCCCTTGCTTCGGCAGGAAACCCTACACCACTTCAGACAAATGGCTATCCAGCATCTTCTTAAAGACTTCCAGTGTTGGAGCATTCACAACTTCTGGAAGCAAGTCGTTCCACTGGTTAATTGTTCTGTCAGGAAATTTCTCCTTAGTTCTAGGTTGCTTCTCTCCTTGATTAGTTTCCACCCATTGCTTCCTACCCTACCCTCAGGTGCTTTGGAGAAGAGTTTGACTTCCTCTTCTTTTACTCAATGTTTTCATACTTAAAGTTTCATTTTCATTAATTAGTGGAGGAGAATAAGAGACTCACTTTCCAAACTCATATATATGATAAAAGTTAATATGTTTTCTGCAACTCACCTTCTGTCCTAAAGGACCAAACCTTGAGAAGTGTCCAAATTTGAAATGATTTTAATTCTGACTTTATGTATGGCACCTCATAATGCCTATATTGGCCTTCCACCTGCATTCTCTTCAGATCCACAATAAGACTCACAAAACTTCTGAAATTAAGTAATAACCAACTGGACTACCTACTAATTATGAATTATTTCACTTGCCTTTTTTATTTGACCCATTTCATACCCTTTAAGTAAAAAAGTTAATTGGGTGACAAATTTTGTTTTATTTTAAGAATATCCCAGTGAGAGGCTCTCAGATGATAAAACAATTTGACTTACAGCTACCAGCAACCTCCATCATTGGCTAGAATGGTTAAGAGTTTATTATTTATACTATGTTAGAATAGCTGGAGGGCAACAGGTTTCCTTTCTCTTCTCTCAGTATTTATTTAGGAATTATTGTTACTGAACTTAGTAGCTGGATTGACCAGTGCTAAATCAGAATCAAACCAATGGCATTATCCCTTATTGACCAGTGATATTTAGAATCCAGATAATATGCATAGGATTGTATCATGAACATGTTAGAGTAAGCCATAAAAACCTAAAACAGTGAGCTAAGTCTCAATCTATTGCAAACCAGATATGAACTGTTGTATAGGGCTGGGAAAGAGGAAAAGAGACATGAAAAAAACATGAGATAACTGATTGACATGAGATTGACAAAGAGCCAGTATAAGGACTTAAGATAGGAATAAATATTTAGAGGATATTCAGCAGCCATATGAAAGAGCAACTGGCTATTGCTCAGGCCAAAGGAACTTGCCTTACCTTGCCACACATTTCACTGCAACTCACAATAATAGCAACAACACATCAGTAAAATTTCCTAACAACAAAGTAAACAAAATTATTGGATCACATAGTCACCTAATAGCTAAAACTATTATCTTCATGGACAATAGCATTCAATATACCCTCTGAAGGCTGGTCAAAATAGGATGGTGAATAAAGCAAACCAGTGGTGGGTTCCTGCCAGTTCTAACCTCTATAGAAGAGGTTCCACAAATCTACCGTGCCGTTTGGAACCGGTTCCAGCTCCCTCTCCCTGCCTGTCCGCACATTATCAAGATGAAGAGCGAGAGGAGGAATTCTGGGAGTTGAAATCCACAAGTCTTAAAGCTGTCAAGTTTGAACACCTCTGGGATTTTTTTTCTAAAGGGTTAGGGGTGCAAGGATCTTGTAAATTGACAGCTTTAAGACTTGCTTCAAATGCCAGAGTTTCTGAGCCAACATTTTGGTTGCTAAGCAAGAGCGTTGTTAAGTGAGTTTCACCACATTTTACAGGTTGGCCATGCCCACCCAGTCACATGGCCAGCAAGCCACTCCCACCCAGTCACATGGCCAGCAAGCCACTCCCACAAAGCAACCCACACCTACAGAAGAGGTTCTAAAATTTTTTGAAACCCACCACTGAAGCAAACATACAGTAACGGAACACAAGGAAGAGTTAAGAATGTCACCACTACAAGCAAGAAAAGAAAAAGAAACGTTATAAGCAAATTAGATAAATCATAGGAAATTTTATAGCTAACATAGAACCATTCAAGAGTAACAATTTAAAATATGTAATAGAAATGTGATTAAAGAAATGTAGAAATATATAAAAATCCTTTACAAATGGAAAAAAATGTACACAGAATATTCAGGAATTGGCTTTATTGGAAAGCGAGCTACAAGAGATAATGAAACAGTTTTCAAGTTGCACAGCAGCCGTCACAGAAGAAATTCTTACTAAACCATAAGAGAAAAGATAATTAGATTGATGACAATTCTCTAGAAACACATACAGAAGAAGGTTGTGGCCTAAGGCTTGAAAAAGAATAATGTACCTACCAGTGGTGGGATTCAAACCTTTTTACTACTGGTTCTCTGGGTGTGGCTTGGTGGGCGTGGCAGGGGAAGGATACTGCAAAATCTCCATTCCCTCCCCACCCCACTAACCTGCTTTCCAGCTCTGTTCTCCTGTTCAGGGCAACAAAAGAAGATCAGCTGGGAGGCTGGGAAGTAGTGAGGCCGGGGCCAGCTTATTTGCTGGTTCTCCAAACTACCCAAAATTTCCGCTAACGGTTCTCCAGAACATGTCAAAACTGGCTGAATACCACCTCTGGTACCTACCTATCTTGAAAAAAAGTGATGCAAGATAATTCACACCTTTCCAAACCTTCACACTAATTCCTTGCACAAGCAAAGTACAGTATTGCTAAAGAAGAACAGAGTAATATATGGAGAACAAAATGCTAAATGACCAAGTAAGTTTTTGACAGCAGCATCTGCAGCAAACTGTAATGATGCCAAAATAAGGCCACGCACATGGTGATGTTATCAGGCAAATACCACCATTTTGTACTTACATCATGATATCTGATTTTTGTACGTAGGTTATGGCATTTGCCTGATGTCCTACTTCATTTGTGGTTCCCGCCCCAGGCAATTCTCTCCTTCCATATCCTGTTTTCAAAAAAGGAATGACAGTGACAAGAAAACAGCTAACTAGCATAAGATAGATATTGGAGAAAGCAAGAGGATAAAATCAAGAATTGTATCTTTACTTAATTACTTAATTAGAACTAAGCCTTTGATTACATTATACAAATCATACAGTTTAAAGATAATGCCTGATTGTTCATATCAGGAACCTTTGCTAAAGGCTTCAATAACTGAATTTGGAGGAATAGAATGGTTCAGTATAAGAAAGGGCGTGAGACGAGGATATAAATTGTTCTCATATCTTAATATCTCATATCTCATATATGTTAACATATGCAGCAAATGTACTACAAAAATGGCAAGGCTGGAAGGTGAGAGCAAAGATAAAACAGGGGGCCAAAATATGCATAATTTGCATTATGGAAAATAGAATGGGAATAACTCATTATGAAAATAAAAAACAGAAAGCAAAAAATCTGGGTTATTATTAAATTCATCCATTGTGCACAATGTTGACCACAGTCTGACAACACAACTTGCAATCACTAGTCACAACGAAGAAAGGAGTTAAAATCTGGAAAATAATTTCTGAAAGTGATTTATGTATGGCAGATATGAAGCTTAAGTCACAATGCACAATTGCGTAAAAATAGTATTAACCAACATGCTTAGTGAAGATACAATTAAGAGCAAAGAAATGATGGCCTTGGGTAGTTTATGTCAACAATATCACAACCACATGGTGAAAGCTTTATATTTAATTTACCTGCACTGATTTACATAAAAAAGGAACAGGACTATGGCTGTATGGTTGTGGCAATCACCTTTACTGTTTTTGACATGCATAAAAATAGTGGAGACTTGTTTGTTGCCACCATTTCCCCTCAAGCCTGGAAGAAAAGGTAAAGATATTTTAGATTTCTTGAGCTTCAGAATAGATAAGTGTGAATAGTGTGCTGGAGAAATAAAAGGAAAATTAATCTTAGGAAGATTATGATGACAAACTTAGACATGATCCTGAAGAATAGGGATGTTTCTACAAATGAAGATCTTTGAGATTATAATAGTTAAATATATTTCCAATGATAATTTACAGTAAATTCCTTCTAAACATGGATCTGAAGATGGTTATCATGCTCACCTTAGAAAAAGGTGTATTACAATTAAAACCCTTGAATGAACTAAAAGAGGAAAAGGTAATTCAAACATGGTTTCAGTATGGGCAGTTACAGGCCAGATGGAAAAAAGTTCAAAAAATTGGTTTTATGCAAAATGAGGATAATTTACTATAACAAATTAGGGATCAAAGTCCCATGCATATAAAGAGACTATATAATGCATTAATAGAAATGGATTAGGAAACAGAGTTAAAGTCTGCATGATAAAGTGGGCACAAAATTTTGAAGAACCAATAATGTTGGATACATGGGAAAAGATATGGGTAAGAAATGTAAAATTTACACAAGCCCAGAATTTGAGAGAAAACTTTTATAAGATGTTTTATAGATGGCATTTAGATCCTAAAAAACTGGCCTGTATGTATCCGAATTTACAACCTAAATGCTGGAGATGTGATTGCCTCGATGCTACATACTATCATATATGGTGGACTTGTAAAAAGGTAAAAAGCATTTTGGATAAAATATATGGTGGATTATCCAAAATGTTCTTTAAAAAAGGATAAAGTTTACCCCTCAGTTATTCTTGTTAGGTATAATTACTGATTGTACAGTTATAGAGACTAACTTGATTTTGCATTTAACAACCGCAGCAAGACTGTTGGTGGCGCAATACTGGAAGAAGGAAGATCTGCCTACAATTCAAGAATGGACATTAAAAGTAACAAACCTAGCAGATATGGCTAAAATATCAGCATATCTCAAGGATCACTAAAATGAGAGATATAAACTGGAGTGGATTGACTATACTCAAAATAAATATGGGACTAAGAAATTCCAGATAGTTTATGAGTGAAGAAACAAGGAATAATATAATCTGTTTAGAGCTAGCCTAGCAAAGAGGAGTTAAAGCTCAAATGAAAGATGATACTTTTTTTGAAGTTTATTTTAGAATATCTTTGTTAAAGATTTATACCCTGTATTGGTTCTGGGAAGTCGGGGGGGGGGGAGGAAGGGGGGTTGGGGGGAGGGAGGGAGGTAAAAGTTTTTTTTAAAAAAATTTCAATTAAAAAAAATGGTTATCATGGATTGCAAGAAGAACCAACCACTCCCTCTTGGTCAAATAAAGACTGAGTGAAGTGACATTCAATGCAAACTCATGTTCTTTGGACAAATGTTGCAAACAGGTGATAGCCTAGGAAGAAATGTATTTATTCAACTTATACACCACCCATTTCACTGGTAAGGCAACTCTGGTCAAATATGTTTGTCAAGGATTCAGGGGAAGTAGAAGAAGATAAGAAATTTGGTAGTAAGAGGGATGGAATAGTTTTCAGTGCATCCTTGTAAGAATAATGGATTAGCAAGATGAGCAGCATATAAATTGGTAAATGAATATTATTAGAAATATGCCCAAATGGCAATTGCTGGGAGTCAGTTTGACTGATTGGCACCTAGCACATTAATGACCTTTGCTTGTGTAATGTAAGTTTTAGCACACAATGTTCCTTTTGGGTGGAAGGAACAAATTTCACCATGTGCAAATTATCAGTGGGAAAATTCAAATTCATGGATTGGGACAACTCAGAGAAAGTGAACACTGCATTTATTAATAGAGTACACAAAAGGTTAAGAAAGTAAGAAGGGTAAAAAGGCAGCTAGTACATATATCCGAGCTTGTGAAATTATCATGATTTTTGTTTTATTTATCAATTGGTATGCAGCTTAAATAATTCATTTCCATCTGAAGGATACAACCTATATCCCTAACAAAAAAAGGATCATTCCCCCAATTTTATTTTCTGGATGATATATTGGTTTGTTCCTTGATCATCTTTCATGCAAAGCATTACTATAACTTATCACTTGTGCATTTTTTTAAAAAAAGGACAAAGAAGAATTCTATTTTGCCTGAATCCTACATATACTAATTTTTACAGAGAGAGGAAACATTAAAAATAGTTATAATTTAAATAGAATTCACCAGATGGAGGAAGACTGTGGCCAGACATGGATGTTGCTTGTATGATGTGTGTGTGTGTGTGTGTGTGTGTGTGTGTGTGTGTGTAGTTCTGGCTTAAACTGTCTTAACTAACCAAGTATGCATTTTTGCCCAATTTTGTTTGCTTTTGAGCATGTCCACCATAGTCCACCATAATATGTGACCAGCTTTTGATTACATTTCCAACACTTAGTAGACATATTTTTAAACATTTTTGCTAACCTTTCTAGTGGTAAGTGGCACCTATAAAACATTTCTATACAAGTTTTCTTTATAAGCAGTTGCCATAATCAATTTATAGTTTCTTTCCCAGATTTTTTGCCAGTTATCTAGTTCTATATTATACCCAAAAATTTTTGCCCATGCTCTCATTGTCTCTTTCACCTGTTCGTCTTCCATTTTTAGGCTTAGTAAAAAGTTAAATAGTTTCTTAATTAACTTTTCATCTACCGTTAACAGTATTTGGTCAAATGTTGTCTGCTCTTTATAAAAGCCATAAATCTTAGCATCTTTATTGTACCTCAATTGCATTTGCATTTGTGGCCACCATGATACATTCTTGAAGTTCTTGTTTGGTTTTTAGTTTCCCTTCTGTATTTAAAATATCTTTATATGTTAGAATTTTTTCAAGGTTTACTAATTTTAGGTGAACAAATGCTTCCATTGTAGAAAGCCATCCTGGTATTTCCATATATATTTTAGCTTTTCCCTTTTTCCATACTAAAAATAGTGTATTTCTTACATAGCGATTTTGGAAAAATCTATGAATTTTATTCTTACCATACCCTAAGAAAATATGCTATCTAGTTGCAGATCATGACCTTCTAAATACAAGAATCTTTTATGTCTGAATGTTATGCTAATTCTTGATGAATAATGTCAAAGTCTCCATCTCCCCTTTTTAGGATTTACTTATTTATTGACTTGGATTAGACACTCAGTCTGATCAATACAGGCTACTTCCACAAGGTTTGGTGTTTTAAATAAAAGATTGCTCTGTAAAATATAACTACCACCACTTCTCTGCTCTAAATGCGTTTTAGTTTGGTTTAATCTCTTGCCATTTTAATCTGTTTTTGTATTTGCAATTATTTTACTTCCATATAACAGAATAACAGAGTTCTAGTCCAACCCTCTGCTCAAGCAGGAGACTCTATACTATTCCAGAGAAATGGCTGTCCACCCTCTTCTTTAAAGGCCTTCAGGGATGGAGTGCCCACAACTTCTGAAGGCAAGCCTTTCCAATGGTTAATTGTTCTCACTGTTAGGAGATTTCTCTTTAGTCCTAGGTTGCTTCTCTCCTTGATTGGTTCCCATCCATTGTTTCTCATCTTGCCTTCTGGTGCTTTGGAAAATAGATTGACCCCCTTATCTTTCTGGCAGCCCCCTCAAATATTGGAACATTGCTATCACCCTAGTCCTTCTTTTCACTAGATTAGAATATCCAGTTGCTACAATCATTGGGAACAATAAAATAAGTTTTATTATATGTTATAATAACTCAGTGTCATCTGACACTGTGAGCTGATTGGCATATAAATTTGATACATACATAAAATAGACAAATAACAGAATTCTCCTACACTGACAGGTCTTCTCTTTGTCCCAAATTGGGTCCCTCACAGAGGTGGGTGATTTGTATTACATCAACCACCTTGCTCTTCAATCAGATCACAAGTATCTCCCCTTAAATCTGGGACTGGATTCCTACCTGATTCAGGTTCTAACATAAATTTCTTACATTTTTTTTGTTGAAGTCATCCATAATTTTGCTGCTTCTTAACACTCTGTTCTTTTATCACAATTGATCCCTAGTCACAATTTTATTATTCCAGTTCCATGATCATGTTTTCTGTGTTCCCCATTCCTGTGCTATTTACCTGAAAAGTGCCTCTCTACTAAATCGGACTGATTTCATATCTCTTCCTTCAAATTACTCTTTAAAGCTCACATTTTGGGAAGCATTTTCATTCCTTACTGAAACGGAGTATGTAGTAGTGAACAGATGCCTATTACATCCCATTTTGCCTTTTCATTGCTTCTTTTCCTCTGCTGAATTCTTGCATTAAATTATAGGTTGGGAATTCATTGAAAAACAGTCTGGCATTTAGTAAAGTATCTTATATTGACAGTAATCTAAATCAAACAATAACCATATATAATCACACTAACCTGAACTTTCAGACTGCTCGTCCATGCCTAGTTAAGGAGGACTAAATTACCTTTGTATAAACAAGCAAATCACACAGATTTCTCCATTATCCCTAACCCACTAAACTTCTTTGTAGCATGAAGATTCGAATCCTGGTTTCCAGACTGGGTATTCTGTGTTGTCCCATATTTTCTGATCTGAGAGGCATCATCTCTCATGACTGAGCTAGAGACATGATTTCTGCTGTTTCTATAAAGTTATTTGTTACTTTGGCTTCTATTATTTAGCTCTATATCCTAGCACAAAATGAGATTACTTAAAAATATGAAATTAAAACTCATGCCAGAATGTACCAGAATAATGAAGCAACATAGTTCCAGTGATGCTATCCAAGAATCGATCATCTTAAGTTCAGAGCTAGCTGCCCATTATTCTAGTTACATTTGTCTACACATGATTATTCAAAAGCGCTTGCGGAATTATGAGACAGCAAAAAAGACGTATTCTTTGTAACAGTCTTTTTGCTTTCCTAAAGTCATAAAAAGAGTATGGGCAGGTACCTCTGGTTGGTTAGCCACACCTATACTGAGCTCCATCCCTGGAGGGCAGGCAACTTTAAAATAGCCCAACAGTTAAGATCTCACATACCCAAGAGGAAGAAAGGAAACTAGACTCTAGCTGTATAGAGTGAGGACTTGTGTGTGTGTGATTTTGAAAAGGAAACAGCACAATGTCTTCAGCAACCGCCACAGCTGCTTTACCCAGTGGTGCTTCAGTCCTGGCTTCATTTCCTGACATTCTTGTTATTCCTGAGTTTGTGAGTATAGCTTTTTCTTCTTTTAAAAATATAGCTCAGTTGCTAGAGAACACAATATAAAAAGTTATTCTGACGGTTAGACTGTATCTAAAAAGCCCTGATTAGATGCCTTCAGATTTGTTTCATAGGGATTCTGAAAGCAAAGTATCTAGATTTTCCAGTTTTTCTAATACCTTTCCTCCCAACATCAAGTACATTTTTAGCGGAATAAGCTATAGTTTACTAGAATGAATTATATTTTGAAAACAATAACGTGAGGCTGGATAGCAAAGGTATTTTTTTAAAAAAAGAACTAGACTAGCAAGGAGGTAACATGGCCCCACTCCTCCATCCCTTGTTGACGGGCTTCAGAGTTTAAAAAAAATATCTATTTTTAAATTTCAAGAGCATGTTTAGTTAATTTTCAAGGTTATACTCTGCTAATTCATGCACATAGCAGGTCCACCCTGTGCAGGTGTGCAGCACTCAAGTAGCTTCGGTAATTATTTGGTTGAACTGGTGACCTGTGTACTGAAAACCAATCTTCAAGGTCTATTGAGTTTGCTGTTTCCTGGAGAAACATGGCATACCATTCTTGTATGTGGAGGTGCTTGGGTTCTTTAATAGATATTAGAATATGTAGAACATATGCTTGGAATGTGAATGACTAGAGGAGTAGCTACAGTTGCAGTGATTGTAAAGGCTAAGAGAGATTGACAGTCTTGTGTCCAATGCAGCTCTCAGGTTTTTGAGTTGATCAAATTTAGTGGAGAATTCTTTTCTCATAGCTCACCACGTCCATCCGAGGAAACTATCACTTGCATTCTTTCAGGGTGCTTGGAGGGGTATATGCACAGAGCTTATTTTCTGTTCTCCTAGAACAGTGGTTCTCAACCTGTGGGTCAGGACCCCTTTGAGGGTCAAACGACCCTTTCACAGGGATACCCTAAGACCATTGGAAAACACATATTTTTGATGGTCTTAGGAACCGAGACACCAATTTTATGGTTGGGGGTCACCACAACATGAGGAAGGGTTGCAGCATTGGAAAGGTTGAGAACCACTGTCCTAGAACAACTCTGTAAGATTGATAAGGCAGAGGGAACTATTGAGGTTCCATTCCTGAACTTCAAGAATGAGTGAAGTTTTGAACTCGATTTTCGAATATTCTATGTATTTACACTGAAACAGAGACATATTTATCCCCAAGGAGCTTTATCCTTAAGGTAGGCATTCAACAGTGGTTTCCCAGGGAAATACCTGAAAATATGATAGCTTAGTGACTTTCTTCCTCTATAAAAACCCTGCTAATTGGCAGCAACAGCTTTGAGTTACCTTTTAGATCTGCATGATAAAAGAGCCTGTAGATTCCCTTACCTATGTCTACTATTATATTGCAGCTCTACTTATAATTTTTTTTAAGACTTAAGAGTGGAGTTATTAAAGAGCTAACCAGAAAGATAGTATTTCCTTCTTCAATGGGAGACTTGATATCCTCTCCAAATGTTAAGTGCTCATAATAAATACAAGATTGTACAGATTAATCAAGTCTAGTGATTTACCAGGGTGGGGTTCAGTTGTGCATATGCTTTTTCAGTTAAAGGGATTTAAATGTTTGTGCTGCATTGAATGTTTTGCAGGCTTTAATCTCTATACATGTCCTAGCAATTATTTGAAAACTTCAGGTCATTTCCTTATGAATACTGGTTGGGCCTCTGTGACTGAGTTCACACAATACTGTAATCCCAGGTAATCAAAACACAATTGCTATATTCTTCTAATAAGCTCTGCCTAGTGTACTAGCCTTATTTACACAGCCTAAGAAAAAGATTTCACAATACACTTGAATGGCAAAATACCCAACCCCATTTGAGCGTAATTTTGGGTGTTGAATGGATTCAGTTTTTTTCTTCTAAAATTTTAACTGTAGCCAAGTAGAGTGTCAGCAGGAAGGGGACAATTTGTACTCCAGTCCTGCAGTTTCCCTAAAAGACTCTCAAAATTCTCTCTTCACACCTAGAGGGGCCATTAGTTGCTCATTTCTCAAGGAGAAGAAAAATATGGACTTCCGTACCCAATAATTCAAAAATGCCAGTGGCATGATTATTCTCATGTACAATGTGACCTTCAAATAATCTTTTTCTAAACCCTTCATTCATAACAGAAAGCACACAAACCTTCTTTTCTTTCCTAGAAGATAAGGATTAACTACAAAGCATAAAAAATTTAGTGAATCAAAATAAAAATAACATTACAAATACAATAAGAGAGACTGAATAGCTCACCTATGCCTAGGGGAAAAGAAAATTTTGATCTGTTAACAAAATACTATTTTTCCAGGGTGTTAACCTAAAATATATGCTAATTGAAAAACATATTTTGAAAAATATGTCCTTAACTGTTTTATACTGAGTAAAAAGCATCTTGAGAAGAATCTCCAGTTCCAGTCATGGAATTATTGTTTCACATCTCAGCTTTGACATGCAAGCCACATTAAATCAGCTGTTTTTACCAGTTCCTTCTAATTTAGGAGTCTCCAGATGTTTACGTAGACCTGTTTAGTTACTTCTGAACAGAACAGACTATGGGGAAATTCCAAAACCTTTGCTCCATTAGTTCTGGTGTTTCTAGGGATTGTGGCAGGTCACTATATTAGTCAATTAAGAGTCTAATCTCTGGGTGGAGCCATAGCTTTAACATTTGAATTCATACCATTCATATATGAACTGGATGACATCTTTTCCAATTGGACCATATAATAGTGTGAATTCCACCTGCAATTTGATTGACATGTTACAATCCTTCCTAAAGAACTACTTCATGTGATATCTTTGATGAAGAATAATTATGTCTCTACCCTTATGGTGTCCAGAGAGAGCTGGCCAGTGGCCTTGTTTAAGGTGACCCTGTCCCTTCTGGACAAAGTGGAGTCACAGGAACTCTTGTAGGGCCCTTGAGAAGATTATTCTAGACATCTACTGGATAAAGTTATTCAGAGTTGGAATCCAGTTGTACAGATTCTGTGGAGTTGCCTGAGGGACAGTCTTGCCTGATTAACTGGAAAGAGTGCTAAGAGTTCTGTTGGTTCTAATGAACTGGCTAGGGTCTTTGGAGTGGTGAATTCAGCCACCTGTATATTAGATCTCTATTGTTCCTGGTTGATTAAGATCTCTTGGGGGCTGGAAGTGGCTGGGCCCGTGCAGAGGTGAATACTTCTCCTCTGGGAGACAGGTGGCTGTGTGTTTCTTGAAGGAGGCAGTTGTTTGCCCCTTTTTAATAGGAGTATACAGGATGCAATGCATTTGGACAATTTTTACTGAAAGTGGTTGAATTATAGCTCCAGAAGGCACTTAAAGAAGCAAATTATCTGGAATCTTTTCAATTAGGATTTAGGACTGAATATTGCATTGAGACAACATCATCTGTTGGATTTGAAATAGGGATAATGCATCCATTATTATGCGTCCTTCTTGATCTCGCTGTGACCTTTGATATCATTGATCATGAATCAGTCTGCACCAGTTCAGTGGGTTGGGCATGGGAGGCAATGTGTTACAGTGGTTCTCCTCCTTTCTCCAGAATTGACTCCAGTCAGTGTTGGGTGGAAGGAGGCAAGTTGAGCCTAAGGTCTCTATATTTTCCCCTCATTCTCTTTAATATCTATGAAGCCATTGGGCAAGGTAATAATGAACATGAGTTGATACCATCAGTGTGCTAATGATATCCAGTTGTACTTGTCTCCTCTGGGCCAACCAGGCAATGGGCAAAGACCTTTACCGTTGCTTGGAGACTATGATGCTCTGGAGGGGAAGAACAGCTTTTGGCTCAACCCTGACAAGATTGAATGGATGTGGGTTTTAGGGCACCCCAATTCTTGGGACTTTGCATCTTAATTCTGAATTATGGTGAATTTTCCCAGTTAAAGTTGGTGCCCAGTTTAGAGGTCTTCCTCAGCTTCAGAGCAAAGATGAAATGGCATCCATGGCCAAGATGACTCTTGCACATGCTAGTTCAACCCATACTTGGATCTGGAGCCCTTGCTCATGGTGAATCTCGCCTTAATCACCTCCAATTTGGATTACTGTAATATGCTCTATAGTATATCAAATTACCATTGAAGGGCACTTGGAAGCTGCAATTGGTCCAGAATGTAGTTTTGTGAGTAGTTTTTGGTTTCTCTTATTGTTCCACTGTATCATCACTGCTCTGTGAATTCCACTAGATCTGAGTAGGCTTCTGGATTCCGTTCGATTCAAGCTGATGTTTATCATTGTAAAGCCTTGCATAGCATAGGGCCTGCAGAGTACCTCCAGAACCATCTTTCTTCCATTGTTTTTGCTTTCCCCAGCTGATCTAGCACAGAAGGCATGCTTAGGATCCCCTCTATCACTGAGCCATGAAGGCACAGTGATTAGAATGCAGTACTGCAGGCTAACTCATTGCTCACCCCAGGGATTTAATTATCAAGGTTCACTCAAGGTTGACTCAGCCTTCCATCCTTCTGTGGTCAGTAAGGTGAGGACCCAGATTGTTGGGAGCAATATGTTGACTCTGTGAACTGCTTAGAGAGGGCTGTAAAACACTGTGAAGTGGTATATAAGTCTAAGTGCTATTGTTATCAGATTTAATGCCATCTTGTGGAATGCCCAAGTTTTTATTTTCAGTAGCAGTGCCTGCCTAATGGATCAGAATCCCCTGGAAATTTAGATGGCGAGCACTCATGGGCCATCTCCCCATCTCTGAAAAAATCCAAAGGACTTGTCTATTACCTTCCTTCATTCTTCACAGTGATTGTTATCTCCGCTTGTTCATTGAGATGTCTTCAGTCAGCCATGATTCATGCTGGAAACCCCCATGTTTTGTCATGAGGTTATTTAGGTAATAGTAGTGGAGAAACAGGATGACATATAACCTTTTTCTGTGGGAAATGAGTTGAGACATGGAATACTTGCTTTCAGGAAAAGAGTTCTGCAATGGTCAATAACTACTAAGTTGCCATTTTCAAACACTGAGAGAATCAGATAGAAAATATGGCCCTTTTGATGTGGATAGAAAGAATAGGGTGGGAAGAAATGTCAGTAAAAGTACTTGGTACACTCCACTGGAATCTGCACATGGGAGGTGTGACTGCACATGAGAAGCTAAGTACCAGTGATTCTCAGACTAGATTGGACAGTTATGTGAATCCTCAACACTGCTCAGCCTCAATATTGTCCAGTGCTATACAAAGCCCATTATTTATGAAAAGAGCGAGAAGAAATATTAAAGATTTGAACTACCAGAGGTATAAAGAAGCACTTCTGTACCGAAAGCACACAGTCAAAAGTTTCATTTGCTGTATGATTATTGTAATATTATATGGCTTGAATGTCATGTGATTCTTTAGGTTTATAGTTACTCTTCTGTTGCACTCTGCTCAGAATCACACTATTTGAGCTGAAATGGCCCTATGAATTCAATAATCTCTATATAATTCAATAAATAAATAATCAACCGGTATAGCTGTGCCATGCCTATAAGATTTCTACCAATTCCTAGCTTAGAAGTCAAGTTAACTCTGTACAATGAAATATTTTGATGGGCTCCAAAATTCTTGGGAGCCTTAAATCTAGCAAGCTGTGAATATGCTTATGCTAAATCCAGTTCTTGGTCAAGAAGAACACTGGAGAGGTGGGTTTTTTTTGTGGGGAGGGATGGGGCGAATTCAAGTTGCTTAAATCGCAACATGTTTTATACTTCTGCTGAAATAGTCAGTTTTTTGTATTGCTATACAACAGAAATAGCAGCATCTCTTGTCCTTTAACTCTTGAAAGGAACAGATTACACATTCCATGCAATAGATATGATTGCATTAAAAAAACAACTAAATACCATGATGTGTGATAAATCCAGAAATAAAGTAAAATTCATGGCATGTTTATGGAGGGAAAAACCAACCAACAGTACTCTGGGAATCCTATAAATCTGTTTTAATAGCTTTTTAAAAGGAAAAGGAAGACTTTGTATTTGCCTATAAAATATTGTGGATATGTAAGCAAATAAGAGACTTCTGAATAGAGTGACTGATGCTATGAATATTGAAGCAGCAAAGTTATATCCATTTTCACACAATAATACCTACTGAAAGATTAAAATATCTACATTAGATCAGTCACAGCTCATGTTATCATTTCCTAACCTGATTCCTTCCAGATGTGTTGAGATTAAAATTAATAGAACTTTATTAAATATATGAGGGAGGGGGAGTTTTGGGATCTGTGGTCCCAAGATGTGGGAAATGATGGGGAAAGTTGATATAAGATGGAGCTGATCATTTTTTGAATCACATCTAATGAATGTAGCAAGATTACTCCCCTTGTCATACTCATTTTTTTTGACAAGCAAGAAATTTCTCCAACTTGAATCCAGATTTAAATCCTTCTTCAAAAATAGCCTTTGGATAACACAGACTAAATTGAATGATGACATATTATCTGCTATTTTATTTTCCCATAATGCTCTTGATCTGTCTGCAACTTTCTTTACTTTCGAAGGCAGCCTTTGTACCCTCTAATTTTCAGGTCTCAGGGAATCCATTCCACAAAAATAAGCAAGCAAGCAAACAAACAAACATGAAAACAACACAATTCAATTTACTTCTAATTTAACACTGTCCCAAAAGTGCTTTTCAAAAGGCAACTGAATTTTCTTGGGTTATTTTCCTTGAAGATATTTTACTTCTCATCCAAGAAGCTTCTTCAGTTCTTGGATGACAAGTAAAACATCTTCAAGGAAAAAAAAACCCAAGAAAATTTAGTTGCCTTTTGAAAAACACCTTCATGAGAACCATGACCTGGATGATTGAGAATCTCCATAGATCTCCAACCTATACAATTCTATTTTTCCAACATTTACAACAGTAGCAATATGGCTAAATTGGAGTGTGTAAAGCTGGGGGCCATGTTACAATGTATAAAAATTCTGACTATGGTGAGCATTAGCATAATCTACAAAATTCAAAAATTATGTATATTTTTAAACTTTAAATGGGAATTATCCTCCATATTCTAAGGACTGGCTTACTTAGCTGTACCTTGTGAGTGTTTAGCAGAGGTGTTATTTGAATCAGGAATTTCCTGATTTGTACTTAAATTTCTGAGCCTTATAAACTAAGCTTCTCCACAAGACAGCATAATAATCTCATTTGGCGTAAAGAAATAGACAAAAATACTATGCTGCCTTAAAGAAGCCATAGCTGCACTTCCAACCTTCCTGGACAAAAATTCTGCCTACATCAGAATTTTGTGTATTGAGGGAAGAGTAAGAATGGGGAATTCCTCCTTTGCTACCAGTTCCCCAACACTACAAAGATCAAAGAATTGGCAGCAGAAAACCTACATTCCCCTTCTGCACTTTGTAGGAAGAAGAGAATCTTTGTGGTGCTGGGAGAACTGGCAAACAAAACATCCAGTTCCCTTACTTCTCTCCCCATATTTCCTGCCTTGCCTAGATTGGCAAGAGAGATAACAGATTTTTGGTACAGTGAGAGAATCCTGCTAACAGATGAGCAGCTCTGAAAACAAATGGCCGGTGGCCAGAGCAGAAAACTGGCCCCAAGGGCAAACTGGAAATTCAGGAACAGACTTCCAGTTTGCTCATAGGGCCGTTTTTTTGCACTCCAGAGGCTTCAGGGAAGCTCCTGAAGCTCCAGAGGGCCTCCGGGGTGGGATGGGGGAGGCTGTTTTTGCCCTCCCCAGGCTCCTATAAAGCCTCTGGAGCCTGGGGAGGGTGAAAAAAGCATGCAGAAAATTGGGGGTTGCGCCTGTCATGCATGCTCACTGGGGGGTTGCACATTGCAGTATGGGTGCGGCATGCCCGCGCACGACCCCCCCTGCACTCCCCCCACTTATGGCATGAGCCAAAAAAGGTTCGCCATTGCTGGTGTAGAGGAACATTTATCATTCTTGAAAACAAATATATGTGGGACTTTAAAACTTACCTGATTATAACACAGGTTTTTACAGGCCAACTTTATTTTATCCGAAGTGTCCACCCTTGGTTCATTTCTGTCTGTCTCTCAAGAAAAGAGTTTTTACAAATTATTTAAATGACTCAAACACCAGAAAAGATGAAACAACAGAAAAGTTAGCAGTGTATAAGTACTGGGTTGCTGAAATGTACTCCATTGGAGTTTCTGCATTTACAGCAGAAGTGTTTGAGAAAGAAAGGACAGGAAATGTTAAAAGATGGAATGTGATGTACTGTTACAGGACTCAAAGTGAGATTACAAAGTAGAAGTATTCTATCTCTGCTGCTGATAGAGACATACTGACTCTAGAAGTAGCACCATATCTCTCAATATCAGGTACTAAGGGACAAAGTGGGACAGTGTTCTGGCCTTGATTTGATACCTGAAGGCTTCCATACTTGGCCACCATGAAGAAATTTTCTGGATTCCTTATAGTTTATTATTCCTAATGGGAATCATTATGGGATACTTTCTTAATGGGAGTGCTATCACTTTGTTGCCTGAGTGTAGTTTAGAAGCTGCTGTTCATAAAAGCAATGTACTCTAACATTACTTTCCCCCAACAGTTGATGTGTGTAGGCAAATTTACCTATCCCGAAAGCTTGAGGGTAGCAGGAAAGAGGTGGCCACAGTGTGTACCTGTTGCGAAAGCCCACGATCCCAGCACACCCAGCTTTATTTTCACCATTAAACAAACTGATAATAAGACATGGGGAAATAGCAAATAATAAAGCTTATAGAGGTGGTGCCCACTCAGTGAAAGATTAGAGAATGGGTACATAGTTCGGTTGTGTAAAATTTGTTTCCCTAATACAATAGCAGAAAATCTGATAGTGAGCAAAGATAAAGAAGTGGGTGGTGCAAGACCAGTGGGGGGCGGGGGGGGGAGGGCAGACATGGCTCCAGTGCTGGGAAGAAGGACAGGGGAAGAAGAATTAATGGCCCATTTCATTTTTGTTTGGAGCAGCTGCTAGAAACCTGTTAAACCAGGTAGTCTGCAATAGACTGATGCAGGCTGCCTTAAAAAATAAAAAAACTTTATTGAGAGCACTTGTAGAACAGCTAACAAGAATGTAGAGCAGGGGTGTCAAACTGATGGCAGTGTCCTGGGATGTATTGGGACTCCCCTCCCTTTGCTAAACTGGGCGTGGGCATGGCCAGCACATGACACATTTGGCCCATGGGCCAGGAGTTTGACAGCCCAGATGTAGACGTATGCTCCTATGCCATGACTCGGCAAAAAATAGCCTATTAATCTGCAAATCTCTCTCTCTTCCCCCTCTTCCTCCTGTGTCCGCCCTTTCTTTTAAAATTCACATGGCAATTTGAGAAATATTGATTGCCATCGTCTTTGAATTTGGGACATTCAATTTCCTTCATAATATTCATAAGGTGGAATAAGGCATTAGGGTAAAACAAGTTACGTCTTTTTACTTTATGTATCTAATGAATGTAGCCTTTTCAAACCTGCTGCCCTCTGGATGGGTCGAGACAATGGCTCCCCGAATCCCCATCTAGAATATTTAATGACTCATGCTGGTTTGGAACTGTAGAATCATAATTTCAATGAATCTGAAATGTACCTGGTAAGCAGAGGTGGTATTCAGCAGGTTCTGACTAACTCTAGAGAACCAGTAGCAGAAATTTTGAGTAGTTTGGAGAACCGGTAAATATCACCTCTGACTGGCCCCACCCCCATCTATTCTCTGTCCCCCAAGTCCCAGCTGATCAGGAGGAAATGGGGATTTTGCAGTAACCTTCTCTTGCTATGCCCACCAAGCCATGCCCACAAGCCACACCATGCCCACCAAGACAGGCCCACAAAACTGGTAGTAATTTTTTTTTGAATCCCATCACTGCTGGTAAGTGAAGAATGGGTTGTAATATAATATATCTGGAAGCAGTGGTGGGATTCAAACAACTGGTTTGCTGAGAGTGCATGCAGTGTGTTTGAAAACAGCTCTAAAACTTACCTTCTACTGCAGCCCCGGTGAGTAAAACAGCTGAAGTGCAGCAATCCACTCTACCGCACCTATCAGCTGGGCTTCAAATAAAGGAAATATAGAACAGACTAGCGTAGGGGTGGGTGGACGGGGCCAACTGATTGCCAGAACTACCGGTTCATGCGAACCGGTCCGAAACAGCTGAATCTCACCCCCTGCCTGGAAGATACCATTGTGAATCTGAAGGATGCTGTATGCATGCTTGAAGTCCCTCTTCTTCAGAAAACCTATTCTAAAAGAGATCCTTGTTTTCCAGATGGCTTGAACATCTCAAGAATCCTGTATTCTTACACTTATATGGACAAAGATACATAGGCCAGGATTGGTTTTAATCCTCTTGCTATTTTTCTGTATTCGCCACCACTAAATCATTTCATGGTTCTGACTGGCCAAGATGCAGATTTATTGAACTTCATTCAGGCAAGAAAATCTATGTCGATAGCCTTGCTGCTGTTTTACACTATAGGATAAAAGTAAGGGTGACAGCTGAAGTAGTCAAGTTTGTTACTGCTAATAAATTCTTTACAAGGTTAAAAGGGGTCAGTGAGGGGTTCCAACCGCATCTCTCCAGAATGGAAGTATGGTAGTAAAATGCTGATAGAGTTCAGTACAGGTAGTCTGTCAACTCGTGAAGTCTTCCCGACCTACTCTCAAGTTGCCATAGGCAGGGGTATGGGGAATCAAGCCTCGCAGCTGTATCAAGCAGTTTGCACCTCAGTCAAAACAAAGCACATTCCAGCCAGCAAATGTCAAGGCCATCTGCACAGAGATCCACAGTGGCTGGAGGGAGTGACTTCTACAACCCGCAAAACTGCTTCGTTGGGGAATGTGACTGATGACACACCTTGGGGGGCAGGAGAAATAGGGTCAGAGCCAAGGGGCAAATTAAGTGAGGTCAGAGTTGGCTTCACTTGGTACGTGCTGACATGACACTCCTAATAAATAACTGGATTTCTTTTGAACCTCGGCTTGAGATTCATGTTTTAATTAGGGCATTGGTCAGAACCCTGACATAGTCCTTGACTTACAAGGCTTCAATTGAGCCCAAAATTTATGTTGTTAAGTAAGACATTTGTTAAGTGAGTTTTACCCTATTTTACGATCTTTTTTGCCACAGTTGTTAAATGAATCACCTGCAGTTAATAATATGTTGGTTAAGTGAACCAACTTACTACTTCTATACTACTAAGAAACAGGATATTGATTGAATTTGATGCACCAGCTGAACTTCTTAAGATTCTCAAGACTTCCTTAATGACCTTTCCCCACTTATAACTAATTACAGCATAAACATGCCCATTAAACATATTTTTCTGATTGTGCCTGCAGTCTTGTCTTCATTTCATCCCCAGCACATGTCAATGAAACTGTTGCAACACTGTTCTGAGTTTCTGTTAGTGAAACAGATCATCATGGCAGACTGAAAAGACAGGCACAAGTTTTATACAAATCTGTTAGGGAAGGGGTTCCCAACCCTCAGTCCCTAGACCGGCACAGGTCCACGACATGCCAAAAAATCGGGCCGCACAAACAGGCAGCACATGCAACCACGTCTCCTCAGGTCCCCTCTCTCCACAGAACCGGTCCCTGGTGCCCAAAAGGTTGGGGGCCTCTGTGTTAGGGATTTGTTACCCATTATCTTAGAAGGAAGTTAGGTAGCTCCAGTGAACTGAAGTAGGATAAGGATCAGCAGTGAGGAACAAAATGTTTGAAACTGGTGTCCTTTTTTCAAAACTAACTCAAGGAGGTGAGACGCCAGTGGAAGAAGGGGGTTTAAGAAACATTTTCTCTGAGTTTGGAATTAGCTGGAAAAAACATGGGCAACAATATGACTTGGGGAAGAAATATAATAATATGGTAGGAAATATTTAAATGTTACCTTGCATTCAGTTTTCATTCCTGCGCTCTCCTACATTTTAGTATTTCAGTAAGCTGGAAATCTCTTGTTTGTCTTAAGGTATATAATTCTGGCCTGAACATACCCTTCCCAAATGTCCAGGAGATAGTGGTAGAATAACTCAAGTGTATTAACAGAGGTAAGCTGGGGTAGACTGTATGTCAAAACAGTTTCCACCCCTATCTCACTAGGGAAGCTAGTGAGCTGCTGTTAAGCATTGAGCAGGAGCTGGTCAAAAGGAATTGCACAATCTGGTGACACACCTTGCAACAAATACTTTAAAACAATCTCTTTTACTGTCTCAGAAAGCCAATCTTGTGTTCAGCAGCAGTTATTCTTGTCCCACCACATTGCAAGTTGTAGGATGTGGCAGAGGAATCCAGTTGGTGCATGAAGTCAGAACTTCTTCTTGCCTAATAGTAGAGTTTGATTGCAGTTAAGTCCTGGGATAGAACTTTCAAATCCAAGCCATAATGGGAGTCATCTGTAAAAAAAAATAATGCAGATGCCATTTGAAGTCGGAGATGAAAGGAAAAAAAATGTCACTGGCTTATTCTGCAAGCACAGCAGCCAAGCTCTTTTTTGACATTGTTCAGAGAAAGAGAAAATGTTTATATCTAGGATCTGCTGAATATGTCACTCCTCATTCCCAAGTACTCAGCATTGTATCCTAATTACTTTTTGAAATGTGGATCCACAGTGTAGAACCTCCATCATGCATGGTATACTGAACCAGAAGCCTGTGGTTTTAGGCTATGTGCTATGGAAATTCAGGCTCCCGTGGTGAGCTGATGGATCATCCTGTTGTGTAGACACAACAAATTGACTTGAGTTCAGCTATGTATGAATATATTTGTCCTGCAAACACAACTACTGGCTTAATTAAAATGCTCACTGATTGTACCCTTTTCTCACAATGTATTGTAAAGCTACAGCTTTGGATATGACATGCAGTTTATGCCTTCCAGTGAGAATTTTTAGCTATAATGCTTTGTTCAGTAGAAAAGGATTGCTTGGCTTCATTTGTGAGAAGCAAAACAACGACAAGCTGGCTCTGCATGCTTGGACTTTCCTTGTCCTAATTTGTACTAGAATTTCCCCTTCGCCAGAAGTGTTTGTGGGGCAGAGGAGGTCAAAACTACAACTGCAACTGTACAACTGAAGCATTGCCCCCCCTTTTTAAAAAAGTGCATCAGGTGTAAGAAGCAACACAAATTTACAAATGAGGATACATTGTTTTCTGCAAACCAAGCAGGACAATTGCATAACCAACAGCTTAAGTATATATATAAAAAAGGACAAATTTGGACTCATAGACATCTTAGTGTGGCAGGTTTGAAATTGCTGACATCTTCTGCCTTTTAAAATATGTAATATGTTGTTCATCTTTTGGTATTCAACCTGTATATGTGCAAATAAATGCAAATATTACAAAACACCAGTTCTGTACTTGGTACAAAGAACTTGGCAATCTTTCACCATCCAGTGAATCTTTGCTCCTAGAACGTCTTGCCACATGGAAAGTGGAATGAGTGAAATAATGATTAGAACATGGGAAGTGGAAATATTTGCTGTACTTCTGCAAGTAATTCTACCCAAAGTTATAGGGCACTGTCAATGATTTTCCCCTTCCCTCTCTCTCTATCAATCGTCTGTCTGTTTATTGTCTGTCTATCTATATAATTTATCATCATCTGTCATCTATCTATCTATCTATCTATCTATCTATCTATCTATCTATCTATCTATCTATCTATCTATCTATCTATCTATCTATCTATCTATGGTGAGTTGCTGCCGGCATTACTGCCGATTCGGTGCGCAAATAATTCTGCATGCGCAGAACTGAAAATCAAGATGGTGCCGCCGATGCCAATAGAACTGGTTCAGGGGTGTGGCAGCTGAGTTACTACTTACTTGGCCGAACTGGTCTGAACTGGTAGGAACCCACCTCTGCTATCATCTATCTATCTATCTATCTGTCTGTCTGTCTGTCTGTCTGTCTGTCTGTCTGTCTGTCTGTCTGTCTATCATCTACCTACCTACCTACCTACTTACCATCTTCCTCTCTCTGTGTCTCTTCCTCTTTCCCTCCCACTCTCTGTCTTTGTCTCTCTCTCTCTCTCTGCCTCTGCCACCTCTCTATCAGTATCTTTATCTCATATCATAAGAGCATCCAGGTCCATAGTTGCTTCTGAAGCAATAGAAAGCTCTTTTGTGCCAGAGCCCATAGATGTCTTTCAAACAATGGATCAGAAACCTCAAGATGTGGTGATTATAATTTAGTACAAGGAAACTAAACAGTACATGTTAGCAGTGCTAATAATGTATTGTTATTGTGTTGCTTTAAAATAAATATTTCCACCTGGAAAAAAACTTAAAACCTGCATTACCTGGGGCTACTTTGCTTGGCCTCACTTGGGCATCACCATTTTCTGTTTCTCCACAAACAAGTGGAGCTCCTGGAACTGAAAATATTTCTTCCTAGGAGAGAGGTGGAGTCTGGAATGTGGACACACAGCGCAGCCTTTTCTAAAGCTGTTGCCTTTAGATGTATTGGGGCTACAGTGATTGAAGTTTCTCAGCTACTGCATAATTGCCTACTCTTATTGATTTCCTCCAAGAGGCTATGGTAAATATCCATGCATTGTCCCGGATCATTTGTTGTTCTTCACTCAAATTAATCTATTTATGATGGCTCAAGTGAAAAGAACTATGAAACAGACTACAGACAAAGTATGTGTCTTCAGTCACAACTTCCTTTTCTGATGTCCAGGAAAATCCAAATTATGGGTAAATTTCCCAACAATCTGGGTCCTCATTTTACCCTCCACAGAAGGATGGAAGGCTGAGTTAACCTTGAGCCAGTGAGATTTGAACTGTTGAACTGCAGCTAGCAGTCAGCAGAAGTAGCCTGCAGTACTGCCCTCTAACCACTGTGCCACTTCGAGAGTTGGGAGAGATGTCAGGAGAAACATGCATTTTACCTAGAGAACAATCTTTTCAAAGTTCCCATGTACCATTCTTGTTTATTATATAGTGTAGAAAATAATTATGTTGATAATGAAGTCTTGTTTTCAGAGTAGAAGTCAGACAGAATTTAGGGAAAATGTTTGTATGTTGGTGATTTAAACTATATTGCTTTTTTGTTTTGTATGACTTTTTAAGTTGCTTAGATTTGACCCAATTGAAGCAGGATAGAAATCACAAGTCAGGAAAATAGCAATGCTGTATATTTAGTGCCTTTACTCTGAGTAATTCAAGATGAGAAAATTTAAGTAGAATTTTCTCTCCCTATTTTGTCTTCACAAAATCCTTGGATGAAAAATTCCTGCACTCTGATAGAAATTCTCCCCAAATCAAATTTCAGTCAGCCCCACAGAACAATTTACCAGATAATTGCAGAGTAAATTATTAAGATGTAAACCTAGGAGAAGTGGAAGAGGATATAGCAACTAATTAGCCTCCTTGGCTCTGATTCTTAACAGCAGAGTTTTGGTTCTAACTGGTTTGAACAAGAACCCTTATTGGATTCAGCATGGCTTGTCCGTCACTAGAAGGAAGAGTTTCAGCCACATATTTGTGCTTTAAGAGGAATTTCTATCCATGCAAGCAAAATGATTTGGAAGAAACCATGCTACCAGCTGAGCAACCAAAACTAGCTGAGAAGGGCAAATGAAAACGTTTTCAAGGTTGAGAAACCAAGGAACAAGGAAACTGTCCCAAGTGGGGAACTAATAAAGTATTGTCCAACTGGCACACCATATGAAGCCATAGTTCGTTTAAAAGGATTTACTGAATCACAGCTGACTGAGTTCTCATAATATCTTAAAAGTCCCAAATCATGATTGTCAAACATCAACCAAGCAGATTCAAATAAAGCATGTGATAGCGAAGTTCATGCAGCCTACTTTTCTATCCTAAAATTGCCTATCATTGGTTGCTTCTCTGTTGTTTGCTGTCTGACAAACACTAATGCAAAGTAGAAGACCTTGTAAGCAATAAACACAGTCAATAAATTGGGGAAAGGAAGATTGATGCAGTGGCAAAGTAGGTACTTGAAATAGGGAATGTTTATAAACTATGAAATATTGTGTATCTGCCCATGACACAAATGAAATGTGTTTTGAGCATCCTTGAACCCAAAGCCCATTATTGAATTATAGCTGACTGCTATAGTTACACTGGGGGTTGGGAAAGAGATTAATTATAACTAGAGTTGTATATTGTGTGAGCAAAGCCTGTATCTGCTTTGGCAGTCAATGCAGAATTACCGTGAAACAATTGATTGAATTTCTTTATTAAATTTATATAGTCACCCGTCTCGCATGTGATTCAATTGCACCTAATAATTAGGGCAATGGTGCCTTTTTTATGAAAGGAAAACAACATTCAAATGTGGTACCTTATTAGTTCTCCTGGAAATTATAACTCTATCAGTAGTAAGTTGCAGCAAGTTGTCTGATGGGAAACACAGGATACAAACCTGCCATTTTTAGGCTCTAAGTGTAGATCTATCAGTAGTGAGTTGTAGCAAGGTGTCTGATGGGAAACAGAAGGTACAAACCTGCCATAACAGTAAACACTTGCGTGTTAGTCGTTTCCGGCTCTAGGGGCGGTGCTCATCTTCATTTCTAAGCCGAAGAGCCAGTGCTGTCCAAAGACATCTCCGTGGTCATGTGACTAAATGGCGAAGGCACTTGGAGCACTGTTACCTTCCCACCAAAGTGGTCCCTATTTTTCTACTTGCATTTTTTTACATGTTTTTGAACTGCTAAGTTGGCAAAAGCTGGGACAAGTAATGGGAGCTCACTCCATTACGCAGGGCTAGGGATTCAAACCACTGAACTTCCAACCTTCTGATTGACCATCTTAGTGTCTTAGCCACTGTGGTACCACATTCCCAACCTGCCATATTTAGCCTTTATTCTCACATCTCCTTTCAGTTCCAGGGAACGTGGTTGTAGATGTTTCCCAAGGGAAAGGGAACTACTCAGGTAGGTAATTAAATTCCCACAACCTGTTTTTGAAGAGAATATGCCCCATCTTTTCACCTGGAATCGAAGGAAATGGAACAGAAAATTCCTTCTCTAGGCTAACCCTTTAAATAAATAACTACAGCTTCCCCTTTTAACCTGGCTTATCAGAGCAAGTGCTTTTCAACTAAATAGTACTAGAACAAATAAAATAGTGGGGAAATAAGTTGGTGATACCAAGTTATAGGGGATCATCCTACAAAAGCTTGCATTTGTTATTCTGCTGCAGGCTCATGGGCAAAGAGATAGATAGAAATTGTGAGCAAAGATAAAATGGCATAACTGAGCAAAGTAGTATTGAAATAAAATATTCCCAATACTTCTGCCTATACTGCTGGATCTTGACAACTTGACTGATCCAGTTCTTCTACTGCTTTTGAGCATATCGGATCCCTAAATCCAGTCAAAACAATCTTCTATAGTCCTTGTTGTTCTCATGACCTGAAGCCAAGAAGAATAAATCCTGTCCCATTTCTTACTGAAAAAGGCTTTATAACTTCTGAAACCCTAAAATCTGTAAGCAAAGTGTTAGATGATAAAGCTACTACATGTTAAAAAGAAAGCAATAAAGCAAGTATCGGTAGTAGAGTTATAAAAGGTGTTTGTACATTGTCAGAGCTGGGAAAAGAAATGCTGGCTCAAACCCAGGCTTCAAAGGAATGTAACTGTGAGCAAAGTGCTGGATGGCAAATATAAAACTAAGAAAATGAGTTTGTGCCAACTAAGCCAATGGTTCAACATCATTTAGAATCCGAATCTGCCCAAGAGTAATATAGTTGCAGAAGATGGTAAACACTGTATCACACTGGTAACTCATTAGTAAGCTGTTCCAAGATCCCTGAAGGAAACTGATGTATGGATGAACCAGTGTATGTATATGTATGTGTGTGTGTGTGTGTGTGTGTGTGTGTGTGTGTGTGTGTGTGTGTGTGTATGTATGTATATATGTATATATGTTATATTTATGCTGATAAATAAATGCTTGGGCATACCAGGGGTTGTGACTTTAAGTATATGTATATATATGTATATATATGTATATATATGTATATATATGTATGTATATATATGTATATATATGTATATATATGTATATATATGTATATATATGTATATATATGTATATATTAGATTTTTTACAACCCCCGGTATGCCCAAATATGGGAGGAAGATCACTACTTCCATTCTCTGTCCTTCGGCTCGTCACAAGAGACTATCCAGACAGAAACCCAATATTTTTACTGTTGCCTTTTTGTTACATTTTTGTTGTATTTGTGCTGATAAATAAATAAAGGGAGACTAGTATAGATCTATTTCAAGCTATTTAGCTCTCATCAGCTAGCCAAATGGTTCAAATCCCAGTAAGGGTGTGGCTAGCTGATGAGAGCTAAATAGCTTGAAATAGATCTATACTAGTCTCCCTTTATTTATTTATCAGTACAAATACAACATGTATGTATGTATGTATGTATGTATGTATGTATGTATGTATGTATGTATGAATGTGTGTGTGTGTGTGTATGTATGTATGTATGTATGTATGTATGTATGTATGTATGTATGTATGTATATACATCATTCTATTCCTTTGGTGGTAAGCGACATCTCCCAGGACTTAGTTTGCCCTGATGGGATTTCAGATAGACACTTTGTCATCATGCATGATCAGGGAAAATGTGCTATCAAGATATAGTTTTTCATGTCATGTCCCTTGGTTTGGGATCCTAGAGAGTTCATCTCTAATAAACTGAAAGACAAAAAGGACAAGTATAAAAAATGGAAAGAGGGGCACATACCTAAGGTAGAATATCAGCAAATAACTTGAACCAGCAAAGATAAAGTCGGGGAAACTAAGCCTCAAAATGAACTAAGGCTTGTGACAAAAATAAAAACTAACAAAAAATAACACTTAATATACCGCTTTACAGTGCTTTACAGGCCTCTTTAAGCGGTTTACAGAATCAGCATATTGCCCCCAACAATTTGGGTCCTCATTTTACCCACATCAGAAGGATGGAAGGCTGAGTCAACCTTGAGCCTGATGAGATTTGAACTGCCAAACTGCAGGCAGTAAGCAGAAATAGCCTGCAGTACTGCACTCTAACCACTGCACCCCCATTTCTTTCAACATGTAAAAAACAAAAAAAAATCAAAGAAATGATTGGTCCATTAATAGGAGAAAATGACAAAAAGATGACGAGCGGCAGGGAGAAAGAAGAATTGCTTAACTCATTTTTTGATCTGTCTTTACACTAAAGGAAAAAAAAAAACAGTTCGACCT
Source organism: Thamnophis sirtalis (assembly GCF_051295495.1). Lineage (NCBI taxonomy): Eukaryota > Metazoa > Chordata > Lepidosauria > Squamata > Natricidae > Thamnophis > Thamnophis sirtalis. The sequence continues at coordinate 37,292,048 of NW_028261386.1, read as the reverse complement.
ATTCCCCTGCCCCTCCAAATACTGTAAAATGCAGATTAGAAATGCAAGTCAAATAAACAAGAAAATGGTAAAAGTGCAACTGTCCACTCTAGACAAGTTCAGATCATGAGGACTAGATGGATTACACCCCAAGGTTCTGAAGAGGGTGGCAGACATGCTCTCAGAACCACTGAACCATGTCTTTCAAAGATCCCGCAGCACTGGGGAACTACAAGAGGACTGGAAAAGAGCTGATGTGGTTCCCATCTTCAAAAAAAGAAAAAAAAAAGATCCAGAAAACCACAGACCAATCAGCCTGGCATCAATACCTGGGAAGATTCTGGAAAAGATAATCAAACAATGGATCTGCAAGCACCTATAGGTGAACAAATTCATAACCAGAAACCAACATGGGTTTGTTAAAAACAGATCATGTCAGATAAATCTTATTGCATTCTTCTTTGACAAAGTGGCAAAATTAGTCGGCCAGCGAAATGCTGTGGATATATTTTACTTGGACTGATAAAAATGTGGGTTAGACAGCAGCACCGCCACATGGATTCTTAACTGGCTGACCAACTGTAATCAATGTGTAGTCCTCAATGGAACTGCATCTACATGGAGATAAATATGCAGTGGGTACTCCCAGCTCTGTCTTAGGCCCAGTACTCTTCAATATCTTCATCAATGATTTAGGCAAGGAAATAGAAGAGGAGTTCATTAAATTTGCAGATGACACCAAGCTGGCAGGAGTGTTTGGACTAGAAGAACTCCAAGGTCTCTTCCAACTCCGTTATTCTTTTATTCTGTTATTCTTTGGTAAAGGTAACACATTAATTCAGAGATACAGATATTGGAAACTTCAAGCCACATTCAGGTCAGTATGGTATTGGGGTTGATATAAACCTAAATCAGAAAAAGGTTTTACTCCATTATGAATTCAAGAGAGTGATACTGAGGTAGTCACTCTCAGTGTTCGATTATAAAGATAAAGTAGGATAGTGGAAATCTTGTACGCTACAGTACTCTAGGACAGGGATGTCAACCTCAAGGCCCGCGGCCCAGATTTGACCCAAAGGGTGCTTAGATCTGGCCCACTGGGCCTCTCTGGAAACAGTGGCCTGGCTCGTGGTGCCTTTGACAGCGAAAACAGACCTTGGGAGGATCGCATGTGGTCCTCCTGAGCGGTTTTTGCTGGCAGACAGTTGCAGGAGGCCATTGCAACTGAAAATGGTATTCAGGAGCCCATTTTTGCTGGCAGAGCACTCGGGCCACTACAGGACCCGCAACATGAGTGACGTCGAGCTGGCCTGGCCATGCCCAACCTGGACCCCAAGTTCAAACACAACCCTCAATGGCCCTCAATGCAATCGAGTTTTACACCTTGCTCTAGGAAAACAAATGAATATAAATGATTTTTTTAAAAATTAACTGCATTCTTCTAAATCTGTTTAAGTCTTGTAAAGATACCATGCCTGGATTTCTATACCATGTCTATTTTAGCATAATTTAGCATATTGTGAAAATCTAGTCAACGTGTTATTTCTAACTGATAAATTATTTTTATATTTTCTTGTAGGTCTTTGGTGGCCTGGTCTGGATCCTTGTGGCTGCTACCAAAGTTGATATCTCTACGATTCAAGGCTGGGTGATGTTTGTCTCAGTGTTTTGCTTTGTAATTTCTACACTTCTTTTCCTCTTATATTTGTGTGGAGCTCACGGAGGAAAAAGTGCTTGGGTTGCTTTGGTAAGTCACTTCAGAGAGACTAATATTACGTATGTTAAATCTCATCTCTTTCCAAATTACCAGATCTTACAACAATGCATCATATCCTTTCTCACTCCTGAGTTTAATTTACATAAAGCAAAAAAACTGGTGAGCTATACAAAAGGAAGATGCATCCTCAAAGTATTGAAGCAAATGGCTTCAGATGGTGGCAGTCTAGCCATTTTTGTTCTCTCATCACAACTTATTATGATCAATATTCTGGTTTCTCTTCAGATCATATAAATCTTTTGCCAAATTCTACTGTTTATCAGTTAGAAACTGTATTTCTATTGCTTTAGACCAGATTTGCATTTGTTTGCAGCCACATTATACTACAGATTCACTTAAGTACTATTTCAATATTTTCAAAACTATTACTGTGAAGTCATTGATTTCTAAGTACATGACTTTACATCGAACTTAGTTAACTTTCATAATATTTCTTTCAGCTATTTCTGTAATTAATCAAGGACGATTTTGATTTCTGTTGTATTAGTTGTCCCACAAAATTCAGTCTTATTTGAAAAATTGGTAGGCATTCTTGTCCATCAAATACTGAGGAGTGAAATCTTATGGCACTGCACTTGATACATCTCTGCAGTTTGATTTGGAACCATTGATGGACACATTTTACATAGATTTTTGAACAATCTATGTAATCATTTAATCATTAGGCCATATTACCCATATTATATACCCAATTAAGTCATATAATGTTTACAAAAGCCAATTTGGTGTAGTGATTAAGACATCAGGCTAAGAACTGCTAGACCAGAGGTTCTAGTCTTAACTGTGACACAAACCTAACTGAATGAATGAATGTTTGAATGTTTATTGCATTTGTATGCCGCCCTATCCCGAGAGACTCAGGGCGGCTAACAAGCAAGGGGGAAGGGAAATACAAACAAAAGACAAAACAGGCAAGTTAAAAACAGAACAACAGTCACTACAGTTTAAATGGGGCCAGGAACTCATTAGCCCCAGGCCTGCCGGAACAGCCAAGTCTTAGTGGCTTTGCGGAAAGCCGGAAGGGTGGTGAGGGTCCGGATCTCCACGGGGAGATTGTTCCAGAGGGCTGGAGCAGCCACAGAGAAGGCCCTCCCCCGAGGAGTCGACAGTCGACATTGGCTAGCTAGCTGATGGTATTCAGAGGAGGCCTAATCTGTGGGATCTAATTGGTCGTAGGGAGGTGATTGGCTGGAGGCGGTCTCTCAAGTACCCAGGTCCAATACCGTGTAGGGCAGTATAACTGTCTGACCTTGGGCCAGTTACTCTCTATTAGCTCCAGGAAGGAGGTAATGGCAAATCATTTTCAAAAAACCTTACTGAGAAGCTAGGCCAGGTACTCTACTATCTATTAAGGAATTTACCTGATTGAATGAGATAGAATAGAATAGAATTCTTTATTGGCTCAGAAAACAAATTTCTCCTATTATCACTTTTTGCCTAGTGAGTTATTTATCTACAGCATTCTTCTTAACATTTTTCTGAGTTGAATTCAAGCTGATTCAGTATGGCTTATGAATGAAGATGGAAACAACTTGAGAACATTGCATAAACTAAAGGAGGCTGTGGTATTGTTGTGCCAGGCTTGGCACAAGTCAGAAAAGTAATTACTGATGTTACAGCATTTTATAAATGTTCATTGTTGAAAAGGGATGCAAACTGAACTATCTGCTCCTATTAGACGCTTATAGTGGCACAAGGGCGAGATGGGAATGTGGGTGGATGCCTATAAATAGCAGAATTTGCAGAGTTCTTAAGATTTTTTTTTCTGATGTCCTTTTTCCCCAGGATGCTTTCTACCAGGTAATTGCATCACTTTTCTATTTGAGTGCAGCAGTTTTGCAAGCCTCCGCGACGATAGGCATTAAGGCGATTAATTTCAAGTATTATCAAATAGATATAGCAGCTGTGGTGAGTATATGTCCTTCAACTAAAATTGAAATGATTCATTAATTAGGGCAGGCTTCTTCAATCTGCTGCTTTCCAAATGCACTGGGCAACTGAAAGAGGACTGGGTTTAATTTATAAATTGGAAGTGAAAGGAATGGTGTTTTTTTTTTTTTTTGATAAAAACTTTTTGGATACAATTTTTTGATTAATTAATTGTTAAGAAGTAACATTTTCTTATTTTATTATTAAAATATAAAATGGCATAGACAATTAGTGTCTTAAAGTAACATCTTGCCAGTTTCTCATATATTTGTGTGATGCTTCAGAGCTGTTTTTTAAACTTTGTATGAAAATTCAGCTAATGAAGTAACAGATATAAGGCTGAGATATCTCTGACTGGATGACAGCTCTGCTTACAATGAAGCATTTTGTTAAAAAGATGTTTTATAATGAGTGAGGCGATTTGTTTGTTTATTCCAGTAGTGTTCGCTTACTCAGTCCCGCCCCCCCCCCCCATGGTTAATTAGTTCTCAGGGTCTAGTCTGGAGCTTTCCAAGATCAGAATCTCTCAATAATGGTTCTCCACAAATGATAGGCATATATAGTTATAAAATAAATTGGCTAAATAACATTATGAACTGCTTGTTCTTTGGGTGTGATTTAAAGTTTATTGCAAATATATAACACCTTTTGGCATGGTTTGGGAGTAATTGGGGCTTAATTCAAGATCCCAAACAAAAGTATCTATGTATATCCTGTGTTGAGTTCATCCTTATCTATGGGTGACCCTATAGAGGAAAAAAAACTGTATAGATAGAAAATGCCTTTAACTAAAATGGCTCAGACAGAATGAGAACACAATCAGGTACTTTTAAGGTACATATGGGTGAATCTGTTAACTACAAGAATATAAATGGATTATTGTATAAAGTAAAAGTCAATGATAACTTTTTCCTTCCTTCACTCTCTAAAAAAATACAATTAAAAGTACAGAACAAGTCTGTGGAAAACAAACTATTAAGAATTAGAGATTATATAAGGAATTGCAGTATATAAATCTTAGGACAGATTGTTATATAGAGGAACACATAGTACTGGACATAACTTATTACAATAAAAACAGTCATGACTTCTTGCATTTTTCATTAATAAACAAAAATCTGATTCTTATGAGGAGTTAATATTGAGATTAAGAGTGATGACTAGGTACGTTGGGGTTTGAAGACAACTCTCAATTGCTGTGCAGGGCCTTTGTCTTTGTTTCTTATTGATGCTAATTAACTTATGATACTTTTAGGAACCACAACTTTGGCCTTGGCAATAAATTCTGGTTCCATAGGGATTGTGGCACTTCTAACATATGCATTCAATGGAACATGTATAGGGAGTCACTATATGTATAACCTGAAATTCCTCATCTACTTATTGTACTAGTGAGAACTCTAACCCCAATTAATACAGATTTTAAAGGTTCCTTATGAGATACTCAGCCCGATTTCACATTTAGTTCACTAGTATAAGTATTTACCCTGTGACAAATCTCATAAAATCCCCAAAGTGTAACCATTTAAAACTAAATAAAGTTATATTAATTTCAGTTGGATAGTCACACCTACTTAACTCTGCTCTTCAGGTTATTGGATGGGCAACAGATTTAGGGACTTTCTAGCCCTGGGTCAGACATAGCCCCCCACCCCCCGATGACGATATAACTTGTGATCAGTGGCTTACTATTGCAATACAGCTTATTGTATTATGAGTTAATTATTAAAATGAGACTTTCTCTAAGATCTCAAGGCAGTTAACTTGCGGGTCTTCTTTAATTTTATTCTTACAAAAGCAAGTCTGTGGCTAGAAAGTCAAACAGAAAGGTGAGCACTGATTAGCCATTGATTCTCTGTGAACTCCCAAACTCACAAATGTATATGTATATGGTCGTGGAAGCTATTCAAATAGTCTGGATAAATTTGGGGAACATATGAACCTGAAATCAGAGATATTGGGAAATGGAGAATCTGGTAGAGTAGAAGTGTTCTTAAGCTTTAAATGTTAATAATATTTAATATTGCAATCGTAGAGGGCATTCGCAAAGCAACATGGATAGAGTGGAACTATGTACAACCTACACAGACATTAGAAGAGCAAGTCCTCATAGCTAGAAGCGCTTGTTGATACTTTGCAATAGTAATACCTTCCGAGTATGATGGATCAGCTGATAGATATGCTGTGATGATGGTGTGTGTGTGAATAAAATAAGCATACAATAAATGTGCCTGTGATATATCCCAAAATCTAATTGTACTAAAGCAAAAAGAGAGAAGTGGCTAAACAGAAAATGTTTCTGTGCTGGGACAGAAAATTAATAACAAAGGCAAGAAAAAATGACACCAAGACTCTTGCTCTGGGAAAAGGTCAGTGTTAGGAAAAGCCAGAAGAAAATTAGACATGACTTTGACTGGCCAAACTCCGAAGCTAAATTCTCTTCTCTTCTCTTCTAGGTTTTCGCATTTGCAGTCACACTGACTTATGTAATCCATATGATGTTCTCCCTCCTGAGATGGAAAGCTTCTTAAACCCAATGTTCTATGGATTTTACAGACATATTTGTTATTTTGTAAAGAGCTTCTTTTAGAAATCTTAAATACACAATAATGTACTTTATTACATGTCAACAGTAAATTTCTTTATCAATATTTACCCCCAATCTTTGAACCCCGGATTCCAAATCCTTGTTAGAAGAGAGTGAAGGAAACTAAGTATCTACCTTAAAATACATTTGTATTGCAATGCCTTTTATGTAAATGGACAATAATTTACAATTATGTAAATTGTACAATAAAAAGCTTCCAAGTTCAACTTTTAGATGGAGTTTTTCCCCCCCCATTTTATTCAGTGGAGTAATCTACCAACATGAACAATGATGTGGCTGAGTTTGTTGGCATCACTAAATTAGATTGATGATGTTATCTAGTTGGATAATGAAACATTTTACGAGCAAACCACCAATCTCAGAGAGAACCAAGAGCTTCACATTCAACCTTGGGCTATAGATGCTATCATCTTCTGGAACACTACATTACTTTGAGTGATTAAATGATTTCAAATATCAGTACTTCAAAACGTATTGGGAAAGGTAGCGATGCATGTCTGTGTGAGAAAAATTCATTTATTCTAAGCAAAGAATAAATTAAGTAGTAAATATCCATTTTTTAAAAATTGTAACATCATTTGATGGCCAAACTGATAATGACTGGTCTAAAAACAGATGTAACTGTTATGGTGGTGTACTTGTTGGAAATGATCTACACATCAGGGGTGTCAAACTCAAGGCCCGTGGGCTGGATCTGGCCTCCAATGTGCTTAGATCTGGCTTGTGGGGCCTCCTGCCAGAAAAAATGGAGCTCTGTTTTCATCCATAACATCACTATCACAAGTGACATTGAGTTGGCCACACGCACTCTGGCCACACCCCCAGGTCAAACACAACCCAGATGCAGCTCTCAATTAAATCAAGTTTGTCATCCCTGATATACAGCAACTAATTTTATGTTAGGGATTGTTAAATGTAAAAAGAAAAAGAAAACTGCCAGTAAAAGAAAGGAAAAATACAGGAAGATTTATGTGTGTTTGTGTGTGTGTGTGTGTGTGTGTGTGTGTTTGTCATTAGAATTTAGGATGAAATATACCAGGGTAGGCTAAACACATGGAGATTTAGGGCAGACAAAAAGAGATACAAAAGTACAAAAGAGGGAGGGAGAAGAACTTGAACAGGCGATGACCAACTCTAGAGCCTGTTCAGCCAGATTGTTTCCTTATGGTTCCTCCCACAGGAAATCAGTAGCAATGACTTTCTGGGAAAATCTTAGAAACTGTTCTTAAAAAAATACACACACATATCTCAATTTTTTTTCTCTTTTTTTAAAAAAAAAATCCTAATTATAACTTGTGTTCGTGCATGGTGAAAGTTGTTAAGGACAAAATAAATCAGTAAATCATTTATTCAGCGAGAATATAGAAAAAGTCACCGCCAGCCACACAATATACAATGCACAACTGTAAAGGCTAAGAATAGGAGCACGTTACCTAGGGAAACACTCCTTTATTTTGAATTGATATAATAGAACAGAAGAGACAGAATAGAAAATAGAGCTGGAAGGGACCTTGGAAGTCTTGTAGTCCAGTCCCCTGCTCAAGCAGGAGAACCTATACAATCTCACACAGGTGACTGTCCAGTCTCTTCTTAAAAACCTCTAGTGATGGCGCACCCACAATTTCTGAAGGCAAGCTGTTCCACTGGTTAATTGTTCTTACTCTTAGGAAGTTTCTCCGCAATTCCTTATTTCTTGTCCTGCCCTCTGGTGCTTTATAATAATATAAAATAGTATAATAATAGAAGATTATTCTGTAATATATAGAATAATTTGACCCCCCCTTCTTTGACCCCCCCTTCTTTGTGGCAGCCTCTCAAAACTGAAATACTGCTATCAGGGCACCCCTAATTCTTTTTTTCTTCAGACTAGCCAGATCTAAAATCTGCAGCTGTTCTTCATATGGTCTTGTCTCCAGGCCTTTGATAATCTTAGTTGCTCTTCTCTGAACTTTTTCCAAAGTCTCAACATCTTTTTTGTAGTATGGTTGATATTTTGTAATGTCCAGAAGTAGATGAATTGCAAAGTAGGAAGGATTTCCGGAGGGGCTTTGACTAAGCATCAGAATTACCTTGGAGAAATCCTGGAGATTGAATAAATTGCCCAATGACTACAGGAACACAAATGTCCCTATTTTTAACAAAGATGAAATAGTATGAGAATGTTAAGCCAGCCCGTTTGACATTGGTACTGGGATTCTATAGCAATAATAAACCAGTCACTCTATGGCTACCTTGGAAACAATGCCATGATCAGTATAAATTAGCATGGATTAATCAAGAATGCCTCATCAAACTAACTATATTTCATTTTTGATGGAGTAATTTCACTGTAACAATTAAAGGGGATATATTAAAGAATTTGACATGTACCCCATAACATTCTGATTACTACTCTGTTTTGAGTCATGCCTAGATAATGTAACAGTTAAATGAATCGATATCAATAATTATTTAGTTTCCCAATATACTGGAAGGAGATAACTTCTTCAGATGCGTCAAGTTCTCCACTTAACATTGACAGATTTTTTTAAATTAATGATTTGGATGAGCAAAAGACATAACATTGGATGGTATAGATAAATAGCTAGAAAACTCATAATGACAAAGACAGATGCAAAGCTTTTCACTTTAGGAAGCATAAATCATGCTTGGTGTGTGATTGTGGCTAATGGTAGTTGTGAAAAAGATCTTGAAATGATAATATCAGTGATCAGTATGATATAACCACAACAAAGTCCACTACAATTTTAGGCTATGTGTAGCGGTTTTTAAGTCTTCTTTAGTTTATTTATTTATTTGCAACAAATCAAATGACTCAGGGCAGTAAACAGACACTTACAAACAGAAATCTCTTCCAATCTGAGAAATAATAATCCCTGAGCCAATGGTACTGAATGCCAGTGAAAGGCTCAGTAGGAAAGATTCTAACTGAGAATATCCATAAAAGTGGTCAATGCTGAATTCTGAACAAAAGGAACACAAATATTTATTTCCTTGTGGTTGATTCTCTGGTTTACTCTATGGCTCAAACACCATGATTATGGTAGCCACTTCCAGGTATCACTCTTTAATTCAGAGACATTAGAACACATTCAGAAAAATGCAAGCAGTTGAACAGGGGACTAGAAATTAAGTCTTCAGACAAAAGATTGAAGGATCTATTTATTATTAAGAAGGGAAATTAAAGGAACATAACTCTGCAAGTATCTGAAGAAGAGCTTCACCGAAAAAGGCCAAGAATATTCTCTACTAATTCAGCACATGGAATGATAAATTTAAATTACAGGAAGGTAGATTATGTTTGATTATTGGGAAAAACTTCCAAACAATAAGAGTAATTTTACCATGAAACGAGTTATCAGGAGAAGGATGGCCTCTGCTACAATGGATGCATTCGTGTAAAATCTGGACAGCCGGAAGATTTTAATCTGATTCTTGCACTGAGCATGACTCCAGACTCCATGATTTTATACATTATTTATATAATTTTATACATTTTGAGGACTTCGTTTGGCAGCCCAAATTTTTTCACACAGTTCCTGATGTGGAAATGACTTCTTTGTGGAATTTACTAGCTGAGTTGTATATCTTACCCATGATGAATATGACAGAACTTTTAATGAGCCTGGAATGGGGCGAGTGTCTTTTATATGATAGCCTCTTTGTTAGGAAATGACTATAGATATATCTTTGCAAAGACAATGGTGGGAAATTGGTGGGACACAAATGATATTGCAGCATCTGCCATTGAAGTAAGTGGATATCCCACATATACTTATTTTCCTAAATCAGTGTTTCTCAACTTTGGCAATTTGAAGATATGTATACTTCAACAAAAGTTGCCAAGTTGAGAAATACAGTCCTAAATTGTTCAATAGAAGTACATGACATATTTGCTCTTATATTTTAGTTGCTCTTATGAACAATGAGGTGGTGGCTCAGTGGCTAAGATGCTGAGCTTGTTGATCAGAAAAGTCGGCAGTTCGAATCCCTAGTAGTGAGCTCCCGTTACTTGTCCCAACCTCTGCCAACCTAGCAGTTCAAAAGCATGTAAAAATGCAAGTAGAAAAATAGGAACCACCTTTGGTGAGAAGGTAATAGCATTCTGTGTGCCTTAGACATTTAGTCACATGACCACAGAGACATCTTCGGACCCTGCTGGCTCTTTGGCTTTGAAACGGAGATGAGCACCCCCCGCCCCAGGGAACAACTAGTACACATGTGCAAGGGGAACCTTTCCCTTTTTATGAGCAATGAGAAACGAAACAGCATTGGTAAAAGAAAATACCTCATTTAGGCCCAGGACCTCAAATACCTGTTCTGCACAAGTATTTGTTCAGAGGTAAAGGGGCAGAGGCAGGTGAAGAATAATAAAGAATGGTTCTGTGGAAAGGTGTGTCTAGGACTGGTGAATATTTTTAAGAACTGGTTTGTACCAGTAATATACAGCTCCTTTGACATTCTGTTTTAATAAGCCACTGTTTGTTATAAAATATGGGAAAGGTGGAGAAGAGAATATGATTAAAGCAGATGATCAGGGAAATGCCTTAAATGCAGTTTCAGTTTAATGATCAACCAATATAGAATTTGGTTTTATTCAACCTTTCTTCTGTAACTATTTTTATTGTGAGGATTGAAAGACTAATATGTAGATGATAAAGTAAATTTGTTCTCTGTTGCTCTGGCAAATAGGCGTAAACCAATCTTTTCATGAAGCAGGAACTTGAGCATATCTGGCATGAACTTCCTATAATAATGTTTTTGAAGTGGCAGGTTCCCTATGATTTGGAAAGGCTTGGAACACCAGCTTTATCCCATTTGGTGTTCCCAACAGCAAAATATCTTTGTTGAAAATACATGATTTGCCACTGAATTTGAATTGCATGATTTGAGGAGCTGCATAAAACAGACTGGGGGGCTTATAGGGGGCTCAAGGGATCACAATCTGCTACTTTTCCATTGAATTTTCCCCCAAGAGCAGTTGTGCCATGGCCAGTGTCACATTTAGACTATTGCACCTGTGTTGATTGGAAACAGTCATTGAATATCTTGGCAGGATATGTTGCTTTTTTGTATATTGAGCATGTGCCTGGTTTTTGTTTCTCTTTTTTACAATTCCAAATACAGCTTTGAAAATGGGTAAATAGAATGGAGCACCATATAAGGCAACCATTCATTGGTGGAAGGGGCAGAAACAGGTAAGCTAGAAAGTTGTTAAGACTGCCAGCTGTGTTTGAAGTATCTACCTTAATGTTTTAAGGCAAGTATTTTCTCTCTTTTTGGTTCTTTTGGCTTTCTGTTTTAAACGTTCTTTTTCTTTGTTTTTTCCCCAGAGTGACAGCTTCATTCATTTGAATATGTAAAGTACTAAATGTGATTCTAGGGCCAACATTGACTTACATAAATCACAGGAAACCTCCATTTTTACCAAACCAACATTTAAAAGCCCTGCACTGTAAACAATCCTTCATCTACAACAGTGGTTCTCAACCTTTGGGACTCAAACGACCCTTTCACAGGTGTCACCTAAGACCATCCACCTCCACTGGCATCGCCCATGCTCAGAAGCGCGTCCTGAAGCAGCAGGTGCATGAAGAGCACCGTGTGGTGAAGCAGCCTCCTCCCAGTTCCGGGCGCAACCTCCACGCCAGGGAAAGGTTGAGGCACTGAAGGGGGAGAGAGATGGGTTCTTCTGAGTGGCAGATCAGCCTCAGCTCTGACGGACATCTGAAGCGAGCATGGTTGGCGGTGCCGCTTCAGCCCAGCTGCCTGCACAGGGGCTTGAAGGCGCCCAGAGAGCAGGAGACCGGCAGGGCAGTTGGGCTACCCGCTTCAGCTGGTAGGATGGGCTCTCGCCCAGGCAGGCACATGCTGGGATTCAAGCCTCCTGGGGCCTGGATGCTGCCTTTGCCACCCCTGCCACCGCCACTGTCCTGCGGGCTAAACTGAGCTCAGAGACTTTTTGGGCCCCGGGAAGGCAGGAGAGGCCGGAGAGGCCGGAGGGGAGGGCAGGCCCCGTCCACCCATTCCTTCCATCCTGAAGAATTCCACTTGGGATGGAAGCACAGTTCAATGTAGCTTAAGCCTCCATTTAAAATCCCATTTAAAGGACAACTTCTTAATCTGTGTTTAAGAAAGAAAGAAAGAAAGAAAGAAAGAAAGAAAGAAAGAAAGAAAGAAAGGAGGGAGGAATGGAAAGAAAGAAGAAAAGGGAGGGAGGAATGGAAAGAAAGAAGAAAGAAAGAAAAAAAGAAAGAAAGAAAACTGGTTGGGTGGGTGGAACGGAATGTAAAACAGTAAACTTAATAAAGTGAAACTCATGTAAACCACGAACTGCTGCTGGAAGCAGGCAGGGAGGTTGTTTTATCCTGGAAAATCCCAGCCTGGCTAATCTTCTCCCAAACCAAGATTCACAGATTAATCACTATGCTCTTAATTATGTTCAATTTGTAATAACGAAAATATATCCTGCATATCAGATATTTACATTACAGTTCATAACAGTAGCAAACATATAGCATAACAGTTATGAAGTAGCAACGAAAATAATTTTATGATTGGGGGTCACCACAACATGAGGAACTGTATTAAAGGGTTGCGGCATTGGGAAGGTTGAGAACCACTGTGATAGAGTGCATTACTCGAGTTTCATCAAATATCCTGTGTTTCTCATTATATGGTATACAACAGACCTGTGGAACATTGATAATTTGGATTTGGGGACTGGGCTTCTATGACTAGCTTTCTACCTGCCTCACCTTTCTGTTTCATGTCAACAAATTTTGATTGATTGAATCAGACACTCTCTTGCTTTACCCTCCCTGCATGACTTTCCTCCTTGATATGGTATAGCAAGGGTTTGATGACAATAGCATAGGAATGCTGCTCCTCAGGCAGAGAAGTCAAAACTGGAGCAACTGTCACATATTTTGTACTAAGGGTTTGGCGTTGCTTGAGAATAAGCACTACTGTATGTTGCAACATACATTTCCCTGCATCGAAACCTTCTAGGGTTGGGCACTGGAACTGTCAAACTTTTGCTATGAAGAAAAGCAGCAGAAAACAGATCCAATTAGAATAGCACTACATAGATCTATAATGCTGTTGACAATTCAACTACCGTCAAAATCAATTAATAAATGGGCAAAGTAATTGCTGAGAAACTTGTACTATTAAAAAAGGCAGGTTTGTAATTCTGGGAAACAATATTAGGTATGCAGGAAAATGCAAACTTTTGGGAAAATATTATGCCTACAAGCTGGGAAATGCATTTGAGTTAATATCTTGATCTCATTATGATATTCTTACTTGCTTTGGATGTTAGTCAGATGAGGAGTTTCTGAGTAAACAAAAGTTTGGAGGTTGGCAATCTGTTGTTCAAATTAAAGGTTTTCAATCAAAGAATTTGAGAGGTAATTATGGAATCACTGATAGAGGACAATTCACTTATATCTAGTTTGTTTTTTAAAGCAAAAAACAAAGGTCCTCTCCAGATTTTTCTTGGAAAAGAATACTTAAGCCAATCGAACTTTGTAGTGCACACATATTCCCATTAACCTGTAACTGTACTTACAAAAGTAGCATTTATGAACATAATTTAAGGATAACCAATTCTAACATTTCAGTTTGGGAAAGAAAAAATAAAGAGAGCTTCAGTGTGCTTGATTTTCTTGTCTGTAATTTTGAGAAAGGGTAGGCTGACACCTTCTGGACATAGTTGGGCTACAGCTGAGATGGTAGAGACTTACAGATATTTAGAATCTATTTGGTTCTGGTCTGCAGTAGAGACCTTGACCCATGTTGGCTGAAGTTAATGGTAGCAGCATTCCAAGAATATCCACATAACCACTAATATGAATTAGGTGCAATTAGATGCCTTCTTAGATTGATTGATGACTCTTTGGTTTTCTAGATTTGTAGTAATATGTGTCTTTACATTTCTATTCTGGAACTTGGATAAGACATGCATCCATAAAGGCATTTAAATCCCCTTCTTGCAATTAAGATAAGAGAGACCTCAGGTTTAGCCAAATTGTTTCGTAATTGAGACAGAAAGCTATGCCTCTTTATCTGTGAACCAACACAATTTCCTGTTCTTTATAATTTCCAAAATTAGCTTTTTCATGCCATCTAAATGTGGAGTGGGCTCATCATGCCTCAATTCATAGCAGCTCCTGGAAAGGGCACTTTTTCTTAGGATCCACCAGGAAGAAAGAGTTAAAATTCTTCTGCCCTGTGTTCTGTGAGCACAATGGGAAGTGCCCTCCCCTACTGCTAAAGAGAATGAAAGCATTTGCAATAAAATTATGTAACAAAAAGAGTTATGGTAACTTGAAATGTGTATCAGTTGTATTTTAAAAAGTTTACTTATTTTATTATGTTTATATGACAACTTACAATCAAAGTCCTCTTGGCAGCTTACAGTAAAATAAATATTTAAATGTAAATATCTTCTGCAACCAAAAATGCCAGGCATACAAATTTGAAATATAATTAACACGGCCACACTTGCTTTCACTGGAGGATTGAATTGGGCTAGTTGACAGGTGGAGAAATGGTATTCCTGAATGTTCTCTGATGTAAGTTAAATGTAGCTGAATTGCATTAAGGGCAATTTTACAGACACACACACACAAACATAGAGTGAATTTTAATTAAATATGATTACTGGTCATTCATGTATGAACAAATTCCTCTTGTGTCATATTAAAGAGAAATTTGCTCTTTATGAATTTATTTCCAAATCTGTACAAAGCTCTGTATTTTCCAAGTGATATCCTAAAGCAGGGGTGTCAAACTCGTATTGTCATGGCAGCGTCACGTGATGTATCGGGACTTTTCCTTCCCTAAACCAGGCGGGGTGGGGCTAGCATGTGACGCATCTGCCCCACGGGTCACAAGTTTGACACCCCTGTCCTAAAGCATTCACTGTTGCAATGAAATATTTAAATCAGCTTTGTTTCCGCCAGGGTGGATTTGATTTAAATCAAGTCAATTTAAATCATGATTTAAATTACTAGTAAAAAGGCTAATTTTTAAAGAGCAACTGTCATCTCTGTCCTGCAGCGGCTCCTCCCCTGAGCCGCTATTGACCTATCGACAGTCCCAATATTGCAGAATATACAGCCTCATGCTACATAACTAAGCTCCATTTCATTCTGAATAAACTAAATTATTAATGTATCTTAAATAGAAAACTATTTTCAGATAGATTTTTACTCCAAAAGCATTTTATTAAAATAAATTTGATAAAAATAAAAAAAATCCAATTTAAATTTAAAAAATCTTATTTTTTGATATATTTTTAAAAAAAACAAAACAATTTTTATCCACCCTGGTTTTCACTAAAATAAATGGGGAAAGGGGAAGGAGGAAAGGGTTGATTTTAAAGCCAGATAAACCATTACAAGCATATACTGTATACTGTGTCCTCTAAGAAGAAAACAAGACTTTTTATTGGGCTAAAGAGAATTCCCAAACTGTTATGTTATTAAAAGTGGAAGTACATGCCAGCTTGCACCTTCAGATGCAACAACTGCTTAGACTTTCCTTTGATATATATAATTAAATTATGCAAATGAGTTTGATGTTAACTAATTGTAAATTATTAGTCATTTATCTGCTCAGTACATCAATATTTTTTTCTTAACCAGAAAATACCTTCTCAATGCAGTTTTTAAAAATGCGTCATCACCCAGATGGCTATGCAAAAGGAGCTAACTAGATTGTACTAAAAAGCTAAACAAATGTTTGACATTTATTCAGGATATAACATTAACTTATTACAAATTTAATCACATTTATACATATACAAAGTCACTTTATGCCAGAAGTCCTGTCAGCTACATAGAAAATACTATGTATAAACTGGAATTTATTGGCAATCTTATCTGATCATACCATTTTAGCTACTATGGATGTTGAGCTACTACTGTAGAGCAACCTTCCTTTTAAGCATTAGAAATATAATCAGAGCTGTCCATAAAGCATACCTTGCCACCAGTTCTTTTGATTTTGCACTGAATTCATAACTACTTTGACAACAACATTTATGAGGAAATCAGGTCACAGCTATGCTAGCTCCACAATACGTCATCATCAACATATTGACCTAGCAGCTTTCTTACCTTTTATCCTCTTAAATCCCTCCTTTATTTGATATTCAGTGATGGCATTTTCATTATCTGATTTCTCAGAAAAGAATGCCTTTTCAATCAAGACTTCAATAAGTTCTATCCTACTATCAACCTAGAAAACTTTTTGTTCCATCACCAAAAAAGGATGCAATGTTTTTACACATGTTTGAAAGTGGTGGATATAAGTTTTAAGATTGTTGATATTGCTGAATTCTTATACTATGACAAACGATTTCTTCTATTATCTCAGAACTTCCTACATTGTTTAAAACTGCTCTTTAGTGTTTCAATCTTATTTCTCTCAGCCCTGAAATTGGACCTGCAGCTTTCTGCAACCAATTTGCCTCCTCTGTCATAATGACGAATGTGGCAAGGAGTTATCCAAAACTTGTTAACATTACTGGGACTTCTTCCAATTGTTCCTTTTGGTTCAGTATTGTCCAAGTAGTAATAAAAACCAAATGCACCAAATTACCACATTCATTAAAAGCCCAAGTTTCCTACTTGAACATATAGAGATAAGTGAAGCAAAATGAAATTCAATTATAACTTTATTTTTCCATACTGTTATCTTCTTCAGTTATTTGAGGAAAGATTCATTTTCCTGTCAAGAGATTTTGTACATTCTTTTTCCTTTACGGCCTGCACACCACAAAATCATTGCATTTCAAATAGACACCAACTGAACTACATTATAAAGGACTGCAATAATCAAGGCAAGCAATAATATTATTTTTCACTTCATGTGGAAACAAATATTGCCTTATTATACAATTATGCTGGCTCTTCTTTAATATTTATATCTACATACTGCCCAAATCTACCAAACCGCTCTTTTGACATCAGCCCATCTACTCTTCATTCCCTGTGCTGCCTTCACTTCTTTCCATTCCAGTTTGACATCAAGAGCTACTTCTTCTGATTCAGGATCTTCTCTGACTGGTCCATTATTAGGCTTTGCAACAACAATGGGCAGTGGGCCACATTCTTCACGGAATTCTACCACATAGAGCTTCTTCTTGTTTGCTAGCTTTTGATGAGTTTCCTGTGGGGATAATTCAAAGAGAGTATTCTAATCTCCAGAAACGCCAATTCATCCGTTTTCAAAATTTAGTAAACCAATAATTTCATAGAAGGTAAAAGCTATCCTTAGCTGCTAGTTTTAACTCTTTAAAAACTTTACTGTTTTTAGTATGAAACATAGTATCCCTTAGCTTCAGCTTTAATTTCAATATTTTAGTATATCAGGAAAGATGGACACAATAGCCTTTGGTAAGGAAAGGCTGAAAGCCTGAAATGAGGAGAGAAAGTTCAAGATTTGAAAAGTCAAGACATTGAAAGAATAATATACATGTGAACAGTTTGTTTGTATTGAATTTTCAATCCAGCAATATTTGTCACTTACTAGTTCTTCAAACTAATTCCTAGTTCTTCTTTATACATACTAGTTCTTCAAAACTATTTTGCCTATTTGCCATAATAATGTACTGGCATTCTTACTACCAAATGAGATCCACTGGTTGATTTCCACCTTTACAGATTTTCTTGGCATAAAAATGACTGGAAGTCAGATGAACTGAGATGATTTCACAGACATATGATAATAATGAAAGCAAGCAAGCAACCCAGTCAGAAAGCAAGTTCTAAAAATCACAAATGAAGCTGAATAAAATACAGCAATATTATAAAGCTGAAATTTGTTTGTTTGAAAATCCTTCAATGAATGAAATGAAAGCACTCCCCTCACAAAACAAAATTTAGCCAAAAAGAGAGAAGAATGGTAAAAATCAATATATTCTATATAGGACGCAAGTGGCATATTTCAATAATAATGGATCAGACAGCAGACGGTGAGAGAAAATCTCTTACTTGCCCAAAATCCAAGAGTGACTGTCACTCAAGCTGTTAACACTAGGCTACAATAAGGAAAACAAGTTTTTTATTTGGCTTCTGATTGTCATACCTGGGCAAAACCCCTAATTGATTTAATTTCATTCACCTTTATATTGCATCAATGTTGCCCTTGTTCTGCACCTGCCTCAAGTGTCAGCCATGGCAGAGTTTTTAAGAACAAATACAATCCATCTTTGGATTGTAAAAAACAACAACTTATTTTTAATCAAAACTGGAGAAAATTATCATACTCCACAAACCATGTTTAGGAGATCAAGAAATTATTTTCCGGTATTCACTTTAAATTAATTTGAACATTCCATCCTTGTACCTTCCCACTGCACTACGGCAAAGCACAGTTCATAAAATATCATTACAATATAGGTCCAAGTTAATATTTTTAACATACTGAGAAGCATGTATTAGTCTCTCACTTATTTTTTACCTGATTAGCTAATCCCTTAAAGAGACATGTGGTGAGATTCAGTATATTGTTCGATCCATAAACCCTGGCATACATGTCTTTAACCCCAATCAGTTTGCAGATTGTGATGATAGCGCGGTGACAACGAAGTCCATACCCTGTGAAGAACAATTTAGTATGATTCAAATAAAAATGGCAATATTATAAACAGCAGCTATTATTACATTTTTTCAACTTATCTGAGGACTATATTATTTTAGACTATCTACAATAATGTATTCTTAGAAGCAGGTTTGCTAAGTGCTTCAAAAGGTGATGAATTTCTTCCTAATACCAGAAATGTCCAGTTGCAATTCACTTGAAACAGCAAAACCTAATTTAATCTCCTTCAGATATTATTCACATGCCTTGTTTGTTCCTTGTTTGTCTTTTAAATAAACATTTTCTGTTTATTAATCTGTATTAATTAGCATGTTTACCTTTACATTAGCTACTTCATGAAATTTATTTAATTTAGTTTTTGACAGACACATATCATCCGTAAAAAAGTAAATGTTGTATTTTTATTTTTAAGATCTTACTATTCATACTCCTCCTAATATTTTGTTTGATATTATTGCAATTAATATTACTATAAGATCAAACAAAATGGGTAACAACGGATGTATTTGTTTAGTGTGGTTATTTATTTTAAAAATGTCTATATGAGAAGTCTGCTAAAATGCAATCAATGGAATATTGCTAATACAGGAAGCCGAGCGGTATGTCGGTTGTAAAATGGAATGTAGAATACGTCTCTTCGTAGATTTATACTTATTTTTGAAGTAGATATTCTACTGTCACTTTCATTGAGAATAATAGTCCTCTTATATTTTCCAACAGAAACTTGTTTCATGAGGTAAGGCTTATAAAGCTTTTAAAATTCCAAGTCTGACCAAATGTATTTTATGAAAAAGCTACAAATACAGCTCTTTGTGGTTATTTCAACTGCAGGACCAATTATCACTCAGTGATTGGAGAACAACTGTTTATTTCTCATGACAACAGCAGATGTGCAATTTATTAAATGAGAACACTCCACTGAGATAACTATATGACTACTGGACAATATTTTTATCATTGATTCTTCCGCAAGTAAATATTGTGTTCTACGTTACTTTGTGACTATAACAGACTAAATCCGGGCTGCTATTGAGGAGTTTAAAAGAAAATTAAAGCCACTTAATTGAGAAGGTCATTGTAGAGTCCAAACTGGATGAATATTAGCTGACTGAATAAAAAATACTATACATTTTCCCTATAATAGAAATTCACAATTTTATATGCAAATGTCTTTTTTTTACTCACCTTTGTTTTGCTTCTTCATCCGAATTGTCGTTTTCTTAAAAGTGGCTGCAATATCATGATAAACTAAAATAAAAACAAAATATTACTAAATAGGTATTTTGAATCCTGAATGATTTCAATGCACAATTTAAAGCATGTTTACCATTTGTTCACAGAAAATCTAACTCCTATACAGAAAGCAATACAGCAGTGGAAATGGAAACATTTTCATTTGTTGAGTGTGTATTGCTTTGAAAGTTGTCTGAAGAGCAATTTGTATAGTGTTTACATCTTTAACTATATGGCACCAGAATGAAAACCAAGTATTGATTTTCTGGTTCTGAATCTTGAAAAAAGACAAAACTTTTGCTTTTCTATTGCTAGGATAACATAAATAATAAGGCGGTTTGAGGCAATCCACAAATTGGTGCAATTAATTTATGTTTGTGTGCTTTATCTGAGGTGGCTAATTCAAATGAATCACAGTAGTTAACATGCATTAAAAAAAATCAAGGCATAATCTGAAAGAAAAGGCAAAATAATCCTGCTAAAATTAATCAGATGTTGATAATTTTGTGGATGGGAGAGGAAAGGGCCTAGGGAACTATGCAAGCACCCTGACATTTTCTTATGAATTTGGAGAAATTTATGCAAAAGAATGAATTGGTGTGAGATTTATTTAAAAGAAATACACCAAATAAAAGAGGAGATGGAGTTGCACTATATATAAGAAATAACTACATCTCTACAGAAATAAAGCACAACAATGATGAGAACTATCTTGAATGTATTTGGGTCAATATTAAAGGTTGGGGGGGGATGACATTGCCATAGGTCTATACTACAGACTACCCAACCAAGCAGAGGAAGTAGATGAACTTTTTGCTAACTAAGGTATGTACGAAGCACATCACAATAGTAATGGGGAATTTTAACTACCCTGACATCAACTGGGAAATAAACTCTGCACCAAGGGGAAGATCCAAAAGGTTCCTAATGAACCTAGCAGACAACTTTATTCCCCAAAAGTAGAGAAGGGAACAAGGAGATCAGCCATATTGGACTTAATTCTCACTAACAGAGAGGAAATGATAGAAGGTGTTGAAGCCACAGGAACACTGGGGGCAAGTGACCATGCAATATTGGAATTCAACATTATACAAACACAAGTAGTAGAACAAAGTCAAACTAGAGTCTTGGACTTTAAGAGAGCTAATTTCAATACATTTAAGAAAGAGCTTGGGAAGAATTCCATGGATGAGAATCCTCAAGGGGAAAACAACTCAAGAATCTTGGGAAATTTTGAAACGTGAGATTACAAAAGCCCAGTCTAGCACAATACCAATGAAGAAGAAAAATAACAGCTCCCAAAAGAAACCAGCATGGCTACATAAAGAACTGACAAATTGAAAGACAAAAAAGATAAGTCTAAAAAGTGGAAAGAGGGGGACATAACTAAGACAGAATATCAGCAAATAGCCCGAGCCTGCAAAGATGAAGTGAGGAAAGCTAAGTCTCACAATGAAGCTTTTGCTTGATACAAAAGTAAAAAATAACAAAAAAGCTTCTTCCAATATGTTAAAAACAAGAAAAAGGTTAAGGAAACAATTGGTCCATTGCTGGGAGAAAGTGGCAGGAAGGTGACAAGCAACAGGGAGAAAGCAGAACTATTTAACTCATTTTTTGCATCTGTCTTTACACAAAGGGATAAAACAGTCCACCCTAGCAAAAACAGCACCACAAAAATCAGATTAGGAACACAAGTTGAAATAGGGAAGAAAATGGTAAGTGAGCACCTGTCTACCCTAGATGAGTTCAAATCACCAGGACCGGATGGATTACACCCCAGGGTTCTGAAGGAACTGGCAGACGAGATCTCAGAACCACTGAATTATATCTTTCAGAGATCCTGAAGCACCGGGGAACTGCCAGAGGATTGGAAAAGTGCTGATGTGGTTCCCATCTTCAAAAAAAATAAATCCAGGAAACTACAGACCTATCAGCCTGATCTCAATACCAGGAAAGATTCTGGAAAAGATAATCAAGCAATGAATTAGCAAAACACCTAGAGGTAAACAAAGTAATAGCCAAAAGCCAACATGGGTTTGTCAAAAACAGATCATGCAAGACTAATCTTATTGCATTCTTTGACAAAGTGACAAAATTAGTGGACCAGAGGAATGCCGTCGATATAGTTTACTTGGACTTCAGTAAGGCATTTGATAACGTGATAATTTGATAGCTCAACGTGTAGTCCTCAATGGAACTGCATCTTCATGGAGGGAAGTATGCAGTGGAGTACCTCAAGGCTCTGTTTTGGGCCCAGTACTTTTCATCATCTTCATCAATGATTTGGATGAGGGAATAAATGGGGAAGTCATCAAATTTGCAGATGACACCAAGCTGGCAGGAATAGCCAACACTCCAGAAGATAGGCTTAAGATACAGAAGGAACTTGACAAACTTGAACATTGGGCGCTATATAATAAAATGAAATTCAATGGTGAAAAGAGTAAGGTTCTACATTTACAATGAAATGCATAGGTACAGTATAGATCAGCAATGGTGAACCTTTTTTGGCTCGTGTGCCATTAGCGGGGGCAACGAACCCCCCCCAGCACACATGCGCACATGATAGGCACCCCCCCCCAGTTTTTGCATGCTTTTCCCCCCTCCCCAGGCTCTAGAGGCTTTATAGGAGCCTGGGGAGGGCGAAAACAGCCTTCCCAGTCCCCCAGAGGCCCTCCGGGAGCTTCAGGAGCTTCCCTGAAGCCTCCGGAGTGCAAAAAACCGGTTCTATGGGCAAACTGGAAGTTCGTGAACAGACTTCCGGTTTGCTTGTAGGGCCCGTTTAAGCCCTATGGAGCCTTCCGGAGATAAACGACCCTACAAGCAAACCGGAAGTCACTTCCGGTTTGCTTCTGGGGCTGTTTTTAGTCCTCGGAGTCTTCAGGAGCCTTCCCTGAAGGCTCTGGAGGACTAAAAACAGCCCTACAAGCAAACCGGAAGTGACTCCTGGTTTGGTTGTTGGGTCATTTTTTGTCCTCCGGAGCTTTCAGGGAAGCTTCTGGAAGGCCTCTGAAGGCTCCGTAGGGCTTAAACTGGCACTACGAGCAAACAAGTTCGTCCCCAAACTTCCAGTTTGCCCATTGGGCTGGGTTTTTGCACTCTGGAGGCTTTAGAGAAACTCTTGAAGGTCCTCCCTAGGTTCCTATAAAGCCTCTGAAGCCTGGGGAGGGTGAAAATGGCTTTTAAAAAGGCTGAAATCAGCCTTGTGTGCCTGACAAATGGCTCCGCGTGCCACCTGTGGCACGTGTGCCACCGGTTCGCCATCCCAGGTATAGGTGGTACCTTCCTCAATAGTAGTAACTGTGAGAGGGATCTTGGAGTCCGAGTGGACAACCATTTAAATAAGAGCCAGCAGTGTGCAGTAGTTGCCAACAAAGCCAACACAGTTCTAGGCTGCATAAACAAAGGGATAGAATAAAGATCATATGAAGTGTTAATACCACTATAATGCCTTAGTAAGGCCACACTTGGAATACTGCATTCACTTTTGGTCGCCACGATGTAGAAAAGATGTGGAGACTCTGGAAAGAGTGCAGAGAAGAGCAACGAAGATGATAAGGGGACTGGAGACTAAAACATATGAAGAACGGTTGCAGGAACTGGGTATGTCTAGTTTAACGAAAAGAAGGACTAGGGGAGACATGATAGGAGTGTTCCGATAGTTCAAGGGTTGCCAGAAAGAAGAGGGAGTCAAACTATTCTCCAAGGCACCTGAGGGTAGAACAAGAAGCAATGGGTGGAAACTAATCAAGGAGAGAAGCAACTTAGAACTGAGGGAAAATTTCCTGACAATTACAACAATTAATCAGTGGAACAGCTTGCCTCCAGAAGTTGTGAATGCCCCAACACTGGAAATCTTTAAGAAAATGTTGGATAGCCATTTGTCTGAAATGGTATAAGATTTCCTGCCTACGCAGGGGTTGGACTAGAAGACCTCCAAGGTCCCTTCCAACCCTGCTATTGTATTGTATTGTGTTGTGTTCACCATTAAATCATCTTTCCAGCCAGCTTCCATGCTTCCAGTGTCTTTCTCCCAGCTTGGAACTGAACCAGATAGATATTTCTCAATGGAGCTCATACTCCCTTCTCCAAACCTCTGCTACTGTACTGTATTGTATTGAGATGAAGTAAAACAGCTATTCGTTCATGTGGCCAAAAGAAAAGTTTCAGATAGGGCATACTTTTGCAAGTTCATGAAACTTGGATTTTCAGATAAAGAGATGAAAGAAATAATCAGTTTTATAATATCTGGGGGAAAATACTGCAACTAGCTGACTTTTAAAATTTCAAAATGTATTTCTAAAACTTACTTGTATGATCTTCATATCTTTCAACATACTGTAAATGGCGAATAGCTTTGTTCTTTGCCTGGGGAAACAACATTAGTTTAAAAAACTAGAATGATTAAGAAAATGTACCAACTCAATTCTAAAGTTAAGTCACAGGTCTGATAAAAGAGAAAATATTAAACTTACTTCTGGGTCAATTATAAACTACAATCTAGTACTTATTTCAATTAAAAGAATCAAAATAATAGCTGGAGGTCTACTGATGTTAATATTATTATTGTTATTAATATCTACTCTCTTCTGTGCTATACTTTTAATAACTGTTTTATATTTTTAATAATGCTTGTTTTACAACATTTATTTTTTATTTAATTGCTGTACACCACTTAAGTCACTTTTTGTGAGACGGATGACTATATGCATTTGCTAAATAAATAAAGTCTTCTATACTTAACAAATTCTTCCAGATTATTTAGTATGACATGACATTTTAATAATTTGGGTCATAAAATATTAATTTTTGTCAGCTTTCTTGAAGTCCCCAGGAGGCAAAAGCTTCCTCAATCCAGATGCCCAAATAAGGGGCTAAATTTAATCTAGAAGATTGATATTCAAGAGAAATGTCAAGTCTGAATTAAGGAAATCTTATTGTTCTTCGCCTAGAACTTAGCAGAAAGATATGAAAAATAATTATGATACTAAAAAACAAAGCAAAGAGATGTTTAATTAATTCATCATTCTTTTAAAAAAAGAAAAGGGAAAATAAAATGGTCCGTAAAAAGTAAAAAAAAAACCCTCCAAAGAAATTATATTCCTTCCAAAGTCTTAGTTAAATCAAAATAAAAAAGGTTACATGCAGAAAATAAAAAACAGTTGCATATAGTATTTAGAATCTTATATATTTGTTGATTTCAATTAGTCATTTTTGAGTATAACCTTGAATGATAAATTGGCTTCAACTGAGAGGCCTGATCAGGTCCTTTTAAACTTTTGATAACCTATTATTTTCATCAAAATATAAACAAATCAGTTTTCTTATAATTTCTTTCCTTCTCCTCTCCCCTCAGTCTAAAAAAGTTAAGAGCAATAGGGATTTATTTAGCACAAAGAGAAGCACAAAGAATCTGCGACCTACTGCACTTCACCATGAATGCAAATGCAAAGCCATAGATTCTGTATACATGACAAACAACATCTTTCAAGTGGATGCTCTTCCCTGACTTTTAAAATTGTGAAATCCTCCAAATCTGCCTTTTGAAAACACTGCAATTTGTTCAAAATGATAAAGAGGAGAAAAAGGGATACACTCTGCAGAAGAACCTATCTATCTTTTGAGTGCCCAAGTGCAGCAATGGGAATTGAGTGAATCTTGGCCACAAGTGGCAGCAGTGAATAATAACATTTCTCCATCTATACCAATGTCAATTCATTGTCCTTATTATTCCATGAATGATGTCTATGGAATTTGTGATGAGAAGGACAGCTGAAGGACAGAGTGTTTATTTCGCACACAAATTCAGTGTCTGCCAAATGCATATAAAAGCAGCAAGTAGAAAGTGATAGGAAAGCTTGTTTATCAGAAAACACGGCCTGAGATATTTAACATTTTCCAAATGGATTCAAAGAAGGGTAGAAACAGACGATTATGACTTTATATCTCAAAACCACGGAAGCAAAGACAGACTTTAATAACAATAGATGATGTTAAGCTTTTGCATTACATACTTTTCTTAGTGCATTCTTCATGTGAGATGCTTTTCCTAGAGCAAAACCTGATAAATACAAACGGGCTGTTAGAAAACAAACACCACAAATGGAAACTTGCAAAAAATGAGGAAACTCCTATATATAGCACCAATGTTCTTTATATGAGAAGATTCTCACCCCAGGATACCCATCATCTTGGCTCTTATCTTTTAAACTTTTTATTCTAATTTTAATTGTTTTAAGTACTTTTTAACTTTTTATTTTATTGGAAGCTGCCCGGAGTTTCTGTATTAGTAAGATGGACAGCATAGAAATTTAATACATACTGTATATACATACATTCACACATATGTTACATTACATACAGTACTAAGGTTTTCCCTTATCTATGTAATATTAAGATTCTATGCCGGTTTCCCCCACCCGGAACTAGAACTTTTAAGAGCTGCAAATATATCCAAGTAAAAAGGAAAAGATCTGCCCCCTTCCACTACCCCCAATAAATATGTCCTTAGCTCCTGGATTAATCTAAGGTCCAGTTTTTGTTCAGCAAAACTCTGACTATCATAAGGTTTTTAATTATATATTTTTTTTAAATCTCACAGATGAATATGGCTAATTATATTAGCTTTGTTGCTGGGCGGGATTTTCGTTCTGAACATAAATAGGTCCCTGATGCTGAGCTTTACAATCTGGGTTGTGTTGCTGCTACGAAACAGATTATTTCCAAGAAGACCCCTCTTGACAGATTTAGAAAGCTTCCTTCCCTGTTTCTTCAGTCTTTGCCAGATTTAGGCAATACTGTGTTGTTTCTACATTTCTGTCCTAATATAGAACCTCTCTCTCTTTTACTTCTTGGTTGATTAACTCATATACTGCATACATTTAAATTCTACCAGGAGAAATAGGACAAAAGCAAATAATGGGGCTATACGAAACCAAATGGTAAGAAATAAATGAAAACAACATCACAGATGAGATGAAAGCAGGAGATGTCTTCAAAAAATAAAGGGGGGGGGATTTGAAAAGCCTGCTGCTGGCTTGCTACCACAAAGTGAAGATAGTTAAAAGCTCATTCATTTGTCTATCCTTCAGTACATGCTTATATCTGAAGTGCTGGGGGTTATCAGAGAACGCTATGAATAGCATCCATTTTCAGTCAAGCCTGTTTAACAGAAGCAACAACAACCTCATTACATACAAGGAAACAGTATCAACACTTAACGTGATTCTCCATCTTTCTGCAGAATAATATTCAGAGAAAGTGGATTGCAATATATGTTCAAGGTTCAGGGTGCCTGTTGAGCCACGTCCAATGCTATCATTTCCCAAACCTTAAATTTAATGGGATCTTTTGCATCTCAGCACGAGTCTGGATAGTTAGAGCAGACAAGCTATTTGTGCTCTTCTCTAATTCTAAAAGATGCCTGCCTGATGCAATATCCCCCAAATGTTAATGCATTCAACAAAAGGGAATTTCTACCTCTATTGGAAGGGATTTACCTATAGCTTCCATGCTTTGAGTCATCTATTGGAGGACAATTACTTACCAGCAGATCCTTTTCCATTGCCAACAGCCACAAGGGCCCTCATGGATCTTTTTCGGCCTTCATTTGAAGTCATGTTAAATACAGATCTTAGCTGAAGGAAAAAGTAGCAATTATTCAATTTGATTAGACGGATTGAGTAACATATATTCTAATTTTTTAAACATGAACAAAGATTTGTGATTTCCCCCCCCTTCCTCTCCCAATGATTTGGGGTTGGAAGGAAGCTATTCATTTGAGAAGCAAATAACTCCAAGATTATTATACTGTTTTTCTGAGGTAGACATGAAATCAGGGACCCCAGATGCTCTCTGAGCTTGGTTGTTTTCTTGCAGTGTTTCATTACTCAAAGTAGGGATAATGAAACTTCTGCAAGAAAATGTATAGGCTGCTCTGACAAGAGTTCTAGGCAGGGTACAAGGAAGTCACACGCAAAGAAAAAAGGAATACAACACAGACCTGACTAAAAGCTATAACAATATTTTTTTCAAAATCCCATTGGTCTCTAATGACTAACTGCCCTAATGGCCAAGTGCCTCAACTACCAAGGAAAGTAATAATGGTAAGAAAAACCAATTACAGATGTCAAAATGTTGCCTGTCTCTATTGGATTGGCACTGTTATTATATATAACTTATATTAACATCGTCTAATATAGTAGACCTGTGTTGGCAAAGCTATGGCACACAGAGCCCTCTCTGTGGGCATGTGCGCTGTCGCCAGCTGCTCTTCTGGGTTCCGGCGCGTGCATGCACCTCCAGTTTCGGCACCTGGTGCCCAAAAGGTTAGCCATCACAGCAGTAGATGGTTTTTCATACTGTGTCCCACAGAAACCTAAGGTTCAACATGACCTTTGACTAGGTTCCACGAGAGAGTAAAGATTTTTTAAAAATCATCTAAACGTAGCCAATTTTCCACCACTAGTTTTTGCCCCTTAATCAGGGATTCTGGGGACTAAAAAAAAAAAAAAACCCTAACAAGTCCCTTTCAGGATTTAAACTTTTTTGCACTACTGGATCATATGTATGTTTTAAACATTTTCAAATATTCTTTTACAGATGGCCTTTGACTTACAACCATTTATCTGGTGACCATTCCAAGTTACATTGGCACCTAAAAACCATGACTTATCACCAGTTTTCACGCTTATGACAGCTGTAGCATCCCCATAGTCACATGATCAAAATGGGGACGCTTAGCAACTGGTTCATATTTATGATTTTTGCAGTGTCTCTTGGTCATGTGATCATCTTTTGCAACCTTTCCAACCAAGAAAAAAAAAGGGGGGGGGGAACCCAGATTCACTTAACAACTTTGTTATTGACTGAACAACTGCAAATGATTCACTTAACTACCTTGTCAAGAAAGGTTGTAAAATGTCACAAAGATTTTGCACAATGTCTAAATGTTAACATGAATAAAGTAGAGCTTGTACATGCATTCTTATGGAAAAAGGGAATCTTTAAGGAGAAAAAAATCCACATATAGGTGATTTGCAAGATATGCTCTCTGCGGTAAGCAAACCTTGGGTCAAGGTATGTTTCTTAAGATCATACACTGATTTATGGGAGGAAAATGTGTGGCTTTTATATTATCAGAAAATATGTCTTAAGAACCACTACTCTAAGATTATTCTCCAACTTCCCAATTCTGGATTAAATGTCAGAGCACCAGGTGTTCAATGTTCACTCTGAATAATGCTAACCAAGAAGTCTTATTAAATCAGGATTGAAAGATTAGCACATTCTAACTAAAAGTAGATACGGCTGCTGTAGACTAAGAGAACACAATTCCATGGACTGCCCGGTATTTCTTAAAAATGTGTGAAATGTTGCATTGGTATTAGACTGCAGATAAACTGGGGGATGAAAAGGCAGGAGACCAAGGCTCCTTTCTTCCTTTTCCAGCAGATGGCAAAAGCAGCACATAGAAACAAGTCAACCAAGAAGTGACTGTCTTTAAAAAAAAAAAAAAAAAATCCTACCCACGTCAGCTGTTTTTGTGCAGCTGAGAAAGAAAATGTGCCCGGTCACCCATCACAATCACAGCTATCACATCTCTCTCAAAATTCCACAGAGACTTTTCAAGCTTGGTCACGTGTACGGGCAGCCATGGACTGGCACTACTTTTTTCCGTTCACTGAGCACTGGCAATTAGTTTGCTTCCTTCCCCTTTGTAGGAAAAGAAAATAGCTCGGTGCATAATTGCCTTGCTAAGAAATTTATAATTCTTACAGATATGAAAAAAAAAGCCTCTACTTTGGCTTCAGTGCTAGCATGTCCTTGAGAATGCAAGTAACAACTCCATGCTAAACATAATCACTCAGGAGTCCAATACCTGCTGCACAGCAAGATTTTTACTTAGCAAATTAGAATGCACACTTTAAGGAATGGGTGATGAAAAAGAACATGCTTGCACAGATGTATGTGTAAAGGTGAGGGAGAATCACAAGTACACGGGTTACATCCAGGTTGCTACAGAACAGCATTTCTCAACCTCAGCAACTTTAAGATGCGTTGATTTCAACTCCCAGGATTCCTCAGACAACACTTTCCTAGACAGTGGACAGAAAGATAAAGCTACAGTACTATGTTTTCTTTTTAAAGACTGCTCTATTCTGTTAAGTAACTAGAATTGTAAAACAGGCTAATAGATGTATTTAATCCCTCTACAACTGCTAACTTGTCAGTCAAAGCAAAAGTTATTTCAATAGTAACAAACATCATAACTCAAAGCTCAATATAGGAAACTTTAATAACATTACTGTTAGATATTAAAGAGACATCAGGGAAAAACTCTCTTTCAGGTTCTCTCTTTCAGGTAATGTGGAAGTGTAACCTTAAATCGTGTGCACCAGTTGTGACCCGATGAGAGGGGAGGATCAAAGAAAATATATCGAGAGATATAAAATATGCTCAGTATAGATAAATGTAATGATAAACAAAATCTGTAATCTCAGACTATAGCTGTTAAAGCAGAAATATCATGAGCTACTCTGTGCTGTTATAGAGCAGTGACAGAAATCAAAATGCCAAGGGATCTCAGCTTATGGACTATTAAGAAAATAATCATTGAAAGCATAGCAAAATCTATAGTTACATAGATCATCAGTAGGAAGCAGGGGTATAATTCAGCAGGTTCTGGAGAACCAGTAGTGGAAATTTTGAGTAGTTAAGAGAACCGGCAAATACCACCTCTGGCTGGCCCCAGAGTGGGGTGGGAATGGAGATTTGGAAATATCCTTCCACCAGAAGTGGGGAGGTAATGGGGATTTTGCAGTATTTTTCCCCAGCCACGCCCACAGAACCAGGAGTAAAAAAAAATTGAATTTCACCACTGATAGGCAGTACACAATAAGTTTCATTTCATATTGCATGAGATTTGGAAGAAATATGTACTTAAACCTTACTTTTATGGGTTTCAAACCAGAAATTTGGAACGAGCTCCCTGTTGAGATCTGGACCCTTACTACCCTTCCGGCCTTCCGCAAAGCGACTAAGATCTGGCTGTTCCGGCAGGCCTGGGACTGTTGAATTGTCCAGCCCCACTTCAGGTTTGTGACTGTTGTGCAATTTTAAACTGTTGTTTTATTTTTTTTATATCCCCTTCCCCCTTTTTATTGTAAGCTGCCCTGAGTCTCTTTGAGAGTGGGCGGCATACAAAATTCAATAAATAAATAAATAAATAAATAAATAAAATTGAACTTCTGAACCATTGTACTACATGTATAAGTTTTCTAGTTCTGGTGCTCAGCAATACAGGAAGGGATGTGTTGCCTTTAGTATATACCAGTTTCCACATCTTTAGAAAACTTCTCATTTACCTTTGAACAAAATCCGAAGGGAACCATTAAGTATTGCTATTATGGCACAAGCTTAAGGTCAAAACAACATCTCTTAATGCAGGCCAAATACCCTTCACCATAAATTACTTGTGTACAAAGAAAAGTCTGAGGGTGAAGTCTTAGACAAAAGCTAGGAAGCTATTAACAAATGCAACATCCAATATGCAGATATTTACTATCCTGTTGCATCAGCAAGACAGATTAATCAGTGTTTTCAGAAGGGTACCATTAGGATTCATTGTTCATAAAATACTAGTAATGCTGCTTTGGCATCTTTGTTCAAAAAGCAGTTTCTTCTACAGTATAATTAATTTTCAGGAAAATGCTGATTAGCGTAGGCCAACAGTCAAGCACTCTTTAGAACCATTCCCCTTATTAACAGAAATGGAAACAAAAGTAACAAAGGGAACTATACAATCATATAAAAATCTCCCACCATTAATTATTCCATGGTGCCATTTCTGTCTGACTTACTATTCTATTATTATATCATTACAAGTTGATATAACTTGTGCATTTTTGATACAGTTTGATATATACTTTAGAGTTGATATATACAGTTGTGTTTTGTTAGGTTCTGTCCAATTTTCTGTAACTTGCCAAGAATGGTTTTTGTTGATTAGATGGCCAAACGAATGTTTTAAATAGATAAATCTTAAATATTAATGAGAATATACAGAATATACAGATATATTACAATACTGTAGTGTTGCTTGATATATTATGAAAGTGTGTGGATTGCTAATCACTTGTTATAATGCTAAGTTATTATTTGCTGCTTATTATTTTTAAAGCATTATTTGGTGCTTTAATGTTGCTGCCCTCAAAAGAAAACACACATTTGCAGAATGATCGCAGAACACTATGAAAGCGGGAAGAGGAGGACACAAAATTACAACTATTTTTATACTGCTTATAATTTAAAACTTCCTCCTCTCCAATGAAAAACATAAGCTTAACAATTACATTCTGAATTGTTTGCTAGTCCTTCCCAACTGTATAAGAGTGACTCAATATTTAAATCGTTAGTTGCAAGATTTTAAGATTTTTGTGAGAAAAGTACATTCATCTTAACTGACAAAACCTCAGCAGCAGTTTTCAAAAACCTTATTCTTCAAGTGTTTTCTGACAACACTAATAAATTTAAATCAATGTAACTCTGAATTAAGTTACTGTAAGGCTAAACATTTTCTAGTACGATGGTTTCAGATTCTTTCTCCCGATGTAATCTGCTTGATTTGTTGCATTTATTTAATGTTAAATGTTAAGAATTTTTGTTGGGATCCTTGTTGTAAATAGCTCATTGCTTCTATTATATTTGGAAATCAGCCTTCTATTACTAATGCCTCTTTATTTCTTGGAATGAGTACAGGTAGTGTACTAAATAGTGACTGGGCACTTAATGACAGTTCCAAGTTACTATGGCCTCTCCAGAACTACATATGATCTGGTTCTGGAATTTCAATGGCTGCAACACCCTCACCCACCCCACTACAACTATGCGATCACATTTTAAGTGCTTGGCAACCAGCTTGAATTTACTGATTTTTGCAATGTCCGCAATCATGTGACCATGATTTTCAGCATTTTTTCTGGTTTTCAGAATTCTGCTTTCCAGAAAAAAAAGCCCATTGAAGAAAATGAATTTCTTTAACGACTGTGGCATTAGCTTACAACCACTGCAAAAATGTTGTACAATTGGGCACGATTGCATTATGACCCACTGAATGATGCCATGATTTACAACTGTAATTCTGAGTTTGATTACCGTCAAACACTACCTGTAACACATTCATTTAAAAACTGAAGTAGAGCCTCTTAGGACAGCAATCAAGATACCATTTTAAAATTGAAACAAAAATATGATGCTCTTTGCTTTAAAGAGTATTAAAATGAAATTTAAATTTCACAGTTCATTATAATTAATTTAATCCCATAGCACCTCAAATAGTTTGTTCAAATGCACTTGTGACCCATCTTCATCTATTTGTCTTAATGGCTTGATCTGTATTTGGTTGTGAGCTTTTTGGCGCTCTAAAATCTTTGGATGGAAAACAAGCAGCTGTTGAATTGCCTGTGGCATTAAGGGCTTAACATGGAATTCTTTGCCCTAATTTCTTCTAATCTTTTTGCTGAGACATCATAAGCTCTGCTTTCATAATTTGGCTAGTAGAAAGATACGCATTCAAATTATGAATGGCCTCAAAAGAATGGATGGATTTTCTAGTCTCTCTCTTAAGAATCTTAATTTTTGTCTTGTAACATTACCTAGGCCTTGTGTCCATGGAGATAGTATTGAAAATCTGACAGACACTTTGCTATGATCTGTGCCTGGATGCTATCTACTTTTGAAATAGCAAGTTGCCTCAAGCTGTATATAGCATGTGTCTGCCACCACTTGAACATATGCTCAAAAATCTCAGTGACAGAGCACATGCTTTGCGTTCAGATATCTCAAGTTTAAATCCTTGGCTTTTTCTATTAAAAAAGCAGCGGAGTTTTTTTTCTTTTAAAAGTCCCACTGCTACTATTAATCACATTTCTAGAGACACTAGACCAAAATTCTGGTGTAGTGTAAGAGGGGTCCTTTGTTCTTTCATGCTCCACAAGGCACCTTTATTTTGGTGGCAATCTTAACAGGAAAAAAAATGAAGACGCTGAATGATTTCTTTAGTTCTATCTTCACAACAAAAAACCAGGGAGATGCCGAAGCCGAGCACTTGCTCCCAAGAAGGGAATCAAGACATGATTGAGATGAACAAAATTATGCAAAGTGTGGATAAAGTAGAGGGGCAGAAGCTATTCGAACCAGAAACCACCCAATGAAAGTGAATCCTGAAAAAATCAGGACAAAGAGATTTTATTGTATACAGTGTGAAATTAAATTTTGGAATTCACTGTGAGATGTGGTGCTTGCTGGCTTTAAAAAGGATTAACCAATTAATATAAATTAAGGGCCATTAGACTTGAGGGCAGTGTGATTGCTTCAGAAGACCATCTGCTGGGAGACTAGTGGACTACTTTGTGCAGTTGACTGACCACTATGAGAACAAGATACTGGACTAGATGGGCCAGGGATCTGCTGCAGCAGAACACTACTTACGTTATTACTTGTATACATGTACTTGTACTTATATGTACAAGGTCAAATGATATTAGAAGACCCTCAAACAACAACTTTATTATACATTCCAAAGGATTTGGTGGATTCTGTTCTTTTTTTCCCTTCTGAGCAGCAGATTTACAGATATACTTTGCTAACGCAACAAAAGATTTTATACAATATTGATGGTCAGACCAAAGGCACTTTCAATACTTGATTTAGATCTGAGATATGCAAAGCTTTCAACTTAACTATTTTAATGGTACAGTTCTGGGGTTAAAACTACCTGATGTCAAAGGAAAATCTGCTGATTGAGAGAAGAGTTTATACACAGAACAATTTAAGACCGATACCTTTTCTCTCCATGCTCCCATTACACATAAGGCTAAATTCCACACATAGATTCTTCTCTGTTTGGCATATTACATTACTTTAAAGGTAGACAAAGCCAGCAACAGTATGGACTGAGACAACCTTCAAATGTATCTGGGTCTGTGGCATCCAGCATGATATAGTGTATTAGAAATAAAACAACTTCCAGATAATTACAAATTAGTATTTAGCCTGTTCATTTTTTCAACTCTTTACATAAGAGATGGGTTGCTGCTGGTTCGGCCTGGATCGGCTGAACTGGTAGTAGCAGATGTGGGAGGCTCCGCCCACCTGCATGCTTATGTGCGAATATGCACGGGAGCACGCTCGAACCGGTAGTAAAAAAAATAGCAACCCAACTCTGCTTTACATGTTGATTAAAATAAAGAAGAGGGGAAAAATTTATTGTAGCATCTAAACCCAGGGTCTTCTTCTGTTTCTTCCAAACATTTCAGAATAAAAATAAGCAGTAACTGCAATGCTGGGCACACTGCCAATGGAACACAATTGACGATAACTACGAGCCAAGATTGAACAAGGGACAGTGAAAATAATTTTAAAAAGACTTGCATGAGCATTTTTTCCCTCAGAGGACCACCAA
This sequence comes from Thamnophis sirtalis, assembly GCF_051295495.1. Lineage (NCBI taxonomy): Eukaryota > Metazoa > Chordata > Lepidosauria > Squamata > Natricidae > Thamnophis > Thamnophis sirtalis. The sequence continues at coordinate 37,256,444 of NW_028261386.1, read as the reverse complement.
GTCAGATATGTAATTTAAAAATCCCCCTTGATAACAATGGAAGTGGGTGGGAGATTTGTATGAAAAATCACACCTGCATTAGCATGACAGTCATTTCTTGCAAGGCATAGTTACTTAAAGTATATGTGTTTGGCCTTTTTCCCTTCCAAACTTGTTCACTCCCATCGGAAGAAAGCAAAGCTGACCACAAACTTTGCTTGATCTGCCTTAGTGGAATATATAAACTTGGAGAAAGGATCAGGGACCATGATCAAAGTGCATAAAAGGATCAGGGGCCAGGACCAGTGTATAAAATCACAGGTAGACAATGAAAGAAGTGGGCAGAGGAATATTTTTCTCCCTTCTCAATAGGTTCTCCAATAAAGCTAAGAAGATTTAGGACAGAATCATTCCTCCAATGCTACATTAATTACCACAGAATGTGTTGATGACCACTGATTTGGGTTAGGTCTAGAAAGAAATTGGATCCATTCACAAAGGATAGATCTATCTAATATGAAACTAAAAGCCAACTATGGGAAAAACAAGAACAGGTTTTTTTCCAGCTCCTGCTTCTGAGCCTACTCTACTCACCCACCTTCCGATGGCTATTATTAAAAGCAAATCAATAGTCTATGATGGTCTTTGGCTGGTTCCACCAAGGACTCTTGTCTTTTTATAGCACTTTTATTCTAGTCTACTTTCTCTTTCACAATTTTTTTAAAGCCCATGATTTTATTTCATTTGTGGCATTGGAGGAGGAATAAAAAAAGTGAGATAAGAATTTCTTTTCTTCTCTCATCGCCCCAAGGCAGCATCTTGATATTTATGAGAAAAATGGTCAAGAAGAGAAAAGGGTGTCAATTGCAAAGAAATCATAACCAGCCTATTAACTGCTACCTCAGCATGATCAAGATTGAAGGTAGGAAAAGATACGGCTGCTTTAAGGAATTGCAAACAGTTGACATATTTATACTCCTGCATACTCCAGTGCACTTCTTGAAGCCTGAATTTTATTAGTCCTAATAATTATGTTTCTTCAGAATGAAGGACCTAAATTAGAGTATTAAATTCTCTTGAATATCAAGTACATTTATAAAGCTGGTAAAACATCCTAGCATTGTTTTAAAATTCAGTTAAAAAAAACCGTAACACACAGAATTATAATTTAATTTACTAGAATAAATAACTCTACCAAGTAACAAGAAATTAAACTGAAATGGTAGTACAAAAGTTTTAACCTTAGATCCAGTTGTCTGCTAACTATCATACATGGTTAATTACATATATGCAATTAAGATTGGGTCTGGATGGGACTTCCTGGGAGGAGCCTACTGGTGAAGGCAGCAAAAAATCAGCTGCCTCCGAATTCCTGGCTACGTACCTGTTTAGAGGATCTTCCATCTGACGTCTTATCAGGTTTTCTTATCCTTCAGGCAAGAGGGAAAGAAGAAACTGTTTTGCTGGCAAATGCTCTTCGATTTTTGCAGCTTTTGTGCTTGCAAGGAAAGGGGGGCGAGCCCAAGGCAGAACGGCTGTCCGTGCTGGGAACTTCAAACTGCCTTGTGCAGGACAAAGTAGGTCTCTCCCACTCTGCTCTAAGTTTTGTTTGATTTAATCTTATCACGAGCTGAATCCGTTTACTGCGAGGACAATAATTGCTTATCAACATTTTAGTTTCTTCTCTTTTTCTCCTCCGAAAAATTATTTACTCAGAGGCTTTTAAAATGGCGCCGAGCAGGCTGGTTTCTCCGGTAATAACGAACACTTTTTGCTAATCCTCACAAGACTTCAAAAGAATTCAAAACAAAAGAGATAGCTTATCAAATGTTTTGGTTTCACAATAGAAGAATTTTACTCCTTCATTAACTTTGTTATTTGGAAGTTAAATGGTGATGAATCTGTTGAACGGTCTTGTTACAATGTTTACTCACTGAAAGTTTTGCCAAGCCTTAAACTTCAAAATAAAAGCCTCTTTACTTAAAGCTGCATATTTAGGCGATAGAGTTTTATTAACTGCAGGCAGACAAATTCTGAAATGGCCTCAAAACCAAATATTAACTTGAAGTCTTCACCCTCTACTTCCAGGGGTACACCCTCAGTGCCTGGCACAAAGCTGCAGCCTCCGCTTCCTACGCCCCCTGCTGGGGATGTATTAACGAAAGAATTTTTTCTGAGTAATCTAAGCGAGGCTCTTAATGCACAGACAATTAAAATGGAAGATAAATTTAGAGATAATAGAGAGGAGAGAAAAGAGGAAATAAAAGAAATGAAAGAAGAAATTAAAAGTGAAATTAAAAGTGAAATAAAAGGACTTAAACAGGAGTTGTATGAGAAATTTGAGGCTAAGGTTGATAAAATTAGAGACGACATGCTGAGTCTTGTAACTGTATTAACAGAACATATTTCTGGAGTGGAAGATACTCTAGAGGTTCTTAATGATGCCAATGCTAACTTGACATTGAAAACAGAGGTGGTGGAACAAAAAGTGGAAAATGCTGAAAAAGAAATTATTATGATACAGTACCGACAAATGGAGCTTGCATTAAGAGTAAGGGGGCTGCGTGAGGAGAAACAGGAGAACCTGAAACAGATCCTATCGGAAGCTTTTGACCGCCTGATGGGAAGACCAGGGACCAACCAAGGCTGGCAAATTGACAAAGCTTACCGCGTTAACTCCTGGCTGGCAAAGCAGAAGCAGCTTCCTCGAGACATCGTTATATATTTTACTACAAGAGAGTTCAGAAATATGGTACTGCAAGCGTCTTATAACACTAAGCTTCAAATTGGCGGTCAAGACCTGGCTGTTTTGAAAGAGATACCACCTCAAATGTTAAGAGCCAGAAGAGACTACGCTTTTTTGGTCGAAGAACTCAGAAACCGTCAGATACAGTATAGATGGGATGCACCATTCGGCATCATATTTACATTTGATAAGCAAAGGTACCGCCTCAACTCTGTATGGAAAGCCCGAGATTTTTATTATAATATATTGAAGGCTGGACACCCTGCACCATCTGGACCTAGAGAAAGACCACAAGAAGGACAGGATAGACAGCAAACTACACAACCACCAGACAAGATGGAGCATCTCTCTTCTCTAGAAGTGCAAGGTGCTATGGAACCAAGACCTAGCCGCATGACTACTAGACGTATGGAGAAACAAGCTAAGAAGCAACAGTATCAACAATTATCGGCCATCGATCAAGGAACTACAACAACAAATCTGGAAGCAGTGGGAGGAGCTAAACCTAAGGTTAAACAGGCCGTGCAGGAAGCTCTAAAAATGCTTCAACCAACCAAAGATGACAACTAAGATTTTAACATGGAATGTCAACGGACTGAACTCTCCACAGAAGAGGAAGAAAATATTTCATTATCTTAAACAGTTTAAGAACGATGTAATTTGTTTGCAAGAAACTCATATCAAGTCAACTGATCAAAAATATCTGATCAACTCAAAACTTGGTCAACATTTTGCAGCTTCTGCTATGGAAAAGAAGAATGGTATAGTTGTATACTTAAGAAAAGATATGAAAGCTGAATTAATAGAAGCAGATCCCTTCGGAAGATATATTGCTTTAGACTTGATCTTAGAAGGGAAAAAGACATTATTTTTGGGAATTTATGCACCCAATCAACAGCAAGATAGATTCTATAGAAATCTTCATGCTAAATTAGTACAGTGGGACTATAGTTCCTGTATACTATTGGGTGACTGGAATGGAGTGATAGACACTAAGAGAGATAAGAAGATTTCCCGCCTAAATACCAAGATGCGAGCAAAGTTACCCAAATCCTTCTTTGACATTATGGATGATTTTGAATTGAGAGATATCTGGCGAGAAAGAAATGCAGAGGAATATGACTTCACTTTCTTCTCGGACAGGCATCAATCCCTTTCAAGGATTGATTTTATTCTAACTACTAATGATTTGCTTTCTAGGGTCAAGAAAACAAAGATTGCAGCTAGAGTCCTTTCGGACCATAACCCAGTTTGGATGGAGTTGGGAAGGGTAGTGCAGGCAAGAAGGTTTTGGAGACTGAATGAAAATTTATTTAGATATGAAAACTATATTAATGATTGTAAAAAATTACTATCTGAATATTTTGTTTTGAATATGAATAAGGGTACATCTATGGAATTTGTATGGGATGCAAGCAAAGCGTATATGAGAGGAGTTTTGATGAATATAAATAAAACACATAGAAATAAGCAAGGGTTAAAACGAACAGAACTGGAAGAGGAAATTAAGAGAAAAGAGCTGGAGTTAACAAGGAAACCAGACGATACAAAGGTTAAGGAAACTATTAACATATTAAAATCTCAATTTGACATGTTGATCTCTGACCAGGTAGCTACTAATTTATTATATGCAAAACACAATACTTTTTGTAATGCAAACAAACCTGGCAGATGGTTAGCTTATCAGATTAGGAAAAAAAGGAAAACTCGAAATATATCTAAAATGATTTACAGAGGGAAGGAGGTGTTCCAACAGGAAGAGATTCAAAAGGCTTTCTGGGAATTTTTTACAGAACTGTATAAAGGGGATAAAATTAATGGTTTAGACATAGACAAATATTTAGACAAGGAGAAAATACCTTCAGTTAGAGAAGAACACAGGCAAAAATTGAATCAACCAATAACCTCGGGGGAAATCCTGCAGGTAATTAAGCAATTAAAGCCAGGGAAAGCACCAGGTACAGATGGCTTGACAGCGGTTTACTATAAAAACTTACAGTTAGAAATGGTAGAACCTCTTAGAGAATTATTTAATATGATTCAAACGGAAGGTAAAGTCCCTCCATCTTGGAAGACAGCGTTTATATCTTTGATACCCAAAGAAGATCAAGATACTACTCAACCCAAAAATTATAGACCCATTTCATTACTGAATGTAGATTATAAAATTTTTACTAAAATATTAGCAAATAGGTTAATGTTGGTCATTCAACAATTGATACATACGGACCAAACAGGTTTTATACAAGGGAGACAGATGAAAAGTAATGTCAGATTAATTATTAATGCATTAGAATATTTGGGAAAGAACAACCAGATCCCTGCTGCGTTTATATTTTTGGATGCTGAGAAGGCCTTTGATCGAGTTAACTGGCAATTTCTGTTGAAGATATTGCAAAAAATGCAGATAGGAGATAATTTTTTACAGTCAATTAAAGCAATATACCAACAGCAAACAGCACAAATCATAGTCAATGGAAGTTTAACAGACTCTATTCAAATTGGAAAAGGTACAAGACAGGGTTGTCCTTTGTCCCCATTATTGTTTATTATAACTTTGGAAGTATTGTTGAATAAAATACGGGGCTTGGATGGTTTAAAAGGGATCAAGATTAGGCAGCAAGAATATAGAGTCCGCGCTTTTGCGGATGATTTGGTCATAATATTGGAACAACCGCAGGAATCCAGTATGGTTTTAATGAATACGATTAATCAATATGGTCAAGTGTCTGGCTTTAAAATAAACTTAGGAAAAACCAAAACATTAGCTATAAATATGAATATTAAACAAAAGGAAGAATTAGGAGTGATGCTAGGATGTGAGGTAGTTAAAAAAGTCAAATATCTTGGAGTTAACATTTTAACTTCAAATGGGAAGTTATATAAGCATAATTATGAACCACTTTGGCATAGCATACAGACAGAGATGAAAAAATGGGAGAAATTGCACTTATCTTTGCTGGGCAGGATAGCGGCAGTGAAAATGAACATTTTACCAAAATTTTTATTTCTTTTCCAAATGTTACCTATACTTAAAAAAGATGCGAACCTTTTAGAATGGCAGAAGGGTATCAACAAATTTGTGTGGGCAGGAAAGAAGCCGAGGGTAAAGATGAAAATAATGCAAGATGTACGTGAGAGAGGAGGACTGAAACTACCTAATTTAAAACTATATTATGATGCAGTGGTATTATCTGTAATTAGTGATTGGATTCATTTAACCAATGATAGAATATTGAACATTGAGGGACACGATCTGGTATTTGGTTGGCACGCTTACCTGTTATTCAACAAAAAATTGGATAAGAACTTTAAAAGTCATATTTTAAGAAATGCTTTATTGCGGGTTTGGAAGAAATACCAATATAAATTAAATGACAAGATACCCATGTGGGCAATTCCTAGACATGCAATTGAAAATATGAATACAGCACAAAAACAGGACAGATTTACTTACAGACAGCTTCTTACCTCGGAAAGGGGGGTATTACAATTAAAATCTTTAGAGGTATTAAAAGAGGAGAAGGTAATTCAAACATGGTTCCAGTATGGGCAATTACAGGCTAGGTGGAAAATAGATCAAAAAATTGGTTTTATTCAAGTTGAGGATAATCTGTTTAAACAAATAAGAGATCAAAGCTTAATGCATATAAAGAGGATATATAATGTATTAATACAGATGGATTCGGAAACAGAATTAGTTAAAGATTGTATGATAAAATGGGCTCAAAATATTGAGGAACCAATAATGTTGGATACATGGGAAAGAATCTGGGTAAGAAATGTGAAATTTACACAAGCTCAAAATCTGAGAGAAAATTTTTACAAGATGTTCTATAGATGGCATTTAGATCCTAAAAAGTTGGCTTCTATGTATCCGAATGTACAGCCTAAATGTTGGAGGTGTGGTTCTCTCGATGCTACATATTATCATATATGGTGGACCTGCCAAAAGGTTAAAGCATTTTGGATAAAAATATGGTGGGTCATGCAAAATGTTTTTAAAAGAAGGATAAAGTTTAGTCCTCAGTTATTTTTACTAGGTATATGTACTGACTTTACAGTGGTAGAGACCAATTTGACTCTGCACCTGATAACTGCAGCAAGACTGTTGGTGGCGCAATATTGGAAGAAGGAAGACTTGCCTACAATTCAAGAATGGACATTGAAAGTAACAAACTTAGCTGAAATGGCTAAAATATCGGCATATCTCAAAGATCATTCAAATGAGAGATATAAACGAGACTGGAAAAAATGGATTGACTATATACAAAATAAATACGGGACTAAGAAATTCCAGTTAGCCTATGCTTAAGATCAGAAATGATTTAAATTGTTTAAAGTTAGTTCAGTAAGAAGAAGCTAAGGTCAATCTAGAATGTTATTAATTTCTTTATTTCTTTTTTCTCAATAGATTTTAGACTGTGTTAGTTAAAATTCTATACCGTGTACGGGTTCTGGGAAGTCGGGGGGGGGGAAGGAGGAGGGGGGGTGGGGGGGTGGAGGGAGGGAGGGGTATACACACAAAAAAAATTGTACTTCAATGTTTTAATGATTGACAAATGATGACATATTTGTGTTTTTTTTTTAAAGAAAAATAAAAAAAAAAGTTCTGTTAAAAAAAAAAAAAAAGATTGGGTCTGGATGGTAGAGAACAAATCCTAATAAATATTTCAGAAAGGTTTAGGAAAGTTGCATTGTGTTTTATAGATTCTGAAGCATAAGCCTTATTCTTTTTATATATATTTTTAAAAAGAGCTGCTGGTAGCAAGAGTATTTTACTTTTATGGACACGTGGAAGTGTCTGGATACTCTGTAGACATTAAGAGGGATATTGCAGTATGTTTGACTGCAATATCCCTCTTACTAATGATCCTAGGTTGGCCACAACATGAAACGGCTCATAAATCTCTATTTTAGTTACTTCAATAGATGGACAGAGATAGGTAATTTACTCAGTGTAATGTATAATGCCTCAAAATTCTAAAAACAATTTTGACTATTGTAGTTTTACATGGAGAAAGTATCCAATATGGATGGGTATAGGTAGAGATGAAAGGAAATTTGTTAGATTTATGTATGCATCTAATCTGTACTTCTCAGAATAATAGATGAACTAAAAAGCAATTCTACTTTAGTCTTCACAATTCTCTGAATTTTGTATTGCAGTTCTCTAATAAAAATGTAGCTAGAGAGGGAAATGCACACTGTGCAGTTCACAAATTGTTATGCTGATTTTTAATTTAAAAAATAGTGAACTGCTGCAAAACTAGGTGGATAAAAGGTTTGTAAGCCCAAGTAAGTATATTGACCTGTCTTGAGGAATATGTAAAGTATCAGCAAAGGCTATGTAAATAACAATCCATGAATGATTTATAATAAGATTATAAGCAATCAAGATTCTGACATCAGACAAAATAATGGGACCGCTGGAGAAGAAGATAAGATGTGGTCATTTCCAAAATTCTGGTTGTTGTAATGCTGGGATATGTAAGAAATTTACAAGGCAGCTTTGCTGGGCATTTGCTTCCTATTTAATTGAAATCTGAATTATGTGAAGGATGAGAGCGAATGCTACAAAGGGGGTATGAGTTAAAGTGAAGAGTAACTATGCAACATATTTAGGAAGAGAAAAGAACAGGAAATCAGAACTGCAAGAACATAATCCCAAATCCAAATTCACTCAGTATCATATCACATTTATTACATCTAAAGAATAAAAAAAATCACTCTTAAGGAAAATAAAAGAGTCTAATGTTTTTCAAGAGCAGAAAGACAAAAAGTGATCCTGACCCCACTTTATATAATTTTATTCTGGCATACTTTTGCTTTGGATAAAATCCAGATTAATTGAAGAACAGTCTGTTCCTATGTCTATTTCACTTTCATGTGATTAACCTAACAGTTAACTTTATTAGTTTTTCAAAATTGATTAGAAATATCCTCTATTTAAAAAATGCTGTCTTCAAATTATGATCTTAGTTTTTACCCTGTTTCCCTGAAAATAAGACCTCCCCGGATAATAAGCCCAATCGGGCTTTTGAGCGCATGTGCTAAAATAAGCTTTCTCCCCAAAATAAGCCCCACTGAAAATATTGCAACACGGCAGCAGCTATGAGGTGACCACGTTCGCTGCCTCCTGCACCTCAAAAATAAGGCCAATAAGGGTCAAAAGAAAATAAGACCCTCTCTTATTTTGGGGGAAACACGGTATTGACTTTAGTCAATAATTTAAAAAAAAAAAAACCCAGCACATTTTACTTTACATACATTATTTCAGAATCCATTGGTCTGACAAATTCTTGTTTTATACCTGGCCAGCACAACATGTGGTTCATCAACAACCTTTTACAACCTGCTGGTGGTTTTTCAAAAGTCAATACATTCACTGCCATTGCCCCAAAAGACACCCTGCCAAGCGCCTCCAATGTCTCTAGGCTTCACTGTCATTTTGCTAGCTGTTAAACAGCTGATTGGTGCACCAGATGTTTCTTTGTGGCTTGCAATAATTTATTAATTTATTGATGGGGTCCTTTCTCTTCTACAAGTTGAACAGGCCTGCTACAGAGTAAAGGAATAAAATTGACATTGGATTTTAAACATTGCTTTTTATATTTAAAGATACTTAAACTTACATTTTTAATTTAAAAAATCCTCTTACCTCAAGTACTCTGCTATCAAAATCTTCAAATGTTTCTGTCAGTTAAGGAGACATGAATCAGTGTTATACTGCACATACAATATTCATATTATTTTCCAAGAGCAATTATGGTGCATCTCATCACAATCAGACCTCTATGGGATCAAGTCATGTGGAGTACACTAAATTATACAGATGTTGGAATTGGCCCTCAAGGGGTCATTTGATGACCTGCCCATAGTGGTACATCAATGGCCTTATTCCACGTGAATGTCGCTGTTTCTTTAACTTAGGACAAATATGAACCAGTCAACGCAGAAATAATAGAACACTAATGAACTGGAACATCTACTCCATAAGGGATGAAATTGCCTCAAGAACAATAGCCCTTTGTGAAATGCAAATGGAAGTCTGAAAAGAAGGAGTAAGACTACATTTTGTTTTGTCCTTTTTATTTTTTTAAAGTGACAAAATGTAATTAGGCAGCACCAAATTATAAAGCAAACAGATGACAACCATTTTACTTAAATTAATTCTGAAATGCCTTATTCACCTGACTAAGCATTACTCAAATAAGCAATCATGCACAGATCAGATTGTATTTAAACTAAACAGAAACATCCAGGCTATAAATGCTCACTTTTACTGTGCCAGCACTACAACAGGATGTCTAGGAATGAGAAAACAATTAATATTTCTAACTATATTCTAGTTTCTCCAGTAAATTCATTTTCCAAGGGAGTCAAGAGGCAAATTATATTGAGCCAATTTCGCTGAAATTCTCTGCGCTTTGGGTGTTCAATTCTTCTTACAGTCACTGGGGAAATTAACGTTACAAGACACTAATTTGAATTTCTGGACAGTTCACAACTTTAAATTCCCATTAACAACCTGGAATAATATGCCAATTGAACTATATTCTGAATCTTTTCCAATGTGTTTTAATAAATATTTTCAGTCATTAGATATGTAGCCTGAAATAATACTATGGAATATTACATGTATCTTCCCATCCTTTCCTCTTAAGATACTATTAGCAAGAAAACAATTTCCCCCCCAAAACTAGGGTTTTTTGTTTGTTTGTGTGTGTGATATTTATTCTTCTATATGGATTTCCATTTATGTATACTGCTTGGCATTAGCAGTAAACACAGATTATGAAACCAACAAACAAATCTTGTTTCTAGAGAAAAAAATGTTCATTCTTTCCATAATTATCTCACCTCCATTGGGACCAGGATCAGGAGGTCCTAAACTGACACCTCCCCAGGATCGTCCAGTCCAACCTCTCTCCTTCTTAATCCGTATTCTCCTTCTTTTGTCTAGTTGCTTTTGTTCCTCAGCTTTTGCTAACTGCAAAGCCTTCTGCTCTTCTTCATCTCTCTGGGAAATGCTTTGAACTTTTCCAGATACCATCAATGGAGCATTGAGGCCAGGCCAAAGGTAACCAATTTTTCCTGAACACATCAACACAAAAACAATTACAACTTAAACAAATACCCCTGTCATAGATATTATTTAGCATACTACCAATCCACACTTCCACAGCAAATACCAAAAATCATAAAATGATTTTTTGCACTTTTATATGTACTGCTTTTCATGGCATCTTAAGGTAGAGTAAAACTGTAAAATGTGGCGGCCAATTTTGCCTAAGTTCCCAGAACTTCCAAAAGTTTAACTGTTTTGAATAAGATAGAGAGAGAATCCAACTATCTAGAACTTATGATTGAAAGTTAGTCCATATTTTTACATACAGTATCTCCCTCTCTTCCAACTTGGAATCAATTCTTTTCAAGTAGAAAACATGTTTCCTGAAATAAAATCTGATTATCACTCTCTGGCTATTTTCATCATCCCAAGGAAATCATTATAAATATACTATTATTATGTGGATCCTGCAATAAGAAATTGTAGTACATCCTCATCTAATAAGCGAAGTCTTTCTGCTGGGATTCAGCAGTAATTCCTTCCATACATGGTTGACTCTATTACAGTATTAGGTGGAGTGAGATCGCAATTTACCTCAAGCAGCAGATGCATGGGCATCTGGAGAAGATAACAGTGATAACTTCCCATACCATTATTGTTTCCCAAACATAGCTTACTACTCCAAAAAGATAGCTATTTCCCCTGTGTAAGCTATCTTTACCTCCCAAACTGTCAGTTTACTATTTGGGGGATCTCGTTTTCCAATTAATTAATATTTGGCAAGAGCTGGAATTAGGCGCAGTGGTTAAATGCAGCACTGCAGGCTACTGCTAGATCAGCAGGTCAGCGGTTCAAATCTCACCGGCTCAGGGTTGACTCAGCCTTCCATCCTTCCGAGGTGGGTAAAATGAGGACCCAGATTGTTGGGGGCAATATGCTAACTCTCTGTAAACCGCTTAGAGAGGCCTGAAAGGCCTATGAAGCGGTATATAAGTCTACTGCTATTGCTATTGCTATCTTTCTAAATAACTCAAGGCAGTAAACATACCTAATGCTTCCTTCTTCTATTTTCCCCCCAAACAACAACTTTGTCAGTTGGGCTCAGAAAGACTGATTGACCGAAAGTCACTCAGTTGGTTTTCATGCCTGAGGTGGGATTAGTAACTCAGTTTTCTGATTTTTAGCCTTGTGCTTTTAATCACTGGCACCCTTACATTTTTACGTTGTATGTACTGCTATACTCTAATAGCTATACTATAATCCCTTATATTGCTACCTCCTTTACATTATTATAAAAAACCCACCTTCCTGAAAGTTTTGTATTGTTTTCAATGTTCATTTGTGTTAATTTTGATATTTGGATTTTTAGGAGTAATGTGTACATTAAGATTACACTAAAGGGAAATGTAATGGCAATTTTTTTAAACCCCTATTCCTTCAAATTTCTTAGGGTCCCGATTTAACTCATTCTGTATCATATCAGCATCCAAATTCAGTGTTAGTTGGACTGATTTGAGTAATTAGTCCCTTCAGGATTCTTCACTGTGTCATAAGTTTACCTTCGCCAAGGACCTGGCCTCTATTGAGATCCCTTGTTCTTTTCCGCTTGCCTCGCTTGCCTCTCCCTTTCCTTCCACCTGCAGTATTCTCAGCTGCAACTCCTTTCCAGAGTTGGTGGGCTGTCACTGTTACAAAACATAACATAAAAACATAAGGACCTGTTGCTTGGAGGTTGAGTCATGGCAATTGAACTTTTTCTTTTTGGTTAGAAATGTTTTGCTGCTTAGCCAAGTAATTTTTTCAGTCTGAGAATTGTCATCATCATGATCTATTACGAAACAATTTCATCAATTTATATAATCTTTTTCCTTTCCACAAGAATGTCAAATAGTAATTTTCATCACGAAGTGCCCTCCAAGGTGTAAAACTTCATATAGCCGTAGGACGACAGGTAAATCTTTGGGATATGATGGCAATTCTGGTAATCTCAATTGCCATTGCTAAACAAGGACTGCATGGGTTGTTCCACAAGGCTCTTAATATCTGCAACTTCAGATTTTCTGCCAGCTTCCCTGCTGACTACGTTTATGACAAGCTGGCAGAGAAAGTCACAAATCACAAACACACGACTACAGGGATGCTGTGATGGTCAGAACTATGACATGTCATAAATGACATCCATTTTGTGCCACTGAACATCATTCATTCAATGAACATGAAAAGTTATGATGGTGTCTGCTAATGGTACATATTCCTGTTACCTGCAAATACGGCCACTGGAATGCTCTATGGTCACGTGGTCCAAATTTGGTGTTTGGCAGCCCATCCATACTTATGACCACATGGGTGCTTCAGCTTACTCCACCAATCCATATCCCTCCCATCTTTGCCTTTTTGCTGCACCCAGCACCTGCTCTGCAAACCCTGGTTGACCTTTGCCTTCTTGCTCCTGCTGTTGATCATGAATGTCCACCCTGGCCCTTTGCAAGGCAACTGCTAGCTGAGCAAAGCTTTCTTCACAAGGTCGTAAACTGCAGCTTTCTTGCATGACTTGGTGAAGAAGTGTGGCCAAACAGCTATCTCATGGAGGGTCAGGCTCAACCTACCTCATCAGCAACAGGAGTAAGAAAACAACAAAGGTCAACTGGAGCAGTGAAGTGAAGGTGGCTGGGGTCTTAGAGTGCAAGGGCCTGTGTGCCACACTGCTGGGCTAGGCTGTATCTGATAGGGCTTCCCAGGTTGGTTAGGGCTTTGAGCCACACTACTGGGGCTTTCCCAGGGAGCCTGTGGCTTGACACAATGCTTCTGGACTGGGTTGAGGCTTCTTGGGGCTTCTCTACTTTGCTGTGGTTTGGGGGCTTAGAGAAACAGTGCAGCAAGTAGCCTCAGAGCTGCATGATTTTGGAGCTACTTGTTGTCCCTGAAAGTCAGCCAAAAGGGCAGAGATGAGAGCAATAGGCAGTTGGGGGGAGTTGAAGGGGAGGTGGTCCTTTACCTTCAAAGAAATGAAGCTTGGAGCTGGGAGGGACTAAACTGGGAATGGTTTAGATCACGGTGGGTCTTCATCTAATGACTGGTGGGATTTCATTAATGATGGCTTCAAGAAATGCCATGAAATTAGGTAAAGGTAAAGGTTCCCCTTGAACATATGTGCTAGTTGTTATTGACTCTAGGGGGCAGTGCTCATTTCCGTTTCAAAGTCGAAGAGCCAGTGCTGTCTGAAGACGTCTCCGTGGTCATGTGGCTGGCATGACTAAATGCTGAAGGAGAATGGAACGCTGTTACCTTCCCACCAAAGGTGGTTCCTATTTTTCTACTTGCATTTTTACATGCTTTCGAACTGCTAGGTTGGCAGAAGCTGTGACAAGTAACGGGAGCTCACTCCCTTACGCGGCATTTGGGATTTGAACTGCTGACCTTTCTGATTGACAAGCTCAGCATCTTAGCCGTTGAGCACTGTGTCCCATGACATTGCTTAGTTACAATTGCCATTGTAACTCAAAAGACTAATTTTTAAGACATTTGTTTTAAATTTTCTTTCTCACATGGGGTCCATCTCATCATCACATGAAAGAATATAAAAGATAGAAAACACTTAGGTCTGCAGCAAAGTACAGGCGGCCCTGGTTAAACAAGCACTTCTTCAGTGACCATTTGAATTTACAGTACTAAATGAGTAGCCGTTATGACTGGACTTCATTCGACTGTCACAATGTCCTGTGGTCCTGTGATTGCAATTTGCAAACTTTATTGCTGGTTTCCCACAAGTAAAATCAATGGGGAAGCCAGAGGGAAGTTGCAGTCACACAAGGATCTCTTTTCATGACTCACAGTCCTTCTTTAACAACAGCAACTGGGACTGCCAGAACTTCCATTGCTAAGTGGCGTGGTCATGCTTTCCTTACGACCACGTCTTTAATGATGGATTTTCTAGTTGTAATTAGAGTTGTTGAATGAGGACTATATATAAAGCTGTACTGACGATATGGATCAGCCATTTGAAATAGCCAGGGCAGGAAATGGAAATACCAGAAGAACTAATGGAATTCTATTATTTTGCAGGTTATAATAACAACCCTTCTTACCCCCAAAGAGAATCCAGGTGGAGTAATCCTTAACTTCTTTCTCTCCCTCTCCAGTTTTTCAGGGATAAGCTGGTATTTACACAATCCTTCCCTCATTTCTTTTTAAAGGTTATGTCCATATTTTTTCATTCTACCACTCTCAAATAACTCTTGCATTTAATTATTAATGATCTGAATCTGTAAGACTTTTATCATATAATTATTTATATGATTATCAACATTTTATTTTACCTTTCTGGCATAAACATTATTCAAATAATATACAAATAAATATCACAGCAAGAGGTATAATGCACCAGTTAAAATGATTTTTGAAAATATTTCTTAAAGCAGCATTTCTTCATATTAAGAAAAAATGGGTAGACATTTCATAGTTTTCATATTCATAAAAGTTTTCCCTTTGCTATTAGCTGACTAAATTCCTAATATCTGGGATGGGTGGGCCAGTAGGATTAGGCCTCGGCTTCAGAATTAAATGACATTTTTAGTGGGACTTACAAACTGCAAAAGAAGATGCTGATCTTTAATATGAAATTAGAGTACCAAGATTATAACTGATAAAAGACCAAATTAATAAGATGTAACCAAGTTCATGCTAGAACCCATTCTGATTTTTTTCTTGTTCAGGGTCATAAAAAGTACATTACAGATGGTGACTATAGCAGGAACTGTTTAATTGTGCCCTGAGGATGAGTACACTGAGATTAGTCTAGACCAAAAGAAATTTATGAGTAATTTCAGAGTCTTGTTTCCATTTCGAACCGCAATTTACCCCAATTTTCTGGTGTTTTTGCCTTCTCTCCTGGCATTCTGTATTCCATACTCTTTTCTTCCCATCAACCCCATGACTCATCACTTCTAAAAAAAATCAATTCCCTACTCCTCTTCCACAGTCAATATGGAGCATAGCAGAATCAATTCACAGCTGGTGGTGACAATACTGCTAAGTGCTACTTGAAATGTTCCGCAGTCTTTCCTGAGGTGACAGTGTGTGGCTAATGTAAAAGAAAGTAATACTTCAAATAATTTTCAAAATATGGAAACTTATAGCACTTAACTACTCCTAGGCACAACAAACACTGTCAAATATTCATCAGGAAACTAATAATTCATTTATATTCCCTGTGGTTAATATAGCAAGTACAGAAGGTTTTAGGAAATGTAGACTCGCTTAGCCCTAATCAAGCTGACTTGAGACACAAACTCCAACAATTTATTTCTGCTTCAGAGGCAGATGAAAGGGAATTGATCTTTTGTATGTTAATATTTTCATTCGTCCAGTATTGATGCTACATGGAGGATCCAATCTAATCTAAATTCTTTTTTTCCTTTTTCTCCAGGGCTAGTTCCAGCCAGTATTAATGGGATCTAGCTCATGATTCTCTGCTTTGCAGAGTGCCTCAGAGCTTTCTTCTTTCCCTGCTCTTAACATCTGCATGAAGTCACCGGGCAAGGTCATCTGTTGGCCTGGGGTGCAATATCCTTCATATGCTAATAATATTCAGTTGTACATCTTTATCCCTGGGCTGACCAGGCAGTGCTGCCAAGGTTCTTTCCCACTGACTGGAGACTATGAGGGTCTGGATAGGAGAGAATAGGCTTCAGATCAAAGCCTATTCAAAACTGAAATGGCATGGACTTTAAGGCCATCTAGTGCTGGGAATTTTCCATCTTTAATTCTGCATGGAGGTGCACTAAGAGTTGGTGCACAATTTGTGGGTCCTCTTGGACACGTGGCTCCTGTTTGAAGGGGTTTTTGTACGGATTTGTCTTACGTATCAATTGTTCCCATTCTCAGAACAGTGTTACACATGGTGACTCATCTGAATTATTGTAATATGTGGTCTACATGGAGTTGTTCTTGAACAGCAATCAGAAGCTGCAGCTGATGCAAAATGCATTGTGCAGATAGTTGTCAGCAGCTAGTTGTGAGCCAGGGTGGCGCAGTGGTTAGAGTGCTGTACTGCAGCCATTTCAGCTGACTGCTAACTGCAGTTCAGCGGTTCAAATCTCACCGGCTCAGGGTTGATTCAGCCTTCCATCCTTCCGAGGTGGGTAAAATGAGGACCCAGACTGTGGGGGCAATATGCTGACTCTGTAAACCGCTTAGAGAGGACTGAAAGCCCTATGAAGCGGTATGTAAGTCTAATTGCTATTGCTATTGCTATTTCTTCTTATGCTCACAAAACAATGCTGCTCTGCAAGCTGCACTGGTCCCAGTAAGGTTTTAGGTGTGATTAAAGCTACTGGTTATCATCTACAAAACCATACATTGGAGAGGACCAGGCTAATTGTGGGGGCCACCTTTTTCCTATTGTTTCCCTTATCCCACCAGATCTAGAGAGATCCAGGTCCTTTCTAATAAAGTGTCATCTTGTTGAATCCTAGAGTCATGTCTTCTAAATGGTGCACATGTCAAAATGAATAGCATCCTTCACAGATGCATTCGGCCCCAACCCTGAATTTGAAACCTGGCTATTTGGGTCAGGTGGTTAGATGGCTCTACTACTGTCAATATGGTTTTTTTTTCCTGGTGAAAAGTAATCTTTGGACACTTGGGGTTATATGTTATAGGTTTTGCTGTGTCTGTAATACTTGTCAGTTGCCTAGAGCTACTCGGCATCTATACATACATACATACATACATACATACATACACACACACACACACACACACACACACACAAACTCAAGACTAATGGGTCCTCTAATGTACACCCCTCAATCAGTTATCCTACTACATGCCACAGTGAAATATAAGTGCTAAGAAAAAAAATAAAACATTGAAGAGAGTTCACATCAGGTAGCATAGCTCAATGACAGCTTGGGAAAAAATCATAATATCCTCAAAGTAGTTTTGATTTTCTAAATGTTACCAAATAACATTTTCCAGATCAAGTATCATTTGCCATTTTAACAAGAGTTGCTTATGGTTTGAAGTTGAGTAATTATCTGGAGGACTTCAATCTCCACTTCTGGTAAGATTGGACTAATCAACACTGATCAGCTCTGATTGTGAGAACTTTAGGGATCCACAGGAGCTATTTTAATTTAGTCAACTGAGGAATCATGTAAACTCTTGAGCACTGTAATTTACTATGAGAGAATTTGAGCCTACTCTATGGCAGTTAAGGATGGTAAACCAGGCCCACTTCCCCATCCTGAAAGTATCCACAGGAGGCCAGGCAGCTGCACTCTTTGCACAAGTAGAGTTCCTGTCCACTCCAGTCCAGGGAGTGCTGCTTGATCCCCTGCTGTCACTAAATTTACAGGTAATATAGTGTGTGATACAATTGCACATGGCTAAAGTGCCAGCTATAAGCCTTTGAGTCAGGCAGCTTTAATGGAGGTTAGTCACACTTTAGTGAACTGCTGTCTTGATGTATCCTTGAAAAGTGTCCAAAAATATAACTGGAGAAAAGTGCTGCAGTCAGATTAGTGAAGAATGCACAAAAACTCTGAACAAATTGCCTGTCTACTGTGTTTCCCCGAAAATACGACATGTCCTCATAATACAGCCATGCCATATTTTTCTGGTGGGCAAAAATATAAGCCCCCCCCAACCGCATATAAGCCCCCTGGACAACCCCCCACCTCTGGCCAAGCAAAGCGCCGCTCACCAACCTAGCTGTATCCTGCGGGAACTTGGGGGGAGGAAAGGTGATTGCATTGCTTGGCGCATTCGAGATACTGCTAGGTTGGTGAGCAGCGCTGTGCCCAGCTGAAGAGGGGGGTTGCTGGGAGGCTGGTCTCTTGCGAGCGGGCTCCAAAAAGACAGGCACAGCCTCATGGGTGAATGGCTGGGTTGCGCTGTCGCAGCAGTGCAACACAACAGCCATGAAGCGACCACGCTCACAAGCAGCCATCCGGCAAACCCCCTTTGCAGCCGGGCACAGTGCCATTCACTGACCTAGGGGTATCGCCAAGCCGTGTGAGCGCCAGTTTGCCGCTGCCTGACTCCTGCAGCTTGGCACCTTCCAAATGCCAGTGAATGGTACTCTGCACGGCTGGAGAGGGGGGTTGTGCAAGCAGCTGTTCCACTCTCGCTCACCCGCCTCCCAGCCTCAGGATGCATGGCCCAGCTCTCATTACGGAGCCAGGGCAACTCCACCGCCGCCATCCCAGCCTGGCTTTTTCCGTGGCTTCCAAACCGAATCTTTCGGCAGTGGCTGATCTGGGCGCACACTCTATGGTTGTACGCTCTGCAGGCAGCTGGCCCACAACCATAGAGCCCACAGCAGCCACTGCCGACTCGGTTTGGAAGCCGCAGAAAAAGGCAGGCTAGGATGTCGTCGTCAGCGGAGATGCCCTGGCTCCGTAATGAGAGCTGGGCCATGCATCCTGAGGCTGGGAAGCGGGTGAGCGAGAGCGGAACAGCCGCTTGCGCAACCCCTCTCTCCAGCTGTGCAGAGCACCATTCACTGGCATTTGGAAGGCACTAAGCCGCGGGAGCCAGCGAACAGGCGCTCACGTGGCTTGGCGATACCCCTAGGTCAGTGAATGGCGTTGTGCCCGGCTGCAAAGGGGGTTTGCCAGGTGGCTGCTCGTCAGCCTGGTCACTTCATGGCTGTTGTGTTGCGCTGCTGCGACAGCGCAACACAGCCATTCGCCCATGAGGCTGTGCCCGGCTCTTTGGGAGCCCACTCACAAGAGAGCAGCCGCCCGGAAACCCCAAAACAATAAACCCTCCCCCCATAATAAAGCCCAAGCCATATTTTGTAGGTAAAATGAAAATAAGACCTTGTCATATTTTCAGGGAAATGCGGTATTATCTAAAATTTAAGGCAACAATGCTGATTTTATAGCCCTAAAGAATTTATGGGCTGGTTGCCATAAATCTTTCCTGCTACAAGCCTGACTAATAACTTAACAGTAGATGCATCTGCAATCAGAAGCTTTTTTATCTGACATGTGGGAAAAGACCTTCTCTTGTGTAGCTTCAAGATTATGGAATCAAAAGTTTTCACCCAGATTTTCACTATTAATAGATTTTAATTTCACTTTATAGTTTGATTTTAAATGTGGTAAGCTGCCTTCAATGTTTATAAAAGTAGAAAGATGGGGTGTGAATCTAATTAACATAAGAGTAAAATTATAGGTTGCAGGGTTGATTAGCAGCTTCCAAATACTTACATTTATTGAAAAAGCTTCTCTGCCTTCTCTGCTGCACTGTCACATTATATGATGCAGAAATGTTGCAATGTGTCTGAAATGTTGATGCCAAGGCAGCATACTGGCAACTGATTCCATGGTTTGAAATCAAAGCGTAACCTGTGGGGGAAAAAATAATGTTAATTATTGAAGGGTTGAAAAAATATTAACTTATGAATAAGAAATATCTCAAGAAATATTAGCATATTTGGATACATTTCTTGGATAATATGTATATACATTGTATAAGAGAAAGAGTAATAAATTGAGTGAAAGTATAATACATTAATTAAAAAGTATATATTATTTTATAATAAATTAAGTGAAAGGATAATAGGAGATAAGGAAGCTTCTTGCTCTGAAGGCTTTTCTTTTTCTGTTCAAAATCTTCTCTTCGCTTCTTTATGGCAGCAAAGAAAATGCAAGAGCTCTTAAGATGATTCCACCACCAATAATTTTTATAGATTCTTGTAGTAAATAGAACAACTTTAGACTTTTGCTGACCAACCAATCAGCCATATCTTTCTACCCTAAAGCAAATCACCACCATTTAAATATAAAGCAGTAACCCAGAGAAGCAACAGTCTACATCTCTCTAGTCAATTTACAGAAAAAACGATTGTTTAATATTATAAGCCCCCCCGCCCCCGGGGGGGCCTGGTCAGAGTTTTCTAGGCAATTCTCTAGACCAGTGTTTCTCAACCTTGGTGACTTTAAGTCCTGTGGACTTCAACTCCCAGATTCTGGGAGTTGAAGTCCATAGGACTTAAAGTCACCAAGGTTGAGAAACACTGGTCTAGACCAGTGTTTTTCAATGTTGGCAAGTTTAAGATGGGTGGACTTCAATTCTCAGAATCCCTCAACTATGCTATCCATTATAAGCTAACCATTATTGGCAAGGTTGAGAAACATTGCTCTAGGCTAGGGGTGGGCAAATATGGCACCATTACAACCTATGGACTTCCGTTCCCAGAATTTCTAATCCAGCAAGTCCACAGGCCATGAAGTTACCATAGTTGTCCACCTCTGCTCTAGAGAAAATAATTCCCTTCAGCATCTCTGTTACTGAGAGTACGGACTATGTATTTTCTTCACTACAATAAAGAAGCGAAGAGATGATTTTGAACAGAGAAACGAAGTCTTCAGGGCAAGAAGGTTTCTTCTCTTATTATCTTTTCACTTAATTTATTATAAAACAATATATGCTTTTCAATTAATGTATTATACTTTCACTCAATTTATTATTGAAGAAAGAAAAAAAGATCCATTGAACCATACTGCATGTCCACTTTAGTCTCTCTGTGTGTTTGTTCATTTCATTTTTTATTCTTTTTTCAGACCATCAGTTATAATGCCCACAGAAACTTTTTAGATTCCAGTCTATGTTTTTCTACACTGGACTGTCACAATTTTCAGGAGGATGCAATTGTGAATGGTTTCAAGGTCCATGAACAAAAATTCCTACCTATGAGTAACAATTGGAGCCCATTCTTCATATCATCAACTCTTACTCCTCAAAGTTGGGAGGTTCAGAAATGGGTATAATTCATACAAAAATACACCCACCCTAACAAAATTCTAATACAGATTATCATTGTTGTGTTTTACCCATTTACCTCTTTGCTTTAGGTAAATGTCATCGAAAGCAACGACTGTGAGATAAATGACAGCTGCAGTATTTATTGGGAAGTATGAGATGGGGCAATGAATGTTTGTACCAACTGGACTCACAATTTCAGAAAAGAACAGAGACAAGAAAGGATTAAACTCTCTGCATTTGAAATATTTTTAACATTTATTTATTATTAGCAAATTGATTTGCAATCGATTTGAGGTGATTATTCTAAACACTATTGGTTGAAACTATATCCACAATGAACTCTGAAAGCAATCCATCTTAAGCACAGCCTATGGCCAATATTCCAATTTAGAATGCTCTTTGCAATGAAGGCAACAATTGCACAGCAAAATACAAAGTTATGCAAAAATTCTAAAGTTATTTTATTCTATTCCTAATATGTAAATCTGCAAGTTTACAAGGTAATTCCACTGTTTTTTTCATTATAGCCAATCACGTTTGCCAAACGGGTTCTGCAAGCCAACTTATTTTATGGTTTAAAGTGCCATGTAAAGGCTTAGGAATGGTTAAGTTAATCATGAGTGCTAGTTGTGAACAGTTTATGTTCATTTATTCAGAAGCTGACTTCCTTATGTATTGCATTTATCCTTAATTAAGTAAGCTTGGCTTGATTTTCAAACATGGATAAACTGCCTATGAGGAAACACTAAATTTCAGAGCCCGTCTTCTCATTTTTTATTAGCAGATTTGCTACTCTTAAAAAAAAGCAACCGAAGCTACAGGGGCTATGATGGCTGCAATCCAATACATATATACATATACATATACAAGGGCAGAGGCTAGAAGGGCCCAGAAGAAGGAAGGCTAACGTGAAGAAGCCCGTGCATGGAAATCCAGCCCGTGCATGGAAATCTTAGTCCAGGCGAAAGCAAGAAAAGGGTTCACCTCTGCATGCGGTCCTGAGGATGCCGGCATTGCAGACTCTCTGGGCCGCGACAACTACGGCGGCCGCCATGTTCCCAAAGATCCCGGGCAGCTCCCGTAGTTCTTGCAGACAGAGACCTCCTTCCGGATCTCAAATTTGAGCGCGTAAAAGTATGAATTCGGTTTTTCAGTAAATCAGATGAAGTTAATCAGAATGACAGGCACTGTTGAAGGCAGCTTCTTCTCTCGGAGGAAGTATCGTTAAGACGCAGCCTCCAAGTCCTATAAACAAGCATTTCTCACTTTAAGATGCATGGACTTCAACTCCCAGAATTCCCCCGCCAGTCATGAGAAACACCGTATTCTCATAGATTCAAGAGTTCTAGTCTGAGAAGGGTTTGTCGTCATATCCTGGTTTCTTTCGAAAGGGGCGAGAAATCTCCGTCTGCTTCCATGTGCGGGGCTCTAAAAAACACAATAAATCGATGACTATTTGTATTGAATTAGTGCCCAGCGTCGCGAGTGCCTTTATCAACACGGGAAGTACCACCTCGTCCTTTGCCAGTAAGCCTGGTTAATATGCTCCCAAGTCCGCTTTTTGACGGGACGCTTCCAAACGGGCTCAACAACGCGAGGAGAAGCAGGTGCCTGGGCTGGCTTAATCTGCATCTCTTTCTCCTTCCCTCTATGCTGGGGATCATATAAAGAATATTCTTTCATGGTTTGCAGTATAGCTGCAGCATAAGCGACAAATATAAAGGAATTCTTCCTGGCCATTTTTTAAAAAAGCCTTTAAAAGCCAGTTGACTTCTCACGGCTGCTAGGACGACTCCATGCAGTTTTCTAGGCAAGATTTCAGAACTGCTTACCTAATTGCCTGACCCAAAGTCATTCAGCTGCCTTTTGTGCCTAAGTAGGATTAGAATTTAGGATTTCTAGCTTGGTGTCTTAAACTGGCTCACATGACTTTTAGCTTCAAATCAATGATCTTGTAGTCACTGAGCACAGATTTAATGTATATGGAGATTGTTCAGGGGCCTGCTCCCCTGTTTCTTTTTTCTAATTAGTGAAACACTCCTAGGAACATAGAAGTTCCAAATAAATTGCACAAACTTGAAATCTATTTTTATCTGTACAGAAGTAGACACTGTAGCATTGCCAAAAAGGCATTAAGAGTTGTAGCCTAATTTTGTGAAGCTTCTTCTCTGGTAACAATGTACTACTAACATGGGCATACAAAAACTTTGCTAGATTAATACGATTGAGTGGATCCAGAGGTATTTCACGAGAAGAGTACTCCACTCCTCTGCTCACAACAGAATCCCTTACACCACCAGGCTTGAAATTTTGGGCTTGGATAATCTGGAATTACTCCTGCGGTCCGACCTAAGCATAGTACCCAAAATTGTCTGCTACAATGTCCTACCTGTCAATGACTACTCCATCTTCAACCACAATAATACATGGGCAAACAATAGATACAAACTCAAGATAACCCCTCCAAACTCGATTGCAGAAAATACGACTTCAGCGACAGAGTGGTCAACACCTGGAATGCTCTACCTGACTCTCTTGTTACATCCTCAAATCCTCACAGCTTCAGCCTTAAACTGTCTACCGTGGACCTCACCCCATTCCTAAGAGGTCCATATAGGGGCCGTGCATAAGCGCACCAGTGTGCCCACCATCCCTGCCTTACTGTCCTTATTTATCTGTGTTTACTTCCTTTGTTCATGTCCATGTTCATACTTATACCTGCTATCTTGTACATGTTTGACAAATAAATAAAATAAATAAATATTTGTTCAGCAGTTCAATCCTCCTCAACTTTTTCTTAGTGATCAAGCCAACTCAATGTAATTTTTTGAAAATGGTCACACTGTTTTGAGTTTAGTCCACATAAAGTTAGCACCTATTCAGACTATATAGTATCCAGAGCCTTCCTGGCAAGATTTGCATATCATAAAATTTCTTTTATCAATTTCCCCATGTTAATAGATTCTTCCAAGGTACACTAATTCATTTACTTGTTCCAAATGCCATTTATGTATAAATGGTATTATTTTTCTTGTCAAATATTATCAAACCCTGATTTTTGTATTTATTTTCAGATCCATACTTTTCATTGCATCATATAATCTAACAGCTGCTGAACAGCACATGTGCATTCATGTCCCCAACTGATATATCTTTAATACCATCACAAGCATTCCTTCTACACTTTACCATAAAGCCATTGAACAATGAAACATTACATTTCTTTGTCTTACTCCCAACTCATTGTTGAACCACTAAATAGCATTATCATGCATGCATTGCTTCCATCAATGTGTAACTTACCAACTTCAGAAACAACCTTCAGCATCAAATTTGTGCACAGCTTCCATAATTCAAGACTATTTACTTTATCATGCAGTTTAATTAGATTTACAAAATACAATAAGTTTTTTCTGCCATTTATAATTCCCATTAGCAGTGCTCCATTCGCTTCTCTGGAGCTCTGGAATATATTTTTTTCTTGCTGCATCAAGCATTTTCCACAGCCCACTTAACATTCATTCTACTGGGAAATGTATCTATTTTTTTCATGCAGAAAAAAATCATTTTTTTCATTCATTTTTTTCACCATCCTTTTCATCCATGGCTATTTTATTTTTATGAAGAAACATTGTTGACAGGGTAAAACTAGCCTGTTCCATATTCAGAATCTCTCATCATTCTTATATATGCACCTAATTTTAGCAGACCCTTTTTGGTCTCTCATCAAATCAATATTAACATAATGTTCATTTTTTCCTATGTGTACCTATGAATAGACTTATGCTTAAACCAGGGATGAAATTCAGCACGTGCTGGAGAACCAGGAGCAGAAATTTAGAGTAGTTCAGAAAACCGGAAAATTCCACCTCTGACTGGTCCCAGGAGTGGGGAGGAAATGGGGATTTTGCAGTATCCTTCCCCTGCCACGTCCACCAAGCCACGCCCACAGAACCGGTAGTAAAAAAATATGAATTTCATCACTGGCCTAAACCACATGCTCAAAACACTCACATAAAAAAAAATGAAACAGATACATATGCATCATATGAATAAACATACACTTAAACCATGTATTCAAAATAAAGAGATACAAGTACTTGAATACTCATCCATCAGGGACCATTTTCTTTCATTCTTCAATCTAAGAATGGGCCAATAACTTTTTATGTACTGGGATGTCTTGCTCCTTCCCATTGTTCATATCACCTTGCAGATACACACACACACACACACACACACACACACACACACACACACACACACACACACACACACACACTAAAAGGCAGTCATAATTTGCAAAATAATTACCATTATATACTGAAATCTCTTATAGTCCTTCAGGCGAAAATAGTCTGCATAGGAGGAGCCATTCCATTATTTGGTCATGCTCCATTGACTTGGTCCAAGTTTTAGCAGTGATAACTCATCATAATGTGGGAATTCTGCACAAAGCAAAATTCTTCTTAGGTCCAGCAATGATGATACCTGATTGGTGTATTTAAAAGGTCACCACCATTTCCTCCATCTATTTGGACTTCAACTCACATCAGTTACCTGCCACCATTACCAAATTTGGTAGTTGTAGTTGACCATTACATCCTATTGAGGTAATATTCTTAGCTTATAAAACCAATAGGGAAAGCAAATTTTAATATAAGCAGCCTATAGAACATCTCATGTAAATAACTTTGTTTCCCTCCCTCTAGTTTTTTTTACAAAAAAGAAAAGCTTTTCTTTTTAAAAAAAGAAGAGCAAGAAACAATCCTTATTTTCTCCTACAAATGGCAAAGAAAACATTTATTCGTCTCTCTTTTTTTTCCTGTAAAAGCCATTTCAAATTGAAGTACATCTGAGAGACTTTCCCTGACAAAGATTGAAGAAATCAGTCATGGCTTACACATAGTATTTTACATGATTTAAACAGCTAGAGAATCAAGCAGCTGTAATAAGGCTAGAACAGAAGTCATAATTTCCCAGATTTGTGTGTTATGTAAACTGCAGACAGATTAAATGCAAGGAAACCCTGAATACAGAATGTGATGACTGTGATTTTTGCAAGCTAGTAAATTCGTCTCAGTTAAGGATGGAGTAACTTATTGGAATCCCAAGTTTTCTTATCCAAGTTGATTAAAATTCTCAAGCCAATCTATGCTATTATGGAGCAGTGAAATGACAATATGTAAGGCAGCTATGTACTTCTCAGATATTTTGCTTAAGTAACCATAGACAATTCCAACATTAGTGAATTCTTTCCAGTAGTGGGATTCAAAATTTTTAATACTGGGTCTATGGATGTGGCTTGGTAGGCGTGGCGTAGCTTGGTGGGCATGGCAGGAGAAGGATACTGCAAAATCTCATTCCCATCTCACTCCAGAAGAAGGATACTGTAAAATCTCCATTCCCTCCCCACTCCAGGGGAAGGATACTGCAAAATCCCATTTCCTCCTGATCAACTGGGACTCGGGAGGCAAAGAATAGATGGGGACGGGACCAGTCAGAGCTGGTATTTACTGGTTCTCTGAACTACTCAAAATGTCCGCTACCGGTTCTTCACAACTGGTTAGAACCTGCTGAATACATCTCTGATTCCTTCCCTAGAGAAAGAAACACTGGTGAACACAAAATAGCTACAAATTAGTCACCAGGTGACAAACTGTTCCTCCAAGCCTGTCTTGTCTTTACAGATCCTTTCTACTGTCTATATTCATCATGGTCTTTTGGGAGGGAGGGGGGATAGGTAAACACACTTTAAATCAGGGATGTCAAACTCAATTTCATTGAGAGCCACATCAGAATTGTGTTTGATCTCGGGGGTGGGTGGGATGGGGTGGGGTGGGGTGGGCATGGCCAGCTTGACATCACTTGTGTCAGGGGGCACTCTGGCGGCCTGAGCACTCTGCCAGTGAAAACTGAGCTTGGGTTGAGCTCCATTTTCTCTGGCAGAGGCATTGCGGGCCAATCTTTCACTGTTTCCAGGGTGACCCTGTGGGCCAGATCTAAGCATCCTGTAGGCTGGATCTGGCCTTCGGGCCTTGAGTTTGACACCCCTGCTTTAAATAAAATACTAGGCTATTTCGAGGTGGCGCACTGGTTAGCGTGCAGTACTGCAGCCACTTCAGCTGACTGTTAGCTGCAGTTCGGCGGTTCAAATCTCACCGGCTCAAGGTTGACTCAGCCTTCCATCCTTCCGAGGTGGGTAAAATGAGGACCCAGCCTGTGGGGGCAATATGCTAACTTTGTAAACCGCTTAGAGAGGGCTGAAAGCCCTATGAAGCGGTATATAAGTCTAACTGCTATTGCTATTGCTATTGCTATTATTTATCTATTTTGCATAGCAGGATGAAGTAATAGACAAATTTGGGGAATTTAATGAGATGGTTTTTCAGTAGAAGTACCCACACTTTAAGTGGCAGGTAAAAATATTCCTGCTACCATGATGTTTATGACTCTAGGTTTATCCCTAGTGCCACTTTTCTAGTTTATTTCTGCCTTCCGATTTTAGCTTTGATGTATCGCTGTTCTTTCTTCTGTGAGTTTCTGGCATTTAGATGATAATAAATAACAGGGAAGATCAATGCTTTGGGAAAAAGAAATAAAATCCACCTTTCCTCAGCTTAAAATTTACGCAGAACATAGGAAATTGAAAATTAAGCAAGTACCTGTTCAGCAAATGTATCATTTAAAAATGGCATGACCTGATTAATGATTAAGAAGATAATGGTTTTTATTTAATGACTTCATTAATGCTAACTTTGTTTTCAGACACCCCCCTCTTTTTTTTCATCCTAAGCAGCTTTGATTTTTCCTATTCCTTCCGCAGCATTTCCCAAAGTGTGAGTTACACAATGCTTTCCTCGCAAACTCTTTCCACACATGTTTACCAGTTTGATGCACAAGGACAGTGAATGCAAAAGCCCCAGGGTGCTATATGAGCCTGAATGGGGTTTTTGTTGATTAAACACAGCATCCTTGTCTTTCACAGGGAGCATTCAAGCATGAAATTTCTGTGCAAAGTTCACACACCCCTGACCTGAAATCCATTCTGAAATTGGAAGGAAAAGGAAGGACAGGGAAGAAGGATGCCATTGCAAGAGAAGAGAGAGGAACATACAAAGCTTCAAGTTATAAGGGAAGCAAAATGTTACGTGATTGTTATTACATTGAAAGAAAAACTACCAAATGCAACTCACCGCTTACCAGTGTTTTGCCAGCTGGAACATTTGAAGGATCCTTCCTCACAGTGGTTATTACTGTGTCTTCCTCTTTACTCAAGAGGATGTTGTTAATACTGAAAGCACTGCTTACTTATTGCAACAAGACTGGTCAGTGGTGTTGCTGCCCTCAGAGAATGCAATCTAGACAGTCATTGGTGGATTCCCACCTAGTACTATTTACTAGCAGAAACCCAATCACCAATGGTTTTTCTGTATCTGTGGCAGGGACAGGCTGAAAGAGTCAACGGTTTTTGTTATGTATTAAACAACCTGTGCCCCACTGGTTCATCATTTCAGAAATATTTCCTTACTTAAACCTAAACAGAGAAACAGAATGACTAGAGGTGAACAAAAAAAGCAGTGGAATCAGGAGTGACTTCTGACTTCCAGTGGAATGCCTCAGGGGTCTCCAGACCATACTTTGAGAATTGCAAAGTAATCTTATTGCAAAGCTGTAGAACTCTTATTCCAATCGACTGGCTTTCTGAACTGGCTCTATCTTAGGCCTAATTCCATGACCTGCCATTAGTTCATTTGTTCTATGGCCCAGGTGACTTATTTGTCAGACCTGGAAGCCATCTTTTACATTGGGCCTTCAGACCTGCCAAATTTTCTACTGTGGGAAAATGGGAGGGAGGATTATATGAAGCATAGGTGATATATAGTCAAAATAACATTCTTTTCTCAGAGAGTGAAGGACACTTTGCCCTGCAGTTGCAATGATGCAACTGGGAGATGTGTCCAGTTTTGGATGGTGCCTGATTGGATGATGTGACATGTGGGTGCTGGGCAGGGACTTGAACTTTTTTTGGGGGTGGGGAAAACCTGGAAACTTTCAGATTCGGGTTTTCCCAGATGTGCCAATATGACATCTCTAATACAACGGAACTTTGAGGAAACTCAAGCCATTGAGGAGTCTTCTTTCATTAGGATTGTCACTTGGAACCCTGACATTAACCTGAATCCTCTTTAACAACTTTACCAGCTCCCCCGAACTCCCTGCTGCTGTCTGGGGTCCTGAGCCCCAAGCGTCGACCCGATCCTGGGCAGCGCAAAGAATCAGGAAGAATGACCATTACCAATAACAGTTAAAATTGATTTTCCATCTTCAGAGGAAGCATATCATTAGATACCAAATCTTAGAGAAACAAAATAACCAACTACTGTCTTTTCAAATTGGGATGTATGTAGGGAGTCAAAAAAGTCTAGATGGTGGCCAACTCATACAGTGGAAGCCCTGCATCCATTTTGATTCTCCCATAGAGCCTTGTCTAACTTGAAAGCAGTGAAATGGCAACAAGAACCATTTTTAAAAACTATAAATAATTTGAACATGGAAATGTAGACTATTGCTGTAGTCATTATAGAAACATGAGGCAATCAAATATTGCAGAGGAAAGGAGCCTGTAATCCCTAAATGTTATTGAAATATGAGTGCCAGAAGACCCGTTGGCTGAAGTTTCAGGGCAGTAATAGAGCAATATCTGGAGGTTATAATTTCCAGATCTCATATATACAACTTTCTCCTGAGGTTAAGCAATTATGCTGTCATTTGGACCCCCTTTAGTTTGCTCTGAGTCACACACTAGGAGACTTCTAAACAGCACAGGGATGTAGCTGCCTCTCCGAGTCTACGATCAATTTTGTTCAAAACAATTTTCTGTAAATAAATAGTTCCAAATGTATCCCACATCTAACCTTTCAAAGGTTCACACATGCCTTCAGTGCAATGCAATCAAGAGGAGAAAATGATCAGCTTTAGCATCGGCCTATTGTGACAGTTCATTGAATGTCAAAAAATCATCTTGCTGCTTTAACTGCATGCATGATTCTGAAAAGTTATGTGTTCTTAAAAACAAAGCAACCAGCCAATTGTGTAGAGCTAAAACATCTGAGCATCACCTCTTTCCAATAAAGAGGATCTAAAATGACTATCAACAAAACTCCTCAGTTCTTAAAAGCTTTGAGAAATTGCACAAAATGAGATGCTGGAGGAGAAGATGATAGCTTCTGTCAAGTAATGTCCCTTGTTGAAAAGTGGCTGCTATAGAAATTCCTCCTGGAGAAGTGCAATCTGACTTATATAATGTAAATACAACATTTATTTCAATTCCTCCTCTTTACCAATGGGTTATATTTATTTAATCTATACAATAGAACAGTAATGATCAGCATGCAATTTATTTCCCTCCTTAGCCAAAAACAATCCACAGTTGGAAGGGAAGGCAGGAAGAGAGGTTGAGAACATCAGTAAATTTCTTTTTGTTGTAATGAGATTGGTAAATTAAGGGGCATTTCTTCAACATGTATTGACAAGAATTTGCATTCAGGAGTATAATCAGGTAAACTGATTCAAAAGGCTTTTTTTCCCCTTTCTAGGGACCTTGAGATTTGTTCTTCTGAAGAGACAATCCAAGCTGTTTAACAAAAACTTATTTACTACAGATTTTGAAAACCTTGAGGTATGTTGGCAATTTAAAATTTGTGTAATTTCTTGTTTCAGCAAGAAGAATCTGTGTACGCATTGTATATCTCTTTAGCTAATTAAGTAGAATATAAGCAAAACAGTGAAATGTGGGGTTAATCTAATGGTAAACAACATACTTAATAATATTATTTATACACTGAACTCATAAATAGAAGTGCTTCTTTGGCTGCTGTTCTAAAAACTTAATTTTCTTTTTTCTGGCCAAAGTTACTGTTTTTTCTATACTTGAAAGCTCACATTTGTTTATTTGTCCTTAGAGTTATTGCTTAATATATGGTATATAATGGAGGCCAAGGTATTTAAATATCTTATTTCTTTTTGCTTTTTCCATGTACTGCATCTGTTTCAGGAAGTTTAAAGTGAGTTTCTGGTACACAGAGGTTCACAGTAGAAGCAATAATAGAAGCCACCACTGCTTTGTTGCTAATGAAAAGAAATCACTTGAGTTTCAGTTATTAAGAAGTCATTAACTCCACTATACACTATATTGAAAGAGATACAAAACTCATGGGCTAACCAAGCTGAAAATATTTTTTTAAACCATGATTGAATCTGGATGATGACTCTTAGCCTGGAGCTGTTTTCTTGTTTGAACAGCATCCTTTAAAAAAAACAACCCAAAAACCAAAACCTGTTTTGAAGCTCGCTTAAACTATTTATTTGAGAGATTGCCTGCAGGAGAGGCATTAAAAAGGATCTTGTCTATTAAAGAGTGCCATCTGGCAGGACCTTGGAAGAGAGACTTTTCTGTAGTATTTCCCACTCTTTCAACCATCATCCTGACCAGTTGTGGGATTCAAATAATTTAACTGGTTCTCTGCCCTAATGATCAGCTGGGTAAGCAGGGTGGTCATATGACTGGGTGGGCATGGCCAACTCAATGCCACTCATGTCGATGGACACTCCGCCTTAGCTGTTACAATGTAATAAAGGTTAACCAGAGAGACAGTTTCTGTAAGCAGGGCAATAAAGATTAGGCTAGAAACAACACCAGAATGTTTACCTCCTGCCTTCCTTGCAGTATTAGCCCTGTAAAGGGGGAGAAAAAATAAAATGAGATTTCTTCCAACAACTGGTTCTTTGAACTGCTTAAAAAGTTAACAACTGGTTCTCCCAAATCAGTGTGAACTGGCTGGATTCCACGACTGCTCCTGACCTTGTTGGCTTTATGTAAGGTCTTGAAGATGTGGTTGTATCACCAAACATGGTGGACAGAACATTTGGCAGAACCCGTGGGATGGTTATATTGATAGATATCTGTAGTTCTGTCTTGGCTGCTGCTGATATATCCATCACTGCAATTTATATTATGTTGGACTTTGACTTGTATGTAGCTGCTCAGAGTCATTATGAGCGAGTAAGGGGGGGGCGATATGGAAATAAATAAATATAACCATGAATGCCAGCCATGGTGGTGAGATTCAAGCAGTCTTTGCTGAGAAGTTCTTCCATTTAGTTCAGTGATTCATTGCACACGGGAGCTTTATGGGTACAGAAATTCTGTCAGTTCTCCAAAGTGCAGGTTTTCAAGGGATCTTGGGGTGCATTCTCTTATTCTGGTTGCTCAGGGCCCAAACAGGTGGATAAAAAAAACAGAAACAGAAAAAGCCTTGGCAAAGAATGGCCGCAGTCAGTGGAGTAATCATGGTGGCAGCTGCAAAAGAACTATTGAGTGGGGGCAGTGCAACTTTGAGACTCACCCTACTTCTCCACCCCCCAGAAGCAGAAAAATATATTTTCTATTTTTCCTTTCAAAGCATAGGATAAGACTGAAGCTCAAGCCATGCTCTTTCAGAATACAACACCTGAGCAAATATCCGAATTGTTTCCAATGTACTTGGAGTTAAATTTATCTCGGCATCCCTCTGTGAATTATAGAATTATTTAAATTAGGGACATTGTGGAATCATTTTAATAATGCTACAGTCATTTGCTTCAGCTCTTGTAAATAATTGAAAATTATGCTGCTTTTTTTTTTAATGCTGTGCTTGAAGACAGAAAGTTGCAGCAATTAGCCTGTTCATTCAACTCCTCTGCTGGTAGTGATTCATATGTATTATTTAGTTTATTTACCTGCTGATTTCTCGGAAGGCAGAAATTTGCTGGATTGTTAGGCATTGGCCAACCTGACTTCATTTTCAATGTCAAGTTGTATATTTTTTTGCTTTTCCTTTATTAGGACAATAATTGTTGAGTTTTAGTTTTGACACTGGGCTACCTAGCCTGAATTTAAAGATTTTAAAGTTCAGTTTCTTATCCTGACTAGGCTGAAAAATACTTTCTGAACATCAGTCACTGTTGATTCAGACTTTGTATCTCTCTCTCTGTCACTATGAGTGAGATGTGGTCCATCGTCATGTGCAGTTAGATTAGCCCAGCTTTTTCCTCTTTGGAAACGAAAAGGCTTGGTCTCATAGGCTGGGAGATTCTGAGAGTTGAAGGCGACACATCTTAAAGTTGCCAAGGTTGAGAAACACTAGGCTTGGTCTTTTCCAAAGCCAGGATTTACCAGTGCTGAAATTCATTTTTTTTACTACCAGTTCTTTGGGTGTGGCTTGGTGGGTGTGGCAGGGGAAGGAAACTGCAAAATCTCCATTTCCACCCCACTGCAGGGGAAGGAAACTGCAAAATCTCCATTCCCATTCCACTCCAGGGGAAGGAAACTGCAAAATCTCCATTTCCACCCCACTCCAGGGGAAGGAAACTGCAAAATCTCCATTCCCATTCCACTCCAGGGGAAGGAGACTGCAGAATCTCCATTTCCACCCCACTCCAGGGGAAGGAAACTGCAAAATCTCCATTCCCATTCCACTCCAGGGGAAGGAAACTGCAAAATCTCCATTCCCATTCCACTCCAGGGGAAGGAAACTGCAAAATCTCCATTCCCATTCCACTCCAGGGGAAGGAAACTGCAAAATCTCCATTCCCACACCACTCTGGGGCGAGTCAGAGGTGGTATTTGCCAGTTCTCTGAACTACTCAAAATTTCCGCTATCAGTTCTCCAGAACTTGTGAGAACCTGGTGGATTTCATCCCTGGGATGTACCTGTGGGGAGAGGCTGAGTGAAGAATGGGCATTCCCAGCAACTTCAGATTAAAGTGGGAATCTCCAAAAATCTAGAGAAGGCCAGAAAATTTAAGCAGAGAACCTTTACTTCAGGATATCATCTGTTTCTGTAGAAAAAGGGAAAAGTGTTTAGCCAGAAATCTGTAGTAAGGTTTTATATTTGCTTTCTGTGTTGTCTGTAGTCTCAGTTTTTTCTCCCTGTATAAATTTTGGAATTGAATATCTCAAGTTATATTCATGAAGATGTTTCTCCTTAATAATTTGTTGTAATGTACAATATTTTGAACTTTCTCCTTGTAATTTACATTATTTTGGGCAAAGGATTCTTCAGGCACGCAATTCAGAATCACCTTGTGATTTGTCCAAATATATTGTAGTTTTAAAATAATTTACTTTTAAAATTAATTTGCAAATTGCTGTATGATTATGATCTGGACCGCTCCGTAATAATCTCATCGCACACTGATTGCTTGCATTTTAATATTTATGGTTAAAAGGGTTTTGTTTCCTTTTCATTTCATTTGTTTGATTTTGAAGGCAGTATACCTTTCCCCTCCACTGTAGGTTCCAGCAAACTTTGAATTAGATAGTTCTGTATAGTCATCATATTTAACAGTCACTGATGGCTTCATACTTCATTAATTTTGCCAATTACTCTTTCTCTTTAAAGGAACAGAGGAAGGCTATATGAAAACGAATGCCTAAGTTACCAGTGTAATGAAATCTTGTTTGTAGAATGTTAGCTGGAATGATTTATGAAGCCCAATGTATAGCAGGCATATCTGTTATTGTAACAGCTTCTTAGCTTTCTTACTTTCCTTGTTTCTGGCTAATTCATTTTGATAGTTCCCAAGTTCTTTTTCATAGAAGAAGGAGGGTACTCTAGATTATATTCCTTCAGATATAATCTCCCCTCAGACATGTAGATTATTTTCCCATAAGTCATTTATAACATTATCTGGTACCACTCAACCATTGTGGAATGATACATAGTCTGCAGTGGTGGGCTTCAAAAACTTTCGCTACCGATTTGGTGGGCATAGCTAGGGGGGGGAGTTCATGTAACTGAGTGGGCATGGATAATTTATGTTACTCATGCCCATGTCCACTCACTCATGACCCTCCCCCCCCCAGCCATGCTCACAGGAAAAAGTAGGAAAATTTTTGGGATTTCTATCTATCTCCTTTTGTCAGCCGTCCCCATTTCACCTCTTTTAATGGCCCTGGCCCTAGTCCCACTTCCTCCACCACTACCGCCTCTTTGCTTGGGTTGTTCACCTTTTGCAGCAACTGGTCCAGAGTCCAGAAGGCAAGCTAACCAGAGTTTTCAGCAGCCCCCAGCTATCCGCCACTACTGGGAAGTGGCTGGCTGGCAAAGAAGCCTCCCAGCCACTGCCTCTTTGAAAGCCGCTTTGCTTGGACTTGCAAGGCAATGGGATGCACATGTACGAAGAACATGGCGGTGATGGTAGCAGATTTTTTGATGACCAGAGGACTTTTTGGTGGTCGGTGGTCAGCAGCCAGCCATCTCCTCTTGAGAGCCGTGTTGCAAAGCATCTCTCAAAGAGGCAGTGGCTGGGAGGCTTCTTTGCCAGCCAGATGCTTCCCAGCAGCAGCAGCTGGCTGGGGGCTGCAGAAAATTCTAGTCAGGTTGCCTTCCGGACTCTGGATCAGCCACCATGGAAGGTAAGCAGCCCGAACAAAGAGGCGGTGGTGGGGGAGGAAGTGGGGCAAGGCCAGAGCTGGGGAATGGCACATTCTTCGACCAGCCAAGGTGGGTGGCAAGAGGGCAGCAGCTTCAGGGCAAGGCTGAAGCTGGATGGTGGCTCTAGGGCCTCAGGGAATAACACATCCATGGAGCCCCAGTCTCCAACCCAGGGCAAGCGGGCGGCATGCTTACTTACCTTTGGTGAGTTGAGCAGAGCGGGTGTGGTGCGGAGGCAACTGACGAGATGTGTAGCTGGGGGCTGGGCCACGTGGCGAAGGCATTTTTGGGGCCCGGAAGGGTGGGGCAGGGCGAGCGTCGAGTGAGTGAGTGTTGGGCAGGGTGATCGAGCATCGAATAGGGTGAGAGAGCAGTTCTCCGACCTGTTCGGGGGCATTACCAGCCGGCCATCGCTACTGGTTCTGCAACCTCAGGCAAATTGCCATAACTGGTTTGTGCAAACTGGTGCAAACCGGCTGAATACCACCTCTGATAACCTGTCTTCATCATGGCTATATGATCAAGGCTGTTGAGAAGAAAGTCAGAAAAGTCAAGATGTCATTGTGTGACCTCAGCCTATGCATGGATGGATGACACGGAGCACAATGATAACTGATCATTGATAGTGGGTAAATAGTCCAGAACTTGTAACAATGGCTGTGTAATTGAAGAAAAATGTAATTTTGCTAGCTTAGAAAAAGAAATTGCCTCACTAAGTGCTATTTACAATGTAAATACAGAAATGGATCCTCTGCTTATTTATTCAGCTTTAAGTGCCACTAAATTGCACTTGAATTACACTTTTATCTATTACTTTTGAATCAGTATCAATTTATATCATTTTAAATGAAATATCAGGTTGGCATGTAGGAGTAATCCCACACATTTTTCAGAGCACTCAATCTACTATGACCTTCAATCTAATTCATTAGTGTGCACTTTTATAAGAAGGAAGACTTAATACATATACTTGATTTGTTATTCCTTACAGTTCTATCTGTAAGGAAACCTTTTCTATCTGTACAGCAGCTGGCTAGCTTTTATTTACATTCATTGTAATAAGAAAAATGAAAGTCAAGGTCATCTGCTGTTCCTTTCTATGACGTTTATGCAGCGTAGGCTGTGTCTTTACGGAAGGAAGCTTGCTGGGTAGATTGTTTCCATGGAAATTAAGACTGTGCCAACACTAAGAAATAGATGTACCCCAGTCCTAATTCATCAAATTAGAGCACCAATTGATGGATGCTAACAAACATTTACTTTTAACCAGTTGAACCGAGAATGTATTATAAATCACACAGTTACCTCTGTCAATGATATTGATGTATCAAATTCTTCTTCTGCGTAATATGCAGAAACAGTTCTGTGATATAATCATATTGCACACTTAGCCTTTGATAAGATCAAGAACACGTACTGAAACTAGGTATATACACTGCAATTAACCATAGCTTATTGAATAAACCACAGATGATGGTTTGCCCAATCTGCTAAATCGAAAGCAAACAAAATTACATTAGACTTTAGCAAGCAGTGTGAATCTAGCTATGGCTATTTTGGCATAACTATAATCGGACTCGCAATATTATACATAATGAAAAAAAACTTAAATAGGGTAAAAAGAAATACATATATAATCTGGGGTTATTGCATTGTATTATAATATATAGAGATCTAACCGGGAATTCTAAATAAGAATAATATAACTGTTTTAAGTCCCTCTTTTGAAATAATAACTTGAAAAGCAGTTCTAATTCATAAATATATAGATTGAACAGAAGCAAATTTTACAAAACTTGCTGAGAAACATGTCTCCTTAGAGATTTGTGGTCTCCATGTGTGTATTGTATAATTTGAACTAAATGGTTTGCATGTTTCCATAGTTACATAGTATATTGAAGAAAGAAAAAAAATCTTAATACTTAGATGAATGGTGTTAATATTCATACAATAAAATCAGCCTACTTGTAATCAAATCTATTGAAATATAAATGACTGTTTAAGTAGGTTTAGCTGCTAATTCTAATTCCTTTCTTAAATCATTGGATTCTGGGATGGGAAGGAGGTGAAATTTTAATGGCAATACAGAAAAGCTAGGAAGAATGACAAATCTGTTTTACAGATTCGTCCCTATTAAATGTTAAACTTCTTCACACAGTAAAGGTTTTAACTATTTGGGATGGCTGTTCTATGAGCATACTACTATTTACTGGTATAAAGCAAGTATGTTCCAGAAATACAATACTGGAAATTCAGTGATCACTGATTAATGACATCATTTAAAGCTGTGATTCTCTGAAACTACAGAACATGTGATCAATATGTGGCTAGTCGTAGCAGCTGAAAAAATTTGGTGACTTTCAGTGCTAGAATAATGCAGAAAAACCTGAGAGATTCCTCAATTTCTGGAAAATTTAGAAATCCATCTTTGTATGTCATCTTATTTTTTTTAAATTAAATTTCTTTGTCGACTATTGTCAGTAAGAGTAACTTACTGACAATAATCTAAAAGCAGCTGTGTATTTGGCCCTGATATGGGAAACAGGAATCTCAATGATCTATGACAATACTGTGCTCTTTGTGTTAGATGAAAATGGATGCTAAAAGTATGGAGAAACCTTGCTATGTTTACATTTACAGGTGTTGGTTTATTTTTGCTATTTATCCACTGCCTCAATTCTTATGAACTCTCGGGAGTTTTACAGAGACTAAAATAACAGTAATAAATAGTACCTAATTAAAACAACAATCATAAGAAGATAAAAACAAGTTCTTCAAACTTTTTTATTTATTTAGTGTGAATGCTGTAAATAAGTAAAAGAGCATCTACAAAATAATTACAAAATGACAATTTCTGACTTACTAAAGTTGGAATGAATTAGAGGATACAGCTTAAATATTTTTATTTTGTAAACCTATTTGTAAATCTATATAAATCTATATAAAAAGTATGATAAAGGGAAGAAAATTACAGAAGAAAACATTGAAGGATGGAAAAACCCATGTCAGTATAATTTAAATATATTATGAGTTTCAATCCTTTGATAGTTCCTTCTATTGTACTGATTGATAACCTTTCTGGTATCTCAGAAGCAATTAAAAGCAAGATGATTGGAAAATCACTTTTGGCTGAATGAAGCTGGCTGTTTCAGTGATTTGGACTGATAGTTTTTGAATTGTTGCGACTATTTGACTTTGCGTTCTACGTATTTACTTATCCTTGTATCCTATGGATATATGTGAGCACATAACAATGTGGACGAATAGGAAGCAAAGGGTAATTTTTTTAAATGTTACTATAACATCCTGATATGTCCAATGTAGCTTTATTCTGATATGTCAAAATACCATATATCAAAGAATTGCCCTATAAAGCTTGTTACAAATCCCACCCTCAATAGTTCCTGGGAATGGAGTGGCATAAACGTTGACATAATAATAAATTGAGGCCTAGACTAGTTGACCTCTAAGGTAATTTCTGACTCTATAGTGCTAGGAAATAAATGAATAAATGCTACATTGCTGCTATAAAAAAATACACCAACATGTAAGAATAGTCTTTTGTTCCCTTTAAATAAATGTGAAATATTTTGCTCATGCATTACCATGGTGACTGTAGCTTTTTCTTCAGTACAAAAAAATATGTGTTAACTGGCACTTGTTACTTCCCAACATTCATGTTACCAAAGGGAGGAATACAATAGATACTGATATTGATCAGCATATGCAAGGTTGCAGCTATTCAAGAGTTCTTGAATTCTTGTGAATATGCCTAATTGGTTCCAGTCCTGTTCTGCCAATTGAAGTCTAACACCAGGCTGTAGCATATTGATCAAAGCCATAGATCTGGAGCATCTTCAAGGTTAAACCCTGCTAACTGAATCTATAAAGCTGCCTGATCTCAAATAAAAGCCTTCCCCTCCCTCTTTCCCCCTCCACTCAAAATTTTCCCTTTCTCTCATCATGAACACCAGATTTGCAGAATCTTCAAAAGAATACCATGTTTTCCCAGAAAATAAGACAGGGTCTTATTTTCTTTTGACTCCTGAAATAAGTGCTTGGCCTTATTTTTCGGGAGGACTTATTATTTTTGAAGTGTAGGAAGCGGTGAGTGTGGTCACCTCATGGCTGCTGCTGTGTTGCAATATTTTGGGAAGGGCTTATTTTGGGGGGGACAGCTTATTTTAGCACATGTGCTCATAAGGCTGATTGGGCTTATTGTCTGGAGAGGTCTTATTTTGGGGAAAACAGGGTAGTTCATTTTTGGCTGCTCTTAATTTTTTTCCAAGGACTCCCTGTTTATTTTGTATGGAATGTTTCTATTTCCTTCATAGAAGATGTCTCAGGCAGACTTCTATTTACTCCATGTAGAATAAGGAGCAGTACAATAACTCTTAGTTTAATCTTGTCTGGAATATCTTTTTCTATGAAGGCAAAAAAAAAAAAACCTGTGTGTGTAAAAAGTGACAAATCTGCACTTCCAGTTATCATTGGGCATATGTTACATTAATGTCTGCACATTTTAATGCATTTTTAAAAATAGTGAACTCATGCAAGATTAGCAATGCTGAAGAAATGTAGAAGGAAATAAAACAGAAATT
The DNA here is from genome assembly GCF_051295495.1 of Thamnophis sirtalis. Taxonomy (NCBI): domain Eukaryota; kingdom Metazoa; phylum Chordata; class Lepidosauria; order Squamata; family Natricidae; genus Thamnophis; species Thamnophis sirtalis. Next base: position 37,215,791 of record NW_028261386.1, on the reverse strand, counting down.
AACAATTTCACTTGTCTCTTTCATCAGCTTGTCTTTATATATTATTCCATATTTATCATTTTACAGTTGTTTAAATGGAACATGATTTACTGTGTGAACATCCATTGATTCAGACTGAATAAATCTGACTGGAATTTTTCAATGTTTCTTTTTTTATTCAACTAACCTAATATCATTATATCTCATCAGCAAACTTAACTACCTTACTGTTTGTTTCTTCCAGATCATTTATGGACAGGTAAAATAAAGTATAATGGGATTTTCTGATCCTCGGAATGAAACTGGAATTTTGTAAAATATTGCAGTACAAGAACAGATGGACATGGTATTTGTATCTTTTAAACAGGTAGCCAGCTTTCCCTTAACTTGTGAGAATTGGAAAGAAGATTGTTGGCATCATGACATATTTAACATATTTACTGATAAAATAGGAATCTAAAATACTTCCAGTTTCAAGATTATGTAACCTAACTCTCTTTTCTGTGCAACAAACCTGACTAAGAAGGATTGTGAGAGCTTCTTGTATATTATTAGGAGGATTGACATAAAGTCTTCAGGGAGTCCCACATTTTAAAAAAGGCAATCCTGATTTATTTTCTTTTTGCCACATGAAAACAAAACACACCCAACCCTATAAAGTTAGTTGAGAAAACGAAGCAATACATAAATCTGCCCCTGAATGTGAAGAGCTGACTTCCTGTGGCATTTTCCAGGTGTCCTTCAGATATTGATGGAATTTACTTTAGACAAGCCTCTTGCAAGAGCCACAAAGAAGCATTTGTCCTCTCAATGCAACACTTCTTTGGCAAAATATTCTTTTTTATTGTTTTTGAAAAGATCATGATCATGTATATATCCATAACTGCATATGGATCTCAAAAGAAGAAGAAATTGACAAAAATGGCCACCATGTAATTAAAAGTAAAAAGGATGTACAACTAGATAGGGAGATAATCTATTTCATCCCCATTTATCCTCTAGTAAAGGTATGAGGTATGCTATGTAGCAATAAATGCTTCCTCTTCCTGTCTCAGGCTCAAGACTTGAGATGGCACAGTATAGCACTACAGCTTCTTGGCCCTGGGAAATAGGGCGAAAGTGTGTATTTTGTAGTTGGAGAACATCCTTGTCAAATATTAGTTTCAAAGTATAACTAGTTAAGACTTGTGTGACTTGGGCCACCTATTAAGCTATAATATGGTTTATTACTTAGCTATATAACACAGGTAGTCCTTGATTTACTAAATTGCTAAGTGAGACAGATGTTCATATGTGAGGCAGATATTAAGTGAATTTTGCTTCATTTTACTATTCTTTCTTGCCATAGTTGTTAAGTGATTCACTGTAGTTGATAAGTTAGAAACATGGTTGTTAAGTGTTTCTGGCTTCTCCATTGACTTTGCTTGTCAGAAGGTCACAAAAAGTGATCACATGACTCTCTTATGAGTGAGTTGCTAAGCATCTCAATTTTAATCATGTGATCATGGAGATTTGCAATGGTTGTAAGTGTGAAAAATGGTCATTGGTCAGTTTTTTCAATGCTGTTGTAATTTTGACAGGTCACTAAATGAACTGCTGTAGGTCAAGGACTACCTGTATTATATGAAGGAATAAAAGTATTCCTTTAATCTGGATTTAAAATTTAAATCACAGCCACACAGCCGTGATTTCTCAATCTAATATGCCTCACAAAGTTGTTGCTAAAGACCACATGGAATAACTGATGTGATTTGAATTCTGAGGAGAAAAAAGAGGGGTTTGTTAAATTAATCAGATGTGGCAAATAAATTCTGCAATTTAAAACATTATATGCCAGTGGGGTCATAATTACATACCTAATATACTATATCTGTGTTTTCATTGGTTTAACCTGAGTCACATTTGCAACTACTACAACCTGATTGTTTTAACGACTGTTTCAAATTGAGAGAAGATTTATGTTGATACCAAGATCATTCATCAATAAGCATTCACTACAACTGGTTTTGATTGGTTCAACTTTGAACACATCTACCCATAGCCAGATTTTCCAGAACACATCCTAAGGAGGAGGATGTATTTTGACAGCACTGGTAACATTATCAAATCATCTTTGCTGTCTGAAAGTTCTCTTAAGGTCTCTCAGACAGGCTGCAAGAAGGAGAAATGACATTCTATTGCCATCCTTTAGCCAAAAGCAATTAGTGACAGGAACTCTATTTTGTCAATTTTTAGTGATTGTGACATGAAAAAAGTCAGTTAAGGCCAAAACCAACCTCTGAGTAATTAGGTGTGTCTTCAGGATGATTTTTTTTATTGATCTCTGTGTTTTCTCCCCCTCTTTCTCTGCTGCCCCAGAGGGATTTGTGATCAACCATATCAAACAATGAAGGTTTTTTTGGGAAATAATGTTCTACCCCATAGGCAGATTTCATATCATTCTTCTGCCAAAACCACATTCTTACTGTATGCTATTTTATTTTCTCTTGTTTACAGTGATATTACTTGTAATATTTCAAGTTGCTGGATCTGGGAAGGATCAACAGTGTGACATAGTCCATCAACTTGATCAAAAACACTGTAAAAATAAAATGCATTATTTGAACAAATATAACAACAATTCAGAGATTAAAGGCCTGGCAAGCCAGTATTGTGCTTCTTGATTTTTTAGAAAAATGCTACAAGTAAGCAAAATGCAGTTCAGATATTTTTTTATAAAATATGCCGAACTTGAAACAAATTTTAAAGACACAGTGAGTATATTATATGAAAGCGCCACCATAGTTATTGCTGAGTTACGTTTTATAAAGGGACATATTTTATAAAGAAATATCTGAACTGCATATTTTCTTACATATGATGTAAGAAAAAAAATGTAATCCGATGGAACTGTGGATAAAACACAGCTAATGAACTTCAGCTTCATTCTTACTGTTTACCAAAATATATCTTAAAAATCTTAGCTCTTTTATTAGTTTTTTTAACGTAACTGTTATATCACATGTTTACATTTCAAGTGTTTATTATCTATTTTATTGTTTTATTAATAAAGTGGGCTGAAAATATATGAGTAGGAAGTCAAACATTTAAATAAAAGGAATGTGGCAATATTACCGTACTTTCCCTCACCAACCATTCTCCAGAGTACAGATATTTTAAAAAAATTTCCTCTTCTCTGTGAAAAAGCTAAATTCATATGATTTAGCTTAGAATGAGCTTAGAATTCAAGATACTAGAGAAAGCAACTTCAGAATTTAGGAAAAAGCTAGGTACTGATCAAATTAATCTGTGGTTATTTGGCTTGACTTTAAGATGGATTTATTTGGGGCATATTCAACAACTTGTAATGGGTTAGTGCAGAGAAAAATAATTTTTCTGCAGCTGACACTTGAGACACTGTTTTCTAGCCAAAAGTCTAGCTGCGAGTCACAGAGGTTTCTTCCCTCCATTTTGTGTCTGGGGTCTAGCACAGTAAGAACATCCCTCTTATGATTTCTCCCCAACTTACTTACTTATCACATATTTTTAAACTACCTATCTTCTTCAGAGAGGGAGACTGGGTGGCATGCAATATATGTTATAACGTAAAAACAGTATATACTGTATAAAAAATAAAAAAATTAGAAGGCTGCAAGGATGATTAAATACTGTTAGAACTATTTGAAAGCGGTAGGGCAGTGTTTCTCGACCTTAGTGACTTTTAAGTCCTATGGACTTCAACTCCTAGAATTCCCCAGCCAGCAAAGCTGGCTGGGGGATTCTGGGAGTTGAAGTCCACAGGACTTAAAGTCGCCAAGGTTGAGAAACACTGCCGTAGGGAGTTTTTTCAGGGCACTATCCAGACCCATGGCTGCATGTTCCTCTGGGCTCTCTACATGAGGTTCCTGAGCAATGTTTTGACCCCTTTTTGGAAGGCCAGGAGAGTAGATTGCCTCACTGGTGGTTTAAATCTCCCCAAGATTTAAAGTCTTTTTATGGGCTGTTTTTATTCTGCTTTTTACATATCCAATAATTTTCCCTTTCTGTACCAGAGGTGGGTTGCTTCCGGTTCAGCCTGGATTGGACGAACCAGTAGTGGCGGCAGCGGGAGGCTGCACTTGCCCACCTGGAAACAGAAGCGTCACATGTGCATGTGACTGCGCACATGAGCACAAGCGAACCAGTAGCGCCGGGATTTGCAACCTACCTCTGTTCTGTACCATAAAAAGTTTACTAATAACTTTTTATAGACATCTCAGCAGTAAAGGCAAGGCTTTTATAGGTGGTACAAAGCCAAATTCTAAATTTGTGCACCTCTATCATAGGGAAACAGCCAAATGTCTGAAGTGTCATTTTTTTCCAAACGGAGTGAATCCAAAATGTAAGTTGCTGAGATATTTTTTTAGCAGTCGAAGAGAACATTTGCTTCTCAGCAAGAGTTAAAATTGCAGAATTTTCTTTCTATGGGAAGCAAGCAAAAACATTCAGTACAGACATAGCCAAACTCATATGACTGTCATTTTCATAATCCATGTGATTATTTAACGATTTCCTCTGAAACATGAATTGAAGAGACACAATGTTCTTCACTTGATGACATTATGTGATCTGATACTCTCCAAATGTCTTGCCATTCTTCTTCGACACCAATGCCCATCATAGTACTGGTATTCCAAGTAAGGCACACAAAACTGAGCACATGATGTAGACCACTTTTTCTCAAATTGATATCCTTAAAATATATTGGAGTTACAAACCCCAGAACCCCACATTAATATGACCATTGGCCTTTCTAGTTATGAACTTCAGCCTACAGAGAACTAGGTTTTCTAGAGATCCCAAAAGGCACTGCAACAGAAGCAATTTTCAGCATCAGAGAGCCCTGTGGTGCTGGAAACATGCAAAATACTCTTAATATGTTTTTGAAATCTAATAACTTTAATAAACTTAAAGTTATAAACAAATTAATAACTTAAAAAAAGCCTAATTCACATCTTCCCTCAATCAGCTTGCAGAAAGTACAAACTTTTTAAGGGGAAAATTTACTCTAAAGCAGATTGTAGAACAGCATACATTTTAATGAATACCTATCCTTACTTTTTACAGAGTTAAGAAGGGACATCTGGTTTTCAAAAGCTTCTAACTCCCAGCAACTCCCAACACCCCCATTTTATGAGCAATTGTGAAAAATACTGGGAGTTGCAATTCAGCAATATTTGGAGACAACAGACAATATAAACTTGACCCTGATAGAATAAGGTGATGTCAACAAAGTTGATAACTGATTTGTTATTATTTTTCCCAGCCACCATTGTGGTATTGTCTAAAGAAAACCTAAGTAGATAAACACTTTATATCTGTAGGATGTGACCCTTCACAAAGGTAAGATTTGTTCATATCTCAGAAAACATAAAGTGGCATATTCTGGCTTTATAAACACCATCTGTTGTAGCCTGTTATACTTTTTTTATGAAAAGATCTTTATTTTCTTCAAGGAAAATAGAATTATATGTATTTTTTTGAATATGTACTGTAGTAGACTTCAGAAAATCATTAGATTTTTCTTAAATTTGTACTTTACCATATGTAGTGAAGCAAGTTCATTTGCCAGGGAAAAAAATCTGTGTCATTTCATTGTTGACTCTTTTTACTTGGTAGTGCTGTATGTCAGATATAGAAGTGGGGAACTTACTATATTATGCTCCCCATTTACTCAGAAATAAATTGATCCCAAATTAAACTTCACTTAAAAGTAAGACTGCATGAACAGATACTGTAGGTAGGATATGTATAAGTTGCTTCTTTGTAATGAGGTGCATTAAAAAAATCATCTTCTATTCACATCGCATAAAAATAGAGTATTCAGTACTCTATTCCTTTCTCATCCTTTTTATTTTAATAATAAACTGCCTCTTCACATTCTTCTTCTAAATGTTATGGCCAAAAGAAATGGGCCAGTTAATATCCTCTCATTATTATGTATTTTCTTATCTTCCTTCAAGTATAATACTGCTGTTTTATATGATGTGAATGTGCCATATGATAAATAATACTGCTGTCCTTCTAAAATACAATACAATGTATAAGGAGGAGAGGTTTCTATTATTATTTGTATATTTCCTGCTTCTATAAGACATTCACAATCCTAATTCATTCCAGGTATATGTTTCCCTATATAGGCACGACTGCTACTTTTGCTTTTGTCCATTATTTCTTTCCCTTTTTTTTTTTAATATATATTTTATTATGTTTTCATTCTATCCAATCACATATTCACTGTGCTTAATCAGGGCATATAACATTGAATAATAAACACGGCCCTCACTTATATAGAAAATGCCCTCTACAATACAAACCCAGTATACCACCTTAGCCTGCCATACACCCTCTTTCAACCCCCTCCAACTTTCATTCTTCCTTCTCACACACCCCTCTACGCCTACTTCCCCTCCCCTTCTTTCTAACCTTAACCCTATCACTCCCTCTCCATTCCCTCCCTCCCTTCTCCTCCTCCTCTCTCTCACCCTCTCCACCCTCCTTCTTCTTTCACTTGACTCTTTCCTTCGGTATCTATTACCTTCCAGTATATTCGGTTTGTTCTATTTTCGCACTAACATTGAAAAGCCACAGTATACAAATACAATCATGGAATTTAACACATATTGTATTTCCCCCCTCCCCCCTCCCCCTAAATCCCCACCTCCCTTCCCTCCCCCCGACTTCCCAAAGACCATACGTGGTATAATTTTTGAACAATCACAGTCTAAAATATCTCTACATTGAACTCAGCTTCTTACTGTTACCCAAATTTTAAACAATTTAAATTATTACTGATATTAAGCATAAGCTATCTGGAGTTTCTTAGTCCCATATTTACTTTTTATGTAATCAATCCACTTTTTCCAGTCTCGTTTATATCTCTCGTTTGAATGTTCTTTGAGATATGCTGAGATTTTGGCCATTTCAGCTAAGTTCATAACTTTCAAAGTCCATTCTTGAATTGTAGGTAGATCTTTCTTCTTCCAATACTGCGCCACCAAGAGTCTTGCTGCCGTTATTAAATACAGAATCAAATTAGTCTCTGCTACTGTAAAATCAATACATATACCCAGTAAAAACAACTGGGGGGTAAATTTTATCCTTCTTTTAAAGATGTTTTGCAGGATCCACCATATTTTTATCCAAAATGCCTTAACATTACGACATGTCCACCATATATGAAAATATGTAGCATCACAAGAACCACATCTCCAACATTTAGGTTGAACATTTGGATACATAGAGGCAAGCTTTTTAGGATCTAGGTGCCATCTATAAAACATCTTATAAAAATTTTCTCTCAAGTTTTGTGCTTGTGTAAATTTCACATTTCTTACCCAGATTCTTTCCCATGTTTCAAGCATTATTGGTTCCTCGATATTCTGAGCCCATTTTATCATACAATCCTTAATCAGTTCCGTTTCAGAATCCATCTGTACTAATACATTATATATCCTCTTTATATGCATTGAGCTTTGATCTCTTATTTGTTTAAACAAATTATCCTCAACTTTTACAAAGCCAATTTTTTGATCTGTTTTCCACCTAGCCTGTAGTTGACCATACTGAAACCACGTTTGAACTACCTTCTCTTCTTTAAGTACCTCTAAAGATTTTAGTTCCATCACCCCTCTTTCTGAGATAAGAAGTTGTCTATAGGTCGTTCTATCGTGTTTTTGTTCTACATTCATATTTTCAATTGCATGTCTAGGAATTGCCCACATGGGCACTTTATCATTTAGTTTATGTTGATATTTTTTCCAAACCCGCAATAAAGCATTTCTTAAGATGTGATTTTTAAATTTCTTATCCGTTTTTTTGTTAAATAACAGGTAGGCATGCCAACCATATAACAAGTCATATCCCTCGATATTCAAAATTCTGTCATTAGTTAGATGAATCCAATCACTAATTGCAGATAATGCCACTGCATCATAGTATAATTTTAAGTTAGGTAATTTCAATCCTCCTCTTTCACGTGCATCTTGCATTATTTTCATCTTTACCCTCGGCTTCTTTCCTGCCCACACAAATTTGTTGATACCCTTCTGCCATTCTAAAAGATTCGCATCTCTTTTAAGTATTGGTAACATTTGAAAAAGAAATAAAAATTTTGGTAAAATGTTCATTTTTACTGCCGCTATTCTACCCAGCAAGGACAAATGCAGTTTTTCCCACCTTTTCAACTCCAACTGTGTACTATGCCAAAGTGATTCATAATTATACTTGTATAATTTCCCATTTGAGATTAAAATATTAACTCCAAGATATTTAACTTTTTTAACTACCTCACATCTTAGCATCGCCCCCAGTTCTTCCTTCTGTTTGGTAGTCATATTTATAGCTATTATTTTGGTTTTTCCTAGATTTATTTTAAATCCTGAGACTTGACCATATTGATTGATCGTATTCAATAATACCCTACTAGTTTCCTGCGGTTGTTCCAATATTATAACCAGATCATCCGCAAATGCACGGACTCTATATTCTTGCTGTCTAATTTTAATCCCTTTTAGACCGCCCAGGCCCCGTATCTTATTCAACAATATTTCCAAAGTTATAATAAACAATAATGGGGACAGAGGGCATTTCTTTCCCTTTTTTTTACAACCACATTTTCAATGAAGGCATCACCACCACCACCACCACCACCAGTTCTGATCTAAGATTCCTTTAGTCCCTGTTGAATTTCTTCTCTCTCTCTCTCTGGCCTAAAAACAATGGGTGATTTATGTGACTCCATCAGATTGAAGATACATACTTTTATTGCCTCATGAAAAGCTCAGAGATAATGGCTGCTCCACGGTTGCTTATAGACCAAATTCACCCTCACATTTTTGAAATTTTTGAGTCCTCCATCTTTACTCTGATTTCAAAGAGCAACATATCTTTCATCTCATTCACAGATTATTACAGTAAAATATTATGATTTTGTAACTCAGTCATCATAGTCTTTCTTTATCAAGGACTTCTCTTAATTTACTAAACTGCAGATGTGTTTTAGCACACTGAAGTACACACTGAAGCACATTCAATCAGTGATGATTCCAGTGCTGAAGCAACCAGATATGGTAGCAAGGCTTGGCAGGCAAGTGGTTAACTAATTCTACTGAACAGACAGGATTGGGACTCTTTAATAAGCTTTGATTTACTTTTTAGATTTCATCTCATTACTCCTTTTAATTTCATATTAATCTGACTACCAGAAATCCATTGTTTCTGAATTTTGCAATTTCTTGTCCTTTATTCTCTTTTTCTTCAGCTATAGAAACATTTTCTTAATTCTCTTCATCGCTGTCATTCTCTTCTGAGCTTTCTGTTCATCTTCCTATCCACCTTTCTCAATTTATCAGCCTTTTTCCCCATTTCTATTTCAGGTGAATGTTTGCATTCCCTGAAAAGTTAATCTGAAGCTGACCCTAATACTTCGAAGTCAGGAATCCTTAAATTCATTTACTTCAACCACTGTTCTTCTCTAAGTCTCCATTTTCTCAACAACAGTTCTGGCTTCCTGTTCCACCTTTTTTGCCTTTCAGCCCCAATAGATAGACCACACCACGAAATCGACTCCACAGGAAAGCTAAAACCACATATATTGAAATTGGCTATAATAAGAGAATCCTGCCATTCTCATTGTTCCTCCTCCTTTCTCTTGTCCCTCAGTAAATTAGGGGGTGTTGGCCTGAGCCACTTCAAATGCTATCTTGTTGTGGACTTTAAAAATGCTTCAGGCCTTTAGTAATGATTTTTGCATATTTCCGTCAAGATCATCTTTACAATTCTTGCAATTCTCCTTTCTCAGTAGTGAACAATAATTGTGTTTCCTCTACTATCTTAGATGAAGCTTTTACTCATATCTCTGTTACTGAATGTTCTAATTGTTCTACTGATGTATCTGCATGCTTTTCAGTACTCCAATTTACGTTCTGCTCTGGTTTTGTCATTTTTTTCCCCATGTGGCTTTTTTGTTAGCCATTTGTTTTTTTACAGTTATCTTCCTTAATTGCCTCTGCACTATTATTATTACATCTACTTCCCCAGCTTACTTAGCCACAATCGTTAGTTTCTTCATCACAATATGGTCCTCAGCTTCTTCTATGATCATTGCCTTTTTTTTCTCCATCTGTCTTTTCTCTCTAGTACACTTTCTCTCTAGGTTTAACTCTTATTTTTGAGTGAACATCAAAATACTGTAATTAATGGTACTTTCTTAAACCGATTTGTTGTTGTCTTTGTCTTCTGATAAGGAGGAAATATGATCTGTGGTTTTCCTTGCTATACAAGTTGATATTTCAAACATTTATTCCCCTCCACAAACAATTTTCCCATTAGTAATTTAAAAGGATCTTTCCTTCCTAATCTTTCTATCATGATTACTTAATTAACCAGTTATGTAAGCAAAACAGACAGTTATATATCCCTGTTTGCCATTTCCAGTACAATTTTGGACATCACCAATCATACATTCTTTTCACTTGTCATTTACCTCAACACAATTAGCAATAAGAAATCCAAATTAGTGCCCATAGATTTTAATTTTGGAAGAGTTACCTCTTTTTTTGTGCTTCTGTTTTTCTATCCACTGCTGTTCTCCTGAAATATCTATTTTTTCCAATTACCACCATATCGCTTTTCTTCCCAAAGATCTGTAGATTTACCAGCTTTTCAAAGCAAAACATTTTTCTACTTTGTACATAAGTCTGTCAGAGATTTGTTATTTTCTTCAGATGTGCCTAATCTGATGGATGGCTTATCTCTGTTCATTTCCAAATCATTCATTCTGAGCTGCTTTCATTACTTTATTTGATCCTAATATTTTATTTTTATCTTTAATTCATACATAATTGATCTGAACATATTTACCATCTTCTCTAGTATAATATCTTAAAATCATCTGATCATTTATTTAATAATTGTGCTTACTATGTACAATTACACATAACACGTTCCTGTTTCAGAATGCAAACTTTATTTCTGAAAAAAACCAGATGCCATTTTAAATTCTTTGCATACACTTTTTTTAAAGACAGTTCAGAAAGCAGTTTATTATCCAGACAGATCATTTTAAATCTCTGCCACATCTCATTTAGTCAAATTTGGAAAGAACGTTATTAAGTTCTTTTCTGTTGGATTCTATCTATTATCAACTAGTATCTTTTGTGGCCCAACAGCGGCCGGCTGAACTGTTGGTGGAATCTGACAGTGATGAACACTATGGGACTGCCCTGGAGGCTGTGGAAGACTCGGGGGGTGGGTTCGGAGTCAGAGCAGGGACTAGAGAGGCCTGTTGGCCACCAGGTGGCGTCTGAGTCAGGGAGCAGTGAAGAAGAACAGAGGGAGGCTGTCCCTGACATACGTATGTGTAGGGCTGCGAGGAGGAGGGAGCAGCTTTGGAAAAAGGGTCACAGAAGGAAATAGGAATGGGTGGCTACTAATTGGCCCCTCCTAGAGAGCTTATAGGTAGGGCAACTGGAGGGGAACTTTGCAGGAAACAACAATTTACTGATCCAGCCGTAGAGAAAGATTGGGATAATTTCATGAGTTTAAGCCTTGTTTCATAGAGATAGCTTTCTGGACTCCCAGCCAAGGGGTTGCTTATCTCCCTCCTTAGTTGTGGCAGACAGCCAAGTCTGCGTCCGTATATATTGTAGAGGCTTGGGACAGAACAGTACCAGAGATGGGTTGCTGCCGGTTCGGCCCGGTTCAGCTGAACCAGAAGTGGAATTCAGGCCTGTGTTGCAGAATCGGCAGCAACCCAGGCCTGCCATGTCCCTGAACCGGTTCCCTTTTTGCCTCTTGGCAGAACAATTTACATTGAACAGGGAATGTGCATGCAAACATTATGCATAGGTTGCGAACTGGCAGTAACCCACCCCTGACTAATATCTATCACAAATACCATGCTACTATTTTTCATAATCTTCACTATGAAATTATTTAAGGAAAAATCATGCTTTACATTGCACAAATATGGAACCATGAAGTGAGCTTGAAGTAACATGTGCTGGCTGTATTAGCATCAGGATGTTCCATCTGTTATAATCCTGTTTCATTTAATATCAAAAGTACAGATTTCCCCACCCCACCCCCAAAATATACATATATTAGCATCATTGCAGCAGAAATTATAACAGCAGGGAGAGAAGGAGCAGAAAGTTTAATGTTTTGTTTGCTGAAGAACAAAAACAAAAGAGTTTATCCCACTGAAAACTCTTTGATGGCATGTAAAAAATGGAGAAAAATATTTTATGTAGAAAAAAATTTGTCATTTGATGAATGAAATGAATTCGCTTATCATAGTTTTTGTCATCAAGATTCTTTTGCATAAATGCAGCCTCTTTATTTTATATTTAAGGAGATCGTTTCACATCATTCCTCTGACTTTATGTCTCTAGCACCATGCTTATGACCAGAATAACTAGAATAAAAAGTCCAAAACAACATCTCCATTTCTAAACGGCAAAACCAGCCTGATTCCATATTTGGGCAGGGGGGATACCTATTGTCTGCAATGACATTTATGTATCATGAACATGTGTGGTTCTTTTCACAATACAAAAAAACAGGTTTCGGATGCAAAGAAGTCGAATCAATTCAATAGAAGTAACAACAAAGAAATAAAAAAGAAACAGAATAGATATGAGAAAAATCATTTAGAATCATATAATCACAAAACTGAATTTTTTGGGGGTGATCTGTCATGCATGACACTGCTACATTATTAACTATAGGTGACTGCCTGGCAAATAAGGGGGAAAAAAACCCTTTCCAAGGAAATCTGTTTCATTGCCAGTTTTTAAGAGGTTTCCCTTAATATTTAGATGAAATTTGCTTGCCAAGCTCTATTCTATCTTGTACCTGACTGCTTTTTATGTATTTGAAGAAAGGTGTCAAACTTTCTTTGAATTTTTTTATTCCATTCTAAATTACCTGGCTGTTTCATCTGCTTATCAGACCACTTCGTTTTCAGTCTCCTCACAGCCTGATATCTCTGGGATGTGGTCTAATTTGTCAAAATCTTTAAAATGTGATGTCCAAAATTCAATAGAATACTCTAAATGCAGAGAAATGATAATACAGGAGAACTATTACCGTACTTTCTGAACATAATGTTTTTGTAATATAGTCGAAGATTGTAATAGTTTTTCTTACTGCCACTTTGAACTATTGGCTTTTTTTTCTATCAAGACAAATTCCTTTCCGTGCTCTTTTCCCAAGTGAGTTCTCTTCCAACTTTTTGTGTCTCTTTAATACTTCGTGTTCAAAACAGAGGTGGGTTCCTACCAGTTCGCACCTATTCGGTAGAACCGGTTCGTCAAATCTACCGAACCGGTTAGAAGAGGTTCCACTAGTGGACCTGGAAAGCAGGCCACACCCACAGAAGAGGTTCCAACATTTTTTGAAATCCACCACTGGTCCTTGGATATGATTATTCTACACTATCATGCTCATATTTATAAAACTCAGTTTCTCTGTGAAAGGTAAGGATGACTACTGCGTTTGTGGTGCAATCAGAACATTGAGTGTGTTGAAGTTGTTTTAACACAAACAAAAGATGCCTTTTAAAAAACAAGTTTACATCATATTCTTATGCATGCCAGTGCTGTGTGTGAGGTAATTTAAGGTGGTTCTGACAAGTGTCGTCGGCATCTTCATATCCGGTCACATGGGCGGCAAGCCACTCCCACAAAGGAGGCCACACCCACAGAATAGGTTTGAACAATTTTTGAAACCCACCACTGGTTCAAATGCAAAAGATTTTTACCTATATCTCAAGGCAAAGAGGAAGCAACTTGGATAAGCAGCAAAATGTTTCAAACCTATAAGAAAATAAGTCCAGTTGTTGTGATTCAGCTTCCAGAAAACTCTACTTGAATGACTTAGAATCTACATCAAAAGATAGATGATATAGATATAGATATACAGTAGATATATAGATATACAGTATACACATATTAACAAGCACAGGACCTTCTGTTAATTAACTTGAGTACGTCCAGTTAAACAAATCCATTAATATATTATTTTATTAATATATTAAATACAGCTATTTTAAATAGCAGATTGACTCAACCAGCAATGTAACATACAGCTCACACAACAGTGTGTTACTAGAAATGATAAATGCTTGAAATCTTTATTGAATTTTAGATTCTCATTTTGATGGGGCTATTATTCTCATGATCTACCAGGATAGTAAATATGAAATAGAAACAATAATTGTTCTTGCATAAATTTTTGACAAATCCATAGTAGTCCTTTATAATCAATTAATTATTGATCATGGTCACTGCTTGATTGATTAATAGTCCTTTTTTGAAAAATTAGCCAGTAAAATAAAACCTCATCTAACACACCAGTTGGGTAAAATAGATTTCTATTAAATCCCTATTTACAGTATTGACATAAAATGTGCGATATTAGTGTTAACTTAAATCTGTATATTACACGTTAGGCAAATACATCAATGATATCAGTTGTCTGGACTGCTTCAGAAACAGCATATTTCCTGCTGAATTTGCAGGAAAAGGCGCTGAGATGCTCTTGTGTATCTGTAATCCAGTTAAGAGATATTGCAATCCATGAGAATCCTAGATCTTATCCCATCTGCATCATGCACATTTTGGGCATGAAAGACAGCCTCTAAAACCCTCATACATGGTGTGAACAACATATGTCATTTTAATAGGAGTCTTTTCATGTTCCAGTGGGATACAGGACACAGGGAATTAGTGCACCACAGGATTTACCAAAGAATCAGAATACCATGGCAGGATAGAGTTCTGAATTTAGGTGGGTGGAATGTGAATCAGCACTTCTGTGGCACTTCTGTGAGCCAGGCAAAAACACCTTCAAGCAGCTACATATCTTTTCTGGGATTATTCCACCATGTCCACATTGATGAAGTTGGATTGTCTTTCGTTATATCACTTGAGGCACACAGGCAGGGAAGGAGAGATAGGGAGGCTATCGTGCCAGAAGAGGTTCTCTCCAAAATTGTCTCCTAGGGCCTTTTATAAATTAGGACACTTTAGCAGGCCTGCCCTACAGGGAATTAAGAAATCCACCGATTGCAGGGCTCCATAGTTCCATAGCTCTTCTTCTCAGCTTTTCCTGACTTTGCCTAGCCTCTTCTATTTCCCAGAATTCCATCTTTTTCTACTCTAGTATGTTCCTTCATTTGACTGCCAGCATTTATTCTGGGGTTCACTGCTAAATTCTCTCTCACTCTGCAGCTCTTTTCTTTCTTTGCTACCTCTGTTACTTCTTTATTTTCCCCTCTTCTCTCCTCTGGCCCTTTACTTCCATTTACATTAGGCAACCATACCAAGGATACAAAATCCTGACAGCTATGGTAGTAACAACTCTAATGCTAGAGTTTCCTATTCTGCTGGCCATCTGGATTTTTGCAGCCCAGATCTGGTAGCCCTAATCCATATTCCCACAAGCTTCTTAAAGTGGAACCCAAACTGCAATTGCAAGTTGTGGTTTCATTTGTTTCTAAGTTCAGATGAACAATGAGTAAAGGTGGATTTGGTTTACATGCCACTTTGGCAGTTCCTTGCAAACTACAATATATAAATTAGTGTAAGATTAAAGGCAAGGAATCATAATCTGAATGGATATCTTTGAACATGGTTTATTTATTCCTGTTTGTATGAAAGCATCAGAAGCAGAGTTAAGAGAAGACACATACCATAAATCCACGGGAAAACATTACAGCAAAAAAAGCCTTATCATAACTTGGTTAATTGTAAAGTGAATTGCTTTAATAGTGCACATTGCATGCATGCAGCTTTGTTTAATGAGCTGATAAATTATTCTCTAGGCTATCCCACCCCTCCTCTGGATGAAAAGTAACTTCTTGTGGGTGTCTCTCCTGAAATATTTTGAATAACAGACAACTTGATGTCTGTTATCTTCAAGACCTAAAGCACTTAGTTTCATTACTATGTAATGCTAACACCATTTATACTTATCAGCAGTTTGCAGCATCCCTGTGAAATTTGTCAGCTGGCAACTGAAAAACCTATTCATCTCTCCTGTGTAGAGAACAAAACATTACAACTCTACTTTCCAGCCCTAGGCTGCCCTGGACCTTTTGGTGACATGCTAGGGGCCAGATTCAAAAATCGGCCCAAGACAAAAATGGAATTTGATTGAATATCTTAACTGCAGTTAATACAGTTCCCTTTATGTCATGTTAAAACTGTAATGATGATGAGATCTAGAGATTACACTAAAGAGCTACTTTTAAGAGCTACTTAAAATTTTAATGTCCTCTTTGTTTCCTTTCTTATACGTTGTTTCATTGTTTGTGAAAAAGAGATTGTGCAGAAAATTCCTAAAATCATGAATGCGGAATTGTTGATCTTTGGGGTATTAGATGCTCCAGATACTGGCAAATCTCAGCTTCACCAAGTTCATACTTTTCCATTGTTGCAGTGTCCCACATCTTTAACATTTAATATTTAGTACCTTGCAATTGATTCAAGCCAAAATAGGGACAGTCCTCCAATGCCTGGCAATACTTTGGGGCTTGTTTGTTTGCTGTCATTAATAAGTATTGAAAATACTCCTTGCCTGTAATGCTTACTAGCAAGGATCCAAGAAGAACATAAAACTCCTACCAGCTGTCCTGTAATAGGACATGAGTCCTTCCTCAAATCCTACTATTCAAATGAATTATTACAGTCTGAAAAAAATTCCTCTCTTGGAACCAGTTTGGTGTCTGATGTGGGTGGTCTGGAGGGGGGAAAAAGTAACAGCTGGTCTGAGAATTGTTAATGGTATTTTAATGCTTGTGGTGATGTAAGGCCATCAGCATAGCTTGCCATGTCCTTGAACTAGAATGAAAAGGAAACAGAGAAACAGCCAAACCATATTTTTATTCCCTAAATAAAAAATAATGGCATTCTACCACACCTTATCCAGAGAGGCTCAAATTATTCTCCAAAGCATCAGAGGGCAGGACAAGAAACCATGGTTGGAAACTAATCAAAAAGAAAAGCAACCTGGAATTAAGGAAAATCACAATAGTACTTATACACCACTTCACAGTGCTTTACAGCCCCTTCTAAGCGGTTTACAGAGTCAGCATATTGCCATCAACAACCTGGGTCCTCATTTTACCCACCTCAGAAGGATGGCTGGCTGAGTCAACCTTGAGCCTGGTAAGATTTGAACTGCCAAATTGCAAGCAGCTGACAGTCAACAGAAGTAGCCTGCAGTACATCACTCTATCCACTACACCATCGTGGCTCGTAAACTTGGTAAGTGAGAAAAATTAATCAGTGGAACATCTTCACTTCAGAAATCATGGGTGAAACATCACTTGAAGGGGTTTAAGAAGAGGCTGGATAGTCACTTGTCTGAAATACTATAGGTTCTTCTGTTTGAACTAGAAGACCTCCAAGGTCCCTTCCAACTTCTCTTCTCTTCTCTTCTCTTCTCTTCTCTTCTCTTCTCTTCTCTTCTCTTCTCTTCTCTTCTCTTCTCTTCTCTTCTCCTCTCCTCTCCCTTCCCTTCCCCAGAAAAACACTTTAAAGATTCTAGTAAGGTTACCAGTTAGTAACAATAATAAAATTATGCCTCACTCAACTAAACACTGGACTTATGTCCCCACTCTCCATTTCCTGCTGAAATGGAATTTGTGGTGGCTCTTACTATATCATCCAACATTGTCAGCTTTCTTGTTGTACTGATTAGGAGTTCAGGTGAGGGAGGCAGGTGGAATGCCATGACATCTCCTTCCATCTCCTTAAAATGGTTACCAGAAAACAAAGATGAGCAACTTGTGGGCCCAGGACTACATGTGAGTTGCTTTTTTATATCCAAATCTTTAGCTTTATTAGTTTTAAAGGAAATTTCTTATTAAAACCACCTGCATGTAGATGACAATGTGGTCGCATAGTTTCTCTCTCTTTTTTTTAGATGTTCACATGTTTTTATTAAAATCTGTATTCTTCTAGAGCTAGGCTGAAGAGAAGGCTAAGGATTCACATTAGATTAATTAAGGTATATCATGAAGTTCTGGCTGACTGGAGGCAAACTACCCTAATCATCTTAGAGGAAAACTCTTGAAGGGATTACTAGTGAGAATTGTGTAGCGCTCCTTTTCCCGATATTCAGAACACCCACTCCAACCTTTGCTTTACCTAGTTCAATGGTGGGTTCTGGGTGGGTTCTGGGTGGTATGCCCTGGTATGGAGTACCGGTGCCTGCTGGGTATGGCATGGTGCGTTGGAGGAGTCACCCGCCTGCCCACGTTCCTTAGCTGTATTTGACCCAACCGGGCCATTTGCACATGCAGCGTACGGCGCCTGTGCGATGCCCCGCTGAGCAGCTAGAGCATTGCGGGCTGTGGGTGCACATGCGTGGCAGTGCACATGCACGTGGTGGATGCCTGGCCCCATCGCAGCGTACCGGTTGCCACGGGATGTGGAACCCTCCAGTGACCCAGGGTAATGGCTGAATTCGCTTCACACATTGTCAACTTACAAAGTAGTAGACATGACAGATTTCATAGCATCCTGGTAACCTTAACATCCCACTCTGATAGTAATAGCACTTCATCTTATATACTGCTTCACAGTGCTTTTCAGCCCTCTCTAAGCAGTTTACAGAATTAGCATATTGCCCCCAATAATCTGGATCCTCATTTTACCCACCTTGGAAGGATGGAAGGCTGAGTCAACCTTGAGCCTGGTGAGATTCGATCTGCCTAACTGCTAGCAGCCGGTGATCAGCAGAAGTAGCCTGCAGTACTGCACTCTAACCATTAGACCAGCACGGCTCTTTTAAAGATCCAGCTCCTTTCTACATGCACTTACCTGTAATAGAGCATGCTCTACTAACCATCATAGAATGTATTTCCAAGTAACATATGTAGGATTATATTAATAGCAATTTTTCTTTTTTTTTTAGACCCTCATTGGATTCAATTTGCTCAGCTCTAACAGAATAGGATATCAAATGCATTCTGGTCTTTCCAGAATGTGTTCATTGACAATGATGAAGTGGCAGGTTTTCAGTTTTAGAGCTTAATTTTTTTTGATAGGACTCATTTAATCAGCTTGCACAGATGATCCTGTTGGAAATTGATAAAATTGGGTCAAATGATTCATTTTTCTCCCAAGAGCTTATTAAGCTGCTGGTTCTTAAACCTTACACTAAATTGGAAATGTTACAGAAAATGCCTTTAGCATCTATCTTCAAAACTAATAAGCAATTGTCTGAATTTTTATTTGGAATACTTTTTGCTCTCTCTCATATGTTGCCAGATTTGTTAATGTCAACATATCTCAAAAGCTCATACTAGTCAACACCTCATTTTACTTGTACAGTGATGCTTATCATTCTGTTTTGTTTTTAAATCTGTAAAATAATAGGAATCATACTTTTCAGACCTGTAATTAAACTCTTATGTAAATAAAGTTTGTAAATGTAAACATAACAAAATGAATGAAACTGAACAGCAGAGACAGAGAATTAATTGATACAGAACATTTCTGTGCCCAGCAATCTAAAATTCATAAGGTTATCAGTGCATGTAACACAGATGTTTGTGTGGGTAAGATGATCACTCCCGCTGTCAAGCAAAACCAAGCATTTAATAGTGAGTGCCATACCATGTGCATGAATCATACAAGTGGCAGGAAAATAGGGGCAGTCAGGCATAACACAGGTTATGTAGACAGTAAACACAGTAATATTTTTAATATTTAATTGTAATACATGTTTTGAATTCAGAGCCATTCAATTGTTTGCAGAGATGAGCAGCTACAGAAATCAAAGCAAATCAATAAATATATAGTGGTTGGTAGTTCTGACTCTCAGAGAGATCTTATGTAGTGGGTGATGGATTCAAATGCCAACCTTGGGGAAGCGAAGTCTTACTTATCAGTAACATCTGGATAAGAAAAGGAAAGTCTTTGTAAACCCATTTCTCTAGTCTTTTGCTTTGATATTGGAGAAGCTCTCTGCCATACTTTCAGTTCCCTTCTTGGGTTTTCAAAATGGAGTAACATGGGGAGCAGCTGTACAAAGTACAATCAATTGAAAGGTGAGAAGTCCTAAATTGCATTTAAGGTGCATTTGGGATGGTTAGTAAACAAATAGATCATTGTCATAGCTGGATCCAATTGCTCTGGGACAATTTTAGTGTTGTATGCATCCTCCCCTCTTTGGCTGGGGTGCTGGTGGTGAGGTTTTTGAGGACTCAGCAGGAAATGGACTGTATAGACCTCTTCCAATCAGATTCATACCAGGGCATAATATTGAGACAGCATTGGCTGTGTAGTGAACATATCTCAAGAATACAGGTTTTCTTTGATTCCTCAGTGCCTTGTTACTATTGATCATGGTATCCCTCTGGACTGCCTATGGAAATTAAGAAAGGGTGACAGACTATCGCATTAATTATCCTCCAATATGTGTAGTCACATCCAGTCTGTTGGATGGGTGTGATGAAAATGGCCAGTGATCCCTCTGTAGCAGGGGTGTCACACCCGCGTCATCATGGCATCATCACGTGATGTATCAGGTCGGGGGCTAGCAGACTGTGAGTTTGACACCCCTGCTCTATAGGGTCCCACAGAGCTCAATGCTCTTGCTGCTCCTGTTTATTATCCACATGAGGCTTCTGATGAGGTTGTCTATTGGTTTCAGATCAGTATGCAGCTTAACAACTTGACTGTGGGTTGACCAGATTTTGTCAAAGTCTTTTTTCTATGTATTGGAGGCTATATAGTGTCTGGATGAGAAGGAACACATTCAGGCTCAGCTCTAACAAGACCAAATGGCTGTGGATATTTGGGACACTCAAATTCTGGATATGATCCATTTAAATCCTGGCTAGTATTACATTCCTACTTTTGGAACACAAGAGCAATTTGGTATTATTTTTGGACTTACAACTTCTACTCAAGGGCAAGTGTAGCCAGGAAGGCTTCAGACATATTCATTTATTGTATTAAATGTGCTCTAACCTGGATTGAGAAGCAGACATACACACACACACACACACACTAAAATTGTAATTGCTTTTATTATTATTTCATCCATCGCAGGAAGCAACATCTAATTAGCCTTAACTGTTCTTGAAAACAACTAAACATAGTCAGATAGAAAATGGTCAGAAGAAATAAGAATAGGAATATAGAAATAGAATAAAATAGAATAACAGAGTTTGAAGGGACCCTGGAGAGCCGAGGTGGCGCAGTGGTTAAATGCAGCACTGCAGGCTACTTCAGCTGACTGCAGTTCTGCAGTTCGGCTGTTCAAATCTCACCGGCTCAGGGTTGACTCAGCCTTCCATCCTTCCGAGGTGGGTAAAATGAGGACCCAGATTGTTGTTGGGGGCAATATGCTGACTCTGTAAACCGCTTAGAGAGGGCTGAAAGCCCTATGAAGCGGTATATAAGTCTAACTGCTATTGCTTCTAGCCCAACCCCGTGCGCAGGCAGGAAACCCTATACTATTTCAGACAAATATTGGCTATAAACTAATCTGGGAAAAATCCTGAAGTTGACAAGCGCAATCTACTTCCATATTATTGTCAGAGAACAAGCTAAATGCTGAAATCAACTTAACTTAGGGGTTTCTAGTCATTAATTAGCAATTTGTCCTTAATCTTTATATATTATTATTTTTAAAATATATATTCTGCATTTCTTCCTAAAGAGCCCTCAAGACAGCAAGGATTAAAATTGCACAGATCATACATAATGGTTTTATCAGGGAAAGTTATCTAGTTTTGAATAAAACATTGGATCAACTTAGCAATAGCAATAGCAGTTCGACTTATATATCGCTTCATAGGGCTTTCAGCCCCCTCTAAGTGGTTTACAGAGTCAGCATATTTTCCCCACAGTCTGGGTCCTCATTTTACCCACCACGGAAGGATGGAAGGCTGAGTCAACCTTGAGCCGGTGAGATTTGAACCTCCGAACTGCAGTTAGCAGTCAGCTGAAGTGGCCTGCAGTACTGCACTCTAACCACTGCGCCACCTCGGCTCTATATGTGGCAACTTATATTTGATCGACTGAATATCATTCTCAGATGATACTTTCCTTTGGTTTGAAACTCGTTAGAAATATTGCATATATGAAATGTATTGAAGTATTTTACGCTATTTTGACAAAACCCTGAATATTAATCAAGCAGAGCTATGCAAAATATCTGATTATTAAGGTTCTTTGCCCTTGCTTATTCTACTGCTACCGTGATAAATTCCAGAATAGTGGAACTCAGCAGGTACTCAAGCATGCAGACTGTTTTAAATGCAAAATGCATCACCTGCAGGAACACATCTGCTTAATGGGATCAGAGCTGATCTGAGGAGGCAATTAAACCTTTTCTTCCACTGTTATTTATCAGCTGCTCCTCACACGGAGATGGTAGTAAAAGTAAACTTGCAGATGATGCCAAGGTGCATTATTGTCACCTTTCATTTTGCCTAATATCGATTGAAACAAGAGGGCAGAAGGGGGTATTTTAAAGACAGTTCAGGTGCCAGAAGTATTTATTACTGAAACTATCCTTCATTACATGGGACAAAGTTCTCTAATATGGAAATAAATCAAGTGGCTTTTGATTCAGTTCAGAGACAAATTCAGTCTATTTATTCTTATCTTTTTAGTCCTGTGAACTTCCTCCTTTGGTCCTTTGCAACTGAAGTTTCAGATATCTGAAGAAATATCTGTGTCCCGTACCAGTCTTCCCAGATCATAAAAACGTAAAATTTATGTGTTAGAAAGAACATTGCATGTCTAATTCAAGTCCTGCTCAATGAATTAGTTCACTAAACCACTCTATACAGGTAGCCATATAGCTCCCATTTAAAACACCTCTTGGGTATGAGTATGTGTCTACTCACTGAAGCAGATTGCTGTACTGGTTGATAGGAATTTCTACAGATGATTCCTCCTAACAGTTAGCTTGAATCTCCTTTCTTTTAATTTCAGTCACAGTTCCTTGTCCTGCTCTCAGTTTTAACATAGGACAGATTTGCTCACATGTGGCAACTTTGTAGAGATGTGGACTGCTATATAACATCTGTTAATCTTCCCTTTTACTAGCAAAATAAACCTGACTCCTTATCAGTTATATTTATAAGACTTGACTTCCAGAGTCCTTATCATCTCAGTGCTCTTTCTAAATTCATTTCAACTTCTCCATGTCCCTTTTCAAGTGTGGTGCCAACAATTGGGCAGTATATTTCAGTGTGGTCTAATAAGCACAGTACGATATAATTTTTCTCTCCTATGATCATTAGATATTGCTTCTTAGTGCTGCAGTGCTGCATCCGCCACTTATATTGATTAATACTCCTAAATCCTTCTCAAATGCACAGTTTCCAAATCAAGGCAATGTCCGCAGTTCTGTGTCTGCAAATCTGACTTTTTCTATCCAGATGCAGAAATTGAAAATTGTCACAGTTTAATATTATTACCCTGTTGAATTTGGCTCCAATGTTCCGGGAAATTTTCTGTGTGAACTGTGATTTTCTTTTTTAATGCATTTGTCCATTGTTTCATCTTCATTTGAAGACATATTCGGAATCTCTCCTGCAAGTGACACCACCAATCTGAATAAAAAGGAAACATTTCCTTTTTGAAGCTATTACTATGACAGCATTTGTTGTGGAACAAGGTGAGTAGAAGTTTCTGCATTTTTACAGTGAGATTATATAATTTATTTAATATATCCTTTTTCAAATGAATGTATAAAAGATTTGCTGAAATGTAGGACACTGTATATTGAAAAATAACCTGTATATTTAGTATTGGGTTGGTGAGAAAGAATGGGGCAAAGCAGCAAGGAAATTCAAAAAATGCAGTTTTAGCAGTACATTTACTAATGTGATATGATTTGAGTTACCTCTGGACAGAAAAAACATAGTAGTTAGGAAGAAGGACAAGACATAGTCAGGGATCTATTGTTAAATGAATTTCAATGAATGGCTACAAAAAGGAGCTCAGCCATTATGTAATTAAAATTATGATTAGATTAAACTAGTTTTTCCTTTCCCTGTGCTACTGATTAATACGTATATGTTGTAATTATTTTCCTAGTTGCAATTTTTCAGCCAATTTTAAATACTACTGAACAAGCTTCAGCTATTGCATAGGTGTTTTGTACCTGCCAATAGAATAATACCATCCAGGATATGTGTAGATATACTGTTGCATAACTGTGATGATGTGTAATCTCTTTTCTCTGTTTCCTTCTACGTTTAATTTAGTAAATAATTATTGTTGTGAATGCAGCATTCTTGACATTAATTTCTCAAAAAAGTATTCATTTTGGGGGAAAAACCCCTAAAATAACCTTTAAAACTTTCAGTTTATATAGTTTTTTTTCTTGTTTGATTTTTCTGTCTCCTGCAAGATTGGTTACTCTCTCACTGTGAGGGAAGGAATCGTGTAGCCAAAAGTCTCTAAGATACGCCAGGAAATTCCATGACAATATATCAAATGCTTCCTTTTAAAGCTGTTTTAATTTTCCAGTCACCAGAAAAGAGCCTAGAGCATGAAAGCCCTATTTCTCGCACACACCATGGTTGGAGGAAGATGCCCACTGAGGCATTTGCAGAAGACAAGTAGTGGTTTGGGGAGCCACTAAATTACTATCCTATAGCAGAACCAAGGCCAGGATGGGATTATCCAAGGAGCCTTTGCTTTGATACATGTAGCCTTCTACTTTATGGGCTCAACAAGGTGGTGTTTGTTTTTGTTGCCTTTGAGTCAGTCTTGATTCCTGGTGACTGCCTAGTAAGCACCCACAATTTTCCTGATAAGATTTCAGAAGTTCTTTACCATTGCCTGTTTACTAGGGCTGACAGAGAATGACTGGCTCAAGGTAATTGAGCTGGCTTTTGGTGTAAGGCAGTGGTTCCCAAACTTGGCAACTTTAAGACTTGTGGACTTCAACTCCCAGAATTCTCCAGCCAGCTCTGCAATTCTGGGAGTTGAAGTCCACAAGTCTTAAAGTTGCCAAGTTTGGGAACCACTGGTGTAAGCTATGTAAGTCTCGAACATACAGTCTCCCAGGTTACCTCAACCACTACGTTGCTGTATCAATGATTTTTGCAGGTTTGGGTTTGATTTGTACTTGGATGGGAGATCCCTAGGAAACAACAATGGTAAAGGCTAGACTTGGAAGCTTAAAAAATACAGGGAGAAGACCATCACAAACCTATCCCATACTGTTTTCAAATGGGAAATGAAAAATAAAATCCCACCCATATCTTTTACCCCATTAAAACTCCATGCCAGCCCACTCCACTTTCAAAACCAGGCTTCCCCTGATCCATTAACAAGCCCCAGATGACCAAACAAAAACCACTTAAGGGGTGTTAAACTCACATTGTCATGGCGGTGTCACATGATATATTGAAACTTTCTCCCCTTTGCTACACTGGGCAGGGCATGGCCAATGTGTGACACATCCAGCCTGTGGGTCGGGAGTTTGATACCCCTGCCCTAGTGAATATATTAAAACATGAACCGAATGTTACAAAGCATTTCCCACTAAGGAATTAATAAACCCCAATTTAACTCAATCATAAGTAAAGAATCCCCACAAGACAGGAAAATTCTTTAACAACACGACAAGCTCCAGAGCCGGAACCCAGCAAACAAAATTGTAACACTTCAATTCAGAAAAGATGAAGAATTAACATGTCTTGCAAGGTGAAAGTGCTGCATTTCTCCCTGGCAAGCATCTCCACAAAACTAATAAAAGTCAAATTTCTGTATCAATATTACTGTCTCTCCTGTTCAATTTGTGGCCACCTTTGAGAGCTGTACAATCCTCTATGCTGTCAAATAAACCATCTTCCACTTCAAGCAAATTGCCCAGAGTGTTTATTTTTGTGACCTGGCTCAGAAAATGGACCAAAGAATTTTCTTCTAACACACACAGAAACTGTACATAGAAATACCTATTTCTTAGGTATCACTAAGAAGCACTCCTGATTTGAAGGAGATTTTATTTTTATTTATCATATGGCTCTTACCACAAGAGATTACTATAGGTTTACTTTACATAATTTAAGTCTCTCAAAATCAAATTATTTCTAATGAGAAACACTTCAATACAGCTGAGAACATTCCGTTTTTCTTTTCTTGCTTTCTGCATTAAAGTTGCCCACAGAGGGCAATTGGTTGATGCAAGAGGGTGCATCTGATAGGATTTAGTAAATTCACTGCCATCTAATTGCTTTTTAAACTACTAAGTGACTCAAATGGCAATTAGATGGAGATTTTTACGTCATCTCTTTTATGAGATTGAGCTATATAGAATTACACAGGGTCTGATTCAAAGTTTCAGAAATCTAGCAAGAAAGCTGATGAAGCTTTACTTAAAACCTACCTTAGATGGCTGCAGTGCATAGTCTTTATTATCCACTATCTAATTTCTTATCTTTCCTTTTCCTGTCCTATATTTGCAAAGATGAGAGGGGAAAAGCTTTTGGAACCAAGTCTTGTATTTAATGTTTTGTGGATGGATAAAGCCACATCATATATAATGGCATCTTGTTTGCAGGAGAGTTTTGTTGAGTTTGACATACTGTATCTATTGTAGAGCCCATATTACTGTTGGCATGTAGCCCATTCAAAAAATTTTACTACCAGTTTTATGGGCATGGCTTAGTGGGCATGGTGTGGCTTGATGGGCATGGCAGGGGAAGGATGCTGCAAAATTCCCATTCCCTCCCCACCCCAATAACCTGCTTTCCAGCTTCATTCTCCTGTTCAGGGCAACAAAAGAAGATCAACTGGGAGGCTGGGAGGGAGCGGGGGTTGGCCAACCTATTAGCAGGTTCTCCCAACTACTCAAAATTTCAACTACTGGTTCACCAGAACCTGTCAGAACTGGCCACCTTTGGTGTCTCCCCATCACTTAAATAGAAGGGATGCCTTGCCCAGGGAGTTGTGTTAATTGGCTAACCTTTCCCAACAGCTGCTCTTCTCAATGGACCATAGCTACTGAAGAGGTTTCCTCTTTCCTAGCTTGTTATTTATCATTATGATAAACCTAATGTGTTAGTTTAGGTTTGGATCCACAACTCAGTGTATCTTATTATTTTTCTTTGTGATCTTTGTCAGCCTAACTGTTCCTTGAATTTATTAAAGAAATAATAATCAGAGGATGTGTCTGACATTTACCAATAACAATCTGTTCCTTCCAACTCTCCTTCTGCTAAATAGCTCATCTAAATGGCTCATCTTTGTGAGTGTGTTTTCACAATCTAATACCTCTAGCGTACCATGTGATTTGCAGCAGGATGGATTGCTTGTAAAAGAAAATCTTTAAATCAACCCTTCATTGTTCTGTGGAATATACCTTTTTCCCCCACAGCACCTGCTGTTAAATAAATCTTACCTTTCAGGCTGAAATCAAAGAAGGACGTTAAATGTGGATAAATGAATGCACATTTGTGTATGATACAATGGCAGGCTCCCATCTGCTTTATGCTTTCTCACTGTTTAAAAATTATTTTTCTCTTTATGCTGGAATGTTAAAGTATTATTGTAAAACTACCTGTCAAAATCAGGAGCCATGCTATCTATCACAGATTGTGTTTTGTGGTTTTGGGGAAATGAGAGACACCATTATTTCAGATTGCTTTTAAACTGTGGTTTGGCAAGCTAAATAATCTCATGGTTTGGGAGCTATGCAAACCCATCTAATTATGGCAATCATAATTAAGCAAAATCATGGTTTATATTTTTTATCTATCTATCTTTTAGTTTCAAATATTGTTGCTATATTGTCCAGTCTTTTCTTTCAAACCACAGTGATACTATCCATAGATTTCAAATATACTGGTTTTGTATATAAAGTCAGGCATTTATGTGTAAAATAGCAATGACCCCAATATTACAGCTTCTAATTCTATGTCAGCAGCCAGCAGGATGGAAAGAACTGGAAGAAAAGATGAAATATACCTCTTGTTCTCATTTTCCTTTTCTCCTTGCAAGGCATCTACTGATTCAGATGCCCGCTATCCTGCATTTCTCTCCTTCTGTGATGGCAGGTCAGGCTAATCATTTTGGAAAGGTTATACTTGTCATTTTTGATTCCTGTTTCTTTCTTCTGCCTGCTAGAGTCAGCTTTCTATTTGGACTCAAGTCAGATTGTTCAGTGACATGTTTGTGGACATGCACTGATGCAGCCTAAAGCAAACATTAATTGTCACTACATTACTTTGATCCAAAGGCCATCCTTAGAGAACCAAGATGTTTCTTGGAAGTAGAATATGAGAGAGAGGGAAACAGGACCCACTAGATATGGTGCCTAGTGAAATCCCATGGCTGTATTTTGGAAGTTAAAATCTCTCCCCCCCCTCTCTCTGTCTCTCTCTGTCTCTGTCTCTGTCTCTGTCTCTGTCTCTGTCTCTGTCTCTCTCTCTCTCTCTCTCTCTCTGTCTCTCTGTTTCTCTCTCTGTCTCTCTCCCTCCCCCTTCCCCCTTCTCATATTATGGAAGAAGGCATTGGCAAACTGCTGCCATATTGGTGCCAAGATAGCTATACAGATATAGATAGAACACTATGATGTTTATTTATTTATGTACTTACTACTATTTCTACACTGCTCTATCCAAAATGGCTGAGTGTCACAGATGTGCTTTACATCTTAAATGAGCACAACTCCTTGCTATTCATGTTTCAGCCTGGCTTTTTCAGGTTTCTACATGAACCTGAAAAGAAGCTTGTAGTGGCAATGCAGAAGATCATTGTTATTTCAAGGAATTTAGTGTCATATTTTGATTTCTCCTTAATATTGAGAAAAATCTGGATGTTTAGAGCTTATTCTGGCATAGCCTGCTTGGTTTTTTAAATTCTTGTTTACTGAATAAAGAAGCTGTGTGTGTGTGTGTGTTTCATGTAGCTGCAAAGCTTTTCTCACTGTGAAATTCTTAGACTTTCAATTTTCACTTCAGAGTGAGATAGAGTGATGTGCCAACCAGTCAAGGTCAAGTTTTGCAGTCTCCTGACCATAGCAGGATCATGAAATCATGGTGCCAAGTTTTGATAAAAAAACCTTATGGTAATTGCTATTTGCTGGGAGTTTCTGCACAGTGCACAGTAACTAGTGCTGGGTAGATATTCCCAGCTTGGAATATCTCTGTTGTTATTAAGGAACTCTTGGTAGCTTGTAAGAGTTCCGGGGTATCATCTTGCTTAATATGCATGCTTATGTTATGTTTTTATGTTCCTTGAGTTAATAATAAAGTTTAACATTCCCTTTATATGCTTATTGTGTCTGTTCCAAAATAATAAATTGCCTGGGAAGGTGATCGCTGCCCTGACCCTTGGCAAAACATCAACGTACTATCCAAAGTTCATATGTGATCTTTGATAGCAAAATATTTCTTACCTCTTCTACAGGGAGATATATTTATTCACATGGAAAACCAACTTCTCTGAAGATTATTTATGGGGGGAAAACGCAAGCAGTTTTGAAGTGCATAAGGCATTTAGATACTGAAAGTCAGGCTTACAGAAAGGATGTTCTTATAATGTCCTAGGATCTTTGAGAATGCTTAATATTGTTCCTAGATAGGCTAGTCCACTAGAACACTATGAATCACCTCTTGTCCAGAAGATTTAACTTCTAGAAAATACCATAAATCCAGAGAACAAGGAGACAGATAGAATCTCTGCTGTTCAGCATTGTACATCTCCAATTCCTGGGCTGTCTTCCTCCAAATATGCAGTGCGGCTATTAATAAGCAAAGTGGCTTTTTTCTTATCTTTTGGCTATTAACTCAATGGGGGCAAAAAGCCCAGCCATTCACATAGTGTACATGACCATAGCGACAGGTATGGTGTAATTATGATAAAAAATACAAATGTCTCAGATTAAATACTTGGTAGAAATGCTATCACACTCACATTTGGTTTTTGGTTAAACTGGAAAGAAAGTGCATGGATCTTGCAACCGGTCTGGCAAAAAAGAATACAACAGATCATTATGATAGAATACTTGCTGGATAATCTTTTAATTATCCATTTGAAGTGCTCTTAAAAATAGGCAAAACTATGAAGATAAATGAAAAGATCAGTTTGTTGCAGATTAATTTATATGATACAAGCTAATGACCACAAGGTCTATTTTTGCTCTCATTTGTTCCATTTATGGAATTAGTTGTCTTCCTATTTCAGACTTCAGCCTGCTCATTACATTGGTATAACCATTTTACATTAATTTATCTATTAAAAAGACAGAAGAGTCTGCACTAAATCCTACACAGAAACTGCATTTAAAAAAGCTAATAAATTAACGCATGCTGTAGTCTGTTTTTTCTCCCAAAAGAGTGATGGGACCTCTTCATATTGGCAACAATGAAGAAAAAGGTCTTCCCTCCATTGGTATCACCTAAGGTCATTTTGACCTTTTTTTATTCAGTAGTCTTGCATCAGTGTTTGAATATGCCTGCCCCTTCACATACAGGTAGTCACATACAGGTACCACAATTTCAGGCCAACATTTCTGTTGCTAAGTGAGACATGTGTTAAGTGAGTTTTGCCACAGTTGTTAAGTGAATTATTGTAGTTGTTAAATTAGCAATGTGGTTGTTAACATGGCTTCCTCATTGACTTTGCTTATCAGAAGATCGCAAAAGGTAATTACACAGAAAAGAAGCCCAGTAGTGGTCTATAATGAAGTAGGAATATTACTAACAGTGTGTCAAGTTAGGACTCAGTACAGAAGCTCAATAATGATTAGAGATATTCAGATATTAGATATATTCAGCACTCTGGACAGTTCACAGAACAGTGAGAGCTTGTGCAGATTGACCAGTTGACTATAGTCATTTCTGCCAGAAAGACAATAGAAAACTCAGTGTCTATCACTCTTAGCAGACTGGATGCAGCAGGTAGAATTCACCATAGAATACATTCTATGTATTCTACACACACACACACACACACACACACACACACACACACACACACACACACACCAAGCTCAAGGTTTACTCAGTCTTTCATCTTTCAATGATGATAAAATGAAAATTCAGATTGTTAGGGGCAATATGCTGACTCTGTAAACCACTCTGACCATGCTGTAAAGTATGATGGTATGGTATATAGCTCTAAGTGCTATTACTATTGCTATTTTTGGTTCCTTTTCTATCACTTTATCTAGTGACTGCTTACTAGATCAAAAGTAACAATACACCAGCCTCAGCCAAGAAATAAAGTTAGCAACTCCTGGGTTGGTTGTCTTTTCATAAATAAAGTGCATAACAGACAAATAGCCCTTTGTCATAAATTTGTATTTGATTGCATACACGTATACATCTCAGAGACAGTGGATAGTGGGATAAGAGCCATCAATCCATAGCATCTTCAGGCTGGTCTTAATTTGTGTTTATTTGAACAGATGCCATTGTGAATCACAAAGTAGGAGAACACACTGCTCCACACTGTTTCATACAAAATCATGGAAAAAGTTCATGAGGAGGAGATTGGTAGTCTAGAACCTAAATTGGAACATGGTTAATTGGACAAAGTTCACAACCTTAGAAAACAGCTAAAAGGCCTTCAACCGGAAGCTATTCACTCCATCGAAGATTTTGTTTCATTACATCTTACCACCATTTGCCCTAAAGATTTATGCAGCACATCATGAAGCCAAATGTCAAAGAAAGCTGAAAACATGATTGTTCAACTATTTTAAGTGAGATGTTTATGTGGCTTGGCAGGGCTGGTTGGAGACATTGTGGTGCCTCAGGGAGAACATCAAAGGATCCTAGTTCTTCTCCAATAATTAACATAAAGATAAACTGACAGGAAGCATCAGGATGCTCCAGCAAAACCAAAAAAGGATTGAAGTAAGCTCTCTGGCTTCCCTGTAACTGAGTTTGTATTCTGTTTTTTTAAAATAACTTTATATATTGCCATTTTTTTCTCAATACCAAACAATGGCCATGAACAATGGAGATATATGAAATACGAAATACCAATTGCCAAGATGAATAAGAGATGAATAAATATTTCCTTGGTGTTGAAGAACAGTGAGGATGTGTGTGAAGCAAGCCCTTCTGATGGGAACGTTTGAGGAATAGTTCTACTACAACAGGGGTGATAAACTGATGGCCCACGGGCTGGATGTGTCACATACAGGTCATGTCCAACCTGGCTCTGGAAAGGCAAAAAACATTGTGATATGTCATGATATGTCACGTAATGTGATCGAGTTTGACACCTGTGTACTACAACTATGGTAGAACAGTTGGCTTAACCTGTACTTGTATTGCTTCTTAAGCAGATGAATTCACCCCCTCATTTCTGCCGTCTCCACAACACTTGTCATTCTGATGTTAGCCTGACACAGCTCCCCAATATTAGAGAAAAACAAAGAAAGGCAATAAACTTTTGTTGATAATCTCTGCACCCTTGTACAGTTCCAAGTTTCTTTTAAACATCTATGAAACTAAAGCATGGCTGAATGAGATGTGATTCATTAAGTGAATCACCCTGGTTGTTGAGTGAGACATTACGTGATCACAGATTGCAATTTCGCTTCTGCATTCTCTATTAATTGTACTTGTTGTAAGCTAGTTATGAAGTTTACAAATGGCAATCACATGATTGGAGGACAGTGTAATGGTTGTAAATGTGAAGATTGATCCCCAAACTGATTTTTTTCAACTGTTGTAACTTTGAAACATTGATAAACAGGCAGTTGGTTAAGTGAGGAATATCTTTAGACAATTCTGAGCTAGGAAGATAAATGGCCTGAATTGATATGTGGCAGACAGCCATAACTATATAGTTAGGAAAAGGATAAATGCACAATGCAATTAAAGTTGCAATGTTTTGAAGATTTCTGGTAACTTAAAACCCCTTTTCAAAAAACCATTCTCAAAATTTTATTGATCTCGAGAAGGGGAGGAAAATGACAAACTAAATGATAAAGAAGTCAGAATATTTTTTCTTTGAAGAAAACTAATATTTGGAGCATTTTAGTTAGGAAAAAATTGTTTCAGGACCATTTGTCGATCTGTGTCATGGGAAATTCAGGACAGACTTAAAGGAAGATTTATTTACACAACAAAAGGCTGAAATATGGATTTTGCCACCAGTAATGTAGTGATGAAAGCCAGCTTGCTTTACAGCATGGGTACAGGAGTGGGATTTCTGAATTTTAGTCCTGTCTTACATCTGAGTGCTTAGCCCTTGGGCAAGTCAGGTTTAGGGAGAAGGCAGTGGCAAGCCACTTCTGAAAATCTTACCAAGTAAACTGCAAAGACGACCTTAGGCAGTCACCAGTCAAAGAAAAAAAAAGGCACCAAACTACCTTGGAATCCCAGAATAGGGAATACACAATCCAGAAAAGCAGCCAATCATTAAAGCTATCTGATATCTCCAGCGTTGGAGATAAAACATCTCTTATTACCATTTGCTGGAAACCAGAAGTCAGCTCTTGTCATATTGTCCACTTAAAGATATCTGGTTAGCCAGAGTGGGAGAAAATGCCTAGATGAGAAAGACAGAGGGCAGCTGAGCAATCCTGGGGATAGATACAGCTGCTTTAAAATATTTCAGAGAGATGATGTATTTGTATCCCTGCACCCTCTGAACCTATTTTTCTGAATTTATTTCTGAACTCCTAAAGAATCTTAATGCACCTTGTAACTGGATTTGTACAGAGAAAATTGTATCTTGAACACATGAATGTAGCTGAATCTCTCATTTTGCAAAATTAGACTAGCTTTTGGTTTGGTAGGCCTCAAGAAAAAACAAAATTCAAAAGAGCTTCCTACATAAATTAATTACGGTTTACCTGCCAGCATCAGTAAGTGCAAAAAAATATTAATTCAACTACCCTGTCTACCTTGGGATAGTGGGAACTTAACTCACAGGAATCTTTATTTTTAAAGGTTCTTAAGGCTTTTCTTTGTACCCAAGAACTATGAAATTATCAAGGATATTTTGTCCTAGATGGCCCCATGGTTTTGTTTAGCTGATAACAGTTTGCTTTGGTAAAATTGAGCTCCTACAATAAAACAAATATTAAAATCAAATGAAAAGCAGAATCAGAGGACTATAAAAGAGCCACAGGAAATACTGACAGTTCATTTCTGCTCTCACTCTAAACTAGATAACTGCTTACAGAATTAGAATCGATTGAGATAGCTTTTTCAATTAAACCACTCATTACCATGATTATTTATTGACTCATTATGGAAAAAAAGGTAGACACCATAATAAGAGTAAATCTATTTGTAACCTGCAATGCAGCTCATAGTGGGAAGGGAATGGCTTCCATGTATTGAGTTTTTTAAAATTGTTTCTTTCAACCTTTTTAACACCTGCCTAGGGAAAAAAGAGGAGGAGCACAAAAGCTGTTTTATGTGCAATGGTTGTTCAAAATGTCACTAAGCATGGAGGGATATCACCTATTGAAATAGGTGAGTCGGATTATCCAATTATAGTTAAAAATCATTGCAAGTATTTGAACATTATTTTTATTATGTATAGCTTACAAGACCATCAAAAATGGTGGCTAGACATTTTTAAAATTCTCATTAAAAAAATGGTGGCTAGACATCATCTAGAGCACGAGTGTCAAACTCACCACGTCACATTGTCATAAAGTGACGTAAAAACATAAAACAGAGGGATAAAATCAAGATCACTTGAAGTGTTAATACCACCTTATAATGCCTTGGTAAGGCCACACATGGAATACTGCATTTAGTTTTGGTCACCATGATGTAGAAAAGATGTGGAGACTCTAGCAAGAGTGCAGAGAAGAGCAACAAAGATGATTAGGGGACTGGAGACTAAAACATATGAAGAACGGTTGCAGGAACTGGGTATGTCTAGTTTAATGGAAAGAAGGACTAGGGGAGACATGATAGCAGTGTTCCAATATCTCAGGGGTTGCCACAAAGAACAGGGAGTCAAACTATTTTCCAAGGCACCTGAGGGTAGAACAAAAAGCAATGGGTGGAAACTAATCAAGGAGAGAAGCAACTTAGAAATGAGGAGAAATTTCCTGACAGTTAGAACAATTAATCAGTGCAACAGCTTGCCTCCAGAAGTTGTGAATGCCCCAACACTGGAAGTCTTTAAGAAGATGTTGGATAGCCATCTGTCTGAAACGGTATAGGGTTTCCTGCCTAGGCAGGGGGTTGGACTAGAAGACCTCCAAGGTCCCTTCCAACTCTGCTATTGTATTATTGTATAAAGTGATGTTTCACGATATTTTCCCCATTTGTGGAGCTGGGGTAGGCATGACCTACACATGACGTATCTGTCCTGTGGGCCACCAGTTTGACACCCCTGAGCTAGTGCATAAACTGAAAAGTTAGAAAATGTGGAGAGAGCTGATCCATGGGCTTCATCCAAGAAAGTCCAGTTGTCTTTGAAAAAGCACCTTCGGGATAACCATGGCCTGGATGACTTAGAATCTCCATAGACATTTAGGAGGAAGGAGATATGTTGGACATGTATGAGTTATTTGTAAAAATAAGTGGGCTATAAACAAACAAATAAATATGGCAGTGGAAGAGTTTTATATGCCAAATAACTGCTTTGAAAACAGCCAAGTCTTTTTCACCATTTTCACCAAGGTGGATTTCACAAGATGTCTCCGACTTAAAAACTAAATGCAGACCAGAGAGGACATGAGCCCCATGCTGTAGCTGTAATGCCCTGTGAGGCCATCATAAGGACTAGTGTTGTAGCACCAGAAATAACTGATGCTCAAGCAAGACGAGGTAGGTGTTTTCACCTTAAGTTCTTCACCTGAAGATCTCCTTAAAAAATATATATATATATATCTGCAAAATTATTTAACTGACTAATTTTACCATATGCATCTCCATATGCATATGTAAATCCAGAGACACAGGACACACACTCCTCCAAAGCAGAAGCATCAAACCTTTTGAAAAAGAACAATGGTGTTAAAAAGAAAATCTGATCAAGGAAGGACAGGAAATGGGATGCCTCAAACTTGGCAACTTTAAGATGTGTGGATTTCCACTCCCAGAATTCCCTAGCCTTCCATAGTGACTGGGGAATTCTGGGATGCACATCTTAAAGTTGTCAAATTTGGGAAACACTGAAGTAGACCCTCTTATCCATCAAGTCAGCACCCATCAGGCAGGAAATTGTATTCTATCACTGATTCTTGTCATGTCTAATTTATGTTGTTTGTTGATTGGCTGAATTTAAAATCAGGTATTCCATGTTTACTTTCAGTAAAAAAAAATGTGCTACCTGGAATGACCTTTCTTGGGAAGATCAAAAGACAGTTGCATTTTGCATTATTTTGCCTTGCCCTAAATGGAATATTAATTTTGTTGCTGTTGCCTTGCATTTTTATGTGAAATTGATATTGGTGAGAAGGACTAACATAAACATATTATTGCAAAAGCTGCTTTTCTAAAATCTAGTTCTTTTTTATTTTTCACACTTCCCACTACAATACTTTTCTCCTTACAACATTATTTATAAAATTGCCATTCGGGCCAATTCATTTTAATCTGTACTATTTTCTATATTCTTAGATCTACAGCTATTTCTTTTAAACTCTGTTTTTAATTAAATAAAGTTCTCCCTGGAGGTAACATACCATTGTAACAGTAAACAGCAAAATATCATACTATGAGCTCAGTACTCATGACCCAAATATCTTTCTTCTCTGGGAATAGTGGCACAAAATTAATTCATATTCAAAACGTAAGATGTTTTTCTATAGCATTGCCATTTAATCCTCTTCTGCGTCTTAAGATCAGCTTGACATTCAAGTATTTAAAATGACATTGCGAATACCCACTCAACGTTAGGAAAAATGATGTTATTTCAAGTGTGAGAGGCTAATGCTTCCACCTGCTTACATAAATTGCATAATTTTTAAAGTAACAATGGACCTCAGGCTCACGAGTTTGTCTCATGTGTTTATTCATATTTCATTTTTGTCCCAATTTCATATCAATCTGTTTCCTCTAAAAGAAATCTGTACTGCTATACACATTTTGATTACATGGGTGGGGGGAGAGTTGAAACTTTTGAATTGCTCAAAGGGCTGGTATCATGTTGTACAGTTCAGGACCTTCAAGTTTTGATTGGCACATTTTGAGAACACTTTGTTGCTAATTTCTCAATATCAGAGTGCTTTATAGGTTTCCAGCTTTGTTAATTTCCACGCTTGGTAATGTCAATACCAAGAATTCTTATCAATGGCCATAATGGCAGTGGATTCCACGGAATTCTTGGTGTTGACATTACCAAGGGTGGAGATTTGATGTCCACACCCCTAGAAATTGCCAAGATTGAGAAATATTGCTATAGATCTTTTCTTCTGCTGAAATATCATTACTTTCAGACAGAGTATCCAAATCCAGATATTCAGTATCTGGTACACCAGTGGTTCTCAATTGTGGAAAAAAAATCTTTCCCTAATCTTTCTTGAAATTATGGATTGGATATTTAAAAGAATAATTGTGTATGGATGAACTATTTCAAAGAGTATTTGAAGTATTTATCTCCATTTTTTTGTTCTGCTGTGGAATTTCTAACTGAAAATGCTGATCAAATCCTTCTTTTAAGATTTAGATGCCTTTCTCAGCTATTGCTAGAAGAATAGCTCACCAGTATAAATCTCATTCAACATGAAAGAAAGGTTCAGAAATTGCAAATGCTGTGACAAGTTGTATCAAAGGCAATGCCAACTGAGAAGAATATTTGGATTATAAATGTTTGAGCTTATAGGATAATGAAATGCATGAAAAGTTTCTAATGAAAAAAAGGCAAATTTGATAAATGACTTTCTACATTCTTTTCTTTTGGCAAAGTATCTATAGAAATCAATACTAAAAATGGCCAAGAAAATTAGGATTGTCAAGAT
This sequence comes from Thamnophis sirtalis, assembly GCF_051295495.1. Classification (NCBI taxonomy): domain Eukaryota; kingdom Metazoa; phylum Chordata; class Lepidosauria; order Squamata; family Natricidae; genus Thamnophis; species Thamnophis sirtalis. The sequence goes on along the minus strand of NW_028261386.1, from coordinate 37,177,907 downwards.
CATAAATGTCTTGTGTATTTCTTTAGTAAGCAAACATTTGGAGTTTGCTCCAAATGAGTAACGGTTGAAAAATGAAAATACTGCATTGGTATTTCATCTTGTTGGTATTAATTTACCTACTAATTAATTTATCTTTTGGACCTAAAACATATATCATTAAGAATAGTTTAGTATAATTCAGAAAGTTTATAACCTAAATGTGCTTAACATGGGGCTACCCTTGAGGATCTTTCAGAAGCTGCAACTTATGCAGCATGCAGGAATCCAGGGAGTGATGGACACAAGTATGGAAGACTACTACAGTAGCAACTGCATTAGCTTCTACGCGCAATTGAAGGTGTTAGTATTTATTTTAGAAAATTTATATTGCCGCCTACTTGCACATGGCGACTCAAGGCAGCTTACACGGATTTAAAATGATATAAAAGAAATAAAAATAATAAAAAGAAAAATAATAAAATAATAAATTAGTAAAATAATAACTTCCTATCTTCCACCCCAGTGACAACACACGTAGTAGTTACATTTAAGCCCTTTATTCATTTAACACAATTTACAAGGCTGCCCAACTCAATTACCATGACTCTGTGATGTACAACATATAAAACAAACAATAAAACAACACACAAACCATATAAATATTAAGCATATACAATATATAAATATAAAGGGGAAACTAAGACATATAACAGAATAGTCAAAAAGGGGACTCTCACTCAACTACCTCCCTGTGCCTGAGAAACACCCAAGACTTAATGGCTTTCCTATAGATGAGCACAGTTGTGGTTGTTTTATATGTGGGGTGGTGGTGATGGTGGTGGATTATTCTAGAGATCAGGGTCAGCCAAGGATAAAGCATGCCTTTTAGGTCCTATAGGTTTATGAGACTGAAATGAAGCAGACTTTCTGTGGGAATGTGTAGGGCTGGCATATTTTAGGAGAAGATGGTTCATCAAGCAACCCAGCTCTATGTCATGTAGGGCTTCAAAAGTGAAAACCAGCACTTAGAATCACACTTAGAAGCCTAATGAAACCCAATCTAGCTTGCACCATAGCAGTATTAATTGGATATAACAAGCAGCACCCATAGCTTCCTATATACAGTGGTGAGCATGATCATGCTAACCTTCAAATAGTGATGCACCACATTTATTTATTATAATTGTCTTAATGTATTTTAAGTCATTATATTAATATTGCAAACCATTCAGAATCCCCCCAAACGGCGTGGCAAAGAGCATTAAATAAACAAATCAATAAAAAGGAGATGCAATGTCATGGCCATCTCAATTGCCCCAAACCACTGTATTATCACACTTGACTAGCACCAGCTCTCTAGGATTTTAGTTGGGATCTGTCCCAGCCATACTTGAATCCTGGAGATCAAAGTTGGGATCTTCTGCATCTCAAGCAGGAGCCAAATAGATGTGTCAACGGATTAAACTGACCATAACCTAAGGGACCATAATCTAATGATTATATCTAGCCCAGAAGCCAATAGGAATGATTGGCAGAGAGTTATTCGAAACAAGCAAAGAAGTTAGAGCTGCAGGAAGCAGAGAAAAATCTAACCAAGTTTTATGGCAGGCATAATCTTAACTACGCAAGGGTGGGTCCCCCCCCCCCCAATGTTATTACATTTATCTAGTAGACAACTTAAGTAGACAACGCAGCTCAGATTCTGAGGATATTTTACTTTTCAGGAAGATCTTCCGAGATGCATTTTGATGGCTCACCACCCAGGGCAGCATCAGCTCATAAAAGGAAAGGCTCTTGTTTCCTATTTTTTTGTCAGTATTGTAACTAAAATTAAGGCCATATCACTCATAGGGGAGATATCTTTTGCCTACTGTTCAGCAATTGCTCTCAGGATGCCTCTGATTTGAGCTTGACTTAAAGCAGTGTTTCTCAACCTTGGCAGCTATGCTGGCTGGGGGATTCTGGGAGTTGAAGTCCACAGGACTTAAAGTTGCCAAGGTTGAGAAACACTGACTTAAAGGCTTCGCTTTCTCTCTTGCTTTTGAACTGGTGCCTCCCATCATAATATATCAGCAGCTATTTTTGCAATTAAGACCTTAAGGATCCATTCCCTTTATTGCTTCTAATTGTCTGCATTCTTAATTATTTCCTCTTTTATTATACTGTAATTTATATTTTGTTGTTGTGTTGCTTTGTTAACTGCCTTTGTCTGTGTTGTAAAGAAAGGTGAGTGATGAATGCTACTCATTCTTACTCAGAGTAAGGATGCCCCTATTACCATCTCTGAAAATGTTATTTTTGCAAAAGACAAAATTGGCCAATGTATTTCAGGTAGTTTTCTTCTCCCCTTCCACAATGGAGCATGTAGGGTTGGGCTGCCATGGTATTAAAGCTGCGCCAGAGTTTTCTGTGCATTCCATTAATCAATTCCCCAAAGGCAATTAGCAATAAATGCTGCCAAGATTTCTGTAGCTATCAAAGCAAGGATGTTGCTATAGTTATTTATTTGACCTTGTTATTATTATTCTCTCATCCAAATGGAAAGCTTGTAAATTTACTTGGCCAACCTTTTCATTAAAGATGATCTTTTCTCCTTGGGTGAGTATTACAACTGTTTGTTAACTTATTGCTTGTATAGGAAGAGATACAGTAGGGAAATACAAGTACAAGTGGAATTCTACTGAATATTCTGAACCTGAGATCTGTATTTTTTATGGTTTGATGCAAGTAGAAAGGTAAATGGAGGTGGGAAGTAGGATAGCCTCTTGCCTAGCACTAAAAGAAGTAGAATTCCAATAAAGGAGAATATTTGTACTTCAGGGTTGAAGGGGTGAGTGGTTGTCATTGGTGCTCTCTGAGCTTGAAAGAAAGCAAGAAAACAACCAAGCACCCAAGGACCCCCACAGAGGTAGATTTTCATAAAATGTGTACAATCCTGCTTATGCATATGAATGCAAATTTAAAAATACAGGCGGTCTTTGCTCAATGACCACAATTGGTACTGGTAACTCCATCATTAAGCAAGACATCATGTGACTGTGATTTGCAGTTTTACTGCTAGCTTTCTATTAACTCTGTCAGAAGCTGGCTGTGAAACATGCAAATGACAATGTCTGCAGAATGCTATGTCAGTTGTAAGCGTGAGGGTCAGTTGTAAAGTTACTTGTTCATCACTGTTTTAACTTTAAACATTCACTAAACATGGCAGTCTTTAAACTAGGGCTACCTGTAATGGCAGTAATCCAATGGGAAATGCCCAAGAAACTTGCCATAATGGGGGGCTGATATATCTGTGCATCTGCTCAGCCTGCATAGGGGAAGTGCACTCATTGTGACCCTACTCAATCTCTCAGTTGCCTCTGATCTCATCTGTGAGAAAAGCAATCAATTGTTCTCATAGAAGAACAAGGAGACTATAAAAAGCATATTTTAACCTCAACCCTCAATCAACCTCACAGCTTTGTTATTCCCTTAAATTTCCCTCTATATAAGGTCTTAGCTTAATGTGTTACAAAGGTTCTGCTTGTGTTATGTAAAGTGTAAAAATGAAGTCACTCGGGCTCTTCTCTTTTACAAGAATAACCCCATTTCTTTCACCATCTATCTTGGTATCCATCTGAACTGGCTTAAGATAGCTGGGAATGGGACACACTGTGTTCAACGGTTCTACTTTTTTCTCTGGTGTTGGTTGCAATTAGCATTGCAAAGGAGAAATTCAGCTCAATATGTTTCTACTTTTTCCTGTTTCTTTTTAACATCTACATGAAGCCAAGGGTGAAGGTGATCTGTCAATATGGGGTGCAGCACCATCTATTTATTGACAATACTCAACTGTATATCTCTGCCTCTCATTGTATCTCAGTGTCTGGAGGCTGGATTGGAAAGAAGACTAAAGTTCAACCCTGCCAAAACTAAACGGGTTTGATTTTGGGGTCCCCTGCATCTGGGAGCTGGAAATGCTTTAGTTCTATATAGGGTTGCTCTCCTGAACTCAGACCTAGCGTAAAATCTGGGGGTACTCCAGGTTTTTTTTGAAAAGCAGATGGCAATTGTGGCCAGGAGGGCCTTTTTACAGCTTTGTCTTGTGTATGGGTTGCATCCATCCTTGGATCAGGAAGCGCTGCTCACTTCACTTCCTGCATAGGCTACACAATGCACTCTACATGGAGCTGCCTTTGAAAGCCATGTGGAACCAACAATTGTTCAGAATGCAGTGGCATGGGTAGTTATGGGCATACTTCAGTATACCATGTATTTATCATATTTATATAAGCTGCCCATTTCTCCATGGGTTGTGTTAGTTTCCTTATGGGTGCAGTTCAACCTGGTTTTTATCTCTAAAGCTCTTCAGTCAGAAGACCAGGTTATTTGTGAGACTCCCAGTGATATCTGTCTATGCCACATACTCCAATAGTATGGTCTCCCTTGCCAGAAATATTCCATCTGATGGGATCTAAGTGGTTTATATTTTCTGCTGCACACTTGACTTCTGGAATGTCCTCTGAACATTTGCCCTCTAGAATGATTTCCCCTTCCCAAATGCAGTTTGTCCTGCCGTTTGGCTTTCAGAAAGGAGTTGGACATTTGATTTTTCCTTGGGCTTTGGTGCTGGGATCAGTGGTGAGTTTCCATTTTTTTTACTACTGGTTTGCTTGTGCGCGCACATGCACGTGTAATACTCCTGCACATGCACAGAAGCACTGTGGGTGGACAGAGCCTGCCGCCACCTGCTACTACCGGTTCGCCCAATCCGGGCCGAACTGGAAGCAACCACCTCTGGCTGAGATGCCTGGAATTCCTCATAGGAGTGGGGTAAGTTTCAGATTGGTGGTTGTATTTTAATTGAAAATATGAACTTGTTTTGTTCTGGGGTTCTGTTGTACGTTGCCTAGAATTGCAGTATTGGAGCTAGGTGGCCTTATACATTTTAAAATATTTATTTATTTTGTCAAATGTATATGACTGCCCATCTCACCCAAAATTACTCTGGAGAGTGTAAAATAAAACCAGGAATTAAAATATTTTACTAACCCATTGAACAATGAAAATAGATAAAACAAAGACTATGAGAGAGGATGTTACAATACAATTACAGCCTGCAAGCTTCAAAGGGGATCTCTAAGATAGCTGAAAAAACCATGCTTAATCTCCTACTCTTAAGGAACTTCATATTTAGGGACAACTTTGAACTCAACAATGTGTTAAATAGAGTGATACAAGATTTCCCTCTGTTAAGCTGGATACTTGACTGTTCTAGAGAAAAGACAGCTGTGAGTTCTTCAGTGTAGGGCTTATCTGCCAGAACAAGATAGCAACCTTTCAGTGAGAGCAAAAGCAGATAATGTCGACCTTTACTCATTTTCCTTCCATTGTAGATTCAATCACTAGCTGAATTTTCTGATTGTGGTTTCTCTTATATTCCTTTGAGTGCAGTTGCCCATTTTGACTAGTGTACTATACATCTCTACAGGCTCCAGCATTTCTTTGGTTCCCCCAGGGAGGAAGAAAATACCTCCTTAATTAAAATATGCATAAGATTTTCTTACACCTTTTCTCCTAAATCAAAGTTTCTTAATCTTGGCAACTTCAAGATGTATGGACTTCAACTCCCAGAATTCCCCAGGCAACATGGGGAATTATGAACATTAAAGTTATATATCTTAAATTTGCTAAGGTTGAGAAACACTGTCTTAAGTATTAAAATAGTACGGCATTTTAGAGATATGTCTTTATACATGAAAGGTTGCTAGTTTAAAAACTACATTTTAAAAAAAAATACTGCTTACTTAATCTAACTAGCTTTCCTGGCTTGTTGGATACTTTTTTGGATGGGGGAAGGGGGAAATCAGGGTCCCACAGTTTTGTTTTTCACACCGCGAAAAACCATCCAAGTGACTGAAGAAATGATGAAAACTCTTATCTAGTTAGGGAAAACAAGTTAATGAAGGAAAAGTAATAGTAATAGTAATTCAAAATGTGTCTTGCTTTTGCACTTTGAATCAGCAATTCTTCATTTAGGCAAAACTCTTATCTAATATGTTTTTAAGCATTGGGTGGTGAGATCTAGGACTTTTAGGGGTGCAAAATGGCTAGCAAGAAGACAAATTTTATTTTAAAAGCGTGATTGTATGTGTTTGCGACTGTGACTGTTAATGCTTTAATGTTGTATAAATATTTTCTCTATTCTGCACTTCTTTTGAAAGGCTCCACTCCAGAGTAAAGCGATTGGTAATGCCTCTGTAAAAAAGTAAGGAAAATGATAGAAATATACAGGGCCATTGCCTAAGCAAAATGGGCAGAAACATTTTTTTTAAAGTTCAGAACTTAACATATAGAATCATAGGGCTGGAAGAGATTTCAGGGATATCCATTCTTTTGGAAGCAGCTCAGGCAAGCATCTTTCCAACTTATTGGAGCATAAGAACAAGAAGGAAGAGCACAATCAGACTTGCATTGTTCAGTTTACAGCCAAACTAAATAAAGATGTTATTTTGCTTACCTATGGATTTGATTTCTTGGTCTGGTCTGCCTAGTGGGACCTGACACTTTCCTAGAATTAAAGATTTGGACTGAAATCCTTGTCAGCTGTTGTGAAAGTATCTGCTTTCCTTAAAAGGTTTTAAGCTTAAAATGATGCAACCACAATGGAAGGAAAGCTTAAACATAAGTGGTCTTTCTATGGTTTCTTAGTTCAATATTATTTTCATTCCTCAGTTGTATTCATTCCTGGAGCTGTACTCTCATACATTCCTGTTTTACATATCACATGCCGTTCCTAGGATTAAATTTCCCAAGGCCTAAAAGAATCTCTCAATGCTTTGTGATCCAAGTCTTCCACTTTGGATTGGTGTTGCTGTACATTGGGGGGGGGAGGGGGGAACAGCAATATGTTCTTTTGTGTTGCTTCTAGCCATCAGAGAAAGCCACAAAAACCTTTATCTGTAACCTCTGAGGATGTTTGAAGTAAGTTAAGGGTATCAGAAAAAGCTTCATTTCTATATCATCAAGTAATTCAGCAATGATAAGTTATTTTCAGGAAAAAGCTCTTGAGCCCTGGATATTGGTGAATCTATTAGCATTACAATGTCTTAGGAATTACAAACTGTGTTCATTGAGTTCTGTAGGAAGTTATCACCCAGCCCTTTCCCAGAAAAAAATGAAATATCCTAGGAAATATTGAAAAGGCAGAATATTTCTCTGGATGTGAAAAGAAAAACATGTTTTAAAAGACAGAATAGCTGCCTGCAGCTTTCTGCCCATCCCCCTTTGTCAATGAGCCATTAAAGCCTGAGCTAGTCCACTTTACATAATAAAGAGTTCTCCCCTTCATGTCCAGAGTGATGGGATTAAGGCATGATAATATTGACCCTTTACCCAACTCTCCACATGGCATCTGAGAACTCAACCAAACCTGGATTCAAAACGCAGCCTAGAGAGTTGCCCCTGCATGGGCCCATGGGAGTCTGACAACCAATCAGAATACAAGCTCAAGATCAAAGACCAGAGAGGGCATAAAACCAGGGACACAGCTTCTCTTCCTCCCTTCTCTTCTCCACCAACATTGAAGCATGTGATCACCTTTTCTGTTCATGTCATCCTGTCCACCATTAAAACAATCTTTCCAAGCAGCCTCCATGTCTCCAGTGTCTTTTTCCCCACTTGGAGCCGAAACCAGAAGGGCATTTCTTCCAACAGTTCAATGGAGTTTATTCTTAAATAAATAGAATTTGCCACATTTCTTACTTTGCATTATCAGTGTCCTTAAAAAATATGTACAAATCCTGTTCTCTGTAGATTGGGCAAGTGTGGCTAAGAGACCAGAAGGGTTGGCTTCACATTACTCATTGAGACACAAACCAACCACACCATAATTTAGCAGGATGAGCAAATTCAGCCTTTACAAAGGAAAAGAATGCTAGGATATTAGTGTGATTTTTCTCTTTCATATTGAAAGCGAGCAGCTTGTTCTCCTGTTTTGGTTGTCCCAGTTGGGAAAACAGTGACATTCAGAAGAGAAGTCGTCGATTAAATGAGGCTGAGTACCTGCCAGACTTCGGGATCTGTTTCAAATGTATTTATCAAAGTCATTTGGATCCTTGTGACTGCTATGTGTCTTTATTTTTTTAGCACCTGATCAAAGAATTCATAGAGATAGTGAGATAGAAATTTTCTTTGAAGAATGATCCAAGTTTCTTTTTTAATCCTAAATGTATAATGTGTTGGATTCCATTTTAACTATAAGCCATTTGCTGACAAGCACCAATTTCAACCATTAACTCATTGCTGTAATAACAAGCAAGTCTCATCTCTATAGTTCATATTTATTTTCTTTGAATTCTTAAAGGGGAAAAAATCAATAAGCTATTGGGAAGACATGAAAGAAATGTCTTGCATTAATGTTGTGACTGCCTTTGAAGATAAAGATGATTAGTAAGACACCCTGGCATATATATAGTACAAGCCTAGTAGGGGAGTCTTTCAGTCACCAATCCTTTCTCTGTTAATTCTAACTAGACTTATCTCACACAATCAGTGGCAACTCAGACATGCATCAGGATGGCACTTAGCATCATAGAGCTGTGCTAAAGATTGTCTCCAGACTATCAGCCCTCCTACTATATCAGGCCTGGTGTGGGAACTTGGATACAATCTGGATGTGTTACAGCAAAGCAAGGCTGGGAAAAACTATAGCCTAAAAAGCAGCTGGATTATGATTGAAGGCCAGTATTTCCTGGGATTTCAGACTGAAGTGTTTGCTGACTGACATAATGAGGTTTAATTCACATTATGCTAAGCTATAAGACTTTGTTTGTTTAGCATAAAATACCATGCAAAGCCAACTATTATTTTTATAGTGACTTAGAGTTCAACGTTCTGGGCTACCTGAATTAACTGTGATTATTTTAATAAACTATCTTTAAAGTATTGTGGCTTAGCATGAGGTGTGAATTTACTGAGGCAATAAAATACAGGTTGCAAATTTCTAGGAAATGAGATAAGTAGGTATATGGATTATCTATCTACAAATCCTAAAATGTAATAATACCCTTTGCTTTATCATACTTTGCTGGGATGTGAAGGCATAAAAGATTAAAGGGCTTTTTTCAGAACCCATCACATAGCACAAAACAGAATTCAGTTTAATTCCAGGGAACATCTTAAGTTTTACGTGAAATGCCAACTGAAATGAACTCCTGATTCCAGCGGGCTAAAAGAGCACTGAGCTATAGAAGAAGCTACCTTAATTAAATGTGATAAAGTTAATTGCATGTTACATCTTGGCTTTTTTTTATTCCGTCAAACTGTTGATCAGAGTCCTGCAAATAATTTGTTAGAGATCATTTGTTCAATTAATTTGCCTTCTCATGTCTCTCTAGAGTTCATGAACTGATGGCATGGTCTTTTTTTTGGAGAAGCCAGCTGATAAGTAATGTTTTACACATTTCTTTCCACGCTCTGGAATTGTTTTTGGCAGCCCACAGTAAGATGCTTCCTGTTCCTGTATATAGTGATTTCACTGCATACACAGATCTTCAAAGGACGAAATAAACTGCTTAGTTTAATAAAGGGCTTGCAAGGCACATTCATACAAATGTATGGATTTAATTTTTTTTCTCATGGCCAACATTGTTCTGTTGCATGCCAATGGTGCATAGTTTATTGGAATATAGAAGGAATAAATTGAAACATCCAATGCTGTGGTATTAATGTTATTGGTATTGATGTTTTAATAGCCGAATTACCAAAACCAGAAATAAAACATTTCAAGATAAAGGCATTGATCCATGTACAGAATTAACTCTACAGTATACTGAATAATGTAAAAATGAAAGATACCAAAATGTTTCACCAATATTCCTGGAAAATAGATAAACTAGGGCTATCATATCGTGAGCTTGTTGGGCAAAACATTCACTTGCAGTCTATTGGACATTTTAGCCCTTTGTGTAAAGCAACGTTCTTTCTTTATTTGACTGTTTTCCATTATATCTCTAGGACTGATCCAGTTTTTTATTTTATTTTATTGATGTTCTTGAGACCAGATTACTTCCATTTTTATGTAATAATGTGCTCAGTAATGTGCTCTTGGAGAGATTGGCATCTCTGATTTTAAGAAGAATCAAGATAAGACAAGAAAAATTATCTGCCTGAGAGTTTGGGGAGCTCTTACTAATCTGTGTAAACAACAGTGAGTAAGAGAGGCAAATAATATAATTTATGACTCTTCTGTTCTAGAACAGTGGTTCCCAAACTTGGCAACTTTAAGACTTGTGGACTGGCTGGAGAATTCTGAGAATTGAAGTCCACAAGTCTTAAAGTTGCCAAGTTTGGGAACCACTGTTCTAGGGTATAGACTAGGCATGTCCAAACTGCTGCCGTGGACAGCTAGTAATGTGGTCCCACAAGATTGTAAACTTTTAACATTATTGTGTACATTTATATACATTAATTAATTATATTATATTTTTTTATATATTCTCCAAAGCATCTGAGGGCAAGACAAAAAGCAATGGATGGAAACTAATCAAGGAGAGAACCTAGAACTAAGGAGAATTTTCCTGACAGAATAATTAGTTACTGGAACCACTTGCCTCCAGAAGTTGTGGGTACTCTGGAGATCTCTGAAAGTCTGGAGTTAACAATCAAATAAGCAATACTCCAATCAAGAAACTGCCAAAGAGCCATCGGTAAACAGCCAACCAAAGAATCTCAACAGCCGCCCCCACCTACACAGACAGGCAAGACACCAGAATATAAATTCCTTACTAGCACTAATGAAGTTACCTAGTTAGGGTAATGAAATGACTGCAAGAAAATAAGCCTGCTTAGAGAGCTCCAAGGTCTCCTCAACTAACATTGTCTCCTGCAGCATCTTTTTTTACAACAAACAACTACATTTATATTAGCAAGAAACAAAATGTATTTTGTACCCCAATAAGTTTTGAAATGAGGTCATCCATTAGGTCATTTAGGTTACCTACCTGCTACATGACAACTAGGGAGAAGCAAAACATTACTGACTTGAAAATAGTGATTTGATTCATGCAGTTCTTAAACTGTGTTTTAACAAATCATGTAACCAGCTGATCCAGGACTATCAAACTCCAGAGCTGGATGCATCCTGCACTGGCCACACCCATGCCTGGTTTAGTGAAAGGGGGGGGGAATGTCGCTATGACAATGTGAGTTTGACACTCCTGAGGTAAACCATACAAAGTGGTTTACAAACCACAGTAGCTAGGCACAGTAGGTAAATGTGGCATAGGATGTCTTAGTGTGCTAATTCTGACTATACTATAGGTCATTCTTCAGATGGAATGGAATGTTTTTTTCTTGGAATACATATAAAATTAAGCTATAGCTATTGATAAAAACAAGAGTTTGTTTATATCATGCTTCCCCTTTTCACATAAACAAGTGTAACACAAATGGGATCAATACATACATATATTGTATATGCAGTACCTGTCTTTCTCTTGCCATTGATTTAGATTTTTACGTGAATGAAAATAATCAGTTAAGCATCCTTAACCATGTTTGCACCAAATGGCTGCTTCCTAATTTAAGGAAGCATAGAGGAACTGCATAAAGTACTTCAGCTTTGCTGGCTCATACCAATACTGTCTTAGGTACCTATCCCATTACCTGTGAAACCAGTGGTGGGTTTCAAAAATTGTTTGAACCTACTCTGTAGGTGTGGCCTCCTTTGTGGGAGTGGCTTGCCACCCATGTGACCGGATATGAAATTATGAAATAGTACTTAGGTTGGTCCAAGTAGCTATTCAGAAACTCTGGCATTGAAGCATGCAAGTCTTAAAGCTGTCAAGTTACAAGATCCTTGCATCCCTAACCCTTTAGAAAAAAAAACTAGGGGTCTTCAAACCTGACAGCTTTAAGACTCAACTCCCAGAATTCCTCCTCCAGTCACGTTGGCTCAGGAACTCTGGCATTGAAGCATGCAAGTCTTAAAGCTGTCAAGTTACAAGATCCTTGCACCTCTAACCCTTTAGCAGTGGTGGGTTTCAAAAAAATTTGGAACCTTTTCTGTAGGTGTGGCCTGCTTTCCGGGTCCACTGGTGGAACCTCTTCTAACCGGTCCGGTAGATTTGATGAACCGGTTCTACCGAATAGGTGCGAACTGGTAGGAACCCACCTCTGTGTGAAACCTACTGCTCTCTGTCTGATAATCTGAAATTATCCTAGAGTGTGGATCCCTTAAATAGGTCTCGCCAAAACTGTAATCTAAGACACAGCCTGCCAAAGCCCTGAAAGATAAAGGGAGAGCCCCTCTCTCAATGCATCCCAAGCAACTGGAGGAATCTGTCACACATTTATGATGTGTGGCTGTGAATGGGTGGGTGCCAGAATGACTGAAATGCAGAATCTCATGCTTAACAGACCTTAGGGTTTTTTTTTTTTTTTACTATTATGGAGAGACACAAATCCTTGAAGAAGAATTAAGTCTGTTTGAACTTTGCTCTGAGATTGAAGAGCTGCTGCCTACATTTAAATAATTAGATAAATAAACAAGCAGGTTTGCAGAACAGATTTCTTTCTGCAGGGTCCACATTTTGGAATGAATGCAGTAAAGGAGAAAAAATAATTTTCAAGCAGAAAATAGAAGAAATGTTGCTATTTAGAAATGAAGGACGTTGTATTTTTAGATGGGTGAGGATGGATCTGCCTGGATGATGATAAATCCTTTTTATCTAGTCCCTTGGCATCAGAGAAAGAAACTGTCCACTTATATAATGGCCTTTTTACTAAGGAAAACTACCACTATTTATTGGGGGGAGGGGGAAGGAAGTGGTTGCAAAAGCAACAAAATAATCCACAAGGGCACTATTTAACAAGAAAGGATTTCCACAATTTAGACTAAACTGTGATTGGCTCATTTATGATTTTCTGTGTTGTGCAAACACAGCAGTAAAATTTCAGGATCATGTGGGAATTTGGATATGGATTCTCTGCCTGCTTGACGACTCTCATTTAGCCACTTGATTACCTTGGAAAGCAGGGCTGCAACTTGTGAGCAGAAATGGCATCTACGCAGAAGAAAAATGTCTCAAAGGTGAAAAGAATTTCAGGGTCAAACAGATGACAGAGATTGAAATAGAAGGACTTGTGATCTCTTGAGAAATTGAACCATAAGCTGGGTAGGGACTGCAGTCACAGCTTGCAAGAGTGGCCAAAAAAAAAAAAAAAAGAGTCAGCAAAAACATGGTTAGGGATCTGGTATCTTTATGTAGCTATGTGGGAGGGAAGGCTTCGGCAAGTAAAACTAATGCTAAAAATCTACATTTTTTCATCTTTTTTTTTTTTAAGTTTCAGTATCCTGCTTTTTCATCTCAGTATCTGAGGATAGGCATAGATGATCCTGGAAAGTTCATCAAGTTGTGGTTTGTTACAATGGCATATATTTATTTTCAGGATGATTATGAATGTAGGATAATTCTCTCTCCCTCTCTCTCTCTCTCTCTCTCTCTCTCTCCCTCCCTCCCTCCCTCCCTCCCTCTCTCTCTCTCTCTCTCTCTCTCTCTCTCTATTATGTAATAGAAATAGGGGTGGTATTCACTTACCTTCCCTACTGGTTCACAAATGTAAGTGCGCCCTCTGCCTTATGCACATGCACTTTGCCTTAAAAAAGGGCCTACATGGGTTGCCATAGAGCCGGGGCGGGTGAGTGGAGCCAACCACGATTTCCACTTCTGGTTTGGCTGAATCGGTCAGAACCGGCAGAAATGTTGAAATGTTTTAAATGTTTATTTCATTTGTATGCCGCCCTATCCCGAGAGACTCAGAGCGGCTAACAAGCAATGGGGGAAGGGGAATACAAACAAAAGACAAAACAGGCAAGTTAAAAACAGAGCAACAGTCACAACAGTTTAAGTGGGGCCAGGAACTCATCAGCCCCAGGCCTGCCGTAACAGCCAGGTCTTAGTGGTTTTACGGAAAGCCGGAAGGGTGGTGAGGGTCCGGATCTCCACGGGGAGATCATTCCAGAGGGCCGGAGCAGCCACAGAGAAGGCCCTACCCTGAGGGGTCGACAGTCGACATTGGCTAGCAGATGGTATTTGGAGGAGGCCTAATCTGTGGGATCTAATTGGTCGTAGGGAGGTGATTGGCAGGAGGCGGTCTCTCAAGTACCCAGGTCCAATACCATGTAGGGCTTTAAAAGTAACGACTAGCACCTTGAAGCATGTCCAGAGACCAACAGGCAGCCAGTGCACCTCGCGGACGATAGGTGTGACGTGGGTGTACCGAGGTGCACCCACAATCGCTCGTGCGGCTGCATTCTTGACAAGCTGAAGTCTCCGAATGCTCTTCAAGGGCAGCCCCATGTAGAGCGTGTTACAGTAGTCAAATACCACCTCTGAACAGAAACCATAAATAAATAAAGCTGGTAGGAACGATTGGAGTCCAGATTTAACATAATTCAACAGGGAAAGTAAACATAATTTTTGTTTTGTTTAAAAAAAGGAGTCACCATTGTTTCTTGTAGTAGCACCTTCATGCCAAGCTATCTGCCATCTTGCTAGGATCAATATTGTGAAGAAAGCCCAATTAGTGTTCCACATAGGACCAAGGAGGTCAGAAGAGAGAGTGGGTATGTGGGATGGAAGGTTGTGAAACTTGTGAAAAGCTCTAACTTTGAAACATTAAGAGGGTAGATTCAAAGACTGCATTAACATGTTGTTTAATATATTGGTTTAGAGCTTCATATGTTATAGAAACCACACATTATTGGGATTTATGACTTGTTCAATAATCATATTATTACATGTGAATGCAACCAGGATGGATTACTGTCAGAGTTTGTTACAGAAATCACTTTGAAAAAGCACACACAGATAACTGATTCAGCAGGATTCATCAGCTTCTTTATATACATAATAACACATGAATAAATGCACAATACCAACAGCAGATTCTTCCAACGTGGTAGAAAGGAGAGATTGTTTCAGTTCAGAGTTCAGAGTAGACAAGTCCAGACTAGTTTCGTTTCTCAGCACAGACTCAGAACTATAACTATGTCCAGGCACCTAGCAGTCTCCAGCAAATACTCTTTCAGTTTCTAAACAGCCTTCATTGGCTGACTTAGTTGCTATGCCTATTCATTGGCTGACCATGTTTCCATGTCTCTGCCAGTCATGAATATTCTGACAATTGCATTTCAATTGTTATCTATAAAAGAGTAAATAAGAATCATGCAATATAATTAAAAAATATGTAGCAGTAGCTTCACAGTAGAGGAAATAAGAAAAGAGAACCTATTTCATAATCCTGCACAACTTCAAAGTGGCTTTCTCCCAGTATGATATTCTCCAGATATCTTGGACTTCAACATCCACTAATCCCAGTCAAGCAATGTCAAGGTTTGAAGCCAAAAGCATCTGGGGAGATTTCCAATCTGGGAAGGCTCCTTCAGATATATGGTTTGCAAAGCTCTGAAACGGAATAGTCTGTTTCATCTCATGCCCTTTATACAGATTTGATGGATTGACTGGATTGGAGGTAACTGAACTCATCAATCTTTGAAACAGCTCAGTAAATGAAAAAGCAAACTGCATTCTTCACAGTGCAGAGTTGTTCGTGTTCTTCATGCTGCTCATACAACTTTGTTTACCTCCATCAATCAAATGGTGGGGGGTCTGCATAAAAATAGAAATCAGGTAAAAAAAATCAAGAAGGGATGTCTAATTGTGCCCCTTTCTACACACATTGCCATATAAAAAAGAAGCAGGGCTCCCATCTCATAGTTGTGGGTACCATCTTGATTTCTTTGATCCTTCTCCCTGTAGATATCCCTGGCAAGGTTGATTTTTTTTCGCACCACTGCCGCTGAAGCAGGGCTTGCTAGAGGATGTTTCTGTTGCACATTTTAGATTTAAAAAACCCAAAGCTTCTATGATTTAAAACCTTCCCTAACTAAACCAGGATTAAGCAAATTCAATTTTGGAGGTGGATAGATTGAACTCATGAACTCAAAGGGGATTACTTCCAAGAAAAATAAGCACCAGATTATAACCTTGGGTGCAAAGGACTGGCATCTTCCAATAAATACCAGAACTTTGAATAAAGCACATCATTGAGTGGCATTTTATGAAGTGCAGGTGGATAGGTTTATGTCCTGAAAAGCCTATGGAGAAGCATCAAAATGAAGGAGGAATAAATTATATGTGATTATTTTAATTCAAGGGATTTAGCTTTGGTTATCAGCTCTATTGCCTATGCC
This sequence comes from Thamnophis sirtalis, assembly GCF_051295495.1. Classification (NCBI taxonomy): domain Eukaryota; kingdom Metazoa; phylum Chordata; class Lepidosauria; order Squamata; family Natricidae; genus Thamnophis; species Thamnophis sirtalis. The sequence goes on along the minus strand of NW_028261386.1, from coordinate 37,161,691 downwards.
ATCTTTGTGGCATTGACAAAATCACCTCCGTTTTATGTTTTAAAAAGTTGTTTTATTAAAAAAAACAGATTCCACAGTAATTCTCTCCCTCATCAATGAATGGAGGGAGGAAAAGTGAGCTTGGGAATATTATACAGTTTCTTGGGACCTAGAGGGTGACAGAAAACTGCTTCCTCAGCGTGTCTTCTGGTAAATGGGAGTTTTGTGACTCTCCTGTCACCAAGGATTTTGTGAATCGGCTAGCCCAGAGTTCTCCCTGGAAGCTATGTGGCATGAATGCCTGTAGCAGGCTCCCAAATGTTTCAAAATTTCTACTAAGCAATTTATGTGGGGTTTGCTGTAGTCTACAAATAACACTCAAGTTGTAACTCAGGAAGTGATTGACATTCTTGTGAGAAAGGCAACTAAATAATTCCATGTAGTGACTCCCTGACATAGACAGAACTGACTTTTAAAGGTCCCTTCTTGGGATATTTTAAGGACAAAAAGTTTGGAGATAAACAATATATAACCCTTATTCTGTCTAAGGGCAACATGGAAGCCCACCGGTCTAGATTTCCTATGTATTCTTCCAATAATACTACCTTTGGTTTCCAGGTTTATAGAAGGATGAAACATTTGGACTCTCAGCCCTTCTTAGTTTTAAAATTAAGGCACACTGCTAGAATTAAGAAACAGGCCCAACCGTTTTGGTTCAAATATTTTTCTGTTGAGTCAAGGACTTGAGAGACACACGTTAATGCAGCCGCCTGGCTGTGCTATGAGTTTAGCTATGTGAGCATAAGACTGCAGACTTAGCACTTAAATGAATTGAGGATTGGATTCATTTATGTGATTTCTTTCTCAAAGCCTTTGTGTCTTAGCACTCATTCTCTAGATGGTGAAAAAGATGCCTTGGGCTATTAATTACTTTGCTTTCATTCCAAATGCTGGTGGTCGTGCACACTGTGATGAGTAAATACACCAGAGTCATTTAGCAACTTTAATTGGTTCTAGGGTAAAGGTTTATGTTGTTTAATAGCATCCCATCTGTTCTGTACAGTTCATTAAAACTATTCCAGAAAGAAGTGAGTCTTGGATCACCTTTGCTGCTGGTTAACCAGTTTATCACAGCAGGAATATATTAATCCATGGCATGATTTTCATGGCTAAACAGAGACAAGGTCCAACCCAAATTAAGCACATGAAATCTCACAGAATGACTGAAGCACATGCCTAATTCTTTCATTGAAAAGATAATTGATAGTCTTATACCCTTTGCTGCACTCAGTGACTCTTTTATCTGAATATAAGACTCCTTATATTGACTTAACAGCTTCCCAGATGGAGGGATGCACTTCATCTGCTCATAATTTTTTGGCATTGATATAGTTCTGCTTTTCATTATCTTCTTGGCTGTTTCTCAGACTGTAGATTTGTGGTTTCTGCTTTTTAATAATGACCATGGGATCCCCTATTTCTCAAGGGATCAAACATGCTGTGTTTTGCTTTTCTAGCACCAGCTTCTTCCTGAATTATGTTAATTTTCCCTTTTTTGAGGGACTTCCTCAAAAGTCCCTAATTCAGGAAATTGCAGTCTACTATTCTTCTCTGTCCATCCACACCAATTTGGCAATAAGTTTACAGCATTTTTGAGTGGGGGAGACCCTTTTAAGAAATAAGATAATTTTAAGATAATTTTGAACTGCCCTATTCCATTGTGAGACAAAGCTAATATATTGTGGCCTACTTATGAACAGTCCCTCACCTTTCTTGAGGCATACTTAGTTCTGAGCATCCTCTTGCTATCTAACTCATGCTGAGTGACAGGTCAGCTGTGATTGGAACTTCCAAGGGCAGCCTTGGTCAACAACTAATTTTACACTTATTCTGACATTCACAGCCCATTGGGACATACCATTTCTACCTCCTTTGCCTTATATTTTCTGCCCAACAGCAATCCTAGATGTTCTGCAATTTCCTGGTACCATGTTTTCCCGAAAATAGGACAGAGTCTTATTTTCTTTGGGGCTCTGAAATAAGTACTAGGGCTTATTTTTGATGGATTTCTTATTTTTTTGAGTGCCGCTACCATGAGGCCAGACAACATGTAGAGCTCCCCATGTGCCCTGCATTGGCTTACTTCATGGCCCCCGCAGCCAGGCCATCCCTGCTCCATCAGCTGCTTTGTCTTGTGGCTGCAACACCAGTGCACTACTCAGCCTCCTCTGTTGCAGCTGCGAGCAAGCAGAAGAAGTGGGCTGGTGGTCACACAAGGTCTTGCTGAATGGGGCTGTTGGAGCCACTGTCACGAAGCAAGACAATTGTTGGGGTGTGAATGCCCTGGCTGTGTGGGCCATGATGTAAGCCAGTAGGGGTGTATGGGGCAGCTCCATCATCCCACCTTACTTTGTGGCTGCAGCATTGGCCTTTGGCAGTAGCAGAGACATGTATCAGATAAAGTGTGTGTGCATGTGCAGACTCATGCATTCAAATACACAGTGCACAGGAAACACAAGACAAAAATATTAACATACATCTCCTCCCTTCAACCCAGTGAATGTACAAATATTCCCCTCTCTATTGGTCAATGGGGAAGTCATGCAAGTCTCAATTGCAACCATCAAAGCTAATGCTGATATTGATCTCTCCCAGACTTCCTACCTAGGCTATTTCCCTCACTTTTTTTCCCTCAGTATCATGGGATGTTCCCCAAAACAACAATAGAAAAACTGTGTTCATACACAGCAGCTGGTTCCTTCAGACTCAAAAAAAGGTTTGCCTCCAAAACAAAGAAACAAGGGAAAGAGGAAAGGAAATTTCTCCAATGGGGAGATTTGGATAAGGAAATATGACTCATCCCAAGAGAAGTAGCCCTCCTCTGGAGAATTCCCCTGATATCAAAACTTCCTATTATGGATGCACTTCCAAATATATTTTGACAAAAATTAATCTCCAAGTAAGTCAAAAATTTGGAGAAGGTTCAAATGATTGTTTCATTAATCCAAAAATAGCACATTATGCTGAGTGAATTGTCTTCTGAATCCACAGTTACATAGATCTTACACCAAATGTTGACCAATGACAATTTGAGCACAATTGAGGAGCCTAACTGCAAGGCATATTAGTATACAACTGCCAAGGAAAAAAAGGAGACACAAGATATCATTCAAGTAGTGAAATCCCTATAGATCATTTTAGGAAGAAATATAGTAGTATTGATTTGCAAGGTGAGCCAAAGTCTCAATTCCTATTCTAACCAATTGAGTAGACCCAGATTGGCATAATGATTTTAGACTTAGAGATGTTACAAAGGTAGTACAGAGAAGGACATCAAGGATTTTAAAGAAACTTATACATAATATTATACTTGGATAGCAAACATAAATGAGGTTATAAAATGGATTCAAACCAAGTTTTTACTCCAACTCACTATGAGATTTAGATTTATTGCATTTATTATTCTCTACTTTTGACATTTTTGTATTTATTATTTTCAGTTGCTGTTTTAGCATTTTACTGTTTGGTGTGGACATTTTTATATTTTATATTTACTATGGATATTTTTTGTTTATGAAGTCACATATACTCTGGATATTTTAATTGTGTGAGCCACCATGACCAGAATGAGATTGAGGTGTCCAAATTAAACTGATAGGAAGACAGATCATATTTTCATTTTTGAATAGTAGCAGAAGTTTAGAAAAGTCTTTAAAATAAAGGTATTCAGCTACTTAACTTATTCACTCTGCTGTGGCGAGAATCTTCAAGGTATTTGCTGTTCATTCTCTGACTTATTTATTGTTCAATCACATCTGGACTGGACAGCTGTTCAAACTGAGCATGGTTTAAAATAGGGGAATTTAAAATAGAGGACAGACCTCTGTAAAATATGACATCATATAAGCAACCTGATATGGACATCAATACCTGGGAAGATCTTAGAAAAGATAATCAGATAATAGATCTGTGAACACCTAGAAACAAGGCAAACCAGAATTATACCAGAAGCCAACAAGTGTTTGTCAAAAACAGATCATGCCAAACAAATCTTTTTTCGTTCTCTGACAAAGTGATTAAATTAGTGGACCAGTGAAATGCTGTAGACATAGTATACTTGGACTTGGAAGGCATTTGATAAAATAAACCACAATCTACTTCTTAGTAAACTAGAAAAATGTGGGATAGAGAGCACCACACCAGATGGATTGCAACTGGCTGACAAACCACACTCAGCATATAGTCCTTAATGGAACTACATCTACATTGAGGGAAGTAAGTAGTGGGGTACCCAAGATTCTGTTTTAGATACAGTATTCTTCAATATCTTTATAAATGATCTAGATGAGGGAATAAAAAGGGAACTCATCAAATCTGCAGACACCATTAAGCTAGTAAGAATAGCTCAAACCCCAGAAGACAGGCTTAAAGATGCAGATGGATCTTGACAGACTCAAACATTGGGCCCTATCTAACAAAATGAAATTCAATACAGAGAAAAGTAAGGTTCTACATCCAGGCAAGAAAAACCAAATGTACAGGTACAGATTAAGTGAAATCTGGATCAATAATAGGAATCTTTAGGTTCTAGAGGACAATCACTTAAATATGAGTCAACAGTGTGATGCGGCAGCCAAAAAAGCCAATGCATTAACAGATGCATTAACAGAGAGATAGAATCAAGATCACATGAAGTTTTAGTACCATTTTTATAAAGCCTTAGTAAGACCACATTTGGAATACTGCATCCAGTATTGGTCATCACGATATATAAAAAAAGTTGTTGAGATTTTGGAAAGAGTGCAAAGACGTGCACAGTTCAAAGATGAATAGGGCCTTGGAGGCTAAAACATATGAATAATAGTTAGGTAGGTAGGTAGTTTTATTTATATGCCGCCCTTTTTCCTGGGGGGACTCAGGGCGGCTTACAGTTCAAAAGGAAGGGAGGACATACAAATTAAACACATAAGACAGTACATCGTTAAAAACACAACATTCATACAATTCGGGTGGGTTGAAGTCTTTAGTCTCAGGCCTGTCGGGACAGCCAGGTTTTGAGGGCTATGCGGAAGGTCTGGAGGGTGGTGAGGGTACGAATCTCCATGGGGAGATCGTTCCATAGGGTCGGAGCTGCCACCGAGAAGGCTCTCCTCCGCGTGGTTGCCAGTCGACACTGACCGGCCGATGGAACTCGCAGGAGGCCTAATCTATGGGATCTGATTGGTCGAGAGGAGGTAATTGGCAGTAGGTGGTCTCTCAAGTACCCAAGTTGCAAGAATTGGGTATGTCTAGTCTAGTGAAAAGGACTAGAGGTGGCTTGATTGCAGTGTTCCAATATTTGAGGGGAATATTGAGGGAGTGAACCTATTTTGCAAAGCCCCAGAAGGCAAGACAAGAACCAATGGATGGAAACTAATCAAGGAGAGAAACAACCTAGAACTAAGGGGGGAAATCTTGAATGGTGAGAACAATTAGCCAGTGGAACAGCTTGCCTTCAGAAATGGGGGCTCCATCAATGGAGGCTTTAAAGAAGAGACTGGACAGCCATTTGTCTGAAATGTTATAGGGTCTCCTGCTTGAGTAGGGGGTAGAAGATCTCCAAGATCACTTCCAATTCTATTATTCTGTTATGGAGACCTGGCTTGAATTTTCAGTTTTAATTAATAAAGCAGACTTATAACCCCTTTTTTCTTGGAATCATTCAAAGGTGGGAGTGAGGGGGAAGTATTTTATTCAATTGTTCACCAAGAAATGATGCAATCAAATAAAATTGAACATAAGTTAAGTGGAGCTATGTTCTGTTTATTCTGCAAGGCTTACTTATCTCATCCAATCATCTATCCCCAGCCTTAAAAGTTGTATATCTGTCAGTCTGTTTGTGTAAATGTTGCCACTATTTAACTCCTTTTAAGAAGGATTATCAAGTGTAGTATTGAGTGACGGACACCACAATAGAAGGCTCAGCACTTTTTAATAAGATTCTTCCTAACTTAAGGTTCAATTAGATAAGATGAGATTATCCTGGCAGTGTCTATCCTGCTTTAAGAAATATTGTCATGGTCTATTTTTTTAGTTATTTATTTCCTGACTCAAGACCTCTATATTCCTGTTTACCACAACTTCAGTGAAACAAGATTTGCAATTACATTTATTCTTTAACATTATTTCAGAAGCAGGCTTTAAAAATATAAATTATTGAATGACTTGTGAAACTGCTCAGTTTGATCATATATTTATTACTTAGATAAATTAATGGCTGAAAGAATATTTTGCTTCTATCTATGACACAGGATGGTGTAGTGGTTAGAATGCAGTATTGCAGACAAACACTGCCCATAGCCTGGAGTTCAATCCTGATCAGTTCAAGGCTGACTCAGCCTTCCATCCTTCTGAGGTCAGTAAAATGAGGACCCAGAATGTTGGGGACAATATGCTGACATTTGTAAACCACTCAGGGAGTGCTGTAAAGCACTATGGAGTGGCATGTAAGTCTAAGTGTTATTGTTACTGCTTAAAGCAGCATTATTTTAAAGGTAAAGGTTCCCCTCGCACATATGTATTAGTCATTCCTAGCTCTAGGGGGTGGTGCTCATCTCCGTTTCACAGTCAAAGATCCAGCACTGTCCAAAGACATCTCCGTGGTCATGTGGCCAACATGACTAAATGCTGAAGGTGCATGGAATGCTCTTACCTTCCCACCAAAGGTGGTTCCTATTTTTCTACTTGCATTTTTACATGCTTTCGAACAGCTGGGTTGGCAGAAGCTGGGACAAGTAATGGGAGCTCACTCCATTACGTGACACTACGGATTCGAACCACCGAACTGCCAAACTTTTTGATCGACAAGTTCAGCATTTTAGCTATTGAGCCACCGTGTCCCATTCTCTTACTCTTGCTTAAAGCAGCAGTCTCCACCCAACATGTTAAACCAATTCCTATAATTTCCAGCTGGAATAAGTCACACATCAAAAGAAGCCTACTTTGCATGAGTACAAATTAAGCAAGGAACTGAGAGGCAATCTGCAGGTAACGAACTGCATAAACTGCTTGCTTATATAAAAATTATTTTTCTTGTTATCACAAATAAAAGTCATACTGCTGATAAAACAAGCTAATTTACTCATGACAGATAGTTAAAGCTGGTCCCAAAATGTTAATCGATTTTTTTTTAAAGGGTTATAGAAGATGGTAAAGAAAAAAATCCACTGGAAGTAGCTTTGTAGGTTAAAAACTGCTCTTCCACTGTTTATAAGAGTGAGTGGTGGTGGCAGTTCTTCACTTACCAAATGTTTTGGTATCCAATCTTTTCTGCATGATCCCTGAAGGCCTGCACCCTCCCTACAATTGCTCCTGCAATTCCAATTGCCCAAGAAATCAGGAGAAGAGCAGTTCCTAATTCCCAGGTGCATTTGCTCCAACAGAGGCAAGATGAGATGCCACAAGGCAAGAGAACACCTTGAAGCAACTTCTAAAGGCTGGTCAGAACTCCATCACTTCTTGCCATGTTTCTTGGGACCTCAGCCCGAAGCAGTTTCCAAAATGTCTCATCTGATTGCGCATGCATGTCAAAATTTAACAGTTAAATTAATTATTTAATTAAAACAATCAATTTAAATTACTTTCATCTCCCATTCTCTCAAAAATAGTTTTAGGTAGCCTGATTCTTTTTTGCAGAATGGTTCTCAATCTTCTTCTTAACTTCCTTGTTGACCGCTTTGGGTATCGAGGGAGATACAAAGTTCTGGCTCTTGCTCTTGTGGCAGTCACAACCATTGTTAATTGATGTTGTAAGTATGTCTTTGATGTTGTCTCTCCATCTTCTTCTGGGTCTGCCTTGTGTTCTTTGAACTTCTCCTCTTTTTGCATATGCCTTGTATGATATGGAATGCCACTACATCCTCTTCAGGAGAGCAAACCATTTTATTTGCTGTTTTTCTGTGTAGTTCCATTCCATTTTTTCTCCTATGGTCTCTTTTATCATTTTATTTCTTCTGATTACCCCAGCAACTTTCTTCAAACATCTCATTTCCATGCCTTTCGATATGGCACTAAAAGGTGAACATTTCTGTAGGCCAATGAAAGTTGTAGGCACCTGTTATGTGGTGATTTGAGAGAAAATAAATTATTTTAAAGTGACCTATGGGACACTTTCTTGATAGTCCATTTCGCCTTGGAATAGCCTAGGATCTCTTCCAAGTGATATAATTTGGCTCAGAATTCATACCGTGTGAGTGATATATAAGGAGTGCAGGCAAGCAATTAATTCTAAGGTCTTTTAAACATTTCCTACAAATAATTACCTCCAAGTTATTCATAAATGTAACGAGCATTGATAAATTAGAAGGAGTGAGACAGCAATTGTGACAGTATGTTAAAAAACTAGCTGCCCATGGTTCTAATTCGGAAGTACAGAGTTGTGATAAATAAACGATTATCAGTAATAAGCCTAAAATGCAGCATTTAAATAAACATGACACAAACTGGGGCTGTGAAATTGAAGTAGCGCTGGTATATCTGCAGGTAATTAATACAGCATAGTGAGCATCAGTTAAAATGGCCTAGTTCATTATAATGTCACGCACACTTAATGAGCCAAAATGTTTACAGTTTAGATGCTAATTTTGAGAAGGGAGAAAATAATGCAGAAATTGCCATCTTCTTTCATGCTCCATGCTTTAAAGAAAATATTGGAAAATCCTAGATAAATTCAAACCATGAACAATTCAAGGTGCTGATTATTACCTTTAAAGCATGGCACAGAGCCAACTTATTTGAGGGACTAACTGTCTCCAAAGGCCCCCCCATTCAAATCTGACAAGCACCCTGAATTGTCCGGATGGCAAGCTGTTTCGGGGGGAGAAGAAGGAAAGCACTAGTTTCAAACTTGACTAAGTAAGAATGGCTTAGCAACTGACTGGGGATTAGACAAAGGTGATGTCTTAAGGACCCATCCCTCAAAAACAGTTGAAACAGTTGATAAAAGCATCTTCATGTCTCAGTAAGCAGGATATGAGGATAATATCCTGCTGTCCAACTCTGTTCTCTTTTTTTGGACTACAGTCCCAAAATAGCTATTAAGAACTATTTGCTATCTCTGATACTACCTTTCATCTGCTTTCACATAGTATTGAAGTTTACAGCCAGTTCACATCATCCTCAGATTTGTTGGTTTATGTTTGGGCTATGTTAGGTTAGAGTTACTTCATTATACCATTAATAGCAAGATGTCAACCAACAGCAAGGTGGATGAACTCAGTTATACAGGTAATGGATGTACTAATGGAAGATCTAAATGATCAGATCAATACTAACTTGATGGCACATAATCAAAATTAAATAAATCACTGCATATATTTGAAAATTGATTTGTTTGAAACAGTTTAATGTAATTTTTCAGCCACAAGTAGAAAAATATAGCTTACAATAAAAAATAAGGCTGTTCCCATTGTCTTGGTGAAATAATCTAAAAAAGAGGGGATGAACACGTTCCCCTACTTGAATCACTCCCCAAACTATTTAGTCTTTTAAAACATTTCTGTTGAACCTTGCAAAACTCACCTAATGTTCCTTCAAGTAATGGGTGACAAAGCCACATATTTTAAGGTTGACCTTGAATAACAATGGAATTAATGTATTTCTAGAGAGAAGAGGAGTGCTACTTTCACACTGCTGTAGCAAGATACTCTTCTCTCCCTAATTCTATTGAAGCTCAGTATTATCAAAGATGGCTTGGAATATACAAACCAGTGGTGGGTTTCAAAAATTTTTGGAACCTCTTCTGTAGGTGTGGCCTCCTTTCCAGGTCCACTGGTGGAAACTCTTCTAACCGGTTCGGTAGATTTGACGAACCGGTTCCACCAAATAGGTGCGAACTGGTAGGAACCCACCTCTGATACAACTCAAGATGTTTATGGAGATTCTCAATCATCCTGGTCATGGTTGTCCCAAAGGTGCTTTTTCAAGAGGCAACTGGACTTTCTGGTTTTTCTTCGAAGACATTTCGCTTCTCATCCAAGAAGCTGAAAAAGTTCCTTGGATGACAAGTGAAACGTCTTCAAAGAAAAAACCAGAAAGTCCAGTTGCCTCTTGAAAAAGCACTTTTGGGACTACAGACTCAAGAGTGCCATATATGTTGATGTTGATGCTGATGCTGCACTGTGAGCAATAATACTGTAGCATCATAATTATTGTTACTACTCTATTGAAACATTAAATTGCTACTGTTCGTCATCGGATCACCAATAAGTGAAGATCTCCATTAACCTAGGAGACTTCTGATCATCTGTCTATCAGAGGTATTAACTTGCCATCTAAAGGAGCAATGAGTTTAGCACATTGCCTTCTTGTTAGCTGCTATCTTGTAGCTGTAAAATTACCCCTCCCCCAAATAACACATCCAAAAGACCAGATTCCTAATTTGTGCTCAATTATGAACATCACCACTTTAGCATCAAAGAGCTTTAAAAGAGCAATTATTTATAGTATGTGTGATTCAATTATCTCTGCACACTGGTGTGTGTATGTCACAGCACACTGGGGAACTCTGGCTCGTTCTTAAGCTGATATGTCAATATGCAGCTTCAGGGGATGCGTGTGTGTGTGTGTAGAACCTTGCACCTGAAAAATTATGCCATTCACCAGACTATACTTTTGTTAACTGGAAATGGAATAAGAATTCTGTTTTGTTTATGTTTTGATAAGAATTTGAGCCTTTTCAATGACTCAAAGCAAGAGAGATTCATCCATCCAAGCAAGGCACTTAAAAGGCTTTGAGTATGAATCAGTGATTATTGGAATAGGGCTGTCATCCTTTTCTTTTGACAAATACGTCATCAGTCAGAATGATGTGATAAGCACAACCAACACAGGGTTCTCAGTACTGAGAACAATTCAGCAATTACAAAATTTGACCAGTACAGAGAGGGCACAATTTAGATACATGGAGGAAAAGGGTGGGAGAGATAATATATACATTAGACATCCAGATAGGAACAGTAAAACATTTATATTTCTTCTTACACCTCAACATATTTGAGGTGACAAACATTCAAATGCTGGTGGGGAGAAAGACAAAAATGACACTTTCATCCTTCCTGCAAACCTGACAGATGAGAGCTGTTAAATCTCCTTTAAAGGGATTTAACATCCTTGTTAGATAATAGGGCTCCATTGGAATACTTCTTTTTAGCAAAGAGTTTCTTCTTGGATTCAAGTAAGTCTTATTCTTTGCTGCTTAGCCAATTGGGTATTGGGCCACTCTCACTGAAATTGCAGTCTAAAATATTGTGAGGTTTTAAGAGGGATGTATTTGAAGAATGGTAATGAAACATTCTGCATAGATACAGCATGCAAACTGACAATAATCTCTATATGAAAATTCTATTCCCTCCTATGGAAGGCAGCCAGTGCAGTGAAATAGAGAGAAGGAAACACTAAGCAGGATTTCAATCTGCTTCGAATGAAGCAATCAATGGGGAGGAAATATGGTTGCAAAGAAAATCCCCAACCGGTATCAGTTATCCACCTTCTATTGCTAAGTGAAGTCAATGTGGCACATTAGTTAAGGAAATGGTCTAGGATTTGGTTCAAGTCCACCTGCAGCCCTAGAAATGTATTGGGTAACTAAACATTCTCTTCTAGGTTAACTCATCTCACCGAGTTACTATTAAGTGACACTGAAAAAGAAGGCAATCCTGTTGCAAACTGCATTGAATCATTGGATGAATAAGGTAAAGGTAAAGGTTCCCCTCGGACATATGTGCTAGTCGTTCACGACTCTAGGGGGCAGTGCTCATCTCCATTTCAAAGCCAGAGGGCCAGTGTTATCTGAAGACATCTCCGGGGTCGTGTGGCTGGCATGACTAAATACTGAAGAAAACGGAACGCTGTTACCTTCCCACCAAAGGTGGTTCCTATTTTTCTACTTGCATTTTTACATGCTTTCGAACTGCTAGGTTGGCAGAAGCTGGGACAAGTAATGGGAGTGGACTCCATTAACACAGCTCTAGGGATTCGAACCACCAAACTGCTGACCTTTCTGACTGAAAGCTCAACATCTTAGCCGCAAAGGCACCATATCCCTTGAGCCACTGCATCCCTTTATTGGATGAATAGTGGAATATAAATCAATCAAGCAATAAATAAATAAGTTTCTACTGACACTCACTCTTAAGGAAGATTTTACTGTAGCTGAGAAACCAGTGATTTTAAACACAGAAGACAATTTTACCTATCTTCAATTGAAAGTGTCCAAAAGCCATTTGAGACCACCTTACAACACTATTAAGACTTATTAAAAAGGGATGGACAGTAGATTTTTTAAAATAGGGGCATTATAAGAAATGTGACAATATGAATTTGCCTTATCCAGCTATGTATGTATGTATGCATGCATGTATGTATGTATGTATGTATGTATGTATGTATGTATGTATGTCTCTCTCTCTCTCTGTCTGTCTGTCTGTCTGTCTATCTATCTATCTATCTATCTATCTATCTATCTATCTATCTATCTATCTATCTATCGCCCTAAATTTCGGGGAAATATTTTAGGTAAGGACCTAAGTAGGATATTGAACTTTATTCATAAAATATAGATTTACCCATTTTATGAGTCTATTAAGTATGGGGCATGGCAAAGGAAAAACATTTACTCTCTTGATCTTAATTAATGGATCCAGGTTATGATCCAGCTGTCTATTTTCAAAAGTAGGTAACTACTTTTCAAGTCTCTTTGTTCTAAATGTACTACATATTCTAAAATGTCTCTGTGTGCTGCAGATTTAATAAGCTTAAGGATGTAATTAATTTTGTATTGTCCATAGTTTATGGATATTTTTCCTACCAAGTTTTCTCTTTTTTTGGTCATGTTTAGTTTATTTCAATCACTATAACACCTTTAGCTTTCTGTCTACATTGCATAATGTAGTTGGAATAGTGGTGCGTGGATTTCGTTTTCTTTTTTGGTATTTTATTTTTAAAACATGAATAAAACGTCCATTTTTTTTTAAAAAAAGTTAAAGTCTGGATAAGATTTGTGTTGGTATCCATTTCCTATAGGCTGAATGTCTGCTGAAGGCTCTAATAAAAAAGAAATTTAATGACTTGCCACATTATACTGCCAAACTTCTATCTCCAGTGTTCACTTTGCTTTTTTACTTCTGTTTAACCTGAAATCAATAGATGTATGGGAGAAATCCATTTAGCCTACACTGTGATATTTCTCTTTTCCATTCCTTAAGACTGAATACATCTCTAGCTCCTTGAAATATTGTTGCTGCATTGATTGGCTGATCAACATAAGGTGGACTAAGAAGTCTGCAAAACGGAGGACAGATTGCTTGAACGGTTACAAAGCATTTGTTGCAAATGGGAGGCACTGCAACTGTTTAAAACAGGCAAGCAACATATGTGTTTGTTAAACATTCACTAGACTGTGCAATGAAAAACTATGCAGCGTCATGAAATGCTACTCACCTTATTGTCCTTCCGGCTTAAAAGGACCCAATGGCCAGTGTGATAAAAAGGACTGGTTTATACAGTAGCTGGGGGAAACTTAATACATGGCAGGGAGAGAATTTTCCTGCTTTTTTCCTGCAAATCTTATACAGTTGGATGAATGACAATTCTTTTTTTAGAAATTCTTATAAGGGAGAAGATGAGAAGAGAAAATGTCCTTAAAAGGACATTTTCATGGTAAAATGTAATGGTTTTGTCCTGGACTATCCAGTGGCAAAGTATGATTTTGTATTGTAAAATTATGTCTTGAGCATCATATGGGCTTCCTAGGCTTTCCCTACTTTAATTAAACCCAAAGGGAAAACTTATGGAGAAAGTCATCCCAATGAGCTTTTCGACAGCAATCAGTTAGGGGTTAATGTCTAATTGGAGAATTTCTCCTTTCCCCTGAGACATTTTGAGAAACAATTTTCCTAGTTGCTCTGACCATGAAACTGACGGAAACTTTTGAAAGGCTACCCTAAAGTGAATTGCTAGGCAGACTGGAGTTCAGGAGTATCCATAGGTGTCAAAAATGTAAAAACAGCATGATCAGAACCCTGCCCCTTTTTATATTCTCTTTAATTGTGAGGTTACAGTTAGACCTTTTGACTGCGTGGACTCCTGCTGTGGACACTCTTTTTCTAATATAATCACTTCTGAAAGGTCTGCACAAACATTAAACTTAAGCTTTCAAATGAAGTTTAGGCAACTTTTGATATTTCTGTGGAACTACACTTTAGCCTTCTGGTCTAGAACCTTAAAAGGTTATTTTTATTAAAACAAAATCTCCTTCACCTGTTTCAACATCTTTTCCTGAGTATCTCACAATCTTTAATTATGCCTAAGACATGGCAAAAATATTCCATATTTGTCTGTGTAACTTAGCAAGAATAAACAGTGCATCTGATACCCCCTCTGCAACTAACAGTGTAATAATCCCCTGCAAATAAATAACTTCGCTACCCTGAAAATAATTCATTCATTATCATGTGATTTTTATTTCTGGTTTGTTTTTCTCAGAGGTTTCATAACTCCTTTAGGAGTGCTCCATCACCATTTCTTCCCAAATCAGAATGGCAGCATAGTTTTTTTAAAGGTTCCAAAGTAGGACTGCATCATTATGCCAATTAAGCACCAGCTGAGCCCTCCATCAGATTAATTTCCTTGTCATTCTTACAGCACTTGAATAGTCAGTCTCTTGTTGCTACAGTACCTGCTCAAGGCCATGTTCCTGATGCTCAACTTTTTGTAGCCAAACTATGGCGGGCAGTTTGCAAGGAGGGCAAAACTTGTTCTGAATATGCCTTGCAGGCATTTTTTAATATTTGATCAACATGCTGGCATGGAAAATGCAAAGATTTCCCTTTTATAACTCACAATAGAGCAAATTCTCATGAAGGTTGAAACAGACTGCCTAAGTCACTGAATTAATGGGAAAAGCAGTAGGAAAACTGTAGGATGAGCAGAATTAGAACACAGATGGGGACCTAAGGGCAGAACTGGAATGCTGGAAGACCTCAAGAGCAGTTGAGTCACCTTTGACAAGATGGGCAACATACAAATTTAGCATATAAATAAATAAATCTGAGGTCTATGCTGTGAAACAGTCATCCAAAGCCATTCCTGCTTAGCAGCAGAAATAGAAAAATGCCTCTTGCAGCTGCTGTTGCTGTTCTTTCTTAAAGACTTGTCTTTTTTTCCTCAGAAAGACCTCAAAAGACAAAACCAGTATTTCCTCCTGTTTAACCATGTTGTTACAGTAGAAATGCATTATTCCACTATAAAAGTAGGTCATCATAAATTGTGCTTAATCTGCCTCAGTATTGAGATCTGCAAGTCACCATTTCCTTACAGTTTTGATGCAAGAGAAGTTAAAGGAACGTGATTGGTGGAGTTTTCAGTGCTGTTTCATCTCTTACTGAGCATCACTGTGAACAGAAAAACAAAAATCAACCCTGGAATCATAGAGATAGAAGGGATCTTAGAGGCTATTCTGCACTTTGAGTTTTAATCTACTGGTTCTGGTCCCATCCTCTGAGCAATAGCAAAGATATCCACTCTTTCTTCCATGTAATAACTCTTTAGTTATTTGAAAACTATTCAGAGTCATTTGGACTAAAGCAATGCACAAATGTCACAATAGCAATAGCAATAGCACTTACATTTATATACCACTTCCCAGTGCTTTACAGCAGTGGTCCCCAACCTTTTTATCGCCGCGGACCAGTCAGCCTTTGATAATTTTACCGTGGCCCGCTGAGCGCGCGCAGGGGTGGGGGGGCGTTGTTCGCGACGACACATTGATTGTTTATATATCAGATTGTTTTGATTAAACAACTTTTATTTTATTGTATTTAAACATGCCTTACAAAATAAAATACAATTACATAAATATAAAGTGCAAGGCTACGCTACTAGCGCTGTCTACGCTAGCCCTACGTAGCTGCGCAGGCGCTCTTAGGTTTTTTTCAGGAATCGGCCAGCGCTGAAGCGCTGGAAAGGAATGAGAAGGGCAGCGCTGGACACAGGGGGGCGGTGGGCCGCTGGTGACGTCAGAGTGCCACCAGCGGTCCAGTAACACCCCTTGTGCCAGTTAGCCCTAATTTGCATACAGAAAGAAACTATGGCCCCCGGCCGCTGCAGTGATCATGGCCCCCGGCCGCTGCAGCGATCATGGCCCCCGGCCGCTGCAGCGATCATGGCCCCCGGCCGCTGCAGCGATCATGGCCCCCGGCCGCTGCACGGCCCGGTGCCAGGTACTCCACGGCCCGGCACCGGTCCGCAGACCGGGGGTTGGGGATCACTGCTTTACAGCACTCTCTAAGCAGTTTACAGAGAAAGCATATTGGCCCCAACAATTTGGATCCTTATTTTATCAGCCTTGGAAGGATGGAAAGCTGAATCAATCTTGAGCCAGTCAGGATTGAACTCCTGGCAATGAGCAGAGTTAGCCTGCTGTACTGCTTTCTAACCCCTGTACCACCAGGGCTCATAATGAAAGAAAGGTACGTCCCTCACTCTTCATGAGGAGCAGAGGAGCAGATTTGGTTCAAAAAAGTCAAATTGTTGGACACAACCATGCAACTGAACCCCTGCCCCTTTTAACTTCATCACACATACAAAAATAGGGTGGAGTTTTAAGTTTTAGTCTTGATTTTATTGGCCTTCCCTGCAGGCAACCATAGTTTTCTGTATAAAAAGGTAAAGTATAATTAAAGTCAAGCTCATCTTGTGATAATTTCTCAAACATGTCCATTAAGTTTTCTTGGTGACAATACTGGACTGGTTTTTACTGCCTGGAGTTAAAATGAAAAGTGAGCATTCAATCTTGCAAATGCCCACCCCACCTGCTAGAGCTGTTAATCCACTGTGGTTCTGGATGGCTTCCCATACCATCAAATTTAAACTTCTCTTCACGCTGCTTGAAAGCTGTACTCTCAGCCTCGCCAGCTGCAGAAGAGTTGGATGATGGATATGCTTCCCTCCTCTACACGTTCTGTCAATCTCTGTGCCTTTCAAAAATGAGAAATAAGAAGAAGCATGTTTAAAGGAAGGTTGAAGATTTTGTTTGTAAGTGGACATGTCAGCTGTGCAGTTTGCCAAATCATACTTGGGGGGCTGGGGGGTTGGAGGGTTGTCTTGTCCAATGTTGTTTTGGATCGTGGTGATTAATTAGCTGGCCAATTTGCACAAAACGTTCCCTTCAAGGACTCCTAAGAGGAATCAGGAAGAACAGCCTATGATAATGTCATTTCCATAGCCTTATTAGTTTTGACAAAAGAGGAAAAGAGGAGGACTACATGTTTCCCTGTATGACACTGGTTTTTTAAAAAACAAATTAATTATGAAAAGTCGCCATGGTTTCCATTTCCACCTCTTGGCACCTTTCAGAAATTTGTTTCCTTCTCATTAACGTGCAAAATAAAAGCTTGAGCATTTTGAAGGCTTGGACAAGTGTTTCTTAACCATGGCAACTTTAAGAGGTATGGATTTCAATTTTCACAATTCCCCATCCATCTGGGAATTGAAGTCCACATATTCTGGGGCTGTTGATTTATCCAGCCCCATTCTAAGCTATGAATGTTGTAGAATTTTTAATGTTTTTTATTTTTTATTTTTTGTATGTTCCCCCTTCCTTTTTATCTGTAAGCCGCCCTGAGTCTCTCGAGAGTGGGCGGCATACAAACCCTATAAATAAATAAATAAATAAATAAATAGATAGATAGATAGATAGATAGATAGATAGATAGATAGATAGATAGATAGATTAATTAATTCTAAAATTGCTAAAGATGAGAATCACTACCTTAGACTTAGAAACATGGGCTGGAGCAGATAGATGTTTTAAAAGAATTAAGAGTTCTATGCATCTCGGTCTATAGTCATGCTAACCAGATGACTATGGAAATGTCTTTGGACAATGCTTGTTTCTTTGCCTAAGAAACAAAGATGAGTATCGCCCATCCCCTAGGAAAAAACTGGATGGGGAAACCTTTATCTATGCTGTCTATTAGATTATTTTGTCTTGGGCTGTCTAGTTTTGTATGCCATCTAGTCCATTAGAGTTACGTACCATTAAACAAACAAACATACATACATACATACATACATACATACATACATACATACATACATACATACATACAACAAACAAACTTATTCTTATCATAAATTATCTGAGGGTTCTCAAAACAGTTAAGGGACTTCATCAGCATTATCAGAAGTAATGTAACTGCTTCAATAATATATAAAAAACAGACTGCTTAAGGGTTATCTATTTGTTTTGATGTTTATTTTGCCAGACTATCAAACTGATGATGGAATAGGCAAAAAATCCCCAATCTTCTGGCTGGAAAACTGAACAAATTCAAAAGACACTAAATCCAAGAGGATTTGGGAACTGACTTGTTCCTAAATAAAATATGTTGTTCTGAAAAAGAGAAGACTTCTTCAGGACGGGTATTTGATGAACTGGCAGACAATGCACAAGAACAAAACTAATGGATGGAAATTACAATATCAGGGAAATATTAGAGGGAGATTTCTCCTGGGAAGAATTGTTAGACAGTGTTGACTGAGCAGGTTTTGATAACTGCTGGAGACATTTCCTGGACCTTTTGCCTGGCATGCTGAAACTGCAAATATTGTAAGTGCATGAACTGATTAGACTTGTACCTTCCACAATCCCTTTACCTTAAAATGCTGTGACTCATAGATACTGGACAATACACAGGACAAAACTCTAGGTTTTATGCAATCAACAATATGAGGTTATTTAAAAAGCAATCCATTCAAAAGAGGCCTTCAGATTTTGTCTGACATCAGCTAAAGACTACTTTGTCTCTCTTACAAAAAGAAAATGGAAAACTCCATTCCTTTTGTCTTTTTTCTTCACCACCATTACTTGCAAATTTTAAAGGCTCCTTTTGATATTCCCATTTCTGTATTCTTGCTGTCAGCCACCTCTCCCCTCTGCTTCTGTAAGAGCCCTGCTAAGAGAAATTTAGCTTGAAAGCATTTGATCAAAGCTTGTCTTGAGCCCTAGACAGCACTCCCTACCCAGACCCAAAAGGTGGAAAGCCATGGCAGGTGGCTCCTCCAAATTCCTGGTTCACTTCAGATGGAAAGTACAAGAACTCCAGCAATAAGCCATCTCAGAAATGCAAATAAGACTTCCAGATGAGTCTCAGTCTGTCTTTTTCTTTTTCTCATATATATGGCATTAAGAATTAATACAATCAATCAGGAGAAAAGGAATAAAAATAAAAGAAAACTGCAGTTTCATATTCTGGAGTCAAATGGTGAAGAAATATAAGATAATCATAAGGCCTGTGGAAGACAAAACAAACTCCAACCTCCCAAGCGACACTAATTGCTGTGATTTATTAACGTCTGTGCCTTGCCAGCAACATAAACTATTATTCAAGTCATGAAGAAATTAATCCCTTTGCTTACAAAGTAATTATTTCCCTTCTTTCTTTTGTTTTGAATTATTTGTGTTATTCGCTGCAGTGTAACACACTCAGAGACAGCCCTCATTAATGGTTATAGCAATCTAATCTCAAAGCAGGTCATGGACCATGTGACCTGCTACACTGGAAAAGTATCATAGCTCATTAAGAAATGCTAAAGACACAACAGACAACCCTAGGCAACGCAGAGTTATGTAACCACCAGGTATATGTATAGAGGCATATTTGGAAGGCATTGGAATGCCCCAATGGCCAGGTGATTCTGTGATGATAGTAGGCTTGCCCCAGAGGTGGTATTCAGCCAGTTCTGACAGGTTCTGGTGAACGGTAGTGGAAATTTTAAGTAGTTGGAGAACCAGCAAATAGACTGGCCCCACCCACGCTGCCTCCCAGCCTCCAAGCTGATCTTCTTTTGTTGCCCTGAACAGGAGAATGGAGCTGGAAAGCAGGTTAGTGGGGTGGGGAGAGAATGGGTATTTTGCAATTATCTTCCCCTGCTACGCCCACAAAGCCACTCCAACAGAACCGGTAGTAAAACAAATTGAATCTCACCACTGGCTTGCCCCACTCCTTCTAGACTAGTTCTGAATGATCCCTACTTTCTACCCTTTTACTGGCTATAAACAAAGAACTTTTGAGAAGTGCAAGCCTTGTGGAATGGCTACTATGCTACAACTGCAAGTTGGCATTAGATAGTTCTGAACGTTATTTGGCTCATGAAATCTGGAAGCAAAAATAGCTCCACACTGCATCAAGGTATTATATAAAACAATTTGGGTTTATTAACAAAGGATTGCTAGTTTCCTTTGTTTTCTTGGATTCCTATTGACTGACTAATTCTGGGACCCAGACAGTCCCTCCCCAATTTTTTAAAAGCATACAAATTATAACTTTTAATACAAACACTACAGTCAGTGATTAAGTCCTTTTGGGACAAAGTCAGTTTTTTCCAGTATGTCAGCCACAGAAAGTATGTACCAAAATTCCTCTAGGACGGCAGGAATGGATAAATGGCATAATTAACAATTTATAAAAAGAAAAGAAAAAACAGAGAGGGTGTAATTAGAACAGTAAAAATACAGTCTGGGCTACTTTAACCGTTCACCATTTTTCTCTGTCCTGTTCTTAATGAAAACATTCAGACTCCTGTCACAAGATCATAAGGCTGAATCTTATTTTACTACCTTTAATAAGCATCCAGCTGGTTGGGAACCAGAAAAAAAAGCCTAGACACTTCTCAGAACTTCATTTAACATTGTAAAAATCTTTTGCTAGGTCCCTGGTAGCAGCAAAATAGTACTTGTTAGTTCAAGTTTAAAGCAGAACAGCGAAATACATCCAGCATGGACAGTTATTCTTCAACAACAAAAAATCTTTTTATGTCCTAGTGCAAATGTTGAATTGTAATGTCCAATTAAATATCTCATGACAATGTATCGGTTGAGTGTGTTGGCCAGGTGTTAAAAGATTTATTATGGTTGGAAGAAAGGCTTTAAAAAAACTTCCTCTCTTCACTTTGCTTCCTTGTAATGTTTTTCAGCTTGTTTTGACTGCTTAAACCAGCATTTTTCAAACTTGTGGCTTTAAGAAGGTGGCTGGGGAATTCTGCAGGGGTGGGTTCCTGCCAGTTCTAACCTCTTCTATAGAAGAGTTCCACAAATCTACAGTGCCGTTTAGAACCAGTTCCAGCTCCCCCGCCCCCCACCTGTCCGCACATCATCAAGATGAAGAGCGAGAGGAAGAATTCTGGGAGTTGAAGTCAACAAGTCTTAAAGCTGTCAAGTTTGAACACCCCTGCCTGGGTTTTTTTTCTAAAGGGTTAGGGGTGTAAGGGTCTTGTAACTTGACAGCTTTAAGACTTGCGTGCTTCAAATGCCAGAGTTTCTGAGCCCACATTTTGGTTGCTAAGCAAGAGCGTTGTTAAGTGAGTCTCACCACATTTTACAACTTGGCCATGCCCACCCAGTTACATGACTACCAAGCCACTCCCACTCGGTCACATGGCTGGCAAGCCATTCCCATAAAGCAGACCACACCTACAGAAGAGGTTCTAAAAAAAATTGAAACCCACCACTGGAATTCTGGGAGTTAAATTCTACACATCTTAAAGTTACTAAGTTTGAAAAACACTGCTTTAAATCATTGCAAAGAATACTAGAACTTTATATATCATTACAACAAGAACATAATTATTTAAAACCTGAATAGAAAAAGACCTTATCTGGTCTGGAAGAAGAAACCAGCAAAGGAAATGTTGACTTTGAAAGTGGATGGGATCTAGCCCATGATTGAGCCATGGAGACCCAATGGTTAGAATGCAGTATTGTACTGCCAGGAGTTCAATCATGACTAGCTCAAGATTGACTCAGCCTTCCATCCTTCTGAAGTTGGTAAAATGAGAACCCAGATTCTTGCGGGAAATATGCTGATATTTGTAAACCACTCAGAGAGTACTGTGGAGCACCATAGGCAGTCAGGTATATATGTCTATGTGCTATTGTTGTTGTGAAAAGACCTTCCCCCCACCCCAAAAAAGCTTTCTCAAGGGAACAGGCACTTGGGCAGTGTCTTAGAATTTTACTGGCTATTCTACTCTAAATTCTTTCCATCTGGATTCCTCTTGATCACAGGATATGAGCAGACATAGCCTTCTCAGTGCAGAACACAAGAAACCATTGTGGGGAAAACAGGAACATACCAATAGAGGCACTATTTAAGGGGCTGGAGATTAAAACATATGAAGAATGACTGCAGGAATTAGTTATGTCTAGTTTAATGAAAAGGACTAGGGTATCATGGTAGCAACATTCCAATATCTAAGAGGTTGCCACAAAGATGGGGGCAACCTATGCTCCAAAGCAGGACAAGAAGCAATGGATGGAAATTCATTGGTTGGTTCTCTCCAATCAAGGAGAGAACCAACCTAGAACTAAGGAGAAATTTTCTGACAGAACAATTAATCAGAATTATTTTGCCTGCAGAAGTTGTGGATTTTGCAACACTGAAGGTTTTAAAAAAGAAATTGGAGAACCATTTGTCTGAAATGGTGTAGGATTTCCTGCCTGACGAAGAAGGGGGTTGGATATGAAGACCCCCAAGTTCATTTCTAACTGTTATTCTGAGGCAACTCACCCTGATTAGATTCTTATATGCACATTTGTACACATATATGTATGCACATAACCTGATTACAGAAGAATGTAGCCACAGATACTACATACTACTTTGTTACATAGATGATTTATTTGGACACTGCAGCCACAGTATTTGGAAAGAATTCCCAAAGCCATACCCTTTCTTTATCTTGTTTCTTGCAACTGTACTGTAAAGTAAAGGTAAGGTAAAGGTTCCCTTGCGCATGCGTGCTAGTCGTCATCTCAGTTTCTAAGTTGAAGAGCCAGAGCTATCCAAAGATTTCTCCATGGTCATGTGACCAGCATGACTAAATGCCAAAGGCACACTGAGTGCTGTTACCTTCCCACCAAAGTGGTCCCTATTTTTCTAATTGCATTTTTTACGTGCTTTTAAATTGCTAGATTGGCAGAAGCTAGGACAAGTAACAGGAGCTCACTCCATTATGTGATGCTAGGGATTCGCACCTCTGAATTCCCAACATTCTGAGCAACAAGCTTAGCATCTTAGACACTGAGCAACCATGTCCCTTATACTGTAAAGTAGAGGACTTCAATTGCCCAACACCAGTAGCTTCCCAGAGAGTGTTAGGGTAATAAATCATAGGTTGGATGGATCATTTTGGAATGTTGAGTCAAACCCCTGATCAGTTGGTCTTCTAAGATGCATCTATCTAGTTTCTCTCCTAGCAAAGGGAATTTATCATGTCCTTAGGTAATTTCTTCCACATCTGAAGAGTCAGTTAACACTTCAAATCTTGTACATCACTCTAAATTGTATTTAGCTTTGCTACTCCTTTTGTTTTCTACTTCTGGTGCACCATTTAAGCAATGGTGGAATATACACGAGTTTCTCTGGGACACAAAATTCCACCCAAAGTTTGAACTAAGAAAATTCTGCCTACTCTTACTGATCATAATAGATATTTATTGCTAATAATATTAGGACAGGTTCACACAGATACTGACATAATGCATCTCCAATTTAAGAAGAAACTTTAAGAAATGTTCCTCTCCCCAATATTTATACAATGCCCGTATCAAAAATATATAAACCTAGGCAAATGCACAAACATATTCCCAAAGATCTTTGAGCTAATCTGACAGATTAAGTCTCTTGTATTTATATAAAAAGGAATGAGGTTTGTCTCACCCCACTGGGATTGGCACGTAGCACTCATGCTATCAGAAGAGGCATACTAGGAGTCTCATCAGCCCAATTATTCTGACCAGCTGGGCACTGTTCCCTCTAAGGTGCGCGCCTGCGCGGCCGCGCACGTCGCAAGAAAAGCCCGCGCAGAAGATTCTATCTGCCGTGCAGAGTTTTCTGTAAAGGAAACGTGGGGAAGTCCTTTGCAGGTGGCTAGAACTGGCCACCTGCAAAGGACCTCCCCAGACTTGTTTTGAAGAGCACGGCTCTTAAAGTCCATGTTCGGGGGATCCCTTGGAGAGGGGATTCCTTCCTGCGACTGCGAGACCCCGCCCAGAAAATGCGGAGAGATTGGCTGGGCTGGATGTGGCCCACGGACCTAATTTCCTTTCCTGTCTTGAAGGAACGGAGGAGGGGGAGGAGGGGGAAACGCATTGGTGACGGCTTCATCCAACAGCCTCAGCTCAGCTGAGCTCCGGACTGGGTTTTGTTTTTTTTTTGGAAAAAAATATATGCTGGCTTGTTTCTTCGAAGCCTCTCCGTCGAACTCGGCCTGATGGGCTCTTGGTTTGTGAGACAGGGTGTTATTGTGAGCTCAGGGAAGAGGGGAATCAAATTAGGCCCGGGGTTGGGATCCGTATCTTGTCGGTGGGCGCAAAAGGCAGATGCATCTCCACGCAGCTGCCCCACCTCCCCGTGGAGCGGCAGGAATGATAGGCAGCGCCAGAGTGGTCACCCTGGCCGGAATCTTCGGGCCCATCTGGGAGGCATCCGGGTGGAAATCTGGATTTGAACCTCTCCTCCTGTTTTCCCCCTCCCTCTTACATGCCCTCTTGGTGCAGCGGGCTACTGCCGGCGAAAGGAGTGGGGCGGGCGACATTGCACAACTGGGTAAATTATAAACCACAGATTTTAATCCTATTTAATTTTTAATGGTATCAAATTTAGCTATAAAGTGGCCTTACCTACTTTTTTTTTTCCTGGGCCTGCTAAATTTTGGTCCCTGGTGATACAATGAGTTAAATGCATTCTGGCCTGGATTTCCTATTGTGCAATTTGTGTCATGGACTTAATCATTTTAAATTCCATAAAATGCCAGTACACATCCTTTCTGCCAAGAGATCAGAAAAAATGCTCGAATCTTCTGATATTTAAATGATTTATAATGTTGTTTAGATATATAATTTGGATTACATTTGAAAGCTGTGCATTGATTAAATACTACAGAATACAAGTTCTTTCTTTTTTGGTTTTAGAAAAGGATAATTCCCCTTTTAGCCAGGCTTTTTGAATTAGATTATGGTGATGTTAACACCAGTTTTTAAGTAGATTTCAAATTTTTTAAAAAAAATCTTTTAGCTGCTTTGAATACCTTGGAGATGAAAAGATGGGGTACAAACTTAAATAACAAAAAAATAGTACATTCATTTTGAAAAATAAATGCAAGACTTGATTAATTTCATATCTTTATTTAAAATAGTTTTGGCATGGCATATGGTTTTATCGATTCAGTTGGAAATGATGTGGATGTTGTATCTGATTCTGAGGTATATATATTCTTAAGTAACATAACATATAGCATATAGTCCAAACTTGCTAGACTATTTAATTGATCTTACTACTTTAAAGGGGGAGAGTTTCATGATAAATTATTTTATTACATTTATGTTGCATTTATATATTATATTTATTACATTTATATTTCACATTATATATTTGTATTGTTATTTTAGTGTTTATTGTCAATTTTGATAGATATTATATTGATATATCAATACTGATTTTACTCATACTAAATAACAATTACTGCTATCATTTATCAGCATTAAATATTTACAGTTTTTAATATTGAGTTAGTCGTATTTTAGAATAATAGGATTATCTTTTAATAGGATAATTGGCAAAATCTAATTCAAATGTGATGGGTTGCATTCCAAAGGAATGTGAGAGGACAGGTTGCCTGCAAAATGCCAGGACCCAGGACCCTGTTGGTGCCATGTCTCTCTCTAGCCAGTCTAACAATGTAAAAGCTGAGCAGAAGTCTTTTTTTTTTCAGGGTGAGCGGAAAAGTATAGTGTTTGAGTGGCACTTTTCATGCCTGGCATTCATCAGGCTGAAACCTCGCTCGCAATCGGCGCTTGACGCTTGGAATGTTGTGCAAATGTCCAGCAGACGAGACAGAAGTTCCAACTGTTGCTCTCTTAGGTGCTCAGGCATGAAACTGTGCCGCTCAAACACTATACTTTCCCGCTCACACTGAAAAAAAATTAGAGGGAACATTGCAGCTGGGTCCAGGAAGATGGCCTTCTCTGCTGTTGCTTCTACCCTCTGGAACATTTTGCCTCCCCACACCAATGTGAGGTAGGTCCCAACCTTTCTATCTTTTTGTAAGGGCCTAAAGACATGGCTTTGCCAGTCAGCTTGGGACCCTACTTGGTGAACAGCTCAATGGAGGTGGTTGGTTGAGTAATAACAGATCCCACCTCCCTTCCCATGTGTCTTTGGTTTAAAGGTTTGACTTTAACTTTTTATATTTTAACTTAGATGTAACTGTAAGCATCCAGAGTTATCCAATGGTAAGATGGGTGTCCAATAATTTTTATAAATAAATAAATTTGGGGGGGGGGGGCAAGGAAGGAAGCAAGGAAGATGCTACTGAAATTTCATTCTAATTTATTAGTATGAAACAAGAATTTTAAAAGTAATATTTACTCCTTACAAAAACTATTTATTTTTTTTCCTCAACAAAGTGCAGATTTCAAACAGTATATTGAACCTTTGTTCAATTGCGCGAACATGATATGCTCTTTTCACCTGCATTCCTCAGGCACGTCTTTTTTTAGTACAAAGTTCAGAACAGTTTCTATTAAGTCCTGTGGTTATTTTACTGGAACAGGAATAAAGAAACATTAAAAGAAGGACCTGCAGAAGCACTGCTCTAGAAGCTATGAATGTTTTCTTCAGATTTTTAAAGGGCAGATGTGATGTAGCCTGGAATTCATGATTAACCACATAGCTCCAGCTCCAATTATTATGACATCTCTTGGAGGAAAAAGATTTAATTTAATTTAATTGAGCCATGATGTGGAAGCCTATGGGTACTATATTATTAAAATGAAAATCAATTTGTTAAATATTGTGTTATAAACAGACATACACACACACGTGTGTGTGTGAGAGAGACAGAGAGACGTGTGTATGTGTGTGTGTGTGTAAGAGAGAGAGACAGAGAGAGACAGAGACAGAGAGACAGAGAGAGACAGACAGACAGACAAACAGACAGACAGACAGAGACAGAGACAGAAAGAGAGAGAGAATAGCTTTTTCCTATGAGCTCCCATGGACTTTCGACTAACTATTTGTCTCCAACTTCCTGTGGTTTCCACACAGTATTTTTCCAAAGCCTCTGCAACCCATTTATGGAACAATATATTTTATGCTACAATTCCAACATTTCAAGACATGTTTTCTTTCCTATTTCATTCCTGAATCAATCCAACAAAACTAAAATTATTCACATATTCACTTGAATGTTTTTAGCCTTAGAACTTCCCAAAGGCATCATAGACAGGAATTTGTAATGAACAGAGTAGCAGAATTTCATTTTAACAGCTCTTCTCTCAAATCATTATAATGCTATGAAAATACTTTTCATCCAGGAGGAAAATCATTGTTGCTAAACATTCCCTCTGCATGAAGAAATTTCTTCATAACATGTTTGCATGCCGTTTCTCAGGCAGGTGGATTGTTATACTGGTGTTTCAATGTACTCAATACCAGTATGATTTGATAAATCTTTATCAAAATCACATTTTCCCCAAGTTTATAAAGCAGCTAGGAATTTCACTTAACATTAAAGCTGATAGTTGCAGAGGGTAGGGCAAAACAAGTAGTCCTCCTTAATGACTATCTTGGATAGCAACCATTCGCAGTTACAATCTTTGCAACCAATGCGGCAACATTTAAACAAGAAAAACCAAATGTATAGGTATAGAATAGGTAGTAACTAGCTCATTTGTTATAACTATGAAAAGGATCTTGGAGTCCTAATGGACAATCACTTAAATATGGGCCAGCAGTGTTCTGCAATTGCCAAAAAAGCCAACGCAGTCCTAGGCTGCATTAACAGAGGGACAGATCACATAAAGTATTAGTACCACGTGATAAAAGCACACTTGGAATATTGTGCCCAGTTTTGGTCACTATGATATGAAAAAGATGTTGAGACTCTAGGAAGAGTACAGAGAAAAG
This sequence comes from Thamnophis sirtalis, assembly GCF_051295495.1. Lineage (NCBI taxonomy): Eukaryota > Metazoa > Chordata > Lepidosauria > Squamata > Natricidae > Thamnophis > Thamnophis sirtalis. The sequence continues at coordinate 37,133,708 of NW_028261386.1, read as the reverse complement.
CAACAAAGATATTTAAGGGACAGGAGGCTAAAACATATGAAGAACGATTACAGGAATTGACACTTCTCTAATTTAATGAAAATAAGGGCTGAGATGATATGATAGCAATGTTCTAATATCTACAGGGCTGCCTAAAGAAGAGAGGGTCAACCTGTTCTCTAATGCACCTGAAGGCAGGACAAGAAGCAACGTATGGAAACCAATCAAGGAAAGAACCATCCTAGAACTAAGGAAAAATTCCCAGACCAAACAATTAATCTATGGAATGGCTTGCCTCTAGAAGTTGTGGGTGCTCAATCACTGGAGGTTTTTGAGAAGAGATTGGACAACCATTTGTCTGAAATGGTATTGGGTTTCCTGCTTGAGCAGAGGGCTGGACTACAAAACCTCCAACTCTGTTATTCTGTTGTGTTCTGAATTTTGTTTCTTTTCTTTTTAAATGAAGCCTTAGTTTAAGACAGCCAAAAGATGTAACCTGACAGCCAGATGTTTTCTGCGGGTTTTTGCTACTTTTGTGAAAATAAAGACACATTGATGTGCTATTTGCATCCCTTTTGTACATGGAAGAGACACCAAAACATATGTACAAATAGGGTTTGTCTTGCAATGCTGCTTTTTCATTCTGCTACCCCTTATCCCTATGGATGCCATTGGGTCTGGTTTTGTACATACAAACTCTGGTGTAAACTCACTGCATGCAACACATTCACATTCACATGCAAATGCCTTGAATATTTAACCTTATTTTGCAACTAAGCAGTTTCAGTACAGCATCTTTATAGATTTTCCTTGTCAGTGCTTGGAAATACTAAACCTATCTTTGTTTCTGATTAACAAACACAGCAATGGCTGCATGACACAGGAAACATGAGAGTGGAAATGATTTTATTAGTTAGGAAAGGCTCAAACAAACCTATAAAAATATTATAGAAAAAAATTAGAAATCAATTCAAGAAAAATGTTTTATTTGTATTCTTATTTAATCCAACAAAACCTCCAATTATGTTTTTCTGAGAGAAAATGGGATTAGGGTCTCTGATGACTTCTTAAAAAATAGCAGTCACATGGAGGCTCTCTACACCATAAGAAGTATACTCTATGGCAAGTAAAGCCATAATCTCTTCTCTGCTTCCTTCCCTGTATTTCTCTACAATTCTCTATATATGAAATATTCACTTGTCCTCCTTTTCAACTCTCCCAACTTCACAAGCATATGTCTACTGTTTTTCTTTTTTCTTGCTTCTTCTAACCACTCAATCTCTGGAGTCAGCTTTTCTATTAAATTTAAAGACAATACTGGAGGCAGAAAACAAATAAATAGATCAGAGGTGATAAGAGGTTCTATACATCTTTTTTTAAAGCAAAGTGAAGTTAAAACACAGCAAGTTAATACTTTTGATGTGACTCTTTAATTTCCATACCATGAATATATATACGTATCTTTTCATATCGTGATCAAAAAGAATGAGCAGAAATTCCAAATAGACTTTCATGTTAAATAAATTAAAACAAGGCATTCAGTGGAAAGCCAATATATTTTGCATCCAAAGCAGAAGATCTAACAGATGCTTCCCCCCTTCTGGACACAATTTTTAAAAAATAAAAAAATCTCCAATTTAATCATTTCATGACACTCAGAAATGACTCTCAGAGATGACTGTTTTTCCCTGCTTTGTGATAGGGCTTCCACTGGAGACAGTTTAACAGCAAAGGAAGACACTCAGAGGTGGTATCAGTATATTATGACCAGTTCTGGACAACCAGTAGCGGAAATTTTGAGTAGTTCGGAGAACTGGTAAATACTATCTCTGACTGGCCCTGCTCCCATCTATTCTCTGCCCCCTGCGTCCCAGCTGATCTGGATGGAATGGGGATTTTGAAGTAACCTTCCCTTGGAGTGGGGAGGGAATGGAGATTTTACAGTATCCTTCCCCTGCCACACCCACCAAGCCATGCCACGCTCATCAAGCCATGCCCATAGAACTGGTAGTAAAAAAAAATGAATCCCACCACTGAAGGCAATCATGCAAAAGAGTAAATAAGGATGAAGAAGAATATCATGGAAGGGGCAGCAATATGTATACGATGTTGTCCTGAAAGCAGAAGCTTCCATAAGACAGAGCTTGTGTGCTCCCAACCACTTCCCCCATATTTAAATGCTGATGCTGTCTATGCTCCAATAAAGACTTCCCAGATGATTTTGGAATGTGAAGTATGTCATTTGCTTTGTTTTGCTAGGCGTTTTAGGAGAAACTCTAAGCAACAAACACGTTCATTAATGCTATCATCCTAGCATAATCATTATGGCTTTGCCTTGTCTCAGTGGAAGACAACTGAGCAACTCATAACAAACATTGACACAAAACATCTGCTGGTGTTAATCAAGTTCCCCCCACCAAAAAAAGTCAGCTACAGTCTTGATTAGGCTCTGGGGCTTTGCCAGCTACGTACTTTTTTCCTTGTTTACTGGTATATTCATTTTAGTGGCAAAAAAGTTGATACTAAAATGTTCAAAATTAATGGCAGCAAGAATGATAGAAAGACAACATGTGACTCTGAAGTTTTGCTAAGTTTGTGTACTTCCAAAAAGGAAAAAAAAATGTGAAAAATAAAGTTTTAGTTTTAAATTCCAGGTATGCCTGAAGAATGTATAATGTATAGCCCTTCCCTATGTATTGTTCCAATTTTAGTATATGTGCTGCCAAAGTGAACATGAGTATTTGATCTGGATGGCTGTATTGTTTAAAACAAAGCCCCAAGAGTACATTCTTATTATGTCTACTGGCTAATATTAATCCCATGTATTCAGCTAACAAAGACTAAAAGTTAGGGTAGGATGGTCCTTATCCATCGGAGATATACATGTAGAAATAATCTTCATTTGGGGTAGTTATGAATTGTTTGTTTGAATGTTTAAAGTTTTGTATAGCTACCCATCTTTAAAAAAGCATTTTGGGCAGTTGACAACAACAACAACAAAACCCCAGGATTAACCCTCTTCCATAAACCATAAAAGTGTGTTGGCATTTAGAGGGTTTGATTTGGTAAATTCCTACTTTATTTTGATGCTTGTCTTTGAATGATCAACTGGATGGTCTCCCCTACTTTTTTTTTAATCTAAAGCATGTTTGTCCAACCATTTGGCTCTCCCAGGCCACATTGAATGAAGAGAAATTGACTTGGACTGCATATAAAATATTTAATATAGTTAATGTATATACTGTAAATAACAATTTTCCTTTGTTTTTTAATATTTTTATCTTGTAGGACCACATTACTATAGGTTTATAGGTTTATAGGTTTATAGGTTTATAGGTTTATAGGTTTATAGGTTATAGGTTTATAGGTTATAGGTTTATAGGTTTATAGGTTTATAGGTTTATAGGTTTATAGGTTTATAGGTTTATAGGTTTATTTCATTTATATGCCGCCCTATTCCCGGAGGGACTCAGGGCGGCTAACAAACCCAGGGGAGGGAGTAATACAGACAAGGCAAAAACAACAAACAGGATACAGAGAAAATATAAAAACAATCAACAGTCACACAATTCGAGCGGGGAAGGGAACTCATCAACCCCAGGCCTGTCGGAACAGCCAGGTTTTAACGGCTTTACGGAAAGCCTGAAGGGAGGTGAGGGTCCGGATCTCCACGGGGAGTTCATTCCAAAGGGCCGGAGCAGCCACAGAGAAGGCCCTCCTCCGGGTGGTCGCCAATCGACATTGGCCGGTAGATGGAATCCGGAGGAGGCCTAGTCTTTGGGATCTGATGGGTCTTTGGGAGGTAATTGGCAGCAGGCGGTCTCTCAAGTACCCAGGTCCAATACCATGAAGGGCTTTATAAGTGACGACTATCACCTTGAAGCGTATCCGGAGACCAATAGGCAGCCAGTGCAGCTCGCGGAGGATAGGTGTAACGTGGGTGTACCAGGGTGCACCCACAATTGCTTGCGCGGCTGCATTGTGGACAAGCTGAAGTCTCCAAATGCTCTTCAGGGCCTGCCCCATGTACTAGCTGTTCAGATCTGCACGCTGTCCATGGGTCATGCATTTGAACTTTCCTGTGCCTGGTGATTGGAGCTGCTGACTGGAAGAGGGGAAGCAGAGAGATTCTGGATTAGTGAGCTTGAAATTGTGATTTTATTTATTTCAAAATGACTGGTTTAGTTCAATGTAATAGCTGTCTTGCATCTGTATTTTGCAGTACTCCTTTCAAATTTGGATACTGTCCCCTTTGTAAATAAACTACTAGTCTACATAGACAGATTACCTATCTAGAATCTCTAATCTATTCTCTCCAAGCAGAAATTAGGTGTCCAGTTTTGCCATTCCACTCTATGGAGATGCCACGCTATCAGCGCGCCCCCCGCAAAGATCCAGCAGGAGAAGAGCAGTCTGGACAACCATGGGATCTGGCAGGGTGAGAGCTGTCAACCATAAACACAAAGCTTTTGCTGTGATCCAGCATAACAGATATAGCACCCTTGCTGACCCTAATGGGAACACTAAAGAGACAGTTCAAGGTAGTTGTGATAATTATGACTCAAATAAGCAGGGGACCGTGGTCCAAAATGAAGAACTTACTTCAGAAAGGTGAAATGGGGAACCAGGTATCACACACGAGTTGCGCAAGACGAGCAAGGTATACAAAAAGAGAAGTCACCTTCTGGTTGGTGATTCAATCATAAGGGATGTAAATTTAGGAAAGGATATGGAGGTTTTAAAAGTGGTCAGGTGTCTGCCAGGTGCTACTGCCAGCAGAGACAAGAGGCGTATTCTTAAGATAGTCAAGAATGCAAGTAAGGACTGTGATGTTGATGCTATTATACATCTTGGCACAAATGATCTGTTCCAAAAAGATGTACTTTCTGTGAAGAATAATTTCCAGAGCTTGGGGTATGAATTTAGTAGTATAGGTTGTAGGATTATCTTTTCAGAGGTTTTACCAGTATATAAGGAACAAAAAGGGAAGGGCCAGTGTGTAGCAGAGTTTAATGTGTGGCTAAAGGAGTGGTGTAAAAGGGAAGACTTTGGTTTTATTAGTCATGATGTCTGCAGCTGGTCCAATGAAAAACTGTACAAAAGAGATGGTTTGCACCCACCCAAGAAAGGGACTGAGTTACTTGGCATTAAATTAACAGATTTTCTGGATAAACATTTAAACTGAACAGCGGGAACAGAGAATTAATTAATACAGAACATTTCTGTCCCCAGCAATCTAAAATTCAAAGGGTTATCAGTGCATGTAACACAGATGTTTGTGCGGGTAAGATTATCACTCATGCTGTCAAGGAAAATCAAGCATTTAATAGTGAGTGCCATACCATGTGCATGAATCAACAAGTGGCAAGAAAATAGGGGCAGTCAGGCATAACACGGGTTATGTAGACAGTAAACACAGGGTCAATCAAAACGGACTCAAATGTCTATACACCAATGCACAGAGTATGAGGAATAAATAGGGCGAATTAGAAATTCAAATAAAAGAGGGCAGATACGATATTGTTGCCATTACAGAAACTTGGTGGGATGAAACCAACAAATGGAACATACAGCTAGAAAGATTTAAATTATTTAAAAGAAATAGACCAAATAATCAAATTAAATCCAATTAATTAATTACAATTCAGAACTAATTAATTAATTGATCCTGATTATAAATGAAGCCATCCAAGAAACTGTTCATCTTAATCTAAATCTAATCTACTGTAAATGTTCTGTAGAGTATTTTTTAAAACCATAATTGTTATAATAAACATTGTTCATTATATTCCTGCGAGGTGTCATTATATACATTGTTCATTATATTCCTTCAAGATGTCATTATATAGATTATTCATTATATTCCTGCAATGTGTCATTATACACTAGAAAATATTACTAATGTCTTTCACTTTTTGACCATGTTTCATGCACAGCCTTTCCAAGAAGCTGTACACAGCAAACAGAGGAAGGGCACAGCCATTTTCATAGCCCATTGCGCAAGTTCACACTCATTTTCATTTATAGAGGCTTTGTTGTTGTTCAGTCATTAAGTAGTGTCCAACTCTTCACAACTCCAAAGAGCATAGCATGCCAGGCCCCCTGTCCTTCTCTGTCTGCCAGAGTTTGCACAAATTCATGTTCATTACATTGATGGCACCATATAACCATCTCATCCTTTGCCATTCTCTTCTCCTTTTGCCTTCAATCTTTCCCAACATCATGTTCTTTTCCAATGAGTACTTAGGTGGCCAAAGTGTTTGAGCTTCTGTATCTGTCCTTCCAAAGAACAGTCATGGTTGATTTCCTTTAGGATAGAGGCTTGGTCTCAAAAGCCACATGAAACAAATTGCAATTGATTAATGATGAACTGAATTTCAAAATTGAGCACAAAACTGAACTTTTCAAAACTGAAAGAAAGATTTGTTTATATTAGCACTTCTGAGCAATGGAAATTGAATAGACTGTGAAAAAATAAACACAATAAATACATACAACTAAAATGGGGATAGATTAAATTATTCTTGGTGTTTAGATGCTGAACTCTCCCTAGAGACTAGATTGGAACTTACTAGAGATGCTGTAGCAGTAGATTTTCCCCATTGGCAACAGAATAGATGAGATAACTGTTGAGGTTCTTTCCAAATATACCACAGTGGAATTGAAGGCTTTATTCTTGCAATTCTAACAAGCCTTTAAACATAATGTAACCCTTTGAGAAGAGATGAAAGTCAACTGTAAACATGTTGATTTGATGACTTAGAGGTGAGAGAGGGGGGGAGGGAGGGAGGGAGGGAGGCTTCTTGAGACTGAGATGGAGGATTGGTCCAAAGTCACTTAGGTTCATTCCAAGTTCATAACTGAAGTGGCACTTGAACTCAGGATCACATGGTTTATAGCCTAGTGCCTTAACCACTACCCCAAACTGGCTTCCCTTAGGACTGTGTAATCATACAATCTGCCACTGAAATCAGTGGAACCTAAAGTGTCTAACTGCTAACTGAAGATAGATCTTAATTTCATTTACTCCAAACATTAAAAGTTTATGGGATATAAATATATTTGACAGATGAAGAATGGTAGAAAAACAATGATCAATTAAATATATTAAATATTTTGATATGTCCAGCACTAAAATAAGAGGAACGAAAGAAGCAGTTGGCAGTGTTTACTATTTGATTATTTACATAATTCTTTTTAATCTGTAATGTGACTGACAGCCATATAATTTATCCTCACAACAAATCTGGGAGATCAATATTATTATTTCCTTTACACAACAGGAGCTGAAAAAGTGTTTGCCAGAATTTAATCAGTATTGGGTTATATTTCCGGATGTGTTTATGCAACATATTCATGCATTCTTCAGGCTGATCCCTGGGAAGAAACATCATAACCAGAGAAGTACTATTTCATGGCATTTAATCTGTAATGGTCTAATAAGAAATAAATTACCTTAATATTTCATAATAATAAAATATAAATAATAGGGACCATCATAGAACAATACTTATTATGGAGCTAAAATAGAGAAACTAATATGAACAATTGTCTGTTTCCTTCTTGATTTACTTGTTTGATGAAGTTTAGTTCTCTTTGCATCAACATTATTCATTAAATGTAAACACTCTAGATATTAATAAAAAAACATCTCCAAGAACTTTTTCAATTGGTACTCCACATTCCGAAGTCAAATTGTCTAAAAAAACCTTCCCCAAAATGGCATCCTCCATATTTTTGGAACTGCAACTCCCAGAAGACCACGGTAGCTGGAAATTCTGGGAACTACAATGTATTTAAGGAAAGTTGGTGTCAGTATAGAGAAAGTTAGTTTAAAGGACCAAGGTTTATGTTGGAAGATGGTCACTTTCGGAAAAACATGATTTGGTAACCACAAAATCAAAATCTCTATAGATTTCTATTAACATTAGGTATCAACAGGATGAAATTTACCATCAAGGGGATCATATCTATGTTGTAACCCTTACTGCACTTATCAAATACACAACCCTAGGCACTCACCTCTATAAGAGAGAAAACTTTGAAGATTACCCTTCTTCTAGGCCAGGGGGTGTTATACTCAAGGCCCAGATCTGACCCACAGGAGACTTAGATCTGGCCAATTCTTCTGCCAACAAAAATGGGCTCCCAAGCTCAGTGTTTGGCTGCCATGGCCTCTGCAACTCTCTGCCAGTGAAAATGGAGCTTGGGAGGGCAAAAACTGAGCCTGGGAGCCTGTTTTCACAAGAAGAACATTTGGCCACCATAGGTGCCCGCGACACGAGTGACATCGAGCTGGCCATGTCCACCCTGGCCACACCCACCCTGTCCCTCCAAGGTCAAACACAACCCCGATGGGGCCCTCAATGAAATCGAGTTTGATACCCCTGTTCTAGGGGCTTGCTAGCTTCAGCAGCTCTTGCAAAAAGTAGATGGTTTGCAATTTTCAAATGCTTCCTAAACATTTTCTAGTTGTCACCTACCCTGTGATTGATCACAGGCATCCTGTATTTGGAACCCGGAAAATGATTAGTGTCAACAACCTGAAATGAGGTTTAATCCAAGGTGACAACTAAATTAGATTTACAATCTAGAAATAGTCACAAAAGGGCAGAAAGAGGGAATATCAAGAGGTCTTTGATAAACTGCTCCAAATGGTGTTGCAAATCAGGTCAAAGAATGAAATTGAAATGTACTAATGTGGATTGATTGCAGCAGCAGCTCCTCCTTTCCCTTCACAGATACATTTTCAAAAATTATCTATACCTTTGAATCTGGTATACTCCTTTTGGACCTGCCATACATTTAAACTAGATTTTCCAATCTAGCAGCTTGCCCTGATGGATATTAGGATATTTTCCAGGTTTTAATGGGTGGCTGAGGAACTGATGGTAGAGTAACAGCCAAAGGCCACGAATCTTCCTGCTCATTAATTTCTTGCTTCCTGCCAAGGCTGTTTTTGCTAGCAATATACAGAAATTGTTAAAATTTAGAGAAAGGCATTTCAAATTATGTTAATGTAATTTGCTAATGCTACAATTTAATGGATGAAGACATTTTCAAGTCTTTTACACAAAATTAAGTAGAGTATCTCTCCATATAGATAGAGAATTTATTTATTTACTTCCTTACTTATTAAATTTTTATGCTGCCCATTTCCCCTACAAGGTCATTCTTCTGCACTTTGTGTATCTCCATTATATCAAGGAGTGATAGAAACCATATGCTGCATGATTGACAAGAGCTTAGCTTTTTAAAACAAAAGAATAGCAGTGTATAATCCATTATTTCAGAAGAGTGCAAATTGCAAAGCAGTGGATCCTCCAATGGCATTGAGGTATATCTGGAAGTCAGAAAATGTTTCCAAAAGGTAGGAGGGAAGCCAAGGCCACCAGAATTCAACACAAATACATGACTCTAGTTGGGAATTACAGTAAAGTCAAAAATTGGACAATGGAGTTAAGGTCAAAAGTTTAATGAACCCAGAGCTCTGGAAGCCACTCCCAAGTATTACAATAGAATAAAATAATATTTGTATGAAATAATAATTTATTTATATAAGTTATATTTATGATTTCATTTCAATATTGTAAGGCACTCAGAGTTGCCTTGCAGTAGGATGGGCAGCAAACAAATGAAATAACTATATAAATGAATGTATTTCTTATTGCATGATCTTGAACCATGTTTTAATATACGTACCCCAATTTTTTACAGCTGCTGATAAAGCATCCATCTTATCATCTACACTGAAGTATAACAAAGGGTAAGTGGCTTGAAAAATTGAGAAAGATACAATAAAAGGGATCAACCTTTAAATCAGTGAAACCATTTTTCAATGCAGAATCTAAAATATTTGATCGAACTAGTTATTGATCTCTTTGCTGGCAATGAGAGGGATATGAATACTTGTTGGTATTCAAGTTCCTAAGAGGGGCTATATAAAGACATCATGGAAAGAGTGTTTTATTTTGAATTTGGGACAAACTGACTGCTCTCAGTATAATGGAATATTCAGATTTGGCTGTGTTTGAGGGAGCAAAACTCAAGATGCCTTGAGCTTCTATGTTTATACAGAACAAAATAGCCTTGAGTATGCAACCATGAGAATTCAAACCAAGTCCATGACTCCAAATATTTTTTATCTATGATCACAAAAGTAAGTGCAATGCATATTCAGTGGTAACTAGAATAGTGGTAATCTTTCTGGAGCAGTGATCTGAAATATGCACCATAACATTAGTGTCTCTGGAAATGTGTATGTATGTTTCAAAAAGGTAAAGATGACAGATGTGGAATTGCATCTCAATACCAAATCATTTATCTTGACTGTTTTTACCCTGGGGAACCCCAGTGCAGGAGAGAACATAGTATGTTTCTTTTCAGATTATTAAAACAGCTGTATCTTTTTCTAGCCTTCCTTGGCTGTTTTGGAAGCCACTTTGCTTTATGTACAGGTCTGCAGAGGCAACTGGGAGCAGCCACATAAACTTGCTTTAAGTATTTTAAAAGATACACTTTGTGTGTGTTCCTACATGCTTTGAAGCATCTCTTTTGAAAGTTTGGTAAAGTCACGACATTGGATACTAGCTTTCACCCTACCTACAGAAAATGTGAAAACATCTTCTAAACCACCCATGTGCCAAAGCTTTCATGGATGATCCATTTTTTAAAAAGGAGCAGGAGCCATAGAAAAGCTAATGGACGAAAGCTTGAAAGCTAATGAGCTTAGCACAGCAAGCATCTCATCACATTGGCCTCTTTGAACATGGAAGTATGGCCCCAGAGTCTATCTTGGATTCCCTGAAATAGGTTTCAAGTTCATGAAGACAATAAAATTACCTTGCAGAAGCTGAAGCTCCCTAGATTAGTGACCTATTTAAGAATCAAATTTGCTCCTCAGTAACCCTACTTTCTCAGCAAATTATGCTTGGATTGAAGACTGGACATTTTTGAGATTCTGATTACCCAGGCTATGTTTTCTGCTCAATCTGCTAGTCACACACTGATTTCCTTTGAGGATGCTTTGGTTCCTCCCAGTTATATTTGCCTCAGCTCTGCTGAGCACATAATAAAAGCAATAATATCAGCATGCTTGGTTTTAGAGCCTGCTTACAGCCACAGAAGCCCAGCAGAAACTTAAACATGGCAGTATTCACCAAGCCAGCTGACAAACACTAGCAGTTTTCCTATGGATATTAGCTCAAATCTCTTATTTTCTTCTACATAAGCACAGTTCATGTTTCTTGATGTTGCAATAGTTCAGCACAGCTCAACAAGCCTTTTAGTCATTCTTGGACAGGCAGGGAGAGAGGGGTTAGTTATCCCCCTAAAAAAATGAGATAGTGGCTGAGATGATGTGATTAAAGTTCTGTTCATATTTAATGTGCCACATATGTCATGCAAAAAATAAAACACAAAGTTTCATTTTCATCATTGTGGCAATTGGACCTTACCACATGGATACCCCTGCCCATTTTAAATCCTTATATAGGCTTTCTCTTAAATTGTTTCCACACATGTGGTATATCTTACTTTCCAGCACCACCAGGCCATCCCTAAACATAAAGCTGGTGTTTGTTATTATTATAAGGTTGCATGATGCTCTAAGATATTATAAATCATGAGGGTAGAAATGGCCTGTTTTTGTGAATCATTGATCACCAATGCCAACATTTATTTAAACAATTGCCATTTCTTCCTGATGTCCCCAGTCCCTCCTCCCACTCATCTGTCCCAGCCTTAGCAGCACTACTGGATATGATGAATTTTTCTTTTTTAAGCCACAGGACTTTGAGTCTCCTAGAAAAATTAAAACAGTGCTACTCAAAATAACCCTATTTTATTTTAACCAAGGGTAGGATACATTCTCCCAATATGGTTATTATGAATATTCCAGGACTTTTGAGCTTTTAAAGCTCAAAATAATTTCCATAAAGGACCTTTGGTCTTCTGCAGTAGACAAATGATGTGTTTGTTCCTAAATGTACTGGATGGAATATATTAAGAAGGATCTAATTATATAAAAAGTTGGGCAGGTTAAATAATGGCAATGAGTCTGTTTTATTTCTTCTTTGGAATATTTATATGTATTGCATGTATTTATTTATTCAGTTTGTATCGAATCTCAAACTAGGACTCTGGGAAGTGAATAAACATAAAGACCATTAAAACAATTAAAACATAACAGAAAAAAAAATTAAAAACAAATAGTAACCACATATATTGTTATCCATTGTGTCAGGAAATGTCACCAGGAAATGGGGCCCTTCCCACACACAGGGCCCAAAACCTGTGAACAGAGCTAGGTCTTTAAGGCCTTCTATAAGGCCCACTGCTTTTTCCAAGGGAAAAAAAACTTTTTAGAAAAAGCATCTTTTCTTGTAGCTTGATAATTTTGAGTGAAAAAAAGGGGGAAAGGCTGAACAATTCTGTGCATCTCTGCTCAATCATAAGTCTGAATGTGTCTGTGTCATTACCTCCATATATTCTATATGCAGGATGGATTTCTTAAAAAAATCAGGTTATAGCAATAGCAATAGCAGTTAGACTTATATACCACTTCATAGGGCTTTCAGCCCTCTCTAAGCGGTTTACAGAGTCAGCATATTGCCCCCAACAACAATCTGGGTCCTCATTTTACCCACCTCGGAAGATGGAAGGCTGAGCCTGAGTCAACCCTGAGCCGGTGCGATTTGAACAGCCGAACTGCAGAACTGCAGTCAGCTGAAGTAGCCTGCAGTGCTGCATTTAACCACTGCGCCACCTTGGCTCCTGAGGTGAGCTAGGTAGAAGATTTACAGCAGTTATTTTGGTTGCCAAATTGTTTGGGAGCATAATCTCAAGTGATGATATTAACCATTAGAATCCATTATTCTTTTCTGTGAATTTCCATGACTGCTGATATTTCATACATTATAATAAAATACTGTTTCATAAGAAAAATAAAGATAAGCCAGCATGAAATTAAGCCAGCTGTCAAATGTTCAGGTCTAGTTGTCATTCCGATACCTCGTTAAAAATGAAATAATATGCAATGAAATTTTTATTTACTCAATTATCAGTCTTTGTCCACTCAGTCTGATAATACAGAAGTCTGAAAACACTTTAATCAAGAGAGAGGTGAGACATGTGCTCACAGCATCATCACAAACAGGAAATCAGTGCTAAACAGTAGTATACTATGTGGATAAGGTAAGATTATTAGATGTGGAATGCTAAAATCCAGATGACCATTAAATAGGAGCAAATAAAGTCATACAGTCTAGCTGTTCAAACCGTCTAGTGGTCTTCCAAATATTTGCAGCTTTGACCTGGAGCCCTAGGAAATACTGCATATAAATTGGAATTAAAATGGTTAGAGAATGAAAAAGGGTCTCCAACTGCAATGGAGGAAAAGTAAGATATTATATTATGAATGGTATTTGTTTGAGGTTAGAGTTGGTAGGGCCCAGTATTACCTTAGTTTGCAGGAATCACAGTGGTCTCAAAATTCATAAAACCTGAATGATTGACTACAAGAATGGAAGCAGCTAATTAAATACAGATCACAATATTCACACTCCCACATAGAAACAGCATTTCTGTTTTTCCATATCCAAAATCTCTTGAAAATTACAGAGTCTTAATTTTACAATTTACCTTAGCTAATAGTATTGTTTTATTCTGAAAATTATGGCACAAGTGGTTGAAGAGATATAATCAGTGGTGGAATTCAGCCAGTTTGCACCACTTTGAGAGAACAAGTTGTTAACTTTCTGAGCAGTTTGGTGAACTAGTTGTTGGAAGAAATTATTAGGGCAGAGAACTGGTTGTTAAATTATTTGAATCCCACCACTGGATATAATCTTATTCTTTAAAACAATGGTTTTGCAGAACTTAACTCCTAGTTTAAAAATCTACAAAGAAATCAGTACAAGAAAAAATACTGTGTTTCCTTGAAAATAATACCCAACTGGAAAATAAGCCCTAGCATGATTTTTTTAGGATGCTGGTAATATAATCCCTACCTCCAAAATAATTCCCAGTTAAGATCGTCAGCCAGATGGATGCATTTTAGTACTGTATTTCTCCCCAAAATAAGACCTAACTGGGAAATAAACCCCAATGTGTCTTTTGGAGCAAAATTTAATATAAGACCCGGTCTTATTTTTTGGAAACATGATGGATGAAACTACTGGATACTGTTTCACGAAAAGTGATGGACTATGCCTTAGGAAAATGAAATAGAATTCATTCCTTTATTAATTTTTGTCCTTCTATTAGCCTGTTTTTGAACCAGCATGTCAATTGCTGTTTCTTTTATATGGAATCTTAGTTCCATATAAGAGGAATATAAGAGTCACATAGTTGAGATAGATGATGTAGAAATTAGATAAATAAATAAATTAAGGAAATATTATTTCAATAGTAGAAGTATCATCCCTTCAGTGTTTACCATCCACTCCAATAGGTCTAGGTTTCCATTTTCTGGAACACATAGTAACATTGGATTAACTGAAGGGTGGTTCTTCCTCTGCAAATTAGCTAATGAACTGCTCTGCAACAAACTGAAGTACTCTATCCCAAATTAACAAGATCATTTGAGGGCACATACCAGGAAAAGTATACTGGAAACACAGTATATTGGAAGCATGCATTCTGATGTCACTTTGGCTATTGATAGAGAGCAATGTCATCTGTTTTTATTCTCCGCAAACAGTTGCATGCCTATTCTAGCAATGGGTCAATTGGGAAATTGAGTAAGCCTTTGGATACCATTTCAAGAAAAAGCAAAGGCAGCAACAATGTTATTACCTGTTTCCCTCCCTCTCTTGCTCTGAAGATGGGAATGTGATTGCACACTGATCTACAAGCCAAAAGACACATCAGATCCAGGAATCATTACTACCTGGCAAAGAACCAGTCTTTAAGGATCTTTTGTTATCCAAGAATATTCACCCCAGATGGGATGGGGCTGTCCTAGAACCTCAGACCCTTTCATGTTAGTTTATCTATCAGCAACACTTCTTTTGATAAACTTTTTCAAAATGTGGAGATATGACTGCATGAATCTTTTTATCATTAGTGGACCTTAACTATTATTTTTTTTAAATGTTGCTGTTAAAATAAATTCACGAGCCTTATGAATCCAATAAACTGCTTCAATGGAATATATATGAAACAACTTTTCTAGATCAACAGAAATAAGATCTTGATTAAAGGAGAACTACAAAAAAAAAAGATTATTTTCCAAACAGTTGAAATAAGGGAACTCTGCTTAATATGCCAAAATAACAGGGTCTGTTTCTTAGGAGCCTTCCTATCAAAAAAAGCTTTTAGTTGCTTTTTCTTCCAACCAGCTTCTTCTTAAACTCTATCCCAGCTAAATCCCACACAGTCAGAGCAGATGTAGTAGAGCAGATGTCCCCCGCTTTCGGCTCTTTCTGTTTCCTATGACCTTCACAGTAAATCTGTTCTTCAAATCTTGCTGAAGCTCCCCCCAGCCGGAGCTTTCTTGAAACAACTTAGTCCTGGGTCAATTGCTTGCTGGAGGCTTTACTGCCACTCACGGAAGCCTCAGCCTCTGGTCTCTAGATCTTTTCTGGCAGGATTCCAGCAGAAGATTGGCTTCTTTTATGACTCTGCTCCCCTCATTGGTAACATCAAATGTACATTGATTAGAATATTGGATTAAAAGCAGGGAGATGTGCCTAACCAGGACATTTGCTGGTACCTGTGGATCCTCATGGTCATTATCCTTCAGACTAGCTTACCTGGCAAATTGCTTAAGGGTATATTTCTGGGTCAGTGTTTTATGTTCTTGGATGAAAAGTGTGATCTCTATGCAACAGTCTATTTTTTCACCTAAGTTTTAAACTAAGGTGACCAGATTTTCAGATTGGTAAAGAGGGACATGATTGACCGGGGGGGGGGGGGGGAATTGATTAAAAATTTTATATTTTGTCAAAAGGTCACAAAAGGCGATTACATGACCAGGACACTGAAACCATCAGAAATACAAATCTGTTGCCAAACATCAAAATTTTGATCACGTGACCATGAGGATGCTGCAATGGTTGCTAAGTGTGAAAAGCTCATCAGTCACTTTTTTCAATGGTTTATTTCAATTTATTTTGGATAGAATCTTTTTTTAAATAGTCTAAGACAATTTAAAAAAAGAATCCACACAGAATAAATTGAAGCAAAACATTTCAAACTATTCCACACAGAATTAATTGAAGTAAAACTATTTTTAAAAATTCTATGCACAATACATTTCAAAGTATTGTGCATAGAATTTTTAAAAATGTAAGTCACAGTCATATATCCACAAGATTCTGCAAATGGCTATAAATGTGGGTCAGTTATGGAGTGACTGCAGGGGAGACATGAGGCATCAGAAGTTCGAACCAAGTCGTACCTTTTGGGAGAGAGGGAGGAGTCTGTCATAACTTTGAACAGTCACTCAGTTACCAGGCATAAGTCGAGGTCTACCTGAGCAATCCTGCCTTCCAAATGCCAGGTAGCTCCATCAACAGTCCTTTTCATCTTTTTGTAAGAAAAATATGATGGAAAAAGAAACCATAACTATTGTACATTTATTCCAGGACATACACGAAGTCATAGGAATGGATCATGAATGAGAGCACATTTCCACCAATTAATCCAGAAAATAAAGCAGCAAGGATCCCACTATCCCCCCACCTCCTCTTTCTCCCTCTCATTCTCTTTTGGGGGGGGGGGGAAGGAGGAGAAAGGACAAAAAGGAGAAAGAGGGAGAAAGAGGAGGTGGTGGGGATTGTGGGATCCTTGCTTCACCAAGCTCAGAAAGCAAGAAGGATCCCACTATCCCATCACCTCCTCTTTCTCCCTCTCGTTCTCTTTTGGAAGGGAAGGAGGAGAAAGGACAAAAAGGAGAAAGAGGGAGAAATGACTTCAGGGAGAGCGGCGCCCGAGTGAAGCGGGCAAAAAAAAAAACTTCCAATGTCTGAGCCGCTTGGCCCGGGACCGAGCCTCCTCCTCGCCACGCTGCTGCTGCCGGAAAGCCAGTGCTCTCCCTGCAGAAAAACATCGCGTGTTGGCACGCGCAGGAGGGGAGGGAGCCTCGCCCCTCATCGGGCCTGTGAGCGAACCGAGCAGAGAGAGGAAAACCACTACCCTCTAAAGGCCACATCGGAAACGACACTTCAGAGAAATAAAAACGTTTTTTTTAATGGCGTCCTTTTTAAAATTGATTTTCTTTCTTTTGGAAAATCGGGACTTTTTAAAAACGCGGCGGGAAATGGGACAAATTGTTATAAAGCATGATTGTCATGCTGAAATCGGGACGTCTGGTCACCTTATTTTAAACTGACTTGTATATGCGTTTAAAGGAGAAACAAACATATTGATGGAGGGGAGAGGTTTGAGGCTTTACTTTCCATTCCAACTTTACAGTTTTTAAAATGTTGGCATGAAGTCTCCACTCCATAGCAACAGTAACCAAGGCAACTCTGTACTAAAAGGTAAAGGGAATGTCTACCTCAGTCTATCTTGAGTCGTGGTGACTTCAAAGGCACATCTATGTTGCTTTCTTAGCAGCAATGGAGAAGTGGTTTGCCATTGCTCTCTTACAAGTTGCTGGTTGTTTAAAATTTCCCAGTCTACTCTATCGAACTCCTTGTGAGCCTTCCATGTGAATATTCATTGTTTCTTGCAGCCTGCCCAGAATTGCCTGGAATTGGGCAACCTCACAAATATGACTCTCCTCTAAAGTTTTCCTGCAAGTGTAAGGCCTACTTCCACCCCCCACCCACCCCAATCAACCAAGTGTTGATTCATTTGTAGGGACAGGAATTGGCTGACTAGTTTGTCGCCTGAGTCTGACATTGTAGGCTGACAGAGAGTGACAGCCCCAAAAATCACCCAGCTGTCTTTCATGCCTAAGGTGGGATTAGAACTCACAGTCTTCTTGTTTCTACCCTTGTGCCCTAACCACTAGACCAAGCTGGCTCTCAGCTTTATAAATATGATTTATTTGTACTAAATAAGAAAAGAAATACATATTGACTTTTATAACTCTCCCTGCAGATATCCATCTCTTTGTATAGATTTTAAAAAGACAAATTAAACATGACTAAGATGTTCAGTTTGAGCAGAAAGGCAGTAGTTAAAATATTAACTACAAAATATTACAAAAATATTCAAAATATTTTTGAATATTAAAAATAAACTGAGCAGCAAGTTTTGTAGTAGACATATTCCATAGTCTTTAAAAACCCAATCCTTCCAAAATTATTTTTAATTGCAAGTTAATGGGAGCTGCCAGGGCAATGAAATTTTTACAGTTAGGAAGGAGCCACACTACTACTTTCAAGAAAATAGTATGGTCTTCAAGGTCATTGATAGTATGGCTGGTGGCTTGGTGATGTCACTTGACTTGGCTAAGCCAAGCTTTTCCTCTGATTCTTTAATATTTCGTCTAGCAGAGCCTTATCTTCACATGTGATATAGTAGTCAATTGAAAAGTTCCCAGCATTATCTCAGATTTTTCTTTTTGTTTGCTACACAGATGGCTTCACTACACCAAGATTGTACTTAAAGGCACTGCTTAATTAATTGAAGGGTCATTACAATTATAAATTGAATTAAACAATACAGCAAATTTATATGCTAGCCAAAAAGACAAACATTTTAATGAAGGAGATTATGATCCACATTTTTACAAAGCAAAAGACAAGAATAGGAGAAGTAATAAAGTAGCTAATTATGCACCTCTCCAAGTTCTATATAATTTATATATGGTAATTTATATCCCTAGCTGCAAATCTGGAAATCATTGACTAGAATAAGAAAGTGAGTGCTTATTCCTCTGCTAATGGCTCAATATATTTAAATCAAAGACCGAATAGTCTTTCAAACTGGTGAACAGACTAGTTCTTTGGAACCTCTCAGGATATGGAAAGGATGGGAGATTGCCCAGATGTGCTCTGATTGGCTACTGTTCACAAGGAAACCCAGGACAGTGGTCTTCCATGGATTTGAGTACTGGGATGATTGAATTAGTCACTTTGATCACAACCTCAGGGGGATCTTTTAAAGAACACTATGTTCACAAGCCTCAATCAGTTTTGGAATTTGCCTGTTAACCATCTTAAAGCTGTTAGAGACCTTTGGGACAAGATGTTTGAAAAGTCACTGGGTAAATTCGACTCAATGCTGGAAATAAATGAAAAAATAATTGTAAGCTTAAGAATTTAAGGATTTTGAAAAACTACAAAACATTAAATAAGATTGTGAACTAAGAAAATTAAAATAGATTGTAGGTCCCACTAAACGTTGAAAATTAATTTTGGAATTAACTTATAAAAAATAAATAGCTTCTTGTGAGAATCAGCGTTATTTTGGTTTATAATGAAGATATGATTTTAGAAAATGGATTTTACAGAGGACTAAAGATTCTAAATAAAAGGTATCCATTAATTGGGATGTTAAAAATGACACAAACTGTTACAATATTGGAAATATTAAAGGAGATTTTGGAGGCTGGAGACCAAAATTAATAGCTATTTTATTAACAGAGTAAGCAATTATGTCTACAAATACATTATGTCCCCCCTCCAAAAGTCAATGAGGGAATGACTGATGTGGGACAATTTTTTTTCTGATAAGACAGAGAAGTACCACATGTGGAACTACAAATGATCGGCCAAAATAATTATTTGGAAAAGAATGCTTTATTGGTATATTAAAGGAACTGGCTGAAGTTTTAAAAATTAAAGGCAAAATACAAATAACAAAGCAAGAGAATGATCTGGAGAATGTTTTCTGGTTGGATCTATAAAAGAATCTTGTTAAACCCAGAGGTCTATACAATGGGATAAAGAAGAATTGAAGAGAAATCAAATCCTATATTTGAATGAATTAAAAATTAAGACTATCATAAGTAAAAGTAAGAAATGTACAGCCAGTTTATTTGATCAAAGTCAAAGTAAGACGTGTGTTTGCAAAGTTCTATAAATCCTTTTTGCTGACATCAGAATTAAAGTTGATGTTTTAGGGATTTACATATAGATGAGGGATGAGATTTGAGATGAAGAAATAAAACTGTCTATAACTTTGCAAGGGATCATAAGTTACTAATTTTGTCTACATATGTAATGAAAGTTGAAAGTCATTTCTTTATATATTTTTATTGTATTCTTTCTCTTTTTTCTTCCTTTAAGTGTAGTTTGTATTACTTTTTACCATTTTAATCAAAATAAAACTTATATGCAAAAAGGAAATTTACTGTAGCTACCAGTAGCAGTGGGTGAAATGAATTGACAGTCTGGCCTAATGTAAACAGCTCCCTATATTCATTTCCCAACTTTTTTATTCCTTTTTTTTCCAAGAGTGAATTTTATAAAAATGATACCTCTTTGTTTTTATTCAATGAGATCAACTGAGCTAGAAGGACTAAGCTATGTTTAGCTATCAGTAGTTCAAGTATTCTGCGGCCTTATTGCGGTTCCTTACTGTCCAAAAAAAGAGTGAAGTTGTGCACATTGCCACTTCATGGAAATGTTGGCAAATTAGGAACAAGAATAAACTGGAATGACCATGTGAGAAAAAAGAATCTATCAAATTCCAAGGAACTACAAGATAAGGAGGAGGTTTCTTAGTCTAGGAGATACAACTATGTAGAAAGAAACTTGTCTGTTTAGGGCCAATATTGTTAGCCATGAGAAAACACATTTTTTTCTGTGTGTATGAAGCCTGGCTATATATTTTAGAGTATGTGAAACAAAATAGCCTGTATATGATCTGCTTTTTACTTTCTCTCTCGAAACAACTAGTTAGCACAATTACTGTACTTCTGGAGTGGAGGGGGGGGGTAACTGTGGCATGGTGCATGTTCTGATTCCTCACCAAACCTCTTTAGAAATGGCTAATAATAGAACAGCTGCCAATGGCATCATACTTGTAGTCAAACACATGGTGTTTCTCTGCATTCAGTGCAAAATCTTACTGCACAATGAACAAGTCAGCCTCAGGCTTCAACAGCCAATAAACATGATCTGGTCAGCATCTGTAAAATAATGACAGCAGGTAAATTGGCACAGTGTTAACGCAAGAAGGATCTGTGCCCAAACCTGCATATTTTCCAGGTAGCCCAACCATGATTAGAGAGCATGTTCATAGGGAATTAGGTTCCTGAATAAAGAATTAGAACTTTGAAGAGGTCGGTAGCCACAGAAAGAGGCATAATTGTCTTGGTGGAATTTAGCAGTGGCAGGACAGCTAAATGTGAAAAGGTTTTAAGCTGAGTACTTATGTTGGGCAGGCTTGGTTATAATTTGGAAAAGTGCACCTACAGCCAGTAATGTAATTACAAATGAAGGAAACGCTTGATTGTTTTTCCACGCATGAAACATTAAGCAAATTAAGGCATTTTCCTCCAGTCGAAATATTGACTGTAATTATAGATAGCAGGCAGTCTGAGCTACTATAAAATATCGAAAGAGCCTTTTCTATTGAAACCAAGTAGAATTTATTGTTTAGGCCTTATTCAAACCCCACAATTTAATGACGTAAGGACTTTACCAAACAATGGGAAAGTGGCCATTAATGCATTACATTGTCACCTTTTCCATTATTAGCATGAAACTGCTTTCCAGAACAATGAGAAACACAGGTTTAAGTGTGCCTCATTATACTGTACTTTTCTAATGTTACGTTGCCCTCAGCAGCTGTGCAGTCAGGTAGTCTCCCATTGGAAAAAAGAAGTGGGGGGGGGGAGGAGGAAACAGGACAGAAAGGAGTTAGACCTGCTGAATGAGGATTTTACTTTTCTGGCAGATGGAAAACTTTTGTCAGCTCACACCAGAACATACTGGTCCTATAAATAAGCTTTAGAGAGAAAATTTGCAGGCTCTCCTGCTACAGTTTTCAAAACAATTTTTACTACTAGATTTTACAAACAAGAAAACAAAACAATACAAGACCTGCTGTCTCAACAGATGATGTTTTGAACAATAGGTAAAAATCTCATCACAATGTCTTAGGCAACCACATTGAACTGAAGCAAATTTGTTCCTTTATTTCAAGAAAGAGGTGAAACGAATAGAATAGGATAGGATAGAACAGAACAGAACAGAATTCTTTATTAGCCAAGTGTGATTGGATGTCCAAAGTGGTTTATGCTTATTACTTGGGGGAATTAACATACAATTTTTTAATATGGTTGATTAGATTTATCTTTTGTGATTACTTGCCAAGCCCTCAATTTGATTTGCACAAGCCATTAGATTAAGAATTGTATTCTTTTTCACCTGCTACTTTTATGAGCACTTTTCTGTTTATTTATTTTCTTTAATCTTTATTCTTCTAATTGTTTAAGTATTTTTAAAGTGGCTTTTTATGGTTATGTCCTTACAATATTGTTCAATACAGGCAGAAGTATGATCAGATAAACAGCCACCCAATACAGAAAAAACTCAGATTACTTCTCATTGCACAAAAGCCAATCACAAATTCACTGGCAGGCAGTTTTAAACAGGATGGTTTATTGTTTGCTTAAATTCTTACACAGAAAAAACTAACTCTTTGTTATAAGGGAATTTCATAGTGCCAGAAGAGCTAAGAGCAGCAAAATATCATTTTTACAAGTCATATCCTTGTAGGACAAACAGAAGCTCAGCTAGTCACTGTAGTAACTAATTTAACTCTGGCACTTTAATAGCGCATTATTATTTAGATGTGGTAACCAATCTTGATCATAAAGTGGCTTGTCATTCCTATGTTTCATTGTGATTTATGGATTTTTTTAGATTTAGAAAGAAGAAGTACAGAGTTAGAAAGGAAGTAGAGACAGAAGATAGGAACTAGAAGGTTAAAATGTTTCCATGAAATATTGAGAAAATAGATTAATGTTTCCTAATGATATAAAACTCATGTGAAACTCACGATGAAAGCAATAACATCAGAAGATTCTTCAGCCAGTTTCAGTAAGTCTGCCAGTTGTACTTTTCCTACCCTTTGAGCTGCTATGCACTGTGACTTATGGTCTTGTCATTCTCAGCTATTTATTTATTTAGTGTATGGCAATGTTACATTAGCCGGGAGACTATAATCTTAATGCAGTATAGTTTGGCTGCCTGTTTTCTAGCTCTGATTAGTTCATGGTTACAGGCTTTCCAAGGTGCACCACAGGAAGACGGGCTATCTTTGTCCCAGAAAGAAAGATTAGAAGCTTTTCTCCAACATTATCTGAGGCCCTCTCCCTCCACCGAAGCTGCCTTACAAATAGGTGTTGCAACAGGGAAGGTTCAGCACCAACAGGATTCTGACCATCCACCCTAAACACCAATTCGTCTGCTCTGAAGTGGTACCTATTTATCTATATACATAGAACATGTTTTTGAACTGCAAAGTGAACAGAAGCTGAGGTGACCAGAACTCACCCCATCATGGAGTGCTTGGATTTGAATGGCTAGCCCAGTGTTTCTCAACCTTGGAGACTTGAAGTCCTGTGCTGGCTGGGGGATTCTGGGAGTTGAAGTCCACAGGACTTCAAGTCTCCAAGGTTGAGAAACACTGGGCTAGAGCAAAGACTGTTGCCAATGTCATGAAGTCACTGAGCCACCAAACCTCTATTCTCAGTTAAACTACTAAAATTTATTTTATGTTCTTGTAGTTGATTTGGAAGTTACACCTGGTGGATATTACGTTGTATGTGCAAACAGAATTCTATACAAAACAGATCACTCCAAAACAAAATTTTCAATGTTTGTAGAAAAGGTGTGGAGAAAAACAGTAGAATAAAAGAGAATAAAACCTATGGAGACATATTTAAAAATGAACAAAAGAAAGAAAATTAGTTCATTGAGAACTGCTCAGTAGATATGAATGGAATGGAAAGAAAAAAAAATATAGGTCCATGTGTATTAATATAAATGAAGCGAGCAATTTTTAGGCCAATTGATTTATTTTCAGAGGTTCACTTGGTGGTATTACTAGTAGCAAAATCTGAAGATATTTTCAAATCTCCAAACAGCCATCCACACTTGCTCAGAAATTAGGTGTTGAAAAAGCTCCAACATCTTGTGCAACACACTACCAAGGAGCAAACAGTCTGTGTCTTACCTCCCATATTCCCCAAACCTTTCTTTTAAAATGCATTTCCTTAGAAGGTTCCTTTGCGTCTCAGTACAATAGAAATCAGCTTGTCCAATTCTGTTTGACAGCTTGCATGCCACCTCTGAGGTCACTGGACAAGGATGAATTACGTTAAAATGTTCCACATTTAGTTTGTTATCTATAGTTACAGACTTATTGTATAATAAGCCAGGAGAAAGAACAGCTAATTGGCTTTTTTTGCATGAAGCAGTGTTTATTGTGCAGTAAAATTCCTTGATGCCATTATACTCCTATCCTTCTACCCTTTACCCCAAAGGCAATCTTTAGTCCACCATCTCAGCTGCCATGCAAGCCCATGCTACCACCTCTGCTGTTTGCATTCTGCCTTTCCTCTCCTTGCTCCATGCCTTTCCTCCTGCCTTGCTCTTTCTTTCACACCCCATCAAACCGCTCTTACTGTTAGGCAGTTTTTCCTAAGATTCAACTAGGATTTGTTCATCTGTAACTTAAGGCTATTTTTCTATTGTTTGCCTTTTGTTCTTCCTGTATCTTTCAATCAGTGCTTATAGGCTTTTCTCTTCATACTTGCCACAAAGGGAAACACGCCTCTTAATGTGGATGCAGAAGTTGCTCGTATGCTAGACTAAATATGGACATCTGATAGGTAAGATGCCTAGAGTCTTTTTATGGCATATTTCTCTACTGGAAGAAGCACACTGACAATACCCAGGATCCAGGATGTAATTATTTTTCAATATACTTGTTATGTTTGCCAAATCACTAGTTCTACACATTGCCTGCTATAAACAATGACTTGGGCTCACAGCAGCATGCCAATAGCACAAATCTCTGTCTTTTAAAAAACTGTGTTTGATCTGTTGCCAGGATAAATGTTTGTCAGTTGCAGAAAAAAATAAGTCTATATCATCTTATATTCACAGCAGCAGAACTGAATTTATAGCCTTTGGATGATAGAGGAAGGAAGGGACGGAGCGAGGGAGCGAGAGAGGAAGGAAGGAAGGAAGGGTTTCCTGTGAAATTTGGAGATTTCTCTCTCACCATCAGAATGAATTATCAGGGCCAGCACAAACATTCTGTCTCTCCAGTAACTACAAATCCATGGTGCCTCTATGTCAGTGTATTGAAATTATATATGAGTTAACCTCCTTAAATGAGATTAAATCAGATATACTCACATGAAGTTAAAAAGGGAACCACATAATCAAACCCATTTTTAAGATTGCAAGCATTGACTTTTTGACGCCTCCTATGAATCAGTTAATTTGATAAAGTTAATATGGTTAATTCTATGATTAATTAATATACTATAGTTACAGAGCTTAATATTGCCTTCTTTTGCTATATTATTTATATCTATTTGATAGCAATCTGACAAAGGACTCTGAAGAAACACCCAAGTGTTTTGGATTTTCACGTGATTTTGAGGACTTCAGGGTTAACACAGCTATGTTCTCTACATGTTAAGGAGAAAGAAATATCCATATTGTTGCCTGTTAAATTTAGTACTACAATAGTCCATGGAGGCCTAGGGGAGTTTTCTGTAGCTCCTTTGATCATCTGTTCACCTGTTCACTTTAGTCCTTTATGTCCTTTCTGCCTGCCCCAACTTCTCATATTCACTGCCAGTCAGCTGTACAATAATATTTTGATTAGTGCCCCAGATGGAATCAGTAGCTAAAAAGACATTAATCAACCCTACAAGCAGTAATGCAAGTAGTAGTAGCATGAGTCTTTAAATTTAGAAAACTGATAATAGAAAATAAGATTTGAGTGCAGTTACTGGCTATGCATTCATTTGTGATTAATGACACAGGGATTGCTTATGACTAGCAAATTTATGCTAAGAGAGATTGTTATTATATGATAAAAATTTGGTTTAAAAGGGTCTCTAAAAACAGAGGCAATGAGATGGCGCACACAAATTAAATAATAGCAAACAATTGTCGCCATGGTCTTCTTCCAATATATTTTTTTCAGTTCCTTGACTGTTTCACTGCTAATTTCCCAAGGAGATAGGAACCAAAATAGAACAGTAGTCCTTTTCCGTGGTTCTTTTGTTTCAGTAATGAGCAATTTAATCCTGTAACTAACTAGAAATAAGCCAGTATCTCTTTTTCAAGAACATTGACAAATGATGAACTAAACATGCCAAGCTTTATTTTAAAAGCATGATTTATTAATAACTAATCAATCATACTTGCAATCGAGGCTGTTTGGATATTCAGCCAACTATAATGAAAAGCCATTAATAGTTACTGCAGCATATACGGTGAATGTTTTCCTCAAACTAATGAAACTTCATTTACGCAAATAGGGTTGAAGGTTCCTTTGCAACATCAGGATGTCACTATCTGTCCTAAAATATTAACAGGCCTTCTTACTGAGTAGGAAAAATCTGGAACATGTTTTTCCCAGAGGGAGAAGAAATTTATTTTGGAATTTTCCCTACTTACAATGAACCAAAAAATGTGTCTTGAAGCTACACTTTTAAGAGAATAAACAAAATCTACATTTTTAAATTCTGAAAACAGGACTGTGATATGCCATTGATTTCCTTTTTCTAGACTTCAGTTTTTCAGTTTTTGAAAGCATTTTAGCTGTTGCAAATGAAAGCTTTAAAACCTCCTCAAGGGTATTAACTATTCTTAAATCAATCAATTCCCAGCAGAAAAGAAAAGATACATAATAATCCTTCCTTAAAAAAACATGCTGAAAAATTTCTAAAGAACTAGCGCACAGAAATTTTTCGGAACTATATAATTCTCCTGTGAATAGGATTGACTCATTTTGTAATTGAAAAGGACAGCAGGAAACCTGCATACATATTGGGCAAGATAATTATATTCCTACAAGGCCTTAGAAACCACAGTATAAAATAATGGCCATACTAGTAGTCCAGGGAAATGTAGGTGGGGAGCAACGAGAGCAGAGCAGAATCAGGAAGCCTAGGGAAATGTGGAAGAGGGGCTGAAATTTTTGCTATTGCTGTGATGTTTCTCTCTCTAATTTCCCCTTTTTTCCCTGTGTAAGAAGCATCCATTCAAGCTAGATGCCATCTTTAGCTTACAATAGTTAGCCTAGTTCAACTAGGCCATTCATTCCCCAAAAGTCCACCCATTGTTTGTTTTTTTTTGTAAATTGACACATTTCTATTATGATTTGGTTCAGAAAAAGAAGAAAAAGAACAGCTTACTTCTTAATGCTAATAGACTTGTTCCTGGAATGTGATTGAGTCCATGATGGTGGATGTACTCATTTGAAAAAAAACAAACAATAATGGATTATATGGAAGATCTAATGTAAGTGCTCACCCTCAACACAACCTAGAGATATTTTTATTATCTGTAATCAGCTGAACTGAATAGGTATAATTAAAGATACTCTCCCCTGCTCAATATTACATCTGGGTTCCACAACTACTATAGCTTATAAAATAAATTGTGAGGTTCCTTAGTGCTTCCAGAGAGGACAACAACTCCCTGAAGTGGGATCTGGATTTGTTCTTTGTATCCATAACATCACTTTATATTCTTCCCTCATGTTCGTTTTCCTGGAACTTTCCAACTTTGAAACTACTTTCTTGTGCATTCAAGAAACAAAATTCACACAGAGACTAGGAATGAAAACATTCCACAGCAGTCTCCATTGACTCAGGTCATTTTGTACTCTTCCTTTTAAAATTCATTGAAGTACCGAGAGCTTAATGTATAATGCTTGATAACAGATGTTCTGCAATTATGTGGATACAGAAAAATAAACATAGTGGAGAAATGTGCTTAGTCCTCACTTTAACTAGAACTTGTTTAGTTTCTCATTTTCATCTTATACACAATTAGAACATAGCTATAGTTCAGTATTATTATTTATATTATTTTACCAAAAGCTCAATTATCACGTCATACTATCAGCTCAGGTGAATATTAAAACCAGAACAAATAAAAACAACAATTCTGCATACTGAAAGCAATGACACATAAGACTGCAGAGCACCCATAAAATATGTATTTGAAACATGCCTATGGTTGGAGAAATGTGCATAGAATATATAAGGAATTGTCCATGAGTATAGGGATAGGACAAACCAAACTTACAAACAGAAAATGAAAACAAATCCTTGAAATTGCAAAACTCAGAAATTGACAGAAACAAATTCAGAGTGGCTCATCAAAATTTATGAGCTTCAGCTACAATTTCTTACCACAGTGGAGAGATTGAGACGATTTGAACAAAGCAGCAAAGGGAGCAGGAGTTATGACAGAAATTATTATTATTTATTAAATTTGTTTGCTGCCTATCTCACCACAGGGCAACTCTGAAATGCTGGTGGAAAAAGGAGAGAGCTGAAAAATCATTTCCGTCTCCCAGAAACTCCCGTTCAAGGCTGACCTAAGACAAGTGTCTTCTTGAGGCAAAGATTTGGCTGGCAGTTGAATCTTTCATCAACACCAAATCTTTGATCATACATGAGGGAAACAAATTAGCTTGAGGTCTACATGGCAGTGCTTGTAATTCTGTTTTCCAACAGAAGAACAACTGTGGGGTTCATGAGAATCATCAGGAAGGGCTGCTGCTGTCACCATCCCTCCAGCAGCTGTCACTTAGGGCAGCCACTTTGCTCATGACTAAGCTGACCCTACTCCCTTTGCTGCCACTGCCAAGAGCAGTGCCAGGAGCCGAGCATCAGCTGGAGTTCGTTTGACATCACCAACAGCAGCTGGTGTTCCGGGCAAATTACTTTAAGGAGAAGCACATCTGTTCAGGGATGATCTCAAGCCAGCAAAGTATCAGTATTTAGAAAGTGTCATTACACCAGGATTAAGAGGATAATATTAATAATATTAACAGGAAAAACAACAATGCTGGATATTAAGCTCCAACCTCCTGCCTTGATCCCAATGCCAGAATTCCAGATAGCTGATAATCTAAAAACTACAGGGAACTGCCCACTTTAAAAGACACCATATGTTTTCATTGAGTGGCTCTCTTTCAGCTACCCGGCATCAAGCAGTGGCCAAAAAGAAGGAGAAGAAAGAAAATCAATGACAGGGGAAAGGATGGAGTTCTGTGCTAAAGTTGGGGAAAAAAGCAAGCCAGACATAAATGCAGTGAAGTATGATCTTAAATATACCAGCAGAATTTAAAGGTCAAGTGCAAAATCAGTCCACTGTACTAGATTCTAACAATAGGATACCAGAAAAGGCATGAGAAGATATCAAATTGTATTAAAAACCCTTGGAAATGTGAAAAAAATAAAAACGGCCAAAATGAATAACAGAAAACTAAAAAATGCTTAGAACCATAAAAAACCAAAAAATAGAAGGCAAAAGAGATCTGTGCCAAAATTTCCAAGACAACACAACAAAAGAGCCAAGGTGGCGCAGTGGTTAAATGCAGCACTGCAGGCTACTGCTAGATCAGCAGGTCAGCGGTTCAAATCTCACCGGCTCAGGGTTGACTCAGCCTTCCATCCTTCCGAGGTGGGTAAAATGAGGACCCAGATTGTTGGGGGCAATATGCTGACTCTCTGTAAACCGCTTAGAGAGGCCTGAAAGGCCTATGAAGCGGTATATAAGTCTACTGCTATTGCTATTAAAACAAGACAAAGTACCACAAAAATGCATGTGCAAAAGTAAAATGAGACAATATTAAAGAACAAAACAAGTATTCGAAAAAGTATGATGAGAGTTAAAGAGAAAATCCCAGCCTCAAATTGAAATGCTGAAACACTCAAGAATCCATGCTGAATGATGCCGAGACGGTCAAGAAAAGATGGAAAGAACACACCGGATCATTTTACCAGAAAGATCAAATGGATCAACAGCCTTTTCAACCTATTCTTTATGATCAAGGACCATTGTTGATGAAAAAAGAAGTCAAAAAGCATGTTAAGCTTTATCAAAGAATAAAACACTTGGCGCTGATAGCATTCCCCTTGAAATAGTACAGCAATCAGATACAGTTGTTATAATGCTTAAAAAGTTTTTTCCAGGAAATTTGGAAGATAACATCATACCTACCTATTGGAAAAGTTTCAGCATTTATACCATTACTGGTGATCAAAGTGAGTAGGGAAACTATCTGCC
This sequence comes from Thamnophis sirtalis, assembly GCF_051295495.1. Classification (NCBI taxonomy): domain Eukaryota; kingdom Metazoa; phylum Chordata; class Lepidosauria; order Squamata; family Natricidae; genus Thamnophis; species Thamnophis sirtalis. The sequence continues at coordinate 37,103,544 of NW_028261386.1, read as the reverse complement.
AGGGAAGGCAAGTCAGGAAAAAAAAAATCAGAAAAACCACTGGAACTACAGATAGTCCTTGACTTGTAATCACTCATTTAGCAGATGACTCAGAACCAATCTTCACACTTACAGCCATAACAGCATCCCTATACTAATGTGATAAAAATTCAGGCACTTGACATTGACCTGTATTTATGACTGTTGTAGGATATGAAGTGATCCTGATTTGTGAACTTCATAGCTGGCTTCAAACAAGCAAAGTCAATGGGAGAAGTCAGGTTTGTTTAACTACTGTATGATTCATGTTTAATAACTACAAGTGAGTTGATTAAGAACCATGGGAAAAAGATTGAAAAATTCACCATGACTCACTTAACAACTGCCTTGCTTAGCAACAAAAATTCTGGTCCCAGTTGTGGTCATAAGTTGCAAGTCAAGAACTACCTGTATCACTACAAAATATAATAACAGACTTTGAAATCTCCCCCATCTAATACCAAAGAGAATCAAGGTAGGAGAATCTTGAATTTCTTTCTCCTTCCTTCCTTCCTTCCTTCCTTCCTTCCTTCCTTCCTTCCTTCCTTCCTTCCTTCCTTCCTTCCTTCCTTCCTTCCTTCCTTTCTTCCTTCTTGGATTATGTTTACCTAGTGTGTACACACACACACACACACACACAAACACACACACACACACTGAATAATTGCTCTGATTCCACATTATCCCAAATTCTACTAAAGATCATTCAGTGGACACTAAAGCCATGCCTGAAATAAGAACTGCTCAAAGCAGGGCTCAGGAAAGGACAAGGAACAAGAGATATCACTGCAGATCTGATAGGATGGGACTCCATATTTTCTCCACAAGTACTTAATTTATATACAGAACAAATAATCAAAGGCAGAGGACTATATCAAGAAAATGGAAATGTAAAAATTGGATGGAATGCATGAACAATCTTTAGTGTGTTAATGATACTGTGTTACTCACTGAAAGTGAAGAAGGTCTCCATTATCAAGACCAAGGAACATAGTGTCTAGATGGATATTCATCTTAATGTGAGGAAAATAAAGATTCTAACAATTGATAACATTATTGTTAATTCTTGAATTACAATTGGTAGTTTTATGACTGTTCAAAGTTATGACAGAATAAATACTTCAAAGCCCATAAAGAATAGATACTTCAAGGCCCATAATGCACCTGCAGCTGTTGTTATGTGACCGCATGTCTGGTGGGTCAGGTTTGCAACTGGGTTGGGAGTTCTGTGAGCACATGATCATAATTCACAATATTTTTTTACTGGTTTCTGGTATTGTTGCTCAGACAAATCAATGGGCTTACCTAACAACTGTGGCATTCTGTCAGCCTCTGTTTCGCCATTTGCTTTTGGCTGCCATTGAAATGAGGAGGGGGGGCTTGTATTTGGGAAGGGAAGTTTTAAGTACAGGAGAGATTGTAAAAAGGAAGTTTTGTTCTCACAATCTACTGCGCATGCTGGAGATGGTGCTTGGGGTGGTCAAGGCCAACCGTCCTGCATACCAACCTGATGATGTTCCTTGAAGATGGAACTCACATGACACCTTTCAGATTGGACTGTGGGATGGGGTTACCAGGGGAAGGGGGTTGGGTCACATATTGATATGTATGATTTCACACGCTTTTGCCTCAGATCTTGCTTTGCTTAGCTGCTATCTTTTCATAACCAGTAAAAGTACTCTTAATTCTGCAAAATGGACTTAAGTGGTCTCTTTCTTGTTTTCTGAGGGAGGCTGGTTTGACACATTCATTTAACAAATGTTGAAAAAAAAAAAGCCTGGAAAATTCCAGTAATATTGGTGCCTCAACTTTTGACCATAATGACTTACAAACAGATTTCTGTTCCCAATTAGGTTTTAAGTTGAGGACTACCTGTAATAGTTTCTTATTTGACTGGGGAAAAAAATAGAAATTGTTGATAACATCAACTTTCTTGGATCAATAATCAATAGTGACACTACAAGGAACCAAGAAACCAAATGATATCTCACATTTGGAAAAATGGTTCTGAAGGACTTAGATGAGACCTTAAAGTGCAGAAATATTTTCTTGTATGAAAACATATTATTTGTTCAAAATATGTCATATTTTCAAAATAACCTCCCATGGATGTGCAAGAATGATAGCGAAGAAACAAGACAGGAGGAAGCAAGATTCTTTTGGATTATAGTGTTGGGAAAGGATTCCCTGGGTAAGGCTATAGGCCAGGGGTATCAAACTTGCTTTCATTGAGGGCCACATCAGGGTTGTGTTTGACCCCAGGGGGCCAGGATGTGTATGGCCAGCTTGACATCACTTGTGTCAGGGGTGCCTGTGGTGCCTCGAGCGCTCTGCCAGAGAAAATAGGTTTGATCTCTATTTTTGGCTGTGACGACCTCTTGCAACCCTCTGCCAGCAAAAATGGAGCTCAGGGGGCCATGTGTGGTGCTCCTGAGCTCTGTTTTCGCTGGCAGAGGCACCACAGGGCAATCCTTCACTGTTTCCAGGGTGGCCTCATGGACCAGATCTAAGCACTCCATGGGCCAGATCTGGCCCATGGGCTTTGAGTCTAACACCCCTGCTGTAGGCTATTTAACAAATAAACCGACCAATATTGGGAGCAATCAAGCCTAAACACATTTTGCAAAGATCATTAGAGAAAAAGATCATGCTTGGCAAGGTTGAGAAAAATTCAAAAGAGGAAAAGCAGAAATGCAATAAAGTGAACATGGATGTCATTCTATCAACAATTAGCTACCTGGATGAAGACTGAACACAACAGCAATATCGAAATTCATATAATTCTTTATTAAAAATATAGAAAAATTGAGATATTAGGAAACTGGAAAAAATAAACTCAACAAATGTTTGCACTAAGGAAGGAAGACTTTAAGAACTTAAACTCTTAATAGTGTGGTTTAAATTCTGTCTATCTGACAAGAAGCACAAGGATGGATGCACCACATCCATCACGGCTCTGTCACAAGTCATCTCCAAGTACAACTAAATCTAAATGAAATCAAGGAGAGAAAGAGATTTCCTTGAAGCCTGGTTTTCCACCAATAAGTCAATAAACAGACACATTGACATTGATCCAGTCTACCAATCACTGAGAACAAAACAACTGCACTAACCACAATCCCTAAGGTAGCATTTAAAATAAACAAACAGATACCCCACTATGCAGCAACAAAATTATAACTTGTCGGCTCACAAGAAATCGGACCATGTCTCAGTAACAACATCCAGACACTCAAACTATCAAACAGCCGAAATCAGACCATGACTCAGAAGCACCCAGATAACAACTCTAATCCTAATCTGCATCACACTGCCCAGTAACAACAGCCAGCCAATCAAATGATCTGAAATCAGATCATGACTCAGAAATATCTGAACAAACAACATTCAGACTAATTTGCGCCTCAAAAAAAGTTATTTAAAGACCTGTGTTCTGACAGATGAGCACAATTCAAAATGCACTGATGATGTCTCCTCAAATGGTGATGAAATATTTGCAACCAAACTGCCAACCGGAGCTCAAACCAACAGCCTAACTACCAACCTAAGCTACTAATATTCAAACACATTTCAACAACTAAATCTCTCTCTATACTGAATGCCAGCCTGAAAACGGATTGCAATGGGTCTAGACAATCTATTTCTTCTGGGGGGGGGGGAAGTCTCATCAATTCTATTTGGAAACATCAACTCTATTTGGCAATAGTTCTCCAGGCAAGAAGGTATTTACTATTTCTGATACAAATTCTTGGAGGTCACAAATTGTCAACAGAATCCGTGTGGGGACCAAGAAATCTATGATCACACTAAAATAGTAATAGCGCTACCACTTGACTTATATACCACTTCACAGTGCTTTAACAGCCCTCTCTAAGTGGTTTACAGAGTCAGCATATTGTACCCAATAATCTGGGTCCTCATTTTACCGACCTTGGAAGGATGGAAGCTGAGCCATTCAGACTCAAACTCCTGGTATGAGCAGTATGTTAGCTTGCAGTACTGCAGACTAACCCACTACCCCACCATGGCTTGGTATATGATACCTACAGCCCTGAAAATTAAAATAAAGGTAATGCAATTTTAAATAAAATCTAAAATTTCACATGAACCTTTATATTGCATATGATAAACGTAAGTATAACAAAGTTTCCTGAAAGATCTAATGAGATGTGATCTTGAGACCTAAAAAAACTGCCTAGAGTTGTTATGGATGGTGAAGCCGGTGGATTGAATCTATGAACATCTTGTGCCTATAGAGTTATCTTTAAGTTACATTGCTTTGAGTTGCATTGGCCAAATATCTTTCTCTTAGAAACTAATCTTTTGTTTTAATGGTTCATGGGCAGCTTCAGGCACTTTGAATCAATGTGCATGTAAATGAGTTTAGTCTCATCATAAGTCAATGCAGCTTCTAAACAGATGTTTCCACAAAAAGCAGTGGGATTCTTTGCAGGTCTATAAGCACTTTGAGCAGTCTTACAAAGATTATTTAACAAGTGCTTAACATCATTGGAAATGTTTGTTAAATGAACCTCCAGATGACTCATTACTTCTTGGAATTCACAGATCATATTCAAGCCAGTTTCTCCCCAGGTCTGGCGATCTTGACCACAATACATAGAAAATGAAATTAACAACAAATTTATTGAAAAATAGGATCAGGTTGCAGTGAAAGCTAAAGGTTGAGCTTTAATCTACCATTTAATCTTTCTAGCATGTTATCAAAGAGCTGTGTGACACAGAGCTGGATTTTTCCTAGATTATTCCATGAGTTGGTGTTATTTTTATGGCAATGGACAGAATATTCTCTCTAGACTAACAGTGGCAAAATCTATATGCATTTGTGCATAAATTAATGAGAATGCTATTTACATTTAGGAGGAAATTAAGATAATGAGAATGCAGTCATGCATACACAACTAAATCAACTACTTTTTAGCTAATATTTTTAAATTATGGGCACGAATAGTTAGGACCTGATTGCTTTACAGTTTTTGATGTTTGGTGGCTGCTAGTTACAATGCATCTTCCTACCTTGAATATATTATTGTCTTTATTATCTGCCCAATAGAAGACAGTATCTGTACTTCAGAGTTTGAATTCTGGAATTCTTGCCATGCACTTTTGATGTTACTTTATTGGGCAATGAAAGATATGCAAACAAACATTGAAACTCCAAGGGCACCAAGAACTAACCTAAGAGTATATCACTTCTTTCCTCCTTCTTTTATCCTGACAACCATAAGAGAGAGAACAGCTGGGCTGAGAGTATTCAGCACCTTGGGCCAAGTTTGGGAGAAAAAAATGCCATCAGAGAAATGAGTCCATTTTGTTCTGCTGCTCTCCATGTAGGCTTATAAGGTTCGAAAGAGCTGTTTAGGTCTTTCTGCTTTATTGATTATTGGACTCCCCACCCAGAGCCACTTCTCATGAGATATAAATGAAATAATTATGTAGATTTTGTTGTAAATAAATAAATGAGATATAAATGAGATAATTATATACATTTTATTGTAAATAAATAAATAACAATATACATTCATCTCAAGAGCCCTTCCAAAAAGCTAGAAGAGTTAAGACTAATCTAAGGTTGAGAGGAGGAGAATGGGAAATAGTGTCCTAAAAGACAAGCACAGCAACAGAAAAGGCTTCTTGCTTTGCCCTACGTTGTTTGACTTGACAGGACCCACAGCAGTAATCCATTTGGGAGGTAACTAAGGCATGACTGGCCATGAGCAGAGTGCAGTGAGTAAGGAAGGTGACCTTAACGGAGATACATGAGCTCTGTTACCAAAGCAACACAGGGGAAAAACATATTTTAACTTCACCACAGTCAGATAACATTTGTGAGTGACCAAGACCTTCAAAATTCACCAGGGAAAGATGAAGGGGAGGAAATATAGCACAACCAATCTTGCAAGACTGATATTAGTCCCACTGAATAAACTGGATTCCAAAATCACAGGGAAAGCTAGAAATATTTTTATTGGGATTGGTTGTAATAGAATTTTACAAGAATTTTTTTTTGGTTTTATTGGTCTCTCTGTTTTTTTAAATCAATATTTCATTCCGATATTTTCTTTTTTTGTTGACTATATTATAAATGCTGGCTATTTTTCTTTTTTAAAACATTGTTGTTGTATATTATTACATTTTTAGCCTTATGTTTGCATTTTGCTTGCTGCCTCATGCTGATAATTAATGGTGTGGCTAAACTTTAGAACCAGAGCGCTGTCATTTTCTTTTACCTTTTTTGAAAATATACATACGTCAGGAACATCATCTCAGCTCAAGTTCTACATAAATGCAGTGTGTGTTTCCTTTAAATTAAATTTCTGTCTTCAATTTCAGAACATTTAGATGGTTAAAATTCAATTAAGCCTATTGTACTTAATTTAACATGATATTCACTAATTATATTTAAGTCAACAGGAGCATTCTTGCATGGGCTATTTATAGTTCCTACCCACGGAATGACAAATTGAAGATAAGCAGTAATCTCATGCTGTGTATCAGAGAAAGAAAATGAACAGAAAGCAGAAGCCGCAAGTCAATCCTTTTTTTTAAAGTATAAAGCTGAGAATTTGATTTTGATATCTATATTACAATGAAAAATAAGGAAAGAAGGATCAGTGATGGGTCAGAACAAGAATAAATATCTTCTGCTTCTCATCTTGACAAAAAACGACTTGATGTAAAGATTTAGCAATGTTTTGATTAAATTTAGTTATTCCCTTATTGGGAAATAAGGGAATAATTTCCAAGATCATGGAGAAAATCTAAGTGGTCACTAAGAATTGACATTGACTTGATGTCAAATAAATCAATCTCTAAGAAGGATAAACCTCTTGAGTGAAATGTGGGGAAAAGGCAATTCTTACCAGGTCAACAATCTAATTAATCTGGGGAAAAAATATAGGCCAAGCAGATGATCAAAGTACTTTTGACATTTCTCTTTAATTTGGAAGAATTAGGGCATGCAAATTAAGAGTTTTCTTAATTTGATTTCTACAACGGAAATCAAAATGATTCTGCTGTGGAATTTTCTTAGATTTTGGAACAACAACAACATTGCAAAGCCTGGATTCAGGCCCTAAAGAGAAATATTCTTGGCTGAATTTGGGCTGGGCATCAGAGCTGTTAATCACCACTAATCCAGTTTTCCCTACCCTGATACCCTTCTGCAACCTGCAGAATTTTTGGCAATGTGACTTACGGAATCATGTGTATTGTACTTCTAATATATTTGGTTGTCATCAAGCTGGGAGAGGTTGTTTTATTATATAAGCACTCTAGATTTATACAGAAAGGTGTACTTATGGAAAAGGGAAGAAGCATGATGGCCACTGTTTTGCACATGTACAAGATGGCACATATCAGGCAATCCAGGCCAGGCAGTCTGTAAAAATCAACTTAAATTATGGTGAGGAACCCTTGGTACCAGATGTACTGAGTTCTATCAATACCTTCACTCTGCCTAGTTTCCACCCTGGAAAATAGAGAGAATGAAGCCAAATGAGAAGTAGGAAAAATAAGCTCATACTGTAATTCTCAGGGAATGATTTATTGCTGTGATGGTGAACCTTTTTCTTACGGGGTGCCACTCAATCTCCCCACTTCCCTGTGCATGCACCCCCCTGCTCATGCATGCATGACCAGGCTCCAGATTCTTTACTGAAGCTCAGGAGGGTGAAAACAGTCTTCTCCAACCCACTGGAGGCCCTCCGGAAGCCAGAAACAGATTGTTTCCAAATTTCTGGTTGCCCCATTAGGGCCATTTTTTTGCCCTCCCCAGATTCCAGAGGCTTTCCTGAAGCCTGGGAAGGGCAAAAATGCCTCTAGGTTTGTGCCATAGGTTTGCCATCACAAGTTTATTGGAAACATAGATGGCTCTTTTTATTTATTTTTGGCATTTCTCCCCCTTATTGTTTTACCACTTCAAGCAAAGCTAATCTTCTACATGTGCTCTCTCTACTCCTTCCCCTTCTCTTTGAATAGTCTTGACATCACATCATTATTCAAATATGCATGTGCATTATGGGAGAACATGATAGCTCAAATGGACTCTCATCAGAAATCATTTGCACTTGTTCTCCAAGTGACCTTCCAATTGCCAGACATTTCAAAGAATTTCTCCACTTGGAAGGAGCTTCCCAACTTTTGCAGTCTACAAATAGAGCCCCAAAAGTTTGGGACCAGCTAATTATAATCCTTTGGCCTTTAGATAGCAACCCATTAATTTGCATTTGCAACTTGTTTGCATTATATTACAAAGCACAGTCGCTTCTCATTAGAATATTATGCATTACTCTCTGCACTTCAAATGTCAGTCTTGAAAAATGTCCACGCTAAAGTGTTTATTTACTTGCAGCATTTGTTTTGCTTTGCTAGGCCAGAAATATTTGAATATGCAAAAATGCAATGGAGCATATAGTCATATACAAATTTTTCAGATATAGCACTTGATGAATAAGGTATCAGTCTAAACTGAAGGCAATATATAGTATATTATGAAGGAGGAGGCATAAACTAACATACTCATTCTTTTTATCTCTTGCCAGTTAGAATTTCTAGCAAAAGAGTCTGTCCATCTCTTTGCAATAGTCTTACTAGGTAACATGCATTTCTTATCTGTGTGCCAAATTCAAATTGAAAAGCATTCCCTGTGTGCTTCCTCAACCCTCTCCACACATATGGTACTCCATCCTTGTCAAAATGCTACAGTTCAAGTCTGGACTCGTTTGCACATGCTAGTATTCAGAGAATGCTTCCCAAACATAATTATGATTTATACAATTAGAATAGAATAGAGTAATAGAATTGGAATGGACCTTGGGGGGCAGCCCCCTGCTAAGGCAGGAAATCCTACACCACTTCAGACAAAGCATTATCCAATCTCTTCTTAAAAGCTTCCAGTGTTGGAACATTCACAACTTCTGGAGGTAAGTTATTCCACTGATTAATTGTTCTAATTGTCAGAAATGTCTCCTTAGTTCTAAGTTGCTTCTCTCCTTGATTAGTTTTCACCCATTGCTTCTTGTCCTACCCTCAGGTGCTTTAGAGCAGTGGTCTCCAACCTTGGCAACTTTAAGACCTGTGGACTTCAACTCCCAGAGTTCCTCAGCCAGCTTTGCAACTTAGCCTGCAGCAAGAATGTGGGCTGGGCAAGAAACTCAGAAGAGATTCTCCCTACTTTCCTGGCTATAAAGAAGATGGAAAGGAGATAACATCTTTCATAATTCTGCATAATTCTGCATAATTCTGTTAATGTAACCTTACAATAAAATAGAATTAGCTCTTCTGGCTGTGTTTTCTGTCTGGTCTATTTTGCAAGGCTGACAGTAGATGAGAGTTGGAAGTAGAAAAAAAAACATTCCAAAAGATGACTATGCTAAATACATTGATAACAATTGTGAAGAAGAAAAAATCATGGACACACCCACACAGTCACTAGGAATCTGATATTTTACTTATGTTAGAGAACACTAGTCTAACGCAAGTCAATTAGAAAACAAGCTTATAACCTCCAATTGTATTTACTGACTCTTTCCATCTATTTGATTAATCGTAAGAAATTTCTTGTTTGTTGTTCCTTTTATATGTTGTCCTTAGTAGTTGTTCATCAGTGTCCCTGACTTGAAATCAGGAGAAGTCATTCAGGCACTCAATACTGCAGTTAGAAAAGGAACTTTATTTGACAGCAGATTGAAGTCTCTTAAAGCTCTTGATTGTCCTCGGTCAACATGAAGAACAAGTCCTTTTTTTCACCTTCAGCAGTACAAATATGGCACCTCTCCCCCCCCCACCTCCCATGGCTTAACAGTCTTGCTTTGGGTGGCTTGCTCAGGCTTGTTGCTAGGTGTGTCAGCTGGTTGTTGTCAATACCAACATTCAGACATTCCTGCCTGAAAAATATGGATTTTAAAAATAACTCCTCCATTGTCCATTTGCTCGATTTTAGAATGTAAAAAGTTGAGAAATAGTATAGTTTAATGCCTTTTTGTTTATTTGTTTCTCTACTAGGGCTCAAAGAAAAAAAAATCTGTTGTGAACTCCATGTGGCATCAGGAAAGGCATCCAGCCAGTAAATGCTCAGCTCCATCCAGCTGCCCTGATTCTATCCTGAATTAAGGGAATACAGGGTTGTAAAAAGACAGTGTTAATGTCAGCTCATTATAGAATCACCAATGCAAACTATATGTTAGCTTTTGCTTAACGTTTGTCCAGTGAAGGAGAGATCTCCCCCACCTACTTTTTCCCCCTGAAGTTTAGCTTACATCTGTTCCCCTGTAATATTGGGGCATTTTTCAAAGAAGCCAACAAATCTAAAACAATTGAATTATAGAGCTTTTAAATAACAATTCAAATCAACTGTGAACATGGAATGTTCTATACCAGTGACGACAAACCTTTTTTGCCACGGGTGCCTAAAGCACATATGTGCACGCTATCATGCACACTTGTGTGCCCACCCACTATGCCCCCTGTGCATGTGACACCCCCTCCCACTGCCCCGCACATGTACACATGGCTTTCCTGGAGCCTGGGGAGGACAAAAATGGCTTCCCCTGTGCCCTCAGAGGCCAGAAACGGCCTGTTTTCTGAATGCTGGTGGGTCCAATAGGTCCATTGAGCAGATTTTTGCTCTCCAGAGGCTTCAAGAAAGACTCCGGAGGGTGAAAAACCACTGAAAATCAAGGCTGAAAATCAGCCTGCCAGCATGCTGGAGCTGACAGGGCAATGCCTCATGTGCCACCAGAAATGGCTCATGCGTGCCATAGGCTCCCCATCATGGTTCTATACAAAGTCTAACTGATGAAACTGGAAAAAGTGTCAGTATCTGTAATGTGAAAACAAGTATAGTGTTAGCCTGTCAGGAACACCTGCGATAAATATTAAATGGAACATGAATGATCATGGCAACATTGCTGGCATGAAGGTCATAGGGAACAACATTAACACACTGTACAAGATGTCAGGTTATAGAAAACACATGCAAAAGTGAATTATTTTTAATATTGGAAAGCAATATTCGACATAATCCACTGGGGACTCATCCTTTTAGAAACAGACTTGGAAGGAAAAATGTTTTACATATTCAATAGCTTCTTGTACAGAACAGTCTCGGGTTTTTTAATTCTTATGAAAGACTGAAAGGTCATTGGTGCATATAGACTAAGGAATCTCAACATCAATTTTTGTTCCTGCAAAATTGAAATATGCATTGCAATCTTCTCCCTGGAATTGCTTCTTTGTATGCTGTGAGAGCTTGTATCTGAATGTGCATTAAAATAATGCCCCCAACACTGGAAGCAGGGGAAAGAGAAAATGAGGTATTGTTAATCATCAGCATAACTCACATATTATGAATATGTGATTTGCTGGACATTTTCTTAAGTGACTCTCGCTTTTAATTGGTTCTTGAAGGTCACAATGAGGTTACAGATAAGTGCAAATGGGAAAAGTCTCTGTAGATGTTTGTAAATTCTCTCCTTCTTCATGACTACTTCAATGATCTTGGGCTCTTCTATAAGAAGTGTTCAGAAAAAAAACCCACAAAGAAATTCAAGCAAATAAAAATGATAATTGACTAGAAAAGCCTGGATAAAGTCTCTTCTATTAAAATTATTAATGCTGTTATTATTCACCATTTAAAAACTGTTGAGTCAGTATAACTTAAAATTAGGAATTTCTTTTCTGCAAGTTCATCAGTGAAAATGATATGAGACCAAATAAGATGGGAATCCAGAGGAAAAATAACTGCAATACCTTGGAGGTGTCTAGGTTTCAATTCCCATGGCTTCTGTTTCAGAAGAGATGGCAGTTAAACATGATCTATATATGGTGTTGAAGCATTTTATGATAAGCTTTTTATGAGAAATATACTCTTCTACAATTATGCACCTGTCCAAGCCCCAAAACTCCCCACAAGCATAGCAGAAAAGTAAAACCTCCTACATATGCCCAGATAAACACACAACACAACACAACACAACACAACACAACACAACACACACACACACACACACACACACACTGAAATGAACTATTCATTCTTCAAGTGATGGAACCATGATTCATATATACTTACCTAATCTCAGTTTGGCATAGTACAATAATTTGTTTATTTTCAACAGAGCAAGTTTGATTACTAGTTTAATTAAAGTCTTTTGCATTTCTGATATCATCATTAAATATGCAATGGGGAAATATTCCTACAAAATCTCCTTCAGCTTCCCATATTTAAGGGCAGCCTGTAAAGGATGCAGGGGATGCCCTTGAGAGACAAAAGGAAGACTTGCTACCAAGACAACAGTTAAGTAAAAGAGACATTGAGTTCAGGGCAGGAATGTAATATGAACCAACATTTCATATAAGCCCTTTTTGTTGTCACAAATATAAAAGGAAGGAAGGAGGAAGCACATTCAGATTTTCAAAATTCTATTACTAGAGCTTTACAGTGAAGTAGTACTGACCTACATGGCATTGGATTACTAACCTGATTTACACTGAAGGGCTTACATAATCCTGGGATCCTCTTATCTTGCTTGACTTGGTGACAATTTATTTATTTATGTATTTATTTTGTCAAGCATGTATAAGATAACAGATATAAGTATAAACATGTTTATGAATACAGAAAATGGAAATGAATATGTGAGGAGACAGTAGGACAGGGTTGGTAGGCATGTTGGTGCACTTATGCATGCCCCTTACAGACTTCTTAGGAATGGGGTGAGGTCAACAGTAGACAGTCTAAGGTTAAAATTATGGGGTTTGAGGATGAAATCACAGAGTCCAGTAGTGCATTTCAGGCATTGACCACTCTGTTGCTGAAGTCGTATTTTCTGCAAACAGTTTACCTTAAGTTTGTATCTATTGTGAGCTCCTGTATTGTTGCAGTTGAAGCTGATGTAGTCATTGACAGGTAGGACATTGTAGCAGATAATTTTGTGTACTACGCTCAGTTGAGAGAAATGACAGTGATGACAATGGCAAGCACAGGGTTGTAGTTAAGGACCTACTGTACTTAAATGACCATCCAGGATGAAGAAGGCTGATAATATTAAATCTCAAGTACTGCTCATAGTAAAAAAAACAAAACCCATTTTCATTGCACATTATTTCTGAACAACTGTGGGATAAAATTGCTGCATATCAATTAACAGACCCTGTCAATTTTTAATGCAATTATAACAATATTATTAAATACAATATATCAGTGATTTTAAATCTAATTCTGGGAAATGCTGACTGCTTGAGAGTCACATATGAGGAAGTCAGAAACAGGAGACAAGTCTCCATAAAAGCCAATTTGGTTTAACTGCTGACGTTTCTCTGCCAAATGCAGCAACAGGAGCATATTGCTGTTAATAGAATGATTACTCATAATTTTAGTTCATTGTTTTACACTGTGCAGAATCTCTTGCTTGGAAGACGGGTAGATACATAAATTACATAAACAAACAAACAAACAAACAAACAAACAAACAAGCTCCATAATCCTAGGCAATAAGAAAAAATATTGCAATGGGCAAGCATGTCAATAGCTTTCTCATGCAAGAAACCTGCCATGCTATTGAAAATATTCCATTGCATATTAACCATCTGGTTTGCCAAAGACTAAATGCCATTGCATGTAAAATCTGTCAGATATCAAATACTATACCTTAATTGTTTTTTGTATTGGGATTTTATTCTTGAAAGCCACCTGAGGCCCTCAAGGGGTTGTTGAGTGGTGTTACAAATTTTCTTTATAAATAATAAACCAAACACTGAAATCCAAAATCACAGGATGTTAAATACAACTAATTAAAAACTAGGTAAATATTTTAAATACCAAGAGAATACTTGAGAATCTCCAAACATTTTGGAAAAAAACCCTACTAAGAATAAGTCTGGATAACAAATTCCATAGAAACTAATGTGCAGAAGCATGCAAAGCTGATTCAATGCAGCCAACCATTTTGAAATAAGATCTTCCACTTTTGTTCTTACCTGTTTTGTTTCTTTTGACATTTCCTTAGCAACCTTGTTGGCACTCAAGCCCTTAGCTAGATCAAAGCTAAACATTTTGCAAGAATGCTGATCAGTTCCTTTGCAAGCAAAGATTTTCAGGACCTGAATGATTAGGTGAAGCCTTCACATGCCTTATAAATTATAGCTAAACAGTTGCTGGATGGCTCTGGGCAAAGTTTGGCACGCAAACCCATACACCTTTGCCAACAAACTATGCAGAACATATTGGTATTGGAAATCCAGTTGACAGCAATGAGTAATAAGCTCTTTAGTATACTGCTCAGCCTTAAAGTTCTCAAAATGAAGCATCCTGCATATTATCACATTTTTGTTTCAGAATAGCTTTAGGAAAAATGAGTCAATTAAAGGAAAATATCAGTATAAACTTTCTGATTGGTTTTGTTTCATTTTTGCTTCAATTTATTCTGTTTATTCCTGAGACAATTGCAGATGCTGTTGTGGAGATGGAGATTTTTAGCTAATGGAATGAAGCATAAGGTTGCAATCTGAAATGCTCCAAGTGCATAAAGCCTTCTTAAATGGTATGAACCAAAACTCCACAACCAAGCAAATGATGTATGGAGAACTGAAGGTTAACATAATATGGCATTATATCTCCATTTCGTCACAATAAATAGGGCAGCTTTTTCATTGTGAAAGTCTCCAGATATGTTGGAGTACAATTCCTATCATTATTAAACATAATACAGCTTATCTGGAGGGCACATGAATCCAGATAAATTGCCATAACTGGTATTAGCTTTGAGGCTGCAATAGTGTATAGTAATTTCTTTTCCTAAAGTTCAGTAACTTTTCTTAGTTGTGCCCAGATTACCTCTTTCTCATCCAACCTTATTTCTATCTCTATTCATCTTTTTTTAAAAAAATTGAAAATTTAATCAGTTATGTGGTTGATTTGCTTTGCTCTACTCTCAGTTTTATTCCCAATTTAGCTCAATGTTTGTGCAACCTTAATACCATAGTCAAGCCAACACAAAAATGCTGGTTTCAAGGGACAGTTTCCTTTTATTTTTATAAAACCCAAACTCTTACCATCTTCCCCACAATTTTGCTCTCATTTCCCTCTTTTTTATTGTATGTACAGTATATCTTGCCTTTTATGCTGAGAGATTAAAATGGCGTATACCAGGAGATGGAGATGACAGTTAAACATGATCTGGTGCTTGAAATTTAATGTCTGACGAGTCATCAAACTATACTGTTCAGTGTGGCTTTTGATAAGAAATAAACCTTTCTATTATTTTGCTTGTTGTCAAGGCCAAAATATTCTATATCTTAGTAAACCATAAATGGAAAATAGAATTGCCTCTATTTATCCAAAGATACACCAAATAATGGATTAAAGTAAAAATCTTATCAGAAAAAGATATTTTAATAGACAAAGATTCTGGTTACTGTATGTCATTAAAAACAACATTGTTCTTTAAAAGACATTTTCCAGGATGAAAAATCAATGATCAAAACTGCAGAGAAGTAATTTGTGGAGAAAGTGTTAACAGTGAAAGCTTTTTTAATGGTAATTAAACAATTATGAATTATTTTGGGGTTCTCTTTTGAGAACGTTATTTAGCCAAAGATTTGATAAATCTCTCTCAGAAATGTTTTGTTGCTTTGAAATTTTGCTATGCGGCTCTTGTTGGTTGACATCTAAACTCTTTTCCAACTTAACATTTTAAATTTTATGTATTATATAGTTTAAAATCTAAGTAGTAATCATTATGAGGCCAGATTAGGATTGGAATTGTAACTCATCTCATCTCATTATAATTTTACAGAGTCACGCATAAATGCATACAAACATACATACCTTTCCCTCCTTCTGAATTCCTAATAAAAATCAGCCCCTTTGGAATAGTTACTCACTTCAATAAGGACACCACCATTGGTATCATTTCAAGGATCCTTCAGAGAGCATATTGGAAATAAAGAATTGGGAGGCCTTGGGCACCAGTTAAGTTTTAAAAGATACATTAAATAACTTGTTTTATTTTCTGCTCTTATGGATTTTGACTATATCCCCAAAAGCAAACCTTTGAGCTCCCATCACCAGCTGAAATCTTGCTAGCTGCTCAGAGCTCTTGTTACAAGTGAAGTATTCCTATTTATAGCTACGGTAACTTTCATCAGTGTTTGAGGAGAAATCTTCATTCCCTACAACACACCAATTTACTTTTCTGTCATGTCCCAATTTGTCACACAATGATGGGCTGCAGCGTGTAGTTCTGTTCACCTTGAGCTTGTACAACAATTCCTTTTACGCTGGCAGGTCCAGAAACTCTATTCATCATAAAATTAAAAACATTTATCACAAGTGCAAGGCCACTGCATTTTCTTACTTTAATCTCTTGTATTTTTTCCTAGAGGACAGGATTCTTCATGCTCCATAACAAAACAAAACAACAAGCATGAAAGGAAAAAGAAACCCTTTTTTCATAACTTTCTGATGTTGTTCCTAGATTAGAGTGAATTCTCATGACTATGTGGATTACAACAACAGACATGGTGAATTTTGGGAAGGGAAACTGTTTGCTCCTCTTATGAAAGCTGGCTCTTTTTTGATTGATTTTTACACAGGTGATACAGATGTATATACACCCACCCACATACTTTCATGGGTAATATCACTTTGCTTTTAGGGGGCTCCTATTTTTCAGAGCTTGTTTTCTTTAATTTTATTTTCATGCTGTATGTCATTATACCTAGAGAAAATCTATGTGGTTGCTAGGAGTCAGCACTGACTTTAGGGAGCTTAATCAAAGAACGTAACTGTTTCCTTGGTGCTCTCTGAGATTGGTTGTTTGCTTGCAGACATTTCATTACCTATGGTGATGAGCCATGTGTCAGGCCTGCAGCCATATTCCTTTTGAATATTTAGCCTGCCACACTTTCTATTATTCTACTATGCCATTACTATTGTGGGAAAATTGCAGGGGGGATGGTGCGGAGTTAAATGCTATGTAGCCAAAATAAAATTCCTTTCTAGAAGCCAAGGTCATTCTTTGTCTTTGCACCTCTGCACATGATCAGAATTGGATGAGTGGAACTGCCAGCATGGCAGTGGAAGATTGGACCATCTGATGGATTTGTGGGTGTGGGGCAAGATCATGAACTTTCAACTAGGTGGGGAAAACCGGGAAGCTTTCAGATTCGGGTTTTCCCAGATGTGCCAACATGGCTCTCTTAATAAATTGGAACTTTGAGCAATACTTTGCCTTGGACTCTAATTTAATGTTGGATGCTATTTGGAACTCTGAGCCATGGTAGTTAGAGTACAGTACTGCAGACTACTTCTGCTGCCTGCTGGCTGCCTGCAATTTGGCAGATTAAATTTCACCAGGTTCAAGATTGACTCAGCCTTCCATCTTTCCAAGGTCAGTAAAATTAGGACCCAGATTATTGGAGGAAATATGTTGACTTTGTAAGCCATTTTGAGAGGACTGTAAAGGACTGTAAATCAGTATATAAGTCTAAGTGCTATTACCTCTCTCAGACCAATTAGATCGCACAGGTTAGGTCTCCTCTGGATTCCATCTGCCAGCCAATGTCGGCTGGCGACTCCCCGGGGGAGAGCCTTCTCTGTTGCAGCTCCAGCCCTCTGGAACGAGCTCCCTGTTGAGATCCGGACCCTTACTACCCTCCCGGCCTTCCACAAAACCATCAAGTCCTGGCTGTTCCACCAGGCTGGGGGGGGGGGGACCGAGAAGCATTTACCTCCACGGAAATTGTGAATGTTGGTTTTGTTTTTAATATGTTGTTTTTGTCTCGTTTTCCCTCTTTCCCTTGTCTTTTGTTAGCTGCCCGGAGTCCTCTGGGAGTGGGCGGCATACAAGACAAATAAATAAATAAATAAATAAATAAATAAATAAATAAATAAATAAATAAATAAATAAATAAATAAATAAATAAATAAATAAATAAATAAATAATAAATAAATAAATAAATAAATAAATAAATAAATAAATATTACTATTGCCACCCAACTAGGTAATATCATCAGTGCACTTATCCCAGTTGCGTAATAAAACATCAGCAAATAAACAACCAAGTTCAGAGAATACCAAAGACCCCACAGTTCAGCCCTTATCTATAGATATTATCTTATGTTGAACATAACTATTTATATGGTTTTCTTATAAATTATCTCCAGTCTGGCTGCTAAAACTATTCTGGGGCAATCATATGAATATTGAACCATCTCAGTCTTTCTTTCTTTTTTCTTTCTATCTTCTCTGTCATTTGTATTCCACCCTGCTCCAGAAATTGGGTTTAATTAACATTCAGATATTTATAATGTAACACTAATAACATAATGAAATTCTAATAAGAAGGCAAAAACTGGTAGAATTAAAATAAGGGTTAAAATCAGTCCCAAGGATTGTCTTTCATCTCTAAATGGTCTCTTGAAGAGCTAAGTTTCATTGCTCTACAAAGCAGCAGTCCAAATGAAATGAAGTAGACAGTAGTACTAGTTCGTTCAACATGACAAACTGGAAGTGGTGGCTGCCTATCATTCATACAGGCTACACAGACATAAAGGAGCTGCCACACATAGTTAAGAAATCACTGGGAAAGGAAAAAAGAGGCAAGCAAGCACATTTTCACCTTTGAGCTTTAGAGTGCTGTATTGACATGTGAGTAGTTTTCCCTTTGAAATATAGGACCTTGTTCTAATGAACAATTATTGCATAAAGTACAGCTTTTGGCACGGGAATGAAAGAAAAAGAGCAAGAGATTATATGCTATCAAGCAGTATTGATTCTTTGCAACCATGTATATATTCTCTAGGATGATCTGTCCCCAATTTGGCCTTTCAAGTTTCCCAATGGTGCATCTATCACTGCTGTAATCAAGTTCGTGCCTGTGTTTTTGGTTATTGTCTTTTTTTCCTTCCAGGTTTATGGACTTCTTAAGGGAGATGGGTCTTTGCATAATATATTAGAAACGTGATCATTTGAACCTCATCATTTGGGTCTCAAGTGAGAACTCTAGATTAATTTGCTCCATAATTTCTTTGTTACCTTGGGTATCCATACAATTCTCTTTAGTCTTCTCCGACTAAAGTTCAAAATGGCAATACTCCTTTTATCCTTCTTCTCTAGGAAACTTTGGCTTCCATAGACTGTCACAGGGAAAATCATTCGTGATATTTGTAACTACAAACACATTTGAAATCTGAACATCTTTTCCAAGGCTTTCATTGCTACCCTAATAAATGAAAGTAAAGAAAATTCTAGGCATATTTCTTGACTGCTAGTTTCTTCATTTTTGATAGTCAAGCCTATAATGTAGAAACTACCCACCACTTCAATGAATTCATTGCCATTCTTAAGCTTGGTTGCAGGAATCTGTTGTCATTTAGTCCCATCTTCTCTGTGCTCTTTGAGTTTCATTATTAGAGCTTCCAGATCATTTACATGTTCAGCTATCATGGTGGTATGATCAGAACAGCATAGTTTCTTTCTCTGGTTTTGAAATAAGCACATTTTTTTCCCAATCCGGTTTCCCTCAGTATGTTCTACTCAGCACATAGATTTTAAAAAATAAGAAATGATAGTGTGTACAGCCATGAATGACTAGTTTGCCAACCTGGGGGAGGTCTGTTTCACTATGCACTATCTGCACTATGGCTTTCTGTCCTGTGTATAGGTTTTGCACAATATACACATACACATACTCATGCACATGGACATACATATACATATACATATACATATACATATACATATACATATACATATACATATACATATACATATACATATACATATACATATACATATACATATACATATACATATACATATACATATACATATACATATACATATACATATACATATACATATACATACATATTTGTTATTAAGGAGGCATGATAAGTGAATTGCCCCTAGTAGTGAAAAGTGGCTCATAAACAGTTTTATTCTTATAGAGTTACTATTTGAGGCTTGAATGAAGAAATTTTCATTCAGATTATTGCGTTTTTGCATGCTTGTAAATTCCAAGTCTAATTAAATTATTTTATTATGCATAAACCACTAATTGGATCTTGGAACCCCAGCAAGCAATGACTTCCCCAAATATCTATGAAACATCATGGATGGTCTCTTGTACTATGGTATATCATGGATAAGAATATCTAGCAGATGGAATACTAGCTTTCTTCCTTGTGTATTACGTGTACTGATTTTTTTTCCCTAGAGCATGGTTAATTTTTAAAAATATTTAGGGATATGTCATGTTAAGTTGTTATTTTTCCATCTGCTGAACTGGACTCATGGCTCTGTAGATGGAGAAAAAACATTTGGTATTGCTACTGCCATTTGAAGGAGGTACTGTTATTTGAAGGAGGCTACACCTTGGGTAAATTTAAGTTGGGCACTTTATTCATCCTAGACAAGTGTCAGGGCTCCTGGGCATTGCCATTATTCTATTATGAATACAAGCAGCAAGACAAGATCCCTCTATAAAACAAGAGTAAATGCTGTAGAATTCTGAATACATTTTATGGTGCTCTAGGCTGGCAGCCCCTGCCCAAATTCCATTTGTTCTGCTAGTAGGAGCACACATCATTATTATGCATGAATGCCTGTTTTCAAGTATAACATAAATGAAAAATGCTTGGTTTTGAGTGGAAGTAAAATACTCCAGGAGTCCAAAGCAAAGCAATAGGATTAGGTACCACTGAGAAGCACTCCTATTCCTACATAGATGAGAATACAGGATAGGTAGAAAGGAGTAAATTACAAAGCATTCATCTTCCTTCTCTCTCTTTTTTTAGCTTTTCCAGAAAGATAGATGAAAGGGTTGGGTGAGAAAAAAGAAAGGAATTAAAGAGATTGAACGTCTCTATGATTGGATTCCTTATAAAGGAATGGTTGCAACAGCATGAGAGTATAACCTTCTAAATGTGTGCAAAAGGAGCATGAGTATTGTGGCAACACTGTGCAAATGATATACAGCTGATGTCCAATGTTGTCACTATGGTTTGCATTGAACATCTAGGAATGTGAGTTACCCTAGTCTGAATGCTTTTCTAATAGTCAAGGCATATCTATTATCTAATCTTATGCATTTTTTTCCTGCTAGGGGTTGGTTACTTGTCCAGCCTGCCTCAAAACACAGTAAGAGATAAATAGATGTTCCAATCTCTCTCCCACCCTGTATTTCTCTTGTGCAGGCCCGCTACAGATCTGGATTCTGAAATATTTCTTCACATAATTATGCCAGAACTATTTTCCATATGTTGAAAAATATAGGAAAAATCACTAAAGGGAGTTCTGAAGTAGAGAGATGAGAAGAGACAGCATCATCTCTTGCCTCGAGAATGGCAATTCACGAAGTGGAGTATGGACAGAGGAGATACTCTGATCATTTCCTTCAAGACAGTGGACAAGAAAGCTTTTATTGCTTCAGTGAAAAAATGTTTTAAATGCAAGATCGAGGACAATAATATTTCAAATCTGTCCATGCTCAAGATTGGGAACAAGATCCAATCTCATTTCCACCAGCACTAAGGTCTGCAGCTGCTATGCTCATAATTCTGAGTTTTGATTTCTATTTCTACCACAGCTTGAAGCTCTGTGTCCCTTTCTATTCTCACACGATACAGCGAGTTTGGAAAGCTCTGCCTCTTAGGAAGGGTATGATCTGCCACATTTAATTACCATAGTTGCTTTTTAACTGTAAACTGTGTGCTTCAAACTGTAACCTTTTCATGTAGAGTTGGTTTAGTTTATATACTGTATATATAATCATTTCATGCCTGCAAGCTACTATTCAACAGATTTAAGATGGGTTTCCTGAATGAAACCCACCTATATGGGTAACAAATATATGTCTAGAAAAGCACATTACAAATCAAGCAGGAGAATATATTTTCTTATTTAGAAATAAACACATTTTTCAGTATTGCTTCTTTTTTGAAGTATTAATCTCTAGACTTCATTAGTAATATGTTTGTTAAATTTCCTGAAAGCTTGAAAATTATTTCCTTCCTTTTGGTAATTAACTACCTAGTCCTGTTTTGTAAAGGTAAAGGTTCCCCTTGCACATATATGCTAGTCATTCCCGACTTTAGGGAATGGTGCTCATCTCCATTTCAAAGCCGAAGAGCCAGCGCTGCCCGAAGACATCTCCGTGGTCATGTGGCCTGCATGACTAAACACCAAAGGCACATGGAACACAGTTACCTTCCCACCAAAGGTGGTTCCTGTTTTTCTACTTGCATTTTTACATGCTTTTGACTGCTAGTTTGGCAGAAGCTGGGACAAGTAACAGGAGCTCACTCCATTACGCAGTGCTAGGGAATCGAACTGCCGAATTGCTCACCTTTCTGATCGACAAGCTCATCATCTTAGCCACTGAGCCATCACATCCCCTTTCCTGTTTTGTGTGTGTGTGTGTGTGTGTGTGTGTAAGTATGTGTGTATATATATACCATCTTAAATAAAGATTGTAAATCTTTATTGGGCAAACTTAATTTGCTAAATGTTAGCTCTTATTTTACTTCTTTCCGGTGACCAGAACTTGTGTTCTTCTTTCTTGGATTGTCTTCTCAAATGATGTTATTAAATTATGTTGACATGACAGCATTTTGGCCTAGGCTTGGTGAAAGTGTGTTGATCCAGATATAATGCCATCTTCATAAATTACTTCCATGTAGACATGCAGGAAAAGTGTTCAATAGACTTTTGATATTTCTACATTGGTGTTAATTCATCAGTGGCTATTTTCATTTCTACATTCGCAGGAAGACTTTATTTGAATTAAGAAAGCTTGATTGGTGGATGGTTTTCAGACTTCAGTTTTGGGAATCCTGGGAAGATATGGATGCCAGGAAAGGGTGCATGGAAACTTTGAAACAAGGAATTTGAAGTAGGTAACCAATATCTAAATCTTTTTCTTTTTTAAAGTTTTTGGTCATCTAAATTATCTCTAAAATTCATATTTATAAAAAATGCTCTATAATTTCTGATCCTTATAGCTCATGGGTAGATTTCCTAGAGTCAAACTGGATTGAGGTGATATATTGATTGATTGTGTGCCATTATATTGTCCCAAAGCTGCTTTTCAAAAGGCAACTGGACTTTCTTATTTTTTTTCCCATTGAAAACACTTCACTTCTCGTGACTGGATGATTGAGAATCTCCATAGACATTGTGCCATTAAATTATTTTCAACTCCTAATAGCCACAAAGATGATCCATCCATAACCTGCTCTTTCAAGTCTCCCAATTCATCACTTATTGCCTCTGTAACCGAATCTATCTACCTTGCCTGAATAAAAGATGGGTATACATTTAGATACACAAAAACAAAATAGAGAAATAAATTCAAGGGATCATTGCCGCTGAGAAATATACTTTTTATTTAAGTCAAAATAAATTCTTGTTTATTTTTGTTTTTTATGCCTTTCAGTCAGTCTTAATTCGTGATAATTACCTGGACTAATCCCTGTAGTTTTCTTGACAACATTTTTGGAAGTGACTTTTTTTCTTCTTATGGCTGAGGATGACTGGCCTAAGGTGGCCCAGTCAGCTGCCTAAGACTGGATTAGAATTCATGGTCTCCTGGTTTGTGACCCCCTACACTTAACTAGCTCATTTGTTCATTGTTAGGAGTTATCATTTCTGGTAAATCTAGTGTAGGTTGATTTTTATTTGTGGCGCATAAATTTAAGGAATCTGACATCATTTCTGGAAATATTCTTTTCTATATATTGAGTCTAGGTTTTCTCTTGAGAGAGTAATAAATTAATGTTCTACCAAGATGAAGTCTGCAGGTTAAACTGAACTGGAAAGCAAAGGTCAACACAAGGCTTAGAACAGCTTGAAGTAAGAACTAAAATGACAGTTCTATCAGGGAAAAGAAGAAGAAAGAAATTAGAGAGATAGAAACCCATACTGCCTCTTATTCCACTCTGATTTTTTTCCATCACACCAGACTTCTTATTGACTTGTATTGAAATGTCAAATCTGTCAGTATCAATAATTTCTGGCATTAATAATAAGTAAAAGAGTATGTACTTTTAGTGCCACAACTCAGAACATCCCAACCCTATTTGCACTACCCAAGAAATGGCCATGTTCGTTAAGTGTGTTATGTAAATTTGCTGATCTGTCAAAAATTCTTGCATATTGGGGGTATCTTGGATAGTCTTCTCCTAATTGTGATGTTGCTGTTTTTAAATTTTTTCTTTATATTCTTGCAATTTTCTTATTTTTTTACAGTATTGTATTATGATATTGTAATATGATATTATTAAATTATGGGTTGTCACACAGTCAGATGTTTGAACTGGATTTGCCATTTATATCCACCTATCAAGTTCTTCCTAAGGACTTGGGATAGGCAGATGTTGATGTTATATGCTGTTAGAGGTATCAACGCAGGATGTAAGCTGTTCTGAGTAAAGCTGCCTTTTGAAATTGACTGATGTTGAATTTGTCAATGTCAATGGTGTTCCAGTGGTGCTCCGGTCGTTTTGGGGTTGTACCCGGGGCACCTATTACTATTGGTACTACATTTGGTTTCATTTGCCACAGTCATTCTATTTCTATTTGCAGTTCTTTGTATTTTGTTACCTTCTCCAGTTCTTTCTCTATTATTCTGCTGTCTCCAGGTACTGTCATGTCCACTACTAGCATTTTTTGTTTTTCTTATCAACAATTATTAAGTCTTTGCATGTAATAAAGAAAGTGCCTGTCTGTTTGAATTCTAAAGACCCAGAACACCTTAGCTTCTTCATTTTCTGTTTTATGGCCTCACCAGTTGTTGTTTGCAGGCAAATGGTATTTCTTCCAGATCTTTCAATGCACCATTGTTGCTACTTTGACATGCTGTTGTTTGTAGTCAGTCTCTGCAATCTTCTTGCAGCAGCTAATCTGGTGGTCCACTGTTTCTTCAGCTTCTTTGCAGAGGCAACACTTACTTTTTTTAAATTAAGAGATTAATAGAGTTGGAAGGGACCTTATAGGTCATCTAGTCCAACCCCCTGCTCAAGCAGGGAGGTTCTCAATTCTGCCTTTGTGTGCATTTTTTTCTTAAGGCTTGGTCTTGTGCAGCCACAGTTAGCTCTCTGTCTCGTTTTTCCAACTTTCCTGCTCTTAGTCATTGTCACATCTTGTTATTATTTGCTTACCTGTTTTTTTTTAATGCACTGGCCATGTAATACCATATCTTCCCATGCCTCTTTTCTATTCTTCATTTGGTCCTTCCTGTAGGCCATCTTAGTCTCTCCAGTATTCAGTAAGCCTTCCTGGTATACTAGCTTCAGGGCATCTTCTTCACTATCCTTCAGATATTCATCTAATGCCCTTTATTCTTCTTCAATCATCCAATGTACTTTCAACATTTCATGCCCACCTATTTTCCTTGGTTAATTATGTTATGTTACGATATGATATGATACAATATGTTATGTTAATGTTATTATATCATATCATTATCATCATATTATATTATAATTTTATCTACATAAGGGGCCAAGAATCATTTTGATTGTGGTGGCACAGAAATCTGTTTAATAAAAATGGAATGGAATGGAAATGTAAGGAGAAAGCTAGTTATCCTAGCTATTAATCCAGAGGATTTGCTTTAACTCCTTCAGGTCAAGTAATGCACACCCTCTGGTTGAAACAATTTATTCAAATTTCAATTAATCCCTCTTATTACTACTGTTAAGGAGTGTTAAAACTATCTCCATTTCCATCTATTGTGACATCAATTATAGTTGTACTTCCATGTCAGTGGTGGGATTCCAATAATTTAACAACCGGTTCTCTGTTCTAATGATTTTTTCCAACAACCAGTTCACCAAACTGCTCAGAAAGTTAACAACCGGTTCTCCCGAAGTGGTGTGAACTGGCTGAATCCCACCACTGTTCCATGTACTTCCACTTTTCTTTCCTTCTGGTGGGAAGCTTCCTAGCCTCCTTTGTAGCAGTTTGGAGAAATAAAAGTATGATTGCCAGCCAACTGACCAAGCATCCTGAATCATACGCTATAAGCAGGAAAAATACAGTATTAAACAGTAATTGCATCAATTCCTCTTGTCGACAATGCCCCAGAAAATAAAAGCCCAATATACCTCTTCCATCCTCCATACACCTCTTTGGGATGCTTTAAAATCCCAAACCAGTCAGTCTTGCTAGGGTTAAACTAATTCTATTCCTCATTGAGACAGAGCCTTCACAACTTGATCAGCAGAGGTGAAAAGCTGGGTGTCATCCACATCTGTGGAGATTCTCAGTCATCCAGGTCTTAGTTATCTCAAATGTGCTTTTTCAAAAAGCAACTGGACTGTTTTTTTCCTTGAGGAAGAAGATGTTTTGCTTCTCATACAAGAAACCTTTTCAGTTTTGAAGTGAAAAGAAGAAGTGAAACGTCTTCTTCTTCCTCCTCCTCAAGGAAAAAAAATCCCCACCATTCAGTCAGAACTGAAGAGGCTTCTTGGATGAGGGTCAAAATGTCTTCTTGCTGAAGAAACAAACAGTTCCCTTTTGAAAAAGCACCTTTGAGACTACTTATTGATGATACCTCATCCTATGCCATCAAGTGATCTCACCCAGTGCTATTGGCTTAAAGTCAATTTTAAATATAAGTGGGGAGAACATCAAGCACTGATAATAGAGATCCCAGAAAGCAGAGCCCATGGGAAGGATCTCTCCCTTCCATCAAAACCAATTGGAATTGACATAAGAGAAGGACCAATGTCACATTGAATTTCTCATTCCCAACCCTTGAATCAAGTCCAGAAATATAATATGATATAGAGTATCAAAAGCCAGTGAGAGATAAAGAAGAGCTACAATGATACACAACTCCTTCGTACTTCCACCAGAGTCATCCACAAGTGTGTTTAATGCTGTTTCAGACCTATACTCAGGCTTGAACCCAGACTGAAAGAGGTCCAAATTATCCATGAATTTTCTCATGCTGTAATGCATCAATCTCTCAACTTCAGCATCTTTAAGTCTGGGAGTTCAAGTCTGCAAATCGTAAAGCTTCTGAGGCTTAGAAACACTGATGTAGTGTAACATAAAATGGTAAGATTAGAAAGAGGACAAAAATTCTCCACCATGATTTGGTTCAGTGATGGCTTTTTGAGAAGAGGGAGAAAATCGCCCTCTCCTTAATTATGGGTTTTCACTATAAGCATGGGATGATTAAACTAAAAGCCATAATGGCAGCGCCATTTTTTTTTTACCTCAGCAATTGAGACAACCTTCTTTTCCTGCATTATGGAACTGGGGTATTTGAATTCTTGTACTCCATTTCTAGCTGTATTGTTTAATAAGTAAGTTTCTATGCACAGCTGTCACAGAAACATTTTATGTCATTGAAATTGTTATGGTAAAAGAAATATGAGTTGCTAAATTGATAAAATCACCACAGGGAGGAGACAGTATGAGACAGGGTACATGAGAAGAAAACAGGTGCCCCAAATACATCATTTCATATCAGATTACTGCTTTTTTTCTGCATCCATTTTTGTTTTCCTAGGCTTTCACTTCAGCTCTCATAACAGCCAGTCACAATTACCATTGCATTGTGGATGAGCTTTATAAAATCTTCTGGTAACTAAATACATTGCAATGTGAAAGAACCTAGTAAGATCAGGGATTCACTTATTTTCCCTACTGGTTCACAAATGTGAACACTCCCTCTCTCTCTCACACACACACCTTATGCGCATGCGCCTTGCTTACGCATTACACTGGGGCTGGTGGGCTGAGCCTCCTGCAGCCACCGCTACTGGTTCACCCAAACTGGAGAGAACCGATTGAATACCATCTCTGAGTAAGATGCTTTTTCAATCAACCCCCCCCCCCCAGCCTAGACTAATTTAGTTCATTTTTCCATGGGATGATGTAATGCTATGCTTAAAATAGAACTACCATATGTTGATCCAATAAGAAAAAGAAATGAGTACACAAATTGTTCATTGAAGAAATCATTTGTTATCATTATACTAAAAATAGACTTTCAAGTTCAAAGGTATAGGACTCAGACCTATTCAAACTTCTAGACAATCATCAGAAATTCTAAATGCAGACCATTATTGCCTTGGGCAAGAATTCAAGTACCTTCTGATCAGCTGGTTCCTTCTTGATTGGACATGTTGCCCTGAACTGCAGTTATGGAAGTAGAATATTAAAAAAAAAACACCTTCATGGCAATTTGATAGCATGAATAAAAATATGACAAAGAAAAATGACTAATATTGATTTTATCAACAAGGGCCAGTTGGAAAGAGTCTTTTTTTAAAAAAATCCATGTGAATTAAAAACTAGGACAAAAAAGAAAAAGCAGGTTAGGCTGCAAGTTATGTGCATTCTGTTTTTTAGCATCCTGTTGAATGTTACCTTAAACATTATGTGGTGCCAGTAAAATAGCAACCTAGCCTAACAGGGAACTGTGCTGGTGTTGCAGAAAATCTCAGGATACAGGAAAAGTTTATTTGGCAGCCAGGTTCAGAAAGTTAGCACAATGGCTAACATTGCAAATTCTGAACAACCTTCATCATCAAAGCACACGTTCTTATACATTCTCAAAAGCATTGCAACACAGAAATACTTAACTCATTTCTTATTGGTTATTTTGGGGAAAAAGCCTTATAAGTAGATGAGGGCCTTATTTCTCCTTTTGTTACAGATATGGACTACTGTTAGGAATGTAACCCTAGTCTTGACTTGGCAATGTATATGTATAAGCATAAGCCATGATTGTAACAAATGTATCTGTTACTTTAAATGCTAGAGAGATGTAATTGGATGCTATTGCTTTAAGCAGCCATAAAAGGAGGAAGGAACTATTACGGTTTCTCCTGATGCTCCTGATTCTCCTGGTTGTTCCTGACTGTTACTGTATGAGCTTAGTATTTGGAGAGAAGACCGTGTATTGGATGGTGGCTAGTCTGTATAGTAGTTACCTGTCTACATGGTGAATTGTGAGTTGAGAAACTGACTGTAACTTCAACGTTTTGTAAATAGACTGTGTATATACTTCAAGACTGTTTATAGTCTGTTTGGAGAGTATTTATCCTATTTTTGTTACGCAAGTAAGGCTATTATTTGTTTTACCTTCGGTGGCTGTGAGTAACTATTCAGCGGCTTATTCGTTACTAACTTCTGCTGCAGAACTCTAGTCTCCTAACTCTAGTCTCCTAATGGGGATAGACTTAACAACTACGTGTCATTAACGAACTTTATCTGAACCTTGTGGTTTGGACTTTTGACATAGGGACATTGGCTAGAACATCTTGTGGTTAGAGGCTGATGACATTTCCTTTAAGCAGACTTCTAACTGTCCCTTTTATGCCACGTCTTCATTCTTATATTTTTAATCCATATTTTATTTTCTACTTTATTCCCCTCTTCTAGACTCTATTAATACCCACAATTGAGTCTAGCCTGTTAGATTAACAATATAAGCATGCAGGATACAGAATAGCAAAAAAGCAAGGATACAAGCAATACACATCTTAGGGCTTATCTTCCAGAATCACTTTCTCCACTTCTAAGAGTGCAATTTGAATATACGAGCTAGTATCTGAAACTTCATCTTCCTTGAGGGTATGTGGGATTAGGCTTTCCATTAACATTAACTCCTTTTCAGCCTGTATTTCTTTTATAGACCTCATAACGAACTGTTTAAGCAAGGGTATTATGCAAGGGAGGAAGGCTAAACTTGTGATTCCACATAATAAAAGAAATAGCATTTGTTTAATCCAACCTGTTCCCGGTAGCCAAGAGAACCATTCATCTGTCCCTTGCATTCTTTAACCAATTGAGGAAGCTGGGTTTCATAGTTCTTTAACTACCCCCCCCCCCGACCACTCTTGATCTATTCATATAGAAATAGCAATCTTCTCCCAGGAATACACATAGCCCACCTTTTCCAGCAGTTAAAAGATCTATGGCACGCCAGTTCAGCAATTTGGTTCAGGCATTCTAGGAATTCTTCCGACAGCTGCCTGAACTGTGTAATGGAGTGGGTCATTCTACCTACACCCGTTCCAACTGCAGTCCCTATTCTCAAGATCGCTAATAGCGGAATTAGGAGCGGCACTCTTTTCTGGACATGTCCCATAAGGGGCACAGGGAGGGCCTGTTCCCCACTTACCACCCATTTTAGGGAGGAGGTGTATTAGAGTGCATGTGCCAGTCCAATTGGTGGGTAAACATAGATATGCATTTCTCCCACATAGGAAGAAAACTCCATTTTCTCCTACACATACGCCGGTGTTCACGGAGAAGGCATGGGCTCGGAGGTTCCTTTCATTAGTCCAGACTTGTAAGGTTCTTGCTAGGAACATACCAGTCAGGGGCTGTAATGGAACTTCTTGATTAGGATCCATTAACTTATTCCTGAGGTCTGGTCCTTCAAAGAGATATTGCAAAAGTAAACACAAACTCCCGTAGTGGATTGTATTGAAAGCCAAATGGGAAGTCGGCGTGGTTGGAATGGTCATGGGCAGCTTCCAGTGGTCAGATTCCCCTCCCATCGGTTAAAAACAAGTGGAGGTGGGAGCGAGAAAGTGACTTTCTGTTGGAAGATCTTGTGAACAGAGGGAGACATGCTGTGAGTCAATTTTACATTTACAAGGGTTTTCCTGGGGGCAAGGTACATTTCAGATGGGCATTGTTCCTCTGATAGTGACCCCACAGGAATGCCAGGCTCCTGATATCGTTTGATGCACAAGGAGGGTGACCCTATAATTTCTACACCAACTGCTATGGGGCCAATGATGGAGAGACGGCTCATCCCCAGTCTTTTAAGTGCATCATACAGATCGCCATGTAGCTGGGCCTCTGCCATTTTAGTTCCCCATCTACCTCCCTTGTCTATCGTAGCTCTGGTCTTTTCCCAAAAATCTGACTCAACTGAAACAGCATGTTACGGTGAAGGTCCACCAGACAAACACAACCAGCATTTTTGACCCAGGGCAGGGTCAGACTGATTGATTAAGCTTTGACCTAACTCCAGCACTCTTAAAATATAGTTCTCTTTTCTCAATTGTTGCAGGGGCTCGTTTTCCCTACGCTTTGCCCTTTTTCTTACAGGATTAGTCAGATAGTTGACTTTAGGTGTTGGGATTGGCTTACGGTTCCGTCCCCAAGCATAAATGATGCACTGTTGGCGGGAGCAGACCTGTTCCACATCTAACTCGATTCTACCCTGTTCTCCAGAATTTTTGACATCCTCGGATCTTTCTTCAAGATGACCTGGGAGGCTAACTCCCTGAGATTTTCCTGTCTCACTGGTGACAGAAAGACTGTGCCTGACACAGTGTTTATCAAAGCTCCTAAATGAATCAGATTTGTGGTAGGGTGTAGATGACTTTTGGCCTTTGTGAAAACTCGAGGCACAGATGACAAACCGAAGGGCAAGGCCCGGTACTGAAAATGGTGCCTTAGGTAACAAAATCTGTGATACTGCCGGTGTTCTGTGGCTATGGGTATATGCAGGTAGGCCTCCGTAAGGTCTATGGAAGTGAGTGTCAGGCCTGCAGTTATATCCCTTTTAGGATCTTTGGCCTGCCACACACTCTCTTATTTCATTATGCTGTTTCATTAGTGTAGTAGTTGGGAGGAGGGAATAGAAAGGAGTAGAATTGTAGAATATGTTGTTGTCATTCTTTTCTAGAACCCCAAGGCCATTTTTGTCTCCGCAGCTCTGCACCTGACCGGAACCAGCTGGGTGGAGATGCCAGCGGGGAAGAAGATTGGACCATGTGATGGAGTTATGGGTGTCGGGACAAGATCAGAAACTTTCAACTGGGTGGGAATCCTAGGTAACTTCCAGAATTGGGATTCCACAGTTCATTGCCAACATGTCTGTCTTATTAAATTGGAACTTTAAGGATAGCTCTGTCTTGGACTATGATTTAATTCTGCATGATATTTGGAATGCTGACAGTGAGGACACCTAATACCCTCTAAAATAGAATGCAGCAAGTGCATTTTGAACCTCAGATAGTACACAAAGCGGTCTAACTGCTTCAGATCAAGAATAGTTCTCCAGCTGCCTGAGGCTTTTGGGATCCCAAACAGAATGGAATAATAACCCTGACCCCATTGATCTGGAGGCACCAGCTGGATAGCTTTATGTCCAATAGTTATTGAATGGCTTCCTGCATAAGCTGCCTCCAGGTTTGGTTATTGGAAAACCAGACAGATCCGAAAAGAGCTCAGGGGGGCTGGAGAGAAATTCAATGGAGAGACCTGATCTAATGGTGGATTGACCTCATGCATCAGAGGAAGATGAATCCCAACGTCGGTGAAATACACCAAAGGTCCTTCGATGGGGAGAGAGCTTGGCCTAGAATTACTTCTTGCAGTAGGAGCACTTGGCACCAACTCCTCTGCCCCCTCGAAAGGGACGCTTCTGCTGCCTGCCCGTTTGCTGCCGTTCTGGCTGGTACTTTTGTCTAGGGGTATAGTTCCCCTGATACTGCCTAAAGCCAAAATAACCAAAATCAGATCCCCTAAGGTAAGAGTCATAGTCCTGATCCCGAAATGAGGGCCCATAGTCTTGAGCATAGAAGGTAGAGCGCCGGGTGTAGGGCACCGCCCAGAAATTGCCCTTCCTTGGAGGGAAGCACCTTCCACTTGTCCTTGCCCTCCACTAGGAAGGGGTCGAGAGCAGTACCAAATAAAGACACGACGAGGATGGGGTTACTGTCAGTAACATCCTCTGAGCTCTCTGATTGGCTGAGAGCTCCAGAGGGTGTTGCCGACGCACTGTTATTGTTGATTGGCCGAGGGACTGACGTCAGCAGTTGCTGTCGCGTCCCCGGCCAGTGATTGGTTAAACAAGAATATAAATACCTTGGCGGGAGTTTTCCGTCCCTGGAATCGCCTTCAACCGAATAAAGAGTTCTTCTTGTTTGAAACCCTGGCTGTGCGTTGTCCCTCCGTCAATACTTAAAACTGGCGACGAGGATGGGATTCGGCGATTCCACGCAAGCCTAGGTTTAAAGACAGAGAGTTTATTCCAGCTAGCTGCTGTAAGTCGCTGTCCGCGCCAGCACCGAACGCTGAGGAAAATTTTTCCTGTCACGTCTTCAGTCCATCCGCTCCTCACAAGTCAGTTTAGCCAGTATGAATTCATTGCCGCCTTTCGCTCCTTTCGGCTCCGCCGGCGAATCCTGGGAAGGATTCATGGAGCGCTTTGAAACATATTTAATCGCAACTAAAAATCAGGCTCAAACGGATGAGGAGAAGTGCAGCTTTTTCTTATCATGCTGCGAACCCTCAATGTTTGCCTCAGCCAGAGCCATGGCTGCTCCCAGACCCGCATACAAATTGGGCTGGGACAACTTGATGGCCAAATTAAAGGGGCACTATGCCCCAACGCCATCCAAAATTGCCCGCAGTTTCGCATTCAGGAGGCGGGTACAGAAGCCGGGGGAGACGATCAGTCAATTTTTGGAAGCCCTGCGCACTGTGGCGGCCCAGTGCGATTTTTCGAACCTAGAAGAAAACTTAGTCGAGCAGTTTGTGTGCGGTGTGCGGGATGTACACTTAAGAAGCCGCATGTTCCGCCACCATGACATTACGCTGCTCCAAGCAGTCGAGATCGCCAGAGCAGCTGAGCTCTCGGAGCAATCGACCGCCGATTTGGAACGGCTACAGCTGTCAACTAACCCGGCACCGGCCTCACAAGTGCATGACATTGACTATGATGATATAATCCCTTGTGAGGACCGGGAGCCAGACAACATCGATCAAGTCCGCTCACAACCACGGCGGAAGCCACCTGCCAAATCCACAGCCGCACCGCAAAACGCCAGGGTGCCTTGCCTTAGCTGCGGAGGCCGCCACGACCGCCAAACGTGCCAATTCAAAAATGCAATCTGCCACCGCTGTCAGAGGCAGGGGCACATCGCCCAAGTGTGCCGAGCCTCCTTGCCGGCCCCTGCCTTCTTCCAATCTTCTGAGAGGACCAAGCAGCAACAGCAACAGCGCCGCCAGCAGAGACCAGCTCGCAGAGGAGATGACTGCCACACTGTTTCCGAGCCGCAGGAAGTGGAGACTTCCATCAACCAGGCCTCCTCAGGCAACCGCAAGATCAAGGCCAATGTCCACCTGGCAGGTCAGCCTTGCCAGATGGAGGTGGACTCCGGCTCCTCCCGATCATTATTATCTTGGGACATGTTCTCAAACCTCTGCCCTACAGTTTCCCAAAATCAGTTAGCCCCATCCCGGGTACTCTTAAGGGACTACCAAGGGAAGTTGATCCCTGTTCTGGGATCCTTTCCTATCCCTGTTAGATATGGCAATTTCAAGGGAGAGCTGCCAATCATAATTGTAAAACACAATTTGCCGGCTCTTCTTGGCCTTGATTGGTTTAAGACACTGGGACTGTCCATTGGGGGGGTCCACCAAGTGAAAACTGCGACAATTGAGGACGTCCTGCAGGAGTTCTCTGATGTGTTTGATGGACAGCTGGGGTGTTATAAGGGAACCCCCATTTCCCTTAGCTTAGATCCTCAGATTGCTCCTATTAGGCTGAAAGCCCGCAGGGTGCCTTTTGCCTTAAGGGCCAAGGTTGACGCCGAACTTGACAAATTATTGGCGCAGGGTGTCATCGAGCCAGTCGATCATGCTCCATGGGAGACTCCCATAGTTCTTCCGGTCAAGCCGGATGGCTCGGTGAGAATCTGCGCCGACTACAAGTCGACGATCAACTTGGCCCTTCAGGCAAACCCCTATCCAGTCCCTGTTGTGCAACACCTGCTCCATTCCCTGGGGCAGGGTTGCATATTTGCTAAACTGGATATGGCGCAAGCCTATCAACAGCTCCCGGTGGATGACGATGCGGCGGCTGCCCAGACCATCGTCACTCATCGTGGGGCTTTTCGTTGTCGCCGCCTACAATTCGGCGTATCCGTGGCCCCGGGGATCTTCCAAAGTCTCATGGAGCGCCTGCTCCATGGACTTCCGGGGGTAGTGCCATATTTCGATGACGTTCTGATCGCTGCTACAAGCCGCTCAGAACTCATCGAAGTATTAAGGAAGGTCCTCTGTCGTTTCAGGGGCGCGGGATTAAAATTAAAAAGCAGCAAATGCTCATTTGCTGTCCCTAGGGTAGAATTCTTGGGCTTCTTAATAGATGCCCAAGGCATTCACCCTACACCCTCTAAGATTGCCGCCATTAGGAACGCCCCTGCTCCCACCTCCAGGGCGGAGCTACAGGCGTTCCTAGGGCTGCTCAATTTTTACGCCCCCTTTATTCCTCACAAGGCGTCACTAGCCGAGCCGCTGCATCGGTTGCTCGACCGATCCGCGGCCTGGCACTGGGGAAGCCGCGAAGCGCATGCGTTCGCGGCTGTCAAAGAGACGCTGACGTCATCGGCAGTCCTCATTCAATATCATGATGGGTTGCCTCTGACGTTGGCGTGTGACGCCTCCCCATTTGGAGTAGGGGCTGTCCTGAGCCATATCCTCCCTAATGGCTCAGAAGCCCCTGTGGCCTTTTATTCTCGGACACTCTCCTCGGCGGAGCGCAATTACAGCCAGATCGACAAGGAGGCTCTGGCTGCAGTGTCCGGGATTAAGAGGTTCCACGATTACCTCTACGGTCGGCACTTTACCCTTGTCACCGACCATAAGCCACTCCTTGGGCTTTTGGCGGGGGACAAGCCGACCCCCTCCATTTTATCCCCCCGCATGACTCGCTGGACGGAGTTCCTCGCAGCGTATTCTTATACGTTGCTGTACCGTCCAGGCAAACAGCTAGGGCATGCAGATGCCCTCAGCCGTTGCCCACTCCCGGAGACGGACACCGCCCCCGTGCCCTCTCTCTCAGTCCTCTCCATTGCCGCCTCCGGGTTCCCACTCTCTGCCGCGGACGTGGCGGCCCACACGAAGGCCGATCCGATCTTGTCCCAGGTCTCTTCCTGGGTTCTAAGGGGATGGCCAGCAGACAAAGTGGCAGAGGGCTTCCAGCCCTTTAAAAATCGCCAGGCTGAGATCTCCCTCCACGGGGGTTGTCTCATCTGGGGGGATCGGGTGCTGATCCCCACCGCACTCCGGCCACTGGTTCTGGATCTGCTCCACAAGGACCACCCGGGCATAGCACGAATGAAGGCATTGGCCCGTAGCTATGTCTGGTGGCCCTTGCTGGACACAGAAATAGCGGCCCATGTGGGCCGCTGCACGACCTGTCAATTATCCAGGCCCAACCCCCCAGCCGGGCCTGCTCGTGAGTGGGAGGCTCCGAGAGGCCCATGGTCTCGCCTCCACATCGATTTCGCCGGTCCCTTCCACGGCCAAAACTTCCTGGTAGTGGTGGACGCCTACTCTCGATGGGTGGAGCTAGTCCTCATGGGCTCCACCACAGCCGAGAGTACGGTCAGGGCCCTGCGGAGGATGTTCGCAACCCACGGGTTGCCGGACGTGGTGGTCTCGGACAATGGGCCACAGTTCACGTCCACCACCTTCCAGGAGTTCTTGGCCGAGCAGGGGATCCGGCATGCGCCCATAGCCCCGTACCACCCGGCCAGCAATGGCCGGGCGGAACGGGCGGTCCGCTCAGCTAAGGAGGCACTGAGCCGCATGGACCGGGGCGACTGGCAGGCGAGGGTGGCGGCTTACCTGCTAAGCCAACATTCCACCCCCTGCCCAACTACCAACAAAAGCCCCGCGGAGCTCTTGATGGGCAGGCGCCTGCGGACTCCCCTGGATAGGCTTCACCCGCTCTATTCAGGGGATCAGCCGAGCAATCTGGGGGTCCTCCCTCCCCGGTCCTTTAAGCTAGGAGATCCAGTGTGGGCTCGGTCGTTTACGGGGGAACCAAAATGGGTGCCGGGTGCTATCGTTGCCCTGACTGGCCCATGTTCTTTCAGGGTCCAATTGGCTGATGGAACCCAATGGAGACGCCACCTGGATCAATTGAGGAGGCGTCTCCCGTCGCAGGCTGGTGGCCGCGAACCCCTGAGCGACAACACCGCAGCCCCGGGGTTGCAATGTGAAGCCTTCGCCACTCCAGGCCTCAACCTGCACCAAGCACAAACCCCTCAATCCGAGAGACCACATCCAGGGGCCTTTGCCACACCAGGCCCCCTCCTGTTTCAACAACAGCGTCCTCAATCCGGCAGTCCGCAACCGAGGGCCTTCGCCACACCAGGCCCTGCTTACCCAAGCGCCGCCCAAGGGGACGCCATTCCAACAACTCAATCCGAGGACGCACAGAGAATTCCCCCCACGACAAGTGACGCGCCCCCACGGCTACACCTACCGTTGCAGTTGAGCCCGCCTTCTGGGCCTTCCCGAAAGGGCGTGCCTCGGAGCTACACTCCCTTCGGGGAGGAGCTACCACGAGGAGGTCCTCCTCCGCCGACGACTTCTCCTGCAATGAGAAGATCTGGGCGGGTCCGGCGCCGCCCAGCATATCTTAAGGACTACGCATGCTCCGTTTCGGGCATGCGCAGAACTGGGGGAAAGGGGTGTTAAATATTGGTTAATTGTTCTGACTGTCAGTAACATCCTCTGGGCTCTCTGATTGGCTGAGAGCTCCAGAGGGTGTTGCCGACGCACTGTTATTGTTGATTGGCCGAGGGACTGACGTCAGCAGTTGCTGTCGCGTCCCCGGCCAGTGATTGGTTAAACAAGAATATAAATACCTTGGCGGGAGTTTTCCGTCCCTGGAATCGCCTTCAACCGAATAAAGAGTTCTTCTTGTTTGAAACCCTGGCTGTGCGTTGTCCCTCCGTCAATACTTAAAACCCCCCACTGTGAATGGCACTGAGGTCAAACACCATTTGTGGCATACGTCAGCCTGCCACTGACGTAGCCAAAGCAGTCTACGGGATGCCACAGATGACGCTATGAACCTGGAGGCAAACCTGGCTGTTGACAAGGTGGCATCCAATGAGAACTGGATGGCAGCTACCAGTTTGTTAATGTCCTGGTGAGCCCTGACATCCGCAATGGGCACTCTCTGCTGCAAGTCCTGTAACCAAAGCAGACAAGCACGGTTAAAGAAGGAGGCAGTCATGGTTGCCCTCACTGCCCAGGCCACTGCCTGATGACCCCTTTGCAGTGTAAGGTCTGCCTTCTTGTCTTCTGATTTCAGTGCTTCTTCAGGAGCCCCTGGCATATTAGCAGACGTATGCAAGTCCGGCACTGGGGCATCGATAGAAGGAAGTAAAAGTACTTGGGCCATTTCCTTTTCTATATTTAAGAAAGTCTTATCTGTAGAATTTGGCATGGACCCTTGTCTACTGTCTTTTTACAAGATCAAGAAAGATTTTTGGCGTGGGCACTGACTCTGCCTCAATTGCCTGCTCAGCAAAAATAGTTTCTGCTGACACCCCTTGCAGTTGAGCAGAGGTTTCGGGGAGCTTGTCACCCAAATTGACTGAGGCTTTAGCCTTGAACAAGATTGATTTGAATAGGAAAGGCTGGAAAAGACTGAAGAACCTAGGTTTGGAAGGCATGCTTTCGTCCTCCGAGAGGTTTTCCTCTCTGATTTCTCCTTCCTCAGACTCAGAATCCATGTCCTCTTCAGACTGGGTAGGGGAGTCAGGTGGCTCCTCCTCCTGGGCCCCACCACAGCAGGTGTTGGTGAAGGGGCCATTCTGGGAGTCTTTTTCTGACGTTGCTGAAAAGCAGCAGTTAGACATTGGTGAAAAACTCTAGTCATCATCTCTTGGAAATTTGGGACACCCATAGGAATCATCTGCACAGGTGGCACCCCCACAGAGGTGGATGGAATATCCTGTGCTAGTTCCCTGGCAGGTTGAGATGCGACAAGTGCTATGCGAGGGGGGGGACTGCCACCCCTGGGTGGACCCCCAGATCCCTGAGGTGTCAAATGGTATTCTTAGGTTAAGAGAGGGATCTGCCTCTGGTAGTCTTTCAGGGAGGGGAGTACCTGTCAGTTGACCTAGAGAGGATCCTTGCGCAGAAGCCAGGGCAGAAATACTTTTCCTATTGCTGGCTTTTTTATATATGCGCTTGAGAGCCTTATGCTTTCTCTTTTTGAATTTTGAACTGGGCTTAGAGGCTTTTGTGCCCTGAGGTGAATTTGACAGGTGTTTAGTCTGTCTGCTGGCCTTGCGCCCCTCTGCCCTTGATGGCTGTTGGGCGGGAGTGCTCAATTTGGTCTTTCTGACCTCCCTCAGAACCATTGGTCACATCTGTGAGGACCTGGCCCCTTGCAGTGTCCGTGCTGTCAATAGGAGCCTTCATTCTAGAGCGCAGCTGCTGTCACTTTAAAAATGGCGCTTCACGCCAAAAGTCAACTGTCAACTGTCGGCTAAGCCGCTTGAGCAGTTAATGGCTGCCGCGCGACTCTTTCTTGTTAAAATTAGAGCGCTTCTGGGGCTTGAGCCTCCCAGGGCTGCTGCTCTCCTCCTCTTACCTCTGACAATCCAAATTGCACTCTGCTCTTTTGAAGCGCCTCTATGGCTTGTGCCACTAAGGGGCTGATGCACGCTTCCTTTTCTTATTTAAAACGCCCAGTTAATTGTTAATTTGAGGTGCGGGAGCTTCCCTCCAATACTCAATTAGGCTGGAAGTCAGTCTTTAGTTGGAGGCAACAAGAGCTCTTTTCAATAACTGGAGAAGAAAATCACTTCAGTATACCACGTTGAGGCTGAAAGCCCTCCAACGGCTTCCTTTGCCACCCCCCTAAGGGGAATAAAGGCAGACAGACACCACCTCAATGGGGATATTGGTGGGAAAGGCGGAGATACCCACAACCAGTCAAATCAGAATTCACAGTTAAATTACCAATAACTCATACTCATGAAATTTCCTCTGGAGAAACTAGATGATCAACCGTCCAGATTGATGGACTAAGTCGAAGCTGGGGTCTGCCCAGCAATAGGGGCACGGTTTAAAGGTCTCATCAGTCTCAGTCCAATCATTGAGTGGATGAAGTCAACCCAGTCTGGATACGCCTCCCCCCACTATGGAGAAGACTTCCAAGGTCCCTTCTAATTCTTTTATTCTGTTCTGCTAATAAGAAGCTCTTTTGTAACCAATGGTCCCCAGAAACAGCAAGGACAATTTTCTCCAAATCTTGGGAGGGAGTGCAGGGCAGAGGCAGTGATGGAAGAAGAATGCCTCTTTAATCCCTCTAGATGACACAATTTCATGGAAGTGACCTTTATTTTCTATGGGATGGCACCTATGCCTATCAGTGATATCTTATTGATTCTTGAATAAATTGTCACTTAAATAATTTCACTTCCACCTCATAGGTTTTAGTCTCATAATAGTTCAATTCAATAGTTCAATAGGTTTCACTCTAATACTGTCTAGCTAAATGTTCTTCAATAAAGGAAGCAGAAATCAAAATACCATTCAGGAGGCAGACCACACAATCTAAACCTTGCAATATTTGATCTAATGCATATTGAAAAATTGCAGAACCCATTGAACCCTCCCAAAGAACTCAGAGGAAGTCTTCAGTATTGATATAGGCCTTTCTGCGACTTGATGATTAGGTGCTGCTTTCAGACTGAATCTAAAACAGGTCCATGATAAGTCAATAAAGCAGTTTTCTTGAATCAGTGTAGCAAATAGATTCTCTGTTTATGGTAATGGGTTTTTAGAACTACTACAATCAAAGATTTGCAGTGGCTCTGCTAGGCACATGATATTATGCTGTGCTGACAGGGATGGACTTCAAAAATTCCAGCGAAAGGTTCTCTGCTCAGTTTCTGGGTGGGCATGGCCTAATCAGCCTCCTGCACCACGGAGGGGGAGCATTTTCACCTTCCTCAGGCTCTGGAAGCTTTCCTCAAGCCTCTGGGAGGGTGAAAACTACCTTTCCTGGGCTCCAGAGGCCTTCCAGGAGGCTCGTCCCCCCCCCCCCAAGCCTCCACCCTGCATTTACCTCAAATCCAAAACAGGCTGCATGGGGGACTCCTGGAAGTGGCATGGTGGGGTGGCAGCAGCAAGGCATGGTGGGCAGGACCAGCCAGGGATGGGATTTGGGGGTTCTCCAAACAAGCCATAACATTAGCTATGGGTTCTCCCCAGTGGTGGGATTCAGCCAGTTCGCCCCTATTCGGGAGAACCGGTTGTTAACTTTCCAAGCAATCAGGAGAACCGGTTGTTGGAAGAAATCTCCTTTTGGTTCTTTCCACTTTACAGGACTAATCCTGTAAGGAAGGCAGGAAGGAAACATTTTGGTGTTGTTTCTAGCCTCATCTTTATTGCCCTGCTTAGAGAAACTGCCTCTCTGGTTAACCCTTATTACATTGTAACAGCTAAGGCGAAGCGCCCATCGATGTGAATGATGTTGAATTAGCCACGCCCACCTGGTCACATGACCACTGAGCCCCACCTACCCAGCTGGTCATTAGGGCACAGAACCGGTTGTTAAATTATTTGAATCCCACCACTGGTTCTCCTGAACCCAGGCGAACCCGTAGTAGCCCACCCCTGCATGCTGATCTATTTCTTCTGATATTCCTTTTCTGTAGATTCCCTGAGGGAATAAGGCAAAGAATGGCACTAGCATCGAGATGTCCTTTAACAAAAGCTTTGAATCCTTTTATGATACCATATGATCGTTTCAAAATAACTCAATGTTTATTAAGTACATGTTTCAAAGTTAGAGAAAAAAACAACCCCATTTCAGCTTGCTTGAGTATAAATGGCCCAGACTTTTTAAAATTACTCCAGTGAATCCAATTTCTTCTTAAAAGGATGGACTTTTTATCCTCCATAACCTGGCTCTAATGTTGCTATTCTGGGAAGATGCTGTTACTTTATGCGCATCACCTGCCTATGT
Source organism: Thamnophis sirtalis (assembly GCF_051295495.1). Lineage (NCBI taxonomy): Eukaryota > Metazoa > Chordata > Lepidosauria > Squamata > Natricidae > Thamnophis > Thamnophis sirtalis. The sequence goes on along the minus strand of NW_028261386.1, from coordinate 37,061,723 downwards.
GTTATTTTTATGTTCTTTTAATTGCTGAGAATTCAGTCTGGTCAGCTTCGTGGTTAAAGCAATGTCACAGGCAGGCTGAAAATCAGATTTGTTTTTTTTTTAAAGTAAACTAATTTATGTAGATAATACTTCTGATGGAGGCCACAAAGTTATTTTGAAAAATATGGTCTGAAAATTGCACAAATGCACAAAAGTCAGATAATCTTTTAAAATCACTAAAAGATTTTGCAAGCTTTTCTCACTTTGTGATTTCTTCCACAAAATCTTATGCATTTAACAATAGTAATAGACTGGGGTTTATAGTGTTGTGTTATAGGTCTACTGTAAGTCTCTGATATGTGAGCTCTACAGGCTTCACAGGAACATCGAGTTTTCAGGAGATTAACTGACTCTAAAATAAGGTGACCAGACATAACGCTTTTGGCGGGACACCACCTCTTTTTGATGCATTTTCCCGCATCCCGCCCGCTTTTTTAAAAGGCACGCTTTTTTTGGCGCTGGCAGCTCCCGCCCATCAGCTGCTGGGCTGGCTCATCGTTCTGTTCTATGCTACCTACAAATTTAAGCCAGCCCAGCCTGCCGCTCACTGAGTTGATTGGCTGGACTCCAGCCAATCAGTGAGCTGGCCAACCAGCTCACTGATTGGCTGGACTCCTTAGCTGAGCACGCATGGAGTCTCCATTTTATTTTGTCTTTCTTGTTGGGGTTGCAGCTGAGCTTACTGGTGGTGAGTAAAATAAATCATGTTTTGTAAAAAATTTTACTCGGGAGTAAATTTTACTTACTCCTGAGTAAAAATTTTACTCGGGAGTAAAATTTACTCCCGAGTAAAAATTTTACTCGGGAGTAAAAAGCGGCTGCCGGTCGTGCAGAGAACTTCCATCCAGACTTGCCGCCCGTGCTGGCTGTGAACTCCGCAAAGCCAAAGGGGGAGAAGGCAGGGGGCTGTCTCCTCCTCCCAGCCCAGCAAACAGTCCTTTTTTCAGCTGTGCAGACAACTTCCACGTGGCTCTCGCAGCCCGGCAGAAGCATTTTTTCGGGGGAGGGCTCTGCCTTAAGCAAGAATTGCATTAAAGACCAGAGCAACAGGTATCAAATTATCTTGAACAATAGTTTGCAGTGTTTTCATATCTTGCACCCAGCTTTTTAAATTTATTATTAAATAATTTGTATTCTATCAGGGGCTTTCAGCAGTTTACAGCAACAAAAATGCCAAATAAAATTATATTATTATAAAATCATTGTAACAATTCCACAAAAACAATAAAAAGAAAATCCAGTGATAAAACCATATTAAATCCCAATGGCTCTAGAAGACAGAATAATTTGTACAGCCTTCCTGAATGGACAGCAGGTTAGGGCTCCCTGCTCTGGAGGAGGTTTCCAAAGGATGGGCACTGAAACCTTCCTCCTGAGAAAGCCCTACCTTTGTCATGAATGGGATTACAGGGCCTCCCCAGAAGATATTTAAAGCTCTGGTAAGATAGCTTTGAGGGGGGTGGTCTTTAAATATTTGGACTTTAAGCTGATTTTGGAACATCTGTAAATTTGAAAGCACAAAAAATGCTATTGGCTTGTTTCCAGATGAGTCATTTACTGTAAGGAGTATAGGCTCAATGTATTTTAAAATAATATTTTATTTATTGTGCATATGATTTTTTAAAATAGTGGTATTCTGTGTTGATTCTTTTTTTAAATTGTCTTAGACTATTTAAAAAAAGATTCTATCCAAAATAAATTGAAACAAGCCATTTTTAAAATTTCTATGCACAATACTTTGAAATGGACTCAGGAGTCATGATTGACACTGAGTGAATTTGCACTTTTAATAATCAGGAAGATACAATGGCATTGAAAAAAGTGACTGATGACCATTTTTCACACTTAGCGACCATTTTCACACTTAGCGACCGTTGTGGCATCCTCATGGTTACACGATCAAAATGTTGATGTTTGGCAACAGATTCGTATTTCTGATGATAGTTTGAAATGGTGACAGTATAAATTATTGCTGGTGTAATACTTAACAATGGTTTTTAAGGATTTCTTTTATTTATAGAATACCTTTTTTATTATTTGGGGGGGATTTTTACTTTTAAATTGTTTATAAAATGTATTTACTACAAGAAATGTTCCTTTTTGCAAATGTGATCTTTGCAAATCTTTGTGATGCAATATGTTCAGACCAGGTTTATGTGTCTCAAAGTGGCTGCTATTCTATGGGCAGGCCAGGTTGGTGCGGCAGCTTTGCCAGATTTGGTGTGTTTCACCCTCATTGAATTTTATATCGTATAAAGAATGGAAGGAGGAAGGAAGAGAAAAAAGGAGGAAGGGAGTGAGTGAGGAAAGAAGAGGATGGAAGGAGGGAGGAAGGAAGGAAGAGAGGGAAAGAGCAGAAGACAGATAAGGTGAAGGTAGATAAGCAAGAGGAATGAAGGAAGAAGTGAGGAGTCTCGAGGAGGGGGAAAACATTTAGTGACCAAAGTTACAATGGCATTGAAAAAAGTGACTGATGACCATTTTTCACACTTAGCGACCGTTGAGACCATTTTTCACACTTAGCGACCGTTGCGACCATTTTTCACACTTAGCGACCGTTGCAGCATCCTCATGGTCACGTGATCCAAATTTTGTTTGGCAACAGATTCGTATTTATGCTGGTTTCAGTGTCCTGGGGTGACCTTTTGACAAAAAAATTTTTTTTAAATCAAGCCCCCCCTCCCCCCCCCCCGGTCAAGGGTGTCCCTCTTTTCCAATCTGAAAATCTGGTCACCTTACTCTAAAAGTAAAAGTCACCACAAATATGTCTCCCCGCTTTTCCAGAGGTATGGCATTTTCATCAAGCTCTTTCTCAAATCTTTCAAAATAAGAATCAGATTTCTCAGCTATGTCAAAACATTCTGTCCAATAATTGCCACTGCGTATGTTATTGGGCAACACAAATACTTCTGAACAAGTATCCTACCATTGGGATTGGGATTTCAGTTTTAAGTGATATGATCTTTAGTGAGTCATTATGTAACCAGGCCTGATTTTAATGGCCATTTATCTTGTTCATTAATCAAATCACTGCAGTTATTAAGCAAATCACTGCAGTTATTAAGCAAATCACTGCAGTTATTAAGCAAATCACTGCAGTTATTAAGCAAATCACTGCAGTTATTAAGCAAATCAATGCAGTTGTTATGCAAATCATGTGGTTATTAACTAAACCACCCAGTCATTAAGTGAATTCACCTTACCCTATTGCCTTTTCTTGATGGAAGCCAGATGGAAAGGTCACAAATTGTGATTATGTGACCACAAAACACTACAAGCATCATAAATGTGTGGCAGTTTCCAAGTACCTGGACTATGATCACAGGGCAGTACAATGGTCATAATTTTAGGGATGGTTGTAAATCCCATCCTTTCTCCAAATCACTGTAACTTTGAATGAGAGTGATTAAATGAATAGTTGTAAGTGGAAGACTACTTGTAGAAATTTCTACTAAAACAGTGAATTACAATAAGCAAATGAGATGACCAGAATTTGCCAATAAATTATTTGAATGGTCAAATTATCCTGTTTTTCAGATGCTGTAATTTAGGTTAGCACTTCAGTGAGCAAATCTCTTGATGCAAGTAGCCCCAATAACAGTGAATGCTGGTTCTGAAATGACTGTCAGGGAAACCTGAATGGGATGGTGCCCTGTACAAAAATGGTTGCCCACGTTAAATTTACTGTGAGGAAGGGAAGGTTAATTCCTGTGCTTTATAGTAATCTTCCTTTTTCAAAAAAGAGAAAAAATGGTTCACATTGCAACTATGCACCTCCTTTCATCTTCTATTATTGTCTTTTTCCAGAATAGCCAGGTTTGATACAAATAGCTATCCCTGTCCACGGAATATTGCATTTTTATAATCTCAGGTGACAATTTCAGAAAATTCTGGAACAAGATGATGAATAGGAAAGGGATGATTTGGCCCAGTCCAAATAATGCACTTAATCTAGGAGTGACGAGTGTTGCAGGTGGATCATTTTGAAAAGATAACATTTCAGGATTTTTAAGTACTTAAATATACATCTATTAAAAAAACACTTTTTGGAGAAAGATTATGTTCATAAAAAAAGATAATGAGTTGTCCTGACTGAACACTCAACACCCTCAGTTCCCATCCTAGCTAACAGTCACATAGAACATCATGGAACAATACATGAAAAGTTACAGAATGATCCAAGACAATTAGCCGAATAAGATTTAACATCTAAATGAAGCTGCTGGGTGGACTCGTTGAGAAGTTTGAGTGCTGATGATAGTCAGCCTTATAACTCCATCTCCAGCCATCTGAGTGATGCCACGGGAGGTCTGTATCAGGGCTTCGAGTCTTATGGGGGCCTGGATAGGGCAAAAACAAGCTTCAGCTCAACTGAACAACACCGAGGGATCCCTGAATTTTTGTACCTTCTGGCTCCAGGAACAATTTTGGTTCTGGATAAGATGGCACTGCCTCAGATAGCTGACACACAGCCTGTGGGTTCTCCTGGATGAACTGCTCCTGCTTGAAGAAAGTGATAGCCATAACTAGGATAATTTTTGCACAACTTCATGTTGTGTGTCAATTGTGCCCATTCCTGAGCCAGGAGGTCTTGCTCACAATCATTCATGCCCTTGTGACCTTCCAGTTTGACTACTGCAATACATTCTATGTAGGACTGCCCTTGAAGCAATTCAGAAGCATCACCTGATACAAAATGTAATAGTGCAGGCATTTAAAGTCACCAGTTATATGGCACATGTGAAAACAATGCTATGCAACATCTTTCCAGAAATTAAGTTAACCGCAACCCTGCTGGTCTTGTGTATGGCCTTGAAGATAGCCTGTTTCCTGGTTATGCTGAGGGACTTTTATGATTCTCTGACAGCTGTGTGTTTTATTTCTTCTTTTATTTTTATAACTTTATGTGGGTATTTTTTTAATATCGTGAGCCACCCAAAATCATGGATTGAGATGGATGGCTACATAAATTCATTAAATAAATAAATACTTCAATCAGTGTCACAGCCCAGATCATCCAGCAATTTAGTCAAGATTGCTTTTATACTAAATGAAAGCTAAAATTCACTTTAAAAAGGGTGATGGTGATGGTATCCATTCAATCATGCCCAATTCTCGGTGATACTATGGAGCAGCTCTCTCTACAGTTTCCCAACTTGTACAACAACTTTCAGTTGTTTTATGTTCTAGCTGATTTTGGCTTTGATGGTGTCTATCCACCATGAGTTTTTGGCAGTTTCACTTCCTTTTACCATTGGCCATTCCAAGCATTAATGCCCTTTCCATTGAGGTTGAGTATATAACATGGCTGGAATAAATATGACAGAATTTTGTGGTTTTACCTTTCAGTGATATGTCTTTATATATGCTCCAGTACTTTCTTATTTGTCATCTTTGCTGCCCAAGGAAAATGAAAGAACCTTTTCCAACACCACCATTTGAATGAGTTGATTTTCCTCCTGTCTAGTTTTTACATGATCCAACTTTCACAACCATAAGTAGCTATGGGAAATGTCATAGTGCAGACTAATCTGCATTTAGTTGCCAGGCTGCTGTCCTTGGTTTTACATTCTTGATTCATGCTCATCAATAAAAATAACAATAATAGGTCCAACCAACATTTCAAGATGCACGGTAATTCTCTATTATTTGTGGTATTCTTACACATTTGCCTTATAAATAAATGCTGTGACATTAAAAAAAGTCTCCTAAGTATTAAGAGATCTTCTTTCAAATGTTATCCTTGCTTTCTCCTTCCAAAATAGCAGGGCCCAATTTTCTGGTGACAAGACATTAATCACCTTCTTGACCCATCTGGTTATCCTCCTCCTGCAAGATGTTATAAATTAGAGTTACATTTATACTCAAATTGCAGTAACTGATGTAAGCCAGTATGGAATGAATATGCTGAAATAAGGTAGGTGTCCCGTTTATTTTTGCCAAAGATTTGTCACAATTAATTTGCTTCTTGGAATATGGGATAAAAGCGTAGCTTTATTCTGTCACTTCTTGAATAGTTTGAGAGTAATAGTGGGAGTTGTTGTTTGGTGTGTTTCAAAAGCCAGTGTTGAAAATGTTACAGGAGGTGGATGGCTAATTATGTTGTCAGCAGGTAAATAGGTGCCATATGGTGGCGGCAGCAGACTGGAGTTGATAAAGACTGTTTGAGACATCTCATTAATACAAAATTTTGAACAAACAAACTGAGAGGAAAAGCAACTAAAAGGAACACTCAATTGGTGTCTAGAACTGGAAGCTGCAGTGTTTGCAAAAGCAGTTTTTGTACCCAAACTTCCAAAAGCCCACAATAATGGTTGGGGGCTGCAAAGCATAGCATTATAAGCTCAGTGGAAGTCCAGTGTATTCAGTCATTTGTGTCAAAAAGAAAAAGGCAAAGCTGATGAGAGCTACACAAAATGGCCTTCAAGTATGCAAAGTGCTTCTGCAAATGGAATAAGCCCCAGTAAAGAATGCTTTGTTCGCTTTGGGCCTATTATAAAAATCTCTGCACTTAATGACACAGCCAGGTTGTTGGAAGTACTTGGGAGGCTGACTCCTGATGCTTTTTACCAGCCATGCTTAGCTGTTTGGCACCACTTGTCAGACCTTGGACCTACTTATCAGCAAACTGCCAGGATATACGTTCTGTATTGCAACCTGATGGTTGGAATAGAGTTGGAGAGTAATTAATGAGGTTAAAATCTGATTGCAAAGGGTCTGCGTGTGTAAGAAGTTGGCTACTGTTATGGAGACTGAGAGAAAAGATAAGCTGCCACCTTATGCAAACTATAGTCAGTGAAGATCAGTGCACGAAAAACTCCAAGGAGCCAAGAAGTTGAAGCAAGATTCAGGAACCAGGGAAATGCTAAAGGAAGGAGCTGTGTGGGCACAAAAGGATACATGGGGTGTGAAGAGAAGTATGGGGCAGGAGTCTCATCATCCTAACTACTATCCAAGAATAATAATAGGAAAGTAGAAAGGGAGGTTAAAAGGGCAAAGAGAAAAGGAAAGGATGATAGGAAAGATGATTTCAGAGTAAGTAAAGAGACAAAGGGAGAAGTGGAAAACTGCCTGCAGCATTCTGTTTATATAGATTTATCAAATATCTGGACAAGCAAAGAAGGACACAGACAATTGGAAAGGAAGACAAATAAAGAAAAATGAGAACTCATTAATGGTTTAACTTTTTTGGTGCCCACGACAAAAAATTACACTAGGAAAATTGCAGCAAAAAGTGTGCTTAGGCCAATATGTATCTGAAATTACTTTTTCCAGCATCAGAAAAACTGGTTTTTCAATTGCAGGAATGTGCTCAAGCCAGTTAGGAGTTAAAAGCCGTCAGTGCATAACTGATTAAGGTCTTGTCAATTTCAGGCAGCAGCAGCTGGAGGCTACCCATCAACTAATTATCATCACAAATGGAGCTTATTAACATGCTTTAGCACTTATTAGTGAAGCTCTGCTCTTTAGAGAATAGCTGCTGAAGAAGAGATGCTTAAAAAAACCCTGGACAATATTTGATTTTAAGGCTTTAAATGAGGACAGAAAGAAGATGTCCCCTGTTTGCCAGTTGTCTGGTAACCCTAGCTTAGCAAAGATTTCCCTCCCTGAGTGAAGAGAAAGGAGAGGGAAGCAGATGTGCAGAGAAGCAAAAGATTAGGTTGGCAACAAACAGATAACATAGGAATTGTAAGATGCTGGCACAGAGAAAGCTCCAAGTCCATTGGGGCTGGAGAAAGGAAGTCAGGAAAATGGCTATTCTAGGCATGTTCAGGGTGCAGAGAGTTGCAAACTATATGGCGTGGTTCAGAGGACAGCTGCTTTTAAGGTATTCATTCTGATTTAGGCTAAATACAGCCAAAAGCACATTTAGTCCCAAAAACCCTCTTTTTATTTCAAAGGCGATGAAATATGTTCATTCACAGCCCACAATGAGTCCCAAATAGTTGCAAAGAGTCCTACAAAGTCTTTCGGGATAAGGCTGATAAGCACCCACCTTTATCTTTCTTGAAACGCTGCCAAAGACTTAATTGGCAATTAGCTTGGCAAGGCTATGCAGAGCAAAGAATCAAAACAGAGCTTCAGAAGGTAAACTGACCAGCATGAACAAAGTTGCTTCCTGCAAAGGCTCACATGTCTTTGCTCCTCCTTTATGTCCCATATGCTGAATCCTGTAGCACTGCAACCTTAAATGGTGTGCTTTTCCTACAGGACAGACATGCAAGCTTTTTGACTCGGTGGACATAGCCGGAAGTTGGAGAGCATGCAATAAAAGCATTCAGAAATATGACTATTGTGTCATAAAAGACCTATTTGCCCAAAGGCAAAAAAGTCAGCTTGCTATCCTCTGGCTTCTTCCCCTGTACATTCCCCAAAGCTGCTCTACACAGAGCTACCATAGCTTACCTTTGATTTTGTTTTTATGCACAAGTAGACACAATTCTAAACAAAGCCCTCATCTCTTGCCACTAATTATTTTTATTTTCTAAAACTGCCTATGAGACCCAAAGGCATTCAGGGAAATAAAGCTAATGTTAGAGTCTGGTGCTTTGCTTTGCAGCTTGCCAGCTTCCTGTGTATCTGGTTTTTACAAAATTGAAGGAATCCAAACATTAAATAACAGTAAGGCAGGGAGCCTAATTGGCAACAAGGGCATATTGGCATCCACTGGCAGCAGGATACCTATCCCTGCAGTAGAGCTTGCTTGAAATTTTAAGTCATGGTTGATGCAGGGGAAAAAAAAAGGCGTGAAAAGGTTGATCCCAGGCAGCTCTATTTGAACTGGGATACCTTCACAGCTCATCATTAGGATCACCACTATTGAAGGAGGTGGGGAGGGCATGGATTTTGCTTATTAGAAATACAAATTAGAAAAAACGGGGAGGGGGGGACACAAGTCCAAATTTGATTGATTTAGTTTCTGAAAATACATTCTCTGCCTCGTCAATTGGTGCTTCATATTGTTTTTCCTCTGTGCTCCATTTTCTCTTTTCAATATTGGTGCCTCCTCTCCCAAGCCTTTCTTATTCAGGCTTCAAAGCTTTAAGAGGTCTTCAAAACATGACCCTAAACACTTGGAAACATTTTTCTTTACAATGTGGGAAGGTTGATCTATCTCTTTCTTCAGCAGAACTATCCAGCTGCTCCAGCCTCAATCACTAATTTGAGAACATCTAAAGCTCTCTGATAATGCTGACAAATTCCAGTGGACAGTGTTTCTTGCTATTTTGAGGCTGACAACCACAAAATTCTAAACCTAAAATAGACTTTGCGGGTTTTAAAAACAAGGCGCAGCCATCCACCATCAAGCTCAGGAAAGGAACAAAATTAGATCCAGAATATAGCCAGATCCGCTACAGACAGAAACTTATCCACTATCATTTAATAGCCTCAATAATATCAAGTGCAGTTGCAGGCTATCAAAATCTTGCTTTGTCTACTTTTCTTCGGATCATAATCAAAATTCCGTTTTTTCCCCAGTTGCAGTGGCAATAAGGTAGGTAAGCAGCATGACACACATGGTTCCTTGGGGTTGTTGGAGTGTTAATAACAAAATGCTTTGCAAAAGTTGAAATATGTTTATGTTTTAATTTATTGAATTATGTTTGGTGCCTAAATCAGGCTGCGTATAAATTTAATAAATAAATAAAATTTAGAAGTGCCAGCTCTGCATAATGCAGGTTCAGCAGAGATTCTGAAGAACTAGAGTTTCTTCTGCAGTCTTAATCAGTGGTGGGTTCCTACCAGTAGTGGTTTGGCAACCTGGGTCGCTGTTTCTTCTGCAGTCTTAATCAGTGGTGGGTTCCTACCGATTTGGACCGGTTCAGCCAAACCGATAGTGGTTTGGCAGCCTGGGTCCTGAAACCAACACTCCCAAACTGGCCTATGGCATCACCATCTTTTTTGTTTTGCTTCTGCGCATTGCAGTGTGCATCAAGTGCACATGAATGAAGCGCTTATGAGCACCCACCCCTTGTCTTAATCATAACAACAGGTTATTTCTGCCTGGCAATATGCCTCAAAAATGAATATTTATTTATTTTTGAATTCTTCAGCACTGTAAACAACTGGCATCTACATCCCCACAGCCCAGTTCCTATATAGCAATAGCAGTAGCAGTTAGACTTATATACCGCTTCATAGGGCTTTCAGCCCTCTCTAAGCGGTTTACAGAGAGTCAGCATATTGCCCCCAACAATCTGGGTCCTCATTTTACCCACCTCGGAAGGATGGAAGGCTGAGTCAACCCTGAGCCGGTGAGATTTGAACCGCTGACCTGCTGATCTAGCAGTAGCCTGCAGTGCTGCATTTAACCACTGCGCCACCTCGGCTCTCTTTATCACCTACTTTATCATGACTCAGAAACCTGTGCTCTTAGATCTTCCTAGTTTTGTCTTATGCTTCATTATTGTTTGGCTTGGCAAACTGAACTATACTGCTTCCTTAATTCCAGTGATTCTGAATTTCCTACCACTTTGCAATTTTGCCAGCTTAGGCCATAATCACAACAGCAGTGGAAGTCTGTCCAGTGGTTTCCAAATTGGTTTCTTCCTCGACCATTTTATCAACACACCCAGCTTACTCAGCTGTCTGCACTTCCATTAATGAACTTCTATTACTTATTTTGTTTTCAAAGAACTGGATTGTCTGTCGGTTTAATTCATGGCAATGACTCTGAATTCAGGAGAGCTAATGAATTTTAGACTGCATGACTGTGCTTTGGAAAAGTCATGCCAAAGTAAATTATCTGCAATTCAACCTTTATTGCTCCTTTTTCTGTTCCAATACTTTTCTACTGCCCTATCAAGAATGCCATTTGTTGGGGGAGGGAGTGAGGGGGGAATAGAGAAGTGCCCTATGAAGTCAGACTGAAGGCCACTTTACCAAAGCATCCTACTTCATTTAGCATTCTAAGCGCAATCATGCCTTTGTAAAAGAAAATAAAAAGACTGACAATATTGGGAGTTCGAGTTTTTATTCTGTTCCTAACAACTGCAGCCCAGGGATATACCTTTCTCTTGTTGTACACTGGGGCCAAAATTAGTGAGAAATCCAGCATGGCTCTAGCTAATATTTCCTGATCACTTATCACAGAAGTGGTATTCAGCCAGAACTCTCTGGTTCAGGCGAACTGGTAGCAGTGGCTGCAGGAGACTCTGCCCATCCACCCTGACCTAATGCGCAAGCACTGTGCATGCACAAAAAGCAGTGCACATGCACAAACAAGGCGCATGTGAGTGAAGCAAGTGCACATGCAAACATGCTCACATTTGCGAACCGGTAGGGAAGATAAGTGAATCCCACCTTTGACTTGTCACCAACTCAGGTTGTCTTAGCATATATATGAAGTTAGGAAGGATTTTTTTTTAAACTTGAGATGTACAGGGCGGGGCATAACCTTTTCCTAGGGGGTCACAGCAACACTTGTAATAACAACACAAATAATTCATACACCATTCGAAAGCCCATCAAAAACTGAGTTTATTGACATGATTTAATAGTCAGTATGACCACCATTAGCCCTTTGAACAGCATTCAAACGAGGTGGATAAGAACACAACAAATCTTCAAACAGTTCCGTTCGATTTTCCAGATTTTTCAACACAGTTTCCAAATTCATTCTCAAAGTTTCAACCGAATATCGATTTTGACCTTGCTCCTGAATCATCAGAGCTTCCACTTCATCCTTAATTATGGCCCCAATGTTCTCTGCCGGATTGAGATCTGGCGAATTTCCCGGCCAGACGTCATTGCCCCAAAATTCGACATTGTTTTCCTTTAACAATTGCTGAGTCGCATTTGCACGCATGCAAGGAGCTTTGTCATGAAGAAAGACAGCCTCACCAACCACCAAGACATTGTCTGGATCACTGAGAAATGGAATGACATTCTCCAATAAAATTTTCTCACGGAAATAACTGCCATCCCAGGATTCCCCTTTATCCTTCAAAACCCAATGCAGTTTCTTGGCTGTGAAAATGACGAAAATCCCGATGCAAGTCGGATTGCGAACGATTTGTCGATATCGTTCATGTTTGGCGATGTCGTCGACGTCTTTAGCCCAAATTCGATCGTTCTGGAAATTCGGTTTTTGAATGGCATAAACGAAGAATTCGTCAGATGGCGCCAAATGAAGAAAATCTTCCTCGGTCCATTCAGACAACCAATCGCACAACCAAACCGATCTTGAACGTGTGTTTGAGTTTTCAATGGTTTGCAAATGACGTGGAATGGCTTCAAACCTTCTCGTTCTCGATATCGGCCGATTGTCCTTTGATCAACTCGTTTTCCACGAATTTGAAGGATTTCTTGGGCCACTTTTCGGTTTCCTTTTCGTTGTTTGCGACTGCCAGTTGCAATGATGGCTTTGCTTTCTTGGGACAGTTGCAGAGGACGCCCTTCTCCAAATTTTGTGAAACATTCTTGGGCTGTTTTGTTCCAATTATCAGTAACCCAATCCGGATGACGTTTCAATTTGTTTGCAATCCATTTTCGATTGATAAACGTCGCTCCAGCATCGCGAGCCTCTCGAAAGGCAATGCATTTTATTCTGTCAATGATCCTTTGTTCTTCCGAATTGAATTTTCCAGCCATTCTTAAAGCAAATTTAACATTTAATAGCTCATTCAATTCAGTTTTTTATGGGCTTTAAAATGAGGTGTCGCGGAAGTTGTAAACTGCTGTCGATCTTGCTGTGACCCCCTAGGAAAAGGTTATGCCCCGCCCTGTATCATTTTAGGTTACTGATGCTGAACCATACTTAAATTTTCATGACTGTTCATTTGCTCTTTGGGGAGCTGTTTTCTTGTTTTGATTTTAGCACACTGAATAATGTGGTATCATCAAAAAACTTGGACAACTCCCTGGTTACTTCTAATTCAGGATAACATATGACGGCGAACAAATTTTGTTTGTGCTTGTGGCAATTTTTCTCTCTTTGGAGACAGCATTTTCAGTCTTATGTTTCCATCTTCTGTCCCCACCTTCTAGCCGCTCCCTTTCATTTTTTAAAGAGTACAAACAAAGGACACGCATAAAATGTCTTCTGTTTTTGTGGCCTTGAAATAATGAACCATCCAGGACCTGGGAGAATTGTTGAGCGTGGCAAAGCATAATGATTATAATATTACCATTTAAAAAGATGATGGCCAAATCAGACACTCCATGCTGCTGCAGTACTGAGCTGGCCGTATCATTAGACAGACTGAGGCAGGTAGCAGCAAAGTGCTGGGGGGAGGGAGATTTGTGTGATGTGGAGAATGGTCTCCCATCACTAGATCTGATTCTGATTGAGTCATTTTTAAGGGATGGAATGGGGCGCCTCTTCGTTTTTTGTTCCAGAATATTTTGCAAAATATTTTGAAGATGCCCTGCTGTATCATTGTAATGCTGAGCACTGAGACAAGTAGGAGTCATTATCCCCAACATACTGATTTGCTAGCATGAGACCTCACAATCAGCCTATGCAGTTAAAGCTAATGGCCCAATCTATCTCAAACGACTGCAAAGTACTGCAACTGAAAGCAAGTTCAACCCAGGAGGGCACTCTTAATACTTTAAATAGACCATTTGACTCAGGTTTGGAACACAATTGTTAACCCTGAGTGAGGGGAGCACAATGGATCATGAGGTTAGGAGACTGGGCTGACGAGCTGCAGGCTTGCATTTGAAACCCAGTTGCTGCTGCAAGATGGGGTGAGTTCCCATCACATGCTCCAGTTCCTGCCAATCCAGCAGTTTGAAAGTGGGTGACCATGTGTAGATAAATGAGTACCACTTCAGTGGGCAATGTAAGAGGGCAGAGATGTGAACAAAGCCCCCAACTGGGCATCCTTGGAGAATGGTGGTGTCACTGTTTAATCATTTCAACCCAGAAGTGCTCTGGTGGTCCTGACATGAAAGTAGTAATATTAACCCTGATGGGAGAGAAGGGGCTTCAGAAATTGTTTAAGGAAAAGCTACCTCAATTCTGAAAATCCACAATAATCCTGTAAAACGTTGGAAAGCAACTCCTTTTTATAGGAGACAAATAATTCCACAAAAGTATGGTCATTTATTTTAGAAAATTTCCGTGTGTAAAACAGACAAGAAGAAAGGGGCCAATTCTTTAAGGGACAAAAGATAATAGTTTTACATACTCAGAGTCCCTCACTTAGTAATAACAATAGCACTTACACTTATATACCGCTTCATAGTGCTTTACAGCACTCTCTAAGCAATTTACAGAGTTGGCATATTGCTCCAGACAGTACTCATAAATATCTTCAGAAATGACTTAGATGAGAGAATAGAAAGGGAACTCATCAAATTTGTAGATGACCCTAAGCTGGCAGGAATACCCAACACCTCAGAAGACAACCTTAGGATCAGTGATGGGATTCAAAATTATTTTATTACCGGTTCTGTGGGTGTGGCTTTGTGGGTGTGGCATGGTGTTGTGGGCATGGCATTGTGGGCATGGCAGGAGAAGGATACTGCAAAATCCCCATTCCCTCCCCACCCCACTAACCTGCTTTCCAGTTCAGTTCTCCTGTTCAAGGCAACAAAAGAAGATCAGCTGGGAGGCAGCAGGGGCGGGGCCAGCCTATTTCCTGATTCTCTGAACTACTCAAAATTTCTGCTACTGGTTCTTCAGAACCTGTCAGAACTGGATGAATATCACCTCTGCTTAGGATCCAAAAAGATCTTAACAGACTTGAACAATAGGCTCTGTTCAATAAAATGAAATGTAATGTGGAAAAAAAGCAAGGTTTTACACCTGGGCAGGAAAAACCAAAGGTACAGGTACAGATTAGGTGAAACCTAGCTCAAAAACAATAACTATGAGAGGGACCTTGGAATCCTAGTGGACGATTACCTAAACATGCATCAGCAGTGTGCGGCAGCCCAAAAAGCTAATACAATCCTTGGTTGTATAATCAAAATCAAAATCATGTATAATCAGAATCAAAATCATGTGAAGTATTAGTACCACTTTATAAAGCCTTAGTAAGGCACACCTGAAATACTGCATCCAGTTTTGGTCACCACATTCCAAAAAAGATGTTGAGACTTTAGAAAAAGTACAAAGAAGTACAAAGATTATTAAAGGCCCAGAGACTAAAACATATGAAGAATGATTGCAGGATTTGGGTGTGACCAGTCTAAAGAAAAGAAGGACTAAAGGGAACGTGATAGCAGTATTCCAGGATTTGAGGGACTGCCACAAAGAGGAAGGAGTCAATTTATTCTCCAAAGCATGAGAGAGAAGAAACAATGGATAGAAACTAATCAAGGACAGAAATAACCTGGAATTAAAGAGAAACTTCCTAACAGTGAAGACAATTAATCAGTGGAACAGCTTGCCTTCAGAAATTGCGAGTGCTCCATCAATGGAGGTTTTTAAGAAGACTGGATAGTCACTGGTCTGAAATGGTACTGGGTCTTCTGCTTGAGCATGGAGCTGGACTATGCAATTTCCAAGGTCCCTTCCAGCTCTATTCTGATTCTGAAACTGATCCCCAATCTCCTCTCTGGATTAAGAAAAGAACCTGGGATCTCCCATTGTGCTACATACAGAGGCTCCCCATGACAAAACTATAACATAGTAGCCTCTGGTAGATTTTAGAGCTCTGGGAGCTAGGAGAGTCAGCTTTGCACAAGCCACAGTTCAGAGCCTTCCAAGAGACACTTGATCTACTATCGTCTTCATTTCACTTTCACTTGAAATGGCTTGTCAATTGCTTTTAAGAACTTTCTTAAAATTAGTCTTCAGAATGACAAATGTGATTTACACTGAGTTATTTTCCTTCAATCCTCAGTGAAAGAAGGTTAATGTAAGGTTATGAGCTTTGTTTTTTGGAAATAACAGCAAGAGGGCATTTGAAATGTTGATTTTAGAAAGTTTTTAAATGGACTGAGGGCATTTTAACATTGACTGGAAATGAGATAATTACAAGAATACTCCCTGTGGTTTGTTTAAAATCCTATTAGAATATATGTGAAGATTTTCAGTTCAAGTGTAAGAAATCTTTCCCTGGAAAATTATGGAGGAGATCTTGAAGGCTGGTTACTAGAGATCGCCAGAAAGAACTGAAGATTATAATTAAAGGAGTAGACCACTAATACAGGATGGGAAAAGTATTTTAACTCTGGAAGAATTCGAGGACATTTTGCAACAACTTTCTTTGCAGATTGTCTGTTACTATAAAAATGGTTTCAAAATAAGTGTTAGAAGTGGATAAATCTGAGAATCAAATTGTTTTAGATATGGATACAATGATGTTGACAAACATTTACAAATGAAACTTGTTATGTTTTAATACTTAAAGGGGACACACAAATAATAAATGAGAAGAGTGACTTGGATGTGTGGATTTCAACTCAGAAAAGTGACTTGGACAACTTTCTTATATTTTGGACTTACAAAAGAGAACCCTATGAAGAAATAGAAAAGATAGAAAATGAAAAAAAGTCAACTACTTAAAAGTAATAAATCTAAAGACTTTTAAAAGTAAAAAGAAGATTTACAAAGTTGGGTTATTCAACCAATATAAAAATGTATATGATGTGTGTTCTCCTCCCTCCCCCCCCCAAAGGTTTTAATAGATTTTTCATCACCAGGACTGAAAGATGAAACTTTAAAGATTTATTTATAGATAAGATATGGGAAGAAGAAGGGTTTTTGTTGTATTTTTTGAGAAAGTGATAAACTGTGGTATTAAAATTGAAGAAAAGTGTTAAACTGAGTTTCTGAGAGAAGATGAAGAGAAAACGATAAGAAATTGATTCTGGGGACATTATTTGATGGGATTACATTTCAATATATAATTGTTTCTAAGAGCTTTTAATGGAATCTTTTCTGATGAACTTTGATGAGACTTTAAAAATTTGCTTATAGATAAAAGACATGGGGAAAAGATTTTTTTTTTATTTTTAGAGAAAATGGTAAGTTACTGTGCAAAGGAAATGAGACAAACATAAACTTGATTTAATTAAGATGGGGGGTAGTTAATGGACTTTGGCTGATTAAGAGAATGATCAGGTTGTATGATTTGCTAGTAAATAAAAGATGAGATATGAGATGAAAAGATTTTAGATTGAATGTTACAAAAGGTGATAAGTCACTGAAATTGTGGATAACTTCTGATGATGAAAGAGGAAATTGCTTCTTATATGAATATGTTTTCTTTTTTTGTATTTTTCTTAGTTACTATTTTTTATCTTTGCATTTTTAGACTTCAATAGAAGTTATTATTAATAAAGAAGTTTTGCAGAAGCATTTTAATATAAGATTGGAGATTAATAATATAGATTATTAAAAACATAATAATATTTCTTTAAAACATTGGTATTGGGGTCTTTTTTTAAGAAAAAAGGGTATTCTTTTTTGACCAACAAATTAAAACAGAAAAAGAATCCATTTCAATGGGACAAACTTTACTTTTAAAATGTAGAGGTTTTGACAGAAGTCTGTCCAGAAAGTGAGGGGAGTTGTAGAAAAAATTATAGAGGAATTGGAGAAGTTTCAAAATGAGGTGTCTGAAGAGAGTACACAAAAATGTCAATTATAATAGGAAACTACAAAGGATGATATCATTTGTCTGTTTGGATTGATTATGGATTACAAATGCTTAATGTGGAAAAGGTAAAATCATACATAAACAATAACAACAATAACCCAAAGCCCGCTTAAACAATAGAGCATGCTTAAATAATAACAATAACCCAGTATACTAAACTCCTTGTCTGCCAAGATACAACCCTAGCATGTTTATACATCGAAGCAGTGTGGTGACTTCTATATGCAAATGGAATCTGTCTCTTCAACAAGAGATATCAAGGAATTAACAAATCAGCCAACAAACAGTAACCAACATCCCCTCAGGAACCAGCAAGACTACTCCCACCATCACCATTAGAGGGAAAGCCAACAGTATGCCTTTGTTCTCTTCAATAGAGAACAATTGTTGTGTGAACCCAACAACAATATCACTGGCATTTGATCTGTTTTGGGCACTGCTGGTAAAACATTTGCAAATTTTAAAATTGCTAGCTTTTTGTTTAGTAGGATATTTTCTCCTGTGAGCAGGGCTCACAAAGAATTATTGAAACTTTGAACAAATTCTGACAGCCAAACTATTTGTAGCTGGATGATATGGCCCTGGTATATGTCTGGTACCATTCTTTTTTCAGCTGAATCTTTTCAGCTGCACATCATGCTCCATTGTTGTTTAATAATTGTTCTGGAATACCTGTTCTTGCCAAGAATTCTTACAATGCCTTTTGGGTATAAGTGACTGTTATTGAAGTCATTGGAAACACCCCTGCATTTTCAGCATGCATCACTAAAACTGAACAAAATAGTGTTCACAAATGTCTGTATAAATTTCTTGCTAGGGCAAGGCAGGCAGTTCCCATAAGTGAAGTGGTATTGTTTTTGCCATCTTTTGGACATGTTGGCAGCCTAAACAACTCATTAAAAATTGTTCAGATTTTTGGTTTGTGTGTGTGTGTAATTCTGGCCACTAAACAAATAGGTAAACTAGTGCCTTTACTTTTTATTACTATAAGAGTTCAACATGAAGCAGCTGATATGGTAGTTCTCATTTCCCACCTAATAAACCACTGTCAAGTGTAAATTCATCACAGGAGTGATAAAGCTCCATAAATGTTAGCATATCGGAAATTCTCAAATTCAGGTTGTGATATAAATAATACAGCTGAACCAGATCTCATCACACTGATAACGTTTTGTCATTTCGTTTCTGGTATGAGTCATATTGCTAGTCTTATTCTACTTGTATGCCATAGAAATGGATAATCTCTGTGTAAAAAGAATAGCTTTTCCTGTTTCTATCAAATTCTTTATCTGTGATATTTCTAATTTGATTTAAGTAATGGCTTGGTTGTTTACCTTTAGCACATAAATTGTTTTTTTTAATTGACAATCTAATATGTCCCATTTTATTGCAGATTCCTCAGGTTTCTCCTTTAAATCTACATTGCATTGTTATACATGACTTTCTGTCATAACAGTAATACAATTTGTTTTGACTTGGGCCCCTCTGCTCTTGCAAGTTTGTTCACATTGAAATCTCAACCATTTCTAGGAGCAGTTTCCATGGAGATAGCAATTTCAAATGTCTGAAATGTTAAACGTGCATTTATTCTGGGTTTTTATTTAATGTCTTTTCAGTGTTTCACAAAACTTCAAATGTATTGTTTAGTCCTTCACTAAATTTCGAGTGTTCAGATAGCTTTTTAAGGTCAGCTCCATGTACGGCAATGGACTTTCCCTGTTTTGATTTTGGGCTTATGGAACCTGAAATCGGTAATGGGTTTTGGCATCAAATGTTCCTGCATTGTTTTTATTAATGCTGCAAAAATGAATTGCAACAAGAATGAATTGTGGACTTTGTGAGGCATACAAACTTTTCAATACTGTATGTTTATGCTTCTTCCATCCCAACACAAGGTTTAAAAGATTCCTTTTATTCCAGTAACTATCCTGTTTGCCTCAAACAATTGTTCCAAGTCTTTCTGTATAATCTCCATAGTTCTATCAAACATATTCTCCTTCCCTAAGATATTAGCCATCTTATCTTGTTCTTTTCCCCTTTCTCTTTGCTAACTAATCCTGTGATCAATTCTGTATTCTTTCTCTCCTTTTTTTGCTTTTTGTTCTTTTTCCCTGCCCTTCCATTCTGAAGAGAAGGAGAAGTTTAAGAGGTGATTTTTGTTTTGTTTTTTTTAAAGGATCTCCTCAATTTACTGAAATTTCCAAAATTAACTCACATGTTTCTGGAAAAATTGCAGGATATATCGGAAGGACAAGGCAATGCATTACTAGATCACAGATAAGTTTAATTAATCAGTACTAACAATAGCCCAATACAATACACAATTTGTATGTTGTACAGGATAGATATGGCCATGGAAAACATGGAATTTCTGGCAGAAGCATGGTCTTGTATCTCACTTTTGCCATGTGGATGGATACTGCATCTAAATGAGGAGTGAAACAAGTTGTGCTTATAGAAAATATGTTATCCCATTTAACTCTCTAACATTTGAAAAATTACTCCATTACAGTAATAAAATATTACCTTCTAATTTTATGCTTATGTGCAACACATTCAATTATTTAATCCTTCTGGGACTTTGGAAGAGAGGACAAATGTGTGCCTATAGGAGTGGGAGGGAGGGAGGGAGGGAGGGAGAGGCATACACATACATGCACATTGAAAACATTAGAAATAAATGTTTCATTACATCTGTAGCTCTAATATTTTACACTCAAGTCTGCCTTATGTAATTTCTGTAATTTCCCAGTGACCCACTTGGTTTCAAATATTCAAAGTTTTATGTAAACACATCATAGTCTACAGCAGCATTGAACAAATATTAAGTCTCTGGGATCTATTTTGTAAACACTTTTACATCCCTTTCAACTATTTTAAAAAGCATATAAAAGAAAATATCAGTTCATGATAAGTAGCTATACTTGAATGTCACATACTAAATAGTTCCTTTCTTCATACACTGCTGTGCCAAAAATTGTACACAAAGTATTAGAGAGGGCTTAGCCTGAAATGTTTTGAATAGAGTGTATATCCATGCACCAGAAAGGAAAAACAAATCACTCCTCGAAAACTTATCCACGTTTGTTCCTATTTTTATTAAATAACTGGATGATAATCCAGCATTGTTCGGGTATTTATTTATAGGGGGGGGAATGTCTGGACCAAACATAATTTCCCCCCTTACCAGAGGGAGCCCCCTTGTGGAGTACTGTGAAGCCATTACCATGGCAATTCCACTGTGCTGTACACAGTGGTGGGTTGCCATTTTTTTATTACTGGTTCGGACACGTTCCGTCACACGCATGTGCATGTGTGACACTTCTGTGCATGCGCAGAAGTGTCCAGGTGGGTGGGCAGAGCCTCCCACCACACATACTACCTGATCAGGACCGAACTGGGAGTGACCCACCTCTGCCTGTACAGTAGAAGCCAGGATGGCTGTATGGCACAACAGGTGGTATCTTAACAGAACACACCCTGAGGGGTGTTAAGGGTGACTTCCCCCCCCCCACACACAATATTTTTCTCCAAAGAGTAAGTCACTTGTGTACCAAGTTTGGTTGAAATTGCTCAAGGCGTTCCAGAATTATGAATATATAGAATAAATACATTTCTTTTTGCTTTTTGTTGATCCTTGTTAAAAGGATCCACCCAGAGATCACCAACAGATAAATATCATGGATTCCAAATATGCCCAGACCCTTTTTTCCCTTTTACTGTCAAGGGAAAGCTGTATGGCTGCACCCATTCAAAAGGCAAAATACTGTTTGTGTTGGCTTTGGAAGCATAACCAGCAGTTACAACCTGAGTCAAGATAGAGCTCCTTGGGAGAAAGGGAATGATGTCGTGATGGCACAATGTGCGATCTTGACGCTCCGAGATCACAGTCAATATTTCTGCCACTGGATGGTCCATTCGGACCTAAACCATCCTGCAGAGATGGTGATTGAGAAGGGCACCTCCTGCTGATCTCAGGGTCACAGCAAAGTCCCTGAAAGATCCAGGAATAGCCTTTTTTCTGGTGACAGAAACACAGCTAATGAAGCTGCTGAAGTTGGGACAGCTCCGGAATGGGAAGAAAGTGAAAAGAGAAAGTGTGTCGAATTGGTGAGGAAATATTATTATTAGAAAAAGAGACTACCCCAAAAAATTAAGTTAAATTAAAATTGAAGATAGAAGAGTGTAAGCAGCGAAATTAATCTAATTTAAATGTAGTGTGTTATCCTGTTTCTAATATTTTTTTCATGGATGGAATTTTTGCAAAGACTCCCTATTTTTTAAACTGAATGGATTAATTTTTCTTCTTATTTTTTCACTTTTGCTTACACCTATGGATTAAATAAAATTTTCCTTCTTTTAAATAATGCTTGATTGGATTGTTTGGATTGTTTTTTATCTCCATTTAAGGTTTTTTTCTTTCTTAAGCTTGGAATATAAAGAAGATAAGAAGGAGGATTATAAAGAGGGTTGTAACAACAGGAGGAAAAGCAGTTACACTGCCACTTAGAGGCTGGAGGTGGATACATTGTTTTTCTTCTTTCTCTTTGATCACTTGAGATTCAAGGTTCTTTCAGTTTGTTTACTGACAGTGATAATAGGAAGAGCACAAGTTGTTTATACAGGTGCTTTTGGGAAGTTCTATCACTAGCTATTGGAAGGAAGACAACATTTTGACTTGAAAGATAATAAATGAACCTGTTTGAAGTTTATTAAAATAGCCTTGAATCCTATGGTGGCAGTACCTGCAAAATTCAATGAATGGCGCAGCAGGAAAATTGTAACATTGCAAATGATTATGTTTGAAATTCAAAATCTATTAGTTGTGACAGAGAGAATTGAAAAGAGATTGGAGAATATGGAATACAAAACAGAAAAATTTGATGGAAAAACTGAGGATGTTTATCAAATGAAGAATGTGGAGGACAGAGTTCAAAAAATGGAAGGAAAAAATGAGCAAAGAGATAAGAAAACTGTGGATACTGACGACAAAGTGAGCGTGGTTGGTAATGTCAAGAACGGAATATGGAAAGGGGAGATAGATGGATTGGAACTCTACCCCAGGCTTCAAAGCACAGAAGAAGAAAAGAGAGAAAAATTGACGGAGGTAAGGAGAGAAATCTTGACAGAAGCACCAGTGATAACCAAAGATAAGCTGATGGAAAGAGCAGATGCTGGGTTTCGAGCTTTTATGAGATACGAAAGGAACAGCATGTTGCAAAGAGAAGTTCATACAAGATTTATTAAGAAAATAACTAGAATATTAATGCTACAAATGGCAAGAGATATAAGACTGCGCTATTACTGGAAAGATACAGGTTGATGCAATGAAAACGTATAATAAAAGCTAAGCTAAATTTATATGTATAAAATGAAGTGACAATAGCTATAGTTAAATAATGATTAATAATGATAAGAATACTTATAGATATATGAGTTTGATAATATAAAATTTTATATAAACACATGGAGAATATGAAAGGAGGTTTAAAAGCTTTATCTAGAATATGTTATAACGATGTATTGCGATTGGATGTTTTATGGATGATTTAATAGAATGTTATATAATCCTATTCTAGATTTTGAATATTATATATAAAAGGATGTAAAAACAATTATAGTCAAATTAAGGTTGAGATATAATAATCGTGATATACATGAATATGTGAATTTTAAAATATGCTATTTGATATGAAAAGCAGGTGATGACTATGGAAGAGATGCATGGAAATACTGTAACCAACTGACAATTTGTAATGGAAGATAGTTTTTTTATTTTTATGTTTGTTTGTCTTTGTTCAAAAATAAATAAAAAATGTTTTTTAAAAAGAACTCCTTGGCTCAAGAGATTACATCATCTCTTATCTGTGATTTTGTTGCTGTTTGTTAATGTTTAGGACTATCTTCTATGGCCCTTCATTTTCTTAAGTGCTATTTTTAGTTACGGGTTATTTTTAGATAATTATTTTAAAGGCTGCATTAGTAATTTCTTTCCCCCTTCCTTCTCATTTGTTTTTCTGCTCATCACTGGTTTGTATTTTCCTATGGTTGCAAAACAGGATATAATTTTAGATTAATAAAACAAATAGCAATTACATGAAGCCCATTGCAACCTTATTCCAACCTTATTTTCTCAAAAGCAAACCCTTCTGGGTTCAGAGAGCTTTCCTTGGAGAACATGCATAAGCCTGCAACTGCAATGAGATTCCCAGGGCTGCAGTTTGTTATGTGTACAACCTCTCCTAAACTGAACTGTACTGAAAGGGGTTTCTGTTTGATTGAGGACTGAAAGAAGACAGCAAACAAATTAGTAACATTATTGTGACGTGAGTCAATTCTTTAAGAGAACAGTTTGGGAGATGAGCAACTTCTACTGCCTTCTGTTTCTAGACTGATGAAAAGTGGCAGATCTGCAGAGAAGAGGCATCTGGAATGCCTACGGTAAATGTATAAAAATTCTTTTCTATGTGCACTATTCTCAAAGGAAATCCAGAGCTCATTTGAGTTAAATTAAACATGAAATATATCCAAAGTATCAAAGAGAAGTGCGGGGAGAGGCACGATACACATTACATATTGGAAGAAGATATGTCTGGTGTTAACTTTGATACGTAACAGCTCTGAAAGATAAAAATAAGCTCCTGTTTATTTAGATTCTTTAAAACCATAGAATTTAAGAAGGCAGAAGTGCTTTCCCAACTCAGATCAGAATAAGGCTTTTCTCCTTATAATATGCATAGTTATAATGAAAACATAAAAACAAGCCAGATGAAACTGTCAAAACAGAATTCACAGTACATTATCTATTAAGGCTTAGTGGCAGATCCTACTAAACAGAATCTGCCTGGATCATGCATGCATGTATGGAGGGAAATCTTGGAATCTTAGATTAGGAAGGTCTGGGTCCCAAGATAATCTGTCTCCATAGTGTTCCATGTATTTATAACCCCCTGCCTCCATGTTGAGGTTTCACAAGAAAGAGAAAACCATATTAGGTAAGCAGGTGTTTGTGGATGACTTTGATTTTTCTTGACTTACCATGAATGAATTGCCATGCTGCTGTTATTACATTTGTTGTTGAAAACTTGGATGTGTTTTATTTCTGTGTTTTTAATTTTATTACTGAAAACTGCCTAGGGTTGTAAGAGCTTACTGGCATACTGTAAACAAATAAAGCAATAGTTCTTTAGTATTTTTCTTCCTACAGTCATGATGTATCATAATGAGGGGTGGATTTCAAAAAATTTTGGAACCTCTTCTGTAGGTGTGGCCTGCTTTGTGGGAGTAGCTTGCTGGCCATGTGACTGAGTAGGAGTGGCTTGCCAGCCATGTTGACTGGGTGGGAGTGGCTTGGCAGTCATGTGACCGGATGGGAGTGGCCAAGATGATGTCACTGAATTATTTGCCCCAATGGATGATCTACAAAAAGAAGATATAAAAAAGGAAATTTATTATTTAGTGCACTTACTACTTAAATAAGATTAAAATAAGTACACAAAACAATAAAAGAGCTACTTACAGAAGGTAAGTAATTTACTACTTACTACTTGTATTTCAAAGGGAATACAATGCATATTTAATTTTACACATGTTAACAGCTGCTGGAATTGTGTTTGCACAACAGTGGAAAGACAAAGATATGAAAATGAATAAATATTAGAATGTGCAGGAATGAATAAATTGACAATTAAAACCAAGAAGACTTTGAATACTTTTTCACGTGGGATTTGTTTTATCAATTGCTAACTAACAGAAACAGCAATTAGAAATCTAAAAGTATGAAAGAAAACATTAATTATGTAAGGAAAGATCGCTAAAATGCATAAGAAAATATTATTAGTACTTGATCATTATTAATGTGTAGATAACTGCGGGACATTACACGCCCACACACACAAACTCTGACAGTGCCAGGAAAACACCAAAAAATAACAATTCCCCCCAAAAAGACTGCAAATGAAACCAGTTTTTTCCCGTAACCCTAAGAACAGGAAAGACAAAGCCACTGGAGTAAAAACCATCAAGGCATTGTGGGAAATTATAAAGGACAGAGCCAAGAAGCTCACAGAACCAGCAACCACCTCACAATTACCTAAACAACCAGGTATCACACAGAAACACACAAAATCTGGCAAAGCTGCCTTGCACCAATCTGGCCTGCCTATAGAAAAGCAGCCACCAACCTGCACACTTAAAAGCAACATATTGCATCAAAAATAAAACATTTGCAAAAAGGAATAACATTTCTTGTAATAAACATATTCTGTAAACAATAAATAAATAAAAATTCCCTAAAATAATTTTTAAAAAAGATATTCCACACACAATAAATTAAAATAAAACCATTAAAAATATTCTATACACAATAAATAAAATTTGAGATTGTGGAGATGTAATTCTGAGGCCGGTCATTGTGGAAGGTCCTGATGAGGAGTTCATGATGACCACGGGGCAGGAGGATATAAATTTAATAAATGAAGAAATAAATGCCCTGTGGTCTCGATGGTTTGCTTGCAGATGTTTTATTGTCATCAGTGTGAGATACCTAGCTGGGTCATGAAATGTCTGCAAGAAAACCACCAAGCTCAGGGAACACCAAGGACCCCACTGTTGTCTCCCTCCCCCCCCACTCCTCTTCCTCCTCTCAATATATTCCACTCTTTCTAGCACTGATGATGATAATACCTGATTTGGGTAATGAAACATCTGCAAGAAAACAAGCAAGCTCAGAGAGCACCAAGGACCATATAGTCATCGCCCCCCCTCCTCCTACTGCTCTCTGTATATACCATTTTTCCAGATGATGACATCTGGTTGAGTAATGAGACCCCTGAAAGAAAACCACCAAGTTCAGAGAACACCAAAGGACCCCACAGTCCTCTCCCTCCTTATCTTTTTCCTTTTTGTCCTTCTACTTCTCCTCCTCCTCCTTTCCCCACAACCCCATTCCATTTTAGCACTGATAAAGTTACTTAGTTTGGTAATGAAATGTCTGTAAACTGTAAACTGAAATGTCTGTAAACTGTAAGCTGTAAGCTCAGAAAGCAGCAAGGATCCCACTATCCTCCACCTCCTTTTCTCTTTCTCCTTTTTGTCCATCTATCTTTCTCCTCCTTCCCCCACCAAAGGACCTCCCCAGAGTTGCTTTTCTGAGCACGGGGAGACGGACAGCGCAAACTACAGTCAGTCTCCCCGTACTCAGAAAAGGAAGCCCGTGCAAGTCCTTTGCTAGGAGGCAAGTTCTAGGATGCCTGCCGCCACCAAACGACCTTCCCAGAGTTGCTTTTCTGAGCATGGGGAGATGGATGGTAGTTTGCGCAGTCTGGCCGGTGCCTAGGAGGTCCTAGAAGACCGGCCGCACCGCATAAGGTCCCGCTGCAATCCCTAACCCCGTGCCCGTGCTTTCTGGCGGCCAGGCATCTTAGGCAAGTACGGGGCCCTTGCAAAGGCCTTGTGAGGTCCCCAAACCTGTCAAAGATGCCTGCCGCACCACGTAAGCTCCCGCCACCATCCCCACCCCCGCGCCCGTGCTTTATGGCAGCCAGGCATCTTAGGCAAGTCCAGGGACCTTCCAAAGGCTTTGCGAGGTCCCCAAACTTGTCAAAGATCCCGGCCATGCCATGTAAGCTCCCACCACCATCCCCACCCCTGCGCCCATGCTTTCTGGCAGCCAGGCATCTTAGCCAAGTCCAGGGACCTTGCAAAGGCCTTGCGAGGTTCCCAAGCTTGTCAAAGACGCCAGATGTACCGCATAACCTTCCATCGCCATCCCCACCCTCGTGCCTGTGCTTGCTGATGAGTGAGCCCGAATCCTTGCAAGGCTGCAAAAGGTTACCGGATTCGCTTATAGTGCAGGGCCATGGCAGGCCACTCCAGATGGCCTGCCACCACCCCCCACCCCACGCTTAGTTGCAGCTTGCTTACCTCCTCGGAGTTGGCAGGCATCAATAGAGAGCCAAGCAGGAAAAAAGGTAAGTGGGTTTAGATAGGGTTCTTAGAGGCGGGCGGGGTGATTGGTGAGCCAGCCAATCAGTGAGCGGTTGTCAGGGCTAGGATAGTGCAGACAGGTGGGGGGAGTGAGCGATGGAGCAGCTTCCGGACGGGCGGGGGTGAGCGAGCGAGCAACAGGGCTGGAACAGGCATTCCAGAACTTATTTCTGGGTCTACCGGTGGAACCTCTTCTAACCGGTTCTGTAGATTTGATGAACCGGTTCTACCAAATTGGTGCAAACCAGTAGGAACCCACCTCTGGTCATAATATAGATTCATTCAGAGGCATTCTGGGTAAACAGCCCTGGAAATAAATTTCATTCCCCCAAATCACTAGAATTCAAAAGTTCTGAAGAACTCTCTGGAAGTGATTTTATTCATATTTGGCATTTCCTTTTTTTGTTATACTGACAAAACACAGAAATTTCTAACAGGTAATCTACTTTTACACACATATGTATATAAAAGGCTCTGAGGATGTAATGTCTCAATTACTCATAATTGATATTCTTTCAAGAAAGTGTTTTACTCAAGGTGTCTAATCATGTGTATGATGACATCATCATCAACATGAAGTAATTTGCTTCCCATTACCTCATTTTATAGAGGCCTGTGGCAATATTACCAGTTGGTGTGAAGGAGAAGGAAAGATAAGTTCTAAATAATGAAAGCTGGTTCCACAAATTCAACTTGAAAATGCAGGCAAGTTGGATCCTTGCAATTCTTTCTGTTTGCCCAGCAGCTCAGGCCAAGTGAGCTGGAGTAAAACTGACAAATGTCAGACTGATTGTCTTGTTTTCTTTTTAAATAGCTAGCTGGAACAAAATGGCTGCCTTAAACCTAAGAGTCAGAAAATTGTGTCAAAGTAGGTGCACAGCAGACAAGACAAAAAGATATATAGTCATTGCTAACCATATATATAAGGGGTAAAGCATGGATCACAATGCAACTTCTATTGTCTTTCTCATGACAGTTTTGACATCCAAACTGTGGCAATGGTTATGGCAATGAACTATTTCAAAACATTTGTCTTAGTGATGTGGCCTAGCACAGTGATGAAACATCTGTAACTCAAAACTCCAACTTGGAAGAACTCTTAACATTATTAGAAATTGTTCCATTTCTTAAGTTAAGTATTCATATTATGTAAATAGGCCAATTTTCAGCATGGCAAGTTGCAAATGAAATGTGAATGCACATTTAGAACTGAATCAAAAATAGCATCTACTACTAAATCTGAACTTGTCTCTACAATTCATGGATTCAAAAACTTTGATTCAAGCTAAACTGACCTTAGTAATAATAGCAGCCTCATATGTTGCACATGTCAGAATTTGAACAGGGAGAGGACTTCTAGTGAGGATATAGCAAGCTAGACATCCCTGAAAAAATAGGGAATGATGTTACAACCAAGATCAGGCCAGAGGGTGGATCCACAACTGCAAAACCTCTCTGGAGAAAAGTGAGATTGCACAAATATACTCCAAACAGCTGTTTCTTGCAAGTGGATTTCTGGAATTGAGATTTTTTTCAGTTGGTTGGCGAGTGAGCAGCTGGGAATTAAACGACTTCAACCAAGCTCACAGATATAATATGGTCTTTGCAGACTAAAAGCTTGCCTGAGTTATTTATTAATAATTTTTGGAATTACTTTTTGTACTGCTTTTCAAATGTTAAGAACCTTAGAATAGGAAATTTTATGGCATTCACTGAGAGAATTTCCTTCAATCTTTGATAAAATAAGTATAAAGTACAAGTTTAAAGCCTTGTCTTTTTTATTTCTGGGAATAAACAGCAAGAGGGTGATTATAGTGCTGTTTTTAGAAAGTTACTAGATGATCCATGACTCCTTGGGTCATCCTTTCAGAAATATTTCCTTACCTAAACAAAGAAAGCTGTGAAAATGGGAACAACTTCTAACTTCCGGTCTACTTCCCCATTGACCTTGGTTGTGGGAAACTGCCAGGAAGCATGGGAGATCACAACTGCCTGACTGTGATGACTCTGGATAGGTCACAATTTTGCAAATATAACTTATGTGTAGATCCTTGAAATTTCAGTTACATAGGAATAATGGGTCCTGAATTTTGTAAACATTCAGTTAGCAGATTTGATTCAAAACTTTTGTGCTATGGTACACTGTTTAAACTAATTGTGCTATGATACTGTTTAGACTATGATACATTGTTTAGACTACAAATAAATAGAAGAGTTTTAGTAGTAATATATAAATGACTGAGAATCCAGATGAATTTGAAATAATTTTGAAATTAATTATAAGATTCCTTCCCACAGGAAATTGTTGTTGTCTTGAAGTCTGGAAAAAAAAAGGATGGAACTTCGAAAGTTGAACACTAGAGGGTAATCAAAAGAAATTAAAGACTACAATTAAAGGAGAAGTGGATCTTAATCTGACTCACAGAATGGAGAAAAATTCTGTAATTTTGGATGTATTGAGGGATATTTTATTTATTTTATTTATTTTATTTATTATATAAAATGATAGTGTTCAGAATCACTACATGAAGGTGCTGGTCGGTCTCTAGATATGATAAATAAATAAAAACTCTTATGTGTACTGAAGGGTATTAGTGAACAATAGATTCAGAAGTTAATTTTAAAAATGCTTGCCCTTTTAGATAAACTGTGTATAAATAATATTAGGGAAAAGGAATAAATTCTACTGGATAAGACTGAAACTTACTTGAATTTGATTTTTAAAATGACATTAAATTACTCTCTCCAGAGCCTCCCACAAGTAACTTATCCACAAATCTCACTGCTACTGTCTAAGTCCACAGGAAACGCAGGGCCCTACCTCTGTTTAAATACACTGAATGCTGTCACACATAATATCATTTTCATTCTCTAACCTCTCCAAAGCTGCTTGAAATGAATCTGACAATCATCGCCCTACCTGCTAACCATGAAATGCTGACAACCCGCTGAGAACACTATGAGCCAATCAGTGTACTCACTCCAGATGACAATTAGGATCCTTCCAAAACCAAACAAATTAATCATCCTTTCGACTCCCCAACATGCTAAAAGGTTTCTCACCTCCTCTTTATGCAAAAGGAGAAGAAAATAAATTGCTGGTAGGTTTGTTCATTTGTAAAAAGAAAAAGATAAATCTGAATGTTTTGAATATCTTTTACTGTCATTGTGTAGTTGCCTGAATTTTTACAGCCCAGTCAACCCAATTGTTCCCAATCAGTCTGAGTTGTGCATGTCTATTGGTCCCCAGTGAGCAAAAGGGAAAGGCTAATACAGGGAGAACTGCCAATTTAATCCCTACTGAGTCAGGCCAGCATTTCCTTAAAAAAAATCTGTTAAGGCAGCTGTAGTGCAGGCACTGGAAAGCCATGGGGAGGCAGATGAGTCAGGAGCTGTGCAGAGTTTCCCCATTTCCCAAATGTTTGCGTCTTTTGAAATTTGGATGATATCACAGCTGAGACACAAATAAAGGATCTGCTGCCAATCTCAGCTGTCATGGTGGGATCCCAGAGTATTAGAGCTGGAGGGCTCTTCTATGGGAATGCCCTTAGGCTCATATTACGCATATTCCCTTCCCTACATCTTCCCTACATCAAAATAGTTCTTATGGAAGAAAGATGAATGTTGCCTTGTTATATCTTGTTTATTTTGCTTTGCAAGAGTAATTGTTCCTAGAGACACAATTCTTAAGAGAAGGAAAAAAAATGTCTGGAAATTCCTTCTAGCAGTTTCTTGTTCACTATTGAAAACATGGCCCACATTTTAATTTTTTTTTAAAAGAAACTTTGATGTATAATTATGGACTGATAGGTTGGATTTTAGGTGATCAGCAGTGGCCACTTGCTATTAAATAACCAAGAAGACATTTCCTGACAGTTGGAACAATGAATCAGTGCAACAACTTGCCTCTAGAAGTTGTGAATGCTCCAACTCTGGAAGTTTTTAAGAAGAGATTGGACAACCATTTGTCTGAAATGGTATAGGATTTCCTCTCTGAACAGGGGGTTGGACTAGAAGACCTCCAAGGTGCCTTCCAACTCTGTTATTCTATTCTAAATAACATTGGCAATCATGCATTATTTCATCAATATCTGCCCTCTGTAATAGCTAAGTAACTGAATGGATTAAAGGGAAAGATGGTTGAGAAAGAATGAAAATGCCTTACTCTCTCATAAAGAATCTCGCCTACAGCTTCTCCTCCTCCAGATTTCCCCATTCACAACAAGCTTTAGTGTTATTTATAACAGCAGGAGAGATAAAATGCATTTAGCCATGTATATCATGTCACCATTCTTTTTCATCTACATTTCATGCGACCTACTGTAGCTAAAAGATTCTGCTGCCCTCTTTATGGTACTAATATAAATATTAGTAAAAGTGTGCACATCATATTTTTTTTTGCCCTAGATAGACCTACAGTTTGCCAATTCTACTTCAATGAATACTTTATTTCATATTATGAATCTGTTCTCTTATTTCTAATTGTGGATGTCATTCTTTCTAGAACTGCTATATTCTTTTCAGATATCTTCATTGGACTTGATTTATACTAACATCATTTTTTCTTTGTTTTCAATCTTTGAATATTTACAACAGGAAAACATATGAGCCATGGTGGTGCAGTGTGCAATAATGCTTGCTACTTCTGCTGCCTGCCGGCTGCCTGCAATTTGGCAATTCAGATCCCACCAGGCTCAAGGTTGACTCAGCCTTCCATATTTCCGAGGTTGGTAAAACGAGGGCCCAGATTGTTGGGGGCAATATGCTGACTCTGTAAACCATTTAGAGAGGGCTGTAAAGCACCATGAAGCAGTATATAAGTCTAAGTGATATTGCTATTGCTAAATAAGTTTTTTTCCAGCTGCTGGCCCTGGTTGTTCAGCCAACAGTCCTGAGTCCTATAGCCCATTAGTCACCAGATGTGTAGGAACTCCAACATCTAGCACAGTCCTTGTTGTCCTGGATGACAACCAATCAATTTCTGTAAATTACATCTCACCAGACACTTTGTCTGGTTCCTCTGATGAGACTTGTCCAGTATGGTTGAAACTTTGGCATAGCTTTCATCTTCCTCAGAGCACCCAAACTCCACAACCATTCTAGATAGGGCCTCACTGGCCTATTAGAATAACATGGTTGGAAGAAACCTTGGAGGTCCGGGGCGTACCACCTGCAATCCACCACTGGTCTGTCTGCACAAGTTACGTCTCAAAACGTAAAAGCAGTGCCCGTTTGAATTGTATACCATTATGCATTTTGAACCATATTTTTTTCATCCCTATTTTACATTGGAGGTCATCCCAATTATATGATGGAAAACAACCAATCTGAATGCCTTTAAAAGGATTGAGTGTGTATTAGAAAAACAGTGGTATCCATAACAGTCTAAAAGTCCAGATGGATGCCAATTTATTAATTTATTATATATTTTTATTGCCAGCTTTTGAGGAACATGCTGCCTCATGTTCTGCTGCTTCTGAACTTCCTGTTATGGAAACAGAGGGCTATCCTAAGTAAGTTTTGGGGACTGAAAAATCCTAAGAAAATATGATCCAACCCAGCATTCTGATCTGCCAGTAGTCAGCTAGAAACATAAAGTAGGTCATGAGCAAAATTGCTCTTGCTCTCTAGTTACTGATGTTAAAGGCAGGTTACCCGTAATTCAGAATGTGATGTGTAGACATTGAGTGTAAAATTCATTGATAGTTATTTCTTCTATAAGCATAGCTCCCTTTTAAATTCATTTAAATTGCTGGTCATCACCACATCTGATGGCACCAAGTTTTATAATTAATGTATGTGACATATATTAATTTTGTCTAGGACTATCCAGCAGTGTGGAAAACCATTAGATGACAAAAATGAGCTAGAGTTTGACATTTTCATTGCTTCTCTCTGGTGGTCATTTGGTTTTTTAGTACAGAACAATTACTGTAGCCATCTTGAATTTCCCTCTGTTTAGTTTCAATAAACAATCCTCAATACTTACATTATAGAGAGAACAAAAAGCTGCATCATTCAGTTTGCATGCTGTGTATGTTTTTAACATTCTCTGTCCTGCTTTCCCTTCTCTCTCTGTAAGCTAAATTTCCAAAATGTTATGGTTTCCCCAGTCCTCTGTAAGCTAAATTTCCAAAATGTTATGGTTTCCCTGGTTCACTGACAAAAGGGCGAACAACAAAACTGCGCCCGACTAAACCGTGGTGACAAAACCGCGTGTTCTAAAGTGCTCCGACAAATGAGCGCTGAATCGCGCCGACAACAGCGCGGCGACAGAAGTGCACTGTAAAACTAAACCTAACCCTAAACCTAACCCTAAACCTAACGCTAACCCTAACCCTAACCCTAACCCTAAACCTAACCCTAAATGTAACGCTAAACCTAACGCTAAACCTAACCCTAAACGTAACGCTAAACCTAACCCTAAACCTAACCCTAAACCTAACCCTAAACCTAACCCTTACCTTAACTTAAATCGCCCCTCTGTTGACTGAAATCGCCCTTCTGTCTCCGCGCTGTTGTCGCCATGTTGTTGTCACCGCGTTGTTGTCGCTGCGTAGATGACGTCACAGTTTTAGCGACACGGTTTAGTCGGTGCGGTTTTGTCGTTCGCCCTTTTGTTGGGTCACGGGTTTCCCCTTATAGGCAAATGGTCTGCATTCTGGCCAAACACTTGGCCAGTTACATATTGTTTTTAAAAGTGGGTGAAAGAAGAGATACATTGATAAAATAATAGTGCTGAGGTAAATGCAAATTTCAAAGTAATGTCAACTAGAAACACAACTGATCTTTCTGCTGCTAAGAAAATTGTGACCTGGGAGATCTGTGTCCATTCTTGGTCTGTTGTCCAAACTCTAGTTCTTAACTGATAGTTTCAAATTTTCTGATTTCCCTTTGTAGAATTTATTATGTTTAAATTGTCCTTGCTCCAGGCAACGACTCCAGTGGAGGGGTATCCTTTTTAAAGTAGGACATATGGTCAGCCTATTGGGGGTTTTGTTATTTTTGTTTCATTGCCTTTTTAAAAAATTGGCAGGTTGCATTTTGTTTTAATATTATGGAACATATCCTACAGGTGATAACAGTGAATAGCAAGAGGTGGGGGGAGGACAACAGGAGAAAAATAATGTTATAAGGTTTTGTTTTGTTTTTGCTTATATGTCCATTCAAATCTTCACCCTTCTGTTCCTCCCTGCTATCTCATAACAAAGAAGTTGCTTTTTCTTTTTTTTCAAGAAACAGAACCAATCTTGATAGACAAATCATTATGAGGCATTCTGCCTCCCTACATGATTATAACGTTTGAAAAGGTTCCCACTTCTGGGAGCAAAAAATGGTTTTAGCACTCTTTCTGGCCTACGACCATATGATATTAGTATCATATAACATAGGGGTTACTGTTTTTATTCTTTTACATTGGGTTTTTTATTGTTTGTAAGCTGCCCAGAGTCACTGAGTGTGAGAGGACAGCCATATAAATTAAATTAAATCAAATCAATCAATCAATCAATTTCAACTTAGTTTTGACGCCTGGTGACCAGACTTTTCAGTTTTCTTGGCAAGATTTTTCAAAAGAGGTTTGCAATTGCCTCTTTTGTAGGGCTGAGAGAAAGTGACTTGTACTAGTTCACCTAGATGAGCCGAGGTGGCACAGTGGTTAGAGTGCAGCACTGCAGACTACTTCAGCTGACTGCAGTTCAGCAGTTCGGCTGTTCAAATCTCACCGGCTCAAGGTTGACTCAGCCTTCCATCCTTCCGAGGTGGGTAAAATGAGGACCCGGATTGTTGGGGGCAATACGCTGACTCTGTAAACCACTTAGAGAGGGCTGAAAGCCCTATGAAGCGGTATATAAGTCTAACTCCTATTGCTATTGCTAGTTGGATTTATGCCTAAGGCAGAACTATGATTCCTGATCTCCCAGTTTCTAGCCTAATGCCTTAACCACCACATCACACTGGCTCTCAACTTTATAAATAGTGACTCTGAAATAAATGTACTTGTTACTATATGAAAACTGTTCTTTAAATAACTAATCAAGTGGTGCACTGTAGCCTGAAGCTTCTTTCTGAATGGACACGCACACATGCACAGATTTCACGGCCTGTTGTTAAATATCACACGGTCTTGCAATTTAATTTTGTTACTATGAATACTGGAATGGCACTTAGGAATTGTAACAAGTGTTGCTTTTAAATATAATGATAATAAAGAAGACATACTGATGCTTCTGTAGAATGGGGTCCATAAATCATTTCTTGGGATTTGAGATAGGCTTGAGCTGTGAATATTCACGCACTGAGCCTTGCTTGTACCACGTATTATAATAATGGAAAGAAAAAGAACAGCATTGTTAAAAGTGGAAGTAGAAATATTCTCTTGAACTTTACCTACAAATTCTCATTCAATTGGACGAAAGAGCATTTCCTTTAGAAATTCTTTTCAAGAAAAAGATAGGATGGGGTATTCTTGCATTACCTTAGTTTCTTGGTAACTAAGGAGATCACTGTGAAAGCTCAGACTTCCCTTGTAGAGACATCCCTCCTAGTGTCTTGACTTCCCAAAGATCAACTTAATCTCAAGGAAAGAGGCTATGAGGAAGGTTCTCCCACTGAGCTTTTTCAGTAGTACTTCTCTCATGTTTAAAAAATGGTTTGAGAATTTATTGAGGTTTCAATCAGACATTATGGAAAGAACAAGTGCAATAACATTCTTTATTGTTTCCATTTCAGTGTAATTCATTCCATTTTCGGTTTTCAAAAGTATGCCTTTTTCAATTATAAAGCTGCTAAAACTTCAGCTAGCCTCTCAGCTGTCCAATAAAGTGTCTATATGGAATGTTCCCCATTGCTGAGTTGAATTGCTATAACCCTCCCCCTAATGTTGGCAGAAAAATATATCAGGTAAAATTTGCTATCCCCATATCCTGCCTTTATTGCCTCTGTCAGTCATCTGATCCCCTGCCCCACAGAGTAATGGAAAACAGAGTCTACCAGAATTTATTCACCTTGAGGCTAGTCTTTGATAACATTGGAATAATTATAACTTTATCATTATGTATATCTCTCAGTTCTTGCATTGATGGTCTAGTGATGAAACAAAGGCAATCTCATGGAGAAGATATGGCCAAAAGTTGAGTTTGCCATGTCAAGTTTGTGCCATGCTTTAGGTGCTAATGTAGATCCTATATCTTGTTTGCATCAACAAGAGTTCCATAAAACATCCAGAAAGCATCATTAAATGAGCATCATGAAATACATGAAACAGTAAATAAGTAAGATAAAGAGAGAACAAAGAGAAAAATAGAGAGACAAGTTACTCTGGAATTTCCAGTAAATTGGTTTTTATGTTTTGTCTTCCCATGATAGGAATGTCTGATCACATGCAAAAGGGCCACTATTTCAAGAGCCTCTATCTGCTTTTCAGTAAATTCAAAGGCATTGGCAGGAAATTTAAAAAATGAAAGATGGCAGGTACAACCATTCAGTTGCAGCCCCATCTTTGTCCCAGAAGATGTACCATATACATTAAAATGGGGACATGTTTTTTAGAGTGACTTACTTTTTGCTGGGGAGAGATAACTAACTGCAGGGCCATTGTGAGAAATATTGTAGATACAGTCAGTTAAATTAATTAGAATAAAGAGACCAAAAATATCAACGCAATTACAGTAAGACCCTTAAGCTGGAATGCTTTGATAAGGAATGATCTCTGTGATATATTTTACATTAGTAGCATCCTTCCTGATATTATCAACATTATCAGCACGTACAATAAAAAGCATAATTTATGTTGTAGTATCTTTTTACACCAATCTATTCACACTCTGAAGAAAGAACATTGTCTGGTTTCTGATACCTGTCCCTATTCCAGAACCACTGTATTAGACAAGGTATATTAATAAGCATACAGATTAAACCTCCACACAAAAATCATTTTGTGTACCAAATGCAACTTCATCCATTCATCAATCATATTTACATGGCCACCCATCTCCCAGTCAAATGACTATGGGTGGTATAAAACAAAATAAAAAAACAATGTGTACAAATTAATATTAAAAACTTTAAAATTATAAATGCGTAAAACAAAAGGACAGTTAAAAAGAGAGCAGGTGAAGGGCAGATATTAATTACACTGGAGCTATCTTAATATTTTGCTAGTCCCTAAGGTCTCAAAGCCTGATAATACAAACTGGACTGGAAGATCCTTCAGACAGTCATTAATGTTTTAATTACTTATGGAGGAGATTATTGCAATGTACTCTATTTAGGCCTGTCCTTGATGATGACTTGGACACAACAGCTGATCCAGAATGCAATGGATGCTTCATAAATAAGCATTACTTATCAGTATACTTCCACAAGTCATTCAAGGTGCTGGTTATTACTTATATAGGACTTCAGTAGGAGTAGAGCCTACTTATCTGAGGGACTTCTGTATTTTCTCCTTGTCCTGTTTGATCAGATAGAGTTGGCATAGTCCAGGTTCCATCCTTTAAATAGTGTGATTTGCTGGGACCTAATAAGAATGGCTTCACTATCATAGTGTTGGTGGAAACCACTCTTAACTCCAAATCATTGGCCCCTACTAGGAGCTTGGGCTTTTTTCACAGACCTTGGGTTAGAAGCAGTGATGGGCCCTTTATGTGTTTTAGCAATAGCAATAGCATTTAGACTTATATACTACTTCACAGTGCTTTACAGCCCTCTCTAAGCGGTTTACAGAATCAGCATATTGCCCCCAACAATCTGGGTCCTCATTTTACCCACCTTGGAAAGATGGAAGGCAACCTGGTCAGCTCTTTTTAGAAGACAGTGGGGTTTTCTATAGATGCCAAGTGGATTTTATCTGGAATTTTAAATTATTCTAATTTTGTATGTTGTCCAGCTTTATAGCTTTGTAGCTATAAAGTGTGTGTGTGTGTGTATGTATGTATACAGTACATATAAATAAATAAATAAATAAATAAATAAATAAATAAATAAATAAATAAATAAATAAATAAATAAAAGTAAACCAATATGTAACCTACCTACCCTGCCCCATTAGTTCCAGTGAAAAGGACCTACTTCAGATCCTGTCTGCCACAGAATTTTGCTACTAAGGTCCAAGAGAAGACCCATTTCTGCTGTGGCCCCAACCCTCTGGAATAGTCTCCCTTCAGAGGTGAGGTCCACCCCCCACACTCCTGGCTTTCCGGAAGAGCCTAAAAGCCTTGCTTTGCCACCTGGCCTGTGGAAAAGAAGATTCTCACCCCCGGGCTGCCCATCATCTTGGTTGTTAACTTTTCAAGTTTTCCATGGAATCTTTTTAATTTTAATTGTTTTTAGCACTTTACATTTTATGATATTATAAACTGCTCAGAATCACTGAATCAGTGAGATGGACAGCATAGAAATTGAATAAATAAATTATCATTTGGTTATAGCTTTTAGAGGGCTCAGGTTATACCTCTTTGGATGAAGTCATTTAAGTAGGCAAATATATATTGTATGTGGCTTCCTCATTTTGAAATGTCTGTGGGAAGGGCTGCATTCCTGTTACTGCTGCAAGCAGAAAGCCATTCTCCCCAGCTCCCACACACACCAGAATGAATATGGGGTGGGGGGAATTGGTTAGTAAGAAAGGAGCGTTTTCCTTTTCAACTATCCTTAGAAGTAGATAGATGGGCTGAGTGTTAATTTATTTATCTATATTTCATTTTTTAACTGCCTATCTCCCTCGCTCATGTAGTTTAGCCCTCAGTCATCCCGTAGGAAGTTTGAGAGACGTACCTTTGCCTAAACTCCCACTGATTGGAAGTTTCTTCTTATAAAGGAAAATAGTTGATCACTCAATAATAGGGAACACCTCCCCCCCAAGGCATTGATATTTCTCCTAAAAATTTAAACATACACGAAACTCTATTCCCTTGTCCACAGAGAAATACAGCAAGGCGGCTCAACAGGACATTTGTTTTCTTGCTTTGTGACTCATATTCCTCTTCACGCCTCTATTCTATCTCTATTTCTATGAAACCATATCTTGAGAAATATCTATTGGCAGCATATATGAAACTTCATTGCATAAAGGACCAAAGGACCATTGTATAAAGGATTAAAGATATGAGGAAACTCAACAAAAAGAAATCAAGAATTTATAAATTGGGCTAAGAGCTAACTCACCCCAAGTAAGTCATTTTCTTCTGACTTACTTTTTATCATAATTCCCATTTCCTTCTTTTGCACAGTCCATCCCCAAAACTTCTTCTTTCCTCAGCTATGTCTCTGTAATGCAACTGTTTTCCTCTGAATGAGTCTTTTGAAGAAACAAGAGATTGAAGAAACAAGAAACAAAAGATTAAAGAGCAAGGTGGCCAATTCCTACCTGCCATGTTAGAGAAGATGATATTCAAATGATGAAGCGAAGTGGTCCTAACCTCCTAACTAGGTGACCATACGTTAAAGAATGGTCAGTGAAATTTCAATCATTTAAAAGCATTTATTCCTGTTCCTATGGTAACCTAAAACA
This sequence comes from Thamnophis sirtalis, assembly GCF_051295495.1. Classification (NCBI taxonomy): domain Eukaryota; kingdom Metazoa; phylum Chordata; class Lepidosauria; order Squamata; family Natricidae; genus Thamnophis; species Thamnophis sirtalis. The sequence goes on along the minus strand of NW_028261386.1, from coordinate 37,021,625 downwards.
TTCTGAAGCAGAGCCAAAGAGCATCTTCAGAGTAAACTCTGATGATGAAAGGTGAAGTCAAGACAAGGAGAACATCAGCAATGGCTTCAACAGCTAACCTTTGAAGTAAAGAAAATATTGAGTCCTTCTCTTGACATTCAACTCTGTTGCAGAATTTTTCAGAACTAAGTATATGGGATGTATGTTTCTAAAATATTTCTTTTGCCAGGATGTTCCTAGGATGTGGTACAAACTACCAAAGGAATAAACTTTGAGGTCTTTCTTTCTTGACTCCTCTTCATGGAATATTAGCTCAACCTAAGTTTAACTGGTAATCTTTATTTTGCTGCATCAATCAGATGCATACCATGGAAGAATGAGAGAGGTTTTGAAATCATTGAATATTATTTATAGACACATATGGCCTTTGATAAGTTTTTCTAAAAATTACATGCTAACCTTGATTCGGTTAAGCAGCCTTTCATTTACAAATCTGCAAAGTCCTTGCCATCCCTGACCTTGGCAAGTTATGGATGGTTGAGCTTCTGTTCAATTATATACAGATCTGTAGTCCAGAAATCAATAAAACCCACTTGAAAATCATCAATAACAATCCCTTTAAATTGCTCTGTCAATGAGAGAGCCAGAGAGAGAAAGAGAGACAAGCTCTGGTTTGACAATTGAAATGGATTTGTCAGATGAAGCTCCATTTGTTATTTGACTCCCACTAGAAGAAGAAATGAAAGACCAGTTATCATTTCTATAGATGAAAGAGACTATATTCAGAAAAAAATACTAATCTGGTACTAATGAAAAATAGGCATATTTGTCAGTGTGTGGGAAGAAGTCCCTAGGCTCTAGGATTTTCTCTGCCTGCCAAAGCACAGCTTCTTATAGATTCCTGACTGTAATTTAGTCTTTCATCTGTTATAAAGAGACTACCTCAGGACTCCACAATCATGTTAAATACCTCATCAGAATAGGACTGCTAAGCAACAGCTAGAAATCTTTGGCAATCTTCAGCCATAGATTAACAATTTCAGAAAGTATTTATTTAAAGAAGTTCTGTGGTTCAAAGAGTGGGGGGGAGGGAGAGAGGGAGAGAGGGAGAGAGGGAGAGAGGGAGAGAGGGAGGGAGGGAGAGAGAGAGAGAGAGAGAGAGAGAGAGAGAGAGAGAGAGAGAGAGAGAGAGAGAGAGAGAGAGAGAGAGACGCACCCTTCCAGATGCTTAACAACTCTGAAATTGAGTCTTGCATGGATCAATATCTATATAGCAACCTGGAATTAAGGAGAAGCTTCCTAACAGTGAGGACCAGGGACGTGCAGTCAGGGGAGGCAGGAGAGGCAGAGCCTCACCACTGTCATCATGAAAAGAAAAAAAATGTAAAAGGAAAAAGACAAGAGCTGAGGTCAGGCTGAGCTAGTTGCTGCCAGAATCACCATGGATGGCTCTGCTTAGTGCTTAACTGTTTAAAAAAGCCTCTTAAAAAGTGATCTCTACAGGAGGTGGCAGGACAACGAGGTGCCTCATCTAGTCTGACTTTATGATCTCTCGAGCAGAGCTAAGCAAGGGTTAAAAGCCGAAAAATTCCTGACGTAGATGAGAGACATCGTTCTCCTGCCTCCTATAGAGGGCGTTTTTTTAGAGGCTTTTTAGAGGCTCAGGCAGCAACTAGCTCAGCCTGACCTCAGCTCATGCCTTTTTCCTTTTACATTTTTTTTCTTTTCATGATGGCAGGCAAGAGCAGAGTTGAAATCCTCTCTGAAACAGCTGGAAAAGGTACGTGTGTGGGTCGGAGGGATGGGGAGGAATTCAAAAAGTATGGCAGAGCAGCTGCTTTCAAGCCATTGGAAAATATATCTAATCCAACTTCTATGTGTGTGTTTGGTTGAGAGTGAGTGAGTGAGAGAGGGATGCAACTTCTCTGTGTGCGTGGGTCTGTTTGAGAGAGGGGGAGGGAGGGAGAGAGGGAGGATGGAGGGGGAGGGAGAAGAAAAAGAATGAAGGAAAACTTTTTCGCAAAGGAGAAAAACAAATGCTGTCACTTTAAATCAGAACTGAGCATGCCTGGCTGTGGAATTCTGGGAGTTGAAGTCCACAAGTCTAAAAAAATTTGAAACCCCTGTGCCAGTGCCTCACCAGCCATAAACCTCATCGCATGTCACTGGTGAGGACAATGAACCAGTGGGACAGCTTGCCTCCAGAAATCATGGGTGCTCCTTCACTGATTGTTTTTTAAGAAGAGTCTAGACAGTTACTTATCTTAAATGGTATAGTTTCTCCTGCTTGATCAGTGGGGTGAACTAGAAGACCTCCAAGGATCCTTCCAGCTCATTCTATTCTAATATACTGATCACTATGTCATTTCTCCCCTTTTCAAACTTTTCTGAACCCAGAGGTTGCAGAAAGAAATGACCATAAAAAAATTGCAACAAGCATTCCATTATGCCTATCCTTACTTTGTGGTGTGCAGGTACTATTGTGTATGCTTTGGCAATGCAGAGCCAACTTCTACAAACTTTTTCAGCAGAAGCCTGTATTTCACTTTTGATTGACAGGCAAGCAGCATATTTTAAAAAGCTGACAGAGCCAGGAGAAGGAAGCAGAGGAAGCCAGAGGAAAAGCAATGTGATATTTAATTTAAAAATATTTGCAATTATAAACAATTCATGTATACATTATTTCATTAGAGTTGATATGATTAGTTCTCATGCATATAATAATGTTTCTCTTTTATCCATGTACTGTATATTTCATTAAAGTTTATAAAGAAAGGCTTTGGGGGCAAGAGGAGGGGCGTTGTTATTGAGTCACAAATGGTTTTCCTCTGATTTGGAAAGTCGGAGAATCTCATTTGCACATTTGTGCTCTGACTGCAGCCTATTAGAGACTTTGCCATCTATCCTCCCTCCATTCCCATCATCTACAAAGAAGGTAGAGAAAAGGTAATGAAGTCAGTCTCTCTGCCAGTAACTTTTCTTGATGTCTAAAGGTTATGGGCCAACCCCCTATTTATTTATTTTTTCTTCTCTTCTATTTAAGATAGTCCTTTACTTACAACTTCAATAGGGATCAGAAAATTTCTCATTAAGTGGTATGGTGATTAAGTGAGGCATCAAATGACCATACCCAATTTTATCATCTTTTTTGCCACACCACAGTATGGCAAAATCACTTCCTTTGTTATGCAAAACATTACATGATTCCCACTTGTGACTTCCCTGCCATCTGCCCGATTGACTTTGCTCATCAGAAGCCAGTAGGAAGATCGCAAGTGGCAATCATGTGACCCAGGACATTGTAACCATTGTAAATGCACGACAGTTGTCAATTGCCAAGTACTCAAATCACAATCTTGTGACAATAGAAACACTGCAATGGTCATAAATGTGAGGTCTGGTCATAAATTGCTTTCTTCAGTACTGTCATAACTTTGAATAGTCACTAAATGAAATGTCTCAAATCAAAGACTACCTTTAAATGATTGCATATAGTGGTCACGAGAAACCTGAATATGGCCTATAACAGCCTAAGTATACAATGTTTTGTCTTACAAATGCATATTCTACCATTTATACAATCAGATCCTCAAGGAGAAAATTGCATCTCAGAATAAGTAATTTGTCAGTTTTGTTTTACAGAATTTCTCATCTTTTCGACACCTAGTTCAATTTAACCTCAGCAGAAAGTTGTAAGAGTTAATTTCTTTGAGTAAAGCTCATGTCTCTAGGATTTTTATTTTAGGAAAGTGTAACTCTAAAGTTATATTCGTTGATGGATATACTGTACCTCCAGAGTAAAGGAACCACTTGGCTGTGCATTTCCTAATAAAATACTGGTCTAGTCATAGAGCTACCAAGCTGAAATATTAGTTATATGGACATTCAATAGTTGTATGGAGTGAAAAACAAGATCAAAGAAATAAGTTATTTGAATAAGAGCAAGTAAGAAAAACAGACCATAAGTTTTAATCAATTAACAAGACATGATATTTTAATCTATTGCAAATCAAAGCAATTGCATGCTTTCCTAAAGAAGGAAAAAACAGTGGTTGTTCAACCTGGTTTTATTAGATTTTCATTCATTTGTTCATCCATCCATCCATCCATCCATATACTGGTATATCCTGCCTGGTGCCTTAGCCACTAGGTCAAACTGGGGAAAAAATGGCTGTTCAACCTGTTTTTATTAGACATTCATTCATTCATTCATATTCTACCTGGTGCCTTAACCACTAGGTCAAAGTGTTTCTTGGAAAAAGATGGAGCTACACGGAATCTCTATTCCATATAAGCCGGGCTCACACAGCGGTATGCCTGTTGATTTAGTGTCACTTTGTTGTAGTGACTAAACTGGGAGACTCTGAGTTCTATTCTCCCTTAAATACAAAAACTGCCTGGGTGACTTTAGACCTATCACTCTTTCTCAACCCAGCCCATCTCACAGGACTGTTATTGTGGAAAAAAATAAGAGGAAAAGGTGCTAAGGTGTTATAGCAAAAAAAAAAAAGTATGGGATAACAATCAAATCAATAAATACATGTAATTATTCAAGAGTGGACCTTTGGCTAAATGCAAATTCAGCTTACAAATGGCTACCCAGCAAAGGTCTGAATCTGCATTTGGCGTGGTTGTGGATATAATTAGACCCTGCAAAAGTCCATCCTGCAAGTGGGGGTGCATGGGGATGGTGGGAATTGCCAATCATTATTGTTTCTGCTTCATTTGCACACCCTTGAGAGTATAAACAAAACTGCAGAACCTGAGACTCGGAAAACGCTGAAATGTTCCTCTGAGGGCTTTAAATGCTGCTGCCAAATTTTAATGTTTAATATTTGGGGAAATGAAATGCTTCAAGACTAAATAAGGTAAAGGCAATATCTCCTGTGGGTAAAACTCAGCATCTGGTGTACTCCTAGATGCAGCCATGTACTATTATTACATGGTTTTCCATTGCTTTTTCTGGGCTGTTCTTTCCATTTCCAAGCCTACTGTACACTTCTAATTGTCCCTGGTGATCTAGCATCCAAATACTAATAAGATCCAACCCCTTATCTTTTTTTTAGATCAGTGAAAAAATCTAGGTAGCTAGATGGCTATTTATTATTATCAAATTATTGTATACCTGTTGTGACACAGCAGAAGTTTGCTGTGAGTTGAGTCGGGATGCAGGAATAACAATGCAGCTGGGGCTCGTTAGTGTGGTCTTCTGGACATAAAAGGACTGATGGTGCCACGCCCTGGTTGCAGAAGTCAACGTTTGTCGTTGGTTCATCGTTCATCGGTCATGGTTTGTTTGTGAGAGGCACTTGGATAAGTGATTTGCTTTCTGTAACCCTGATTCAAGGAAACACTTGGAGAAGTGATCTGCTTTCTTTCTGTATACCTGGTTTGCCTGTAAGAGATCTTTGTTTTTGTATTCTGTTATCTTCTTGCCAGAGACTTTATTTATGTTTATTTTGGGCTCGCAGCCAGTCTGAGCCGAGGACTGATAAAGTTATTTCCTTTTAAGTCTGTCTGCCTGTCGTCTTTGAACAAGCGAGGGGGGGGGGTCAGAACATATACCTATGAAATTTAAATCAAATTTCATTTTCCCCTGGCCCTATTTTTTAAAATATTCTTATATCTTAAAGTATTCTGAAGCTATTTTTCAAAGTTCACCTTAACACTATATCTTAACTGTAGCTCTCAACAACAACAAAACTTTTAAAAAGTGAAAATACTCCTCCCACCCGGTAGCCAAAGATAAATTGGCAAATTTTGGTAAGCACCCAAAAGCCTTGATTAGCTTGCCATAAACAGTTTTGAAATGTTGAAGAACATTGCTAAAAAGTTGCCATTAGGTGTTGGAAGTTGCAATGGCTGCTGTGGTAGAAATTGTTGCCAATTACATCACTCCAGGTTTCGTCCACCAGCCAATGCCATCTGGCTACTACCCGGGGGAGGGCCTTCTCTGTAGCAGCTCCGGCCCTTTGGAATGAACTCCCCGCGGAGATCCGGACCCTCACCTCTCTCCAGGCCTTCCGGAAAGCCGTCAAAACCTGGCTGTGCCGGCAGGCCTGGGGTTGATGAGTTCCCCTCCCCTCTTGACTGGTATGGCTGTGTGATTTTCGTGTATTTTAATTATGTGTACTGTTGTTTATGTTCCCTTTCCCCCCTGAGTTGTTCGCTGCCCTGAGTCCCTCCTGGAGAAGGGCGGCATACAAATAAACCAAATACAATACAATACAAATGGTAACTTATAAGATTACTCCCATCATTCTTGCTGGGAGTTCTCTTCTTTCCATCTTAGCTTATCATTGATGTTTTGGAAAGGCAGACGGAAATGTTTTGGAACAGTGAACTACAATCAATCATTATTTATTGATATAAATGCTGAAATCTTTGCTTAGATAAGACAGGAAATCTCATAGAGATATTAGGGATACTATGTAGGTGCAGCTCATTGATTCAGCATTTTGATAACCTAATGGAGAGTGTCCACCCATATTGCCTTCAGTAGGATATGTGTGTATAAAATAGTAGTATCACTGTAACATTATATTGCAAATAGTATTATCACTGTAACATTATACTGCAATTCTATAAATTTACTCATTGAATTACACTAATGAGCTAGATCAGAATATCATTTAAGAGTAGTTAATAAATAATATTTTATCTCTTATTCCAGCAATTCTCAGACTTGTTTATCTTGAATCACAGAAAAATATTTGATATTCTTGGAAAATTAATTAAACTTCTTTAAGTATATATATTACACACACACACACACACACACACACACACACACACCACATCACATCACATCATACACAAGCCAAAATAAATGAGCACCAATAACTCTCCAAAGTCATAGGCTCCTTGAAATTAAAAAAAAATTGAGAGTTTTTGAGAACACAAGGAAAGGAGCAACCAAGGGGGAATGTATTCTGTAAATCAGAGGTATAAAGACCAGCCTCCTAGTCCAAACCCCTTTGAGAGAAGAATCTGGAGCATGGTCTCCTTCATTGTTTGAACCAGAGGGACAGGATCATGCATGACTGGCATTGCCTAACATGCCACACCTTATAGGATATTACAGGTAATAAACAGCATATTCATTTGGTCCCCTGGCAACCACCATAGCAGCTGCAATTGATATTTTCCCACAGTAGCATTGAGGCCCATCCTCTTTTGTGCTGCTGCAGCTTCTGGACCATCTTTAAAGTCAGCCCCATGCAAAATATTAGTAGTCCAGCAGGATGTGAGCTATTGTTGCCAGGACATCTTGGTTTGTTTCCTATTTCAAAATGATAAATAACTCATAATTAACATCATTTTGCCTTTTTAAAATAATAGATCTGCCTGTTTTATCAGTCAAGATTGCTAAAGCTGACAAACCATGTATATTTTTTACCGATTGTTCATCATCTTTTCCACAAACCATTTGACTGGAGCTTTGGTATCACAGCTTCAGAATATTTGCTTTACAAAAATGTGTAAGTTTGAGTTTGAGTTTGAGTTTATTGGGATTTATAGGCCGCCCTTTTCCCTGAGGGGACTCAGGGCGGCTTACAACCACAAGGGAGGGGGGTGCAATGTCAAAAAAACAAAACAAAATGTGAACAAAGAAAAATAGTAAAAACACAACTTTCGTTCAGCAATCAAACACTCGGGCGGGTGAATTGGGAACCTATCCCCAGGCCTGCTGGGAGAGCCAGATCTTGAGGGCTGCGCGGAAGGCCTGGATGGTGGTGAGGGTACGGATCTCAACGGGGAGATCGTTCCATAGGGTCGGAGCTGCAACAGAAAAGGCCCTCCTCCGTGTAGTCGCCAGTCGGCATTGACTGGCAGATGGGATTCGGAGGAGGCCCAGTCTGTGCGATCTAATTGGTCGTAGGGAGGTGATCGGCAGAAGGCGGTCTCTCAAGTACCCAGATCCACTACCATGGAGTGCTTTAAAGGTGGTCATCAGTACCCTGAAGCGCACCCGGAGACCAACAGGTAGCCAGTGCAGCTCGCGGAGGACGGGTGTAATGTGGGCGAACCGCGGTGCGCCCACTATCACTCGCGCGGCTGCATTCTGGACTAGCTGTAGTCGCCGGATGCACTTCAAGGGCAACCCCATGTAGAGCCCATTGCAGTATTCCAGCCTAGAGATCACAAGGGCTCGAGTGACTGTTGTGAGAGCCTCCCGATCTAGGTAGGGCCGCAACTGGCGGACCAGGCGAACCTGGGCAAATGCCCCCCTGGTCACAGCTGACAGCTGGTGGTCAAAAGTCAGCTGTGGGTCCAGGAGGACTCCTAAGTTACGGACCCTATCTGAGGGGTATAAAATTTGACCCCCCAGCCTAAGCGTTGGTACATTAGCCAAATTATTGGGAGGGAAGCACAACAGCCACTCGGTCTTGTCCGGGTTGAGTACCAGTTTGTTAGCGCTCATCCAGTTCTTAACGGCCTCTAGACCCTGGTTCATCACGTCCACCGCTTCATTGAGTTGGCACGGGGCGGACAGATACAGATGCGTATCGTCCGCATATTGGTGGTATTTTATCCCGTGCCTCCGAATGATCTCGCCCAGCGGTTTCATGTATATGTTAAATAGTAGGGGGGATAAGACCGAGCCCTGCGGCACCCCACATGTTAGGGGCCTCAGGGACGATCTCTGCCCCCCGACCAACACCGACTGCGACCTGTCCGAGAGGTAGGAGGAGAACCACCGTAAAACAGTGCCTCCCACTCCCACCTCCCGCAGTCGTCGCAGAAGGATACCATGGTCGATGGTATCGAAAGCCGCTGAGAGGTCAAGGAGAACCAGGATGGACGCATAGCCTCCATCTCTGGCCCTCCAGAGATCATCGGTCAATGCGACCAAAACGGTTTCTGTGCTGTAACCAGGTCTGAAGCCAGACTGGAAGGGGTCAAGATAACTAGCTTCCTCCAAGGCCCGTTGAAGCTGGAAGGCCACCACCTTCTCGACAACCTTCCCGATAAAGGGGAGGTTGGAGACAGGACGAAAGTTGTTTAAAATGGCTGGATCCAAGGATGGTTTCTTCAGGAGGGGTCTCACCACCGCCGTTTTAAGTACGTTTTAAGACCTACACTGATAATTTAATAGAAGGGGAACTATACGGATTACTTCCAAAAGAAGAGAAACAGCTGCCAGCAACAACCCAACTGAAGTAAAAAAAAAGAGGTTAAGATATCAATTAAAATGACAGCCAAAATTAGACAGATTATTTTGATTTAAAATAAAGCTGTCATAATACCTATGCCATTATTGCTAATGTGAAAGAGAGAGAATAAACTGATCTTCACTGTTTACCCTCAGGTGAAGTGACCTTTGAATGGTTGCAACAATACATATGAGCTTATGGGATCCAGGGAGAAAATGTAAAGGCAAACAAGCAATTACTGTGCATCCATCAAAAGAACAAACAAAACTACAGTATATTTTTTTAAGAAGAAAGAAAAAAAGAGAAAAGAATCCCCTGATGTTGCAAATACAAAGCCAGATTTGATTAGGTTTTGTTATTACCAAATGACCTTTGAATATACAACCGCGTGACTTTTCCAAGCCATTTATTGTTCCAATAAGTGAGAGGAGCCAAAATGAATGATCAGCAATTCGGGGATTGATTTTTGCTGTAAATAAATCTAAGTGGTTGAACAAAGCAGCAAAATGAAAAGGAAAATGGATTTTAGGGAACTCTGACAGGAACAAAATCATGCCAGAAAAATGAATGAAATGTAATGAGATTTTTTTTCTTCAGATGCCACACCAAAATGTTTTCCTGGGTTTGGCACAAGCTTAGGAGATGAAGGGGACCAGATAGTTGTCCATTTTAAATTTGATTTTTATGAGTTCCTTCAAGGGGTACGTGGCAGGGAAGTCATTATTCAATCACTCGTAAAGATTATATTTTGAATTAAATAGGCAATGTAGAAAGAGGCAATCTAACGGAATGGGCATTTTCCAAAGCTAAACATACTTTTCTTGTGTTATAATTTGTACCATCTACCACTTACCATTTTCAAGTCATCTTCTGGATCCCTCCCACAAGGCAGAGATCCAGTGGAGAATGGTGCATAGATAAAACTCCCAGCCCAGAGGTGGATTTCTGTCGGTTCGCCCCGGATCGGGCGAACCGGTAATGGTGGCAGTGAGAGGCTCTGCCAACCCGCATCACACGAGCAAACCAGTAGTAAAATAAATTGAAACCCACCACTGTCCCTGCCCCTCTAGTTTCAAAGGATGAATGTAGCTAAGTTTAGAAAAGCATTATGTCTGAGGTGTTAGAGATATTGTCAATCAGTGCAGGCAATCATTCTATGGATTAGATCTGCCTGGAGTAAGATATGTTTTATGAGCTTTATCCAGCTGCATATTATTGTGAGTTCCTGAATGAAGAAGAGGGATATTATCCATGTTTGAAAGCGATGGGCTCAAAGTAATGGAGGGGGGAGCGGGATAGGCAATTTGCAGGGTCCTTCTGCATCTAACACCTACTGATTTTTTAATTGCTCTCTGCTCAATACTGAGAATGGATTTTTTTCACGCCCCTGCTGTGAAGTACAAAATATCCTCAGTCTTCAAGGCCGCTGCCTACACAGGGTCCCTGCTCATTCAGTGAATATTTTTAGATGAAAGTTTAATATCATCCATAGATTCCACTTCCCTACAATGGTACCCATGTGTTAACATTAAACAAGCCCAATACTGCTGATATCAATTTCAGAAATGTCAAGCAATTGATTAAATTTCCTGAAAAGGGGTGTGTGTGAGGAATCACTTAATTCCAATAAGAATTAAGGTTTTTAAATTCTTAATTAATTAAGCTTGAGAAATGGGAGCTTATGTCCCGGTGGCTACAGTGCCCAGAGACAATGGAGGAAAAGCTATTTCAAGAAATCACGGGGAACTACCTCTTAGAAATCCTGAACCAACTATGGCAAGCTGATGGCAAGATCTCAGAAGAATGTCAACTGGACAGAGGCTTAAGATCATACTTAAGGCTCTGAGATACATGAAACTGAAATAGCTAGATAACAATATTTATTGTGCACAGCAAAAAAACTGCTATTTATTTATACATTTATAAAACACACAGATAAGCCACTCAACTCAGAACATCTCTGGGTGACAAACAGTTAAAAACAAATCTAGCATAATATAAAAACAAAAAGAAGGCAATGGCCAAGATCTCAAATAATCCATACCACATAAAATTTCCATGAAGGCACATACTCTTACCCAAGAGTCTAGAGAAAAGCCAGGTCTTTTAGCTCCACTTGAAGGATGATAGGGAGAAGTCTGTTAGAACCTCAGGGGGAAAACTATTGCAGATGGCAAGAGACCAGAAAGTCCCTCAGAAGCTTACTAATAGCAAGCGCAGCTCACATAGCAAAGGTGTTGCATGGGGTTATTGAGGAGCACCTCAGTACTGCTCACGCTGCTTTAACTAATTCTGTTCCATATATATTATCAACCCATACACATTACAGATACTGAACCCAGAGGACAACTAGGATTTCAAATAAGTCCCAAAATGGGGACTAGAATTAGTGGCTGAGTCCTTGTGGGGTAATATGGGGAGATGCTCCATTTATCCAACACAATGAATCCCAAACTATTCATGGAGTGTTTTGGAATTTTTGGAATTTAATAAAATTTGTATGCCGCCCACTCCCATTGGGACTCTGGTGTTTAACAAACCCAGACTCTGTGGTTAGTTGGTAGCTCACAAAGTCATGCTAATTAAGCACCCTGAATTAATTTAATATGGTTTAGCCAATGGCTCATACTCAGTAGCATATTCATGGATGATCCCCGCAGCTATGCCATAAAATATCTAGCTCGGTGTTTCTCAACCTTGGCAACTTTAAGATGTGTGGACTTCAATTCCCAGAACCAGTGGTGGGTTGCAAATATTTTTGCAACTGGTTCGGGAGTGATTGCGCGCCTGCTCGCGTGTACGTGCAACATTTCTGCACATGCTGCAACTACCGGATTGGCCGAACCGGGCCAAACCAGGAGCAACCCACCACTACCCAGAATCCTCCCCCCTCCAGCTGGCTGGGGAATTCTGGGTTTTGAAGTCCACACATCTCCAAAGTGCCAAAGTTGAGAAACAGTAGTCTAGTCTGTTGGTTTAACATTTGCACTATCCTAAAATGTCCCTGTTTATAATAGATCATAAAACATAAAATAAGACCTTGTCTCATTCAGCAGAATAGAAAATTGTGAGAGGCATCCCTCCCCCCCCCCCCCGCTTTTTCTGGCCTTCATGTTCTATTGCTAACAGAAAATAGGTAGGCCAAATCCAAAACATGATAGAAGGGCAAGACAGACCTATAGGAGTAGATAACTATGAAAACAAACAAACAAGATACCAAACAGATTACAATGTATGTGCAGCTGCAGTAAATTGAATTTGTTGGCATTTAAAAAAAAAAAAACCCACCTGCAAAGAAGAAATCCAAACCTGGGCACAAAATGTAATGAAAGCAAACACTAGATCTAAATATTATTTATTTTCCATTACAGACTATGAACTGAGTGTTTGCATAAAATGAAATGAGAATCATTGCCTTCCAATATATTACCTAGGGTAACAACAAAATATGTGAGCAGTTTGAGTAAAACTGCCATCCATTGTAAGGATAAGGATCTGTTCCATAACTGGATTCCAGGTTGGTCTCTTTTCTTGACCCTGGATCACAGGCTGCTTCCTTCCCTTTACAGAACCCAGCGACATCTAGTGGGCGATGTTCGTATTGCGGAAAAAACCCTCTATGCAAGTAAAGAAAAAAGCCTCAGATACTCATATATTTCATATCAGCAAATATTTTGCTTTATGTACGCACACACAAAACATACACGTGGTCACAACAAGCTCAGTAAAATGGTATTGAGGGTTATGGGGCAAACCATGTAGAAACAAATTCTTGGCAGACCATCTTCCAAACTGATGAAGGGACCAATTTCCTTTTCATGGAATAGCCATTAATTGATTGTAAATGGACTTATTTGCATGAAAGAAGAAAGATGTAAAACCATTTCTAATGCAGGTGAACATTCTGTGTGATACAGGTTTCATATCTGCATTTCAAACCAAGTTAAAGTAGGAACAATGTTATCATGTAATTTTTGCAGAATTACAAAATAGGATATTGTCATACCAAAATGACAAAATGCAAAAGTTATAATTTCCAGAAGAGTGGCCCTGCAAGAAAGAGTAACAAAAATCTTTGTGATATCTCTAAGGCATTTTTCATGGAGTAGTATTCATACCATCAGTTGCAACAGGTATTATTCTGAGTTATATGTACATATATATATATGCCTCTTCCTGAATGGGTTTTTACTCTGTGAAGTTCTAAGGAAATGAATTGCAGAAAGTAAATTATTGACTTACTGAGACTGGTAATTTACAAAACTACTGTTGGGTGAAAATATATTTTAAAAATGCATATTACAAAGCATAACTGAGGCTTAAGGCTACCACTGCAATGAACCTGAGTTTTAAATTAACATACTGAAATATGACATCCATTTGTTTTGAATGTTTCATTCTTGTTGCTGAAACACTTAACAATTTTGGTCTTTTCATTACAGGGAAATCTCTGAGAATGGATTCCCCACTGGCCTTGAAAATTTGGGACTGTGGGATGGAGGAGAAACATATTCATTCCAATGAACACAATCTAGACAATGTTTCTGACCTTGGAAATTGTAAGATGTGTGGACTTCAACTCCCAGGTGCCAATCAATGCAACATAATATATCATAGCATTATATAACATGACAACAAAGCATAATGCAACATGAATATGTAATTTAGTTGTTAACCATCGTCGCCACGATGTAGAAAAGATGTGGAGACTCTGGAAAGAGTGCAAAGAAGAGCAACAAAGATGATTAGGAGACTGGAGACTAAAACATATGAGGAACGGTTGCAGGAACTGGGTATGTCTAGTTTAAAAGAAAGAAGGACTAGGGGAGACATGATAGCAGTGTTCCAATATCTCAGGGGTTGCCACAAAGAAGAGGGTGTCAAACTATTCTCCAAGGCACCTGAGTGTAGAACATTGAGCAATGGGTGGAAACTAATCAAGGAGAGAAGCAACTTAAAACTGAGGAGAAATTTCCTGACGGTTAGAACAATTAATCAGTGGAACAGCTTGCCTCCAGAAGTTGTGAATGCCCCAACACTGCAAGTCTTTAAGAAGATGTTGGATAGCCATCTGTCTGAAATGGTATAGGGTTTCCTGCCTAGGTAGGGGGTTGGACTAGAAGACCTCCAAGGTTCTTTCCAACTCTGCTATTGTATTGTATTGTATATGGTAAAATCTCCAAAAGTTTGGTTTGACTTTTAATGTATAAGCATGTTCTACATAGCAATAGCACTTAGACATATATACCGCTTCACAGTGCCATACAGCCCTCTCTAAGCAGTTTACAGAGTCAGCATATTGTCCCCAACAATCTGGGTCCTCATTTTACCCACCTTGAAAGTCAACCTAGGACCTGGTGAAATTCAATCTGCCACAGTGGTTCTAAATCAATGATTCTCAACCTTCGAAACTTTAAGATGTGTGGATTTCAAGTTCCAGAATTCCCTTGTCATATTATGTCATTTTATGATGGGTTCTGTTACGCTGTTTATATTACACTTTACAAAATATTGCTTACAAAAAAGTAGCACAACTGATGTCTGCTCTAAAGCAAACCTATAGTCAGAAAAATAAAACATCAGATTGTCCTAGTATTGATAGAGATGTCAGTTCATAGCACTCAACAATGTACAATCCTGAATTTTGTTATTCACCTTTGTGAAAATAGGAACATGGTATTCAATTACACTAAGTTTCCCCTAATGCAGCATTCTTAATAAAAGCTTAACAAAAGCTAAACCCTTGAAAATCCTTTTTGAGCATACTATTGCTCCACTGGGACCAATCCACTAGGTCCAGAAAGGATCTGACTACCCAAACAGGCCAGATAAAAAGAAAATATTTTGCTACCCAGTTGGTTGAATCTATAGAAATAGATTACATCTCTTTTTGAAGTATGTGTATGTATATGTATGTGTGTGTATATATATTTCAGTAGCCTTGCAGAAATCTGAATCAATTAAGCACTGCTTTGGGTATTCATATCCAATGAGAGCATTGGAACAACGAGGAAGTAGACTGATGCCCTGATTGGCTAAGCACCCTTGAAGCAACAGCTGATTGGTTCAATTCTTTGCTATGTTTAAGAAATACTGCCAACTAGTTTAAAATAGCATGTACTATATATGAATCCAGTTTCCACCAGCTGTCCAGCATCATCCATTCTGTGTGTTGGTTGATAAAACAGACAAGTGATAAAGAAAAGAAAGAAGGAAGGCAAGACATGATATAAAGTGAATATGAAGTGAGGAGGGAGATAGAAGTGGAGGAAAGCAGTGTGATGGTGATATGGCAGGTTGCCAAGCACAGAGTCAGAAGAGAGGGGGCCATTACTTGCTACAGATACTTTTTAAATTTGTTTGACTCGATCTTTAATAATTTTACTAAGTGGAAATACTAAAAAAGAAAAAGAACAAAAAAAAACATAGTCAAGAGATTTACAAGCTATATAAAATTAAATTGAAATTTCAAGTTAACATTAGATCAGTACTGCACAATAAAGTTTCTTGTATTAATTAGAGCTTTCAGAACAATTATTAAACCCGAGTAAATATTCAAAAATTAAGGTGGTCAGTAAAATATGAATCATAAGGTCAGAATGAACTATTAACAAAAGTTTTTCTGAGTCTAAAAATTCTATCCTTATTTAATTAAATTCTCCTGTTAAGAGAAACATGGTGATTAATTCCTTTTTTTTCTTCAAAAGAAGGCAGCATTCTAACAAAGAAATTATGTCCCAGAGGTTCTTTTGGCTAGAACCTTTAAGTCTAAGGAACATTTTGGAATGTGTGAAAATTATAGCCAAATATTCTATTGGTTTTTGGTTACACACACACACGCACAGACGCACGTGTGTGTGTGTGTGTGTGTGTGTGTGTGTGTGTGTGTGTGTGTGTGTGTTGCATTTGTGCTGATAAATAAATAAAGGGAGACTAGTATAGATCTATTTCAAGCTATTCAGCTCTCATCAGCTAGCCATACCCTTACTGGGAATTAAACCTGGGCTGTATTACATATCAAGCAGTTGTATTAGCCACTAAACCACAGGCTCTCCTCCTTTATCAGCTAAGCCAGGGAAATAGGTATGTATTGTGTCACAACCCCTAGTATGCCCAAATATGGGAGGGAGCGTACTGCTTCCCTTTTCTGTCTTTCTGCTCACCCTAGGAGCCATCCAGGCAGAAAGCCATTTTATTATGTTGCCTTTGTTACATTTGTGTTGCATTTGTGCTGATAAATAAATAAAGGGAGACTAGTATAGATCTATTTCAAGCTATTTAGCTCTCATCAGCTAGCCATACCCTTACTGGGAATTGAACCTGGGCTGTATTAAATATCAGGCAGTTCAGTGACATGCGGTGAGGTTTATGGCTGGTGAGGCACTGACACAGGGGTTTCAAATTTTTTTAGACTTGTGGACTTCAACTCCCAGAATTCCACAGCCAGGCATGCTCAGTTCCGATTTAAAGTGATAGCATTTGTTTTTCTCCTTTGCAAAAAAGTTTTCCTTCATTCTTTTTCTTCTCCCTCCCCCTCCTTCCTCCCTCTCTCCCTCCCTCCCCCTCTCTCAAACAGACACACGCACACAGAGAAGTTGGATCCCTCTGTCACTCACTCACTCTCAAACAAACACAAACACAGAAGTTGGATTGGAGATATTTTCCAATGGCTTGAAAGCAGCTCCTCTGCCATACCGCCCCCCAATTCCCCTGCTGCCTTCTGATCCAAGCCTTTGATTGCAGGTGGAGCCACGTTGTCTTTTCAAACTTGTAATCATTGAAGCTGGGCTTATATACTTTTATCCGTGTGTGTGTGTGTGTGTGTGTGTGTGTGTGTGTGTGTACATGTGTGTGTGTTTGAAAAGGCAACATGGCTCTGCATGCAATCAAACTTTTTGAATTCCTCCCCTTCCCTCCGACCCACACACGTACTTTTTCCAGCTGTTTCAGAGAAGATTTCAACTCTGCTCTTGCCTGCCATCATGAAAAGAAAAAAAATGTAAAAGGAAAAAGGCATGAGCTGAGGTCAGGCTGAGCTAGTTGCTGCCAGAGCCTCTAAAAAGCCTCTAAAAAAACACCCTCTACAGGAGGCAGGAGAACGATGTCACTCATCTACGTAAGAAATTTTTTGGCTTTTAACCCATGCTTAGCTCTGCTCGAGTGATCATAAAGTCAGACTAGATGAGGCACCTCGTTGTCCTGCCGCCTCCTGTAGAGGGCTCTTTTTAAGAGGCTTTTTTAAACAGAGTCATCCATGGTGATTCTGGCAGCAACTAGCTCAGCCTGACCTCAGCTCTTGCCTTTTTTCTTTTAAATTTTTTTTCTTTTCATGATGACAGTGGTGAGGCTCTGCCTCCCCTGCCTCCCCTAACTGCACGTCCCTGAGGCAGTTGTATATACACATCCATTTAGACAGACAGACAGACAGACAGACATAATTTTAAAAACCTAAACCATAGATATATGCTGGCATTTTTAATTTTCTTTTGCATACCTACCTAATTTTTATTAAAGGTTTTAAAAAGAAAAGAACATTTTAAAAATAACAAAAATATAAGGTAAAGAAAGAGAGGAAAAGAAGAGAAAAAAGAAAAGACAAATGTACAAAAATAAAAGCTAAAAAGAAAAAAAAGAAATACCAAATTTTATTTGCAGCAAATAAAAATGTTATCTGTGTTTCCCTGAAAATAAGACCGGGTCTTCTTTTGGGCTCCAAAATAAACACTAGGGCTTATTTGCAGGGGGTGTCTTATTTCTTCCCCATGTACAGGAGACCCACTTCTACTTGCTTGCAGCTGCAACAGAGCAGGAGGCTGAATGACACACCATTGCTGTAGCCATGAAGTGAGGGGGCAGAGCTGCCCCAGGCACCCCACACTGGCTTATCTCAGGGCCCCTGCAGTCAGGCCATCCATGTCCTGACACCTGCCTTGGGTCGCGGCTGTGGCACCAGCCCACTGGTCAGCCTCCTACTCCATTGTGGCCACAAGAAAGCAGAAAAAGTGGGCCGGCAGCCATGTGGGCTCCTGCTGCACATGGGTGCTGTGCTGGTGCTGCTGCCACAAGGCAGATGTCGGGGTGTGAATTGCCTTACTGCCTGGGACCTGAGGTAAGTCTGTATGGGGCAGATGGGGCAGCTCCACCACCCCCACCTCATCTTGTTGTCATGACACCACAAGCAACCAGGCAGAATGGCCGGGTGGCCAGCTGCTGCAGCTCTTAAGTAGGGCTTATTTGGGGGGTAGGTCTTATATTAGGCACCTGCATAAAAGCTACCTAGGGCTTATTTTTGGGAAAGGGCTTATTTTCAGGAAAACAGGGTGTCTACAAAAGTATATTTTATTCTTTGGTTGCAAAAAATAAAAGCTCTCTCTGCGAGGTGGCGCAGTGATTAAATGCAGCACTGCAGGCTACTGACTGCAGTTCTGCAGTTTGGCTGTTTAAATCTCACCGGCTCAGGGTTGACTCAGCCTTCCATCCTTCCGAGGTGGGTAAAATGAGGACCCGGATTGTTGGGGGCAATATGCTGAAAGCCCTATGAAGCGGTATATAAGTCTAACTGCTATTGCTATTGCTATATTACCAAGGTTTTTTTCCCTAATCATCAAAACCACAAATCATGAATTCATTTTTTTCTGTTTCATGCAAAAGTCTATAAGAAGCTTCCAGCTAACAATAAATGTAAATGTTAAATTTTCTCTAATCAGGGAAATCAGTTTAGCTATATCTACAAATCCCATCCTCTTGATCAACCCAAATGTGCAATTTTTATAATTGTGTAGTTCACTAAATAAGTGCACATAATCTTGTCCTCTAGGCAAGCATAAGCACAAAGTATTATGCACAAAGCATAAGCATAAAGTTACAGGGGGAGGGGGGGTGAAGCTATTTTCCCATGGAAAAAATGAATTTAAATATGCAGGAATCCTCCATATAAAAATAAGTAGAGAAGAAACTATGTAAAAATATTTTGTACCTCATTTTTTTCTGAATTTATAAACAGTGGGGTTGATGAGCGTTTCCAGTGTGCAATGAAAAAAAAGACTCCCAAAAATAAAGTTGACTGAATTACCCATTGCTATAAAAGACCTCTATCTATATATTAGCTTATAATCATCAGGTCCAATCCAGCATACAAGATCCTACTAAAAAGAGTTATGCACCTCAGTCATCTGGTTAAGAAGCCTATATTTCTTCTCTAAGGGTTTTAAAACAATGACGTGCACTGTGGAGTCATTATCTTGTTCAGTCCAACATGTCTCCAGCAAAACAAGAATAATTCATTGCAGATGGAGCCACTGAGTTCTAGATACATTCAGTGGCCTCAAAGTCACGGAGGGAATGGACAAGAGTGACAGAAATAGAACTAAGGTCATGGAATGAAAGATCTATGCTTCAGATAACTGTTGTTAATTACAAGTTTTTCTTGGGGACGTAACATGACCTTGAAAGGTATAGAGTGACATTTTTTCAGTGTTTCCATTTGTCATAAAGTACCAGAAAGTGGAAAATATTCAAGTAGTGTATTTGTGGAAAGTATTATGGAAACATCACCTTTAGGGCTGATCACAACAAACTGATGTTTTTCCAACACAATTTGGGGCACACAAAAACCTTGGAGAAGGAGCATCGTCAATGTTCATTTATTTGTTTCTGCAACATTTCATTTTCTTAGGTTAGAGGTTTATTGTTAGAAGAAGCCACCTGCAATTAAGTATATACTGTAGTTGTGTGGACAGCTTAATCAGGTAGATGTGATATCCTTTGCCTCAGAGCAAGAATCAAATTCCTTCAGTGATCCACACAAATTTTTCTCCATCAGTAATTTTAATACTGAAATTAATATACATTTATTGCCATGGAGGCCCCCAAACATTCTTTTGTACTCCTTTTAATCAGTTTTCATTTAATCTAATAGAGTTTATTTTCTCCTCTTCTCAAAGGAAACCAAAAGTTTGAAGAGATTTTCCTGAGTAGGAAGGGCATTCTTTGACATCTCACTATGAGTAATGGCTGAATATGGATATCTTGTCCTCAGTTACATCATCTCTCTAGAGCCTGGCAAGTACCCAGCTTTCTATGCTTCTATATCTGCCATGGGAAGACATTGTATGGCAATTCCTTCCACTGGAACTTTTCAGAGACTTGGTGGCCTGATTAACCAAAGGTTCAGAGTAATATGTGTAACAGCTGCTATTACGCAAACCTTTTTCTCAAGGGAATACATTTTTTGTGAAATTGCAAGACAGATTTCAGCATGGTGTTAATAATTATTATGAGTAACAGCATACGTCCAGAATATGTGTCTTCTGGAAACTTTTCATAAGGTATAATTTATGTAACAGGCATGAGCAATGATTTTCGTGCCAAGGATCCCACACGGCTTTTGAGTAGCGCAATGGGATTAAACTCCAAGACAAAAACTGCATTTGATTAAATTTATACTTCGTCAGCATTCCATTAAATGTATTAAATATGTTTAATATTATCCTGTGTCATATTAAAAAGTTTAGTTTGGGTAACTACATCTAAAGCTTTCATGGACTCAGTCAGCTTTGGGGATTCAGCTGGTTTTCTACTGCTGTCCAAGAGGTCTGTTGGTTGCTCCTCTAATCTGTGGCAGATCACCCCCGTTACCATCTATAAACAGCCACTCCAGTTATGTCTGGAGAGGGAAAGGTATGAGGACAGAAAGAAGCCTTAGGCAGCCCCACACTGAGGCACTAAAAGTGAGAATGGGTTAGCTTTCTGCTGAAAATTCTCGAAGTTGTAATTTGAATAACGCTGGGAAGTCCGCCATTTTGAGCATGATACCCTGCCTTGTCCCAAGATTATTGACCTCATATTATTGGCCGGTAGTTGGGAAATGGGGATATAGTTTGCAGAACTGAGAACAATGAGAGAAGGGCTCTTGTTTTGACAAAGATCCTTGTATGAGATGCTGCATCTTCCTTTCCTTTCCACTACATGTATTTGTGCAATCAATATCTGCTTGTTCTCTTTGCCTCTGGAAGGCTTTGCTTAAAGAGGCCTCCCTGGGAAGCCAAATGAAAGCAGCGACAAGTACCTTTTTACCAGCCTGAAATGCTGACCATGTAGAAGCCTGCAGGAGGAACAGAAAAACTCCTTTCGTAATGAAAGAATCCCACTTGCTGCCTGCTGGCATCTGATTCCTCTTGGACAATGGAGAGCAATCACTCCCACAAGCCGACCTGATGCTGCCTTCAGTGAGACCACTCCCCTGAATGAATTCTCTCCGTGGGGAGAAATAAGCTCATTGTCTCGACCTCAGATGGGAGTTGCCTTTTTGGCTCCTTTCCCTCCCTTCCCATACCCCCAAATTTTGCAGTAGAAATTATTTTACCTGAAAAAGAGAAGGATCTCATCTTGTATCAAAATACAAAGCTCTCCCCTTCTCCAATCTCTGAAGGGGCAGAGGCAGCTAGCATGGGGAGGCTGGCCTCTTTCATAGATATGCGTCTATGATATTTGGTGCCTTTCCTTTGTCAAAAGAAGCCAACTAACATTCTGTCTGCATTTTATCTTTTATACAGGAATGTGCTACAAGTTCCAAATTCCATTTGGTGGCAAAATGGCCGAGAGAGGAAAAAATAATTTATCTGGAAAAGATTTTGGTGAGTAGGGATAAAAATGAGAACTGGGAGGTGTGGGGCACTCAGTCTCTCTCAGGAGAAAACAAATACCCACAAACTGGAATAGGAGGTTTTTTTTCACCATTGAAAGTGTCACCCTCTCCGCTCACTCCAGCTTGTAGGAATCCTGGTGCCATGCTGGGGGAAAACTATGCTAAACAAAGTGGGCAGTACATAGCCAAGAACTGGACATAGCCTTCAATATTTTCTTTGTGGCACTTGGTATTTTGTTGTTATTTATCTGACAAATTCTAATGAGGTGATTATTAAACATTGGTCTTTAGGTTTATAAAATAGTTTTATAAGCTATTTCAACCTTCAGGCTGGGCACACACATACAAAACCCGGAATTAAAATGCCCAAGTGCACCTTAAAAAAAAGAAATTTCTCGCCCCACATATCTGTGACCCACACAACGCAATCACATCATTGACTGAAGCACTGGTGTCAAGTCAATTTGCTGCATGAGCTAGAGCAGCAAATTTTACCTTCTCCCAAGTGAAATAATTCTGGCCCTAAGCATCTTCTTCATCCCTTCCCGTGACTACAAATAAAATAATAATACATTAAATAACTAACAATTCACTGCTCTTACATGCATCTAGCAACTCCCTTAGGCAGCAACCTCACACTATTTAATGGTAGGGCTGACTGTTAAAAGCAAAAACTGCCTCAATAGAGTATAAGGGATTGAAGCAAAACATGATTGTAGCCTTAGTTGACCTGTGTTTGGTGAATCTGTAGCTGAAATGAGAATTTAACTGGGGCTTTTCTGATTAAAATTTCACATACTACATATTTTAGTATGCCAGTTCTCAGAGTAAGGCAGCAAAATGGATATGCATAAACTAAAAGAAAAGTTTCACACAACATAAAATCATAAAGTTGGAAAAGACTACCAAAGTCACCTAATCTAACCTTCTGCTCAGTGCAGGTTCCACTAAAAATCCGTGACTAGCAAGACATCTTTATATGGAGTGAGGAAGATTCAGAAATCAACCCACATGAGTCACTGATGTCCCACACTGAATTATAGATTCACAGCATTTGTACGGAGGACTTTAGGCTTGTCAAATCTGCTTTAAAGTAGAATTACCAGACCTATGATGCAAAAGTCGAGATAACCACTACATGACAGCAAATATTTCCCTGCTTCTCTGGTGATTTTTGTAGCTGATCTGCCCAACAAAGAAATAGCAGATTTAGAAATTGTACATCAAGGTAACGATTTTAAACCAGGATCATATCGCATTTCAATGGCTCAGGAAAATAATGGTGACAGTAAGCCTACAATTTAGGGGAAATCTAATCTGTATTTTTTTTATTTTAATTTTCTTCATGCTCTAATATAATTGAAAGAATATAATAAAACCCAACACTATGCATAGCTACAAACGGAAAATGCTGCCTTAAAAGAAATAGGCCTGTCTGATCCCTACTTAGTGCTGAGCCAGATTCTATATTGCCAGCCCTTCCTGGAAGTGACCCAAGGATTTATCTTGGAATTTTTTCCCCAGCCCTGACATAGAGATGCTTGAGCTCTTTGAATGCCAGACATGTTCAGTATACTACTGAGATAAAAGCTCTCCCTATGGTTTAGTGACTGGGTTAATTTTTATGCATAATATACTTATTGGCCAATAGCCCTGGAATTCCAAAATGAAAGCTTCCAAGTTTGGGTAGAAACAGAAGGGAGAAAGACAAAAAAAATTAATAAATAAAAAGCAGACAGTTGTGAGGCTGGGAAAAGCAAGAATAGCCCAGATTCTTAGAAAATGCAGTCAGATTTATTTTGGCTGGAGAACAAGAATGAAAGGATGAAACTTTGTTTATTGATCACCTATTTGCCTAGAAATTGCCTTTCCTATATTGTTAAAAGTCAAGATATAAAACAATATATTAATGGGATCAGCCCAGGTCATATTTGAAGTAGAAGAAAAGAATAATTAATTACTAATTACCTAGCATGCGTACTTAATATTTATTCCTCAATCATTATTTACTTATGCATGCCTCCACTAATTCTATTCATTATTTTTTTCCTTCTAACTAAGTAGACTGTCCTGATGGACTGTTTCCAATAAGTAGTGGCACACATGCTCCAATCTGGACTGTCTCTTCTGGGTTTCCTTTTGCTGCTGTCCCAGAAAGCAGAAAATGGTTGTGACTATACAATATAGATAAAGGTTCCCCTTGCACATAGTGCTAGTCTTTCCCGACTCTAAGGGGTAATGCTCATCTCTGTTACAAAGCTGAAGAGCCAGCGCTGTCTGAAGACGTCTCCATGGTCATGTGGCCGGCATGATTAAATGCCGAAGGCGCATGGAACGCTGTTACCTTCCCCCCAAAGATGGTTCCCATTTTTCTACTTGCATTTTTACATGCTTTCGAACTGCTAGGTTGGCAGAAGCTGGGACAAGTAATGGGAGCTCACCCTGTTACGCGGTGCTAGGGATTCGAACTGCCGATCTTTCTGATCAACAAGGTCAGCCACTGAGCCACCTCATCCCTTACAATACAATATATTGTATTGTATTACATTGTTCCTTTATTATACACAATATAGTAAATCACAAATTATCTAACCACATTTTAGCCTAGCTGGTTATTCACATTAGGATTGTGCACGACAGCACCACCTCAAGGCTCTTCATTATCTTGTGCCCACTGCCAGCACTCAAATAGCCAGAGGAGGTTTCTGTGCATGTGTAGCACATGTACAGGAATCTCTTCCAGCTATTGGAGACCAGTCAAGACTGCAGAGGGGACCTCATAAGCTAGATGCACTGAAGCAATGTAGTAACTGTTCTGATTAGCCAGGCAGATGCATTGATTTGTGAAACAGCTACGCTGGATGCATTGCATGAAAATGAATTCCATCAGCACAGCTTTTT
This sequence comes from Thamnophis sirtalis, assembly GCF_051295495.1. NCBI lineage: Eukaryota > Metazoa > Chordata > Lepidosauria > Squamata > Natricidae > Thamnophis > Thamnophis sirtalis. Next base: position 36,996,941 of record NW_028261386.1, on the reverse strand, counting down.
ACAGGCCTAAAAAGTAGTCATAAAATCTGTGCAAAGTAATATGAAAGCTCCAAGGATGGCAATGCTTTTCCTACTGGAATAAACTCAATTTAACCTCCGAGAGAGATAAGGGGATTTACTTGAATATTGAAGCAATATCATATATAAAAGTTAAATATTTCCTCAGGTCAGGTTTGATGCCATAAGTCTAGATGGAGATGTCCTAGTAGTTTTCCTTGTAGCAATATGTTGGCAATTATCTTTCTCTAGAATATTTTTCAACTTCCTGGCCTTAATGTTCCTTAAACAAATTCTATACAATTATTAACCATGCTAACACTGCTAAGCTCATAAGCCCAAGCAAAAGCTACATAATAAATCTGCCCAGTAACCTGGATTCAAAGAATAAAATGTGATTTGGGTAAACCACGTGGTTTGAAAAATTGCATGCTTTCCCCCCTATATTTCCCATATAGGTACAACTGGCAAACTCATTACAATACAAATTGTGCTTGTGCTTTGAATCCTGATCATTGCACAGCTATAATATACAATTGCAATTGTCACCTTCTCCCAAAGATTGATAGTGAGTTTTCAATCAATCAGAGTAGTTTTGTTGTAATTATTATTGTGTGTATCATTCCCATGACTATAACCTTCATTTATTGCTCTCCATTCTTCAGCTATAGGGGAAGGGAATAAGAAAGAAGCGAGAAAGAAAAAAACCATATTCCTTGATATACTTGAGCAAGATATAGTTCATAAATGCCTAATTCCTTTTATTTTTTATTTCAGCTTAAGGATTGAGATAGCCCAGCAATGTTAATTCACATCTGGCTGATCCTGTAATAAATTCCCCAGCTTGCAGAAGTAGTCTGTGGTTCTACACATTCCGTCAGAAAGTGTTTCCTCTGAAATAACCTTTCTTGGGTTAGAGGAAAACATCTTCCATGCTTAAACTGAGAAGAATAGAAGACTTTATTCACAGCAAACCAAGGGGAGTGAGAGGCAAAGGGTGATGAACCTGCTGTTAGAAAAGCATGGCTGCCTTTGAAGATTAGCTGTTGCTTGGGGAGGGGTTGCATGCCTGCTGGAGTTTAAACTTTCTGTAATACCTCAGCAAAAGTTCTCTCTCCTTCTTTCCTGTCCAGATCCTTCTCTCCATTTATCTTCTCATTCTTTTTCTTTTCCTTCCCAGTGCTCCTGCCCTATTTCCTGATTAATTTTTGCTCTTTCGTTTGAAGTGAGGATGGGGAAACACAACTACTTCTACGCAGGACAGTGGTTTGCATAGGAGAGAGAAAATAGCTGGCATTTGCAGATGAGTATTCATTATTTTCATAAATGAAAATATACTTCATTTTACAAACATTTATTTAACCAGCATTTATTAATTCGCTCATTAGATCATTGTCCTTTGCTTTTTTAGAGCGTTACTTTTGATGGAGAAGGGGAACAGATAGAAACACATAAAATGTGGTATGTGTCCACATTTCTTGGGAAGGAAGACTTCTCCAGTGATTGGATTGGATTCAAGTGGAATTGGCAAATCTAGATCGATAAAACAGAAAAGCTGATATTTTCTCTCCATTTCCCTCTCTTTCTATATGTACGTACTATAGGCATTCTGCATATGTAACAGGATATTAATGTCTGTTCTTCTATAGGCACAGGAATCATGTTCAACCTTTGTTAATGTTTTGGATAAAAGATAACAGAGATAATTTTGGATTCTAAACAAAAACTGACATATTTTCCATTTTATTGCACACAAGGATTGTAATATTTCTGCAACTTAAGAAAGGCTCTATTCACATGAAACTAATAGCCCAACTATCCCAGCTGTAAATCAACCATTTTTGTGAAAAGTGTTATGTTAGGAATATAATCTAACGGTTGGGTTGGCAATATATATATATCATGTAACAATGCTATACCTGTTTCTTTAAATCATACTGTAAAATGTGATTGGTTGCTGTTTCCTCATTCGGCCATAAGAGGGAGCCAGAATGACTGTTAGCTCTCTGTTTGTTAGATGCTGGGCTGATCTGATCTGAGTGCCGTGAGCTATTGTAAGTTTTGCAACTGCTAGCAAACTTTGAGTTCTGAACTGATTATATGATACTGGACTATGCTATTTGGATTATCCCTTAACTGAAAGGCATTGATGACTGACTGTCTTATCCGTGTATGACTTGGACTGTTTGATGGACTCTGATACCTCTATTCCCATGAAAGTAAAAGCCTATTAAACTGCAGTGTCTCTGTATGCTGGTTTCTGTGTTCTCCCACCACATGTTTCTGTCCTTTTTTAAAGTCACTTTGTGTATCTATGGGGATGGAAACAACCACAGCCCCAGAATAGCTAGACCAGGGTTGTCAAACTCACGTACCATGGTGGCATCATATAATGTATTGGGACTTTTTTCCCTTTGCTAAACCAGACATGGGTATGGCCAGCATGTGATGCATCATGCCCATCGGCTGCAAGTTTGATAGCCCTGGACTAGACAATTCACAAATTTGTGGAGCCTCTCTAGGATTTTATTTTGATTATTAATGCCAAAAGGAATGGTTATTCCTCTGCAAATAGTTTTAGTTGCTTATTATACAGCTTAGAGCAGGAGTGACATTCAGCAGGTTCTGACAGGTTCTGGAGAAATTTTGAGTAGTTTGGATAACCGATAAATACTACCTCAGACTGGCCCGAGAGTGGGGTGGGAATGGAGATTTTTCTATATCCTTCCCCTGGAATAGGGTGCGAATGGAGATTTTGCAGTATCCTTCCTCTGCCATACCCACCAAGCCACACTCACAGAACCGGTAGTTAAAAAAAATTGAATTTCACCACTGGTGAAACCAGATATATCCGAGGCTATATCTATCTCAACCATGTTTAATTGGCAGGGACAATTGTGAAATTTGCATATAACACTTAGCCACCTCTAGGACATGATTAAGTCCTCCATGGCCCAATCCAAGGATGTCACATGGTCTCTTCCAAAAAGACTGCAAGGAAAGAATGAGAAAAAGAAGATGAGAGTTCATTTTCTTTTAGCTGTGCTCCATTATGCATGGAAGGCAGTAGAAAGAGAAGAGTTGGATATAAAAGAGCAAGACCTTTTTATGTTTGGCATATGGGATACACTAAAGGAGTTGATGCTTCATCTGCCCATTATTTCTCAGTCATTTGATGCAGATAAAAATTAAAGTTTCAAAGCGTCTCCAATCAAGGAAGAACAAACCAGTCTCTTTCCTTGTTATTTTTCACCCGGTTCTTGCCAAGAAGACAGCTGGTCTACTATCCTATGCCTTCCAAAAGAAGTGGGAAGTGATGACTTCATCTTCTTCCAAAGCAAAATGAGTATAGTGTGTTTTTTTCCTGTTGTTACTATCATTTCCATGCCAAGGAAGAAATCTGGCTGCTTATCCTCAAGAACTTGTTTATGGATTAACTAAATCCACAAGCAAGCCAATTAAACAGGGAAGCAAAAGACCTCTACATGCATTTCTTCAAGCACACAAGGGTGAATGTGTATAGGAGGTCAGGGCTGTGCATGCTATGTATTTCTTCCTATCTATATGTGTATTATTCTCAGCTCAGCTTGTTCTGAGCAAGGATATCTCAAGGACAACTGAACAGAAATTCACAGCTCCTATTCAAAATCCCTCTTGCTGAATGAAATAAAAAAATTAAGGGGTAATGCATATCGGATCAGCAAGCATAGCTATCATATTCTATGTTTTTATGCTCAGTTTCTCAAAATAACATACAAATTGTCAGAATTTGTCAGGCTGGGATCGTCTTCAGGCTCACTATCAAATATTGTCAGATGATTCAGGTGCCAACATGTCATGAAGATTTTGGATTCTGGCAACACAGCAAATATCTCAGCACTTATAATCAGATGTGGGGAATGATGGCTCCTTTATGATTTGTGGACTTCAACTCCCAGAAGCCTCCAGTGCTGGCTCAGGAATTCTGGGAGTTGAAGTCCACAAGTCATTAAGGGGGCATTATTCCACACCTCTGCTTTATAGTGATGTGCTGAGAATTAGAGGCTACAAGTTCTTACAACATAAAAATGAAACATATCTGCAGTCCAGTGCCTTTCTTGGTAGAATATTCACTTGTCCCACCACAAAATTCAAAAATAAATTGGGATTGGCAGGCGTTGTCTGAAGAGTGGGTAGTCAGCTGGAATACTACTTGTGGTTAGGGTTAGGGTTAGGATTAGAAAATGCACATGGGAAGCACTGAGTGACTGAATAAACATCCCTACACAGCAGCCATTTGATCGTTTTAATGTTCACATCATAGAGGACAAGAGGAAAATCTAGAAAGCACTCACTCCAACTGATTGGAGAAAATAGCAAGAGAAAAAAAGACAAGAGGAAAAGTCTAGCCCACTTAATTCCTATTTTGCATCTGTCCTTTTGCAAAAGGAAAAAATAGCCCAACCTGTCAAGAAGAACACCATATGGGATACAAGAGAAATAGAGGTCAAAATGTGCAAGGCAGCAATGAGAGAATACCTAGTCGCTTTGTATGAATTCCAGTTACCAGGGCCAGATGAAACATATCCCAGGGTGGCAGATATGACCTCATAACCATTTAACTGCAATTTTGTAAACTCCTTTAGTACCCGAAGATTGAAAAAGAGCCAATAATGTTCCAATTTTTTGAAAAGGGAAAGATGTGGATTCAAGAAATTACAAACCAAGCTTGACATCAATCACTAGAAAAATCCTAGATTGATTTGTTTATTATTTATAGGCCGCCCTTTTCCCTGAGGGGACTCAGGGCGGCTTAGACAAGATCATCAAGCCTTGGGACTATAAAGACTAGACTAGACTAGACTAGACTAGACTAGACTAGACTAGACTAGACTAGACTAGAATAGAATAGAATAGAATAGAATAGAATAGAATAGAATAGTTGGAAGGCACCTTGGAGGTCTTCAAGTCCAACAGCCTGCTTAGGCACGAAATCCTACAGCACTTCAGAGAAATGGTTATCCCACATCTTCTTAAAAACTTCCAGTATTGGAGCATTCCCGACTTCTGGAGGCAGGTTGTTCCACTGATTAATTGTTCTAACTGTCAGGAAATTTCTCCTTAGTTCTAGGTTGCTTCTCTCCTTGATTAGTTTCCATTTAGAAAGAAACAAGTTATTAATAGAAGCAGCATGGCTTTGTTAAAAATATGTCATGGGAAACTAATCTTGTTATTTATTTTTTTTAAAAGAAAATGAGTATATTAGTGGATCGAGAGAGGAAGATGGCCTTGATGGAAATATGAAAATATCATTACCTAGACAAAAGGAGTTGAAACACTTTTTAAGACCCAAGAAACAAGACTATATTCATAAGTAGGCTGATGCCTCTCTGAATATGGTTCCCAAAGGTATTAAAAAAAGGGAATGATTCTGCATTAGACTTGCAAGATTGGGTTATTATAGCCAATTTTAATCTTCCTGTGGAAATGAGTTTCTAGTCTGGTCTTCCAAGTGGAGTTGATCAATGTAATGTGTGGAAATATTAGACCATGAGTTCAGTAAGACATTCTTAGTTCATGATGATAAAATGGAACAAAGCAAGAATGAAATCATCTTACCTTCCCTACCCGTTCACAAATGTGAGCTTATGCGTGCCCTAGCTTCACTCGCACTTGCCACCTTTGTGCATGTGCAGGACCTTCCACGTATGTGCAGAGCATCAAAAATGGGATGTGTTGATGTCTGGATGGGTGGGCAGAGCCTCCCACCACCACCGCTATCTGTTCACCTGAATCAGATAGAACCAGCTGAATTGCACCAGTGGGACAAAGTAAGATGGATCTCTAACTACCAGCTGGATATACAGTTGATTGAAAAACCACACCCATGGATGTGGTCCTTCATGGATCTATGTATAGACAGAGAGACATATGCAGAGAAGTATCAAGGTTCTGTCCTGAGCCTAGTGTCCTTCTTTTATAAATGACAGATTAGATGATAGGACAAAAGAGATGCTCAGGCAATATGTAGATAACATAAAGCTGGGGAGATAGCTGTAATGTTGTGTGGAAGTTATTTTGGGAGACAGGAAGAAGATTGCAGACTAGACAATGTTCTGATAAACAAAATCTGAGTGAGGTGAAGAAGGGAATGAGATTTTTAGTTTTTAGGAGAGTAAAAGTAAGAGTGCAGGAAAGAAGTGCTTTCAGATGTGCAAGATTCTGTTATAGTAGCCTTATAATAAAGTTTATGTTAGTATTCATGGTTACTACTTCTTGTCTGGACTCAAAGGGCTGATACCTGCTAACACCTCAGAAAAGAGGCTTAAAACTCAAAAGGATCTAGATAAATTTGAATATTAGACTTGTCAACGAAATTCACTTTATTGACAAGAAATGAGGAATAGTACACTTAAGTTGGAAAAAAATCAGTAAAGATAAGTGGGCACTTGGCTCAACAGTAATACTTGTGCCAAGCATTTCATTGTTCTGGTAGACCACAGATCAAGCATGAACCAGCAATGTGCTGCAGCTGCCAAAAGTATTATATGCTGCTCAGAGTCACTTGTATGAGATGGGTGGCTATATAAATGTGATAAATAAATAAGCCCATGCAACCTTGGACTGCATCAACAAAGGTATAATGTTGAAATCATCAAAAGGGATTGTTCAATTCTATTGTGCACTGGTCAGACTGTGCTTAAAATATATCCAATTTGATCACCACAATATAAGTAATCTTACTCTTTATACTTAAGATACGCAAGTCAGGGCACTCTTGATTTTCTTCTTCATTCCTTTCTGAGTCCCTGAGTTGGCTGACATTTTTATAATGACTGCAACATATTTTCTTGAAGGTTATAGAGAGAGATTCAGACTCAAAATAATGAACAATTCCCTCAGTATGTGAGCTATTAATCGTTGTAACAGTCTGCCTCCTGGAATCCTGGGAGTACCATCAGTGGAGGCTTTCAAAGAAAGTTTGAACAACTTTTTGTTAGGATGGTCTGAAGATTCATGCACTGGAGAGGGGTTTGGACTAGAGGACTTCCAAGATCCCCTCCAAACCTACTATTTTGTCTTTCTGTGATGTTAAAATTGCCTGGGAATGTTTAGATCAAACACTTAGAGAAAGTGTTTGAGATTAAATTGTGCCTTATTGTAATTTAAGAAGCACAGATTACTGTCTACTGGGTGAAATCTTTTAGATGTCTTACAACTACTCAGATATTACAAAATTCAGATACAATAGGCCTGGTCACTTTATTCTTTATTCTTTTTGCCTTCTTAACTAGCTATTGAAAGAGGAACTAATTGTAGCAAGGTACAGTCCTGTGGCTTTAGGGTTGGAAACAATTTTCCTCTAACCTTATCTAGGCAATTTTCCAGCATAAACATGATGGGGTAAAAGATTATATTACAAGGAATGAGGAAAAACCTCTTTTTATCAGATCAAGGCACCAAAAGGATCACTTGTACTTTTAAAATGGACATTCATTTCAAGCATGTTCAGGAAAAAAATGTTTCTGCAATTTGTGTCCTTCATGTGGAAAAAAAGCTACAAACCATGGCATTTCTTTAATTACCCAGCAGGGTTTCTGCTTGGCTGCAACCTATTTTAAGAAAACTAACTGTTCCCTAGCAGAAGAACATAATTAAATAATGTTTGGGTTTGAACATTAGGACCCAGCAACCTTCTATGGTTCACTGTTCATGTGAAGTGCTATTTAATATTCCTGACAGCAAAAAGTTAGGATTGATTGATTGATTGATGAATCGGTTGATTGATTGATTCAATTTATGTTGCTCCCTTATCCACAAATGTAACATTGGGCAAACATTAGTTTAAAACAGTAAACATGTTATCCAACAAACAAACAAAAAACCCTAGAGTGCATCACACCAGAGGACTAATCATGCTCTGGCCCAATGCCTAGTGCCCCAGGGAATCATTGGGGTGGAAAAACCATGAGTCAGAACCATGAAGATTATAAGATTAACCAAATAATTGAGTATGGAGGGAGATCTGTGCATATATAACTTCCATTCTGAAATGCTTAAGGCATTAGATGGGATCTCAAACTTGAAAAAACAAAGTTGATAGGACAGGAAAAGAGGTAAACATATATTAATATTATTCAACATATCAGCCCTGTAAGTAAAGAATTGGGTTTGAACAGAATGGCCAGGTCCATGCAGCATATTACACTCTAAATCCAGTTAATGAAATATAATTATTATGTTCGTATAACATGCATTATTTGCCTTAACACAATAGCCTTGTTGATACAACATGCTGATACAAGGCTGAATTCAAGCAAAATGCATTACCAATTATCTAATCCCATCATGTACTTAATTTTGTTTATTATAAAAAGCCAATTAATCAATAGAAAAGAATATTTGTAGCTCAAGATTGAATTGTAGAGTCCTTGGTGCTCTTTGAATTTGTTTTCTTGCAGACATTTCATGACCTTCTTGTGATCTTCTTGTGATAGCTGCCTTTTATGAGACTGCAAAGTAAGGACATAGAGCAGTTTCCCTTAGCTCTTTTGCTCTCTTCTGAAAGGAGTTTTGAAAACGAGAGAAGAGAGAGAATGGTGGGGAGGAAGTAAAAGCCCATTGGACATTGGCTATGCTTTAGTTTAGAAAAAATCCATATCTCAGTTTACAAAATTTATAGGACATACTGTACCTTTAGCAAACTTCACTGTTGTGAGAAACTTAGACAACTCTGTATTGTTTCACAAGACAGAACTCCTTTTAAAAGAAAACCAAGTAAAAAAAGAAATATTACTTCCTTGCATTAAACATTACCGATTGCTGACCAAATCACCAGATTGTTGTGGTAATACTTTCTCCTATTTGTGTCATGGATCAAAATATCTTAAAACCAAGGAGTTTTATTTTCTGACTATGGCCATGGCCATGCCCAATTTAGCAAAGGGGAATAAAGTCCCGATATGTCACATGCTGCCGCCGTGATGATGCAAGTTTAACACCCCTGATCAGGGGTGGGTTCCTGCCAGTTCTAACCTCTTCTATAGAAGAGGTTCCACAAATCTACATGCCGTTTAGAACCAGTTCCAGCTCCCTCCCCCCGCCCATCCGCACATCATCAAGATGAAGAGCGAGAGGAGGAATTCTGGGAGTTGAAGTCCACAAGTCTTAAAGCTGTCAAGTTTGAACACCCCTGGGTTTTTTTTTCCTAAAGTGTTAGGGGTGCAAGGGTCTTGTAACTTGACAGCTTTAAGACTTGTGTGCTTCAAATGCCAGTGTTTCTGAGCCAACATTTTGGTTGCTAAGCAAGAGCGTTGTTAAGTGAGTTTTACCAGATTTTACAAGTTGGACATGCCCACCTGGTCACATGGCTGGCAAGCCACTCCCACAAAGCAGACCACACCTACAGAAGAGGTTCTAAAAAAGTTTTAAACCCACCACTGCCCCTGATACAGGACAACAATTGTCTCCTCTCTGTCTCCACACACACACACACACACACACACACACACACACACACACACACCACAAACATGTCTCCCACCAGCCAACTACATTTTGAGTCTCTGCCATGCATGTGAGGGGGCAGGAGATATGCGTGCATGTGGGGGGGCAGGGGGATCATGCGCACATGTGAGAGTGGAAGGGAGAGAATGTGCGGGGCAGAGCGCCCCCCTGTGGCCTGTTTTTGGCTCCAGGAGACTTCATGGAGGCCTGCAAAATGAGGTGAAGGGGGTTCCATGCACATGCACAGGGGGGAACATGCAGTGGTCACACACACATGCACAGGGGGGTGAGGCCCACAGGGGGTGTCACACATGCATTGCATTATGGGTGTGGGTACGCATGCACACACTGTCATGAACACACACTTTTGGCATATAATGACAAAAAGTTTAGCTATCACTGATCTATACCATTCATGGATGGATCTACTTTATACATTCTTTAGAAAATCCATATTTAGCTAAGGTAATAGATAGATAGATAGATAGATAGATAGATAGATAGATAGATAGATAGATAGATAGATAGATAGATAGATAGATAGATAGATAGATAGATGTGTGTGTGTGTGTGTGTGTGTGTGTGTGTATGTAATTTATGTATATGTACATGTATATGTGTATGTATGTATGTATGTATGTATGTATGTATGTATGTATGTATGTATGTATGTATGTATGTACACTGCATGCAGCAATAGAATAGCAGCTTTGTCTTCTTTATTCAGTCACAATCTGCTATCTGGCTGAATACTATTTCATATCTATTTCATATCTAGTTCTGATAAAGCCCATCTGGTAATTCCTAAGCATTGATGAGATTGTTTGTTGAGATCTATTGGCAGTTACATTTTTAATATCTGCATCAACGTCCATTTTTTTAAACAGGAAAAAATGCACAAACACAAGCTTCATAACAAAGGAGAGTGACTCAACTTCTTTGATATCTACATCAATGCAATAAGTCAATAATTAGTACATAATGCCTGGTCTTTCCCAAGTTTAGTATTAGATGAAAAAGATAAAATTCCATTTGCAGAATTACATAACATGTAGCCCATAAGAGAGACATAGCTTGATGTAGAGGTTAAGTTGCCAGAGTAACGAGTGGGAAAAAGCAAGTTTGTCTCCTCCATAGACAAGGCATGGAAGCTAGTTAGGGAAGTTTGAGCAGTCACTTCTTCTCAATCCTAATCAGTGGTGGGTTGCTAACCGGTTTACTACCGGTTCACTTGTGCTTTTGCACGTGCAACATTTCTGCATCTAGGTGGGTGGGTGGTAGGGGCGGAGCCTCCCATCGCCACCACTATCGATTCAACCAAACCAGGCCAAATCGGGAGCAACCTACCTCTGATCCTAATCAGAGTTTGTGACAAGCCAGCTGAAAAACAAATGCCCTTGTTTCATCATGCATCGAAGAACTTTACTTTGAGAACTAGAACTAAAGCTACTAGCACTTTCCAACGTGGAAAAATAGAGAAAGTTATAGTGGTGACAAATTAGATGCAAGACACTGATCATAAATTTTGGAATATTACAATTACTTTTACATTTAAGAAGTCTTGGCATCCTTCTCATCAGGCATTCCATTGCCAGAAGTTCAAAATCATTAATACTCATTGTTATTGCATCCTGCAGGAGGTAACTGACAAGGTGTTGACATCAGACAGTCAAGAAATAAAAGTCTTTCATTTTCTGAGAAAGTGTTTTTAAACTTCCAGTTGTTGCTCAAAGATTAGCAAGGCTGCCAATGGCCTATATGCTTTTATACATGCATGTGTGGATATGAAAAGCTACATTTTAATGATGTTGGAGCAGCTGGATTTTCATGTATCAGTAAAATGGGAATGCCAGAGTTATCGGTAGATTGGAGAAGCAAGACAGACCTTATTAGTAGAACAAGTAACGACTTGGGGGACAATACTGTGACAATTTATGCTTATTTCAAGTACGTAAAGATTGATTCCTTCTTTAATCCATTTGTTTGTTTTCTTAGCTATCTATGATATTATCAAAAGACTTTATCAGCACCAATAGGACACTAGCATTAAAGCCTGTGAAAGATTCCACAGGATGTGAAAGTTATAGAATAGATAGACCAATATCTTTGTTTAATGTGGATGCTAAAATATTAACAGCAACACTAGCCAGAAGACTACAGAAAGTAATACCATCTATAATTCATCCATCTCAAGCTGGACTTATAAAAAATACACAAGCATCTGACAGTATTCGCCCAGTGATTTATAGTATGACTATCACAGCAAATAAATTGGAATCAGCTGTTTTAATTTTGCTGTATCCTTAAAAGGTTCCTTTATGGTTCAGACTGAACTGATAGAGAAGATAAGGGTTTCTTTCCATTATCTTTTGTTCATTATTTCCTACCACTAAGGTCTGCCACTAATCATGACAATGGTAGTCTATCTTCAGTTCAGAAGCTACTTGCCTCCGAGAACCAAATGCAGTGGAATCTGAATGGGATGATAGTTAGACATTGGCTTACCCACCATGGGGGCAAATAAGATAGGCCCTCTGGTCTGATCTCGCAGGCTCTCCTATGTTGTTATGCAGGAGATATTCATATGTGCCTTCAGACTAGAGTTCAATGAAAGCCCAATCATACAAAGATGAAAATTAGCAAATCAATAAAGGTGAATTGGAGACCGAATCCCTATCATTTAGTGTTAGTGGTAAGGTAACTTCTCTGGAAGGGACACGGTGGCTCAGTGGCTAAGACACTCAGCTTGTTGATCAAAAAGGTTGGCAGTTCGGCAGTTTGAATCCCTAGTGCCACGTAATGCAATGAGCTCCCAGCTTCTTGTCCCAGCTTCTGCCAACCTGAAAATTCAAAAGCATGTAAAAATGCAAGTAGAAAAATAGGAACCACCTTTGGTGGGAAGGTAACAGCATTCCATGCACCTTCGGCATTTAGTCATGCCGCCCACATGACAATGGAGACGTACAGCGCTGGCTCTTCAGTTTCCAAACATGCCCCCCCTAGAGTCGGGAATGGCTAGCACATATGTGCAAGGAGAACCTTTATCTTTACCTTAACTTATCTGGGGGGAGAATTGTAATGGTAAAGAGTTTTTCAAAGTGGAACAGGCTGCCTAGAAAGATGATGGAGTTGCCTTTGCTGACAGTGTTTAAATAGGCAGGGTGACCATCTGTCAGGGAGACTGTAGTATTGGATCCCTGCACTGGGCAAGGGAATTGAACTAGATGATATCCAAGGTGCCATTCAACCCTTATATTTGATGATTCTGTATATACAGTTTCATTCAGTTACACATGGTAGAAGCTGGCTTCAGGCAGAGAAAGAAAAAGCTATACATTTTCAATGAGAACTAGGACAAAAGGAAAGCCTCGAGGCCTAGGAATGGAGCATTGAAGCTGCTGTGACAGGAGGGACAACTTATCTGAGCCTTTACAGAATAGGATGTTTGCTGAATGGCAGACTTGATCCTACAGCATCGGCTTAAAGCTTTTGATTTGTCCTCTCTTCTACCTCACCTTGAGGCAATTATCAGGATACTCAAGGGACTTTGGCTGATGGTAATGTGCTGAGGGAAAGAATGTGCCTGCTGTTACAAAATCTTTCTTTTCTTTCTCAACAGCATTAACAGTGTTCACAAATCTTCTAGAGTACAAAATATTGATGGTTTCACTTGTGGAACTTCCCTTTTTTGCTGGCACAATTTCTGTAGTTTGAAAACCACAAACTAGCAAATTAATGAAATGTTTTCATTAGCAAAAATGGAATGGAATAGTCTTTTGTAAATAGGTCTTGAGTTTGCCCAAGGAAAGGAATGTATTTCTTCTCACAAGGCTATTCTCTTAAGGTGTGTTATAACTTACAGATAATAAAATGCTATGTTCTAGTGACTAATGCAGGGGACAATGATTATTATATCTCCATTTTGAGTACAAGTATTCCTGATTGTTTGTGATGTCTATAATTAAGATTATATAGAACCAAGAACTGGATATCCAGTATAATATTAAAGGCCCTAGGACCAGGAAGAATTGAATTTGAAGTGAAATTTTTAAAAAAAGGGGAATTGGGGAAAAAGACACATGACTGTTTTACTTTATTTGTCTTTTCTTTAGATTTCAAAGTGACCCATTAGATCTCATTTAACTCATCCTTCCTCTTTGTTTTTTGTGCCTTCAAATCAGTTTTGGCTCCTAACACCTACCTGAACTAGTTCCTAATCTTTTCTTGGTAAGATTTCAGAAGTGGTTTGCCATTGCCTTCTTTCTAGAACAGAGAGAGTAACCTAGCTAGCTTCATTGCATGAGACAGGAGTGGAATTCATGGTATTCTTTCCTGACAGCATCAAGAATCTTCTCTTCTTTGATGAACCATATAAGATTTTTGGCTATTCCTCTAGTACATCATTTCGGTCAAGGAACTTCCCTTTCAGCAGCAAATTGTTAAAAATTTACCAAATGATTTCTCCCCCACCCCAGATCTATACCACTTTCTGTTAAAGAAAAATCTCTGTTTTCTCCTTTGGCCAAGATTGTTCTGTCTGGCCACACTAAAAAATTCACCCATTCTGCTATAATTTAAGAAGGTTATACTAATGATATCAACATGCTGATATATGGATTTGGTAATGTCAATTCTGCCATAACCAATAAAATTTAAAAAGAAAATGCATGATCCTTCCATTTACTTTTTGCATGGATCTTTTCCTTACATGTTTATCTTGGTATGCATATATCTTTTAGAAATTCACTTTTGCATACAGTTTTTGAGTGATTTGTTTTGTGTTGCAAAAACTGGACAACCTGGTCTAAAAGACACCTGTTCTAATCAACATAGTAGTCTGGAAAAGGCATTTTTACTGTATGACAATGTGAGCTAATTGTTCTGATAGCTTCTATCTCTGCAATTCATCCCATTCTAGTATATAACACAAATGGGCTTGCTGTTCTGATGGTGGTAATTTTAGTTTCTCGTATTTACAAGGGAAGTTCAAAATTTAAATTGCATTTCTGTCCATCTATTGAGTAAAAACCTTCAAATGGCAATTGAGCAGCCTTCACCCCTAAGGAAGCATGAGATCCCAGCCAAGTTAGTTCTCTAAACATGCAAGTTCCACATATTTCTATTTTTTTTAATGGATTCCAGGAAGAGCGGGAACTATTTTATTGTGCTTTTATGATATAAAATATGAACTTGGAGCCTTTTGAATATAAATCACTAGGGGTGTTAACTTTAACCAATCCCATATATTCAATTTCAATACCACATCCAATACTACACTTTGTTTCCAAGGAGTTCACTTTAAGTATAGTCCTACCTTGCTATTCAGCACTAAATGCCATACTCCTGCCCAACCATTGAATGTGCATGTTTAGATTCGGCTTTGTCTCTGCTAGTCCAGCTTCTTCTTAGTCAGATATGTTTCTCGGCCAAGAGTGGCCCTGTTTTATCATCAGCATTTTTGCTTCACACTGCATATTAATCAGTCCTACTATATTCTACAGTAAATACATTGTCTTGCAATTCAATACTTCCTTAGTGTTATATTACAAAATATAGCTTATTAGAAATTCAAAACATGGGCTTTTGATGGTGACATGGCAAGCTAGAAGAGTGGGAATGGCATTTATGACAGAGATAGGTGGTCAGAAGCTGGATGATTGGCAATAAAATGTTTGCATAGGAAGGAGAGATTGTAAGAATTCCCATGTATTCATGAGTAAACTATGGACTCAGAGGTTTTTGCAATCAGCTTATGAGTCAAGTGCCTGGCAGGAAGATTACATCTAAGCTTGCAGCCATGACATGACTTTTATGGACTAAAAGCACAATGGGGCCTCATTTCTTAATCACTTTGGAATTACATTTTTGCTACTTTTCAAATATTAAGTACCTTTGGAACAGTAAGTTTTTATCTTTATCTGAGTCTCCTTCTCCTTAGTGCAGGTGGTTTTAAGTGCAAATTTAAGGACTCGGAAATATTTATTTTGAATAAACAGAAAAAGGGTGTTTAAAGTATTGATTTTGGAAATTTAAAAATGAACCAAGTGACTACATGGATTTGAAATAAGACTTTGAAATTAAATATAAGAATCCTTCCCATAAGAAATTTCTATTGTTTGGAGAATGGAAAAGAAGAAGAAAAACCTAGACAAAATTAAAGATTACAATCAAAGAGGAAGAATATTTAAAATCAATTCACTAATACAAAATGGTGTAAAATACTTCAACATTTTTGAAGGATATTTGTGAACAATGGATTCAGAAGTTAATTTTAGACAGATTAGATAATTTTATTGCAGTCATTACACAGCACAAGAAATTAATTTTAATAATTTTATCATGGATAGATAATGTATAAATGATATTACAGAAGAGGAACAAGCTATACCAGACATGACTAAAATTTATTTAAATGTAGATTTTAAAATTATAAACTACAAGAATGATGTAGGAAAGGAAGATAGAAGATCCGTGGCTAGAATGCAATATTGCAGACTACTTCTGCTGACTGCTGTCTGCCTGCAATTTGGCAGATCGAATCTCACCAGGCTCAAGGTCAGCCTTCCATTCTTCCAAGGTGGGTAAATGGGGAACCGGATTGTTGGCGGCAATATGCTGGCTCGGTAAACTACTTAGAGAGGGCAGTAAAGCACTGTGAAGTGATATAGCGTATACGTCTAAATACTGTTGCTATATATAAATGAAATTGATTGTTGTTTTAATATTTAAAATTGACATACAAATAATAAACCAGAAGAGTGATGTCAATAAAGGTTCTCTGGTAGAGTTATTTGGAAGTTGAGTCATGGTAACTGGACTTCTTTTCTTTTTTTGGTTTGAAATATTTCGCTGCTTATCCAAGTAACTTCTTCATATAAGCAGTAAAACATTTCAAACCAAGAAAGAAAAAAGTCCAGTTGCTGTCAAGCCAGCCTCCCTCAGCAACCAAGAATGAAACCACTTAACTCCATTTCGCAGAATTAAGAGTACTTTTACTGGTTATGAAAAGATAGCAGCTAAGCAAAGCAATATCTGAGGCAAAAGTGTGCATAATCATAGATATCAATATGTGACCCAACCCCCTCCCCTTGGTAACCCCATCCCATAGTCCAATCTGAAATTCCCTCAGATGTCATGTGAGTTCCATCTTCAAAAAGCATCATCAGGTTGGTATGCAGGACAGTTGACCTTGGCGGGCCCCATCCACTATCTCCAGCATGCGCAGTAGATGGTGAGAACAAAACTCCCTTTTACAATACCTCCTGTACTTAACTTCCCTTCCCAAATACCATGCCTCCCCCTCCCCATTTCAATGACAGCTGAAAGCAAGTGGCGAAACAGAGGCTGACAGTAGCCTTGACTCAACTTCCAGATAGAAGAGTGGTGTGGATACTTTTCTACACTGGATTTACTGAAGTGATCTGTTAAAGTTTTGAATGATTTTTCTAAGAAGGAAAAGAATAAAAAGAGATCAAGTTCTAGAATGTTATTTGAAGGGCTTAATACCAATAGCACTTAGAGTTATATACTGCTTCACATTGCTTTATAGTTCTCTCTAAGCAGTTTACAGAGTCAGCATATTGCCCCCAACAATCTGGGTCTTTATTTTACAGACCTCAGAAGGAATGGAAAAGTGGGTCAACCTTGAGCCTGGTGAGATTTGAACGGCCAAATTGCAGGCAGTTGACAGTCAGCAGAAGTAGCCTGCAGTACTGCATTCTAACTGCTGCACCACCACAGATCAGTAATTAAAAGCCTACCTTGTTAACAGTACAGTGAAGGAATATAAAGATGGTTTATTTGTTCAAGGTTAAAATACAGGCAGATGTAGGTTCAGAACTTCCAATTTAAGAACAATCTCTAATACAAAAAGGCTACCTATTAGTAAAAATGATGGATGGCATTATCCTTCCTTAAACTGACACAGCACTGAAGCCATACAGTGCTTTCAGGAACCATTGAAGTGGAATGTTTTAATGTGCAGCCTGTTTTTGTGGCTTCAGTGATTCATCAGCTTAAGAAAAGTCAATGCTGGCCACCATTTTTAGTAATAGGCAGTAATTTATAAAAACAAGTTTTCACTTACATACAAATCCAAGTTAAACATGGAGTTAGGAACAAAGCTGGTTCATAACCAGGGACTGCCTGTAGATAACTCTATCTGATAAAGCTTAATGGACTTTTGCTGCCCAAAAATGAATGGTGAAGTTTCAAGATTTTTGTATATAGTTAAGAGATGGGGTATGGGAAAAAGAGAACATTTGTTGTATTTTAAGAAAAGATCATAAATTACTAAAATTGTTTATACTGTACTTGTTATGATGAAGGGGTAAGTTACTTCTTTATATATTTTTTTCTTCCCTTTTCATTTTTTTATCCTTTTCTCTTTGCTTTTCTGCATATTCTATTTTTTTCCTTTTACTCCTATTTTTTATACTTTGTATTATTATTTATCTGTTCCATAGTAATATTTAATACAAGTATTATAAA
The DNA here is from genome assembly GCF_051295495.1 of Thamnophis sirtalis. NCBI lineage: Eukaryota > Metazoa > Chordata > Lepidosauria > Squamata > Natricidae > Thamnophis > Thamnophis sirtalis. The sequence goes on along the minus strand of NW_028261386.1, from coordinate 36,978,968 downwards.
AAAGGAAATGGAAAATATAATATATAATATACTATTGCTCTAGGGCTTAAATTTTGTTATAAGATCTGAAAAGCATGGATCATCTGTTGAGAACACATTCATACATACGTAAATTTTATAGATTTGATCAAACGCACACCACACCACTCTTGCAGCTGAGTCAGCAATCATAATTATGTATTGCCTGAATAAGTAGTTGCTATACAGAATTTACTGCCAATCTAGATCATCTGGTGACCCCAATTTCCAACTTTAAAGGATTTGATTTTTTTACATCGTAACAACTGACAGCTCTACATTGCCATAAATAAAATTCAGGCATGCCTAAATCTGACTGAAATTAAGGGGTTTAAAAGCTTAATCATGAACGCTTGCATTCTGGCTTTAGTGTATCTGACTTATTTTGTACAATTGAGCTAACTGACTTTGGTAAATAGCTTTGGATTATTCATTTTCAGCCTCAGCATAAAGTTAATTCAAAAAGGTTCCTTCAGGAATTACAAACTGCCATTGCATACCCTTGATTATAATTCATTGCAAACATTTCCCCCCAAGTTTAATGTAAAACATTCAAATATTTCTTATTAATTCTCCAGCTCACATGGTAGACCTAGCACATAAATCAAAAATCAAAAAGCTATTTTTAAATAAATTTATTTTGGATGTCTTCGCTACCTGATGGACCATAGCAAAAATAAGAGAGGCAGCTGAATATATAGAGGGAATAACAGATTAGATTGTACATGACTGAATTTATTATTCCATTTATTTAAAAATATTTATTAGCTAGGCTTTAGTTTATTCCCTTGCTATGATGAATTGTGATGACATGTCTTGCATTCATCTTAGATTTTTATTCATCCTCAAGACATAAATATTATCAGGCTTACCAAAGAAGAAAACATATTTTTCTTGTGCTCTTCACTAGTTGATGTTAAGCAGTATTAAGTCTTAAACAGATCCTAAAAGTAAAAGAACAGGTTCCATAGAAAGCAAAAGAGCACATCAATTCGGTCATCGGTTTACATGAATTGACTTCAGTGTTATGAATAGATTATATTAATGTGCAAAATTGTACTCATGTAGAAATATACCACCCATCTCAGCTTTATATGATGAAAAACATTTTCATGCTATCCACCATCCTAATTTTTTTTCATAACGTGGCATCACTTGGTATTCAGTAAGAAAAGTAAAATAGCAGGCAAGCTGCCTCCTAGGCACTTGCTGCAGAAGATCACAGGAATTACTACTACTGTTGCCCGTTGTTGGTAAACCCATCAAGGTGGGAAGGACATGGGAGTGTGTCAGCCTAATGTACCTATGGGCCAAAAGGGAGCAGGATTCACTGCCCTGATGATATTTATGCCATTGGTTCTATTTGACTTCTGTTGCTGCTGTTGTTAGTAGTAGAAGCTGAAGCAAAAAAATTTCTCTAAGGTCAGATAAGAATAAAAATAAAAGTGAAACAAGGAGATCAAGTAAAACCATCCCTCTTTAAGAAAACCTTTCTTTCTTTCTTGTCATATTTCAGTACCACCATCTAATGAATATTTGTGTTCAGAAAAAGGGCCCAAACTACTCTCTTGAAAACAATGTTCTAACATTTTCCAGCAGATTATTTGGAAACCTCAGCAACAAGAAAATGCTTGTTCAGTGAGAATTTGCATGAGTTTCAAGTAAGAATTCAAGCCAGTCATGAATTCAGTAACTTATTCTCATCTCCTCCAATGCTGTATGAAGAGAAAACAAAAAAAAAGAAATATTCTTATTCTAGGGAAGGACTTATCCATTGATGTCATTTTCATTGAACTGTTTTCTGTCTATCCCATTTATGAAGATATGTCATTAGTTTTGTTAACAGTTACCTCTCCCACATACACACAAACATACACATAGATACACAAATGCCAATTATTGCTCATCAACAGTCAATGTAATAAGTGTACCTATCCCCACCATGGGGGAAAATATCCATTGCAGAATGTTAGATAGTCCAGCCTCTGGAAAGTCGAAGTAAGATTTAATTGTTATGATCTACCATAATTTGCTCTGCAGTTTTTACCAGGGTGTTATATACATTGCCTTGATTCTGTAATTCAGATTACTCAACTTTTGAACCAACTTATCCAAACTTACTAGATTCAATCTATTTATTTATGCTAACAGATCAACAATATGGGGATTCCAATCTAGGCTAACAACAATTTTATTGGGAAGGTCAAATTTGACCCCCTTTTGGCAGTTTGGCTTTTTTCCACATCTGAAATATTTTAGTCTTTAATTCTTTCATCTGCTTGTAAATAAATTTGTGAAAATTGTACTTATTTAAAAAAATAATGAGTGAAATGTTCATCTAACCATGTTCCACAGTTTAAACAGAAAGCATGGCTAAAGGAAAGAACAGTGGCTAACCAAATATAGCCTACAATAATCTTTAGTTTTTACCCTTTCTCTTTTTAAAAAATAAAAAATAATATTAACTGTTTTAAAATTATAGAAAAATAAATGGAAGGAAATGCTAAATTCCAGTTAAATTCCAACTAAGTAAAGCTTTTATTTTAAGTCCTTTCTTCTTGTGAATGAGTTTACACAAGCACGTATAATTATGACTGGCTGGAACAGGAATTGTTAGAAGCTACAAAAACATTTTGAAGATGTTAATAGGCTATAAAATCTGATAAGATTAAACTTAATTGACTTGCACCAAACATTCATCATCAGACCTTCTTAGATATTAAAATCTGAATGTGACCGAAACTTCATAAGTATTATAAAGCTATTTTGAGTTCAACTGAAGCCACAGATTCACCTAATTCAGCTTCAGCTGGTTCTATGCATACTGTCAGCCCTGGAGCCATTTTCCCTTGGCGTCTTCAGGGTTGCCACAGCAGTGGCTGAGTGAGCTGTGGGAACCGGAGGGGGGAGGTAGAGATAACAAGGGTTTTGTAACTATAATAAAATTATTTCCCCTGGGAATCAGGGGTGGGTTTCTGTCAGTTCTAACCTCTTCTATAAAAGAGGTTTCACAAATCTACAGTGCTATTTAGAACCGGTTCCAGCTCCCTCCCCCCGCCCGTCTGCACATCATCAAAATGAAGAGCGAGAGGAGGAATTATGGGAGTTGAAGTCCACAAATCTTAAAGCTGTCAAGTTTGAACACCCCTGGGGGTTTTTTTTCTAAAGGGTGAGGGGTGCAAGAGTCTTGTAACTTGAGAGCTTTAAGACTTGTGTGCTTCAAATGCCAGAGTTTCTGAGCCAATATTTTGGTTGCTAAGTAAGAGCATTGTTAAGTGAGTTTCACCACATTTTACAAGTTGGCCACACCCACCCAGTCACATGACTGCCAGGCCACTCCCACTTGGTTGTATGGTTGGCAAGCCACTCCCACCCGGTCACATGGCCGGCAAGTCACTCCCACAAAGCAGGCCACACCTACAGAAGAGGTTCTAAAAAGTTTTGAAACCCACCACTGCTGAGAATCCATGAACATTTCGCCAGGTCTTGGGCAGGCGTGAGCAGAAACCAACTGGAGTTGGGACAGTGACCGGATTTGACCATGTGATGGACATATGGATTGGGGGGAAAGAACTTTGACTTTAATTTGGGTGGGGAAAATGCAATGCTTTCACAATTGGGTTTTCCCCAGATATGCCAATATGACATCCCTAACAAATTTATACTTTGGGGAACATGCCTGCCCTGGAGTTTTGATTCTGTTAGGGATGTTACTTGGAACCCTGATACATACTAACTTTTTTTCAATCTTATACTCTATTTGTTTGCAGACTTGATGAGTGTTTCTGTAGATTACAGTTAGAATCATATGACAACATTCATTATATGTTTAATATCCATAAACCAAGTTAAATAAAATAAACTGAAGCTTCTTATGACTTACCTATTCCTGTAGAATATTCTATAATACAGTGTCTCATTGTAACAACTTTTTTAAAATACTAGAATTACAATTAAAATATTTTAAAAATTGGTCAAAGGTGTTTTGTTTTTTTTGTATGTGTGTGCTTTCAAGTCAGTGTTGATTCTTGAGACAAATTCCTGTAGTATTCTTAGAAAGATTTCAGAAGTGGTTTGTTATTGCCTGCTTTCCAGGATGTACAGCAATTAGATCAAGATCAACTAAGTGACCTTGGTTTAGAATAATGGTGTCCTGGTTTCAATCTGGTATCTTAAACACAATAACAAAATTGTTCTTTAATTATTGCCCACCCATTACTAATCAGCTTCAAGTATTCACTACCAGCAGCATCTCCATTCTATCTGGACCAAGTTTCAGTTGATTAGTTTTCATCAAATCCATCTTATATATTTCTCATCATATCTATGTAAACTTTATTAAATTTATCATATTAAAAATATTACAATCTGAACAAATATTTTAATAACAGACTTGCCTCCAAAATTAGAAATGCATTCTCAAGAATCAAATATTATTTAATTGTGGGACATATAAGAGAAAGAAAAAAGAGGACAGACACTGAAAACTAAAAAAAAAGCCATCAAGGGAATAATACTTCAAATGCTAATAAAAAGTATATTATTGTAGGAAGCAGAATGCATTTCAGAAATGGGGACATTCAATATTTACCATTGATTTGATCCTTAGCAATTATATTTTTTCTTCTCCACCCCTCAATTTTTTAAAACTTTTACCAAGGATATTTCCTCTTTGACAATAAAAAAAAATACTGTTAGGAATATAATCTAACAGATGGGTTGGCAATATATAAATCATGTAACAATGTTGTACCTGTTTCTTTAAATCATACGGTAAAATGTGATTGGTTGCTGTTTTCCTCAATCGGCCATAGGAGGGAGTCAGAATGACTGTAAGCTCTCTGTTCATTAGATGCTGGGCTGATCTGATCTGAGTGTTTTGGAAGCTGGCTGTTAGAAAGTGCCATGAGCTATTGTAAGTTTTGCAACTGCTAGCAAACTTTGTGTACCAGACTGTTTGTATGATTATGGACTATGTTATTTGGATTATCCCTTAACTGAAAGACATTGATGACTGACTGTCTTATCCATGTATGACTTGCACTGTTTGATGGACTCTGATACCTCGAAAGCCTACTTAAATTGCAGTGTCTCTGTATGCTGGTTTGTGTCTTCTCCAACAACACTCTCACAACGCTTCTCTGAAAGTACTCGCTCTCCCAACGGGGAGCTTACAAATACATTCATTCCCCAATCTTATTTTGTTCAGTTATACATAGTAAGTCCACAAAATAATATTTTAAACTAAGAAAACTCATTAATGTTAGAAGACGTGTTCTTTCTCCAAGTACATTTGCCGGTCTCCTATAATCAAAAGTTTTAGCTGGTTAGCAGAAATAAAAAGAATATATTTTCTAAAAGACTTTCCTTTTGTAATTTAACTATTTCTCTTCATGTATTGAAAACATTTCTAAGAGTAGCACTGTTAATAAGAAACATTTGTATTTATAGAAACTTCTTAGAGATGTTGCAAGTCTATTGTGTCTTACATAAGAATGTAAAATAAATTAAAAATTATAATAGCTAAAATAACTAAAGAAAACCCATCAACAATATCATTTTAAAGATGAGTTTAAATCAGTGAAGTTTCCTTTGAAAAGTCCAGGCCTTTGGGTTCACTTAAACATTTCCTTTTTTACTAACTCCAATGCATTGTAGAGAGTTTTCTTGGTTTTTCTTTCTGGTCTCATTTTAGTATTAAAGAAAAATAAAGAGTTTAAAATATCTTTCTTCTGTTTTAAGTTCCAAAAAGTATATTGTAGGTTTAATGTTACATATAAATATTTTTAATGATAATATTTTAGTGATTTATGTTTTTTGTTTGTTGTGCACCTGACAAAGGAACATATACCAGGACTTTAAAAGTATTTGTGAGCAAACAATAATTTAAATGTTAGATTAAAATCAGGGAGACCCAAGTAAACCTTGAAATAAACACTGTTGTGCAGGCTTTTTGACAGATCTGGGGCCAGTTTGCCTGACAGTTTCTTTTATCCCTATTTTGCTGTTGTGGGAGGAAAAGAGATAGCTACGTAAGCTGCCATGAGTTCTTGAAGGAAAGGTGAGATGTAAGTCTAAAGTGAATGATGAAGAGGAAATTATTTAACTATCCTGCCGCCAAGCTGAACACATCCATTTCGGAAGAAGTAAAGCATAACAACCTGGCAGATTCCAGGAAGATACAATCACAGAAACCTGAAAGAAAATGTAATAGTATACAGTGTAACTGTATATCACTTATGCAAGAGCTGAGGTGGCACAGTGGTTAGAATGCAGCACTGCAGGTAGTGACGTGCAGTCAGGGGAGGCAGAGGAGGCACAGCCTCACCACTGTCAATCATGAAAAGGAAAAAAATGTAAACGGGAAAAGGCGAGTGCTGAGATTAGGCTAGCTAGCTGCTGCCACACCGTGAATGACTGTCTGTTTAAAAAAAGCCTCTAAAAAAGTGCCCTCTACTATGAGGCAGGACAACTGCATGCCTCATCTAGTCTGACTTTTTAGGCGCTCGAGCAGAGTTAAGCAAGGGTTAAAAGCCTAAAAAATCCTGAGGTAGTTGAGGCACGCAGTTCTTCTGCCTCATAGTAGAGGGCGCATTTTTAGAGGCTTCAACTCTGTCATTCTGTTTAAAGCTGCAGTGTCACGCTCACTCTTCCTCTTCTCTTTCTCTGTTTATGATGCCCCCAACCCCCACCACATGCTCCCTCTCCTGCTCAGGCATTCTCTCCTCTCCCGCGACACCCCACTGACTAAAGCGCTTTCTTTTGCCCGCCTGTGTTCGCGGCAGAGCTCAAGCGGGCGAAAGAAAGTGCTTTAGAATGCCTCCCATCCTTCCAAGGTCAGCAAAATGAGGACTGTAGAGGGCTGTAAAGCACTATGAAGTGGTGTATAAGTGCTATTGCTATTGAAAGAAGTCCCATATTATATTCAGAATCTTTTGGTCCTATTCCTTTACTTTCTTGCTAGTGTGTCAGTTCACCTACACTTTCTAAGGGTAGAATTGGTAACAAGAACAAAACATGTAAGCAGATAATGGAGCTAAGTTACAGATCAGATTGATTCCCTTTTTAAAATCTGAGTAGGAGCTTCAACAGAAAAGGCATTGCTCTCTGACCTCAGAACAATTGAAGAACATTCCAGCTGACCACAGGGGATAGGAGCTGAAACAACCCTTATACCTACGAGCAAAGGTACACATTGATTTCTCGAGATCAAGTCTACAAATCCAATTCAGAGGGAAAGGGAAGAAATGAATTGAATTATTCAAAGTTGTTGAAATTAGCTCAAGAGGAAATGAGGAGGGCTATCAGTAAATAGAACTATACTGTAATTCATTAAACTTTTAGTCACATGTTGGATTCAACCATTGTAGTTCTGTTCTTATTATATATTCATCATTTCTCTTGCTCCTGGATTTTCAGAATGTCTTCAGCTTGTGAGAACTTCTGGCTATTTAGACACTACTCACAAGCATCTGCAGGCAGCAAAAAGGGCAAATTACACCTTGTATGCCATGATGCCAATGACCCAACAAACTTATTTGCTTCAGAAATCACAGACAGGTACTATGCTGCATTCCTGCAGCACAACGACTGTCCTGAATCACATTTTATTGTTCGCCATGGTTTTTTTATTATAATTATCTCATTTGATATGGCTGCCCATCCCAAATTCATGACTCTGGATGGCTGACAATAATTAGAGCAGCATAAAATATAGGAGCAGCAACAAGCACACAATCCACATCTGAAGTGAAAACAAACTCACTAATAAAGGAAATCAAAACAACCATTGCACTGGTGTTGTTATCAAGGCTGTTGCTAATGCCCCTGCAATTACTAAATGCCAGCTCTACTTTTGACTGATTGCACATTTCAGCAAACACATTCAGTTTTTCATAGAACCACACATGAAAGAAATCAGTCCACTTTCTGGATGATGGAGTTTGCCAAGCGTATTTTGCCCTAACAACTTTCAAAGCCCGGAGCTGAAGATTAATGTAGCCATGAAAATGCACTTCATTGATCTTAATGTGAAATCTATTTTTAACAAGATGTCATTTTCTTATTTGAAAAGTTCTAAATAGTGTGAGGCCAGGATATACAAAACATTACTTCGCAGACCAGAGCCATCTATGGTGGAAAACTGCCATGAAAGCTCTTTTTATGTCTTTCCAGAACAAAACAAAAAAAGGCTAGGTCATTAGGGCTTTCTCTGTTGTAAGTCAAATGATGACACCTTTTGAATAAATTGATTACCGTAGATTGGCAGCATTTTATTTGTTTTTGGATGCACTGAGTAAACTCTGCAATCTGCATGACGTCTGTTTTAAGTGTAGTCTAGTCTAGTCTAGCCTTTTATTCATTTTGTGCAGCTACGCATCTCAGGCCTGGGCAGCCAACAATCATCAACATACTTAAAACAGTTAATACATAATAAAAAATAAATACAAATAGCAGTCAAGAGATATTATAATGCAAGAAATGGGGCCCTTCACATATTTGGGACCCCAGGCCCAGATACATAGGCAAGTCTTCTCCTTCTGAAAGACCAACAGCATTGGGGCCATCCTAATCTCAGGAGGGAGAATGTTCCAGAGGGCAAGTATTATGGCAGCTAAGGCATATCTCCTGGTTCCACAAAGCCTAAATTCATTTATGCCCATCCTACGGGACCAGATTGGATTGTTAGAAATTATTGCAGGAAGACAGTTCCTCGGGGAAACTAGTCCCAAGCCATGAAGGGCTTTAAAGGTGACAATAAGCACCTTGAATTGCACCCAGAAACACACTGGCAATCCCTGCAGCTGTTGTCCCTCTCCAAAAGCAATTGTGTTACATGTGCCAAATAACTGACATGAATTTACAACCTGTATAGCTGCATTATGTACCAGCTGAAGCTTTGAATAGTCCAAATGGGAAGTCACTCTTGTTCAAAGCTCAGTGTTGTTCAATGTTCAGATCTTTCCAGTCCATGAATGGGTGCAACTGGCAGAAAACTCAAAGATGTGTAAAGGCCTTCTTATCCCCCGGCTTCCACCTGCTTTTCCAGCAGCAGCCATGAATCTAAGAGTTTTAATTTCAAAAAAAGGTTGTAGTTTCTTGGGGGGAGGGCATTTTTAGATCAGAAAGACTCAGAAATAGTTCCATAGAAAAGAAATTGGAAATTAAAAACCAAATATCAACATTTCCTCTTTTTTTTAAAGGGTTTCTTGATCCTCATTTGGCCTTTGTACTTTAAAGGATACTGACTTATTTGTTCAACAATATCTGATTCCAGCTTTTCCCCTGTAGCAGACATTTGCACAAGTTGTATATGCAAATCAATACACAGCAAAGTTACTATGCCAAATGGATTTAGGCGTGATAATAACTTTCTAACAGCCTCATTTCAATGTGAAATCCTGATGGCCTGGGGTGGGGGGAATTAAAGAGCACATGAACAAATATTTGTCCTAAACCTCACCCAGGAGGGTAAAGAGCAGTAAGAAGCATTATGGCAATATTATTTTAAAAAACGAATGAACTGCCAATTAAGGGGGAAAGGCATATACTGTGGCATGCCCAGAAAGTCTAATGCTAACAGCCTTCCTTTTTCTATCGGTTGTTTCATCTGTAATTGTACTAATAAGGGTTGTGGATTGGGTTGTGAAAACAATAAATGACTGCTTAGTTACAATATCCATTACTTTCAGAAGTTACTTAAAATGTTTTGAATAAACTGTCATGATTTACCCATCATCAGGCCGTCACCAGGAATAAATCTAATAAAATCATATTTTGCTTTGGATCTCAATAGGTAAAGTCCCTTAATGCTGAAACAAGAGTAATTGATTAGTCAGTGCACAGCAAACTGACATTCAGGAAGGAAGTATTAGGACTGCCTCATCACCAGTACTGATCTTTGGTCATACACTGCTCTCCACAGATATATCTGTACCATTGCTGAACTGCAGCTGTTTCAAAGTAAGTACTATACTATCATATAGTGCAACTAATTGCATACGGAGCTCTTCTGCTATTATACAGTGTAGGAGTCACGTTAAAATATGCCAGCTTTAAAATGTGCTGACTATGCTTCCAGTTCTTGAAAATGAAGACAATGAAAATGAAGTAAAAGTAGAATAAAGGTAGTATTATATCCTGCGCCACGGTGGTACAGTGGTTAGAATGCAGTACTGCAGGCTACTTCTGCTGACCGCCAATTGGCAGTTCGAATCTCACCAGGCTCAAGGTTGACTCAGCCTTACATCCTTCCGAGGTCAGTAAAATGAGGGCCCAGATTGTTAGGGGCAATTTGCTGACTCTGTAAAACACTGCAAAGCAGTATATAAGTTTAAGTGCTATTACTATTGCTACTACCACAGAAAAAGAAGAGGGGAGGAAAGCTGTAGGGTGGAGAGCATCTGCTTTGATGCCAATTATTGGCAGAAGAAGACCTCCAAGTCTTCTGTCAGGTTTGCATCCCATATAATGACCATTCTATGGCATCAAAAAAACTGACATCAAATGAGCTGACCTCTTTTTGGCTCTTCATTTGCCATTGCAAGTGGGGTAAGGGTAGAGAAGATAATTTCCTCTGCTCTCTCTCTTCCCCCCACTACCCATGCTAAGATTACCCAGGTTTGTTTCCCTTCCCACCCAGTGTCAGATATGCTAACAAGAACAAATACACCAATTATTTCCCTAAAGTGTGGTAGAATGGGCTTTGGAATTGATGCCTTTAGCCATATTTCATGTTACCCAAGTATTTTGAAAGCTCAATTATCAAGAAGAGTTTAAATCTGTGTACCAGTCTTTTATAAAACAACAACAACAACAACTCCATCCCCCCTACCAAAAGCCCAGCTAACAGGTTGGTGGGATGGGGGAAAGTGGTGAAGTAAAGTTCCCAGCCATCTTCCAGCTCATCGACCACTCTTACAGAAGACTTGTAAACAGTTTTATCAGATTTCCTTGCAACTTCCAAAAACTCAAAATTAATCACACTTACAAGAGAACGCTGCCAGAAAATAGCCACAATACTTACAAATATCTCATGGAGAGCACAAACAGGCATTAGACAAAATGACACTGGCCCACTGCATTTATGTGGAATACGTCCATGAATGACAAAGGGCAGAGACAAGGAGATGAAAGCATCCCGCACATTACCAAATTGCAAGAGCTGAAATTCTTCAGCAGTTTCTCACTTGTGCCCAAATACCAGAATTTTCAGATATATGTATAAGGATCTCTCACAAAATGCTAGACATGCCTTTCAGTGTGAAGTGTGGTCAGACATGTGGGAAAGTTACTTCTGAAAAGGCAGAAACCCTACAACCCAAGACAAAATAGCCATTGAGGGAAGCTACCAATCCCCAGGGCAAAAGACTCATGTTAATCTCTGCCATTGTCAGCCAATTGGACATACTGTACTGCATAAAGTAAAAGGAAGCTTTACAGACAGACTGCCCAGTTTGCTTGTGCTGTCAGGAGTTAGAAAATACTGCTGATCCAGAATACAAAAGATAAGTGGAGGCTGTCATTACAGTGAGTCAGGAAGCTAGTTAAATTTGTGTTGTGCATTCATGACCCCAACCAACACTTAATGGGGCATCTTAGCTGCAGGGCAAGATAAGGAGGAGAACTCATATTCATAAACAGAAGAGGAGAATAGTAGATAATCCTTTCTTTTAAAATTCACTCTTATGTTTTCTCAATTAAAAATACCTCCCTTCCTAATTTTTTGTTTGCCTTTTTATCTTTTCTTCCACAGTTTCCAAGCCTCTCCAAGCTTCACTACTCCTAGACCCATTACAACACTTCCCTAATGGAATCAGGCATCACTATATTTTATGGGAAATATAACATATAACAATTGTAGAATACAAGCTGAATGGAGATTGGGACATTAATTTGTGCTGACCCTCTAATTCCCGTTTACTGCAGAATTGTTTTTCCAGTGTTTCATATTCAGTTATATGCAAAATTTCCTATTTCTTACTGGGCTAGGTGGAAGAAATTTGAGGAACTGTAGTGCCTGCTCTATCTATGTGCACACACGGATAATTTTTTCGCACATTTAATACTTTTTGCAATTTAATTATCATTGAAAATGTATTAATTATTGGTAATGATCTAAAATAAAGAGATTTTATTTAGTTTGTTCTGAAGGAAAATGGTCTGGACTTCTATGATATTCACCTGAATTCTAGAAATTTATATATATATATATATATATATATATATATATATATATATATATATATATATATATATATATATATATATATATGTGTGTGTGTGTGTGTGTGTGTGTGTGTGTGTGTGTGTGTGTGTGTGTGTGTGTGTGTGTGTGTGTGTGTGTATGTGTATGTATACACACACACACACACACACACACACACACACACACATTTCAATATATTAGATTTTCATGTGCATGTATTATTCAGTTTTATGTGCCTTCAGGTTTGTGCCAAAAGAAAGTTATACGTTGAACAAATCTTGCTCAGCCAAACTAACATCACATTTCCTCACCATAGAATGAGCCCAGTCATCTGAAGAATTCATTGCATGTATGGCTGCTTAAAATTATAACCTCCTCAGTGAACAACCAACAGTCTTCAGAAGTTCCAGATGCTTATGAGATTGAGTGACCCCCCCAATCACAAGGAATCCCTATGAGTTGCATTTAGAAGCTTCTTTACAATGTAGAGACTTTCATGGAACAGGATTCATACCATAGATGATCAAATATTAATCCTTACTTAATGATGGTTTGAATAGAAAGTGAGGCAACAAGCTGGAGCAGAATCAGAGAACAGCTGATTCAGTACCATGGCTAGGATTGCTGATATCAACCTAAGACTTTGGAATGGATTTCAGGACCATGGAGAGCAATGTAAGAGCAGCACAGCTATAAAGAAGTTTTGAACCAATCCATTCAAATGTATCTAGAAACTCCACCCAATTCAAGTTTTTGCATCCACTAGTTTGAGAATTGGTGTATTGTCTTGGAGTATTGGAAAAGAAAGGAGTGGGTCACAGAATACTTTTCATCATCTTCATGACCAGCAAGGGAGACTAGGGACCATTTCTTAAAATTATGATATAATTGGATAGGCTGCAGAATCCAAGATACCAATTCATAAGGAGGACTCCAATTCATGAGAATCCATAAGAAGTCTATCCAGGGCAATCAAAGCCTTCCATCCCCCAAACTGATATACCCATATGAAGATTTGCTCCTTTTGCCAATTTTGAAATCCCAAAACCTTCAGGAGAGATCCAAGTTTATCATGTAAACATTATGTACTACTAATTACCTGTTTTGAATAGAGACATCTCATCCAGAATGTAGTTAGTTTCCAGTTAACTCTTCCTATTATGGAACGACTTTAACCCACAGAATAGTAACATGAGAAAAGTCCCTCAGAAAACATTGGGGTGGTGGTGGTGATATTCTCAGAAATTTTCTCCTGATAAGTATAATGAGTATTGAAAGAAGCTACAGCATTAGTTGAAACAATTTTTAAAAATACATGATTTGTAAGTGAAAAGTACTGGTATTTTTGCTGGCTATCATCCAGGCTGAAATTCTGCAATAGGTCAGGAAAAGTTCCTCTCCCCCAAAAAAATTATTTACTGAGAAATGTTATTCTAATGCTACCCCGGAAGGCAGAACTCCCCCCGCTCTTAAGGGTTGTTTGCATTTGATGCAAAATACTCAAAGCAGCATATCATTGGGAGAAAGAAAGCAGAAGGTAGTATCTTTAATGTCTCAAGCTGGATGCTTACCCTTAGTTTGTTCCATTATATATTTAATATTTAATGTGTGAAAAATATAAGCTCCCTGTATGTTTTTCTTGTCTTGATTATCCTTTGAAGGTTTTAAATATTTATTTTCCCACTAACTTTAATATGGTTACGTAGGTCTATTTTTTTAGTGTCTTCTTTCCTTTTTAAAAATATGTTATATTAAGCTAATCAAGAAAAGAAAATTCAAACAGCATTAAAGAAACAATACAAGATATTGGATGCCTTCTTTCTGCCTGTTCCCTTCCATATTTAAGAATATTGCTTTGTGTTATTTACATACAATATGTTTTTTTTCCAGTCTCAGAAATAAATGGCGAAAACTCTTTCAGTTTTAATTTACAGATATATTTAATTAGACATAAATTATTGTTTAAAATTAAAAGGAAACGTAACTATTAATCCTGCTAGCCATGTATAATTTCCCCATTCTAAGATACTAAATAATTTGTCAGTTTTGTCAAGGATGCAATAGTTTTGGGAATTCGTTTTATGCACATGTTCAAGATACAAACAATGCATCAATCCACAGGCAGAATTCCCCACCTCAGTGGGACTTCGATTTCAATGCTGGTTGCAAACTTACCAACATATTTGGAGGGCATTCAGTTGGAGAGAATTTACCTAAAAGAAAAATGATAGAAGTCAATTAAGACAATTGGACATAACACCAAATTCACTCCCCATCCACACTCGGCTGAATGTAAACCTCTTTGAAATGTAGTACTAGTATCCTGTTCTAAAATTCATATGGATGAAAGAAACATCATAATTTAATATTACATATAAATCCTTGGGAAAGGAATTATATCTGTGCTTTGTTAAAGGCCCTGAATGTGAAATAGAAAGAGACAATGATTATATGAAGAGTTTTAATCTTATTAACATATTGTGGTGTGGCATTTATTCCTATTTATTCAGAAGATAATTGACGCAACCTCTCATTATTATGCTTCTTTGCTTAGATGAACCTTTTGAATTTGCATTAGCATTTGATATTGACTTATAACTGCAATGAATTCTACTGTCTGCAGCAATATAGTTTCAGAGAAATCAATTCATATTATTTTTAAAAAGGCATCTCACAGCATCTCACCTAGAACCATCTTATTTATATGACCTGTTATAGATCAGTTGGAAACAAGGATGAACATTTCATTTTTTCAATCCATCAGAAGGCTTATTTCTTGGTGGGGTTTTGTTTGTTTTGCATTTTGCCTGTTTTGCATGTTAAATTATTTGTTAAATAAACATTTTGTTAAAAAAACAATAAAAAATGAACACACATATATTTATAAACACATCACTGATTTGTGTCATTCAAATTCAAATTATCTATAGTAGTGTTACCTCTACTTTATTGATTACAAATAGATATAAAAAGGAGAAGAGGCCCAGAGCCTACCAAGTTCTTTGCAAGTAGACTATCCAATAGATTCAGAGAAATGTCCAATATTTCCATAGATTGGATTGGGCAAAGTCAATTCATAATTTTTTGTGCTTAAGGAACTTTATTCCTTGATCATAGAATTGCCAAAATCTAATGCTATCCTTGGCAAAGTTAAATATATGCTTTTAAGAAGGAAGGAAGGAAATGCTACGGTTTTCCAGAAGGTGACAAAAATCACATCCTATTAAGCATTATTTTGAGAAATCTCCTTTTATTGTTACAACTATGTATTTATTTGTTTTTTTAATGTATGCTGCTTCTAAAAATCAAACTGTTAGACAGTGAGCCTTGCATCTCAGCTGACACAGATGTCAAGGACTAGTTTAAAATATTTATATATGTGGCATGACAGATTTTTTGATGACATTAATAATGACTTCAACAGTGAGCTGTTACATATCAATCTGGCTAAGTATGTTTTGGCAGGTGGCCAGATACCCTTCACCACCAGCTACTCCACAAAATAATTCGACTTCCCTTTCTTTCCCCAGTATTGGGCAAAATGAGAAAACTGTCAGCATTTTTTTAAACCCAGAAAATTGATTTAGTGCTCTCAAATCCTCACAAAAGGTGACATCCTTCAGGTGACAGTAACAAACACAGTCACTTAGTTCTATTGATCTTACAGTTGCTAACAATGACTTAAGGAGAAAATCAACTGACTCTGGGTAATGATGAGCTTAAATGAAGTCATCCCAGTGGAGTAGCCCACATAGATGCTCAGTAAAAGAACTCAGAATTTGCATGTAAAAGTTCTCATGCCAAGTACTATATCTTCAGAAGCTAAGCCTTATTTGTAAGATTTGCCCCACCCATAAATTTGTAGAAGTCCTCTCAAAATGACAAACCTATTCTGCTACAATGATCTACTAATTGTCATTTAACTATACCTCTAAATAGCCCGCTCAACAGGCCTAGTAGTGAGAATGTTGGGAGTTGTAGTTCTGAGACCCATTAACTATGAAAGTCCAAATGTCTCCACATCTCCCTTTCATTATAAAATAGAATTTAGAACTTTGTGGCCATAAACTCACTTTCTGTCTGGTCTCTCTCCTCCTGAGGTTTTAATTATGAATATTAATAGAATTTAATATTCATTGCGTAGGAGAGAAGTAGCCACATTTCCTCTTCTGTTTTTTATTCCATCTCTTTTTTTCAAATACAGGTAGTCCTTGATGTATGACCACAGCTAAGCCCAAAATTTATGTTGTTAAGTGAAACATTTGTTAAGTGAGTTTTGCCCCATTTTATGATTTTTCTTGCCACACTTCTTAAGTGAATCATTGTAGCTGATAACTTGGTAACATGGGTGTTAAGTGAATTTGGCTTCCCCTTTGCCTTTGTTTGTCAGAAGTCGCAAAAGGTGATCACATGACCCCAGAACACAGCAATGGCCATAAATATGAATCAGTTGCTAAGCATCTGAATTGTTGTCACATGACCATGGGAATGCTGCAATGGTCATAAGTATGACAAAACAGTCATGTCACTATTTTCAATTCTGTTGTAACTTCAAACAATCATTAAACAAACTATTGTAAGGTGAGGACTACCTATAATGCAGACCAGAAAAAAGAAAACTGAGGCCAAGAAGTGGAATGGAGAAAACTGCCTTCTATAGACAAGTAAGTTTTGCAACTGTTAGCAAACTTTGTATACCGGACTGATTATATGATTACTGGACTATGTTATTTGGATTATCCCTTTACTGAAAGACATTGATGACTGACTGAATTATCCGTGTATGACTTGGACTGTTTGATGGACTCTGATATCTCTATTTCCATGAAAGTAAAAGCCTATTTAAACTGCAGTGTCTCTGTATGCTGGTTTGTGTGTTCTCCAACACAACTCTCACAACGCTTCGCTGAACATACTCGCTTTCCCAACGGGGAGCTTACCTAACAGACCATTGCTCCATTTGTCTCAGGGTTGGTCCCTCAATAAAAACAATGGCTTTCTACCATTTTAGAGCTTTTCCCCAGCTTCACTGGAAATATCAGGATTGGGTTCAAAATATTTTTCATGGAAACCAAGTAGTGTTTCAATGAAGCTAGGTCTCTTTCCCAATTTATTAAACCATACCATTCAATGTCATTCTCCTTAATTATAAAGGCTCTTCCCAAGATTAGAAATGTCTTACTTTATTGAAATCACTGATCTCGAAGCCCAGCTCCAATACTGAGACACAGTGAAGAGCACTGACCACTTTTCTATTATCATTTTTCTCATCCTTATGGTATTTTATAACAGACAAGCTGCAGAAGTGATCTTTGAGTGCATGCTGTAGGTGGATTGATGAATTTTGCCTTTATTTTTTGGTGGATACTGCCTGTCAACTTTAACAGTTCTAATCTTTCCATAGCAAACTTTGGGGCACTAGCAGTTAGATATAAATATTATTTTAAGAACTATTAATTAAAGAAAATTCTAATTCAGGAAGCATATTTTGACACACTTTCTATTTCATATTTAGGTGGCATCCTCCTTGTGACTAATGTAAGGAAGGGATGCAAAGCAGTTGGAAGAAATTTAATTGGTAAATTAAGTATAAAACTTTTATCCTAACCTTCATACATCATTGTATGATTGATTCAAGAGTTTCTGGAGATTAGAGGTAGAGTCCTCGAACAACTGTCTCACTTACTTAACAACTGTAATGATTCTCTTAACAACTGTGGCAAGAAAGGTTTTGATTATTGGATAAATAAATTGGAATTGTTATAATAATTATTTAATGGAAAATAGAGAAAGATTTATTTGATTTTATGCAACAATATTATTCACCGACATCATAATACTTTGCTTTCTATAATCTAACTTGTCTAATTATTAAAGTCATAACTTACAAGCTCATTTATTATTTTTGTGTGCAAACATAAATAAATAATGAATAAACATAGATAATCTTCTCTCTAAAGAAAACTAGTTTATCTTAGCAAGATATGTTAGTTCCGCCAACCATTTCTCCATAAAGGGTAGTGTTGATTTTTCCATCTCTGTGCATACAGAAACCTCACCGCAATTTACATCAAAAATCTCTCATGGCTTTTTTTAACTGTTTACTCATTCATCATAAAAAGAATAGTTCTGTTTTCAGGTTAATATTATTTTTTTAAATCTTGTATCAAAGTATGTATTTGAATCCTATATTTGAAAGTTTTTTTTATATGTCCATCAAGCATGATTAAACAGCCTTTCATGTAGTTAACATTTTCAATGATAGGGAATTCTTAGAAGTTTGGCACTCATGCAAATCAGGCATCAACAGACACATAGAAATAAATAACATTTACATACCATTCAAAAGACACAATAAAAAAGGAAACGAAAAGACTGGAACACCTCCTTATCAGCAGCCACGAGAAGAAGTATGGATTAACACCAGACAAACAACTAAGCAGAAAACAATACCCTGATCAAGGAACTACCAAGGAGAAAACTACACTCCCACCAAAAGTGTCACAGCAAATTACTCTATATAAACATTGGTAAGCAAATAAGCAAGCTAAGAGACCACCAATAACTTCACAGTTGAATGGACTTTCTCTTGATGATTTACAAGAAGAATCCTGACAGTCAACTCTCTAAGATGACTTAATTGGTTTCCTGTACATTGCAGAGCATAGGACTCTGATATCTTTGTGGGATCTTCCAACTCTAAAATTCTATTATTATTTTTATGGAGGAATGGAAAGGTATAGGGATAATTCAAACAAAGTGTATCTGTGTGTCCTCTACCACAACATTACAATAATGGCTGTTTTCTCTGTGATTCCTTCATTTATAATTTCTGGCATGGATTTAACTCTTTTCATAGTGGCTTCAGTTAAACTGAGCTCATCATCACAACAAGGCATCACTGCCCATTTAGCTAATCCATTGCTAGATTAGCAGCAGGAACAATGTGATATTATTGGCACTATCAATAGTGGTAAAAACAATGGCAGAAACAGCAAGCATTTAAGAGCGAAAAAATGAAACTATAAAAGGAAAATCACCATTAAAATAGGCACTTGTTTTTCCCAACTGATGAGCAGAATCAAGTTGTTCTCTCCTTTGAGCTGATATTTTTATGGAGAAGAGAAGGGTGTTGCCTGCCAGTAGTTCATGGTGAACCTTAGGCTGTAACCTAGAATATGCCAATTTTTATATTTTAAATTATTAATTAAATTTAAAATATGTATGTTGTTTGCACATGTACTCTACATAGCAGCTTTGGAATATATGGGACAAAGCTACAGCATCTGTCCTCATTCAAATAGTTTCACATCCTGAATTATCCTCAGATTATAAGAAAGTGATCCAAGAGAGGCCACTCAGTGTTACATATGTACCTAGATGAGTTTTTAATGACAAATATTTACCAAAAGAAAAGGGATTTAGATTTTCTTCGGTCACATCTAGGCAATGTGTAGTGCCAAAAACAGATTAAGCCTCATTTTCATTTTTTTTTAAAGCAAACGTATTAAGGACATGGTAGAGTCTCCCAGCAGGAAGAAATCTGTTTGCCAAAGTTTTATGTTTCAATGAAAATCAGAAGAATTAACATTCCAATCCTTTGGTGTGTCTCTGTTTTATTATGTTCAAACCCAACCCAACCCAACGTTTGTGGTCAGCATAATTGGGTACATGCTGAGATGAAAAGAGAATAATGCATGAAGTGAACATTGCCATTATTCTGAGAGTACTCAGGAAATGTGAACATAGTGTTGACAGAACTATACTTTTCTAAATTGTGTATGCACACTGAAGTAAACATAATAAATAATTATGTTTGGTTTTTTCCACATGCCCTCTTTGTCCTTTCTGATTCAGAAGGCCACCAATGAATTCACCAATTTATGAGCTTTTGAAACACAACACACACACACACACACACACACACACACACACACACACACACACAAAACCAAAGTTCCTAATTTTGTTTCAAGAATGCCTTGCCTTATTTGTCTGCTTCAGATTCCTCTCTATGAATCCTCATCTAAAAAATACCTTAGCTGAGTTCAAAGTAAAAAGATCAACAAGCATTAGTGTCAACCTAATGAAAGGCCAGTTGGGTGCTTGACTGCATTTCATTTGATGAAAACGCAAAATCCAGCTGCTTTTCTTTTCATGTGTTAGCCTGGAAAAAGAAAATATTTTTGTACATTCTTTTGTGAGGAAATAAAATTAAGGGCTTCCTAAGAAGTACAGTTTAACCTGAATTTTCGCAGATGTCCCCATTATGCTATCTGTAGTATATACAACATATATTTATATTGTCATTTATTCATATTTTGACAGTAGGATATGTGCATAGGGCCTATTAATATGATGCTGCCCCTGTCATCCATTACTAATATAATTCTATGAAATTATAAATAATGATGCATTGGAAAACATACAGTTTTATGAAATAAATAAACAACTTTTAACATTTCCCTATCCCAGTGAAGTATTTGAAATTAGTGTTAATTATAATTCCTCCCTCCTCACATTATCATTCCAAAAAGTTTCTGAAAACATCACCTCCTTTTATATATTACAAATTACACAAATGTATACAAATTAGTTCTAAATACTTATGTAAAGTGGTCCCCTCCGTTCTTTGTTATGTGCTTGATTGTAGCAAAGCCAAAGTTTATCCTAATTATTGTGACCCTTTTAGCAATAGAACTTATTCTGCTTCGCAGTGCTTTACAGCACTATCTAAGCAGTTTACAGAGTCAGCATATTGCAACCATTACAGCCATCTGGATCCTCATTTATTAACCTCGAATGATGGAAGGCTGAACCAGCCAGATTTGAACTCCTGGCAGTGGAACACAGAGTTAATCTGCAATGCCGCATTCTAACCACTCCACCACCATGGCTCTTTTTCATGTCATTTCCTTTTTTAAATATGAAGTTGTAATGTTCTTTTTTTTCCATTAATAGGGATAAACATTCAGATCACTTTAAGTATATATTTTTTTCATAAAAGACACTCCTGTTTGAACACCCTTATGACTCATCCAATGTAGTTAGAGATTTTCCATTTTTCCATTGCATATTTAAGAGTGATGGGAAAATTTTTAATTCTGTTAATTATTCTAAGGATGGGATGACACTTAACCCACTTTATAAAAGAATATGATCCAAAGAACATTCGTATTTGCCAAATACTGGCTTGAATCACTCATATTCATCTAGTTTATTACATATTATTGCAGTGTGGCATTCAGCCATCATTGTGTTCTCTCTACATAAGCATATTCAGTGCTCAACATAAATTATTGCAGTTTTAAGGTTTGCCTTGGATAAATTTTGACAAACTGCTCTGAATGACAATATTAATATTACGTCTTATACTTTGATCATTTTGAATCTTTTCTTCCTTGTCACAACTCCTTAGGGTTATAATTTAAAATATAATTTTAAAAAAGAGGAGACAGTTTTGCTTATGTGGATATTTTTTGCACCAAAATAGATACAGTATCTGAATATGCAGGAAAAATAATTGAAGTAAACATGCAACACAGCTCCGCTAGAGTGAGAAAACTATGCTCAGCTTGTTTCATGTTGTCAAAATGGTAAGGATTGATATTCCAGACCTTCCTTCCTCATATTTAAGTTGCTTTCAAACAAATTTGGATTGGACATTTCTTTAAAGGGAGCACTGACCTTTATGATACCAGCCTCATGTCCACCCTATTCATCCTATTTGGAAAAAAAGCTGCATTTCTCCCTAGCTCTAAGCATGTCTTGGAAGGAAGGATTGCTATCACAAAAAAATGTGATAATTTAGGGCACCTTCCCTCTCCCCCCCAACCCCCACCCCAGCCTTCCTATTCCCCAATCTATCTGATTTCACAATGAAAATAAAATAGGGTCTTCTGATTTACGGTTATCAAAATTCTAACAGAATGATTTGGTGGATTTGTTGCCCTCACAGAAAAACAAGAGCCAAAAATTAGTTGGTGACAGTCTACCCTCTTGGTTCTACACTAAAGCAGAAATTGTTTTCCTCTCTGTTAAAAAAAAGACTTTAAAAGCCCCCAGGATTTGCCATACTTATTAGAGTGACAAATTGACAAACTCTATCACAAAATGTCCTTAATTGAGCAAGTCATTTTTTTTAAGTTAAGCTCAATACAATGATACAGAGAGAGATAAGATCAAGATGTGAGAGGAAAATATAGTTTGGTGCCCAGTGCTCCATAATTACACCCACCCCATAAAATAAAATGCAAGTCTGTTTTTCCATTTGTACATTACTCTATAAAGATACACCTTTGTTTACATAGTAATAAATGTAAGACTGATAACGGCTTGTAAAATTGTGGCCCAGAAGGTTAAACTACATGCACATGGGTGAGAAAGGCTAAGCTACTTCATGCTTCCCATAAGTTATTTCATCTCTATTCTCCACTTGAATGTTTTTTGCTTTTTTCCCAATGAAACACAAAGACTGGCACACTCCTCAAAGTTAGAATTTATTTGGCAGGTCATATTGGCACATCTGGGGAAATCCGACTCTAAGCCCCCCTTGGGTTTCCCCTTAGTTAAAAGTATAATTTTCCTCCCCCTGCTCATGCAGTCCATCACATGGTCCAATCAGATCACAATCTAAACTTCATATGGCCTTACATCCCACCTTTTTGCATCTGGTGGGGATGTCCCTGGTCCTCTAGAGGAAAGAATTTTATTTTGGTTACAATCCCTTTGCTAACTCTACCTCCTCCCTCCCCTTCCCACAGCTCCTCCAGCCTCCACTGTGGCAGCCCTGAAGATGCCAGGAGAAAATGTCTCCAGGGCTGACATTCAGACTTCCATCCTTTCAAGGTCAGTAAAATGAGGACTCACATTGCTAGGGGCAATATGCTGACCTTTGTAAATTGCTTAGACAGTGCTATAAAGCACTGTGGAGTAGTATAAATCTAAGTGCTATTGTGATAATGTCTGAGTTGAAGAAACCATAAGCTGTTATAAGAGTGTATAAAAATATATGTTCATAAAGCTATCATATATTGAGTCAAATCCTTGGACTATTTAGTCTCTGATTGTCAGTTCATTGCTCATCAGCATCATGTGTCTTCTCACACCTCCCATGTTTGTATCTGTTCTCAGTCTCTTCTAATTTCTTTTTCATTTTAAAGCTTAATTAAGTTCTTCTAAATTAGCCAGCTGTATGCAGGGTAGTGAAGCATTAATATCCCAAGCCGTCTTCATTTCAAGAAAACCTCTGGGCTCCAGATGGGCCTGAACACATTATCTCAAGAGGAAAATGGTAGATATGTACACTTCTGAACTTATTCTAAATTTTGTCACTCAGAAAAATTGTACTATTGGTGGAAAAAAGGATGCACTGGCAATGCTGTGAAGTATCATGCAAACGAACAGTAGGTAATAAGGGAATATCTAGGGATCTAGTATCTCATTTCTCTTTCGGTGTTGTATCAGAGTATTAGGAAAAGGTGCATTTCTGGTTCTGTTGCCTGCCAATTTTCAAATTTTCAAGCATGTTTTGGCCTAAACTGTGTGAGCAAATATTTCTTTTCTTTTCTCTGAAACTGATTGAAACATATTGTGGTATATCTTACAACTCAGTCATGCTTTTCCTTTTCTGTGATCCTCATCAATTTCTCTTTTGTGAAGTATGGGCAAAAAGTAGCGTGATAAAAAACACAACTCTTGTGATTTGAAGTCAGATCCTACTCTGCTCTGTACTTTGATTTTAAAAAAAAATTTCCCTGTTTGCCTTCAAGAAAATAGATGAAGAGGCACATCTGGCATTCAGAGGCTAAAACCTAAACATGTCTGAGAAATATTGGCTATAGTACTAATCTGTTACACAGAGATTGTGTATTGTGTATTATACACACATACATACACAAGTGTGCATGTGTGTGTGTGTGTGTGTGTGTGAATACAATTTGATACATATAGTGGTTGAGTCATTGATCTAGAAACCAGGTCACTGTGAGTTACAGTATATTCCTGCCTTAAGCATGAAAGCCAACAAGGTGACTTTGGACCAGTTACTCTCTCCCAGTCCAACCTATCTCACAGGATTGTTGTGAGGGGAAATAGGAGGAGGAGGAAGCATTAGATATGTTCACCACCTTGAGTTATTTATTATAAAAAAAATTAAGGTGGGGAAAATTAAATAAATAATTTAAATTCATTAGTTAACCAGTACAATACTGTAGAAGAAGAGCTTCCTTAGTCTTTGCTATTACAAATCAGGAGACTGGTAGCACCAATCTTTAATCATTTAAAAAAAAAGCTTTCAATGTTTTGTTTTTTATTCAGAAAAATGCTACCAAAACCCTTTTGATGTATGCGGATTCCTGTCTTTATCTTCATATATGTAATAAGTAATACATTGCAGTTAGCTCCAATTACCTCAGAATTCTACTCCCTTTTTCATGTTGTCCATTGACTTTCTCTTTTCCTTCTTTTATTACATTTGTCGTTTTGGTGTTTTCATCATAACAACTTTGGTATCAGGTTTAGGGGAACCCCAAAGGGAGGACCTCGAACACATGGTAATACAAGCACTGTGCTAATAGCATCAGTATTTAATAAGCAATTTTGTTACTAATTTGGGATATGTCTTCTTGGGGAAGTGTGGGAGCTGCCACACTTCTCCGTTGTATTTCTTTCCCTCTCAACAAAAATGTGACTCTTAACCTTTCATCATTCACAGACCAGATGAATATTGTCTTGAAACCCTTCCAGATGACTTCACAAACAAACCCTTGACCTCTAAAGAGAGTAGAAAGGTATTCTTAGAAATAAACTGCTGGGAATTTTATAGAGGGGTGGTGGCGGTTACAAATCTGTCTTTTCCATATATATTTAGTGGGACTTGATGATTGCTGTGCAAATATTTTGAAAAGAAGCAGCCAAACAACCTACAGATACACAAGAGGCCAAAACCATTTTAAGTTCCCTGTAAGACCAAGCATCAATTTTTCATAGTTGCATAAGCTAATCTCAAAGGATTTGTTTTCAGCAAGCCATGAAAAGAAATATATTGCTTTCCAGCTTATTTGAAAGAGAAAGTGGGGGGGGGAGGGAGGGAGGGAGGGAGGGAGGCTTTGTGGCATAGACCAAAGGGTGCATAAGTGGCCAGAGAAAGTGTGGAGCCTTTTCTTCTTTTTTAAAATCATTTACGTGTTGGATGAAGCTGAAAGCTGCCAGATAGCTTCTTTTCAACAGCTCAGAGTTACTGTTGGGAACAGATCCATGTATGGAAGCAAAAGCAGAAAAGCAGAGATAAGCCGCTATCCAGCTATGCAAACCATGTTTCAAGACACTTAAAGGACAAGCATGCAAACTCTTTTCTTTCTGGTAAATTTAGAGAAGTGAACATATCAGGCTTTTGTTCTATTGAACCTACGCAGAACTACTGAGTCTTGACAGTGGTAAGTGAGGAGGAAAAAAAACCCTCATTTATGTTGCTTTTTGTAAATGTGTTGACTTTAGTAAGACAGTACCCCTAGAAGCAGCAGTTACACTTGAGGCTTTCAGATGCTTCCTGCGAGAAAGAATTTGGCTTAGACGCTAAAGGAATAGCAGGAGCTGTTTTGGGTCCCCAAGAGGCAGAGAAACTTTGGGGAAGGACGGGGTTAGTCTCTGTTGAAATTTCTGAATTGGCTATTTCTGATTCATCGTATTGAGAATAAGGCGAAAGTCTACTGTTGTGTTACCTTTTTATATGTAAGCACAAATGCAAGAATCTTGTAAAAGCATCTTTGCTTTCATTTTAAACGTTCCCCTAGTTGAACACTGAGCATGTTGAGCAAGAGTTGTAGGGTGTACTTTTCATTTTCATCAGCAACCATGTGTTTTTTGGCAGATGAGGCCTTTCTGATGCATATGAGAGCATTACATTCTGTTTCGGAACACTGTTAGACTGCTCTCGGGAGCATTATAGTGTTATGAAGATCTCAGGAGTGCCAGTACCTCTGTAGGGATATTTCTCCATAAAGTGTTATATTTTATATTCTATGTAACAATATAATATGTTTTTAAAGTTTCTATGTCTTAATACTAAGAAAGAATATCATTCCTAGTATCAGGTTATTATTATTTAACAGAAAACCTATTTTTTAAAACTTGATGTATATTAAGGAGCTTGTGTGTGTAAGAATGTGTGTGTGTGTGAGAGAGAGAGAGAGAAATAGAGAGATAGAGATAGATAGATAGATGATAGAGAGATAGAGATAGAGATAGAGATAGAGATAGAGATAGAGATAGAGATAGAGATAGAGATAGAGATAGAGATAGAGATAGAGATAGAGATAGAGATAGAGATAGAGATAGAGATAGAGAGATAGAGAGATAGAGAGATAGAGAGATAGAGAGATAGAGAGATAGAGAGATAGAGAGATAGAGAGATAGAGAGAGAGAGAGAGAGAGAGAGAGAGAGAGAGAGAGAGAGAGAGAGAGAGAGATTGAACTTGTAAATCATCTTTTAATTTTCAGAAATGTTAAGTTAGACAGTTCTGGCTCTTTGTGCTCTTAGATGTGGGCGCATGAAAAACTGATGAAATTAGAAAAGCTGTTCTCGCTTAATTATTAGTTCGAAGGTACTAGGAGGCAGTCAGAGCTGTGATAAATGGGAAATTTCCTCTTTATTCTTTCTACAGAAATAAGGTATTGGCCCTGATGTGCTCCCCATGGTTCTGTTTCCATTTTTAAATTCTTTTTTGGGCAAATTTTAGGCCATTGAATTCGGATTTAATCATACTGTGAGTCCCTGTATTTATAACAATTAGTCTTACATTAATCATCACTGATTTCAGCAGAGATTCTCAAATTATGCCTGTCTAGCTCCAATAACTCAAATATTTACATTTTCTATGTCCTAAAATTCTTACTTTACTCTGACAATATTTAAAATATAATTATTCAAAGGAAAATATAATTTACAAAGCTTATGATATTCCTTCTTAATAAGATGCACACATTTCTGTAGAAATGCTATTGGGCACATTGGCTGGCTTTATTGAACAAAATGTAGGATTACAAAGCACATAAGCCTTAAAATATTGGTTTACAAAATTTAATAGTTATCTTCAGATAATATGATAAATCAACACTAATAAATCTCATTATGGTTTTATGTCTATGAAATGCATAGACCAAAAGAAAATTGAAAGTTAATGCAAGTTATTAGATTATAGATTAATTTTAACCACATTTATTCAGCATACTCTATTTACTTCATTGACTTCTAGGAAAGTCTCTTTAAGATTACGATTTCAGAACTGAGAAATTAATATTTACAATGTCTGTATCCTAAACTTGCTAGGTAGCTCCCTGAATGCATTTTTGTCCATCATATTCAATTTACTGGCTTCCCTGGGAGATAGATCATTTCTAATCTGAAAATCTGGATTAACTAAGATTTAAATGTATAAGATTATGACTTCTCTAAATTAAAACTGAAAACTTTGCATTAGGCTACATACAAGCATAAAGTGCATAGTCTGGAAACCAAGAGCCACATAAGGCTCCAAGGCTTTCCAGAAACCCTGCAAAAGTTGTCATATAATTGCTTTATTTAAGGTGACAAAAGGGGAGAATTCTCTAATTTATGAACATTTATCAATATTGTCCTGTTTCTGCCCTGGTGGGGGAAAATGTCCAGCATTTTACTTAGAGGTTAAATGTTCTGCCCCCAAATTAGATATCTATGTGTCCTAGAGAGAATGATCTCATATTCTGGATGTGTCTCATAGTGTGCTTGTGTTAATGCTGTGCTAATGCTGTACTTACACACACGAGGAAGCAGTGTAATCCTGAAAGAGAATTACATTGCCTCTTGATTCAGTACTTTGGAATCAGTTCGTGGAACAAAGTAAGTTTAATTTTAAAAAATATATTATTTGCATATTTTAAAATATATTTTCCTATAATTACTTAGAAGGACTTTGCATGACATATTTTCCTTAATGTTTAACATATTCAGATTAGAGCTAAGAAGTATTTCTGAAACTCTGGTAGGTAAATTTAAAATATTTCTTCTAAATGACCTCATAAAATAATCTTGAAAGAATCTAGTACATTTAGAGACAGAAAAACATAAATTTAAGCAAACAATAACAATTGTAATTCCATTATTTTGAATTGACATTATATTAATTTCATAAATAAGAATGTTTGGATATAGAGTAAACATGCCCTAACAACAACTATTGATCTTTATAGGATTGGTCTGGATATATGATTTTCAATTATCCACATTAACAACTTATACTGTTCTGCAGCTATAGTTGTGATGATATTTCATAATACAAGGAAACTTTGTATTGGCTCAACAATGCTATTTTAAAAGTAGTGTGGATAGCCCCTCTTGTTAATCTTTTCTGAAAGAGCCCTATATTCCCTATATATTCTGTGTATGTATTGGCTCTAATCTGACACCATCCAGATTTTTTTTCAACACCCCTGGAATTCCCCAGTCAAAGTAGCCATTAGCTATGGTAGTTGAATGTTGATAAGATGACTTATGATCAAAAAATTGGTTTTATGCAAGTCGAGGATAATTTATTTAAACAAATAAGAGATCAAAGCTTAATGCATATAAAGAGACTATACAATGTATTAATACAGATGGATTCTGAAACAGAATTTGTTAAAGACTGTATGATAAAGTGGGCTCAAAATATTGAAGAACCAATAATGTTGGATACATGGGAAAGGATCTGGGTAAGAAATGTAAAATTTACACAAGCCCAAAACTTGAGAGAAAACTTTTATAAAATGTTTTATAGATGACATTTAGATCCTAAAAAGTTGGCTTCTATGTATTTGAACTTACAACCCAAATGCTGGAGATGTGATTCTCTCGACGCCACATATTTTCATATATGGTGGACTTGCAAAAAGGTTAAGGCATTTTGGATAAAAATATGGTGGATTATGCAAAATGTTCTTTAAAAAAGGATAAAGTTTACCCCTCAGTTATTTTTGTTAGGTATAATTACTGATTGTACAGCTGTAGAGATTAATTTGATTTTGCACTTAATAACTGCAGCTAGATTGTTGGTGGCGCAATACTGGAAGAAGGAAGATTTGCCTACAATTCAAGAATGGACATGGAAAGTCATAAATTTAGCCGAGATGGCTAAAATATCTGCATATCTTAAGGACCACTCAAACAAGAGATATAAACGAGAGTGGAAAAAATAGATCGATTATATACAAAATAAATATGGGACTAAGAAATTCCAGATAGCTTATGATTAAGATCAGGAATGATATAAATTGTTTAAAGTTAGCCTAGCAAGGAGGAGCTAAGTTCAATGTAAAGCTGTTATCAATTTTTTATTCTTTTTTCCAATATATTTTAGACGGATTTTGTTAAAGATTTATACCGTGTATGGTTTCTGGGAAGTCGGGGGAGGGAAGGCTGGGGGGAGGTGGGAGGTGGGGAGGGAGGGATGAATATTAGGCTTGATGAGGGGTGTTAGATTTTAATGTAATATGATTGCACATGTATACTGTCTTCTCTTATTTTTTCTTTAAAACTAAGATATGTTAAGTATATTGATATGGAAGCATAAATACCATCAACATAGAATGGAGTTTGCTCAGAAGCTGAAGTACACCAAGTGAATGAGTGGAAGAGTGGGAAGAGAGAAAAGAAAGATAGGAAGAGAGGGATAGGAGAGAGGGTAAGGGGGGAAGATGAGGAGGATAAGGAAGAGTGGAATGAAGAGAGAGGAGAGGAGAAAGGAAAGGGAAGTAGAGTAGAAAAGGATGATGGAGGGAAGAAAGGAGGGAGGACAGAGGTAGAAGAAAGAGGTGTATGGAGAGCAGAAAAGCTAATAATGGGTTTTTATCTTTCGGGGCGTTGATGGCAAGAGGAACTGATGTAATTACTACTTAATACAATAGGATATTGGCTATGTAATAGTATACATGTATTTATATGTTATGAAAATGGAAAATAAAAAAGTATATTTTAAAAAAAAGAGGACATGGAAATTTTGTAACTTTTTTTAAATTGAAAAGGTAGCACTTGTTGAAAGACGAAGTAAGGAAAAACATGCAGAAATTCACTCATGTCTGAATTCTACTAATGAGTAAAAAAAATTATACAGTAGATTGCTTATGTGCCCTCAGGCTATTAGCCAGTCTTAGCAATCACATAAACTTTCTTCATTATGATCTAACTCTAACCTGGTCCTTCAGCACTCATGGTTACTGTATCTGGGTCTATCCCAGGAGTGGGTTCCAGCAGGCACTACTTCCAGTTTGCTTGTGGGTGCGCCCAGCAGGCACGCACTTGAGGTATGCTGTGAGCACATGTGCAGTGCAATTAAAATTATTTTGTGCATGCACAGAACCCAAAGATGCCACCAGAGAACTGGTTTGGTGGTGTGGCAGGCCTGGGTCACTGCCGGTTGCAGTGACCCAAGCTGCCAAACCACTACCGGTTCAGCCAAACCAGTCCAAACCAGTAGAAACCCACCACTAGTTTAGCCACCTTGCTTGCGGTCATCCTCTTCTTTTTCCTTCCACCTTTCTCAGTCTTAGAGCCTTCGCTAAGAAGCTAGATCTTTACATAATGTGTCTGAAATAGGATTATTTTCAGCATGGTTATTTTTGTCTCAAGTGAGAATTCCCACCCTCTTTGCTTACTTGGCTGTTCATGGCATTATCAGAAGTCTTTTCCAACATCAAAGTTCAAAAGCACCAATACGCTTCCTATCGTGATTGTCCCAAGTCCAACTTTCACTTCCATTTCTTGCACGATTCTGTTCTTTGTATAATCA
The DNA here is from genome assembly GCF_051295495.1 of Thamnophis sirtalis. Taxonomy (NCBI): domain Eukaryota; kingdom Metazoa; phylum Chordata; class Lepidosauria; order Squamata; family Natricidae; genus Thamnophis; species Thamnophis sirtalis. The sequence continues at coordinate 36,947,942 of NW_028261386.1, read as the reverse complement.
CAACACAACATTTGAATATCTTTTTCAAGGCCTTTTCATGGTTGTTCCACCAAGGGCTACCTTGAAGTATATTTCCTGTTCCTTTACTGTTGATGGTTAATCCTAAAAGACAGCAGTTATCACCCTCTTCGTTATCTTCATTGTAAATTCTAAAGCTGACCTGTTTGACCTGTTGTTATTAGTTTAGTTATCTTTATATTTAATTGTACTGCTGTTTTTTTTATTATGCTACTTAACTTTTATTACTAGGGTTTGCAGGTTCTTTGTATTTTCAGGTTTCAGGGCAGTATCATCAGGCTGTTCTTATTCCAGTCCCACTCCCTTAACATATATTCATCAAATATATTGGATAAATAAGGGGAAATATATAATCTTGTCTCACTCCTTTGCCAACTTGGAACCACTCTACTTCACCATGTTCTGTCTGTATCGTGACTGCTGAGCTATATATAAGAGTATCATAGAGGTGGTGACATATTCCAGGATTCCCATTTTTCTGAGCTCTTTTCACAGTTTGATGCAATCAACACATTTGAAGACCTTTCCATAATGAATGAAGCAGAAAAATGTGAAAGCTTTTAATTATTTTGTTATATAACTAGTTTGTCAAAGAAAAGAGAGCTTTCTGAAAGGTATAATATTCTTTCAGGATTTCAAAAACTGGATGAAACATTTTCATTGTATTTAACAGCCATTTTTTCAAGTAATGTTAGGTCAAATATTTCTTCAATTTCCACACTTCCATTTTTTCCCCTAGATACCTTGGAAGAATATTCTAGCTTTCAGGAGAAGGTGACTTCATAAAATGATTATCTCACCTTAAATATATACATTTTCTGGAACGTGCCTTCCTACAAATCCTCTATTGAAACTTTAAATGAGTATGTAGATTCCAGATGTTTTTAGATTATACTAATCTTCTCTCCATAGTTAATAACAGGACATTTCAGGTTCCACAGTAGTCCTTAGGTATAGACTGTAGTTCAGTTGTTTAAATTTGCTTGTCCCATTCCAAAATATATGTACATTTCCTGTTCTTTAGTGAAAGGAAAAGTGGATTGATTATATATCTATAAGTACTTAGGATATTTAATTTTGTATTTCTATGTATTACACACCTGATATAGTTTACAATTTATCTTGAATGTGCTCAAAAACCCTGCTTTCTTCCAACAACTCTGATAAGGCTTAGCAACAGCTGCCATTGTTTATTAAAAGACTTTGCATATCTTACTGTGTAGCCATTAGCCACGCAGTCTTATCATGCTATTGGCTTGCGACTTCCCCGCCTAAAAGAAGACAAACCAACAAAAAGAAGCCAAAGCAACCTGATGATTTGCTGACAAATAACATACAAAATTTTAAACAAGTGCAAGATGCTTTCAAAATTTACAGGGCTGTTCAAAGGAGCCAGTGCAAGTTCAATCAAGGTGAGAATGCAAGGTAAATGTGACAATGAGTTCCTGATTCATCTATGATGTGGCTATACACCAGAATCCAGCATTATCTCGTCGTGATGTATTGAGTCAATTGTATTTCTCTCTGGCCAATGTAATACAACCTGCGTTTTGGTCTCCCTTTTAAAAATATATGGTTTTGGCCAAGGATAGTCTGTCATAGATCACAAGAGGACACTGCTCTTTATGAATTTGCTATGCTGCAGGCCCCTTAAAAATATTTTTTGCCAGCTGACAGGTAGGTCTGACAAGAACTCACTGCTCTTTCAGATCTACTATATTTTTGTCCTCTTAATTACATCAGTATATTATAAATTCAAAAACGAAAGTGTATAATGCTTTCCTTCTTTTAAAGAATGTGCACCTTTGGAAAGATTGTGTAGTACATTTAAGATGATATTTTCCCATTCATAAATAATATACGGTAGTATTTGGGGGAGAAAATTCTGTATGACAGCTTGTTAATATTGTTTCATTTTCTTCTAATGTTATTTTTGCAACAGGAAGAACAGAAACTAAAAGTTAACATTATAAAAGTTCAAAAGTATTCCAGAATAAAGAACAATAAAATCCAAAGTGAATTATAAATGTGTCATGTTCTGTGAAAATAAAAACATTTTAAATATTCACATTAGATATTTACACCCAAAATCTCTATAATCAAATAAATAAGAGCAATTTACCGGGAAAAACATTATTGTTAATCCTTTTATCTATTTGTTAGCTATGCCAACAAGTGTGCAAGACTGGGAGAATGACTGCCCCAAAGTCATCCAGTTAATTTAACAATGAGGGATATATTTTAGTACCTCTAAGTCCAACACTAACACTTATCTCACAGTTGCTTTCCATTATCAATTATTTGACTTGTTGAAATAAGAATTTACGCACAATTCTAAGGAGAATGAGATTTATCAAATTCAGAAGCCATATTGTCTTCCCAAACTATGTTGACACCTTCAAGAAAAACTGTCAATAGTTTAAAAGTTCAATAATATGTTGATGAAATTATTTTCCATTAAATAGAGATGCACCATTAAGATATATACCATTCTTCAAATGTTATTAACACTTTTGACTTTTGACTGATGAAATTATTTTCCGTTAGAGATGCACTATTAAGATATACACCATTCTTCAAATGTTATTAACACTTATCAACTGATGTTTGATAAGATTGTTGATAGAAATCAGAAATTGCTCTGTAATGCTTCCTACTTCCTTGCCCTCTGCTGCATCCTACATTTGACAAGTTGTCCACTTCTGTTAAAGTGGAGCAGAGCTGTAAAAGAGAAATCTAAAACTCCTTAATTAAAGCCTGCTTGTCAGCCAGCATTCAAAAAAGAACAGCATGTGAATAAGGCTGAATTCTGCAGTGAGTAAATGCATATTTAAAGGATATGTTTGGCATTCCAGAATAAATGCATTGTATATAGCACTGTATCTGATGTTTTGCTTTCTGTTTTGTATCCTGCTGGGTAATATTTTCAAACAGGTCCTTGGGAGAATAAATTCTTCATTTTGTTAGCTTTCCTAGGATATAGTAAAAGCTTTGAAAGTAAGGTTAGTTATCTGTTTCTTAATATATTTAACAATTGCAATTTTTAATTTACAGTATCTTACATTGAAGTGGATAGAAATCTTTGATGTGTATTTGTATATCTGTGAGTAAGCACATATATGTGCATGTAGGCCAGGGAACATGAGAAGCAAATTATTATTATTATTATTATTATTATTATTATTATTATTATTATTATTATTATTGTACAATTGTATCACAGCGGCCAGTTGTTTCGCCGGATTTGGCATTGGTTACTAGTCGGGCCCCACCCAGGGGCCTAGGACGTCGTAACGTATTTTCGTAATATGCGTGCAGATCCAAGCAGTGCGGCTTTTTGCATTTGACTGATGGTGATTTTGTCAATTTTTAACTGTTTTAAATGTAATTCCAGTGCTTTTGGAATAGCACCCAGTGTGCCAATTACCACTGGAATTACCACTGCTGGTTTGTGCCATAGTCGTTGAATTTCGATTTTTAAGTCCTGGTATCTTGCGATTTTTTCATGTTCCTTCTCGGCGACCCTGCTATCACCTGGTATTGCAATGTCTATGATTGTGACCTTATTTTTCTCAACCAGTGTGATGTCTGGTGTATTATGAGCCAGTATTTTGTCTGTTTGTATGCGAAAATCCCACAAGATCTTGACCATCTGATTTTCGGTGACTTTTTCAGGCTGATGTTCCCACCAGTTTGTTGCTGTTTTAATATTATAATTTTTGCACAAATTCCAATGGATCATTTGTGCTACTGAATTGTGCCGCAATTTATAATCAGTCTGCGCAATTTTTTTACAGCAGCTGAGTATGTGATCAAAGTTTCATCAGCTTCTTTGCAAAGTCTGCATTTGGCATCATCAGAGGATTTTTCAATTTTGGCCTTAATGGCATTTGTGCGGATAGCCAGGATTAATGACTCTGTTTCTTTCTTTAATGTACCTGTTGTTAACCATAACCAAGTTTGTTCACTGTCCACTTTATCTTTTATTTTTTCCAGAAATTGGCTATGCAGTGCTTTGTTCTGCCAACTCTCCATTCTTGATTTATCATATCTTTTCTGTATTCTTGTTTCATCTGTTGGACCTTCAGTAGATTTTTGTTCTTTACTTCGATTAATAGATGTTCTTGACTTTCTTTTAAATAATCAGCCAGTGCATGTTTTTCTTCTTCAACTGTTTGCTTCACTTGTAATAATCCTCTGCCACCTGATTTTCGTGGCAGGTATAATCTATCAGTATCACCAAGTGGATGTAAACTGTAGTGTATTGTCATTAGTTTCCTGGTTTTTTTGGTCCAAAATGTCCAAATCAGCTTGTGTCCCGTTAACTATACCAGCTGTGTATCTTATAACTGGTATTGCCCAGGTATTTATGGCCTTGATTGTATTTCCACCATTCAATTTAGATTTCAAAATTTTCCTAACTCTGTTGGTGTACTCTTGCCTGACAATAGTTTTTACTTCTCCATGCTTGATGTTATCCAACTGCAGAATACCTAAGTATGTGTAGGCTTCATTTTCATTGCATTTAATTAGTTGGCCATTGGGCATTTCAATTCCCTCACATGATTTTGTCCCTTTTTATGGATACAGTGGCACATTTTTCCATGCCAAACTGCATTGAAATATAGGTGCTGAATACTCGGACTGTGTTTGTCAATGATTGGATTTCTATTTCTGACTTTCCATAGAGTTTCAAATCATCCATATATAGTAAATGCGAATTTTTTTCAGCTTCTTTGGCTGTTTGGTAGCCTAATTTCATTTTTTTAAGATTACTGATAGTGGGATCATTGCAATGATGAAGAGAAGAGGTGAAAGTGAATCACCCTGGAAAATTCCTCGCTTGATATTAACCATTCCGTAGATCTCATTCCCTACTGCCAACTCAGTTCTCCATTGTTTCATCGCCTTTTCAGTAAAGGATATAATATTTTTACTGATGCCAGTTGTTTCTAAGCATTTTATGATCCAACTATGTGGCAGTGAGTCAAATGCCTTTTTGTAATCAATCCAGACCATATTCAAGTTCGTTTTTCTGTTCTTACAATTTTCTAATATCATTTTATCAATTAGGAGCTGATCTTTTGTCCCCCTGCTCCTTCTTTTGTTGCCTTTTTGCTCTACTGGCCAGATGTTGTTTGTTTCCAAATAATCCATCATGTTATCTGCAATAATGCCTATGAGTAATTTGAAGGTTGTTGGCAAGCATGTTATTGGTCTGTAGTTTAGTTGCATCTTTCTGAATCAAGTATGTTTTTCCAGTTGTCAACCGTTCATCAATTTGGCCCTTTTGTAAAATTTCATTCAGTTGCCCGGCCAATATTGCATGTAAACTGGTCAGATATTTGAGCCAGAAACCATGTAATTGGTCCTTTCCAGGTGATGTCCAATTCTTTACCTTTTTAACTTGATTTTTGACCATCTCAGTTGTTATTTCTAATACTTGCATTTGTTTGTTGCCAATGCTTTTCTCAAAGTCATGTATCCACTTTGCTTTCTTATTGTAGTCCTTTGCATTTTCCCACAATTCTTTCCAGAATTCAACTGTGGCCTGCTTTTTTGGTTTTTCATTTTTGATGTCACCATTCACATTAAGACTTTAATAAAAACGCCGTTGGTCTGATCGAAATTTCTGATTTTGTTTATATTGGATGATTCGTGCCTCATATCTTTCATTTTTTCTAGCTGTTGCTGTTATCTGCTGTTTTACAATCTCTACAGCTTCATTGATGTTTCTTGTATCCAATCTATATCTTCTGATTAGACGATCTATGATTTTGTTGTTTTTAAGCTGTTGCTCATGCATGTTCTTTAAGTTACTACCATCTGCCCTTAATTTTTTGACATTTTGTTCTAATTGGATTTTCCACTTTGGCTTTGATGCTTTTTCCGTTGTGTGACTAGGTACTTTGATTTTAATGCCTAGTTCATTAGTGACTATTACAGCTGCGCTGTACATTAACTGGTTCGTTTCCAAGATGGATCCCAATTCAATTGTTGAAAACACTGCATTAACCATTTTCATGATAGGGGTCAAACTTTTCTTAGGCACAGTTTTTAGTGATGGTAAACGTTGCCTTTCTCATTAAGCAGAAAATGGTCCATGATCTTATCCTTCAATTCTTTTTGTTTTTGAGTTAGTTCATCAGTTGGTTCAGTGATAACTGGTTCTAGTGGTGGTGGTGTTATTTCCTCCCCGAGAGCTTCTTCGCCTTTGATCTGCTAGTCATTGTTCACTAACATTTGAATCTGGATATTGTTGTTTCCATAATTCATACATTCGGTTTAAATAACCTCTTTTTTCTGGCTCTGAGTTGTAGTAACAGGCCATTATGGCACGGTTTTCATCTGCACTATATTTTTGTCGTTTTGTTGGCTGGTCCACTTGTAGCCCACTTGTCGACGGATGTCCAGGGACCCCAACATCCGCCGCTGCCCTTGTTAACCCGTGCGACGATCGATGCGGTATAAATTTTTTATTCGTTTCTTTCACCATATTGTATGGGTTGGCGGGTTTTTTTTTATGGGCCAGGTTGCCAACCTGACCCCAACCCTCCTCCTTTCTCATCCGGGCTTGGGACCGGCAACGGCAGAGTTGTTGTTGTTGTTGTTGTTGTTGTTGTTGTTGTTATTATTATTATTATTATTATTATTGTGCTTTGGAGTAAAATTATGCTATTGCTACTAGTCAATCATCGTTATACTTAAATATTACTTCCAAGCTAAGAAAAGCAATGTGTTCTGAATTACATGTGCTGAGAAATATGGCTAGTACAGCTATGTTTGTGAGCTTCATTAGGTCATGTTGGTTTCCAAAAGCTTCTGATGAGCCACTATAGATATAAAGTGATAAATTTTTAATAATTTTCAGTCTGATCCCACAGGGCTAAAAGTTGTTATAGGTTTATGCAAATCTTTACATTTACAAAAATTGTCATTCCTTTTTTATCTCCTTCCTTCCTTTTCTAGAATATAGAATCTAGTGAATTTATGGTGACCTTCACTTCCAAAGCACTTCCCAATTAGTTCAATTCCCAGCTAGAAAGTGAGTTCTTGTCAGAAGAGGAGGTAATTTTCAATTTAAAGAAAGAAGCTTATATATGTGTCTGCTTAACTGTACCTAAATATGCAATCTGGAAGATCAAGATTCAAACTTGGAGTCTCACAGATTCCTTTTCTTGAGAAACTGTTACAGTTACACCCCTCAAACTTCCTTGGTCTTTAAAGGGAGAAAATGAGTCACATCCTCAACAGTGAAGAAAATTCAGCCGCAAACAAAGCAAGACTGAAGTGGAGAGTGCAACAGCCAACATTGCTATTTCTGTTTTGTTCACAGTGAAAGAGGCCATGCGGGAGAAAGAAAGTTGGTATAAATTGCTACCAAAGTATAGCTAAGGCTTCACTAGAGGAACTTTGATCAGTCTTCCTGTAGGATGGCAGAGAAATCTCATGCCCTGCTTTTCCTTCAACTAGAGAGTATAAGACAGATGTCCTTCTTGTGAAGAAAAAAGATTGGGATAAAGTTTTTCTCTTGATCTTCCATAACCTGGCACTTTGAAGCAGACCTGCTACTCCTATCTCTATGTGGCATTTCTGTGAAAAAAAATATTCTGGAATTTTCTGGAACAGGTTTTTCTGGTGGGATGACTTTGCCAAACCTGTAATTGTCCTGGACAGTCCACATATATGATTAAATACCCACACACATTCATCTGCAAACCTTATTTAATCTTAGGATGAGTACTGAACTCCATGGTTATTTCACACAAATTAGGCTTTACAAGTATGCCTAAAATGTTTAAATCTCAGCTGTTGACAACTTCTGACAGACTTTGTTGGAAAGAAAGACTTGAAGGTTAAGCAAGGAGACATTTGGAGTGGAAATGAGCACGGAGTACTAGAGCTATAAACTATCAATGTTTTTCAACCTTAGCAACTTTAAGATGTGCGGATTTCAATTCTGGGAGTTGAAGACCACCTATCTTAAAGTTGCCAAGATTGTGAAACACTGTAATAACTAAGAAAGCCAGCTTGGTTTAGTGGTTAAAGCATCAGGCTAGAAACATGGAGACTGTGAATTCTAATCTAATTAGGCCCAAGGCCACCTGGATAAACTTAACTCTCTCTCAACCCTAGGAAGTAGGCAATGGGAAACTACTTCTAAAATCTAGTCAAGAAAATTGCAGGGATTAGTCCAAGCAATCGATAGGACTCAATACTCACTCAAAAGTATACACAACAATAAGCTAGTCTGGAAAATCAAAATATATTCTCAAAAAAGCAATGGCAAGCCACTTTTGTATAGCTTTTAAGAACAAACTATGACTGGGTGGTTTTATCTTTAAACACCCCCTTCAAAAAAGAGTATATAACTAATTGCAGAAAATATAGCTATGAGAATACCAAGGAGAAAGAAAACCTATGTTTCTCTGACTTCATGTGAGCAAAATCCCCCCAGCTCTGTGCCTTTTGTTCTTACTGTACTTAAGGTTCTTGAATTCACACCACTGGTGCACGATCTTCCTTTACTTTAAACACATATGAGTCTTTCGTTTAACACTGTGTCTATGGAATGTCATGAATAAATAGAATGCATTTCAGTTCCCACAACCACCCTAGAACTTTTAAAAAGGTTTGCTCAAATTAAATGCATGTTTAATTTGATTTTAAAATGGTTCTCCTTGATTTTCTAGTTGACATTCACAAGATATGTCCATGCTCCAAAAACAAAGAAAGAAATTCAGAATTGCTTTTTAATGTGAAAATGCCTTTTACTGTAAATAAACCCTGAACTGCTTTCGGCTCATTCAATAGCTAAAGCACATCACATTACATGTATTTCTCACTAAGGCAAACAGTACGTAGCTAAGAGAATAACAAGCATCAGTTGGAGTCTGATGAAACTAACATCACAGAGCAGTTATCACAAATCATTTTCTCTTATCACAGCAAGCAATTACCCAACACTGAGTGGGTGGATGGTAAGGCAAGAAGCCTTATAAATGTTATTTAAACTGTTCTGTTTAATTCCTTCCCAACTCAATACACATCCTCCCTGTTTTTATAAATTGTAAGATAATAGCTGTTGCAAAGATAAGGGTTTGGGAGTTCAGCACTGTGGAAAATGGTCTGATGAGCACATGTATGCATAGGTTGTTACTTGCTTCCCACATTCTTGAGTGGTGAGATTGGCTAAGGACAATGTTACCAATATTTTTGCTTCCTTTGAAAGACAGTGCATGGGAGATTTGTGGCACTTCTATAATATTTGGCTTAGTTACACATATTGAAAGAACATAAATGGGATACAAGCAGCATAGAGGCAACATGTCTACCTTTAGCAGAGGTTCTAACAAGGCTGGCCCTGAATATTATAGGAGTTTATCGCCACATTCTCAATTTCTACTGTTTTTCCTTATAAATCTGTATTGATCTGCTTTTATATTCTTGTTTATGGTGCCAGAAATGTATTTTACATAAAAACTTATCTTATGTACCATAAGCCTTGGTAGCTCACAGAACAACAATAAAACCATAAAAATCAAAAGGGAAACTTGTGGCACCCCAAGGCAATACTTCTCAATATATGCACATTCAATTGTACTGGGCTCCAGGCTCACTTTACCTCAGCACTAGGGGGCTGGGAGCTTGTTATATCTCAGGAGGAAGGGTGTTCCCCAGGGCAGAAGCTGTCACAGGGAATGTGAACTTCCTAAATCCCCTAAAATGCAGCACTGAATGAAAGGAATCTGGAGATTGCTCACCCTATCAGACATGATAGAATGAGCAGATATTTTCAGGGAGAGATGGTCCCAAGCAATAATCTGGTCTCATGTCATTTATGGCTTTAAAAGTGACACTTGAATTGCACCCGGAAAGAAACTGAAAGCTAGTGTGACTCACACAGCAGCCTTATAATTCGGGAGAACCATCAACATCCAGAACTGCACAAACTGTTGCAATCTGAACCAGAGCCTGACAGTCATCCAGTGTGAGTGTTTATTCAATTTGAATTAAAGACATTATATGATTTCCAAAATCACTTCCAGTTATAGCATAAGCAGTATAGCAATCTCTAGTAATCAAGACACCATACTCATAGCATGGTCATAGATCTCCTAACTAAATGGATATTTCATTTACACCCAGTTCATAATTTGCATTCATTAAGATTCCTTCCATGTGATGTTACTTTGCCTTATTGAGAGGAATGTCTCAGACAGTTAATCAACAATGACATCACTTTATATCATTCTTGCCCTTCTAGGAAATTAATGCTTAAATGTGTGTATTGATTTTTTCCCACATAACGCACACCAAACTCTGATTTGGATGAAGTCCTAAAGCCATTACTTTGTTGTTCTATTCATAATAATTCTATTAATCCCTGTTAATTTTTCTATCTTAACCTTCTCCTCAGATGTTCTCACTGAATTATTTTCAAGAAGGAGGGACTTGTCTGCACAGCTCCTTTTTCTTATATTAGAGCCACATCTTCAGGCCTTAATATCCAAGTGATCAGGTAAAACAAATATAGTTGAATTTAGCTAAAAACTCATTACCATATTAAAAATGTGATAGACATCTGCCTGCCTTATAATTAAAAATGGATATTAATTTACAATAAACATTCTCCATTGTCCCCATTCCAAAGATTTTAGAGAACATTACATAAAACATGGAAACTTAAAGCAAAGTTGCTTCCTAAACAAAAAATCATTGGTAAAAGATAAGGAGTTTAATGTTTCTTTTGTACTCTGTATTACAGTGGTGTGCTAAAAACAATAAATAATTTGATTGACTATAAAATTAAATGGATTTGTCCATTACCTGGCTAGAAGACCACTTGGAAATGTTAAGTATTATATTTTGAGATCCTTCATGGAAAAATCTGAGTTATATCTTTTCCAACTATCAGGCTCATTAATTTATAATTTAATCCCTCAATAATCAATCAAAGTTTTGTTTAATTGAAGTCAAAATTGAATATAATTCTGAAATACAAGATGGCTCCTATGCTACATAGTCAACTGGGCATACCCAACATTTCTCCTTGAACATGTTTACAAACAAGGTAATATATATTTCAAGGAAAGAAATATAAAACTATATTTAAATATAAATATAAAAGGAGAGCCTTTTCTGTTGCAGCTCTGACCCTGTGGAACGATCTCCCCGTCGAGATTCGTACCCTCACCACCATCCAGACCTTCCGCACGGCCCTTAAGACCTGGCTCTCCCAGCAGGCCTGGGGATAGGTTCTTAATTTACCCGCCCGAGTGTTGACTGTTGAATGCAAGTTGTGTTTTATTATTTTAGTTTGCTCACTCACTGTTTGTCTTTTGGTATTGCACCCCTTTCCCTGTGATTGTAAGCCACCCTGAGTCCCCTCAGGGAGAAGGGCGGCCTATAAATCTTAATAAAATGTCTAAAAAAAAAAAAAATACAGCCAGTCTTATGACAAGATACCCAATGAGATTTCCTTTTCTTTGATTTCTAGAACAATCCCATTTGTTACTTCTGCCAATACCACCTCTATCATTTTCAAATGAAACCCACATGCTGTCCTTTGCAAAATAAAATCTGCTTCCTATAAGACAAGTAGATTTTATTTCTAAAATTTACCTTCCCAATGCACATTTTCCCATACCTATGTAAAGCCGGAGAACTCCTTATCAAAATCTAAAACGTATCTTTGAACATACAGTACATTTGGAGACTAAAGTACTGATCTGCCAGCTAGTATATTCATTTATCAAACAATCCAAATAATACAGTGTGCCAAAAAATCGGATGCAAGGGGCACATAGGTTCATTGACCTATGTCTAAATCCAGAACAGAAAGGAATTCAGTGGCAGAGAAAGTGCTCTGTATACCAAATTGCCCTAGAAGCAATTCTGAGCAATTCAAGTTGAGACTGCAAATGGCATCATGTCTGAAAACATGGAGAATTACTGCTCAGTCATGTATAGAGTACTAAATTAGATTGACCAGTTGTGTAAAACAGTTTTCTATGTTCTAAAGAGTATATAGGAAAAATATTAGGGCTGTTTCAGAATAAAGATGTGAAAATAAATAGAAATGCCTCTATTAGACTGCACAGAGAAATGCTGAGATTTAAGATTTTTTTTTTAAAAACTAGAACATTTCCTAAACATTTTTAACACACTAAACCTAAGTACCCATTTTATCTTCATTTATATATTTTTCTGAAAAGTTGGCATAATCTTTGTTCTGTAGTATAGTTTTCACATAAATATTATTTTTTTAATATAAACTCTTTTTACAAAAGGTTTACTGTCACTAGCTCTCAGTAGCATAGCTCTTTTTAAGGGAAAGATTCTCTCATAGCTTGACATTAGTAATTGGAAGTTTCACTGGAACCAGCATGTAGCTAAATTATTTTATATATTTACTTCATTAAGTTAGATGCAGAACGGGAACTCTATCTGTTTTATAATACATGAGTTTTTCGATTTTTCTGTATTTCTGTTTTGGGTTTCATGTACTAAAGAACTAGGATTACAAATTGCTCTCTGCTGGGCTCAATAGAAAGGTTGCCATTCCAATTTTTTTTTAATTTGGTGCTCACATGTTACATGCACCAAGCTATGAAGCAAAAACGTTCTACAACTTTGATAACCTCATCATATCCACTGTATATTACTTAACCTTGACAATGGAGAAAGAACAGCATTGTCTTGACCTAGAAAAGGAAGAATATTAATTGAGATCTACAAGTCACCTGCTTGTGGGTTGTTTTTTTTTTGTTTTTTTTTTGGTGTTTTTTTTTTTTTGAGGGATGATAGTGAAGAGCTAGGGAGAAAAACAGAGATGCCGCTTTGGTTACTGACACTCTGATGATGCTACTACCGGTACAGAGCAAAGGGTTTTCAGACAAGACTGGGTTTGACTTTTCCATTTTGCTGCAAAGGGTAGGATGTCACTAGCTGTAGCTGCAAGTTTTTAATCTTTGGATTGATTTATGGTGTGCCAGTGAAGGTTACTGACTCTGGATATCAGAATGCTAACAAGTATAATTAAATGTTATATAACAGAGCGTGTCTACCATGACTGGCCTTATGCTAATTGCTTATCTCCTAGACTCGGTGTTCTTCATTTGTCAAATATTAATATTACTGTGGTGCCTTTGATAGGTTTCTGTCTATTGTGAGATGATTTTGGAAGGAGTGATCAACTTCACTGTGCTGACCATTAATTTGCACCGGCTCTTATTAATGGACCTCAGAGTTCAAAACAGGAGTCCAAAGCTCATCTGTTCCTACATTTATTTTAATAGTGTTGGTACTAGAATCTGTTCAGGTGTTGCTATTGTTAGGTATACTGTATTCTCTCCCTTATTGAAAATAAAATATTTCAATTTTAAGTAGATTATCTGAATTTGCTGAAAAGTTTCTGACAAAGAACTGAAGAGATTGAGCAATATTTTTCAAAATATAAAAAGACCAAAATCCTGCAAAGTGGATCTAATAAGTACATGAGTGCAGGGCTGTTTGCACATGTTTTTTGCTGTTTCCCTCCCCACTAATACAGTCTTATATCCCCCTTCAATACCCAAAATAAGTTCCTGCAGTTCAAGATGCCCTCTTGGAACTCTACTATGAGTTTCTCTGAACTCCTGTGGGAGGAATAATCATCCCAAATTGGACAAAAGAATCTTGAGTCATTATAAAAGGTCTTTGGCATGATTCGAGGTTGCTAGAATTTCATGTGGTGAAGTTCAGATTACTTAGGTATGGTATGCTGTGACATGGTGCTTGGCATTGTGGGTCAGGGGCATGAGATATCAAGGACCACAGGAAGAAAAAAGTGAAGGAAATGAAAAGAAAAATTGTATAAAGTGATCTTCCATCACCAAATATTTTGGGTTCTGTCATAGATAGACTAGCTCTTCCTAGAAAGAGTCCCTTGTAAAGAGATGGAACAGCTATTTTATAGATATTTTTTTGTTTTCTGCACTTCCCTACATTTCTGAAAATCGGGTCTAGAATCTTATAAGATATTTTGAAATATGGGTGATAACAAGAAGAGAAGTAATCTGTAAAAATGTCCTTTTCCCTAATTTTTTTTTTTATTCAGGCACTTCACTCATTCTGTTTAAAAGGCTTTTCAGTTACTCCAGCTGAAAGTGACTGTGACTTACATTTCCTAATTCCCTGTACCTAATTTAAAGGAGATACAAAGTCTGAAGTAGAAGTAGAAATTCTGAAGATACTAGCCTCATACATTCTTAACTGGTGTCTTGCGTTTTTCCTTAGGAAAGAGATAATGGAATATGACTCATTATAAGCTGGTACAAACCAATTTTACTAATGCTCCTGAAGAAGTTCAGAAAGGCTTGAGTGATTGACCTGCAATCCATTTTCTTGTCTCAAAAGAAAAGAAAGGGGATGATATTTTTAATAGATATTTATTTAAAATGACAGTTAAAAAGATAGAAACTAATACAAATTTAAAAAGAATAAAAAGAAATAAGTGCCAGAACAGAAAAATACAAAGAAAAATAAAAAAGTAAAAATAAGAATGTAGTAAAAATGTATAAAGTTTATAAATATATAAAATTTCACCTTCACAACAAATACAAACATAACACATTGTCCAATGGTGGGATTCATTTTTTTTTTACTACTGGTTCTGTGGGTGTGACTTGTTGGGCATAAACTGTAAAATCTCCATTCCCTCCCCACTCCAGGGAAAGGTTACTGCAAAATCCACATTTCCTCCCAATCAGCTGGGACTCGGGAGGCAGAGAATAGATGGGAATGAGGCCAGTCTTGGGTGGCATTTACTGGTTATCCGAACTACTCAAAATTTCCACTACTGGTTCTCCAGAACTGGTCAAAACCTGCTGAATACCACCTCTGACCTTGTCTTGAAATACAACAAATGATCTCTTCTTCTCATATTTATAAACAAATCCTTAAAGCCTCACCATTCTGTCCTGATCAGCAAAAGTCCAATAAAGGTTATCAGAAATAACAACATATCTATTTTAAGATTTAGCAGGTAAATCAACTTTATATTCCTTCCCTGTATTTTTAACAATCTTAATTTTTAGTCCCTTCAAATGATACCCTAAAATTTGATTTTCCAACTCTGTTATTCTGTATTCTGTATATTTTCATTTTTTTCTTTGTCCCTTCTCATAAATTTTAATGAGAATTTGAGGTTCTCATTCTCTGGGCCTGGAGCTTAGAATGTGTTAAGTGCCCCGTTATTTGGCTTTAATATAAGTTGATTAATCATCATGGTTGCTATCATTTTAATGTTTTTAAAAGTTTTAATTGTTTTATAATTTTAGAATTATAAGCTGCTCACTTGATTGAATTAGGGGCTATAGAAATTAGAACAAACAAACAAACAAACAAACATATAAACCAAATCCCAAAATTTTGGGATTCAAAATTGTTTAGTACTGGTTCTGTGGGCATGGCTTGGCTTGATGAGCAGGGCTTGATGGGTATGGCAGGGAAAGGATACTGTAAAATTTCCATTCCCACCCCACCCCATGGGAAGGTTACTGCAAAATCCCCATACCCTGCCAATAAGGGTGGCAGAAAATAGATGGGGTGGGGAGGCAGAGAATAGATGGGGGTGGGGCCAGTCAGATGTGGTATTTATCGGTTCTACAAACTACTCAAAATTTCCACTACCGGTTCTCCAGAACTGGTCATTTTCTAGGTATTACAGGGTCTTCTGCACCAATTACTGTTGGTTCAACTTCTCAGAACATCCAGGGAGAAACTACTGTACTTATAGTCCCACATTTTTAGAGGTTTAGCACTGTAAAGCTAAACTTTTAATGTTTTGGAACAAACTCCTGGCAGATATCAGGCTGACCACCCTCATCCCTTTGCTGACTTTTCAGAAAATGTTACAAACTGAATTATGACAGAAGGCATTCTCTTAAGTTTCTACTTAATGCCATCCTGGTTGTTTGTGGATTTTTTCTTCCTTTATTTTTATATTGTGCTTTTTTATGTTTTTTATGTTGTAGATTTTTTGTTGTACTGCTGTAGATTTTCTGTTGTAATCAATTATAAGTGAGAATACCTTCTTCACCTCAGGACCCATCTTATAGTGGAAAATTCTTCATGAAATGATGAGTTGGTCAATACAAAGCAAGTATCCCACTGGTAGGATTTCCACCTAGTAACTTATACTACTGCAGAGTATTCAGACAAAGCTATTCGTTGTTAGTAACATTTGGGCATCTTGCCAAAGCTGTAGTATTCGGCCAGCCTAATAATTTACACAAATTACTCAAATCACTCATCATCAAGTTGGGTGGTCATGTAGTCATTAAGGAAGATGCAGGTCCACAAAATGTCCAGCAGTGTTGTAAATTAAAGAGAGAAGAAACAACAATCAGAATTCTAACTGCATTAGCAAATAAATGCAATCCCTGTGCCCCTCACCTTCCTAGAAGGCGAAATACAAGCCTGGCTTTGATCATATTACCATTCATCCTACCATGAACCTATTGATTGCCAAGACTACTCCTAGCAGGATCTGTCACAGAATTCTTTTAACCCCTATTCCTAAGTGAACATATAAAACCATCATTCAGTAAGTCCATTATTCATCTAATAGTGCATCAATTTTGTTAAGTCTTATTTCCAATACATTAAAAAATCTGCTATCCAATACATGCATATATATCTATAAGGGCTCTTTTAATGGAGGAAAAAGGTCCAGAAGTGTATTTCTTTATACACGTGTAAATACGCTGTCTCCACTGGAAGAAATAGTGCTATCAGTCAATAGCTTGGTGGATATGGTTGAGTATAGGTAGTCTTCTTGTTTATGACTAGGCTACAAAAGGACATTTATCATCAGTCCACAAAGTTGTAACTGTCATAGTGTTCCCACAGTCACAATATTGGGATTTGGGAGCTTGGCAACTAGAATACTTTTATAATAGTTGCAGCATCCCATAGTCACATGATTGCCACAGCCAGCTGCCAACAAGCAAAGTCAATGGGGAAGCTGGCAGAAGTCGCAAGTTGCAGTCATGGACACTGCTTTTTATGACTGCAGGTGATTAACTTAACAATTGCAGCCCAAACTGATGCCATAAATCAGTGTGGTCATGTGATGTTTCACTTCATGAAAATATCACTTAGTGGCTGAGTTGCTAGTTTCAATTTTGGTTGGTAAGGGAGGAATACCTGAATATTATTTTTTAAATCAATTACATTCTAGAATGGAGGGAAGGAGAACGTTTTCTTGATTTCTAACTTTAGAGCAGGGGTGTCAAACTTGATTTAATTGAGGGCTGCATCAGGGTCGTGTTTGACCTTGGGGGGGCTGGGGGGGTGTGGCCCAGGTGGTCAGCTCAATGTCACTCCTGTGGTGACAGCACTCAGCACCTGTGGTGGGTGTGACTTGGTGGGTGTGGCAGGGGAAGGATACTGTAAAATCTCCATTCCCTCCCCACTCCAGGGGAAGGTTACTACAAAATCCCCATTTCCTCCAGATCAGCTGGGACTCAGGAGTCAGAGAATAGATGGCGTGGTATTTACTGATTCTCCGAACTATTCAAAATTTCCACTATCACTTCTCCAGAACTGGTCAGAGCCTGCTGAATACCACTCTGGTTTAAACCAATTAAATATAAATATGTGTTGTACCAAGTAATGCAAAGTTTTGGTAACTGACAAAATGATATGTTGTCCATTGCTGTTGACTGAATACTTTACTACATTTTTGATGTGGCACCAAGTGCATCAAGCATTATTGGCACCATATTAACTCCCCTCTCCCACAATTTGCTCAATTTCTATTTGAAGTTTCCATTTTTTCCCCTAGATTTTGTCTTTGACCTTTCTACCTCCAGCATTTAGCAACTTGGCTCATGCCTTATATCAAGTACTAGCCGGGCCTTCCTTTATGATATTTATTTTTTCCTCTTCCCATAACAACCCCACCCCCCAGCACATGATGCCCATGGATATGGTCAACACTCTTCACTGGAATATTTTGCGATATTCTTCCACTTTAAAAGGAATGACTTTGGGGGGGTTTACAAACTTTGCAATTTGTTCTCAGACTTCATTGCCTTTCATGCTTTAATGGTAATATTTTGACTTCTGAAAAATTCATACTATTTCTTGTATTTGGATATTCGGTATTCTGGCTGTCAACATAAAGATCCCAAATATTCATAATAATAGTATGCTTTACTTTAACATACTTATAAATTAGTTTCCTTCTCTATCGCTTTTCCTCTGTGTGTATGTTTGTGAGCGTGCACATGTACACATATACACAGACACACTGTATATGTGTATTTGTGTGTGTATTCAAATTATGCTAAAGTCAATAGATTTCAGTAGTTGTTAGGTTTGTGTTTGACTTTCTTTATTTTCCTTTTCAAATTCTTCTATTGCCAAAAGCATAGCTTTTGCAATGCATAATATATGAATATCCTTTTCAAAATTGAACGTATCTACTCAGTTCTGGGTAACCAATTTTATGTCCACTGCTGAAGACATAACATTTGTAATTAAGTTCCATGAGTAGGTGATGAACCAGAAGAAGGAAAACAGGATGTATCCAAAATAGCTGGCTTTGAGGAAGAAACTTTTCCCAGTAAGCTGATAAAACTAAAAGAAAGAATCAATCAAAGATCAATCTATTTGAGTTCATGTCAGTTTCATCCTTACAATATTGTTTTTTAATTATGTTCCACATGATTTCTTCATTAATATCCCATTTAAAAAAAATATGGCAATTAAAATATATATTATATTTGAATATTACATAAGGACACATTTGTTCACACATTCTCATAAATGCACATCACATATTTTCTCTTAAGGTATAGTTTTCTAATATATTTTATATTAATGTTACTGTGATTTCAGTCTTAGCTAAAGTACATTACAACTTCAGAGTGCCCCTGGAAGAATCTTTTTAATTTCACTATCTTTTTAACAATACAGTTGTATTACAGGATCAATATATCTTCAGTTCTTTCTCTTTGCTATTCCGGATCTATACACCCAGCTTCTTGGGTAATATCCAGAAAAGGGAAACACAATGAGATCAGTGTTCCTCACCTGAATCAGAAGTTGTAGAGGTGTTTGCCAATGCTTGAAGGCAATTATAAATTTGATGAAGATTGGAACTGAATTCTGATAAGACGAAGTGCTATGGATAGAGGGGTCTCAGATCTCAGGGATTAGGAAAGGTGGACCATTTTACCTGAGGTAGCATTTCTTATACATCACTCAAAGCTTTAGGGCTCTCCTCAGTCTCATGTCATCATAAATCTAGTTTGATTTACTCTACCTTCAGTTATCTATTTCCTAATCACCTCAGAATTAGATTATTGCAATGTACTCTACATGGGTACATTCAGTGTCAAGACTGAACCACTTTGCTTCTTTTGAACCGTAATGCTTTTCAACTTGCCAATGGAGTGGGGGAGGGAAGGGGGAAATGGAATGATGAGAATGTATGTGGAGATTGTGGAGTTTGGCAACCATCAAGGTCACCATTGCAGGTGCTAGAGAAAGTGATGGTCTGTTCCCATTACAATGACGTCTCATAATTGGACAATGTGATCATCCAGGGGTGGGGAGACGAGGGTTAGGGTTACTGTTTAACTAGGCAAGCCTTTGTGTGGGAAAACCAGAGCTGGTTTTGTTTCTTTTTTGTGTCTCTAATAAAGTTTTACTTTGGGGAATTCAAATCTCCTGAGAGGGTTTCCTTATTTTAGGTTCACTAGTCAGACAGTTGACAGGTATATTGTTGGAAACAAACTGGTAGATACAGGTAGTATCAAACTCAGGAAGCTAAGTGGGATTATATTATACAAATAGGATCATATTATACTATAAAGGACTACCTATAAGCTATCAGACCTTATATCAGATCTATCAGATCATCCATATTGTTAATATTAACCTATATAATCAGGATCTGTTTATTTTTTGATAGACACCCTTCCCCATTACTAAAAAATTCCTGTGCTAAGATCAATTGGCTGCTTGGATTCCTTCAGTGACTTCAGTTTTCACTCTAGATGTTTGTAGGACTGGGCATATTCATAAATATGTAAAGAAATACTTATGATAAATAAATAAGTATGGAATTATTTCCAAGAAAAGTATTGTTGGCTCCAATGCTGTCTTGTTTTATTTTACAAAAGTTTCTTTTATTGTTTATAGGATAACTATTTGTTTATTTATTATGTATTATTACTATTTCTGTCATCATGAGTCTATTGTTGAAGGCTTTTATTAAATTATTTTGGATGGTAGTTTATTTTATATACTACTTTGGATTTCTTTTGGATGAATATTGTAAATAAATAAATACCATGCTTATTTTAGTCTTTTTTATTTTTGGAGCCAAGAACTGCATTTTAAAATTCATTATGAAATCTAAAGGATAAATGTAACCTGATCCACAATCTGATTAGAACAATTTCTTCTACACTGAAAATCAATGTACTCTGCAAACATGAGTAATGAACAAATTTTTTTTCACATAAAATAGATTAATGGAAGATGTAATAGAGTAATATATATTAGTATGAGCAAAACCTATCATTCTTCAGCAGAATATTCCAGACAACATAATGGAATGTTTCTCTTTTGGGCTATGCTGATCTGGATCTAAAGTGATCTACTAGTTCTCCAGGACTTAATCCTCTGAGATAAAGAGGATTTGGTGGTATTCCAGACAGGATCCATTCCCAAACTGTCCAGAACATGATGAAGTACTTCCAATTCTGAGGATTAACTTCCAGAAAACTGCATTCCTAAAACAGCCAGATTGGTGTGATGAGAACAAATTGAATATTCTGAAGTTCTCTGGGATGGTAGGATTCAAAAGTGGTGGGAGTGGGTCAAAAGTGGGTGAGTGGTGGGATTCAAAAAGTTTTACTGCAGGTTCTGTGGATGTGGCTTGGTGGGTGTGGCATGGCATGGCTTGGTGGGCATGGCTTGGTGGGTATGGCAAGGGAAGGATACTGTGAAATCGCCATTCCTTCCCCATTCCAGGGGAAGGTTACTGCAAAATCCCAATCAGCTGGGACTTGGGAGTCAGAGAATAGATGGGGGGGCAGTCAGAAGTGCTATTTACCGGTTCTCCGAACTATTCAAAATTTCTGCTACCGGTTCTCCAGAATTGGTCAGAACCGGTTCTGCTCCTGAAATGGAAGGTTTTGCATACTCATAAGTAATGGATATCGGGAAAATCCTGTACTAAATAAAAAAAACATTTAGGAATATTTATAAATTCATTAAAATGACTGCAAAAATTAAACACAGTACAAAAACTTTCATAGGTGAAATATAATATAATTTTAATAAAATACACTGAATGTTAAAATATTTCTTTTAAAATGTTCACAAATCTCTCTAATATGGAGATTTGGTGTGCCACTTTTCCTAATGAATATAGTTGTTAATACCAACACCCCAGGAAACTTCCTTTT
Source organism: Thamnophis sirtalis (assembly GCF_051295495.1). Taxonomy (NCBI): domain Eukaryota; kingdom Metazoa; phylum Chordata; class Lepidosauria; order Squamata; family Natricidae; genus Thamnophis; species Thamnophis sirtalis. Next base: position 36,926,451 of record NW_028261386.1, on the reverse strand, counting down.
AATGCAAATTTCCCTTATGTAATTATTTGCTATGTAAATCTTCCTAATACAATCTTCTAATGAGTTTTCAAAATGTGTTTTTTAATGTAACTATTCTTGCTTGCATGCCTCTGAAAAACATAACTTATATTTCAAACTCACTAATGTTATCTAACCTGGGGAAGAGAGGTTTAATAAAGTAAGACTGGTCAATAACTTTTATGGAGTTATTTTTAGTAACATACAAATCCTCAAAACTACTAACCTTTAGTGACTAGGAGTATTGAGGACAGGGGCATCTACAGGAAGATCAAAAATTCAAGATGGTGGCCACAATCACATTATTATGGTTCGTCACACAATCAGCTAGATGTTCAGACTGAATTTGGTATTTTTATCTACTTATCAAGTCCTTCCTAAGGACCCGGGATAGGCAGATGCAGATGTTTGATCGTGTTAGAGGTATCATTACACCATGTAAGCTGTTCCAAGTAAAGGTGCCTTTTGCAATTGACTAATGGTGAATTTGTTTGGGTTTAAATGGTGCCCTAATTGTTTTGGAATTGCAACCAAGGGGCTATTACTATTGGTACTATCTTTGCCTTCTTTTGCCAAGTTGTTTTACTTCTATTTGCAGGTCTTTGTATTTTGTTATTTTGTCCAGATCTGCCTCTTCTATTCTGTTGTCTCTAGAATACTGTTCTATTTGGACTGTTCTCCTGAAGGCACTTGGGCTGACTGCATAGTACTTGCAAGAATCAGGATGGTAAAATTATATTGGAGAAGGATGGAAATGATCAGTGGCCTGGAATAATCAGTGGTTGACCATTCTCATGTAATAGTACCTTAATAGCTCTTAACAGGGCTAGCTGCTTAGAGCAATTTGTGAATCCAGTCAATATGAACAAAGAACTTTTGAAATTAGGTTGCCTGGCCCAGCTGATTACAAGTCACCTTTCCTCTTGGCGAAAGGAAGAGGAAGATCCAGCTTTTCAGGCTGGGCTGAATAGAGCATAAGTATAGTTTAAAAGCAACAATATCATGGGAGTAGTAATTAAATGCAATAATAAAAGCAAAGCATTGCTATTGGTTATTGTAGCTCATCCTTCCTTTTTATTACAACTCATCAAGTAAGAGTGAGGGAAAATAGAAAAACAACCAAGGATGTGTTAGGATGAGAAAATACAAAGAATACCATTTATAAACTAATGAATACTCTATTATTAATCAGAGGTACGACAGCCTGACTCAGAGGAAAGTAATGGATTAATAGAAGGAGTTGTTTTTTTTGCAGATCTTGTGGGGGGGGGGAGCTGGAAAAATCACTTGGCTGAAAATACAGTATTGCAACTTCCCTTACATAATCTTTTAAATTTATGCAAAGAAGTATCTAATTTTCAGACATCTTTATTTTCTAATTAAGCTCAACTTTGGCAATCAGTTCTACCTCCGGGCTTCAGTCTCAACACAGCTGAATTCGGTGGATACTTTACAAAATGTATTTGTGGAGTCTGTAGAACTTGCAATCTGATAATTTAATAAAATGTTATATTTTGCCATTATCAGATCACAATTTCATTCCATAAGGATCCATAGCACTGGCCCAGCTTGTTATATCATGTAATTGGACCAGTCACTGCTTTGGGCTTCCACACTCAAACCTATGCTAGCGGTCCTGATACTAGAATGCCTCAAGTAGATACAGTGATTAGATATATCCTTTGTCTGGGTAAGTTCTATGAGCTTAGTTAAAATAATAGGTCAAATATTTAAGAAGAATCAAATTTCTTTAATTGGAACCATAAAAATACAAAACAATGCAAACACAGTTATATGGAAGAGTTTGATCAAGGGAAAGCAGCAGAGGTGGGCTGCTATGGGTTTATCATATGGTTTCGGAGAACCTCCAAATCATAATTTCAAAGGGCTGATATCATCCATCCATCAGCAAGGCAATATGAAGCTCATCCTTAACACAATGATTGGATAAATATGGAAAACCTTCTGAGTATTTTGAGAAAGAAATGCCCTCTTGCAGCTGGAAGAGGGTACAGTGTCCTTGTCATTTTATGCTCTGAACAACTCCATGAATAAAATGGGCAGAATGTTACTGACCGATCATTTCACAAGTGACAAAGGTACTTGAACCTGAGTCTCCCCAGACTAATGGTTTAACAATTACAACAGTGATCACTACTCAGGAATAATATACAATTACAAACCTTCAGCTTCTTCACTCTAGCTGCCAAACCTTTAGCCAGAAAATTATGCACTGAGGAAACAGGAGATCCATGCAAAGTAGCAAATGAGTTATGAAGCTCATTGAGAACTGAGCAGGAGCAGCACTTGCAGTCATAGGTTGGGTGCGAGGTAAGGGAATAAAGAGGAAGCATGTCCTTGTGCATTGCAATCTTGTGATTCAAACTCTACTTCTTATCCAAAACAGCACAAATACCCAGTGACACAATGCATATTTTGGTATTATTGTGTCTAGCCACAGATTCCTGTGTCTGCAATAATACATAGGAATGTGTTTCCACATTGTAAGAAGTATGCACCCAGGTCCCAGCTGATGCAGTGTAGGGCAGTTTGAGCTCAAGGGTAGTAGGGAAGGAGATAAATGTAAGATTAAAAAGAGATAAAGGGACATATGTTTCTTTTTCTCTCTTATCTGGGACCATCTTACCATCTGGGACCAAATAATGCTGTTGTCAGGGTTCCAAGAAACAGCTCATAGGAAATCAAAATTCCAAGACAGGATTCCTCAAAGTATAGATTTATTAGGCATGTCATATTGGCACAGCTGATGAAAACTCGAATCTGATGTTCCCCAGGTTTTCCCTACCCAGTTCAAAATCTAAAGTTCTCCCCCCCCCCACCATCACACACAACCATCACATGCCCCAATCAAGGTCTCCCTCCCCATCCCGGATGCCTCCCATCCACGCCCCTCAAAGTGCTGATGAGAGAGTCCTTGGTTCCCAGAAGAAAGAATGTTATTTTGTCTACATTTCCCCCCAGCTATCTCTACTCCACTCCTCCCTTTCCCACAGCTCTGTCCAGTTTCGCTGTGGCAACCCTGTAGTCACTCAAAGATGACTCCAGGTTTGACAGCTGTATTTGTGAGGGGGAAGGTTCATTTTTTGAGCTTGTGGGTTGGTTTCCAAACATTTCATTACCAGGCTAGGTAACATCTTCAGCAGAGTTTAGGGGATGTCAGTGTTCTTCTGTTTATAAGGGCTTCAGATGTCAGTGTGTCAAGTGAGAGTCTTGGGTTGAGTCAGGTGTGATTCATCAGTGACAGTTTTGTGATGGGTCTTGTGATAGGAGGTTATATAAGGTCAGGGTCATTGGGAGGTGAACTGATGGGGAGGAGTTGTGTGAGTTGGTTGAATTTAGGTGCTGTGTCTGGTTAGTTGTGCAATTGATTTAGATTCTGAGGGGTTCAAAGGCTGGTTGTACATCAATGTGTTTGTTGATGGAATTGCTTCTGGAGTGCCACGCTTCAATGAACTCATGATTGTGGTGGGTGATAGCATGGCCGATGATTTTTGTGTTGCTCCCATCGAACTGGTGCTATTTGGTGTCATTGTGGGAAAAGATTAAGGATTTGGGATCATGGCATTTCACTGCCAGCCAGTGTTCATGGGACCTGGTTTTTTATGGACGTGATATTTATCCCATCGTGCTGAAGATTTATCTAGCCTGGTAACAAAACTTTCAGAAACCAACCCACAAGCTTGGAGAATGAACCTTCACCTTCATCCTACACCCGAGCTACAAATATTCACCACTATTGCAAATGCTGCATTTGTCTTTATAGTTCTAAAAAAAAAGCCCTTGCTCTATTAAATAGAACATTTATAATATTTACTTCACTCTCTTTGGTCTTCTACGGTGTTGCCTTTATCTAACAGGCAAATTAAACAAACAAATAAACCAACTCAAAAAAAAAACTAAAATGTTTTTTTTAAATTGCACCCAGATATTTGAAGGATAGCAATTAATTTCTTTTTTTAAAAAAAATCTGACATTTCAGACCATGGAAATGGACTGTGAGCCAGATTTATTGGTAGGACCCTGAGAAGTCCTCTCAGTTGATCTTAGAACAAGAGTTAGGTGGTTGGGGTAAGTGATGTATTTGGCTTTATGCTGCTCAATGTTTTCAATGCTAATATCAACCCCTTCTAATTGGGCACAATAGCCTACATGGCACAGGTTTTCAAGATTATTTTCCCCAAATCTTATGGCACACTGACAAGGTACCTTGTCAGGTTTCAGTACATTGCTTATCAATCAAACAGCTAGGTTCTGAACCAATTCCAGCTTTCGTACCATCTCCAAAGGTAGTCCTATGTATAGTACATTATAGTAATCTAGCATGAATTTACCAGGCATGCATTATACACATACAGTATGTCAATGGGAGCTTCTTTCCCACACCAAACAGCACTTTCGTGTACGCTGTTTTTTCTGCATAATGTAACCCAGGGAGAAAAGAGTAAATTAAGTTCCATGATCCGTGGGTACTATTATTTTCATTGTAAACTGGAGTTAGGCAAACTTTTTCAATCTGTGCCCATTTATTACCATTGTTTTATTCTTAATGTCTTAGGGAGCATATTTGATGACCTAGACAGTTATAAGTGAGAAATTTGGGGGAGTTGTGGCTGGTTCAGACTAATGGCTTTTGCTGGGCTGCTGCTGCACTCACCCAATCTTCCTTTTTTAATGTTCTGTTGAGTTTTCCAGTCAATCTTGCAGTCTCTTGCTCCCTCAACCACCTAGCGGGAGGGGAGGGGAGGGGAACCTTTCAGTGTTCTCTACCAGATTCCCTCAAGGAAACAAAATGGGAAAACCGCAAGGTGGCGAAGGTCACTCCTACTCCCATTCCTTTTTCCCCCTGTCCTTAGCCATTTTGTTTCTTTGTTTAGGTAAGTAATTTTTTATTTACCTAAACTGATGACCAGTAGGGCACAAGTTGTCTAGTTTGCTATAAAACCAGAACAGCTACTCTTAGAAAACATTAAATTGTAACTTCCCACTTTTGTGTTGGGTCATCACAGTTGTTTTCCTGGAACAGAAAGGGGTGCCCTTGTTTAAGCAGTTTTCCTTCTTGTGGGCATGGCAACCTGGTAATAACTTACAGCTAGGAAATTATGAAGCAGCTGACAAATTTCCCATCTAGCGTTGTTCTGGACCCACCCACACTATAAACAAAGCAGAAGAGTGATTCCCCCCCCCCACACACACATATGCACATACAATCAGAATGAAGCTTGACTAGCCTGGTTGATGGGCTATTAAATCTTACTGAGTAAGATTACTACTGCTGAAGCTTGTGGGAAATCATTTGAAAGTTGGAACTGAAGAGTTTATTCGAAGAAAACAGTTTAAAGGGACAAAACAAGCACAAATTAGAGAATGAGTCAGAAATAAAGCAAAAATCCAGTGTGGTAAGCAATGCTTCAATCATTTAACTGGTCACTTTCTCACTTTCTTTCTCTCTCACTGTAACAACATTCTTCATGGGTGTACTGTGGAAAAAATATATAAATTTTCTGGAGTAGTATCCTTAGGGGAAGAGTATAGGATGAAGAAAACTAGATTAAATGTATTTAGCAGGGGCACTTTGAATTGTGGGGTCCGCTTTCTCAATCTTTATTTTTACTAAGAATACTTTCAATATAGGTCATATAGCATGAAATTTCCTTTTCAGTTCTCCATTCCTTTCATCAAGATTATTTTTACTTTTAAAATAATATTATCTGATGTTGCGTGGTGAAATGGAGAATGATTTGACACTGGGCTGACACAGACACAGAAATAGATTTTACATTTCACTTTCCTGAAGTAGTTCACTGATAACTATACAGATATTCATCAAAACACTGTGTACTCTACATGAAAAACCCTGTGTTTTTCATGTTCATGCCTTCCAGATCTATTAGTATTTGATAGCAATATTATTTTTTAGGGATGTAAAAAATTGTTCCAATACATTTAAATGGCATTAGTTGGAAAAATTGAATATATGGCAGATAGAATCTAGCATAAAACCCACTTTTATAGGAAACAGTACAAGATTTGGAGGATACTGTACAAGAAAGTGATGATAGACTTGGGATACATGCTCTAATTGACAGATTATCAGTAAAATAATACAGGGGTGCCTGAAAAGCAATTCTAAAAAGGAAAAACCAAACCACTTAGGACACCCTTCCAAAAACAGTTATTAATTTCTACATACATTTGTAATAACTGAGAAACTAAGGGGATAACAACTGTCTCATCCTGAGGATATGGGTGACTAAAAATAAGAGAGATAATGATATTCTAAAAATATGATGCATGAATTCCTGATGTTGCCCTAAGAGCAAAACACTGAACCAAAGAGTCAGAACTATAATCAAGCAATAAGAGAAGGCCAGAGCTGGACAAATGCCAAAAACATGGTTAGCCAGTTACAGGGAGGCAATTTGCATTTTTTATAGGGTGCATAAACCCATCCCAGAATCTTTTCAATTCACAGTGCAAAAATATTTCCTTGCAAAGTGTACCTCATACACTGCACCACAATTTTCTTTCAGGTAAGTATGTTTGGTTTTGCAGCCTATAGCTGTTGTTCTTATTTTCTGTCAGATTCCATGCTTGCACCCTACCCAGCACAATGAACTCTAGCTTATGCCGCAACCTTTCACTGTAATAACAATAATAATGATGTTCTGTGTTTCTTCTCTCATCTGCCCTGCTTGAGTCTGGTCCTCCCTTGCTGGGAGAAACTTGCACCCACGTCGTGAAGCAGGTGAAATTTGAACTGCCTCCTCTTCTCTGTGGTTTCTGGTGTTTAAAAATCAGGAAAAGCAAATACTGGCATATGTCTCTGAACTTTCACACCCTTTGGAACTGGCCAAACTGGAGCCCTAGGTGTTTGCAGAAAGGGCAGAAAAATAATGGACTATTCATTATAAAAATATAGCAGCCCATTTCATTTCAGTCAATGTTTTTTTCATTCTTTTTGGGGCACAGTGAATTTTGTTTTGCTGTGATTTTATCCTTTTCTTTTCCCTTCTGTACTTTCTGCTCCAAAACTCAGCATTCTTTGCTCTTCTCCTTTTATTCTCCACACCCTCTACTAACTTCTTGTTTAACCTCTTCACTTCTCCATTGCCCTCTTACAACTTTGCTAAGAAGAGCAGATGAATTAGAATTCATTAGTTAATTAGATGCCACTGTGACAAGTTTGACTTGAAGTGATTTCATGGACAAAGCCCTTTTTCTTTGTGGAAGCTAAATTTTTATATCATTCAGAAATAAAAAGGATATGTGATTCTCTTATTGGAAGACATTAGCCATTTAGAGTTGCTATTCTTATTTCGTATGCAAGATTGGACATTTAAGCAAACATTGGCTCTGTTTGAACTAGGACTTTCATTCCTTTTTACATTCCATCCCAGATAGTCTGAATTCTCTATTCCTATTAACTACACACTCAGACAAGGCCATTCACACCTCTGATAGAAGAGAGTTTTACCCTACAAAAATCCATTCACACATGCAAACACATTTAAATTATGCTAGGATAATTTAATGTAACCCCTTTTCTCAAATGTTGCTAGGTTATTGTTTCAATTTTAGTTATGTACTTGGAGAAAAGTATCACATATCAAGTTTTTTATTTAAAAAATATAAATAAACAATTCTCAGTGTATTAAAAAGAGCATTGCTGGGTCAAGCCAACAAGCCATCTATCTAGTATTCTTTGCCACACCCACACCTTGATTCTCACTGCTTAAGATTGTTGCTGTCACAGAGACAGGAAGTCCTTGGTGAGCCAGCAGGTTTTTCCATTCCCCAGGGCAGGAGGAGAAATTAAGTGGAGTCCTATAATTGCACTTGTTTTTGTATAAGAATGACCTGATGTTCCTGCTACGTTCTCAGATTGGCCCATGTCTCCTGATGTATAGCCTTCTGTAAATACAGTAAGTACTATCTTACAAGGATTCAATTTCTTCATTGGAAATTAATTTTAGAAAGTAATGTTGAGGGAAATATGGGCATATGGTGTTTTTCAGGGTTCAGTCTTGTCTCTACATTATTTAGCAGCTATATGAAAACCCAGAAAAAAATTAACAAAAGATTTGGAAGTCACTGAATCCCAATAATATGTGGTTGATATGCATCTTCTATTCTAGTTTTCATATACTACCAGCTACTATCTAGGATGTCGTTAATATTCTCAATTAAAGTCTAATGGCAGTAATGGCCAGATGAGGCTGACAATCTGAAATTTAATTTAGATAAGACAGAGGTACCCAAGTCAGAATTTGAACATGGGATTTCATGCAGTTTTGGTAGAAGAAGTACTCATTCTCTAGAACTTCTTGTCTGGAGATAATTATGGATTCAGGTTTGCTCTTAGAAGGTTAGCTAGTAGCTGCAACTAGGAGTCTTCATCTATCTTTAAACTATTTGCCAACACCATTTGTCTGTAATAAGTTGGGCATCAACTAGGGTAGTGCATGACTTAGCTGCAAACTGGATTATTGCAATTACAGCATATTTGACTGATGGGCTACCTTTGCAGAATCTCGGGAAAATGCCATTTGTCCCAAATAAGACAATGTTGTATTTGTTTCCAGGAAGAATTCAAAATATTGATGGTTACATTTAAAGCAATTAAAAAAATCTAGATTTTTTTAGGGATTGCCACTTTTCTATCTTTTAAATGAAACATTGAACTTAGCTTAATCAACCTAAGAAGCTCTGAGTGGTGTGCACACATAAAAAAAGTGTTTTTTTGAACTTGGCAACTTTAAGACATGTGGACTTCAACTCCCAGACGTTCACACATCTTAAAAGTTGCCAAGTTCGAAGAACATTGCACTAGAAAGACAGAATATAAAATTTATAATACATCAAATAAGACCAAGAAACATTTCTAACTTTTCCTAGACTAATATTATATTTAAAAAGAAAAAAAAACAACCAATAGTTCTTTAATATGAACAGCATTTAAGCATTTGGTATCCTTCCAAGATGAGATACTTTTTTGTCCAATCTTGGTTTATTACCTCTGGAAGAGTCTTCCTAGGTTGGCGCCCTCTGGATACATATGATTACAGTCCCTATCGCGTCCTGACAATATGGTCAGCTACTAGGCAAATGGCTGGTTCTGTCATGGGCAGGATGAAATAAGAATGTAGCTCAACTAAACATGTTTTGCAGTGATATGTCACTGGAATATTTACCAAGGTAATCCATACAGATGAAGGCATTTCTTAAGATATAATGGGCAGAATAAGGGATTTTGGTACATGTATATTTGGAGTGCTCATTTATTTTCATAAAATGTAATGTAGATGACTCCAAGGGTGCCGTCAGCCAGACAGTGTCGCCTAGCGACCCCCAGGGAGAGAGCCTTCTCTGTGGGAGCGCCTTCCTTCTGGAATGAGCTGCTCCCGGAGCTTTGTATAATCCCCGACCTCCAGTCCTTCCGACGCGCCCTAAAAAGTTGGCTTTTCCAGCAAGCCAGCCTGGCCTGAACAAAATAAAATAAATTATTGATCATTGTTAATTTTAATTCAATTTTTTTAAAAAAATGTTATTGTTAATTCTAATTGGGTTTGTTTGGGATATTCTATTTAATTTTTTTTTAACTTTTGTATTATGTGTTTCTTTTAATGCTGTACACCACCCTGAGTCCTTGGGAGAAGGGCAGCATATAAATCTAATAAACCAAACCAACCAAACCAACACAAGGAAATGTTTTGCAAGCTAACTTAGTGGTTTTTTTAACTTCTCAAAGCCATAGATCAGCAGTCACCAATTGGTGGTCCACGGACCACTAGTGGTCCACAAATTTTTTTTGATGGTCCGCAGAAAAAATATTTGCATTTTTTATATTGCACTAAATACTATTTATCTTTTTTTAAAAAAAAACATATTAGTGTCCATGGGATTTAAAATTATCAACTTAGTGGCCTCTGAGGTCCAAAAGGTTGGTGACCCCTGCCATAGATTGTAAACCATTTTAATGACTATTTCCTAAAAAGCTAAAGGGAATATATTACTCTTTATTTTCTCATGTATTATATAGAATTTAATGGAATATTTGTGAATATCTGGAGTAGGATATGTCAAAAAAGAGATTTGCTGTGATATTTAGCCTATTGAGATTTATTCTAAATTGTAGTCGGTTTAAAAACCCATCTTAAAAAAAATAGGTTGAAAGACAGGCCATGGCATCTTCAGCATCTTTTCATTCAAAATCTCATATTCTCTGGGAAGTTTCATCCAAACATATTGTAGTGTTATTTTTGTTGTTGTTGTTGTCCAACTGTTTCAATGCAATGTCTGAGAATGGAAATCTACCAATTAATATTTGTTTGGTGTGTGTGTGTTTTTTTTTTAAAAAAATAAAGTTTCCCAGGGCTACAGGGGAGAGACTAAAAAGTAGTGACATCATGTGGGATGGAGTAATTCTTCCTTTTTTGAGGTTTTGGTTTAAAACCATAGAATGGGACTGAAAAGCGTGCTTAGGGTCCATCTAGAAACTGCAAAATAGGGTCTGAAACTTATTTTTCCTTTAGATAATTTTTTCACTGGCAAATTCTTATTATTGAATTATTTTAATGTTTAACCAAAATCTGTTGCTTTTACTTGCAAAGCTGTTCCCAAATGAACAAGTGATAGTCTTTGACCTTTAAAAATTAGTGACAAACCTTCAAGTTCTCCCTCTTTTTTTCTGCAGTCAGCATGCTCAATTCCTATAACCTTTGCACATGAGATTTCTCTCCCCCCCCCTCCATACTGCTGACCACCTTCAAGCAATGCTTATGCAACACGTGATTGTGCGGTGAATGCAAGCTGAAACGCTGACTTGTATAATCTAAATACATCGACTATATGGCCATTACGGCGCACAACGTACTGCAGGTAGAACGGCTCTCTATACAGGTGATATACTATACTACACGTGCATAAGAGGCGCCGGGGCCACTTTACAAAGCTATGAACGACTCCGAATATATATATATATATTCGGCATGTCCGAAGCCGCTTTCATTCACACGGTGCAACTAAACAGTTCTTTAGGGGTCACTTGCAAAAACTCTGCAGTAAAGAGGAACGCGTGCGCGTGCAACGTCTGTGGCCATTCTGAGGAGTGGGTAGGAGGGCCTCGCATGCTGACGGCGGAGGGGGCGGTGGCTTTCCGCCGCCTTGTATTTCAAAGCTTCTGGCAAGCGAGCGGCTGCTCCTTGCGCTATAGTAGCGGCAGGAAATATTCTCTGCAGCACCGACAGGAGACCCGCCCACCCAGCCACCCACTCCCCGTAAAAAAAAAAAAAGAAAGAAAGAAAAAAGAAAGAAAGAAAGAAACACCACCACGGTCAGGGTAGTCAGGCAAAGGCGAGCCGAGTTCCTCCAATCCCTTTCCCTGAGCGCGAAAAACTCGCTCGTTAAGATTTCGCCTCAATTTGTAGACACGTGGAAAAGGCGGGCGACGCTCCTCCGCCCGCGCCTGTCCCGTCTGCCGGGCCAAGGCAACAGGAGGGAGCAGGGACTGCTAGAGAGAGCTCGCGTCGGGAAGGAGGAAGGAGCTGGCGAGTCCTGCGGCGCTCTTGAGGGGAATGCCGCCGCCTCTCCTCCTTTAAGCGCGCGTCTGCCCCCGCCTGCGACTCTTTCCTTCCAAGGGGGGCGCTTCTTGCTCTTGTCGCCGCGCTGCATGGGGCGCCAGCGCTTGGCGCTTTCCAGATATGGTCTCGGTGGCGGCGGAGAGCTCTCTGTGATCGCCGGCATCCGCGGCGTCTGGCCCGGCGGGAGGAGGAAGGAGCGAACGAGGTAGAAGGCGGCCAGGAGGAGCGCTCGACTGGTGTCCAAGAATCAAGTCAGCCGGGTTGCTGCGGGCGGCTCGGTCTGCAGGTAGGTAGGGAGGACGGCGGGAGGATGAGAGCCCGGGGAGGAAAGTCTTTTGTGTCCGGCCCGCAGCGCTGCTTGGTCGCTAGCAGGGAACCCGGCGGGGGCATCCGTCAACTCCTGTGCTGCATGGCCCTTCTTCGGTCTCTCTCTCTCTCTGTCTCGGGGAGTAGCCGGACACGTTGCAACCCAGCCAGTCTGGAGCGAAAAATGCGGACGCGGCTCGTCGAATGAATGGAAACCTTAGCTGGGCGGCTAACGGTTGCTAGCCTGGATGGCTGGGCAGCCATCACACAGCAGCCCTCTCCCCCTTCCGTGCTGCCGAGAGCCCACCCATTGCAGCTTTGTGTGTGTGTGTGTGTGTGTCCGTGTGTGCGCTTTTATGCGTGTTCAAGAGGTGCTTTCACTGCGAAGCCCATAGGCTTTGTGCTTGCTCACCACGGCTGATGGGCATTGTAGTCAAGACCTCTATAGGGAAAAATTGAAAAAGAAGCACTTGACCTAAAACATCCAAGGATATATATGTAATGATATTTAGAGGGTGTGATGTGTGAGAGATTGCATGGCGTTATGATAAGCTACTCCAATATTGAGGGTGGGAGATAGTCTTTCTTGGAAGTTCCCTAATAAGAAAGGCAAAACCAGGATAGAAAATCGAAGCTAGGTAGGCAGCAGGTAGAGATGCTAAGTGTCAGATTGGCCCTGTCTAGAAGGTCCACTGGTCCCTTTTCAAGTCTGCCCCCCCTTTTTTTTCCTTTGCACACATCTCTTTATAAACACACCCACTTCCCCTCCCATCTTCCCTCCCCTTTCCTCCTCTCCCTTTACTACCTGTGTAGCTGTCCAGGGTAGGAACTTTCAGGGGATTTTGTGCTGCTTCTGGGATTCTCTCTTGCATCCTAGGGACCTGTTGCTGCAGAAAGGTAAAATATATCCAGCTGGCTGTGGTAATTCCATGTGTGTCATTTGGCAAAGGGGACCATGTTAAGTCTAGGATTCCTTCGGCAGCTTCTTTGGGCATATTTTCTCTGTGACAGTGCTGCAGCAAAGCTGATGAATGGTTTGGAGCAGAGATTTGTATTTCCCTCTATCATGGAAGGGAGGGAAAGTAGAAATGTGTGCCTGTGTCTGTTTGCATGTGTGTGTTTTAAAAGATAGCAATAGTGGCATGATGATAATAAGAAACTCCTTAGAGAAAATGCATGCATGCACACCACACGCATACATACACACTGCAACAAATTAGAAATGGTAGTTGCATTGCTAAATGGAGGGTCAGCTTATGGGTCTGCCTATGCAGATAATATTTCAAAGAGGGCTTTTTAAAATGCAGTCTTTATGCAAACCCTAAAGGATCATATTTTTCCGACGCTTAACAGCTGATTTGACATGATTGTCTGCAGAAAGGGGAGGAAAAGCATGGGATCTGCAAAGGGAGGTTAGGGGTGTGCTTCTGGGGAAGAAGGAGAGCAGCAAAGAAGGAACGATAATCCTCACATATTATCTCACTGAAAAAGACAAAGGGAAGGATGGATTGATTTAGAGGGAAAAAATCAACCCTAAAAAGCACTGCTGTGAAAAAACACAGTGATCAAGCATGGATCCAGGTTGCCCTTTCCAGGATGTCTGCAGAACACACCCACTGAAAGGAATCCCCCTTTCTGTGCTCCTCCTCCCTCATCCAACATCTCAAAACGAAAGAGTGGTTGAATAGCACTGCTGCATTATGGAACTACGGAGGGGCTGGGGGGGGTGGTGATGTGCATGCAGCGTTTCTCCCAGATCTATCAGGAGGATTGTAGGAGAGGGACCAGGTTATAGAGGGAAAGTATTTCACATTCTTCCAACCTCTCAGGAAAAGAATCCCGACTGGTGCCTTTTGGCAGTCATGGTCTGACTTCAGTGTGGTGAAGCATCAAATCGGTGCTGACTCTACAAAGGTAGACTTATATACATGCAAATCTGCAACAGAGCCAAGTGCTCTAGCATCACCATGCTTTCCCCAGATTATAGTACCCATGACTGACACTTGAAGGTGGTTTTCAGCCCTTCCCAAATCATACTGAAGCTCATGCAATGTACATAGCATTTCTCTCCTATATAAAGCTGTGTGTCTGTTATAGTATATAAAGGTATATGTCTGTTTGTAGTAAGATGGTTAAAATGAAATCACCCAAAGTGTTGGTACTTCTTTAAGCAAATAACTAGCAATTGCCATTCCAGTTGTATGCATGCATGCATGCATGCATGAATTGGGTCAAGAAGACCAACTGTATCCTAACTGCAGAGTTTTAAGTAGAATAAGTCCAGTTTTGAAAAAAAATGTTTTCATATAGCTATATAATTAGCTATATAATGCAGGAAATGAGAAAAAGAAATACATACATCCAAAGAAAATGCAGAATGTCAGTTTTTGCTGTAATTGAGTATTAATTAAGTAATATTATGTTTCCATGGCTTACTTCAGTTTTCTTCAGTTTTCTTCAGTTTTCCATAACAGCTACTTAGCTTTACAAGTAAAAGCAAACTACCATTTACATCTTGTTAATTTTGTTCAATTAGCACACTGGACATTTTCCCCTGTTAATAAGCTCACTACAGTAGCTGTCTTTCCATGCGTTTTTTCCCCTTTAAGGGCAAAATTTTTAAAATTTCCTTAAATAAAATAAATAATTAGAATCACATGCAGGCTTGAGTTCTCTTTCTAAGCAATATGAGATTGCTATTATTTGGGTTCTATTATTGTCAAGGAAAATGATGGATAGGTGGCAGCATCTTATAAATAATTTTAGTTTTATTCTGCAATAAGAATCAGCTTGTTTTTTTTTTTTTACCTCGGCTCTGTGAGACACTTCAACCATCTGAAGTGGCTGTAGGTGGTGATAGAAGACTGACAAACTTCTGAAAATTGATAAGGGACAAGAAAAAAGCTATTAAAAAGAAGTAACAACTCCATAGATACTTTCAAAGTTGCTACTTTCTTCATTACGATTTTATAGATAGATAGAAATACATTCATGCATATCCAATCTCTTTACGTCTGCTTTTCTTCTTTAATCAGCTAGGTAGATGGCTGATATTTTCCTCCCACTTTCCATCTGTTTGATCTATCTGTAATCTATGCCAATTTTGCATTTGTCAAACATATTCTGAAAGTAAGAGTTTCTTATACCATAACTGAATACCTAGCAATTGATGCTGCCAGACCTCCCACACTTTTCTGTGTGATTGTATAATTCTCATCATTTGGGGGCAAGATAAAAAGTGTCATGACGGCATCCTATAAAGAAGCTCCCAGGCTGCTACTACTATATTGTGCCTTTCTGTGTCATGAAACACAGAATCAGTTCTGATGATGGCCAATCAGCTGCCTTAAGTACAAAACTAGAAAGATTCAGAGGTATGAATTTCTGTTATATTTCCAAAGATGAAACATTAATATTTGAAATATTCTGCTCTGGACATCTAAACATTTAATTCAGTTTGTAAAAATATTTTGGATTATTCTATTTAGGGAAGATCATAAACAGGAAACATAATTCACCCACTGTTATAGTTGCCCAATAGCAGATAATTAGATATATGCTGTCTTGGGGGGGGGGGGGATATTATGACTTTTTCTTTTATGTGGCCTTTGACAGAACTCTTATTTGCCCTAAAATAAGGCAACTTTGGTAGTGGTGACAATTCTTTTCTTGAGCTGCAGTAGTGCTGCTACTGAGCAGTTATATGCTGTACTATGAGTATCTGTAATGTTTCAGATATCCTACCCTGTTTTTCTGAAAACAAGACCTCACCGGATAATAAGTCCAATTGGGCTTTTGAGCGCATACACTAAAATAAGCCCTCCCCTGAAAATAAGCCTTCCTTGAAAATATTGTAACATAGCAGCAGCTATGAGGTAACCACACTTGGTGCCTGCTGCACCTCAAAAGTGATAAGATCTCCCTGAAAATAAGGCCAAGTGCTTATTTGGGGAGTTAAAAGACTATTAAGACCCTGTCTTATTTTTGGGGAAACATGGTATTTCAAATATATTCAGGGATGGAATGACCACAGTAGAGGTGGAATATAAAATGTATAGGCAGTAACCATCACTAGGCCAGCAGCTGGCTTTTTAAAATGGTGTTTCTCAACCTCAGCAACTTTAAACCGTGTGGACATCAATTCCCAGAATCCTTAAATCGCCTTAAAATTTCTCCGGTTGAAAAACATTGGGCTGGAATATGTTTTCCCTCATGTGGTAACTTCAGGAATTTGGACGCCGCAACTCCAGGGTTGCAGTTTAAATTTGGAAAGTTTCATTCTTTTGGCAGGGTAGTAAGTTCAGTCACAAAGCACTACCCATGGTAGCTTCTGGGTAAAGAAAATGGCAGGTGCTAGTGAGAAGTTGCTAACAAGCCCATCACAAGTTTTACTTTATGTTGTCCACTTTAGGGTAAGATGGACAGTTTATTTATTTTATATATGGCTTTTTCTCCTAAGGAGAATGTGTATAAAATGATATCAGTAAAATATGTATAAAATGATGCACAATAAAAACAGTGTAATGAGAAAATATAGTTGTATGATGACAGTTAAAAGCCTATTAACATTAATAAAAATACAAATATACAGGCAGTCCTCAATTTGCAATATTTCATTTAGTGATCATGAAAAGTTACAGTGGCCCTCCACAAACTGACTTATAACCGTTTTTCATACTTATGGCATTTAGGAATTGTGGTCATAAGTCAAGGACTACCTGTACAGACAATGCTTTTGCATAGAATATGGCTTTCTTCAGTCTCAATGCAAAGAAACTGAATTAGCTTTATCTAACTTAGTTGGTCCATCTGGCAAGGATGGGTCTGGCCTTCTTCAGTTGAATTTTCATTTATAGATTGCTTTCAGGGTTCAAGCTCAGGTTACATTTGAAAGACTTCTTCATGAAAGTAGTACCTTTACTAATATAGTACAATCATAGACGCAGGCTACTTTATACTTATTCAACTATTGGCATGCTCTTGAAAATGCAGCCATTATTTGTTGAATTTGTGTATTGCGCCAAACCATAGTTTATTTAAGCACATTAAGTTAATAAATCATAACCATCTGAATTCATATAATCTACTAATCCATAAACTATGCGATAGAATCCATAATGGCAAGGTTAACACAGCCAAAATCAAACAATCTACATTATGGCTTAATTGTGTGCCATATTAGTGGAATAGATCGATGCTATGAAGTGGAGAGGTTATGATAGTATTATTGTTTTTCTTGGCAGTATAAATTTGTAAAGTAACTTGGTTTACCTTAGAGCTGACATAATTCTTTAGAATTAGAACAGGTATGTTAAATGTTACTTATGCTGCACTGTCATATGGATGAGGGAAAATGAGAAATAAGGCTAGCAGAAGTTCCAAGTGCAATTACATCTGTCATGCTGAAAAAAATATAGAGTAGCCCCAACTGGTCCTTATGTGCTTGAGGTTCTGCATCTTGGAATGAAGAAATGGGACCCTCTAATATTTATTTCTAAAAACAAACAAACATGGTACAAATTTTTGGTACAAAATTCAGCTTCCTTTCAATCACAGTTCAAAACCATAAGCAAGCTTCTAGCCATAAAGCTGGAAAAGATTATTCAAGAATCAGACTGATGCCTGAATAAAATTTCTAGGGTTCAAATATTGTTCCAAATTCTTTGTGCTGCTTTTTTCTACTTCTGCTGCTATCCAACTAAAATTATGCTCTATAAGGTAATAGGAATTTGAGTATTGATATATGTTTTTTCATTTTTTCATACAGCGTTTTGTTTGTTAGAACACATTCTGTCTTGGAATAATCTTCTGTAAAATAGCATGATGTTAACCTTTGTTTAAAAGCAATAATTAGTATTCTATGAATATAAAATGTATCTCTTCTAATTTAATTGCAGTGCAATTCATAATAGTCCAATAAATAGAAACATTACCAGTATTAAACACCTTTTTTCATAACAATTAAAAGCCTATTTTAAAAATGAATCTTTTGCAAGAAAAAGTCTGCAAATTTATGGAACTTGATTAATAGCATTAAATTTACTTCACTGAATTCTGGAGGCACACATGACCTTATTTGGGTTTGCTTTCTTGTATAGTATGCTGCAGTGCTGATGGAATGTTAATTTCAAATGCACAACAGTAACGGTAACAACAATAAAAATTAATTATGGAAATCAAGTCCTGAGCCTGGTCAATTTGGCTACGGTTCCAGTACAGATGATGGTCTAAACTTTTCATTTTGCCTGATATCCATAGTGAGACTTATTTAGGTAACTATGTTTACATTTTGCCTGATGGTTTTATTTTGAACTGTTACTGGATAAAGAAAGAAAGACCTGTCATGGGTTGGTAATAGCTCTAACATAAAATATTCAATAGAGGAAAGATTGTTCACAGATGTTTTGCACTGAAATTATGTTCAAAATGCTCTGGGCTTTTCTCCATTTTTGGAAAAAGCTTGGTGGTTATTTTTAAATAAGTCTTTGCTTAATTTTGGTATTACCAAATTTATATAGAAGATTACAAATGTTAGCAGTTTTACAACTTGCTAAAAGAAGAACAGTTATCTTATCAATTGAGAAATTATTGGCAGTAGGGTGAGTGAAAGAATAGTGCTTTCCCATGGAAAATTAAAAGTTAATAATGCTAAAATATTCCAGTCTATGTATATCTTCTGTAAAAGTTGTCAAATTGCATTATTATGACAGCATTATCTCAACCATAGACTGTAAAAAATATTTTCTTGGGGTGAAGTCCTAAGACTGAATCTGTTACAATATTTTCATCATTTTTAAAAATGCAGAAAGAAATTGTTAAAACAATGTAAAACATAAGAACTAAAAAATTCTAAGTAAAAGGAAAATTAAACAACCATTTACCCAATATTCATAAAGGGAAGCATGTACAGTAGGTAGATACTTTAAGAGCTTTACAGAGAATGTAACCAGAAAGAAGTCTCATACTTTGTACATACATAAAAAGTTCATATCCAGTCTATATCATTAAAGGTAATTGCAGCTAATTAAATTTAGCAGAACGTGCATACTCAACAGTGTCATCACCACAAACTATTAGTACTTACTTCCATGTTATATGTATATGGCAAATTATAATAGTACAATCTGGATTTACCAGTGTATTATTATAGTTGGATTATTACAGTCCAAGGAAGTCTGTATAACAACCCTGAAGGATGCAAACTTGTTCAGAACAGGCAATTTCCATTACAGAAACACTCTACT
The DNA here is from genome assembly GCF_051295495.1 of Thamnophis sirtalis. Taxonomy (NCBI): domain Eukaryota; kingdom Metazoa; phylum Chordata; class Lepidosauria; order Squamata; family Natricidae; genus Thamnophis; species Thamnophis sirtalis. The sequence continues at coordinate 36,907,283 of NW_028261386.1, read as the reverse complement.
CACAAGGTCTAGCTCTTGTCGATATTAAGCCTCCTATGTTTACCTTGCTCACCTCGTCACTGTGTTCTAGCTATTGCTTTCAAACACAGACAGCTTTCTTCTGAGAAGTAGAGTGTCATTTGTGTATTGATGATAGCTACTCAAGAAACTCCTAATGATGCCTCCCACAATTGCACTGGGGATAAAATATCTGCTAGAATGCAGAGAAAGCTCTCATACTGAGGCTATTTTTCTTAGTGCAAGTGGAACTATTATAATTCAGTACCTTTAGGTCCAGAGATAGCCTAGGATAATTTTTTGGTTAATGATATCATTGGCTGCTAAAAATAAAGCAGGATCAATAGACCCTCTCCCTCTCTCCTTCCTTCCCTCCCACTCCCTCCCTCCCCTCCTCTCCCTCTCATTTAAGGTTACTTATTAGGCAACCAGGAGTGTATTATTGTAACCCTTTGAGTCTAATGGCACTATTAATTATCTAAAGATGTATTTAGTAATCATTAGATCCACTTAGCTCAGTTGACTAATTTAAATAAGGCAAGATGGACAGATGTATAGATCAGACAAACTGGAAAGGTATAAACATGTTGTCTACACTCTCTCAAGATCTGAAAATGCTTCCATTCCATCCAGAATTAGATCTGATGGTGCATTAGATCTCCATGTGCTCTGTAACAAAAGTAGCATTTAAAGTCAGGATGAAAAGGGTTCTGTCCTCAAGCTGCCTTGCAAAACTGTCACAACAAATACTTAAGGCCTCCAATATATTTTTTTTATAAACTCTGTCTTCCCTTCATGCAAAAGACAACTCCTTGAATATGCAGTGGAGGCCACAAATTAAGCCTTCCACACAATAGACAGGATTGTGCACAGTCACAGATGTTCCATGGTGAATCTTTTACCATTTGTACCATAGCCTCTGTTTGCATATTGTATTGTCCAAAGCAGCAAAGAATGATATACGCTATCAAGCTTCATGATGCCAAACAATATGCAGGTATGTCAGTGACCCATTTTGTTTTCCAGTTCCATAGTCGATAAAGGTTACAACAAGTTAATCATCTCTGTTTTCTGGAAAATCTTCTAAAGCATTCAGCAATCCATTAGATTCCATAAATTCCCAGGGGCAGACCAACTTATTGGGTTACTGAAACCTTCAGGAAGAAAATGGTGAAATGAAGAATAGCCATCACCAATGGATATTCTGGCTATAATGACACAGTAACTAACTTACCCCGTGTACAGGCTATTGCAAATACTATTTCATGGCAAAAAACTAAATTGAGGATGTGCCCAGTCTTAGCTTTTGATTCAATGATAGTTAAAACAGAGTCATCGTTGTCATCCCAGGTTGGCCTGTGTAGGGCATCTTCAACTTACTTAGTTAACCCTTATGATTCCAGTACATTTGAGGCATATTTAAAATAGAAAAAAATTATTCTATTGAACAATTTTTAAAATTATTTTGAGTGCACGAAATATGTGTTTTCTCTACAACTAAAATATGCTGCCTTGAAGAAGTCTGTGTGGAAGGAATATAACAGAGGTGTAAAAATAAATATAATTGTATGGCCTAGTGCTGTGATAATGCTGCTAGAGAAACTGTGATATCATTAGAATTAGCAGAAGCGTTTTACTGCTATGCTGCTGATTTCTTAATAGAACACGAAACATGAGTTGAATGGGTAGTCTTGCTGTGTTCTGAATACAGCCCTTTTAAGTAGTTCCATATTTCCTATAAATATATGAATTAAAGCCCTGACATTATACAAGAGATAACAGTTTGATATCTCTAGTATGGTTAGTTCAAGCATGTTTTAAATAGACATTTTTGAAAAATCTGTATTATAATTTCTGTGTATTTCTATATGTGAATCAGTACAAAGAATCTTTAAGTAAATATTCTTTTTCCAAATCTTGCAACTGCAACTGAAATACACCTGCGAACTGTCACCTGGGAAATGGCCTCCTGAGAGAAGCTTGTCTGTTACCTGCCTTGTTATTCTTCCAGAGCCAGACACATTCTTAAAAAACAAGTCAGACTTTTAAACACTTTTACCTTTTATTTTATTGATAAGGCTTTTTATTATGTAATGTGCTATTTATTGTACTCTTTTTAGATTGATTTCTATATTTTGTTCTATTGTGTTCTGATCTTGACATTTCCAAAGTAGCATACAATAACCCCACTGAAGAATGTGGCATATATGATGAAGATCAAATATATATATTTGCATATTACATTAATGTCAATACTTTTTACATTAAAGAACTATATTATGTTTGTTAAAAAGAAGGGAAGGCCTGAAGGCATTGCTGTTTATAAGTCACACAATAGAAGTGTTTTTGTGTGGAATTGGGTTTTTTGTGAGAATCTGTCCTGCATTGAATATTATTTTTCTCTAAATGCAGACACTTGTTACATTTAAATAAATGTTTTGGATGTCAGATTCCCATCTATGAAGTTAATTTATCTTGTACTATTTTGTTCCAAAACTACTTTTGATCTAAGTTACAATTTAGCCATTCAATATTTCCTACCACACTTTGTCAACCCAATGAGAAAATGACTATGCCTTCTACTGCTTAATAAATGCCTCAATTTTCTGGAGATTGAGGATCCCTGAATAAATGGAAAGACTATTGCTTTATAATTGAACATCCTTAAAAATGAACATTTGTTTTTAATTTTAAGATAGGTTCAGCATTTATTTATTCATTCAGTTATTCAATTTATGTGGTTGCCCACTTGCTAGGGGACTTGAGGCAACTAATAAAAACACCAAATGCTGTAAAAGAAACATAACATAAAACCATAGCTATAAAAAACATTTCACTGGGGACCAGACATAGAATCTATATAGTTACTAGAGCTTTATCCTGGCCCAACCCAGGTCTACAATCTCCCATGGCAATGCATACCCACACTTTTCTTGGATTGTCAAGATTAATCCATATACATAAAGAAAAAGCTGGAAAAAAATCAGTGTGTATCAGTCCTGCAGAAGAATCAAAGTTAAGTCAAAATTCATAGGTACTCAAGCCAAATTTGTATGCAGCTATTGACTAACTGTTTAGAATTTTTTAGCACTTCCTAAGATGTTGATGCCTTCCCTGTTTGCAATTTATATTGTTTCACATTTAGTAAGACCATTTTCAACTTTTCTGTCTTATCAGAATAACAAGACAGTGCCTATCCCAAATAATGGAACTTCTGTTTATAAACTATTCAGGCAGCAGCATCTCCTATTGTCTTTCAGAAGTGTGTAAATCCAAGGCCTTTAATATTTTGTCTGTTTTAACATTATGGATACATTGTTTTAGATACATTTTAGTTTATTATTGTCCATCTTTAATTTGCAGAAGTTGTTTGATTGAAAAAAGACTTTTCATGAACTGTAGCTTGTTTTATCGTCTGAATCTAACAAATTGTGGTTAGTCTGGAGTGTAGAATACTTTAAGTAAGTCAATTTCATAAGATGGACCATAAAGCTAGATGATTTAGGAAAATATAATTCAGTTTAATCATGATTTAGTGATCAAATGTAATGGTTAGCCATAGTTAATATCAAGAGCCCTTGGTGCAGTGGTTAAGGCATTAGGCTGGAAACCAGGAAACTCTTGAGTTCTAGTCCTGCCTTAGGTCCAAAGCTAGCTGGGTGACCTTGAGACAGTTACTTTCAGGTCTAGGAAGCAGGCAATAGCAAATCACTTCTGCAATCTTGTTAGGAAAACTGCAGGGATTTGTTCAGCCAGGAATCAACACTGATTCAAAGACAGAAAAAAAAGCTTAATTTAAATTAGACGAGATAGCTACTGATCTCCTTGCAGCCATGCCAAAGGAAAGAGGGGTGAACATGAGCCAGAGAATTGCCTTGACTCATTCTTGTTATGGTAAATCATAGGTTATTACACTGTCTGAATACAGCTTTAGCGTGGATTGCAGTTATATGGCTCTCCGGGCATTCTAGAAACTATAGATTAGATGTAAAAATTAGCAAGCTGGAAAATGCAGGTATTTGGCTTTTCATTTCATACTTGGCTAACATTTTTACATATGTTAGTATGTAAAAATCGTAACTGCAAAGACATCTTTAATACAGAAGCAATCTGAAGTTACTGTTTCATTTGGTATATGAATCAGGAACCATCTGTATGCAAAGCATGTGCTGAGTCATTGAGCCATGGCTCTTTCCACAGCATAGGATTTCACAGGAGGCCGTTAGCATCTTGCATACAGTCCTGAGTTTTCCTCCTGCTCCCCCCACCCTGTGGCCCAGTTATGAGGAGTATTTTAAATATAACAGATTTGTTAGATTGATCAGATGTATTCAAGAAGCTTTTTTTTGCATTAAATTCAGGGGTACAACATATTCAGACTCATAGAGTTCATACACCACATTTTTCCTCATTTACATTAACAACTTTTCTTTTTTCCCTCCAACCTGTAATATAGTATAACAAAAAGACAGCTAACAAGGTACAATCTTAATAATTTCTGGTCCGTTAAAATTTTATTCAGAAAGTTCTAGAATTAAAATGATACATGTAAATGAATCTTCAAGCCAACAGTGGGGTGATTTATTCATCAATTCTGGTACAGCAATTTTGGCCATATGTCCAGTCTTTTAAAGGTTTTGGAGTTGGTCTGAATTGCACTATGACTCAATTTGTATCACCTTGCACACTGACCCATGGTGCAATCATTCCTTTTGGAGCCCCCCCCCCCAATTCTTGCTGCAAGGATTTCACATTTACACCCGCTTTGCTTCTTCAGAATTTTTGCATAATTTGTGGACATACAGAGTCCGTCTCTGAGCAAGTATAACAGATTAATCATTTTAAAGAAAACAAGTGTTATAGTTAAAGTCAATTGTACATGATGGTCAAATGTATTATCACTGAGGGTAATTTGTTTAAATAATGTTTTGTGTTAAATTGTTTTCTCTTTTCCTTTTTTCTTTTTGTCTCTCTTTTTCCACCACTCACAATAATTCACAGTTAGAGCTGATTCATTATATATGAAGCAATTGAACACCCAAGCTTATAAAAATAACTGGAGATCTGTTATTATGTTGCTGCTATCATACTAGTTCAGTTAAAGAAATGTAGCCAAAAGCTTCTATACTTGCATATAAAATAGCTGCCTAGGATAGATTGTGGGGAAAAAATATTTCTTCCATTATTTCTTTTCAACTACAAAATTAAAACATGGAATCTGACTCTAGATGAGAAAATGGTTGCTAGTCCAGACATGGTTTTGATAGTTTTCAAGACAGTGGTCAACTTACATTTTATTTTCCCGGCATGCTATCTGAATTTCGATAGCATGAATTTTAGAAAGATCGGCTTTGGCAGATGACATCACATGAATTTCCCTGGTGTAGAATTCGACTGTTAGACATGATAAGTCTGAATTCTAATTCACATCATAGGAATTTTTCTTATACTCAGTCTAATTACAGTATCTCTGTCTGTGAGCCTTATTACTGTATTGTTAATGTACAGGTAGTCCTTGACCTACAACAGTTCATTTAGTGACTGTTGAAAGTTACAATGGCATTGGAAAAAAGGGACTTATGACTGTTTTTCACACTTATGACCATTACAGCATCCCCATGGTAACATGATCAAAATTCAGCTGCTTGGCAACTGACTCATATTTATGATGGTTGCAGTGTCCCGGGTCATGTGATCACCTTTTGTGACCTTCTGACAAAGATAATGGGGAATACAGAGTCAACTGCAGTGATTTACTTAACAACTCTAGCAAGAAAAATTATAAAATGAGGCAAAACCCATTTTAATGAATGTGTCATTTAGCAACAGAAATTTTAGGCTTAATTGTAGTTGTAATTCGAAGACTACCTGTACTTCAAAAGTCCTTTGATAATTTATACTTTGTTTTATTTTATTTTATTTTTAATTTTCCTTTGGGAAAATTTGTATGAAAAAAGTTTTAAAAAGTTTTACCCAAACAAGTTTTTGTTATTTAACATAATTCCCGGTAGCAGAGAAAATGGCAGCAAAAGCAGTTTGCTAGCAAAACTTAGACCATTACTGAAGAGATCTCATGTGATAAAGGACAAGACAGTAGAATCAGAAAAGAGATGGAGCATCTGGTCTTACAGGTTATAGGTAGAAGCTAAGGAGAAAGATACAGTAATTTGTTCTGGTTATCATTAGAAGCTTTGTCAAAAATCCATAAAATTAATCAATGTGGCTATGCTTTCCTGTAGCACAGAAAATGTGAGAATTCAGAAATAAAGGATTATGTAATGTTTGATGTGTTGAATGAGTGTCATAACAATGACAGTGTACAACAATTAAGACTCACCTTTGGTGAGATGGGCAGTATTCAAACAAACAAACAATTTGGATACATCAAGTGTTTATAGTAACAGTTGTTGTACGAGGGAGATGGGTGTACTTTAAACATAAGTAAAATACATAAAGCAGAGAAACCCAACTTGTGTCTTGCTAATTTAATATAAAGTAGAATGCTGGAGATATGTCATTAGCAAAAGAAAGAAGGGTCCCTATGTTTTCCCAGCCTCCCCCCCCCCCAGTAAATATAGGATATAGTTTTAATTTCAGAACTTCATCCAAGTAGAAATTGCTGAGAATGGCAATAAATGCTATAATTTAATACCCCCACCCCCATATAAACACATATTATATTTTATATTAAACTCTGGCTTTAATGGGCTGGCTTATTACCATCTGTTGTATATTTGTTTTCCTAGCTATTCCTGTTACATTCTATTTCAGGTTAACTTTACAAATTATACTGATTTATCTTTATTTATTTATTTTTATTTCACATTTCTAAACCACTCACCTCCCCCACTTTTCAATTGTTTTCTATTTGCTGTCACTTTGAAGGTTTATTTTCTGCCTTATGCATTTTGTATTTATTTTCACAAATTGGCGGTTTCCAGTAAAAATGTTATAGGTTGTGGTCATGTGACTGTGGGACATTACAGACTTCTGTAAATGTAGGGTAGTTGCCAAGTACTTGAAATGCAATAATGCAACCGTGGGGTGACTGTCAGACCCTCAAATCTGGGTCATTTGGGGTAGGGTGTTTGTAACTTCGAATGGTCATGAAGCAACCAGTCGTAAGGCAAGGACTACCTATATTTGTATCATTGAATATAAGTAGAACCCTCTTCTTAGATTTACATGTAATTGCTTGGGGAAAATGTTTTCCTTTTACTGTTCAGTGATAAGTTGGATTTTTGCTCTCTGCACAAAATCCATTCCAGCAATATTCTGCCCAAGGCAGTAGAAGCAACTTTCAAAAGTGGAAGAACTTTCAAAATCAAATTAGATTGGGAGAGGAGTTGTTGGAGTTTTCTTCCCTTTGCCCCATTAATTTATAAAATCCATTACTATTGGCTAAATCTGTAGTCCCACCCACAGTAACTCCTTGGGTCTGACCCTTTGCTACAGTCTTACTTTTGTATATTTTTCTTGTAGGGGCTGCCCTGTGAGCCTGTGTTAAATAAATGACCCAAAGAGGTGAGAATGACCTCTTTGTTAAGCATAAAGCAAAAGCTAGCTGCTCAATTGCGATCTCAAGTTCCCAGCAGCCAGCTTTTTAAAAATCAGATTTCCCACTATAATTTATGTAACTAATGGAGTGCCAAAGATAGCATCCATAGACACCTCCTGCTTTGCCCCTTCTATAGTTCTGTTATGTGAATCTATGCATTGTCCCCTGAGCCCTAAGTTAACATTGTACTTTAGTTGTGAAGAGCCTTTTTTGTCAGCAAAAATTAGCTTCTGCCGTCGTCTGTGTATTTTGAGCCTGTCAGGAAAGCACCTTTCCCAAGTCACTTTTAATGCCACAATTTGCATAAATAATAGTTAAGTGATGCCACAGATGGCATCTATTAACACCTCCTGCTCTCACCAAGCAAAGGAAGTAAGCAACTTCTTTTTGGTCAGCAAATTTTGCTAATGCTGCCTGCAGTATGAACAAGAGGAGCTACCAAACACATTAAAAATAAGTGCAGAACTAAGTAGGTACTTACTTTCACAGGATTGCCAGAAAGGTAAAACCAGCTCCTTTATTACACAGTAGTGCTTAAAAGTTTGTGAGTCCTTTTGAATTTTCAATATTTTTACCTAAATATGATCTAAATGTGATCGCTTTTCCACACAAATCCTCCTAACTAAAGAGAACCCAATTAAACAAATGGATCAAGAACATACTTGTTCATTCATATGGGAGAGATCACAGTTTATGTTGTTTATGCAGAAACACTGAAAGTTCAAAATGATTCATAAACTTTTAAGCACCACTGTATTTTATTATTTGTTAAGTATATTTGCATCCTATCTCACCGTTTTTACTTTCATTGCAAAGAAACTGTGTACTCAGTGGAGAGTAATATTTAAAATGTTATATTAAGACTAAGGTTGCCTCCAGAGGTACTTGGTCTGGGACTCCCAGAGCTCCTTTTTACAATGAGCAAGGTCCCTGGGCAATTGCTTGCTGATCAGCACTGGGTACACTTCAATGAAACAAGTCATATATCCTGTTTACTCTGGTTTTAGGCCTAATTTGTAACATAAACTGCCGTGCTTGATTTTCATGTTGGATGACCTACCCTGGGAAAGGGACAAGAGGGGTAGAACTTGATTCAGTGTCTTAGACATCTCTTCAATACTACTGACCATGGTTTCTTTTGGGACAGAAAAACCATCTAGGACAGAACCATTCTAGTTCTGCTTTTGCTTGAATGGCCAGTTATCACTGTTCCCTCTAAGGTGCGCGCCTGCGCGGCTGCGCACCTCGCAAGAAAAGCCCGTGCAGCAGATTCTATCTGCCGCGCAGAGTTTTCTGTAAAGCAAACGTGGGGAAGTTCTTTGCAGGCGCCTAGAACTGGCCGCCTGCAAAGGACCTCCCCAGACTTGTTTTGATGAGCCGCCAGTCTTCTTGCTTCTTCTCCTTCACCAGCAAAGCTCCCGCAGCGGCGCCTCTCCCTCCACGCGGAGCACCTGAGCTGGCCCCCGCGTTATCCCTCCCCCTTCCTCCTCTGCCGTGCTTTTGAGGCCGCGGGAGCTAGTAGGAAAGCGTCGGAGGTGGAGGCGGCGGCAGGGATAACCCAGAGCCCAGCTGAGCTGAGGTGCTCCGAGCGGAGTCAGCTGGGCTCTGGGTTATCCCTGCCGCCGCCTCCACCTCCGCCGCTTTCCTACTAGCTCCCGCGGCCTCAAAAGCACGGCAGAGGAGGAAGGGGGAGGGATAACGCGGGGGCCAGCTCAGGTGCTCCGCGTGGAGGGAGAGGCGCCGCTGCGGGAGCTTTGCTGGTGAAGGAGAAGAAGCAAGAAGACTGGCGGCTCATCAAAACAAGTCTGGGAAGGTCCTTTGCAGGCGGCCAGTTCTAGGCGCCTGCAAAGAACTTCCCCACGTTTGCTTTACAGAAAACTCTGCACGGCAGATAGAATCGGCCGCGCGGGCTTTTCTTGCGAGGTGCGCAGCCGCGCAGGCGCGCACCTTAGAGGGAACAGTGCAAAGGAGTGGAGGGAGGGAGGGAAGGGAGGAAGGAAGCCCTGCCCCCTGTGAAAAAAACTGAAGATGGAGCAGTGAATGAATAAACCATAAAAGCAACAAACAGTTAATGGGTAAGTAAGCTGAGGAGCAAGTTCTCAACTAAGGAAGAAATATAAGAAAGAAATATAAAAAGCTCAATATGCCAAAACACTTATTTTAGTCTTCATTTAATTACTTGTATTGTAGTCTGATGTAACATCTTTTTAAAGTTAACGTTAGTTAGAAAAGATAGGGTACAAAACTTAAATAATAAAAAAATTGTACATTCATTTTGAAAAATAAATGCAAGACTTGATTAATTTCATATCTTTATTTAAAATAGTTTTGGCATGGCATATGATTTTATTGACTCAGTTGGAAATGATGTGGATGTTGTATCTGATTCTGAGGTATATATATTCTTAAGTAACATAACATATAGCATATTGTCCAAACTTGCTAGACTATTTAATTGATCTTACTACTTTAAAGGGGGAGAGTTTTTTATGTTGCATTTATATATTATATTTATTACATTTATATTCCACATTATATATTTGTATTGTTATTTTAGTGTATATTGTCAATTTCGATAGATATTATATTGATATATCAATACTGATTTTAATCATACTAAATAACAATTACTGCTATTATTTATCAGCATTACATATTTACAGTTTTTAATATTCAGTTAGTCATATTTTAGAATAATAGCGTTATTTTTTAATAGGATAATTGGCAAAATCTAATTCACATGTGATGGGTTGCATTCCAAAGGAATGTGAGAGGACAGGTTGCCTGCAAAATGCCAGGACCCAGGACCCTGTTGGTGCCATGTCTCTCTCTAGCCAGTCTAACAATCTAAAAGCTGAGCAGAGAGCCTTTTTTTTTCAGGGTGAGGGGAAAAGTATAGTGTTTGAGTGGCACTTTTCATGTCTGGCATTCATCGGGCTGAAACCTCGCTCGCAATTGGCGCTTGACGCTTGGAAGGTTGCGCAAATGTCCAGCAGACGCGACAGCAGTTCAAACTGTGGCTCTCTTAGGTGCTCAGGCATGAAACTGTGCAGCTCACACACTATACTTTTCCGCTCACACTGAAAAAAAATTAGAGGGAACATTGCCAGTTATTATAATAACTGCATTATTTTTAACATCTACATGAAACTTATGTAGAAGGTTATCAAGGACAGGGTGGAGTGTCACCAAATATGCAGGTGACACCCAGCTTTAGTTTTCCATTTCATCTAACATAGATGAGACGGTAGAAGTTCTGAATGAGTGCCTGGGCAGGGTAATGAGAGCTTATTAAATGAGATTCAATTCAAAGAAGATGGAAATAATCGTTCTTATGAGTGGTTTGCCTGCCCAAGTAAGTGATATTTATCCTGTTCCAAAAGTAGTTGTGCTTCACTTAAGGAACGGATATTGCCTCAGGAGCTTGGAGCGCCCTTTATCAGCTTAAGCTGATATACCAAATGTGCCTCTAACTAAATATAGTTTTACAACAATTGTTCATATTCTGTTAAGTTTCCACATCGACTATTGTAATGTATTACAGTATATGTGGGACTGTTTTAAAAATATGATCCAGAATCAGCTACTTCAAAGCATGGCAGTTAAACTGCTGACTGTAAGTATTCAATATTAAGCTCCATTGCATTTGCCATCTAAACTTCCCAGTCTACAGTAATTCAAAAATTCCACTATAATTATAATTAGCAGCAGCAGCAGCAATAATAGTTAGATTTGTCTACCATTTTTCTGCAGGAACCAACAGTTTAAACATCTTACACAAAATTAATCTTAGTTGCCTCTAGGCAAGATGGGAGGCACAGAGGACTAATCAATAAAATAATAAATAAATAAATAAATAAATAAATAAATAAATAAAGTTATGTGAAGCAATATTTTCTCAAATGCTTATGAATTAGGATTCACTTCGAGCAGTGAGAAAGTCTTTTGATTGTGGTGCCTTATTTGCGAACACTAGTGTTGTATTACTGTTTTGAAATATTAGACAAAAGCCTTTTTATTTTTATTTTTCAGGTATTTTAAAAGCCATTTTAATGGTTTAGAATGTTAGTGTTCTAATTGCTATTTTATCACTGTGATTTCATGCTATAGTCATTATCATTATTGATGTTCAAAATAGATCTTACTGACACAATCGTTGTTTATAACTACCTCAGTGGATTGATTACAGTATACAACCTAAAAAACATGTAATGTCATACTTATTTATTTATTCTAATTTTATGCTGCACATCAAAAGGCCTCTGTAGTGTAAAGTCAATTAAAGCCTACTATAAAAAGCAAACCTTTATAAATGTTTGTAAACATTTTATAAAATATATAAAATATTGTATAAATCATTTGAAAATACAAAATAGTATTACAAATTAGATAAGAACAAGCATCAATAGTGTGAAAATGCTTTGGACATTCCAACAAAAGTGGAAAGAATCTATGGCTGCTGCAGCCAGGGAGATGTCTTTACTTCTGCTTCCAGTTTTGTTAATGAGAATCAGTCTCTCTTTGTTGTGAGCAATATATAACAAGTTATCAAGTGGAAGTAGAATTATATTGCAATAGAAAGATGATCGAATACCTGCCTTGAGAATTGCTTCTTTCATGGTTGGATTTCAGAGCCGAGGTAGCGCAGTGGTTAGAGTGCAGTACTGCAGGTTACTTCAGCTGACTGTTAGGTGCAGTTCGGCAGTTCATATCTCACCGGCTCAAGGTTGACTCAGCCTTCCATCCTTCTGAGGTGGGTAAAATGAGGACCCAGGTTGTTGGGGGCAATATGCTGATTCTGTAAACAACTTAGAGAGGGCTGTAAAAGCACTATGAAGCGGTATATGTCTAAGTGCTATTGCTATCTGGTATAGAGCACTACCTAGAGTAGGGACTAGAGGTATTTGTAATAACAAGATGTGACAATGTCTCCAGAGTCTTCCTTTATTTTATTTTATTTTTTAAAAAAGTCAGACCTATTGAGTCCTTGGCTCAACAATGCTGGGAATTGATGTGATCCCCTGCTATTCCCAAGAAGCTTCTGTGAGGTCTCTGATATCAGAACTCTTAAAATTGTTTTAATTTTTGCCTTGAGATGTATCCTGACAATTCCATGGACTTTTATTTTTATCTAGGATTTTGTACTTTCTATTTTTAGGTTTTGTATTTCTTTGCTACTAATCCTGAGAAAGCTCAAGACAGGGTATAAATATCCTACATAAATAAATCAGTTTATTCCCTTTCATGTCTTAAATGTATGAAGCCATATTGTTTCGATAAAAGGGCTGTGGGACTGGGCTACTGATTTGAAACCCAAGTATGCCTAGTGGTTTGATACTGTTTTCAATGTTAATGTTTTAACCATGGAAGTTTATGCATTTGTTTTATGTAAGAATGATTTCAAGTGTCAGATTGATGAGATCTGGGAAATATTATTAAAAATAAAATACTGCTTACTTAGACTTTTCAATAACTGTACATGCTGACTATTATGGATCAGTTAGTAGATAAAAGATATAATGCAAAGAATAGAAATAAATAATTCTGAGAATGATCATAGAAAGAAAGTTTGGACTTGGCTCTGGGGATTTCCATACATATCTTAGACAGTATGGAAAACAATTCAAGCTTTGTCATATCTAGCTTGACTAGTGTTTCTCAACCTTAGTAACTTTAAAATGTATAGACTTCAACTCCCAAAATTTCCCAGCCAGCCTCGCTGGGAGTTGGTCCATACATCTTGGAAACACTATATGTAACTGTTCTGTATGATACATGTTACTGAATATAGCATTGTATTTTATTTATTTACAAAACAGAAAATACAATTTCAGCAATGATATAGCTGTATCTTCAATAGCTTATACCATTAACCTATGCCATTGTTTCAATGACTTTAATCTGACTCCAAGTTGAATAGAAAAGTATTATCTGAGAGTAGACCTATAGATTTAAAAATATAATTCAGCAATTGAAAATGACTTTATGGACTTCAGTTTTGTAAATTCAGGTTTTTTTCCCTAGAAGGTAAAAGATTATGTAAAATTGTGACCTTATAGACAGAAAAAAGCTATAGCTTTCTTCAGTTGATTGTTGATAATATATTTCACATTTTTGTATTCTGCAGATTAGAAAAGCTTTGGAAATTGGTCTGACAGAACAATCATGAATGGATTAAGGAATTCAACTGCCTTGCCTGGTGGTCTTCTCCTTTTAATTGTTGCATTTTTGCTATGCCATGTGGACAAAGTACATACAGAACATCAACCTGAAGAAACCAACCATTCAGCAGAATGTTCTGGTTCCTATATCTGTAAGAAAGGTGTAATTTTGCCAATTTGGGAACCTCAAGATCCTTCATTTGGTGATAAAATAGCAAGAGCTACTGTATACTTTGTGGCCATGGTCTACATGTTTCTAGGAGTATCTATTATAGCAGATCGTTTCATGTCATCCATAGAAGTTATTACTTCCCAAGAGAGAGAGATAACAATCAAGAAACCCAATGGTGAGACCAGCAAGACAACAGTAAGAATTTGGAATGAAACTGTATCAAACTTAACATTGATGGCTTTGGGCTCTTCTGCACCTGAGATCCTCCTATCTGTCATTGAAGTGTGTGGCCATGGCTTCAAGGCAGGAGACCTTGGGCCAAGCACTATTGTAGGAAGTGCTGCCTTTAATATGTTTGTCATTATAGCCATTTGTGTTTATGTTGTTCCTGATGGAGAAATCAGGAAGATTAAGCATCTTCGTGTGTTTTTTGTCACTGCAGCTTGGAGCATTTTTGCCTATACTTGGCTGTATTTAATTTTGTCAGTTATATCACCTGGGGAAGTAGAAGTCTGGGAAAGTTTACTCACTTTCTTCTTTTTTCCTATCTGTGTCGTGTTTGCATGGGTTGCTGATCGAAGGCTTTTATTCTACAAGTATGTATACAAGAAATACAGAGCTGGAAAGCAGAGAGGCATGATAATTGAACATGAGGGTGAAGGGCCACAATCTAAGGCTGATATTGAAATGGATGGAAAGATAGTTAATTCCCATGTTGAAAGTTTCTTGGATGGCACTCTGGTCCTAGAGGTGGATGAGAAGGATCAAGACGATGAAGAAGCAAGGAGAGAAATGGCTAGAATCCTTAAAGAACTGAAACAGAAGCATCCAGACAAAGAGATTGAACAGCTAATAGAACTAGCTAATTATCAAGTTCTGAGTCAGCAACAAAAGAGTCGCGCCTTTTATCGCATTCAGGCTACTCGGTTAATGACTGGAGCTGGTAACATATTGAAGCGACATGCAGCTGACCAAGCACGAAAAGCAGTCAGCATGCATGAGGTCAACTGTGAAGTGGCAGACAATGACCCTGTCAGTAAGGTCTATTTTGAGCAGAGCACCTACCAGTGCCTTGAGAACTGTGGCACAGTAGCTCTAACAATTGCCCGTCGAGGTGGTGATTTGACCAAAACAGTCTTGGTTGATTTCAGAACAGAAGATGGTACAGCCAATGCAGGGTCTGATTACGAGTTTACAGAAGGAACAGTGGTATTTAAGCCAGGTGAGACGCAAAAAGAAATAAGAGTTGGTATAATTGATGATGACATATTTGAGGAAGATGAGAATTTCCTTGTTCACCTCAATAATGTGAAAGTGTCAGAACGATCTGAGGAAGGTGTTCTAGACGGCAACCACGTTGCAACTGTGGCTTGTCTGGGGTCACCTGCTACAGCGACTGTTACAATCTTTGATGATGATCATGCTGGCATATTTACTTTTGAGGAACCAGTCACTCATGTAAGTGAGAGCGTGGGGACCATGGAAGTGAAAGTGCTACGGACATCTGGAGCTCGAGGAAATGTTATTGTGCCATACAAAACAATTGAAGGCACAGCCAAAGGAGGTGGAGAGGACTTCGAGGACACCTGTGGAGAGCTTGAATTTCAGAATGATGAGATTGTGTAAGTAGTATTTAAACTTTTGGGGCTTATAAGTGTTTGTTTGCTTGCCTATCTGATAAAATATTCTATTCAGAGCATTTCATAATTAATGCTGCATCAAAAGCTGAAGAGGCTTGTATAGTGACATTACTTTAAAATATAGCTCAAAAATGCTATTGGACTGTCCTGAAGATTTTGTGTGTGTCATGAAATAGTATGTGTGTGAAAGAGTGAGTCTATCAAAAAGAGTGAATTCTGAATGTGCAAATATAAATGCAAGTGTTTTGCATTGAAGCTACTTCATCAACCTTTCAGAAATTCAAGTCATTATTAAGTGAAAATAATAAAAAGCAGTATTGAAAATTGTAGTTTCGTTTTGTAAGCACAGACATATCCTGAACTCATCTCGGAGTCAAGAAGACCTTATATTTAGAACTAACTTAGGATGGGTCTATAACTATGACTAATAAATACAGTTAAGTTGATGGGTCTATAACTATGACTAATAAATACAGTTAGGTTGCAAGTTCAGAGAGAGTTGTCATTAGCCTTTGTGACATTATGAAACATTTATAGTTTGCACTTTGAAGTGAATGTTACCATGTGGGGAAAGATCCAATTAGGCAAGTTTGACAGTTTACAAATATGAAAGCAGTTAAAAAGGAAGCACTGCCGATAAGTATTTCCTGACTGCTAGGAAACTTTTCTTCTCTCACTTTTTTCCCATATATGTATGGAATCCTAACACACAAATACACACATTTTTTTTCAGCTGATACTTTTACCTGGGTTCTCATAAAGAAAAAAGTTATAATGTGTAGTTTAAATATTTGCTCAGGCAATGGCAGCCAGGATCAAGCCTCCATTTGATCATGAAGCTTACTGGGTAACTCTGGGCCAGCCCAAACTATCTTACAGTATGGCTGATAATAGATAATGTTGTTAGAATAAAAAAGGCCAAAGTTCTATAGCCATGGGTTTTGGGCTTAAAGTGTGGTCGGAGCTGCTGTCTTTCTATAAATCTTGGTCGGTGGGTGTGGAGTGCTGGCTTTGTTTCAGTAAATGGAATGATTGGTTGTGTGGTTGTATCATGATTGGTAGATTGGTGCTGATTAGTGCTGGCTGTGTGTCCGTTGTTTGTTTCGTGTTGTGATGGCCTGGGTAGTGGGTGGGGCTCATTTGCCAAGACAATCTCAATCTTACATGGGAAAAGACCCAAATACAATAAGACCAGCATACCTACACCCGTAAAAATCTACGAAAAGATTGTCTTGGCAACATTTCGGCAAGGTCTCACTCGCCATCTTCAGGCTGGAGATGGCGAGTGAGACCTCGCTGAAACGTTGCCAAGACAATCTCAATCTTTCATGGGAAAAGACCCGAATACAAGAAGACCAGCATACCTACACCCGTGAAAATTTACGAAAACAAATATATGTATAACTTCAACAAAATAGCTGGACTATGTAAATTGATTCTGCTTGCTTAAAGCCTAACACGGGCAGATCATAATCTCAACACCTAGTCTTAACACATGAAACATATGTGCTGAATCCAAGGACATTTTGTATAATTCTATGAAATTGAGCCATATTAAGCCGTGAGTGCATAAGACCTCTCCTTATATGTATATATATGTACGTATGTATGTATATGTATGTGTGTGTGTATACACCACAGCAATAAACTAAGTCTTTGATTTTCTTCCTGAATGCATAATGTGTCAGTGAAATATGTATAAGGGCAGTTGCAATAGGAAATTATGTAAAATTTTAAACCACTCACTTCCTGTATTCTAAATCTTGAATTGTGTGGAAAGACATAAAAAGAGAAACAATCCTTTGTATTCTATAAAATACAAAGAAAAAACAACAATACCAGGATGTAAAAGTATTTACGTTATAAACAAATTAAGATAGCTGTCTGCTGATTAAGTGGAGTGCATATAAAATGAAATCTCTGTATGATCACTGAGGAGTGTTAGAAAGGCAGAGCATCTTTGTAAGCACCAGTCTTTGATCTTGCGACTTGTCAGCTGACTTAGCGAATCTGTGCTTCATTTTTTATTAAAGATGCATGACCTTTTATCAGATGCAAATTAAAAAATGTCCTTCAGTCTTTTTGAAAAGAAAAAGATACAGAGGAAATGAGACTAATGTAATATTTTCCATAACTTTATGAAAGATTTGCTGCTGGCTATAAAAGAATGCAGATTGCATTCATTAAAGGTATCATTGTGCTTGTAGCAGTTAATGGGAAAATAGGAAAGAAAATGATATCCAAAATAATGCATTTTAAGAGATTTTTGCACTGTTGGCATTCCTTTTTCTTTCCGATATTTGGCATATACAGTTCTTACAACTATCATCATATAGAAAAATGAAGTTCCAAATTATTTTTTGTCAGTTTATCAATAATACCTAAAAGAAAACTTTCATTAATATTTCCACACGCGCACACACACACACATTCTTATAAAAACTTTTCTTTCAAACTGTAATTCAAAGTAAATCTTAATCCACGTATTTTCCTATTGATCTAACATTTTTTCCTTAGGCTTTTCATCCATTTTATCATACAATCCTTAACATATTCATCTTCCAAGTTCTTCCTAAATAGTATTTTATAAACTTTAGAAATCATGATTATTCCTGAACATAAATTCCATTCAAATTCAGATTTGTCAGCTGCAAAAACAAAACATTTTTATCAAGTTTAAACCTTTCTTCTTGCAATAACAATAGATGATACGTAATCCATTTGGATTCAATTAATATCACTTTCCAGTGTGATGATATCCACAATGATGTCTTAGTGGAAAGTCTTCTTTTATACTTCAACCAGATACAATCAATCAACTGCCTAATAAAATGATTCTTAAAATCTATGTTAAACTTTATCTTATTATATCATAAATAATCTCAGATCAAAGCCTTCAAGATTTAACAGCCTTTGATTCTCAGAGTCATCCAGTCTTTCAACCGTACCAAACAAAATGCAACATAATACGATCTAAGGTCAGGCAAACCAAGATCTCCCCCTTCTTTCTCATTTTGTAAAAGTTTATATTTACAGTAATTCTTGATTTTTTTATTTTGTCAGATAAATTTTAAAAATATCCTTCTGCCATTGTTTAAAGGAGAGATCTTTAATGAAAATTAGCATAGCATAGTATAGCACAGCACCTTGGAGGTCTTCTAGTCCAGCCCAATGCTCAAGCAGGAGAACCTATACAATCCCAGACAAGTGACCGTCCAGTCTCTTCTTAAAAATCTCCAGTAATGGAGCACCCACAATTTTTGAATGCAAGCTGTACCACTGGTTAATTGTCCTTGCTGTTAGGCAGTTCCTCCTTAATTCCATGTTGCTCGGTTTCCAACTATTATTTCTTATCCTGCCCTCTGGTGCTTTGGAGAATAATTTGACCCTCTCTTCTTTGTGGCAGCCCCTCAAATACTGAAATACTGCTATCATGTTACCCCTAATTCTTATTTTTTCTAGACTAGCCAGACCCAAAATCTGCAGCCATTCTTCATATGGTTTCATCTTCAGGGCTTTGTTCATCTTAGTTTCTCTTCTCTATAGTCTAAAAGAGAAATAGCATTCTGGGTAAGATAGACATTTTAACAACATAATTTTTCCCATCAGTAGTTTTTCCCATCTGGAAATCTAATTTTAGCTGACTCTACATTTTAACATAGTTGTATACAATATAGTATACAATATAGCAGTAATCTTATTGATAGTTTTATGATTTTGCTTGTAACAAGAAACCAATTATACATGATAAGCATCTGAACAGCAAATGATTTCTCAGATATGTCAGTGAATAGAACTTTTTAAAAAAGGAAGGGGGATTAAAAAGGACAGAGACACATTAGAGCTGCATGCTGGGTGAGCTTTAAGTCTAAAATTCTTAGTTAAAATCCATAGAATGTATGATCACTTATGAATATGGTTTCTTTTAGTCTCTTACATTCATTTCACCAGAATCCAATTATATAAAAAGGTTGCCTCATCCTGCATATGGATCATCCCCATCCATTATGATATGTTTTCTGTTAATTTTT
Organism: Thamnophis sirtalis; assembly: GCF_051295495.1. Taxonomy (NCBI): domain Eukaryota; kingdom Metazoa; phylum Chordata; class Lepidosauria; order Squamata; family Natricidae; genus Thamnophis; species Thamnophis sirtalis. The sequence goes on along the minus strand of NW_028261386.1, from coordinate 36,887,724 downwards.
TCCTCACAGCATATCAAACAACTTCAGGGTAAACTTAAAGTCATTGTTTAAATTGGAGAAAAATCTGTAATTTATTTTCTGATAGATTCAGTAACATTCTGTGGGTAAGGAAACAGAGTGTACCTTTCAAGCAGCAAGGAGTACAACTGTCTAAAATCATGATTGGTTACAAAGGCCAAAGACAAAAATATATACCATAGTTTATCTGTCAATCACAAAACAATAACCTTCAGCTAGTTCTAACTGTTTGACCAAATTTTTCTTGAAGCCCAAGCATTAACACAGAGTTTAAACTATGCCATGCGCTTGCTAATTAATGGTGTTATACTTAAAATTCCAGCTATCTGCAGGAACCTATGCTTAAATGTTAATATTAATATTCACATTACTTAAAATCTTCCACACACCACAGTTTTTGAATGGAGCAGTCTTCTAATATCTGTTGTTTTGGCAATTCCAAATATGGACATAAGCTTCCTTTTATTGGTAAGGAACACACATAATAAAACTTAAAATTATTCACCAGGGTTCAGTAATTGTGGTAGCCTGTTTTCTTCTTTCATTTTTAAAATTTTCACCAGAATGTGAGAAGTTTCAAGATTCCAATAAATCAGCTTTGTATGCTTCTGAAATTGCTCATCAAGAATTTGACATGAGAAAGAGTAATATGTTCGAATCTTAAATGCTAATACTGCTCCAAATGGAAGAAGAAAATCTAATCTCTTGGAAGGCCATTAATGAAAGGTGGAAAACAGATTTCATCAATTCTACTTCCTATCCACTGTCTGCTTCCATAAGTAAGAGCATCTTTTAAAATAGCATCAGAGGGACGTCAAAGATGGAAGAAAGAATATTTAACAATAATCCTGTCCTTTGCCTTTAAATAGAAACCTTCCTTGTATTTTCAGTCCCTCTGTGGTTTGATGGAGCCCTTCTGCTTATAGAAAATCTACCTTGGATCCAAAGCACTGTATCCATATCAGTTCTGAATGATGGAGGTAGAAATAATGATATACAGTTATTTGTGTACTGCTTTTAAATAATGCTCTAAAGGCATATACTGTGTGCTAGTTTGTGTTATAGGCTGCTATTACTGCATCAAAATTGCAGCTGTAATGATTCTTAACTGTTTTTAAGAGTAAGCTGTTGAAGAAGAAAACTTCTAATTTACCTTTCTATTTATATGGCAGAAAGAGTGATCAACCACACTCAACTGGATTATGGTATTTTCCCATTTGTGTTATAATATTTATATTATATATATTTCGAAACTTAATAAAATTATTTGCGAAAAGTTCAACTCATGTTTGAAATCCTGGAAAAACTTCCAGGAGATATGCTGGGGTGAACTATTTCTTAGAATTCTGCCATTTCCCTGCCAGGCTCCACAACTGCATTGTGTATATGCATGTAAGATCTATAATTTAGGTACTGTTCTTGATATAACACAGACAAGTATACAATGTGTCATGCTTTACAGCTTCTTGTGTTATCATACTGTCAGCTTCGCAACTTCATTCAAAACAATGAAAAGTAACATTTCTCATTTGGACATATTAAATTATTATTTACAATGTTCAGTTAAAAGATTTTAGTTATTCAACCTGTCTTTTCTTTTTTGTCCTTATATGGCTAAGAACTTTACTTGGCTTTTCAGTAGCCTGTCAGGCATGTTAACCGAAATGGGCCAGGGGAAAAAAAATAAATGAGGCCAAGGAGAAAACTAAATTTGATTATGTTTAGATTTCATTTCAATTCATTGATGTTTGATTAATTTGTTATATGGAGTAATATTATCCCCTTTTGTATCAGACTTTTATTTTCTAGTATATTAAAAAATGGATCAACTTTGAAGGGGCTATGGGCCCACCTCAGAGGCTGTTAAGGGCTTTCTGCAGAATCTTCAGTTAGAGATCTGTCTTGATTAATTTGGCCACTGCAGCCACGTCCCCTATTCGGTCAAGCCAAGCTTTCTGGGATGAAGATTTGAATTAAATGGATTCCTCAGTATAATTTAAGAGAAAGAATATTGAATCAGGCAGCCACTGATATATTCCAGAAGCAAGAAAAGTAAAAGAAAAAAATGCATTGCAGAGAACAAGAATATTGTATAGTATATACATTTGCTATTTTAAATAAAGATGCTACTTTCTGTAGTGCCAATTTCAAGACTTACCAAGTGTTAATGTAGTCATACATGTTCACTGCATAGTATGGAATATCTATCCTATAACGATTTGTGGCTTGTTACTATCCATTTTTTATCATTCATTAAAAATATAGTTCACTCTCTTTTCAGACACCTACTCACCCACCCACACAACATACAGTACTAGATCTAGCAAGTTTTTAAATTTTACTCTTTTTTTCTGTTTGGAGATTTTGCAGTAGCAGTGGGTTTTTATTTATTTTATTGTCATAGTCCAAAAGATTATGTGTGAGACGGGAGAATATGAACAGCTGAAAGACTAGAGCAAATTTCATCTTAACTGAGTAAAAATTCCTGAAATCCTTCACATGTATTGTATATTTTGAATAGTATAATTGCGTACATTAGTTCTGATTTAGAATTAGTCATATGTAAATCAGATTACTAGCTATTGATTTAAGCTATGTTGATTCATCCTGTAAAGAATGACTAATTGAAACAGGCTAAGGGAATATGTCCGTATAAACATAAGGCCATGTAGGCCTAACTTACTCTTTTAGCTTAGTATATGTTTTTTGACTTTGTCTTTTTGACCACATCATCATGGATACTATTTTGGGGGATTATGAAAATAAAATAAACAAGAACCCTCTGCTGCTGCAAAATCTCCACATGGAAAAAAAGAGTAAAATTTTTAAAAAACGTTGCTAGATCTATTAGTACTGCATCAGTAACCATACTGAAATGGTTAAGATGGCGTCAGTAACCATACAATCAGAGCCCCATCTCTTTCATTGTGAGGTTGTAGCTGCCATTTCAACTATTTCACCACCTTCCCTCCATGGACACCCATAATAGGATGGCTTGCTTTATTAAAAAAAAAAAAAGCTAGTCCTCAACTTACAATTGTGTCTTAGCAACCATTTGAAGTTACGACAGACCCTAAAGCAACTTGGAATCGAAGTTCTGATGTCATATGATCACATTTTGGACATTCAGCATCCAGCAACCCATTAACAGACATTTTACAGGATCACATGATCATGATCATCATGATTTATTATTTTTTGTCAGAAACCATTTACAGTCGGACCTTGGGTCCCAAATGGCTCAGTCCATAAACAATTTGGGTGTCAATCTAAATGTTTCACTCAGATCACGAATACATCCTCAGGTGCCGAATAAACACAGCCACGTCGCACCAGTTTTTGTATGTGCGCGCATGCACAGTCAGTCTTGCTTCTGGTCATGACCAAAATGGTTGCTGACCGAAGTCCTGGAACAGATTACAGTCAGCACCCAAGGCCTCATTGTATTTACAATTTGTAGACAATGTGTCCACTTAACAACCAGAGTGTTTGCTTAATAACTGGTGACTTGTTTAACGGTTGCCACAAAAAAGTCATAAAGTCAGGTCAGCCTCTTGATGACCTGCTTAATGTCTGGCATGACTTATGACAGTGATTCCAGATTCAATTATGATTGTAAGTCAAGGACTACCTGTAGTGATGTTTTGTAACATAAGGTTTTTTTCCTTAAATTCATGTTCTTCCAAATGCTTATTCTTATTAACACCACCCTAATCCCACTCTAGATATCCATTCCTTAATTATTCAGAAACTGCTATGCAGTTTAAACATGAGCAAGATTATCTTAAGTCATCAAAGAACTAAGTCCTAATGTGTTACGACTTAGTTCTTTGATGATTCAGGAGGTATGTTTAGGCATTTAGTTTTAATTTTTCAACCTATAGCAATTCAGTTTAATGTGATAATGAAAATTAAAATGGCATGCTGACATTTGATATTTAAAATGCTATGCTGATATTTGATTTAATTGTCACTTGTTTTTCTCACTTTTTAAATCAGAGGGAAGAATTTTAATTTTTAAAAAATTATGTGCTGGCTTTACTGAGTAATAATTGAAATCATTTATAGTTATAAACATCCGTGTAAGCATTAAACAAAAATATAAAAGCCAATGATAACGTCTACATCAGCAGCCAAGTATTTAGAATATTTAACTGAGAGACATCATTTAGACAACATATTAAAAATTGCACATTCACATTATTTCTGAAAAGGAAAAGTCTTCAGGAGCATCTTCTGCTTCCAGGACATCCCCTGCTTTTTACATTTATCATTGTTTTAATGTAAATAGATTTATATATCATCAAAATATTACTAACTGAAAATAATAAAAGAAAATTGTCTCTTTCTATCCCATTCAGATTGCTTGAATTAGGAATGATTTTATTTATCTTTCCTTTTTTCATATACAACTCAAAGCAATGAACTCTTTTTTCCTATTTTCCTTACAACAATCCTGTGAAGTGGGTATCAATAAAGGGAGGGGGAGCATATTCCACTCATAACTTCGACAAGAGTCGGATTTCAGATTACTACAGCAGGCTTGTGAGGCATGCACCTAGTTGGAGAATGTGATTTATGACACAGACTGAGGGAAGGGAAGAAACGGACAAAGTTCAGCCATAATTTAAATGAGGTCAGATCTCACTGCAATAGGGTTGAAATGGTGTTCCTAATAAATGATTGGATTTCTTTTGAAAATTGGCTCGAGGCTCATGAATTAATTAGGGCATCTTTCAGAAACCTGACAGAGGGTTGGATTGAGAGAGAACAATTGCCTCAAAGTCACCCAGCTGAGTCTTCATGCCAAAGGAAGGATTAAACGCATAGCCTTTTGGTTTCTAAACCAGCAGCTTAACTATCACACCAAAGTGGCTTCCCTTTCATGAATCTTCTTCATGAATATTTTTCTTTTTACTTTTTTATGATTAACTCACTGAACCTAAAATAGCTTAAAATAGGTTTCAGACTTGCTAATTGAAATTTGTCTTTATCCATTACTCATTTCATTATTCTTTTTTTAAAAAACCATTAAATCTTCTAAATCTACAGTAATATGTACCATTTCTTTAAAAAAAATAGTATTGTAATAAAATCTTCAAAGCACTTTTCAGGATTTCTAATTTCCTTGCACAAGACAGGATTTTTGTTTGTAAGCTTTTTAAAAGAAAGATTAATTTTCACAAGGAAGAAAAACTGCCACTCAGAGCTAAAATCAGATGGCTTGAGATAAACTTGGTTGTGACTTCTACTTAGAGGATCCCATGCTGTCCTAAAATAAATTAAGATTCACTTTTTAAAATAAAAATACTGCTTGTGACAGCTGCAGCTCTATTTTTTTCAATCTGGAACTGATAAGAGAGTCATTACAGAAAGCCTGGAGGGCTGTGAATCAAATGGAATTTATTTCTATTTTTCGTTTTATATACAGGAAGCAATTCTGTAGGAAGGATCAAATTGAAACTGTATATGGCGCTGATGGATGCAGCAGGACTTGGCTGTAAACGATGGATTTTGTAGATGAGCCAAAATCCAGAAGCAGAGAGGACAATAATGATCTAAGCTCCTACCGTGCCCCTAAAATTTAAACACCAAATTCGTCATCTTCATATTGTTGTTCTGCCACTCTAAACTGGTGTTTCAACTGGCAGTTTATCACCCATTTCATAACACTACTAAAGAAATAGCACTAAGCTCATACATATCTTCTCCGTAGTTGAAACCCTGCTCCAGGTGCTGATTTGGTAGCAAAATCAGTGCTGATGGCTGTCTGATTATGTTAATTATACTTGCTCTCTTGACAGTGCTGACATAGCATGCAGAAGTGACTTTGTGTCCTTGGTTTAATAACTTTAATATGTGAACTGAGCCATTGTTTCTCCTTAGTATTTTGTCTATGGAGATTCTCAATCATGCAAGTCATGGTTGTCCCAAAGTTGCTTTTCCAAAAGGCAACTGGACTTTCCTGGTTTTTCCCTTGAAAATGATTCACTTCTTACCCAAGAAGCCTCTTCTTGGAACTGAAGAAGCTTCTTGGATGAGAAGTGAAATGTTTTCAAGGAAAAAAGAAAGTCTAGTTGCCATTCAGCAAGGCACATTTGGGACATTCTTAGCATTACATCTTAAGGAAGTACATATAGGATGTGGGTACCTATAAAGTCCTGAGATAACATTAACACTTGTGGCTGACCAAGTGATGCTGCCAAAGTTCTTTCTCAGTTTCCAGAGGCCGTCAGGATTTGGGAACAGACTGAATCCTAGTAACACTGAGTGACTGTGGCTTTGGGGATCTCCCAATACCATAGATCTTCCATCTTTAATTCGGCCATCTGCCCAGGCAGAACTGGTATGCAATTTGAGACAACTGTGACCAGTTGAACTATTTCTTGGAACAGGAGGCTCTGCTCATGTTTCCTCCCATTTGGATTGCTTCAATGCATTCTACGTGGAGTAGTTGACCACTTGGGAGCTGCAACAAGTCCAGAATATGGTGGTTATAATTGTGCTTTGGTAAAGCCATGTTATACAGCCACTCCACAAGCTGCAATTGTTTCCAGCAGGCTTCCATATGCAATTCAGGATGCTGGTTGTCATCTTTTAAGTCCTTTGGGACATAAGGCACTTTGTGGTAATTTCATGCCTTCTGTGTTGTGGCCCCTGCCCTGTAGCAGTGGGCACACATCCACACCCCAAATCTGGATACCCTCAACTCCTTTGAAAGACATCTAGCTAGCCTGTCTTACCTAGCTTTTCTCATAGACAATGGCCCAAGGCACTAAATTAGTCCTGAGAAATATTTTAAGGACTTTTATAGACTTAATTATACTTGGTTTCCAGGTTGTTGGGTTTTTTATTTTGAGGTTTTCATCTAATTCCAAATTTGAATTGAATTCCAACATCATTTTGAATTGGATAGCCGCGTACATGGAATAATATGTACATACAGTACATGTAATTCTTGTTTAATGACCACAATGCAACCTGGTGAATCTGGCACTAAGCAACACTGAGCCATTAGGTGACATATCACATGACCATTGTTTGCAATTTTACTGCTGGCATCTCCATTGAATCTGCTTTTTGGAGGCTGGCTGTCAAGCACACAAATGGTAATCGTGTGGCCACCGGATGCTGTGACATTTGTAAATGCCCATTAGTTGTAATTACTCACATCTCAATCACATAACAGTGGGGATGCTGTAAATATGAGGACTGATCATAAAGTTACTTTTTCAGTGTCAATGTAGCTTTGAATGGTAGCTGAACAGGACAGTCATTAATCAGAGCCTACCTGTACATGAAACTCTTGCATAGGAGCAGATGTGTGCCAAGTTGTTCTGGGATATGTAAAAGTAGCAGACTGGTTTGCACACAGCTGTAATCTTTTGTTGCTGTGATCACTCTAATAAAGATGTTGATGAAAGTGAGTTAATGACAAAGATGTACAAGTGATGAAAATAAATAATTGAAACAATAAAAAGGTCTACATTCCAGTCTACACATGGGAGGATGACATGACGATATCCAGGTAGCTGACTGAATAGGACTAGTTTAATATGCCTAATCATCTGAGTATAAGAGCCATTGTCTTCAGTGAGACTCACTACAGAATAAATACAATATATAGGGCTGCTGAGCAAGATTTCTGCAGCCTTTCTTTCTATAAGTATGTATATATTTGTCAATACATCTATTAGTTTTGCCCTGTTCATTCTTTGCCCTATCTTTCGTTTTATTTACTCCATCCTGACAGCATTCAACTCACTTTTATGTTTCTCCTGACACACATAATAACTCTATTTTCATATAACAAAGTAGGCAGAAGCATGCTCTTATGCTCTTACATAGTACATTTTTACTTCTTTCAACAAGCTTTCATACCTAGCAGCAATCCACATTCTATGTTTTCCTTTTGTGGAAATATAGTAAGTTAAGGGCAGGAAAACTGACAGATGTTATTGCAATGTAGCAACTTTGGCGGTCTTACTCTAGCTAGGATCCATCATTTGCCAAGCTCTGTGGGACACATTGAGAAGTTAAGGATTATTTTTTTTAAAATCATGTGTAAAACTATATTTCCTGGGTGCTGCTCTGGAGAGTCCAAGCATGGGTTAAATACAGCCAATCTGCCCAGGACTGAATTGCAACTTTAAACCATACCTCTGGTGCTGACTAATCCTCAGATTTTTTAATTTAGCTAGCCCAGTGGACGCGCTTTCAGTTTCTCTTCATTCCCAAGTGATTGCTTGGACTCTCTATTTTTCTAGTTTACTACAAAATTTATCTTGTTCTTCCTGGTTATTTATTGGAGCAGGCTTGATGAGTCTTCCTTTACTATAATTCCCTAGTTCTTACCAATTTCAGCCTCTCCGGTATCCTGGGTTCACTCGGGCACCATGAGGCTGCAGGCTGCTGTTGGGGAAGGCGCTTAGGTCGGAGTGCTGATGCCAGTGCGATTGCAGTGATCCCGCTGTGATCGTAAACCCGCTGTGACATCCGTTGCTGCTGACTGTGCTTTTGAGTGAGCCGGCTGTTGGCGCAGAGCCTCAGAGCTCTTTGGTGTATGCGCGTGGCCATTTTAAGTGAATCGCAGGGGCTGTGGCCATTTTGAGAGGGTCGCACGTGGCGGTGGCCATTTTGAAAGGGTCAAAGTTCTGGCCGCCATTTTGTTGACCTACTTTGGCCGCGGAAAACAGCTACAGCCACCTGATTGTCTGTCTCTTGCAGGTTTCTCCTAGAAGCCTTCCTGTCCGGAATTCCGGCAGGTTTGCCAACTCACAGCTCCACTATTGCGGTAGAGGGTGGCAGCGGAGGTTTGTGGCCCATGTGGTCGTGCCCCACATTGATTGATCTGCTTGGGTGCTGGGAGCTTGGAGCTCGCACCATTCTCCTTCACCAATAAAAGGACTGCTTAGCTTTGCTTGCCTCTGCCTTCAATGCCTCTGCACCAGAGCACTAAGGCCTGAGGTGGTGAGTGGGGAAAAGTTACCTTCCAGGCCTTACATCCCCACATTCAATCATGGCAGACGAGGCCCCTGAGGAGCAGCAGATTGGTCCCTCCACCAGTAGTGCCTGTACCAGACAGGCTGGCAAGGCAGCCAGGGAGGCCATCAGAGCAAGCAAGCCTTACTCTAGGCAGGGGACTAAGCAGAGTTCGGGCCTAGACAGAGATGGCATCAGACACCAAAAGGCTTTAGAAAAGCTGTTTTCTAGGGCTCAACTACAGACCCAGACTTCTGGGCCTACTTCCCTGGGGATCACTCGCCTGGGGTTCAGCCTGGTCAGGATCCTCCAATGTTGGAGAGTGAGGATGAAGGCCAGGAATTAGCTTCTGCAGATTCCATTGCAATGGCAGGCTCCCCTGGGCCTTCTATGGCCGATCGAGAAGACTATTTGCATATCCTTCTGATCCTGAAGAGGAGCCGGTCATGATGGGCCACCTTGCACCCCAACAACCGGCCATTCAGCCCCTGCCTGGGGCTCATCCCATGGAAGATAGGGGACCCGATCTTTCCGTAGAAATGCAGAATGTCATTGCCAGGGCCATTTCCCAAGGAATAGAGTCTGACATGTTGCAACAGGCCAAACACCCATGCAAATCCCGCCCACTCCTGAACCCGGGGCCTTCACAAGATGTTGCTCAGCCTGGCCTCCTCAGTCATCACACTTCTCCTTGGCCAGTGACGATTCTGGCTAGGAGGAGGACCTTGGTCTGGAGCTAGAACCAGAATTCTCCGGGGATGAGGCTTCTGTTCCCGACAAACCGGCCTTTTCTGGCTTGTTCAAGTATGCTAATTTCAAGACTATTTTGAACAAGGCTAAAGCTTCGACCCGCTTGGATATTAGCACCCTGGCTCCGGCTGCTGCTCAGTGAGGGACTCTTTCAGGAGCCAGAACCTACTCAGGAAATTGTGCTGGTTCCCAAATTATTTCTTAATGTAGTACAAAAGCAATGGGTGCAGCCAGGAACCCTTGCTACTCCTAGTGGTAATGACAAAAAATTGTACACAGTTGATCCAAGTCTAGATGATTTATTGAAATTGCCTCCCGTGGATGAACCTGTGACGGTGCTCACTTCCAACTCCGTGCTTCCCCTCGAACTATTAGAAGGGCTCAAGGCGGAGGACAAAAGGGCCGAGAACGCCTGCCACAAAACTCATCAAGCGACGGCTTGGGCCATTAAAACTTCCGCTTCTGCATCCTTCCTGTCCAGGGTGGTGCTACTCTGGCTGAGACAGCTCCTCGCCAAGCTCCCAGCTGGGGATACCAAATTAAGGCAGGATGTTAACAAAATTATCACAGTGACAGAGTACACTGTTGACGCCACCCTGAATGCTACTAAGTTTGCCTCTAGATCCCTGGCTTCTAATGTCACCACCAGACACCTCTTATGGCTCAGGCATTGGAACTCTGATATGCGCTCCAAGTGGCCTAGGCTCCCTTTAAGGACAGCAAGCTTTTTGGGCCCTAGATCCTGTCCTTGTTGAAAATAAGGACAAAAAGAAGGTCATGCCTTCGGTCAACAAAAATCTGACCGCAAGGGTTCCCAAACATATAGGAGGCAGCCCTTTCGGAACTCGGAGCAGCCATCTACCTCCAGTTCCTTCCAATGTCCCTACTCTCAAGGCACGGATAGGTCCCAGGATCGTCAGCCCTTTCATGACAGAAACCATCAGTAGTCCTTCCTTAAATATCCCTATCATGGAGGATCAAGTTCCAAGCCCTTCATACATTATAAGTCACCATCAGCGGACAGCTCCCATAGGAAGGTGTCTCCAGCTGTTCCATGCCCAATGGGAGCAGATCACATCGGACCAGTGGGTCCTTCAGATGATACACATAGGCTAATGTTAGAGTTCATTTCTCCCCTTCCCTGACATTTCGCTCGGTGTCCAACCCCCTCCTGTCCGGTCAAGAGGGCTCTCATGGAACAGGAGATCCTTCACCTCAGAGACAGAAACGCCATAGAACCGGTTCCACCAGGTCAGGAAAGGACAGGGTTTTATTCAATAATACTCCTTGTCCCAAAGAGCTCCAGGGGGTGGAGGGGTATTCTTGATTTAAAAACACTAAAACATCATATAGCATACCGGAGGTTCAAAATGCAGTCCCTTCAGTCAATCCTGGGTTGCATCAGGCCGGAAGATCTCTTAACATCCATAGAGCTCAAGGAGGCCTACCTCCACACCCCCATTCGCAAAGCTCACTGCAGGTTCCTGAGATTCTTTTATGCAGGCCGCCACTACCTGCACAGGGCTCTGCCATTTGGCCTGTCCTCGGTTCCTTGAACCTTTACAAAGATCCTAGCTGCGGTGGCAGCCTGAGATCTCGCCCAGTGCGCCTACATTGCTACCTGGACAATGTCCTCATCCAGTCATCGTCACAGCAACAAGTGGCGCAAGACCTGCAGCACACACTGTGAACCCTCTAACATCACGGGTTCTCCATCAACAAGGAAAAGAGTCATCTGCATCTGACCACCAGGCTGCAGCACCTAGGCACCATCATCGATACCACCAGTTGCCAGGTCTCCATGTCTCCAGAGCAGTTGGCAAGCATCAGAAGCCAGGGGTTGCAGGTACTGCAGTCATCGCAGGCATCAATCATGGAGCTGTCACAACTCCTTGGCAAGATGATTTTGTGCCTGTCAATAGTACCTTGGGCAAGCCTTCATTCTTGACACCTACAATGGCTCCTCCTGCCCTACCAGAGGGCCAACATGAGCAATTCTCAACAGCTGATTTAGGTCTCACCAAAGGTACGTCAGTCCCTCCAGTGGTGGCTGTCCCCTATACTGGTGAAGGGCACCCTCTTCAAAGAGCCAGACCATCTCACCATCATGACGGACACCAGTCTATTTGGCTGGGGTGCTCATCTCTACAATCAGATTGCGCAAGGCAGATGGTCAATGGCCGAAGCGTCCCACAGCATCAACTGATTAGAATTGAGAGCTGTGCAGCTTGCACTCGTTCACTTCCAAGACCACATCAAGGGGCATCACGTGAGAATCCTAATGGACAATGTGGCCACAAAGGCACACATAAACCGCCAAGGGGGCACTCGCTTCAGGTCCCTGATGGAAGAGACAGAGCGCATGGGAAGGTGGGCAGAAAGATACCCGTGCTTGATTCAAGCGGAGCACATCTCCGGGGTCCACAACATCCAGGCGGACTGTCTGAGCAGGGCCACGGTCAATCACTCGGAGTGGCACCTGCACCCGGACTTGTTCCACCAGTTGTCTCAGAGGTTCGGCCATCCCCTGGTCGACCTGTTCACCACCCCGGAGAACATGCACCTCCTCAGGTTCCACAACCACAAGCCGAGGGGGTCAACGCTCTCCACTGTCGGTGGCCATCGGGACTAATGTACGTGTTCCCCCATTGCCTTTTCTTCCCAGGGTGATTTGGAAAATCCTGTTAGAGGAAGCGGAAATTCTACTCGTGGCTCCCTACTATCCCAGAAGGACCTGGTTCTCCGACCTGGTAAGTCTTTCCATCAACCCTCCTTGGCGGATTCCCAAGCACGACGTCTCTCTCAGTCAGGGGGCGCTTCAACATCCAGAGCCCCAGTGGTTACAAGTAGCTGTCTGGCACTTCAGAGGGACCTCCTAAGTAGGGGTAGTCTTTCTACCAAGGTCATTCACACCATTCAGGCGTCCAATGGCCTTCTACAACCAGAATATATGCCAGGTGGAAGTCCTTCCACAGCTGGTACAGAGAGCATGAAGCTGTGGCGACTACGGCTAGGATTTCCCAGATCTTAGACTGTTTGCAAGATGGACTTGACCAGGACCTGGCCCCTAACACTCTCAGATGAAAGGTGGTGGCCTTGTCCACAATTTTGACAGTAGACGAGCACTCTTCCCTTGGTCGTCATCCCATCATCCTCAGCTTTCTATGGGGTACATCCAACCTGAGGCCTCTGGTCGTTCACAGGTATCCCTCATGTGATTTCAATGTGGTGTTATGGGCTCTCATTGGCCCGCCCTTCAAACCTCTCCAATCAGCCAGCCACAAGCATCTGACATTTAAGACAGCCTTTTTGATTGCCATCACATCTGCATGCTGGATTTCTGAATTGGCAGCACTGTCAGTTCACAAGGACTTATGACACAACCTGACAGAGTAATCCTCTGTTTGGACCTGGCATTTATACCCAAAATCAACTCTTGGTTTCACTGGGCCCAGGAGGTCATACTTCTGGATTTTTGTCCACACCTTAAACATCCCAAAGATAAAAAGTGGTACATGCTCGCTATTCATAGAGCATTACGTAAGAACATCAAAAGTGTGGCTTCCTTCCATCGCTCTGAATCACTTTTTGTCTCATTTCAACCTGCATCTCAGGGCTGCAAAGTTTCTTCTCAGACCATCGGACGCCCGTTACGGGCCTGCATTACCTCGCCCCCCGTTCTTCAATCTATCCCGGTGCCATGCCATATCACCGCACATTCTACCAGAAGTGCCGCCACTATGGCGGCCTGGGCTACCCAGGCACTGATACAGGAGATTTGCAAGACGGCCGTGTGGACTTCTTTGTCTCCCTTTGTTCGAAACTACAGACTGGACAAATTTGCTTCTGTGGAGGGGGCATTTGGGAGGCGAGTTCTCCAGGGCATTCATACCAATGGAGAGACCCTGGATGCTCCTGCTTCCCGCACTAGTGACATTTAGCTTGGATATGTCTCATGCTTGGACTCTCCAGAGCAGCACCCAGGAAAATGACCATTGGTTTACCTGAAGGGTGCTTTTCTGGGGTGCTGCGAAGGAGAGTCCAACCCCACCCTGGGGTCTGCTCCGCTATTTGTCATAAGATTTCTTTGGAACTTGTGGATATTTTTTACAACCTTCATTAACTTGGTTCCGGAACGTCTCAGCACACATTGTCCACACCTTCATTGAAGAAAATCTGAGAATTAGTTAGCACCAGTGACATGGCTTAAAGTTTCAATTCAGTCCTGGGCAGATTGGCTGTATTTAACCCATGCTTGGACTCTCCTTCGCAGCACCCCAGAAAAGGACCCTTCAGGTAAGACAATGGTCATTCTCTGATCATTGTACCACAAAAGAATCTTGGCAGGCACAGCTTCTTTTGTCCAATAGTGTTAATCTTTTAAAATGGGGGTTAGGGAGTTGTTGAAGCCCTGTGGGACAAGATTCTGACTCCCAAATTTCTGAAGGATTGAGAAAGCTGTTAGTAATGTGACAATAGGCAAGAAAGATCATTTTTGGCCTGTTTTTTGTCCTTTTTAAAAAGTTTTTTCAGAGTAGAAATAAGTATGGGAGACTTCCAAGTAGTAATATATTTCCCATACTCAATTTTAACATCCCACCTTCTAATAAAATTTGAAATTGAACCCCAACACAGCAACTTTGGCTGATTTTTAATTATTTTATTTGGATTTGGGATAGATGGATTGGGAGACTCAAGGAAACTATTACTTGCATGCTGAGTCTTATTTCACCCTGAACTCCAATCAGATTACTCCAAGTTACCATTTTTTATAAACCATTCTTTGAGAAATTGGAAGTGTTACCCTTGGATATGTTCCCATTCCTATTTCTCTTATTAATTTTGAACAAAAACACTGAAATTTTCTGTCAGTGCAATCTTGGACCTCGGGAGTAGCCTGCTAGTTAAAGATTGCCTGTCCCTTTTGTAGAAGAAGAGAGTTGTCTACTAAAGATGAAAATATGAGAATCATCATATTTGTATAAATAACATTCAAAGAAGACTCATCATAAATGGGAGAGCATGTATAAATACTAAGACCTGCATATATTTATGCATTTGATTATAGTGGCTCACTTTATGATGCCCACTTTCCTGATTCTGATGGATCCTTCTTAAAAATGCGTAGAACAAAAGTTCCAGAAGTTCTTTCCTCAAAAAATATTCAAAAGGAGGAATTTTCAAGCGCAACCGTATCAATTTTCATTTTGCCTATTATCTAAGATATTCCAAATTTTATTGTGGTATATTTAAAATAAATGAAACTATATTATATTACCACAGTGAAAAAATTATTATAGACATAATTGCCACATTACACAAAGCTTGTAAAATATAGCTAGCATCTGTTGCCATATAATTGTAAATGAATCAGAATTTCTATACTTAAGTGTTTTCTCATAATAACACCTTCCCCCTTCTATATGAGACTATTACCTCATATAGTTAAGTATTGCCTACAGTGACTAATTGGGTCACATTTTGATTAGGGGGTTGACCTTGAGAAATGTTTTATTATATATAAATGGCCTGTTGCGGTTTCATATTGCTAGTTCTGTATTTGAGTAGGAAGCTTGAATAGTAGTTGTACAACAATTGGGAGAGCCAAGTATAAGTCATGTATTAACATCATTATGGCAATGTACATACCAGAGAGGATGTTTTATAAAATATAAAGGCCAGAGATATAAATTCAATGTATAATTCTGTTACAGAATCTGAATGAGAAAAGAAATTGAGCTACTTTATTCAAAATTTCATATTACTCTGTTTTAGGTAAACTATTAATTTACTACACATTTATTCTGAAGAACCAAAACTTCCTTAGGACATATGTTTCTGGCACAATATTTATTGACTGAATTAAGAGTGTATCTCTCTCTTTACTAAAAAAAAATTGCACTGCAGAAGATAAAGGCTAAAATAGTATCAAAAGTTTATAAAAGTAGATCAACATGTCTAAGAATAGTGTTCACATAATCAAAATAATAGTACAATGTGGGTCCAGACATGTGAAAATATCTATCAAGATGCAAGCAAGAGGTTATTTGAACAGATGGCAGCACCTAGCAAACCTTGGCTGCTTCACTTGGCATTCTAAAAAGCTAAGCAGAGTCTGAACTTTATTAGATTTTAGACTCGCTTGAGAGATTGGAAAAACTTCTGAGGAAAGTAATGTGCAATCACTAACATATTTCTGTGTAGAAAATAATGTGCATGGGTCCATGTAATAGTCACTAGGGTGTGTGTGTTTGTGTAAGTGTGCAAAATAAGGGTTTCCCTTGCACATATGTGCTAATCATTCCTGAGGGGGCGGTGCTCATCTCCGGTTCAAAGCCAAAGAGCAGTGCTGTCCGAAGACATCTCCATGATCATGTGGCCGGTATGACTACATGCCGAAGGCGCATGGAACGCTGTTACCTTCCCACCAAAGGTGGTCCCTGTTTTTCTACTTGCATTTTTATATGCTTTCGAACTGCTAGGTTGGCAGAAGCTGGGACAAGTAACGGGAGCTCACTCCGTTATGCGGCGCTAGGATTCGAACTGCTGAACTGCTGGGATTCGAACTTGGGCTGTTTTTATATATTAGGTAGCTGTATTAACCTCTAAGCCACAAGCTCTCCTCACTTATCAGCTGAGCCAGGGGAGTAATTAAGTGGTATAGATGTATAAATGAGAGGGAGGGAGAGAGAGGGAGGGTGGGAGGGAGGGAGAGGGAGGGAGATTTACCTTGAGCTGACCTTGAGGACTACATTCTTGGTGACTGGTATATATATGGAATGAATTTAAAAGTGACTTCATATGTCTAAATGGTAATACAAATATGTATAGATAGTCCTCGATTTATGACCATTCAGTGATTGAGTTTACAAAGGTACTAAACAAGTACCTTTGGACTTACAACCGGTCCTCAACTTACGGCTATTGCAGTATCCCTATGGTCATGTAATCAAAACTTGGGTGCTTGGCAACTGGCATGGATTTATGGTGATTTCAGTGTCCTGGGGTCATGTGATGACCATTTGCAACCTTCCTAGCCAGCTTCTGACAAGCAAAATCAATGGGGACTTGGAATTTGCTTAACGACCATGTCATGACATACTTAACAACTGACTCCCTTAGCAACCGAAGTTCTGGTCCCAATTGTGATAATAAATTAGTGACTGTCCAATGTATTTTGCATTTTCCCTAATGTCAGGTATCTTCACTGTTTGGAATTTTGCAGAAATTTAGATGTTTAGTAAATATTGCTTACTTCTGCCTTTCCTTCTTTGTTAACTCTTCTCTTATTGTTGAAAAGAGAAATTAGTATAAATGAAGACAATAGCAAAATTGCAATCAATAGAGTCTTTTAATGCTGAAATCTGCTTTTTGATACTAAAAGATCAGAATAAAGTACAACATATCCTTCTAGATGATGAATAGGAATGATTTGGAGTGCTTCAGAGAATGTTACAAGGAACAGCTTGAATGTTACTTTGTTAGGGAAAGTTGGCAATGAAGAATCTGAGAGAGAAATAACTTCCCTAGAGAAGCAGTGGAAATTCCGTCATTGAGGACATTAAGGAAAAAAATTAGAAAGGAATGAAGAATTTATAAAAGGCAAGCTGTTGTAAACTGTTAACCAAGAAATCTTTTTTTATTTGGTCCGCAAGAGAACTATTGTCAATTTATGTTGCCATGATCCCATTTTACTCTCAGGTGACAGTTGTAGACACTGTCTTATTGTGTATTCAGCTATTATTGGATAATTATGTCCAGTAGTTTTAATAGGTTTCTTTAGAGAATCAGCAGTAAATTCTTAAGCCAAAAAAAATGAAATTAAAAAAATGTCTTGTAAACAGTGAATTTCAATTTTTTTCTTAGAAGTTAAGAGAAAGTAAGGAGGTTAAATTATTATACGAAAACGAACACATGCAATTGGTGCAAGTGCAATTGGTGTGTGCGTGCACACAGACACAACACATATAGGAAAACTTTTTATTCTTTCCAATGCAATAAAAGTTGGAAAGAAATTATGTAAACAGAATCTGAATTCTTTCTGTCAGCAGGATAATTCTCAGCAAGCTGAGTAGCACCAAATTTGCTCTTTGTGGGAGGAGATAACAAACAAAAAAGATTAAGCAAAAAATGACCTACATTTGGCCAGAATTGTGGCGAAAAAGGTCAAGAAAAAAAATTCCCCAGACCTCACCGCATTCCTAAGAGGGGCGTGCATAAGTGCACCAGCATGCTAGCATCCTTGTCCTAATGTCCCCAGTTTTTGTACCCATTTCCTGTGTTCTTATTCATGTTTATTCTTATTGCTGTTATCTTGTACATGAGTGACTGACTAACTAACTAACTAACTAACTAACTAATAAATAAATATCTATGGGAAAAGCATAGCAAATGCTCAGAATGGGTGGCAAATATTCAATTTTAAATCCCTCCCCTCCCAATCATTTGATATAGATATGAACTGCTATTGATAGGTTGGAAAGAATTCTAGCCGAGTTCTACATGCTTTATCTATCTTTTTATTGTTTCCAATCTAACAAAATGTTGGAAAGAAATAATATGAAGAAGCCTGGAACTCTCTTTATCTCCCATCAGTAGGATAGCTCCTTTTAAAAAGATCCAATTTTTACAATCAAATAATATGGCGGGGAAAAATGACATAAAAAAGATCAAGTATGAGAATAGGCTGGATCTGCTGGGGACTGTGGAGAAAAATAAATCCAAAATCCCCAATGAACCCTTTTGGGAGACACAACTGGGCAGTGGCTTTGAAAATTGGTTGAGTTTCATACTAAGACTATTCGCTTCCCAATGCACATACACAAAATCACACAGATGCAATAGGAGGGGAGACCAGAAACATACGGACATGCATAGATAGATATAGCCTATTGCTTTCTTCTTAGAAGAAAATATTAAGCTTTTTAAATAACTGGAAAGAATTCTAGAATGCTATTCTTCATGCTTTTCCTGCCTTACAGCCCATAGGTTTCATTCACAGCCCACTCAGGTCCTGCAATCCGCCCTTTTATCAGTTTTTTATTCTTTTTTTAGTCTCGATAGCAAACCACTTTTCTTCTTTATCTACAATTAGATACTATCCTATTTTCTTTTAATGATATATGGGAGAGCAACAACTCTGCCTGCCATTTCAGTTATTTATAAAATGTACAATATGAGAAGGAGAAAAGGAATCCTTTAGAGGATATATAAGTTAGGAACAATTTAAAAATGCCATCAGCTAGTTTTCTGGTTGGTTGTTGAACTCATGTATTTTTATTCAGATTAGTTAAGAGGATGTAGAATAAGGTTTATTTAGGTACAAATCTACCCAAATGGAATTGATCAAAGTATGCACTTACCTTGCTCTCCAGTGATGAGATATCCTGAAGAAGTAATCTTAGGCCGGATAATTCGACCTTTGCTATTATTTGCTGCCCTATATAACTAATTAGAACATTACTGTACATTAGGTTCAATTGAAAAAATACCTGCCTCTCTTTGGTGGGATATATATATATGTGTGTGTGTGTGTGTGTGTGTGCGCTGATAAATAAATAAAGGGAGACTAGTATAGATCTATTTCAAGCTATTTAGCTCTCATCAGCTAGCCATACCCTTACTGGGATTCGAACCTGTGCTGTATTGCATCTTAGGCAAACGTCTTAACCATTAAGCCCCTAAGACGTTTGCCTAAGATGCAATACAGCACAGGTTCGAATCCCAGTAAGGGTATGGCTAGCTGATGAGAGCTAAATAGCTTGAAATAGATCTATACTAGTCTCCCTTTATTTATTTATCAGCACAAATAAATAAAAAAACACAAATATAACAAAGGCAACAATAAAAATATTGGGTTTCTGTCATGATGGACTCTTGTGACGAGCCGATTGACAGATGATGGAATCAGTTAGCTTCCTCCCATAATTGGGGCTTACCAGGGGTTGTGACTATATATATATATATATATATATTTCAGTAGGTATCATTTGAATGTGTCCTTTAATCAATACATGTCATTGCTTCAACACTTAGCTTTGCATAAGGGGTCCCTGGATCTTTTCTGCTAACTTATATTTGGTACAAAGGAAAAGTGGGTTGCTGCTGGTTTTATTACTACTGGTTTGCAACACGAACGCTGTTCAATGTAATGCATGTGCAGAACAATTTACAGTAACCTGCGTATGCGCAATCACTAAAAACCAAAATGGTGGTGGCCCAGCGGTGCAAGGGAACCGGTTCAGGAGCGTAGCAGGCCTGGGTTGCTGCCAATTCTGCAACCCAGGCCTGAATTCCACTACTGGTTTGACCAAACCGGGAGCAACCCACCTCTGGTACAAAGCAAATGGGTAAGCTAGCATAGCCTTTTTTCAGCAATAATTAGATATAGTCCAATTTTTCCTCCAGGAAGTTATCCCTAGGGCGAAAACAGGGCTGCAGAAAGATTTAGGACAGTTAATTAAAGAGGGGGAGCACTTGGAGCTGGAAACATTACAAAGAGGTTTTAGCCTATGTCGGGGAAGCTGTATTTAATTATATACAATTAAAACATATTTCAAATCCTTGAGGAACTGCAAGCTTCAGGAGACCACTTACTGTGATTGAAAAGGTGCTAATGAACTCTGGAGACTCAAAAGATATCAAAAATACTAGAGAACTTAACTTGTTGCAATTGATCAGAAAGACAAATCTAATTACTCCAATAAGTGGAATGAGAGCAAAGAAACTCCAGATAGGGAAAGTCCCTAAGTTTTTATTACAGCATTGTGAAATACTATCTAAATTTGAGGACAAATATTTTTCAAGATGCTTAAAATAGTTCTATTAAAAAAGAAAAACTTTCCAGAAGGTGTGTTGTAACATTTTTTGCTGAGCATAAAGTGGGGAAAGCAACACTAGGTAATATTTATACTGATGTACTTGTATGTAATGACATAATCTAGCTTGCAAACACAAACATCTACCAATTTATGGTTATACATGAAAATATCACTGTTTACTTAAACATAATTGGAAATGCCATTTAAACTTCTTGAAAATGAGCTTGACATTTCAGTTTTAATTTTATCTGACTGACAGTGAAGAAGATAACATTTTTTGCACATAAAAGAATGTTAACTTTAATAGTAAAGGTAAATGTAGTAAAGCCAATATTCCCATTACTTTTATCACTAACTTGCACCCCCACACTAGATTCTTCCTTTTTGTTTTGCAAAACTAAAGTGCAATTGATGCATGGAAGAACAACAACAAACATAATTTGCTCTTATACTGTTTTAGAGACAGGTTAGCTAACAAGGACTGAACATGTATTGCTGTGAATCTACATGCACATACATATGTATATACATACAAATACAGCTGGCATGAACACAATTTTTATAGGGGGAGGGTATCAGGTAATAAATATGGCATCATCATGGATATGTTTTATCTTTAGTAGAAATAAAACACATGGCATTGTTAATGTAGATTTTTTTTAAATGCAATCACCACTTGCCAGATAACTGCCAATAATTCATTCAGCTGCATTTGCAGAACTATTCCCTGTAATAGGGAATATTCTCTTTTGTTCCACTTTAGTCTTTTATTTATTTCCTGCCTGTTATTTTATCTATTTTTGTCATGTTTTGGGACCATAAGGTCTTAACTTTCATTACTGAACGTTATATTTAAACTGGCTCAGGGTTTAGAGTTATGTTGATTGCTATTATTCTACCCCAGCTGCAGAATAACTTGGGAAGTTGAAAAACCATTCCAGAACTACCATATTGTTAAGAAATGTGCATGGATAGATCCATTAAATCACCAAGAGCTGGGCAAAACTTGAGGTTATTTTATTATTCTAATCACAACAGTGTGAGATCACAGTAGCTAGTTCTTTAGCTGGTGTTGGCTTTCATACACATTGAGTTCTTCCCAATAACCTAGGATGTCATTAAATATCTGCATGTTATATGCACTGTGGCCATTTGTAATTGGCAGATGAAAATCTTTGTCAATGTACAGATTTTCTAAGTGCTGACCAAGAGTTTTTAGTAAGGTACTCAATGTTGCTGTTAAGCACTAGGACCACCGATGCCATTCAGGTAATTTTACAATCATTTGTTTAGTGACTGTTTGAATTTACAGCAGACTGAAAAAGCGACTTACAACTGGTCATCTGACTTACAATTATTGTAGTAAGGTCACATGATCAGAAGGCAGACACTTGGCTACCAGCATGCATGCATGAGGTTGCACTATCTCAGGGTTATGAAATCACCATTTGCAGCTTTTCCAGCTGGCTTCTAACAAGCAAAGTCAATGTGGAAAGCAGTTATTCACTTATAAACCTTGGCAAAAAAGATTATAAAAATCAAGCACGATTCATTTAACAACCACCTTGTTTAGCAACATAAATTCTAGTGCCAGTTGTGGTTATAAATCAAGTATTACCTCTATGTTAGATCTATAAAAAGTGTACATTTGGCTGAAAATCTCTTAATTTAACTTAAAACGCTAATAGGAAATACATAGTTCTTTGGGAAATGGAAGAAAATTTGAAACAAAATACATCAAATACATTTGAAACACAAGGGTTATATGAATTGGAAAGTCTTATTTTTGGATGGTTTTGCCCAACTCTGATTGGACAAATCCTATTAAAGAGTTTCCATTTAGAAATTTGAGCATTATAATCCTAACCTAACATATCTGGAGACAGAAGATTGGGGAAGCCTGCAATAGAGACACGTGGCATTACAATAAATCCATAGACAACTGCCCCCTCCCTTTTTTTTTAGTGCAGGACTAGCAAAGAAAAAAAAAAGCCCGATAAACAAAGTATCTCTTAGAGGAAAAATCTATGAAAAGCAATTCTGGACATTTCTCAGCATTAATGCTCCTGTTTATGTCACAAAATCCAATAGATGAGAAACAAGGGAAAAGGTTTAAAAGATGATGAATCTCCGCTTTCCTGTCAGACTGCAATGTTGTAATATTTTATGCATTGATGGGACAGAGCAGATAAAGGGTTTCTGAAGCATTGTGTGCTGCACACAATCTATCAGGTACAGCAGAGAGGATTGCAGAAATTGTGTTATAATGCACTGTTTGTAACATCTACTAAACTCTGTCACTTTAGCTGTGCCAACAGTATTTAAGATGTTAACAGAACTATTATTTTAGAAGGTTGAGTCTTAGAGATGATTTTTTTTCCAAACAGCTTTGTCATCACCAAAAGATGTCTCTTATTTTTCTGTGGTAGTGTGAAAAATAAAGAAACCAGGGTGCGTGGTATTTGATCTTCCAAGGAATTACTGGGAAGACACATAAGAATGACTATTTGGGAGTGAAGGATTTTTGTAGGATTTCTATTAAAGGATTTCTTTACTAGTTACCTAAAAAATTGAAGATTTCATTTTTTTAAACTTTTTTTTTTACACTTTAAAATGAGCAACTTTGGTTTGAGGGAGAATTGAACCACAGGGCTGACTGAAGGTATGATTTGTAATAAGGGAAAATAATGTATGGGGTTGATGTTCCCCAATACGTGGGTGACCAAAAAATGTGTCTGCTCTAATAGGCCTTTGCTTTCTGGGATTATTTTATAACACATTATCATCTCATTTCAGTATGATTCATAATGGATTAGTATCCTTGTGATTACTCTTTGAAATATTACATTCTTCACATTTGGCTTTTGTCCATTGTAATATAGTCTAAGTCAATCTGCATTGTATTGTTACAACAGTGTTACATCCACTATATCACTGGTGTCAAACTCGTTGCATCACGTGACAAATCATGACATATTGCAATGTTTTTTGCCTTTGCGAAGCTGGGATGGGTGTGGCCTGCAAGCGACACATATGGCTCACAGGCCGCCAGTTTGACAAGCCTGCATAGTACAGGGCGGGGCATAACCTTTTCCTAGGGGGTCACAGCAACACTTGTAATAACAACACAAATAATTCATACACCATTCGAAAGCCCATCAAAAACTGAGTTTATTGACACGATTTAATAGTCAGTATGACCACCATTAGCCCTTCGAACAGCATTCAAACGAGGTGGATAAGAACACAACAAATCTTCAAACAGTTCCGTTCGATTTTCCAGATTTTTCAACACAGTTTCCAAATTCAATCTCAATCCGGCAGAGAACATTGGGGCCATAATTAAGGATGAAGTGGAAGCTCTGATGATTCAGGAGCAAGGTCAAAATCGATATTCGGTTGAAACTTTGAGAATGAATTTGGAAACTGTGTTGAAAAATCTGGAAAATCGAACGGTACTGTTTGAAGATTTGTTGTGTTCTTATCCACCTCGTTTGAATGCTGTTCGAAGGGCTAATGGTGGTCATACTGACTATTAAATCGTGTCAATAAACTCAGTTTTTGATGGGCTTTCGAATGGTGTATGAATTATTTGTGTTGTTATTACAAGTGTTGCTGTGACCCCCTAGGAAAAGGTTATGCCCCGCCCTGTACATGATTGGATAGGAGTGCTATAAGAAATAAAGGAATGAAAGAAAAATAATGTCACAACACAGAAGGAAAATAAATGCCACCAAATAGGATTTTCAAAGTATGAAGATTTGGGATGTATTCTGATCAGTCACTGTGCAGTGGGATAAGATAACAACATCCTTTGGTGCATCTGTGAAGGATAGGAGATGGTGGCAAATGGCATCTTGATCATTGGTAGGAGAAAAATTCCAGAAAAGGGTTTCCACTAATGAGAAGCAGCTCCAGAAGCAAGACTTCAAAACAGTCTTTTCAGTGTTTCTTCTAAAGCAAGAGTCAACCTTCATGGAAACTCCATAAAATCATAGGGAAATGGGGCAGCACTGGTTTTAGATTAGTGCAGGTCCCCCATGTGGGTAAAGGACCTATTATTAGATGTGACTGGATAAGCATATTTGAAGGTAACATGACCAGGGACCTCACTGAAGTTCTTTGCAAGGCTGTGTAGTTCATTAAGATTCTTGGAAATATTCAGGATTAAATTGCAAAAAAAAGGCAGAATGTGAATCATATAAAAATATAGTCTTTTGAATTTTATTCTTTATAACTTTCACAGATGCCAACACAGTCAAAGTTTAGTTTTATGCTATTGTTTAACAAAGTAATTGCTAAACTCTTTGCTTGTAATTTGTTAAAAGTATAGCTACTGTGTGTGTAAAAATTAGTGAAAATTCATTAACCGCATTAATACAAATCTGGAAATACAGGATTGACACTATGCTTTTAGAAAGGTATCTCTTCCCTAAGGTAAAACATATGTGCTAGTTGTTCCCGACTATAGGGGGAGGTACTCATCTCTGTTTCAAAGCCAAAGAGCCAGCGCTGTCCAAAGACATCTCCATGGTCATGTGGCCGGCATGACTAAATACTGAAGGTGCACGGAACACTGTTACTTTCCCATCAAAGGTGATCCTATTTTTCAACTTGCATTTTTTACTTGCTTTCAAACTGCTAGGTTGGCAGAAGCTGGAAAAAGTAATGGGAGCTCACTCCATTATGTGGCGCTAGGTATTCGAACCACCAAACAGCCAACCTTTCTGATCAACAAGCTCAGAGTTTTAGCCACTGAGCTAGAGATAGCTTAATGAAAATCAAGGATATGTAGATAACCTTGAATTATAACTGTTGGTGAATTACAACTTCAAGCACACCTCATAACGCCTATAATTCCTATAGTTGATAGGGATTGTACTTCAGCAACAGCTAGAACACCACTGATTGTTTTTAGAATAAAAATGTTCAATATTAGCAAGTTTGATTCAGCTAATAATTAGGATTCAAATAAATATTTTGATTTTTAATATATTCTTCTTTTATCTTTTCTTCAATTTGGAAAGGCTGTGCACAAATTCTTAAGAAATCCCTGTTATTAAAATGTATAATATTGGTGTGATTCTTTTGCTTTTGAATTGATGAAGTAATTAAACCTATGCCATAACTGATCCATTTATTTTGGCCATTTTAAATTACTTCTCTCTTTGTTTCTTTGTATGCAAGCAATTCTACAGACTTATTAGGCTTGTTTCAGTGGCTAGCCAATAAAATTTATCAAAAAATGAATACTAAATGCTAAACATTTTAGGCAAACTACACGGAGAAAGTTGAAGGATAACAGTGATTTGAAAATTTTCTTACTGAATATTGAATAAACAAGAACTTGGTTTGTTTATGTTTCCTTCATCTGTAATAGTTTATTGGTTAAAGCTTAAAAGTACTAAAAATGTTGCCATTACACTGAGTTTTTTATTTAGTAGTACTATGTAATTAATAGTTTATCACAAGACATATTGAACATCCTTTTGTCTTTATTATGATGATTACTGTATTATTAGACACTTCACATGCACTATCTAGTTATAATCCTTATAATAATCAGCATTATTATTCCATCTATTACAACTTGGGGAAGACTGAAGCTGAGAGAATGTGCATTCCCTAAAGCACAGTTTGCTATTTGCTGATATAAGATATAGCAGGAACATCTATTTGCTGAAGTATATAGGACAGCATACAATTAAACCCATTGTTTCATATGTGTAACCCATAAATGAGAGTCTTTAAAAACCTTTGGTCATATTGAAATCAAATCACATGTTCAAAACAATCTTCTCTGCAAAAGAAAAAGCCATTTCCTTGAAGGGCTTCCTAATGATAAAATATCTTCTCTGGTTCAGCTAGAATCCTATTTCATTTAGGCAAAAAGCACTGTTATGAATATTGCGTAAGAAAAATAATAGTCTAATTTCCCCAGTTATTCAAGTGGGAAAGCATTCTAAGTTAGAGTAAACATGTTTCTTGTGTGATGGGAAAGCATGACTGTGTGTGTGCGCGCACATACAAAAACCTGCTTGGGGTTTTGTTTTGAAATGTGAAGTGAAATTAGCACTCCATTTATATGCCATATTAATCTGATAACAGATCAGGCTTTTGAAAGGCAAAGAAGGCATTATAAAAATTCAAAGTCTGTTATATAAGTCAAAAGTCTATTCATATCTTTAAACTGTACTGCCCTTTGTAACTTTGTATTACTTATTAAACTAAAATGGAGCACTAGATGACAAGCCCATACTACTATGAATCAGTGTCTCCGTTTTTATTCTTCCAACATAACAAAGTTGAGAGCATCCTCTGTCCAAATGTGGTAGTAGAGATGAAAGCTTTTGTAAATCCCCAAATCAGTTAGGACTGTGTATTTTCATCTGTATCCTATATTACATATGGGTTGCATATCAGATGCTTCAAATACATCTTATACTGCAGACATCAACATGGGAATCACTTCTGGTAGCTGCTTTCCAGATGTTAATTTTCCATCCTGGCTTGGACTAACTACATAATGTGGCTACATAAATATATGCTGAACAAAATAGAACATTAAAATTAAAGAGCAAAGGCAGGCCAAACAGGATTGCTTTTTTTTAAAGATGCAGATAAGTTTCTTTTATCTCATAATTTCCCCACTGAGAATCTGCAATTGTTCAGACTCAGCAATCAATTTCTGTGTGATCTGAAACACAGGGAGTGGTGGGAGAGTGCTGCCAGTTGATGAGCAGAGTTGCAGAAAAATTACAATACAATACAATAGCAGAGTTGGAAGGGACCTTGGAGGTCTTCTAGTCCAACCCCCTGCCTAGGCAGGAAACCCTACACCGTTTCAGACAAATGGCTATCCAACATCTTCCTAAAGACTCCCAGTGTTGGGGCATTCACAACTTCCGGAGGCAAGCTGTTCCACTGATTAATTGTTCTAACTGTCAGAAAATTTCTCCTCAGTTCTAAGTTGCTTCTCTCCTTGATTAGTTTCCACCCATTGCTTCTTGTTCTACCCTCAGGTGCCTTGGAAAATAGCTTGACTCCCTCTTCTTTGTGGCAACCCCTGAGAATTGGGACAGTGCTATCATGTCTCCCCTAGACCTTCTTTCTATTAAACTAGACATACCCAGTTCCTGCAAATGTTCTTCATATGTTTTAGTCTCCAGTCCCCTAATCATCTTTGTTGCTCTTCTCTGCACTCTTTCTAGAGTCTCCACATCTTTTCTACATCGTGGTGACCAAAACTGAATACAGTATTCCAAGTGTGGCCTTACCAAGGCATTATAAAGTGGTATTAAATTGAGGCAGTGCCTGTAGGTACAACAATTCCTTTCCATCTGCATGTAAATACATTAGGGCTGGGTGTTTGGGGTCCATTCAGTCTGTGAATCTGCAGTGATTGACACATGTAGCACAAGAAAGTTAGATCTTGTTGAGATATTTATGCAGTTTGCACAAAACTTTATAATACAGGAACATCAATTTCTTTCCATTCTTTAATGAGCAGAAGTGTGTTTAAATTGCTGACTGAGCTGAGCAGAGCCAAAGGAAATGCATGATTAAAATGTGCTCAAAAAAGTTATAATCTCAAAATGGTCTTTAAACAGCATTTCTCCTTAATCCTCAATAGTTTTTACTTAAAGCAGGATCAAAGTTTGGATGGCGAAATATTATGGGTCAGCAGGAGACTGTACTGTTATTCTAACTAGAGAAGGAAAAGTTTCTGGCTCTTTGCTCCCCCTCCCATTTGAATTTCCATTAGCAAGAATGTGTTAGGAAGAATGGTGAGCACTTGAGAACCAGGAAATGATAATCGCAAATGTTGCACAAGTTACAGAAACAAAGGGATATCCTGCTTGAACTGGACCTTTCAAGTTTGAAAAAAAAAGTCAAGGAAGATAAGCAAGAACCCGTTACTGTAACAATCCATCACTGTGTTAGATGTTCAAGGATGTGAATGTATATTATTTGGCCTATTTTTCCCCCTGTTTCTCTCATTTTTATATAAAACATCAATTTTTATTGTTCATATGGAATTCACATTTCAGTTTCGTTTGAAGCTTTTTAGCTTCTTTTGGCTACCAGAAATGCCAAGGCAAAGTTTCAAGGAGACACAAACCACATCTTCAAAGCAAATCAATCACCTAGCCTCCTTGAGGTGAATTACATCCATTCCTTGATGTGAAACATTTCATCAAGGCAAATCCAGGCCACATTGCACAGACCTTATTACATGCTGCCAGTTTTATCTTTTCTCATCTTTATGGTAACTTTGAAAACTAGTTTTGGGGATACATATGATCTCCATCCATTTTATATACACAAATAATAGATTTATATACATAGTATTTCATCATAATTGATAATATAAATCCAATATGTCTGAATAATGTTGACAGGTTGCTTAATGTTGCAGAGATGACATGCTTCTAGGGACTACCGTGTTTCCCCAAAAAATACAACCTGTCCTGAAACTAAAGCCTTGCCACATTTTTGTGTGGGCAAAAATATAAGCCCACCCCCAAAAATAAACCCCCTGGACAATCCCCCTCTATGTCAGGCTAGGCAGAGCACCGCTCACCGACATAGCAGGCACCAACCAGCAGGAGCCGGGTGGGAGAAAGCCGGTCACATTGCTTGCTGCCTTTGGGATACTGCTACGTTGGGGAGTGACATTCTGCCTGGCTGGAGGGGGGAGTTGCCCAGATCTCCCTGCAGCAGCCGCCGCCACTGCCACACTCCAAGCATAATGTCTTTTCCGGTTCCAAAGTCCCAATCTCGGCTGCGTCTTCCAGCAGCAGCCGCTCTAGGAGTGTGCTCTATGGTTGTGGTCTGGCTGCTGGAAGACTCTGTAAGAGAGTCTTCTGGACAGAGAGTCTTCCAGCAGCCAGCCCACAACAATAGAGTGTACTCCTAGAGTGGCCACTGCTGGAAGACTTGGCAGACGAGTTTGGGAGTTTGGAATTGGAGAAGGCGTTATGCTCAGAATGCAGCGGCAGCTGCTGCAGGGAGAGCTGGGACCGGACATGTTGAGGCTAGGAGGCATGCCTGCTGGGGGCGGAACAGGCACTCACGCAACCCCCTTCTCCAGCCCGGCAGAGCTCCATGCACTGACCTAGGGGGTACCTCAATGTGCCAAGCCGCGGGAGTTGGGGAGCAGGCAGAGCATCACATAGCTTGGTGCCTTAGGGATACCCCTAGTTCAGTGAATGGCACTCTGTCCAGCTGGCGGGGGGTTTGCCGGGCGATTGCTCATGAGCTTGGTCACCTCATGGCTGCTTCGCCCCTGAGGCTGTGCCTGGTTCATCGGGAGCCAGTTCGCAAGAGAGTAGCCGCCCGGCAACCCCAAAACAATAAGACCTCCCCTATAATAAGCCCAAGGCCATATTTTGTAAGTAAAAAGAAAATAAGACCCTGTCTTATTTTCAGAGAAACACGGTAGCATTGGCTTAATTGCCCTGGTGTCCACTTACATGTCTGGGGAGAGTTGTGAAAGAGTAGAATGCTAAATAGGGTTAAGGAAGCACTTTAAAAAAAAAATCACTAAATTTGGGGTATAATTTATTATTGACTGGGAATAGGGTCCAAGTTTATGTGCTTCCTGCTTTAGGACAGACTGTACATTTCATACCGTAAGTCTAAGTAATCTGTTTCTATGTCTACATAACAGCCTTCAGCAACCAGATGTAGATAGTTTGTTGGGAATTATGGAAGCTCAGTTTATATTAATGACATGTGATTGGGGAAGGATATATAGCAGCATTCAATGGTGGATGTATCTTACTCTATCAATGAATGTTTGCATAAATAAGGAGCTGACAATTTAATTACTGCCTATGAATGTGGAAATAGCAGGTGAGCAAATATTCTATATTAATTAAACAGATTAAAGACTGTTTTCCACATGTGCTGTCAGACTTTTTAGAATCCTGTGAATCCAGAAGAAAATTACTTGTTAATTAATAAAGACTGGAAAAAATACTACCCCAAGCATTACTGAAATAATGAGGATTGGGAGTAAGGGTAAACTCTATTCTCATATTTCCCTACATGAATAAATTGAACTATTAATTTATTTATGATACAAAATCCACAGAAGGCTCAACAGTTCTCAGAGATTAGCCTTTAAATAACATTTCAGATTGTGGGTCTGTAAGAGTGAAGAGAATACAAATGTTAAAATTCCCAAACCTTAGTTTCTGATTTTTAGAATGTGAGCTAAATAACCCTTGACATTTTACCAGTGTTTGCCTCTGCTTTTCACCTCTAGCATGAAAAACAAAAGGGCATCAAAAATCTTGCTGATCTCTAAAGAATCTCTGAAAAATTGAATATTTCCAGTCCTTATAAAAATGCAATTGTCATTGAAGAAATAAAAAACAAACCACAATTGATTCGAAAAAGAATATCCCTCCTCATTTCTTAATTTCTAGAACCTGGGGGAAATGAATCTAAATATATCCATTTAAAATATATTAGGTACATGAGGAATGGTTGGATATACCCATAATCTTTCTGCTCAGGATGATTTTTAAGCCTTAACTGCATTAAATCAAATGTGTGGACTCTCTTTGGAGTTACGAGCACCTGAATGATCCATTCATCATGTACTCCAGAGAAATGAAGCAGCCAAAGGCTGACATATTGCAGAACACAGGCTCTGTTTATAATCTAGACTCCCCTATTTATGAATTTGTATCTGCCCTTTTTTCACAGTTTACCTCAAGTGCTCTGGTTGCACTTTTTTCATAACAAAACAGAGGCATTGCTATTTAGCGATGATTGCATGGTACATGTGAACAAGTAGTATACTTGTGGGCCATGTCAAGCTGTCACAAAAATTGAATTAAACAGGAGTTTTTATGAACTTCTGTTGTTGTCAGCTACTACGTCTCTGCTCCATTAATAACAGATGAGGTACTTAATGAAGCCATTGCCTTTTGCTAACTGCCTGCCTGTTCAGTTTCTGCATAGTTGTTCTTTATTTCCTGGTTGTTACCATCTTGACATGCTATTTTACTTTTTAGGAAAGTAAGTTGATGTGAAATAAGGAAAACAAAATAGGGAATAAGGAAAACAAAATTTACTGCATTCACAAAAGCAAACTGTTTCATTTGAAACCATTTGAAATTTTCAGCATGTGCTTTTCAAAAGCCATTTTTTATTGTGAAACTGCTGGCTTGAGTGTGAAACAGGTTGTTTTGTACATTTCAGAAGTGTTCTGAGCTGGGAAAAGGTTTATTCCAATCTCAAAATATTTCCAGTGTGCTTGAAACACTTCATTTCACACTTGAAAATGGATGTGTATTACAAGATTTCACATTAGAATGATTTGAAATGAAGCATTTTGCACTCCCTATTGGCTTGTGTGAATATGCAAAGACCTACAGCTGACATAATTACTGTGTGGATAGAAATTCCCCATTTTTGTGACAGTAGTTTCACAGGCCGCTGGAGTCTTTATTTAAAAAGCCAATATTTTGGCCCTGCAGCCTTTTTCTTTGCCCTGAATTTGCTAGGATTACTTGTTAGTTTAAAATCACAAAGATCATATTTTCTGTATAAAAATGGTGTATATTTCTTGTTTTTAAATTATCATAAAAACTGGCTGTACTGAGTGGGAAAAGTATTCTAAATTTTAAAAAAAACCTGCTTTTATTTTTATTAAATGTTACAAATCCCCCTTGTCTTTTCAAATGAAGATATTATTTATATCAGTTACTAAATGTCAGAAACTATATATAGCGTCTATCAAAAGTCAGCCTCCATTATACAATTCAGGTCTTCTGGACAATCGATTATATAAATTATCGTATAATAAAAGTTTTACTTGGTTGCCATTTCTTCTAAACATATTTTACTCATTTGATGCATGACATTTAACCATTCTGAAATATAGTCACACTTTCTTTGGAAAAAAAACCCAATAAAACCTATTGAAATTGGTCTGTGGGGGATTAGCTTTTGGCACACCTTGTGTATTATCAAGTATTCTTCAGCTTGAAGAGGACAAGACAGGAAACTTAATATTCAGCAGCTCAATTTGGTGGCTCTCTATCAGTAGATTTGCATGCACAATTCTTAGGTTTTTCCTGCAGGCCTGCAGATGTAATTTCTTCCAATAAATTCCTCTTTAACATTCCTGTATGTCAGCTTTCCCTGTGGATGGCAGGGGCCATCTTAGAAGAGGAATTCTTCCTTCTGTCTCACTCAGGATGCCGCTTCCAAGATGGTGTCTGCTGTGAC
Source organism: Thamnophis sirtalis (assembly GCF_051295495.1). Taxonomy (NCBI): domain Eukaryota; kingdom Metazoa; phylum Chordata; class Lepidosauria; order Squamata; family Natricidae; genus Thamnophis; species Thamnophis sirtalis. The sequence goes on along the minus strand of NW_028261386.1, from coordinate 36,854,905 downwards.
ACACATTTACATCATCTACCCCCCCCCCCTCCAAGAAAGCACCTTTCATTCTTAAGACATATCACTGCTACTTATATGTTCATTGATGTAAACATATCATAAAACCCCTATGCTTTGTTGGCTGTCAGCCTTGCTGGAAAGAAATCAGATTACATGACTACTGTTTTGTATTTCACATTTTTGATTATCTTTTGTCCCAGAAGCATCAATGATTCTTCCATAAAGATGCTCCTGGTTTACATGCACATGGTTATATTTACTCTTCTTTACATGTGATGGACAAATGATATATAGTCTGGTAATGGCTTACATGAATCATTGCTTGACAGAGCTCAAAGCAAATCATGAATATTCCTCTAGTAACTTATCCTAAAAGATCCATGTTGGATAGGGTGAATGCAGGAGACAGGACTCAGGCTTCAGTGACAACAACAGCTCTTTATTCAGCAAACTATGTACAGATCCAGCCCTTTTATAGGGAGCTGTCAGATGGCTCAGCCAATCAGCTTCAAGTATTTTCCCACCAGAATGGAGGACCTTGGTGGAGCCTATTGCTCTAGTCTTAATATCTAACACCCCTCCCCTCTTAGATGGGTTTTCCCAATTAGTCCCATAAGTAGGCGGGGCATTTGTGAACCCTTTCAGACCTGCACAGCTCAGTTGGGGTGGAGGCAGCGGTCTGTTTGGATGGCGCTGCTGCTACTCCTGGCTTGACAAATGGAAGCACCTGGAAGCTTCCCTGGGACGTGCCTGCAGCTCTTGAAACAGGTTCACCTGGAGATTGCCGCTACACTCCTAGTTCAACAGATAAGTGTCCCACCTCTTTCCAGCTTGAGTCTCCTGTAGGAGGAGTGTTTGTTTGTTCCAATTTGTTAGAGCCTTAGCTAACTTGTTTTGGAGTTATTTCTGGTTGCCTAAGAGTGAAGTGGCTGAGTTGGCCTTGGAGTTGGTCAATGTGCCTTCTCTAGTTTCTACTGTCTTCAAGCTCTAATCGGTAAGTGCGAGGGCCGATAATTTCAACGATTGTGGCAGGAACCCAGACAGCACCCCCAGCACAGTTGTGGGCATATATTTGATCCCCTATGCTCAATGACCGGAGCTGGCTGGTCAAATCTGGTGGGGTTTTGGCAGAATAGTTAGGGTGTAGCCAGTCTAAGGGAGACCTTAGTAGGTGACCCATTAAGAGTTCAGACCGGCTTCTGCCAGTGGTGGCACTTAGCGTGATGTGCTGTACAATGAAAAATTTATCAATGTGGGTTTCGCAATTACCTGGGCCCATCCTTCATAGTGCTTCTTTAGCAGATCACACCATTATTTACACTTGACCATTGCTGGCCAGGTGGAAAGGAACGACCAGGGCATGTCTGATCCCCTGCTCTGCTAAGAAGGTTTCAAACTGTATAGCCGTAAATTGAGGCCTGTTGTCTTAAACCAAGACATTGGGCAAGCCGTGCATGGAGAAAAGTCTCTGTAGCACCTTGATGACCGCCTCTGTTGTGGTAATGGTCATGAGAACGACCTCTAGCCATTTTGAGTAGGCGTCCATAACTATGAGGAAAGTTTGCCTGTGCACAGGTCTGCAAAATCTATGTGCATCCTAGACCAGGATGACTTAGGCCTCTCCCATTCATGCACGGGCACCTCTGGGAGAGCTGGTCGGGATTCTTAGCAGCTGTTTGACAGTGGTGAAAGCTGCGACTTCAGTTCTGCCCCTGGTCCATTTGGATTTCTTCCCCAAAAGCCGATGCAAAGGTTCTGCTACAGTTGCCTTCTGTTTTAAGAAAATGCTGTAAAAATTAAGTAGGCCAAGGAACACCTGCAGCTTGGTGTGGTTGTGAGGTGTGGGGACGTCCTGAATAGCCTTGATTTTAGAATTTGTTGGGTTGTATCCCAGAGCTGTCAACCAGGTACCCCAGGAATTCAACCTTGAGCACTGCAATTTGGCATTTCTCCTTTTTTACACGGAGGCCCTTTTCTCTAAATTTTATCAGGACAATTCTCAGATGCTTCAGGAGTTGTTCCTTATTTGCGGCAGATACCAGGACATCGTCGAAATAAAGTACTATTGGTATGCCCTGCAAAAGTCATTCCATGACACTGGGACAAGCCTATTGCATTTGAATGCACCCTTATGTGTCATGATGGTTTGAGCCAAATCTTTGCCAAATCTTTGTTTGGAATGTGTCCATAGACTCCATCCCCTTGTGCTTCCACCGGGATTTCGAGGTCTGATATCAGGTGTCCCAGCTGGCTCATCCCTGGCTGGTTGCACGGCTGGCACCTGGCCTGGCAGACTTGGGCCAGATGCCTCCTTCGTTCATATCTCTGGCAAAAGGCATCCCTAAAATGGCAGGTCACCCTTGGGTGATTTCCTCTGTAGCCTGCGCATGGAGGGAGCCATCCTTCAGCTTCATATGGCGATTTTTTCTTCTCGGAACAAAGACAGCAGAGCTCTTCCTCACTATCAGATGAGAAATCGCATTGGTATTTTAGTGATGCACCGTGACAGCTCAGCGCAAACTCTGCAGGCTGCCATGCTTTTGTAGCATTTCAATAGACTTGGTTAACAATTCCGTTGCTCTGGCCTCATCAAGTGTGATCTGCAGGGTGAGGTTCGTCTTGGCCGACAGCTGCCACTGCAGCTTGATGTCCCTTACTCCACAGATGATCCAATTGATCAAAGTCTCTAAACCTGCAGTACGCTCCTGAGGTGTGGCAACATATTAATTGATGGTCTCTCCTTTCTGGTTCCGCAAGTTGCATTCGTGTTGTCGCATGAATTAAGATGCATCATGCATCTTGAGCATGTTCTATAGCGCAGACCAGATGACTGTCTGTACCAGGGTCAGTTCGAAAAGTGCCTTTGCGGTGTCAAAGACCTTGGGGCCATGGTAACTCAGGAAGAGAGCCCTCTTCCTGTTATCTGACAGGCTGAGAAGGTCATTGGCCTCCATGAAGCACTCAAACCTTGTCATGTAGGAGTCCCAGCGCTCCATGGCTGGATCATAGGGAGCTGGTGGGGTGTGCATCATCATTGTGACAGGCTGAGACAATTCAAATTTGCTGCCCCAAATGGCCACTTGGTGCCCGACGTTGAGCGCTCTGACTGGGATGGCTGGATTGTGTTGTCAGCTCTTTCTGTGCCTAGTTTCCTTCCAATCCCACCTTCATCGCCAGTGTTGGATAGGGTGAACAGAGGAGATAGGACTCAGGCGTCAGTGACAACAACAGCTCCTTATTCAGCAAACTATGAACAGATCCAGCGCTGGCCTGTCTGACAGCTTGCCCTTTTATAGGGAGCTGTTAGACGGCTCAGCCAATCAGCTTCAAGTATTTTCCCGCTGGAATGGAGGACCGTGATAGAGCCTATTGCTCAGTCTTAATATCTAACAATCCAATTTTGGAAATATTATTAGAATGCAAGTAAAGCTGCAAAAATTAGACATTCAGATAGGATAGACCATCCGTTAAGGAGTTTGGAAAAATAAATTATATCTTAGCAGTACAACACAGGCAGGAAATCCCAATTTTTATCCTGACATTTCCAGTAAAAAATAGAAATTGTAAGAAAGGTCTTTTCTGAGGCACCAGGAAAGCTAAGATAGATAACCCAATAGTTTATTTTATATCAGGTTACTTTCTAATTTTTTTGTTACAGATTTCTAGTCTAAGCTGAAATGTTTTTTCCTAAAGGTTCTCTGTCTGATTACTTGGAGGAGATTTGTATTCAACACAGGTTGCCAAATTTTGAATTGTTGCATAACAAACAAATATTTCTGCAATCAAATCTATTGGCTCTCAATCTGGCCTAAATATGCAACAAGACAGGAAATTAAGTTGTATCAGACTGTTTAAGGCTACACAGAGAAAAATAACAGTGTAATTTTATTTTTACTTTTCAAAGAATTTTCTAAAAAGAAAAAAATGAAGATTTGGGGATAAAGGTAACAGCTCAATCTGTGTTTGCTAGATTAGTTTTCTTTTTTACTTTTATTTTGACATGGTTCGCCATCACGGCTATAAGGGAATAGTTGGTGTTTTTTGCCAAGATAAATGTGGCAAAAGAAATATTTGTAACTAAATGAAGAAGTCAAGAAATAAAATCATATTCTAAACTGACAGTTTTGTTTTTGATTTATGAAGAAATTAGTTTGTATAAGCAATATGCAGGAGGTAGAAACTTAATATTTTTGTGAAAGGGAATCATCCAGAAAATATTTAAACTTCCTTATATGTCACAAGTATCTCCAGCATCTTTCCTATCTATTGTTATCATTCTTTTTTTTAATAAACTGTCTTCTTACAGAAGTTTGGTTTCATAGTTAATTTCATGTTAGATAGTAAATTATCATGTGCTGTATTTCTAAACATCATGGAGTTTGATGTGATTTGGGGTAACCATTCAACCATTACCCTCCCCTTTTCCTATGTAAGACAGGCCTAACATATCTTGATTACAAACATCTGAATAATCATGGTAGGGGAGCAAAGAAGTAGGATTTCTATAATTTTTTGCTGTGGTTATCCAGATGTTTACACCTGAGATGTGATAGGCTTAAAACAGAGGTGATATTCTGCTGGTTTGCCCCAGTTTGAGGGAACCAGTAGTGGCGGCGGCAGCGGGAGGCTCTGCTCACCCAGTCAGACATCTTCACGAATGCTCTGCGCATGCGCAGTAGGTTCTGCACATGTGCAGAAGATTCTGTGCATGCGCAAAAGTGCTGAGCGTGAGTGAAGCGAGCACACGTGTGCCCGGGTTCCCAGTTCTGAGCCAGTAGCGAAGGTAAAAGGATTTCATGCCTGGCGTAAAAGCATTAAAAGCTCCTTATTTGAATTTTGAAAGCACAGTATTATCACACAAAAAACCTGATAAATGCAACAGAATCAATAATGTCTCAATAATACTTAAAGGTATCAAGTCATATCTCATGTCTGCTAGGATGTGTAGGGTTTTGTAGATGAGTTGCAATAATAGTAATTCTGAATTAACTAGATATATTTCTTTTTCCTATCCCATGCTTCTAACTTCTTTGCCATACTATTTTTACTTTATTTCAGTGGTTTGCATATTATTGCTTACCCTGGAAGGGAAACGCATGGTAAGTGTATACATATCATATGAAGGTGTGATCTTACTTGTGTGCCCATTACTTATGAACATATTGTCTTTTTTGAAATAATTGATTGCAAAGCTGAAATAATATGAAAGCCCTTTTTTCTGGCAACTGTCTAGAAAGAAAAATGTTTGTCAGTACTTAACTCCCTGGGGGTTCAAGAATCTCTAACTCAAAATAGAGCCCCCTGATGTGAGAGTATACATGGAATATTTTTCATCTTCCATGAACTTGTTTATTCTCTTGAAAAAGACATTCTTCATCCTTGTAAAGAAAGGGTGCCAGAGTTGGGGTTCCAGAATTATCTGTCGTCCCCCCCCCAAAGAAATCTTGGGGGGGAAGCTAAAGGAGGTCTTCAAACATTATCATCAATTGTTCATTTAATTTTAATTTTAAATAAATAAATAAAATGAGACGAGTTTTAGTTATTGGAGAGCAGCACTGGTATTTTTTAAAACCAAACTGTGGAAAAGCTGTGCTTCCTTTTTTTAAAGGTTCAAAGAACTGATACCAGAAAAGGAAAAAATGTATTACCCTTTAGTTTTGTTTTCAAAGACCTGACTTTGTCTTCACTTCCAGTATATTCAGTTGGCATTAAGTGTGCAGTTATTTCGGAGTGCTAGAACAATTTTCCTGCAGCTCGGCGGGACGGGCTACAATAGGGTTAAGTCACAGCCTGATTGCTCCAGAGACTGAGGGAATTTTCTTAAAGTCACCATCCTTCCCTATTGGCTTCCAGTTTCCTCTCAGTCTCCTGGTCCAAGCACTGATTTTTGGCTCCTTGAGATACTAATAATTGCTATTTAACTGTTGTTTCAATTTGATTAATTGGATATTCTAAATTGCTAAATTATCAGACTGCTGGCCATCGAGGTTGCTAGTCAGTCTCATAAAGAGGCAGGGCTCCCGGTCCTTGCCTCTGGGCCGACGGGGCTTGTCCGATTCCTGGGCGTACAGGGGTGACGAGCTCCCATCGCAGCCGAGATTGCTAGAGGCTTAAGGCGACAAGGTAGGCAGAGGGACAGGGCGTCCATAGATCAGCGAACGCGAGCCGTGTTGCCGGGATTATCCCAGATGCGCCCTTAAGCCGCCGCACCTTAACAGCTTGCCGCAGCGGAGGAAATTGGGCGCATCATTCTAGCCTCGCCGAAGTGACTTCTAAGAGCGCTTTGGAAGTCTGTGCGGCAGCACGGCCACACAACCAAAGCAAGTGGGAGGAGCGCTAATAACTGACTCACCGAGAGGCTTCCACCTCAGAGTCAACTTACCAGGCGGCCTCTATCTCCTTTCACCATGATGTGCGGTGGCCATTTTGGAGCGACCTCGTAGTACCAACCTCTGCACGGGCAAGGCCTACATCACAATCAGCGGCAAGAGCCCTTCTGACCGGCAGCACAACCGAATATCGAGGCCGAAAAGGCTCTGGTTCGACTTCCAAGCAGACCAGCCATGTGATTGAGGCATGGCCTCTACAAGCACCAGGGCAGCGCAGGCCCCTGAAGGGAGCAGTGGGGAGGAGAGAGAGGAAGGCCAGGCCAGGTTGAGGCTAGGGCAACAACTTCTAAGCCATCTGCGGATCAGCGCCCCTCCAGTGCCACAGTGAGAAATGAGCTCCTCAGACAGAAGGCCTTAGAGAAGAGAGTGGCCAGGGCTGAGAAACTATCTGACCATGTTCAACCCACTTCTCCAGATAGATCCAGGTCTCCAGTGAGGCCCATTTCTCCCCCCTCTCCCTCTCTTCCTAGGGGTTTCAGTCCTTCGTCCCCATCAGTCTCCCCAACCAGACATGGCAGGCAGGTGGCGTCCCCTTCTCCCCCTATTTCCCCTAGATCATTTAGAGATGGGGGTGGCGAGCCTTCAGATAGGGGATCCGGGGATTATCTACCTCCCTCCCTCCTAGTCCCACAAGGCCCGTCTACCTCGGAGGAGGACCTGGAAGATTTAGACCTCCTACCTGAGAGCATCAGGAGGCTTATTGCCTCAGCGATATCTAGAGGCATCACATCAGGATTAGTCCAAAGGGATCAGTCATCCCAAAGAGCATCTAGATCCCTCTCTGCTAATAGGTGCCAGAGGTTTCCTTCCCTGGCCCGGGGCCTAGGCCAGGCCAGGGCTCATTCCCCATCGGTGGTCAGTGAGGCCTCTGCATTGGGGGAGGGTGCTCATCCTGAATTAGGCTTCTCAGATGACCTCGAGAAAACTGGGAGCCAATAGGAAATGATGATGACTTTAAGAAAATTCCCTCAGTCTCTGGACCAATCAGGCTGTGACTTAACCCTGTTGTAGCCCCTTTGCTGTTCTTTCCCACAGACTAAATAGCAGTCATAGAGCATGGGGCATGAAGCATAACTGCTGCATCATTTGAAACTATTGTTATTTCTGCTAAAACTTGACAGCTGTTTTGTTTAACTCTGATTTGTTGGCAGTGTTGCACAGGGGTCAAGTCTTGGAATCCTGTGATGAGACATAGATTAAATCAGAGCCTCTGCTGCATTAAGGTAGTTTAGACAGATAGCATCTTTCAAGTCCATGTCAACTAAATATAGATATGCATAGCTCACAGATTGTATTGGTTGTTGCATCCAATTTTAAAATTCAGATTATTCATCTTCTCTCTGAAAATGACTGTATAGAAAGTTGTAGAAAGTTGAACATGAAAAATTTAAAAATAAAGCCTATTTTTATTTATTTATTTAGCTTTATTTTTTTTCCTTTTAGCTTCATGCTTTCTAAGGATGCTTCAATGAGATCTTATAGGATTTAGGATGGGAGCAGATATTCCTTTGTATGTCTTAATTGTGTGTTCCTTTTGTTGTCTTGTCTTCTTTTTCTCTATTTCTTCAGTTTTTTTATTTATCAGGGGAAAAAAGACTAAAGGAGGAAAATATGGAACAGTTGTATGACATTTTATTCATCTTAAATATACATACACATTAAATTGCGATATTTTTGACAGCGTTCTTGCTCTGGTGTATCAGCAGCATTGTAGCAACCACTGTAGAGTATGGGAGGATTTCTTGCCTCTCAAATTATCCGTGTGAATCATGAGGTGTTTCCTTAGGGCATTGCCACTGGGCAAATGAAGTGACAGTAAGAAATAACAGTTTGTAATTTTGCTTTTGGTGAGCACTTTTTGAAGAGAAGTGCCTCAGGACTGAGCTGTAGATAATTATTGGAAGTGAACTAGGAAACAGCTAAGAGGAGGCCTATTGGTCACAGAGGTGACCACCTTAGAGCTAAGAAGCTCATTGTTGAGGCAAAGCTCCAAATCAGACAAAAAACTCATTTTAGTTCTTCGTATCTCAAATGGCCAGTGATTAACTCTGGGCAGGCAGAGAGCTGAGAAGACTTCATTTCCCACCTGTGAAGATATTTTACAATATAGTGCTATATAGTGTAGAATCATACCACTAGTAGTCACAGAGAAATAAATCACAGAGGTGTTCACATTGGGGACAAATAAGCCAAAATGGCAGGCACAACTATACAGTTCAAACGCTTGCCCTTTTCTAGGATATCAACATTGTACACAGTGGTGGGTTTCAAATTTTTTTAGAACCTCTTCTGTGGGTGTGGCCTGCTTTGTGGGAGTGGCTTGCCAGCGATGTAACCAGGTGGGAGTGGCTTGCCAACCATGTTACCAGGTGGGAGTGGCTTGCCAGCCATATGACTGGGTGGGCATGGCCAACTTGTAAAATGTGGTGAAACTCACTTAACAACGTTCTTGCTTAGCAACCAAAATGTTGGCTCAGGAACTCTGGCATTGAAGTGTGCAAGTCTTAAAGCTGTCAAGTTACAAGACCCCGTCATCCCTAACCCTTTAGAAAAAAACAACCCAGGGGTATTCAAACTTGACAGCTTTAAGACTTGTGAACTTCAGCTCCCAGAATTCCTCCTCTCACTCTTCATCTTGATGATGTGCTGACAGGTGAGGCGGGGGACTGGAACCGGTTCTAAATGGCACGGTAGATTTGTGGAACCTCTTCTATAGAAGAGGTTAGAACTGGCAGGAACCCACCCCTGATTGTACATATATGCACAGTTTTGCCCACCATTTTGCCTCCCTACTTTTGAGATATCTCTGAGTTAGCAGAAGAAAGTTCTGATACATGTAGGCCATGCTTAAATTTACTTTTTACTTGTAAAATATGGCAAGATCTCACTAAAACCATGAAACATTGATGTATACATTTATGTATGCATCACTAATGGTAACACCCCTTAGACCAGTTCTGATGCTCTTAGATGCTTTGTCTAATTATCACGATACTGAATTTATTATTCTTCCTCACTTTGAGAAACTGAATTAAATTTTACTTCTCATTTCCCCTTAGTACTGAAAGAAAATTATTTCAGTATGGCACTTCTGTATTTTATATTCTGACAAAGAATTCCTCCACAGCCGTCTTACAAAAGTTGTGAAACCATTTCCCCTCAACTTCTGGCCGAAGCTAGAAAAGAGTAGTTCTACTTTATTTATTGTGACTACCAAACTAGCAAAATTACCAAATGGGAATGTTTATACCCATGTTTTTCAGACTTTGCAATTTTTAGATCTGTAGACTTCAATTTCCAGAATTTCTCAGCCACCATGTTGGTTGAGGAATTCTGGGAATAGACGTCCATGCATCAACCTTCTCTAAGGTGATGGCATCCAGAAATGTTGAACTGTAACTCCCTTAATTTCTGACCAGCGTTGTTCTGGCATGGTGTCATTTGCATTCTAACAGGCCAGAAAGACAGCAGGTTGAAGACAGTCTTATAGTTTTTTACAAGTTCTCAGTGTTTGATTTTGTTTTGAAACAAGTAATTTGAGATGGAGAAGGATCCATGGTGGTGCAGTAATTAGAATGCAGTATTGCAGACTAACTCTGCCCACAATCTGAGGTTCAATCCTGATGGGGCTCAAGGTTGACTCAGCCTTCTATCCTCCCGAGGGGGGTGCAATGAGGACCCAGACTGTTGGGGGCAATATTCTGACTCTGTAAAATGCTTAGAGAGTGCTGTAAAGCACTATAGAGCAATATATATTGTAAGTCTAAGTGCCTTTGCTATTGCTATTGTTTGCACTGCTATTAATATTTTAAAATAAAAAGCCTCATCACATTATGACAATATTGTAACAATGAAATTAATTGAAGTACTGACATTAATGCAAAGTGAACATTATTTAAATATATATTAATGATATTAAAGATGTGTAATAATATTGCCCAAAGCTTGAAATTTATTCATTACATTTTAAATGTGTGTTTTGTGATTTATTAATTGTAGCTTTTTCAACAATCTCTGAAGTCTGCATCATAGAAATTAAGTATGAAAAATGTTAAAATTCCCATCTTTAATACTTAATTAAGCTATTCTTACATCGTCAGCTTCTGTTCCCCCATATGTATCCATGATGCTACTAAGATAGTTGAATAAAAAGTTGAGGAAGCTACAGTCAAGAATAGTTCAGGATATTCTACAAAGAAGTATAATTCCTGAACACTGTCTGAGATAGTGACAGAATGAAAAATGTGCTTTGTTGGACCCATGAGCTGCATGAGTGAGCAGCGTCCAGCAAAGACTGCAATTAATTAGATACCACCAGATGGTCAGAGAAAAAGAGGAAGACCAAAGAAAACCTGGCGCCAAACATTTCAGGAAGATCTGGAAAATATCAATCTTAAATGGAAGGATGCAGAAACTGTAGCTGCAGACCGAGAACTGGAGTATGCTTGTAGCCCAATGTGCTTAGCAAAGGACATGATGATTCTTACCTCACAGCAAAACAAAATGGGAAAATGTTACAGACATCTATGTTGAAACAAAATGAATGAATTAAAACATTGCCTAGCTCTAGGTTGTATTTTCATTATTTCATTAGTGAAGCCGTTGCCATCAGGTTTCAAAGTTAAATTTGCTTTAAATAGCTTTCCCCAACTTAATGCTTTCTAGATGGGTTGGAACAATAACTCTCATTATTCCCAGACAGCTTGACCAGTGGCACTATTGGTGGATAATTCAGGAAATTATATTTCAAGCCAATGTTTCTCAGAATTCCCCAACCAACTTGCTGGCGGTTGTGAAATCAGTTGAAATCCATACATCTTAATATTGTAAGATTGAGAAACACTGCTTCAAACCATCTGGAAGTCCCTATATTTGGAAAGGTTGGTTTAAGATCCTATTCAGACAAAATGTTACCTAACATTGCACTGCACTATTTGTCTTCAAAGAAACAAAATACAATATAATTTCAGCTAACATACTACATATAAACAGGATTTAATCTGGTGACTGAAATTGTTAGGAGTAGATATTGATTGTAGTGGCCTGTGCACTGCAATCTTAGATTTTATATATTCAAGTTGGAAAAGTCCTCTGCATGTTTAGCTTTACTGAGCAGTGCAGTATGAATAATAATAATAATGATAAGCGGAAACAATGGCATGACAAAGTGGCAACAATGGTGCACTGGAAGATCTGCAAGAAATACCATTTGCCTGCAAGCAAGAACTGGTGGGTCCATAAAATAGAGAAAGTAATAAAAAATGAAGAAGCTAAAGTGCTCTGGGATTTTAGAATTCAAACAGACAGGTACCTGCCCCATAACATGCCAGATTTAGCAACTGTCGGTAAGAAAGACAAAGCTGGATAGTGGATGTGGCAGTATCTGGAGACAGCAGAATATAAAACAAAGAACTGGAGAAGAAAATAAAATACAAAGATTGGCAAATAGAAATAGAATGACTATGGCAAAAGAAAGCAAATATAGTCCCAATAGGTGCCTTGGGTGCAATCCCAAAACAACTGGAACATCACTTGAACGCCATTGGCATTGACAAATTAACTATCAATCATTTGCAAAAGCAACTTACATCCTGCGATGACACCTCTAAACATCATCAAACATCAACACCTTCCTATCTCAGGTCCTTGAGAAAGACTTGATAGGTAGATTAAAATGCTAAATCCAGTCTGAAGATCTGGCTAACTGCAACCAACCATAATCACCAGAAACAGAAAAAGTATTTAAAAACTTATGATTCATCCTATGAGTCTGCAGATCAGTGGTGGGATTCAATCTTTTTACTACTGGTTCTATGGGCGTAACTTGGTGGGCGTGGCAGGGGAAGAATACTGTAAAATCTCCATTCCCACCCCACTCCAGGGGAAGGATACTGCAAAATCCCCATTTCCTCCATATCAGCTGGAACTTGGGAGGCAGGGAATCGATGGAGGCGACACCAGTCAGAGGTGGTATTTATCAGTTCTTCAAACTACTCAAAATTTCGGCTATCAGTTTTCCAGAACTGATCAGAATCTGCTGAATACCATCTCTGCCACAGATTGTATGCTTGCCTAATCCTGTATCCAAATATGACATAGTATAATGCATTTAGAGATGAGTTACTTTATATTTTACACAAATTATAGTGATTTGTATATTTTTGAATGATTCATTTTATTTTTTCTGTTAACGAGAAGAATAAGATTCTTGAAATTACCGAAACAGCACTGATAGAAAATGTAGATGGATTCTTGAGATCATAATGTCTAGAAAGTTGATCTATTTTTAAATTCAGATTAATTTGATGCCTAATTTTTGCCCTGTAGAAATTATGTGCTGTATGCATCCGGAACCTGACAGAGAATTTCTAAGAGGTTTTTTGGTAGCTTTATGTTAAAATGTTATAGACGCTGGATTCTAGCATAGCTGTTCAGAATGTTTTCCAGGGTCTCTTAGATGTGAATAAAGCACCAAGGCTTTAACACTTTCCAGCTGTTAATTCTGCCTCTTTGGGTCTGTTTCTAGATTGTTGTTTATGTGTGATACTTTTCAGCTTTTGTTGCTTGTCATATATAAGGAGAGGGAAAGCCATTACCTCTGGTACTGCTGTTGCTGTTTGAGGGAGAGTTAAGCCCCTCTGGGTTAAACAGAAGTGGCTGATGTGTATTTGGAAAAGTCTCAACAAGTAAAGGAAAATTTAAAAAATATATTTGAGGGAGGTGGAATTTACCCATGATGCTGAACATCCTGCAGCTAGCTTAGCTGGAAACATATGCTCCCAAAATAAACTTGGCATGGGAACTAAGACGTCCTTATTTTGTTCAGTTTAACTTTACAGCGGATTGCAGTATAAATGCCTTGTAGTTATGGATGTTTTTGTAATCCTTTATTATAACATACAGCCTGGACTATAAGAGAATGCTTAGTCATTTTTCTTTCTGTTTTATACAATGGTGGTGTATTCTGGTACTTTTGAGCTTAATCACTTAACCTTTCAGTTTGTGATTACCAGTCAGACTTATTAACTTAGAAAGATATGCCAAAACATTTGGGCAGTGTATTAAAAAAGTTAGCAGTTTTTCTGCTACTTTGGAATAGTTCACTTATTTTGGGTCATGACAGTTGTCACACTTCCCCTTTCAAGGAAAGAGCTTCTAATTCACTAGCAGTTCACATCTTGTACATAAAAATGTCCCAGGTTGCATTGCTGCATCTGTAACCAAGGCTGATAAATATTTCTTGGAAGACTGTTGTTTAATACTCAGTGCTGAGCTACATGAACCAACTGTCTGACTTAACATATTTATCTGAAAGAAGAACCATCCTCAGTTAATATGGTGCCCCATAAAAGGAAGAATAGAGAGAAGAATAATCAGCAACCAAAAATCCAATGTATTGCCCAGCTTGGCCATCCTCCCAAACCAGAAAAGTCAATTGCAGTTAAAAACATTCCTGGAGATTTTCCCTCTCCCCACAAGAAAATGATAGTAAGGAAAGAGAGAAGTGGTAGCCACACAGGGAAGGGAGATGAAAGAGGAGAAGAAAAGCTGTTTGGAGCTAAGGAAATGGGAAAAAGCAATTAGACAAGGATGGTTAAAAAAAGAGGAAAAAGCCTTGTAAAAAAGAATTTCATTTGCCAGGTAAACAGTTCCTTGTTCCAGGCTAATCTTCAGGCTCATTTGCAGAGAGAACCATTATTTGCCCATCTCAAGATAGTTCCTTATATTTTCAACAGTTTCTTCAAATTAGAGAATATAAGAAGATACCTCCACCCACAGACATATAATCCATAGGCTTTTATTGTGGGAAGAAAAATCATCTTCTAGTAGATATGAATACTGGAAATCTCCCAATAATTTCCCAATGGATGACCTTTCTCAAAAGGGCAAGTACACATATACATTGCTTCCATCAAATAGTCTTTGAAAACCTCTTGTATGAAATGTTTCAATGTTTCCATTGTTCTTTCTTGGTCAAAATAAAATCATAGACCTCTTAACCAAAACAGAAAGTAGTGATGGGTGCAGGTGCAACCTAGTTTAGGATATAAGTTTAGCATGGATTACTAAAGCACTAATGGTGTGTCAGTGATTTAATAATTGTTTTGAGTGATGCTCTAGAAGCTCTAGAAACTTGGTTCAGCAGGGCTCTGCAATTCTAATAATTTTTTCTTGTAAGTGAATAGAAACCGGTGTCTTTGATATAAATAACTCACATTTTTATGAAAGGTCTTTACAGTATGAGTGCTCCTGGCAAGCATGAGCTGCTGGTAATCCTTTTCTGCAATGCAAATAAGCTATGTATGAGCTTGCACTCTCTTTTCTAATTAAGCTGTGTTTTAATTACACTGAAAGTTCTTGAATCATTTCGCAATCAGTTAATATTGCTGTGTAACTGTGACAGATTTGCAGTTGGAGCTGGTTTTGAAAGCAACATATCCTCTCAGTGAAATCTTAACATAAAACGTAATTCAAAGGACTGAATTATGGTTCTTCCTTTTTTTAAGGAGCTTCCTTTTTAAGGAGCTGTATATATAGGTATATATTTTCATTTCCACATACTCCAAGGAACAATATTGCTTTCAGTTCTAAAACACTGCAGAGCCATATTAGTGAGCATTATCACAAAGGTTCCAAGCTCTTAATTCCAGTGAATTTTTATGTATGAGCTGTAGATGACTGGCTGATTGTAGATATATTCCACCTCAATATTATGGTCTTTGACAAATCATCATTACAGGAATAGACTAATGATTACAGATCTCTGAAACTTGGGGTGGGGGAATCAGACTTATAAATAAGAAAGCCAATAACAGCAAAAAGCTTTATCTGAATGGTATTTTTTTTTACCTTTATAACCTCTAGAGGAGATATAGCCGAAGAGGAGTTGTGTGGAACAGTCCAGGACATAACAGACAAGGCAGTATTCAAGAACTCCATATAAATTATGTGGTATCTTGGGGTTCATTCGTTTCCTTTGAAATATGTAGAGGGTTTATATGGTAAGGGACTTATGGTAATTGGAAAACAGGTATGTAAAAACTTGAAAACTTTGTCCAGAAATATGCTGAAAAACCAGTGGATGTTTCCATCAGCAAAAGAAAATTGTGGATAGCAAAGTGTTGTGAATTTAATGTAGAGCTCAGCAACTTCCTTAGGGTAAAGCTAAATATTATTTCAATAAATACACTTCCTAAATCTGTTTTTTCCAAAATGATCCTAGATACCTCCATCCTAGGTGCCCCATTTAAATGGTGGCTCTATACATAAGATTTACACTTTCATTATCCTGTCCAGAAAAGTATTCCTACTGCTTGTTTCAATATCACCCTAGTTCTCAGAAACTTGAGAGACAGAGGGGGGAGGGGGGAGAGAGTGCTAAAGTACCTTTTGGGAAATACATATGTAGTAGCTTTAAATTGCATTTTCTCCAGAATATTCTCCCCTTTAAGGAATTTAAGGGGAGAATATTCTGGAGAAAGAGCAATTTAAAGCTACTACATATGTATTCCCCATTAGGTACCTTAGTATTCTCTCTTTCCCCCTCCCTATCTCCCTCCCTCTCCCCCTCCCCTCCTCCGTCCCTCTCCTCTCTGTCTCAAGATTTCTGAGAGCTAGGGTGATATTGAAACAAGAAGTGAGAATACTTTTCTGATAACAAAAATGTAAATCTTATGTATAATGCCACCATGTAAATATTATAAATGCAACATGGGCTTAAAGAACTGCTCAAAAAAACCCTGATATTTTTAAATATATATCTTCACAGCTATTCTTCAATTATATTTAGCGAATATAGTGCTTTACATATCTAGCTATTTTTTATTTTGTATATAAGAAGTTCTGGACAAAGAACCATTCATATTAATATTTATTTTATCTAGTAACCAAATTACTTCAATCCTTTTGAAAGAATTTGCTCAGATTTTTCCTGAAATAGATGAATATAGGTAAAGAGGCTGCTAAATTAACTACATAACTGATGGCTGTTAGGAAAAAGAGTGAATTGCATATAAAATTTGAAAATAAGATTGTAGCTAAACAAAGACGAATCTGAAATAGGACTCTCTTATCTTCTTTGAATATAATGATGCCTGAATTGTTGAAAACCTCCATAATCCATCTTGTACGCCTCTGTTGCTTTGCTATGGGACTGCTGCTAAGGCAACAGATAAACATGCAGTGTCAGAGTTGAAGAAGCTTAATAATCCACAAGAAGTATCTTCAAGTTGCATCAGAAATGCATTGTAAAAGCACAAAGGATCACATATTTACCCTATCCTCTCAGAATAACAATAAATCTGTGAAGTCAGAGGCAGATTTGTATGCAGAGTCTCTTATTATAATTACAAAGAAAGTAATGAAATAAAAAGAAAAGGCAGGAGGCTAAAACCCAGGAAAAAACTTATCAAGAAAACTGCAGGGATTGCAATATCTGAGAATTGGAAACAATTGAATGGAAGAAAAAAATGAAATTAAACAATAATAATCCCTCCAATGATGTAGAATACAATAAAAATGAAATATAGACCATGACTAACATGGTCTATAATTTGAAGCATTTGTGAATTATAAGAAGTTTGGATTCATTATATTAAAGCCTTCTAGCCATTCATTCGATTGATAATAAATTTACGGAATGATCCATTTAAAAAAATTCCTCAGCAAAATGCTAGCAAGCTATTAAAGGTGATATATGTGAATGAAAATAATGTGGAATGGTTACCCAGAGAATGTTCCAAATGGACCTATCATGACCAAAATTTGAAGAATGAAATAGTCTGAATAGAAACAAGATACTGAGAAGTTATAGCTCGCAATTGTAATTAGTAATGGATTTCAAAAAGTAAAAAAACAGAACAATGAAAAATTGAAGAGAAGTGGCAATTGCAACGTTTACATTAAACTCACTGACCATATCACTGGAGAGACAAATGCAACTGTACCTGAATCATATGAACTGTTTAAGGATTGGGGTGCCTTTCCATTTGCTGAAAGGCAAACAAGCTTTTTAGCATGGTTTGGGTTTTCTCAAAATTGATCACATTGGAAAACGTTATAAGTGAGTGGTCCTTGGTTGTTTTCTTGCAGACTTTTCTTTACCCAAACTAGGTAACATAATCAGTGCTAGTAAGGTCTGGGCTTTGCTGTCAGTTTATATTTTAATGTCTTACTCAGTCAATGTTAGTGGGGTGATCTTAGAGGTTCTTTGGTTCGGCTGTTTACTGTTGGTTTCTTTGGCATTTCCTTGATTGGGGTATTGTTTACTTGATGATTTGGATGCTAACCTTGATTCCCCCTTTTTTGGTTTGTTCATTGTCTCTTTTGCATAGTCTATAGATAGCATTTATGTCTGTGTATCTATTGATGGCTTATTTGTTAGAATTCCAGACTTTTAGAAATAATTCCCTAGTGTTTTAGGACTTTACTTGGTCTAGGATAAAAAGGACTAACCTATAGACTGGTGACAGTTACATCTTATGCTCCGGTGAGTGGTGCTAATTGAAGAACTGAAGGTGAGTTCTGTACATGAATTCTGAATCTTTCCTTAATGTGAAATTCCCTTTCATTCAGCTATTCACATAAGACGGTTTATTAGGAAAGTATTTAAAAACAGAGCTGGTATTTTGATGCTAAGTTGGAGGTTACATTTTCAACTCCAAACAATTGCAAGAAAACTCTTGTTTAACCTTTTTTTCTGAATGTTGGCAAAATAAAAAACCTGACTCTTGATAACTCAAAGATTTGCTTAAAAATATTCTATATAATATTCTATATATTGTAAATTACATTTAGACAGCAGCTACCACTGAGCAAACGAAAACTAATTCCTAAACCCAAATAGACATGCCACATCAGTGGGAATTTTAGTGCTTAATACTATTTATAAATACTGTTATTTTTCGGACTATAAGACGCACCAGA
Source organism: Thamnophis sirtalis (assembly GCF_051295495.1). Classification (NCBI taxonomy): domain Eukaryota; kingdom Metazoa; phylum Chordata; class Lepidosauria; order Squamata; family Natricidae; genus Thamnophis; species Thamnophis sirtalis. Next base: position 36,836,591 of record NW_028261386.1, on the reverse strand, counting down.
GTATAAGATGCACCAAGATTTGGAAGAGGTAAATTTAAAAGTCTGTAGACTTCCCAAACCCTCCACATGCCTCATTTTTTTGTGAAAAACGGGGCATGCAAAGAGTTTGAGAGGCCTGCAAAGTGCCCCTGGGGGCTGGAGAGGCAAAAGTGAGCAAAAAATGGTCTGTTTTTTGCAAAAACGGCCCCAGGGTTTTTGGGTTTTTTTTGTTTTTTTGCAAAAAAAGGCCATGCATATGCTTTGGGAGGCTTGTAGAGTGGTCCTGGGGTCTGGTGGGGCAAAAATGGGCAAAAAATGGGCCATTTTTCACTCATTTTTGCCCTTGCCAGCCCCCAGGAGCACTTTGCAGGCCTCCCAAAGCCTATGCATGTCCATTTTTCCAAAAGGGGCAGGGTTTTGGGAGGCCAAAAATGCTGTATTCAGTGTATAAGATGCACCCAGATTTTCACCCTCTTTCTTGGGGGGAAGGTGTGTCTTACACTCCAAAAAAATACGGTATGTTAAAATAGGACAAAGTGCAAAAGAATCATTTTAAAATCAAATGTACATTGTTTACTAAGGAATAAATTTTAACTATTGAAGCACAAAATGCAAACAGCCTGAACCTATTCAGAAGTACTGAACTACGATTTCTATAATCTAATCCATATGTTATGTAACACTATATCACAGTTTAATATATTCCCAATTTAATTTTAATTTAATTTCCTTTGAATTCCTTTTGCTTATGTATTATGTTTCCTGATTACCATAAGAATGAATATTTCAGTCTGTTTTTTAGCAAAACAAATATAATAAAAGGTGGAGGGTACAATTCCTTAATTGTATGAATAAATAAATGTTCATGATTCTTCAACTTCACACACTGTTAAGTAGTGTCAAAAAGATGAATGTGTAGCTTCATGGTTCTATCATATTTTTATCACTTTTATATTATTATTTTATAACATTTATTTGATATAAAGATTTTATTTTTCAATGTAGCCTGCTTACTAGCTATTTAATTTTAGAAAGATTTTAGGGGGTGCAATGGAAGGTAGTGCAGTGGAGAAAGGTATATATCTTTTCTCCATTCTTTTTTTTTCTAGAAATATGGCATATTCCAGTCTGCTTTGTATATGTTTTTTCAAGATGTATTTCAGTAGAAATTATAGAATTGGATTACGTTAGTACCAAATCGGCATTTTCACTGAGAACATGGACATATGTTCCATCATATGTTCAGCACAGATTTTTATGTTTGGCAATCAACAAACTATATCCTGTATTTTTCATTGTAAAATCAGAAAACCTCAATTAATTTAATAATTAAATGTTTTTTTCCAACCATAGTTGCATCATTAATTTTCCTGATTTTGACAATATAGTCCTAGAAAATAAAATTTTCTCTATGTGTCCCGTTAAGTGAATCTGGTTTCCCTGTTGACTTTCCTTCTTAGACAGTCAGAAAAGTTGATCAATTGACCCTAGGACATATCTACATGCCAGTTGCCAAGTGTCAACAAAACAAATTTTGTTCACATGGCCATAGGGATACTGCAATGGCCATAAGTGTGAAAAATAGTCATGTCACTTTTTCAGTGCCATTGTAATTTCAAACAGTCACTAAATGAATGGTTGTAAGTTGAGGACTACCTGTAATTATTTTCAGCTTATTTACTCTTCCCAGCAAACTACAAACAACCCACTACCTTTTTATCAGCATTTGTAAGTTTTAAAATTTCTTCATCTATTTTCATATCTTCTATAAACATTGTGCTAAGATGTGATGACCCAGGACTGGGCACAGAAGCAGCACGGCCCAGGTGAAGGCTTAACTCCCCTTTTTTGCTCCAACTTTCCCCCCCAAAGTCCCACCGTTCACTGCAACTCCAGGAAGAAAGCTCTAAACATGCACCTCCAATAGTTCCTGGCTGCTATCAGTCCAGAGGAGCAACACAGTTCAGGGAACTTCATTCCAAGGAGTCCTTGTCACAGGAAGAATTCACTGGGACTGCAGCACAACCCGGAGCAGAACTGTATTGCTGCAAACTTACACTTAGCCAGGCTAGGCAGGTGAGCCTTGTGAAAAAGGGTGGGATGCCCTCCTTCCAAGTCATTGGGTTGCCGTTCAGTGATCCCATCTCCTCTCCATTCTCCATGCTCGGGGGGGGGGGAGGTAATTGTTGATTGCCGGAGCTCTGTCACTCCTCTGGTCTGCTTTCTGCCCTTTCCTCCCCACTTGTTTGGTCACCCTGCGCCATCTCTCTTGCTGGAGACCCTTCCTAGGCCCAAGGGACCTGGGACTACTTCATCCTCCTCCTCTGGTAGTTCCGCCATTGGCCCTCGCTCTGTCTCATCCTCCTTCTCAGACCCAAGCACCGACAGGGCCATGACATAAGGTATATCAAATCAGTATTCTCTCATATTTATGAATGACTTGCAATCATTCACTTTATTTTCCCATCAAACAAAAAACTTTGGTCTTTGATACATTTATTTTCAGATGCATATTAATACTTGCATCATACAGTGTAACATTCACTTCAAATCATTCAACTTTTCATCTAATGACATATCATCTGCATACAAAATAACATGCAAGTTTATGTTTCTATCCAATACAACTCAAACATCACCATATACATGTTTTTTTTGTCAGAGCATTCTGACATGGCTTGATTCCCAATTCTTCAAAGATTTTGCCCTCTCATCACTCTCCCTTCACCAGTAACTGGCTAAGAAATGAATTTTCAAGGACTCATTGTCATTAAATTAAGGCTGTCCTGGAGATCAAAAGAAATAATTAGATAAAAAGATCACCTACAGAATACCGGAATCTCCATAACATACTTCCAATTTCATATTCACTCAGAATTTTCCATAGTTCAAACCTAGATGTTAAAAAAAAACAAATAATTTTTAGAAAATACTAAAATTATTTTAGTATCAAATACTAAAATTATTTCAGTATATTTTAGAATCCTGGTGGCACAGTAGTTAAAGTGCAGTACTATTATAGGCAAACTCTGCCTACAGCCTGGAGTTCGATACTGATAGGACTCAAGGTTGACTCAGCCATCCATCCTTCCAAGGTCAATACATGAAAACCCAGATTGTTGGGGGCAATATTCAAATAACGTTTCTACATTGTAAATCATCTACAGAGTGCTGTAAAGTGCTATGGGGTTGGTATATAATGCTATTTTATGCCTAAATGCTATTGCTATTGCTAAATGGCAGTATAGGTAGTCCTCAACTTACAACCATTCAATTCCTGATTATTCGAAATTACAACAGCACGAAAAAAGTGACTTATTTTCAGTTTTCATATTTATGTCCATTGTATCATCCCCATGGTCACGTGATCAAAATATGGAGGCTTGGCAACTGGTTCATATTTATGATGGTGGCAATGTTCTGGGTCATGTCATCCCCTTTTGCAACTTTCTGACAAGCAGAGTCAATGAGGGGAACCAAATTCACTTAATAACTCTGTTACTAACTTAAGAATTGCAGTGATTCACTTAAAACTGTGGCAATAAAGGTAATAAAATGTGAAAAAACTTACTTAAATGTTTCACTTAGCAACATAAATTTGGGACTCAATTGTGACCGTAAGTCAAGGATTACCTATATAGTTTTATAAATGGACCCAATAATCTTTGAATCAAATTTCCTAGGACATGTAGATTTTGTTAGAATTCATTTTTTAAAAAATAAAGATAATTCTCATAATGCCTTTCATATTCAGTCTTCATTCATACAAAAATGATTTTAGAGAAGGAATATTTCATCTCAATTTAAAAAAATCTATGAACAAAAATCCAAAATTAACTAAAAATAGAATTATGTTAGTATGCATTTAGCAGTCTTTCTCCAATTGGTATGTCTCAAATAAGAACATAAACACAAGTAAATAAGAGTAGCCCATCTATTCCAATATAACATACTGCTATTCAACAAGACCACAAACAGGGACCAGCAGCCAATGGCCTTCTATTCTTCCTCTTTAGCATCAAGTATTTAAAATAATCTACTGGTAGTAAACAGCCAATTTTAGCTCAATCTTTTGTGCATTTTTTCCAGATTTAGGAAAAGCTACTGTCACTTCAATCCTCAGATAATGAAATTTCATAGGATTACTTGACTTTTTGAAGGAGACATAAACATGCTTTTAGTTAATTAAGTTGGAGAATTAAAAAGGGGATAAATGAAATAGCGATTCCATTTTTTAAAATCACTGAAATTGTGGTTGCAGGAACACTAATTAAGGGCTAATTAATACAATAGATGGAAATTAAGAAAAAAGTCTATACAGTAGATTTTTTTTTATTTTTCTCTCATTCCTAATTAATTAGTATTTCAGGAAGCATCAGATCCCAAATAAATAATAAGCAGTTCACTTGTATAACAGGAAGCTACAATAATTATTATAAAAGAGTGAAGATCTTCTTTCCCTTATTCTAGTCCTGTTATTTGTTAGAGGAAAAGTGAATTATAAAAGCGGCACCTGTTCTGCATAACTGATAGCTTTTGTGCTGGCACATTGCAATACATATCCCATCCTCTCTTCTTGACTGCTTCCATATGTCCCATGCATCTTCAGAAGAAAACCTGAAATGGTTCTTTCCTCCTGAACAGATGGCATGGCAAACAGAGCCATGCATCATGGATCCTTTCTTCATAGCTTTCCTAAACAGTTACCCTCCATACGTGCTGTCATCCTCAGCCAAGTTAGAGTGCTAAATCATCCAGTATCAATAATACACAAAAAAGAGTTATGTTATCACTTGAGATTTTCATGATTCTGGAATGGGGGGAAAAAACTCTGAACTCTCTCTTCTTCGGTTTTCCCAATTGCTGCTACAGTTACTGCCACTCCCACATCTGAGTTCTTAGTAAGTAGCAATTAGGTTTTGTTCTTAAATATAGACATACATTAATCAACAGTGAAAGAGTGGCTGAGTTTATCAATTTTAAATCTAGTCATTCACAGATACATTAACCATTCATCCACAATGGAAAAAAAGAATCAGTCTGGCATTGGTATTGTATCATATCTTTGGTATCGAAGAGTTCAACTGAATTGGTTTGTTAACTTTCCATCATGTGAAAAGATAATACCTTGGTTATAAAAAATAAGCTCACAGTTACATATTATATAATTAAAACATTTACAAGGCCATTCAGAACTTTTCCAGACAATTAAAATATATATTTTTTCCATTTAGCTCACACTTGCATTTATACCATTCCAGCATAAGTCATGCATTGCTCTGTTTCCATGAAATTGCTGAGGAGTGCTAATCAGATAGTCACATTTGTACTCAGTTCAAAGGTCTTCTTTTAATTAGGGAAGGTATGCAATAAAGTATTGTTGAGGAAAAATCAAAGAACAGGACCTGCTTAATCAGAAGCCAGAAAAAAAATCAGGCTGAACAGAAACAAAAACACTGTGCTTGCACTTGGGAAAGGTTCAAAGCAGTTCTTAAACATGTTCAGAGTATGCACAGTCCTAGTATTATGTATTGCTAAAAACGTAATACCCTAATACAGTTTGAAAAATCAGGATACGCCATAATTTTGGGTATAGGTGCGAGCTATCATAGGAAAAAAGAAAGAAAATCACGAGTATAGGCGTGGCAGAACTTCCAAGTAGCTTTTTTATTTATTTATTTATTTTTAAAAAATGCTACTGGTGATACAATTATTGATGGCCTGCTAATAATATTCATTAAAATATTATATTTTGGAAAACATAACATTTTTTAATGAAAAACATGACTGTGGAACTCTGTAGATCTCTACCATTATTTTCAAGTGTGTCTTTTTAGAATCATAATATCATAGTTAGAAGGGACCATTCAGATTCATGGCTGTGTAGCCTCTGCTTGAACATGGAGGAACCTACCACCCTTCTAGGAAGATCCAGTGTGGAGAAATCTACTATCTCTCTAGGAAATTGGTTCCATTATTGATATGCTCTTATAATTAGGAATTAGTCAGAAATCTGCCTTCTTGTAACTTAAATCTATTACTCTGCACTGTGGAATGAGAGAAAACAGATTCTGATCATGATCAGACTCTGACATGCTTACAGGTATTGCCCACCCCTTCCTTGCTTGTCTTCTCTCAAGGCTAAACATAGATTCTTCCCACAGTATTTCCTTCAGTAAGAGCCAATGACTTACATTGTCATTGGCCCTCCGGAGCACTGTACCGGAACGGTACCCAGTACTCCGGGCAAGCTCCAGTACGCCCATACCAGGGCATACCACCTGCAACCCACCACCGGTATTGTACCAGGTACAACAAGGTATTGTAGAAAAATGCAGTTCTTCAATTGGTCCTAAATTTTAACAAAGTTACTTGGAAGTTATGGATAACAGTTATTATGGTTCTTACAAACAGCATTATTGAGAATGCTTAGAATGTGATTGCTATTAGATAGCTAGGTTCCCATGAAACACTAAGGTAGGATAAAGGCTTCTTGACTTGTTCATTTCCCTTAATATTAATATTATTAAGCAGGGGGAAATGTAGCATCCATTTCTCTGCCAAATCTCATTTTAGCATTTAAAATTTCAAAGCCAAAAACAACAGTGCCTTTAATTCTGCTAAAATGAGATACATACATGTGTATCTAAATACGTATACCTGAGGCACTATTCACCAACATGTTTAAAAGACAGAGTGTATAAACACATTGTTCTGTATTGGGGCCAAGTATAATTAGGGATAGGGAAACCAGTTTGCCCTGTTCCCTCATATGTTAACAAATATTGGTTAAAGGTTTTAAAACATTTTTAATATTGCCCAGGGGGTATCTGAGCCATATGATTCATAGCTCTGGAGTAAAAATACAAAATGTTTGCAGAGGACAATGTTGATAGTTTCATCACTCTATTGTTTCCTGTTCTGTCAATTTCTCTTACATTTTGGAGGAGTTTCATGATACATCTTCTTGGGATTTAAAGAAGATGAAACAAATTCAGACAATTTCAGACCACTGGGGAGATAATTGTATTTATCAGGATAATGACTGACGTGAAAGTAAGCTACTCACATGAAAGTGTATATCTCATTTCATTCAAAATTTCTTCTCCTTCCAAAAAAATAATCCCCAACACAACTTTTTTCCAGGAGAAAGTTTATGTTTGTCTTTGACCAAGTCCACATTGGGTCACAAGTTGCAGTGCATCATTGTATCTTATAACTGCATAAATATCAGACCAGCGTTATGGACTTAGCTAAGGTTTAGTTTGAGGTGTACTGCCCATAAGGGTTTTGTTCCCAAATATAACTTCAGCATGTGCCTAAACATTAAATAAATGAACATTGAAAAGGAATAAATAGAAAACAAATGATAATGTGCAAAGTGCCATCTAACCATACTTAGTTAAACAATTAAATTAGTTCTTGAGGACAAGGGTTTCTAGATCACACTGAGTCTTGGTCAGTAAGCAGACTAAGCAGCCTAAGCACGTGATTAAAGCACCAGGCCCAAGGGGACACCACAAAGTTGAGAAAGAAAGAAAAAATCAATGAAGATTTTCATTGTACAGTATGTACAAAGGAGGTGGGCACCACATTTTGTCAGTGCTTAGGGCACCAATAGCAGTAGCAAAAGCAGTTAGACTTATATACTGCTTCATAGGGCTTTCAGCCCTCTCTAAGCGGTTTACAGAGTCAGCATATTGACCCACAGTCTGGGTCCTTATTTCACCCACCTCCGAAGGATGGAAGGCTGAGTCAACCTTGAGCCGGTGAGATTTGAACCGCCGAACTGCAGATAGCAGTCAGCTACTGCACTCTAACCACTGCACCACCTCGGCTCCAGTGAGCCTTAATCCGCCACTGGTCTTGGTTTTTCATCACACCTGCAGCAAGGTGCTTTCCTTTGGTCCTTATATCAGAAAGGAAGAATATTGTCACAAAGTGTGGTGCCCCCACAGCCTAGCTTTACCATCCTCAGCCACAAAGCCATTCAGAGATTCAAGTAATTTAAAACAGGGTAATATCAGAGTAGTGATTGGTGGTTCCCTGCTGCCCTTCCTTCTTCCATCCAGTGTCACCTACCAGCAGGAAAATGACATTTGTCACTGTCCTGCATGTGTGGTGGGAAAGGACTAGACATTTAACCCTTACTTTATATTATTTATTGCATGCATCTTCAGAGAATATCAATATACTTACATTGAACATCCCATTGACAAAATAGTTATTGATACAGTAATCTGCCTGAATGATCACAAGAGCTGATGTTTGTTTTTTAGAGATGTTTATTAACATTTATAGGCCACCCTTTTCCCTGAGGGGACTCAGGGCGGCTCACATAAAATCAGGGAGGGGGAATACAAACAATGACGTAGACACATATAATAAAAGTAATAAGCAACATACATTCATCATTCGGGAGGGGCGGCTATCCTTGTCCCCAGGCCTGACGGGCTAGCCAGTTCTTAAGGGCTGTGCGGAAGGCCTGGACGGTGGTGAGGGTACGAATCTCCACGGGGAGTTCGTTCCAAAGGGTCGGGGCTACTACTGAGAAGGCCCTCCTCCTTGTAGTTGCCAGCCGGCACTGGCTGGCCGATGGAATACGGAGGAGGCCCAATCTGTAAGATCTAATTGGTCGCAGGGAGGTAATTGGCAGAAGGCGGTCTCTCAAGTATCCAGATCCACTACCATGCAGGGCTTTATGGGTGACTAATAGCACCTTGAAGCGCATCCGGAGATCGACAGGTAGCCAGCGCAGCTCGCGGAGGATAGGTGTTATGTGGGTGAACCGAGGTGCACCCACAATCACTCGCGCGGCCGCGTTCTGTACTAGCTGAAGTCGCCGGATGCTCTTCAAGGGCAGCCCCATGTAGAGCACATTGCAGTATTCCAGCCTAGAGGTCACAAGGGCCCGAGTGACTGTTGTGAGTGCCTCCCGATTCAGGTAGGGTCGCAACTGGCGCACCAGGCGAACCTGGGCGAATGCCCCCCTGGTCACAGCCGTCAGGTGGTGGTCAAACGATAGCTGTGGATCCAGGAGGACTCCCAAGTTGCGAACCCTCTCTGAGGGGTATAAAATTTGACCCCCCAGCCTGAGTGATGGAATATTGGTCGAATCTTTGGGAGGGAAACACAACAGCCACTCGGTCTTTTCTGGGTTGAGCACAAGCTTGTTAACCCTCATCCAGTCCATAACGGCATCAAGGCCTCGGTTCATCACGTCTGCCACTTCATTGAGTTGGCACGGGGCGGACAGATACAACTGGGTATCGTCCGCATATTGATGGTATCTAATCCCATGCCTACGGATGATCTCTCCCAGCGGTTTCATGTAGATGTTGAATAGTAGGGGGGATAAGACCGAGCCCTGAGGCACCCCATATGTTAGGGGCCTAGGGGACGATCTCTGCCCCCCACTAACACCGACTGCGACCTGTCCGAGAGGTAGGAGGAGAACCACCGCAACACGGTGCCTCCCACTCCCACCTCCCGCAGTCGTCGCAGAAGGATACCATGGTCGATGGTATCGAAAGCCGCTGAGAGGTCAAGGAGGACCAGGATGGAGGAATGTCCTCCATCTCTGGCTCTCCAGAGATCATCGGTCAATGCGACCAAAGCGGTTTCTGTGCTGTAACCGGGTCTGAAACCTGACTGGAAGGGGTCGAGATAGTTTGCTTCCTCCAAGGACCGTTGGAGCTGGAAGGCCACCACCTTCTCAACAACCTTCCCAAGGAAGGGAAGGTTGGAGACTGGGCGATAGTTATTAAGATGTCAATAAAGCAGAGAAAACAGAACCAAAGAGCTTTCAATATGATTGTGTCTCTGGAGCTTTCTTTCCATTCTTCCGTCTGAAACCAGTTTGCTCCACAAAAAAAATTTCTTCAGACAGTGAGCCTTCTTCCCCATTCCATAATTATGCATATGCATGCGTTTCTCATGTGTTTCCCCTATTTTATAATCTTGCCAACACTGATATAGCCTCAAACATAATATATAAACACCAAAGAACAGGATTCATAGCTGATAGTCTCCTGAGTTTGCTAGTCTAGTCAGGGGGCATTTCTGCATTAGACTTGATGGGCCAACTGGAGCTGCATAGATTACTGCTGTTTCTGTTATGTCTTTGCCAGCCTCATTCTCAAGGCTTTCTTGATTGCCTGCAAAAGATATTTCATGATGAAGGAAAACACCACTAGCTAAACTAAACATAGTTTTAGGTGTCCTCAGCACCAGGTTGGGGATGAAATGGAAGCAATATAACAAGCACACATGTCTTGCTATACGATGTAAAACTGCATCATACCACAGCAAACAGAATGTAAGGATGAAGTATGGAATCTTTATTCTGAATATTCACTTTGAGCAAGCTTAATACAGTCAAATATAGTAATAATTAATCTATCATACTGTTATTCTGAAACTGCTGGTTACAAATTATAAATAAAATAAACGATCATTATTTCTAAAAATAATGATCACTTGGTGGTATTGTGATATTTAGAATGGAAAGTTTATGCCTTCCATGTATTTCTTATTCGGTATAGTATTTTTCCTGGAGGAATTAGGACTCTAAAATATGTGTTTGTTAGAATATCCATCTATAAACTCTTGAAAATGAAACAAAATAATTGTGACATTCTCCAACTTCTAAACCTATTCTTCCAATCAGTCCCTTATCTTTCAACTTCAACAGCGACAGAACTATAATAAACTAAAGAGAATCTGAAATCACCCCTCACATTGTAGAGATAGCCAAGTATGAAACAAAGTACATGAATACAGTGGTTCCCCCAGAGGTGGTATTCTACCAGTTAACCCCAGTTCACACGAACTGAGAGTGGCGGCAGCAGGAGGCTCCGCCCACCTACCCAATCGTCATCAAAGATGCTCTGCGCATATGCAAAAGGTTCTGTGTGTGCGCAGAAGCTCAGTGTATGAGCGAAGCAAGTGCATGCGCGCGCGCACACACACACACACACACACACACACACACATACTCCTGGTTCCAAACTGGTAGTAGCGAAGATTAGAATGTTTCATGCCTTGGTTCCCCCCCCCCCAAAAAAAATGTTGCCCAGTAGTGGCCCTTGTGAAATTAAAAATAATGGTTCTTAGGAAATGTGCAAATAATTGCTTTTTTTCCTCTTCCAATCAGAGTGCTGAGTTTGTAACCTCTTTTGTTAAAGAGGAAAGAGGAGAAAAGCCCTTCCAGCAACTGTGCTGGCAATTGGGCAATCAAAGCTTTGGAAAAATTTATTTGGGGCATGTGTGAAGTAGCACAGAAAGAGATTCATACACAAAAAAGGCAAACAAAACTGATACTGACAAAAATAGTATCCAACTATATAAAGTTTGGGAAATCTTGGAACAAACCAGTGCTTCTATTTGTGTGAGGTCTGGAAAAACTGTTATCAATCTAAGATAGTCATTTTTATGTAGCTGTAAAAGTTTAAAAAAAAGTGAGCGAACAAATTGTGGATTTGTTTCTTGTAAAAATGTATAACTTATCATACTTAAAATGTGAACTTTATGTCAAGCAAACAGGGGAAAATATTTCCATTTTAATGATAATGAAAGATGAATCATTCTTTGTTTTACTTAGGAGTAAACCCTCAGAATGGTTATCTCTGCTGAATGAACAGTTTAGAGTTTTCCCATATTCTATTTTATGGACTAAAAAAAGGCACATGAGAAATAGCAGACTGATTTTTCCATTCCTTAAAGTTGCTTCACAACAGCTGATTACTCTAGGGATTCCAAAGTAGATTTAAACAATGTTGGTTTTGTATGCATATTTTTGAAGTATTGCTGTATTATACCTCTGATTACCAAGCTGGAAAGTTGAAAGATTGGAAATTGAAATATTCTTCTGATTTGTTCAGTGTGTTCAATTCTTAAGTTGCTAAACCACAGAATGCAAAAAAAAAAAATTCTCATTGTTTTATGCATTTGAAGTTGTCAGTGCACTTTAAACAGTTAAATTATGTTACAGATATGATTTGACATAGTATAGTATAGCCTTTATTGTCGTTGTACATCATGTATACAATGAAATTGGTTGTTACATGTTATTATGCAACTAGAAAAATCTCTTCTCAGTATAATTTTCTATTACAACTACTGTACCCAGTTCAGAGTATAATCTGCCTCTTAATTGGCAATGAAGTATAATGCAATAGCAATAGCAATAGCAATAGCAGTAGACTTATATACCGCTTCATAGGCCTTTCAGGCCTCTCTAAGCGGTTTACAGAGAGTCAGCATATTGCCCCCAACAATCTGGGTCCTCATTTTACCCACCTCGGAAGGATGGAAGGCTGAGTCAACCCTGAGCCGGTGAGATTTGAACCGCTGACCTGCTGATCATTCGGCGGCGTCGGAGTCCCTTGATTGGATTGCGCCACTACGGCCCCTCCGGGTCAGTGGATCCCGGAGGCCTCCTTGGTTCACCGAGGAGCTCCGGGAGAAGAAACGCCGGAGGAGATGCCTAGAGCACCTGTGGAGGTCCGATAAGTCCGAGGCGAACCGAGCACTTCTGACTACCTGCACCAAGGACTACGTTCGAGCATTAAGAACTGCCAAAAGATCATACATCTCTGCCTTGGTTGCGTCCGCCGAGTCACGCCCAGCCGCCCTGTTTAGGATAACCTGCTCCCTCCTTAATAGGAGGGACGCGGGAGACCCCTTGCAGGGTAGGGCTGAGGACTATGCTCAATTCTTGGCGGACAAAATAGCTCGGTTTCGGTCGGACTTGGACTCCACCGCAGTAGATCCAGCCGAGACACAGGAGGACTACTTGGCAAATCACCTCTGGGTTGAGTTCCAGGATGTTGCCTCTGGGGATGTGGACAAGGCCATTCGAGCTGTAAGTGCCTCCACCTGCATTCTGGACCCGTGTCCCTCCTGGCTGGTTGCCAACAGCAGGGAGGTGACACATGGCTGGATCCAGGCGGTCGTGACCGCCTCCCTTCGGGAGGGGCACTTCCCCGCCGTACTTAAAACGGCGGTGGTGAGACCCCTCCTGAAGAAACCATCCTTGGATCCAGCCATTTTAAACAACTTTCGTCCTGTCTCCAACCTCCCCTTTATCGGGAAGGTTGTTGAGAAGGTGGTGGCCTTCCAGCTTCAACGGGCCTTGGAGGAAGCTAGTTATCTTGACCCCTTCCAGTCTGGCTTCAGACCTGGTTACAGCACAGAAACCGCTTTGGTCGCATTGACCGATGATCTCTGGAGGGCCAGAGATGGAGGCTATGCGTCCATCCTGGTTCTCCTTGACCTCTCAGCGGCTTTCGATACCATCGACCATGGTATCCTTCTGCGACGACTGCGGGAGGTGGGAGTGGGAGGCACTGTTCTGCAGTAGTTCTCCTCCTACCTCTCGGACAGGTCGCAGTCGGTGTTGGTCGGGGGGCAGAGATCGTCCCTGAGGCCCCTAACATGTGGGGTGCCCCAGGGTTCGGTCTTATCCCCCCTACTATTTAACATATACATGAAACCGCTGGGCGAGATCATTCGGAGGCACGGGATAAAATACCACCAATATGCGACGATACGCAACTGTATCTGTCCGCCCCGTGCCAACTCAATGAAGCGGTGGACGTGATGAACCAGGGCCTTGAGGCCGTTAAGAACTGGATGAGCGCTAACAAACTGGTACTCAACCCGGACAAGACCGAGTGGCTGTTGTGTTTCCCTCCCAACAATTTGACTAATGTACCAACTCTTAGGCTGGGGGGTCAAATTTTATACCCCTCAGATAGGGTCCGCAACTTAGGAGTCCTCCTGGACCCACAGCTGACTTTTGACTACCAGCTGTCAGCTGTGACCAGGGGGGCATTTGCCCAGGTTCGCCTGGTCCGCCAGTTGCGGCCCTACCTAAACCGGGAGGCTCTCGCAACAGTCACTCGAGCCCTTGTGATCTCTAGGCTGGAATACTGCAATGGGCTCTACATGGGGTTGCCCTTGAAGTGCATCCGGCGACTACAGTTAGTCCAGAATGCAGCCGCGCGAGTGATAGTGGGCGCACCGCGGTTCGCCCACGTTACACCCATCCTCCGCGAGCTGCACTGGCTACCTGTCGGTCTCCGGGTGCGCTTCAGGGTACTGATGACCACCTTTAAAGCACTCCATGGTAGTGGATCTGGGTACTTGAGAGACCGCCTCCTGCCGATTACCTCCCTTCGACCAATTAGATCGCACAGACTGGGCCTCCTCCGAATTCCATCTGCCAGTCAATGTCGACTGGCGACTACACGGAGGAGAGCCTTTTCTGTTGCAGCTCCGACCCTGTGGAACGATCTCCCCGTTGAGATTCGTACCCTCACCACCATCCAGACCTTCCGCGCAGCCCTCAAGATCTGGCTCTCCCAGCAGGCCTGGGGATAGGTTTCCAAGTTACCCGCCCGAGTGTTGATTGCTGAATGAAAGTTGTGTTTTATTATTTTTTATTTGTTCACATTTTGTTTTGTCTTTTGATACTGCACCCCCTTCCCTTGTGATTGTAAGCCGCCCTGAGTCCCCTCAGGGAAAAGGGCGGCCTATAAATTTTAATAAATGAAAAAAATGAAATGAAATGAAATGATCTAGCAGTAGCCTGCAGTGCTGCATTTAACCACTGCGCCACCTTGGCAGAAAACAGCAGCAGAAGAATACTGTCACCTACTGTTGGTGAGAGGTTCACACCTCTTCATTTATCAGATGTTTTGGGTGTCATTCAAAAATATTTGCACAATCAAGAGCTGCCATAAACTGGACTGGTATGTAGAGTGTTATACTGAGGGAAAAACAAGGTGATAGAAAAGTGAAACAGAACTCAGATAAGTATTGTCATCTGGCTGATGACATGTGACTGACATTCTGGAATGGAAAATAATTTGGTTATAGGCCTCACATTTGAAGAAGTGATAGGGAAAATTACTGGTATGATTCCTGAGAAATATGGAAAGACATTATTTTGGATAGTATTATTTTATCTTAACCAGTCAGGCCTGCTATATTCTTGTTTGGCTGGTAAGTTGACTTGCACTCAGATAGTGTGGCAGGTGCTTTTTCAGACCTGAATTTTGTAGCCTTACCGCTCTAAAGCAGACAGAGTTATCTTATGGAGAATAAAGCTATTAGTATTTTCTGGCTGTGAAGCCCATATGTTATAAATGATAATGTAGCCAGTAGGATTCTACAGTAGATATGAGATACTGAAAAACATGAGCAGGAGATTGTTATTGTACTTGTTCATAATGTGAGTATTCATTCTTAAGTATTTAGTTGCCACTGAGAACAGAATGGTGGACTTTGTGTTTTTTTTTTATTTAAATTAGTTGTCAACTGAATTTAAAGACCACAGGCTCTATATAATAAAATAAATTAACAAGGCAAAATCCCTAATCCTTATCCAAATATAATATAGGAATAGTAAGAGATACACATTATCTGGTATTTCTAGAAAGCTTGTAATTAGGGAATTTAATAAACACGAAGTAACAACTCTTGCTCTAGCTCGAAATTGGTACATTTTTCACATTGAAAGCTGTAACTGCCCTATGTAGATCATAGGTATTTTCAGTTATTTTATAGATTATCTCTTTAATCCCTTTAAATGGAGAGAAAGAAATTATCTTGTTAACATCTCTGTACTAAATGAAAGTTGAAGGTCACTTTTATCATACATATTGCTTAATGTATTTTTGTCACTTGATTTTGTTTTGTCATTCTTTTACTCTTTTATGTTAGTTTGTTTTTTAATGTATGACGTTGAAACCTAATAAATATATGATTAAAAAAAGAAAGCTGTACCATTGTTTAGATGGCCTACAAGGACAAGGAAAAAAGTGGGCAAGCCAAAGTAAAAAGAGCTACCAGTAAATTACTAGCAATAGCACTTAGGTTTATATACCGCCCCATAGTGTTTTATAGCACAATCTGGACCGTTTACAATGTCAGAATATTTCCCCCAATAATCTGGGTTCTCTTTTTACTGACCTCGGAAGAATGAAGCTGAGTTAACATCGAGCTCCATCAAGATTGAATTTCTGACTGTGTGCAGAGTTAACGTGCAGTACTATGTTCTAATCACTACATCACGAGGCTTCAAATTAACACAGTTATTCCTAACTTATTTCATAATTTGGCATATTAAAATGTAATGCAGATCGAGAAAACTAGAAACCACAATTTATGTTTTTAAGTTGACCTTAGGTTATTTATTTAATATTTATTATATCATTAATTCTAATCAGCATATTTAACTTTTTATAAATTTAATCAGCTTGAATGCTGAATAGCAATAAGTGGCAAGAACAACCTGCTTCTTCACACTTTCTTACTTTTTCAAACTCTAAAAATGTGTATACTTGGTTAGGAATGTGTTATAGTGAATACAGTGAGAGTTTTAACCAGGTTCAAAAATAAGTAATGTGAATATTGAATGCTGTTCCTCTTTGGAATACTTCTGTAATTATATGTATGTCAGTGCTGGGTTCCGGATCCCATTGAAACCGGTATTGTGCAACGGGGCCCGGCATCCATCACATGAACGCACCCAGCACACACACATGCATCCTTACCTCCTTTGACGCGATGCTCCAGCTGTTTGGTGGAGCGTCACATAGGCGCCATACGCTCCGTGAACAGAAGCGCCAAAGAGCTCAAATACAGGTAAGGGCAGCAGGTGGATGGGTGGGCCCTCCGAAACACCATACCAGAACGGTACCCAGTGTTCCTGGTAGGCACCGGTACGCTAGTACCGGGGCGTACCACCTGCAAACCAACATTGATGTATGTTCTCTTTTTTGCTCATTTGGAAAGAACTCCTTGAAGATACTGAAAAACTCCAGGAAAGTGATTGCATATTTTTTCTGAAACAAAGCATATTAGGGGAGATTTAACCAGTTTTGATAAACTGGCCATCTATACTTCTTTACTAATCAATCAGAAAGTGAAATAAAAGACTGTTTGATTACTGACTAAACACTTAATGTTGAGTGGTGGCATCTTGAGACTAAGCCAGGATATGTGGCAGTGGCAGCCTGCCATTCCTAAGAGATGCTAACAGCCTCGATCTATAAGTCATGAGGATTTCCAAGCTTTCAAAAAAGTATATGACTCATAAGAGGATGTTTCTTGAGAGAATTTAATTGCTGGAGCATTGAAAACAATTTATGAACACTCATATGCTACTTAAAGAAACCTGCTCTTCAGCCTGGCTTCCATCTATGTCCATTTTAATTTCCCAAATATAAAAACACTAAATTTTTAACAGGTGAGCAATTTTTTCCAGAGTTATTTGTCTGCTATATTATCAGGCCCCAGGATTGGCATGAATTTTTGGCAGTCTTGAGATGCTTGACCTCCAGAGGTACCATAAATGCTTGTTGCACCCAGCCTTCTCATCTATTCTTTGTTTTTATATGAATGAGCCTTTAAAAATATTTGCTCCATTCCTCTGTTAATCAGCCAATAACAATCAGAGTGAAAACAACCATTTCATTGTTTGTTTAATACTCTGGGCTATTTTATTCATTGTGCACTGATAGCAAGGATATTATCATCACAACAGGGAAGAATTCCCCAGAATTAGAATGATTATTTTCTCCTCCAACATAACATCCTCTCAGAATGAGCCTAGCTTTACATTTATCTCCCCATGGTCTGTGAAATTAAGTAAACACAGTGTTTGAGGAAAAATACCAATTTGGCTCAGCCGATGTTTATCTAGAATCAGTCCAGGTACAGCTTCTCCAAGCCGTGGAGCAAGGTGCTGATACCCAGTTGCATATTTTTGCCCCTGGTGCACTAAAGTCTGACAAAACTGAATGGCTTTGGGTTTTAGAACCTTCTGTAGTTAGATATTTGTCCTCTCTGGTGATAAAGATGGTATTATACTGCCCCAAGTAGACACCATGCACAGCCAAAGGTTGTTCTGGACTTTAGACTGCTGCTCAAAGAACCGTTGACAGTCATGGCCATGAGGGCCCATACATAGCTTTGTGTTGTGCTCCGTTTGCACCTGTTCCTAGATTGGGTAGCTATATTCTGTCATTCCTGCCATAATCACCTCTCATATGGACTGCTATAATGCACTTTACCCTGGGCTGCCCTTGCACAGTATCAAGAAACAAGATGGGTACCATATTTATTTATTTATTTATTTATTTATTTATTTATTTATTTATTTATTTATTTGTTTAATATTGTTTGTTTATTTATGAAATTTACTTATCACTCATCTTGCATCTGATAACTCTGAGCAAACAAACAAACAAAGTTGTGTGGGCAGTTACGTTCCACTTCTGCTATGTGAACTGCATTGATTGCCAGTTTGCTACTGGTTCCAACTCAAGGTACTGCATTTGGAATGGTACTGGGATATTTGAGGGGTTTCCTCCAGAGATGGGCTGCACTTTCTTTAACAAAGGGTCTGCTGGTTGTGAGTGTGTGCACACGCACACACACTTTACTACATGGTTGTATGACAATTAATGCATTCTCAGCATGTTTTGGCACCATTTGGGGTTTTTTAATTTCTTTTTTTATTTCAACTGATTGTTTTAATGTATTTTTATTGTCTTTTTATGTATGCTGCACAGAATCACTATGTGAGACAGGTGGCTATACAAATGTTATTAAATAACAAGGAAAGCTCAAGCTCTACCTCAGTATATTCAATTCATATCTCAATTATTTAAAAGGTTTATAATTCAATTTTGAAACTGTACAGAAAGATTTCTACCCATAGATTACTCTTCTCTAATGGGATTGGTTTTACTGGATGATTGTGTTGTGAAATCTGGAAAATGCCACTTTTCTGTTAACCTCTCTGCAGATTTTATAATTCTAGAAATCTCTGTCATATTTCCACCCTACTTTATCTCAGATGAAATTACCCACAATTATTCCTTGGTGAACCGTATGTGCGAACAATACAGACATATTTCTATGAGTAAAAGGGCAAGTGTGTATGATTAACATTTAGTAATTCATTGCTTGGAAAAGCTAAGACAAGGTTATGTCTCAAGGGCAAATATGTGTGGTCTTACAATTTCGCTTTTTTTTGTTATCTCAGTTTAATGTGAATTATCAAAGCTTCAAAAAATTATGCAGATGTAAATTTTCAGTGCCCTGAAGTGTTTGCAGAAACTAGTATAATTGCACAGATGATATTATTCTTTTCCATGTTTTCAGTTTTGGGAGTTCTGTGTAACAGATACGGTAATTCCTATTCTTTTCACCAGATATTTTCTAGTGTGGCAATTAAGCAGCTAACAGTTAAGATACATGAACCATGATGGCTCTGAATGTGGGATAGACCATTTTGGGGGGTATTTTAATATTGAATCATAGAAAAAATAAGTGTGTGGGGGGGGGGAGAAAAGAATGAAAATAACTTGAGGGAAAATGTAACAAAAAGTACAAAATCTATATGGGAAAAAAATATCCCTGAAGAATATGTAGAAAGTAAATATAAGGGAAAATACAGTATGGGAGCTCTTGGGAGCAAAATATTACCTACAGGTGTTCATATTTTGTCCCAATTGATATAGAATGGTGTGCAACAGCAACAAAATTGTAATCTCCCTAATTCAATAAAGCAAGAAGAACGATCAAACAATTATCCACAACTTTTCTCTATCACACCAAAGGCCTATTGGAAAAGAATGGTGTTGAGGTCCTTCCAATATGAAAAAAGGGCAGGGGGCTAATTTCCCTCCGGAAGAAGTGTATTTGACAGCATAGGATGAAAAAGACTTCCAAACCAACCCACTTTTTATTGGGATGAGTCTGAGACCTTCAACAGATCTTGTCTCTAGATGTTTAGGCAGGATAAACAGAATTATGCTTCATAAGATAGTCCATGATTACATTACAAAATGCTACACAAATATGTGAAGTTGTGCTAAAGGAAAGTTTAGAAAAATATATTTGATGATATGTTAAAGTAAAAGTAAGCCTGGATATAAAAAATATACAGGAGAATAATTTCTGAAACAATAACAATGCACACATGCACACACACACAAACACACACACACATGCAGAGAGAGAGAGTGAGTGAGTGAGTGAGTGAGTTAAGGAAAAGGTAATTACAAAAATGCAGTCAAAGAGACCAAGGAATGATTAAGGCTGAAAGAAGCATAGAAGATGTAAAGCAATCTCATTTATGTTTATATAAGTCTTATTGAATTTAATGTGATGCACACTTGAATGTGTTTGAATACTTGAATATATGTATCAAATATGCCTATTTATTTATAAGTACTACTGTTATAGATAAATAATTTACCAAGAAATGCCAAAAGCTGAAAAGAATTACATGCTTGCTTTTATTAAACCAAATCTAGCAAGTTACAGTGAGCTATTGGTCTCTTAGATATATACTCGCAGAAGATTCCAAATATAGAAAGAATTGTTTTAAGCAATTGCTTAAAGGAAACAAGATAAATATAAAGGAAGTCGCAAGTGTCCCATGCCCAATGAAAATATTGGAGGCATGTTCCTAAAAAGAAAAGGTAGCAGCTTGATATATTCAGTAATGTAGGTCAAGGCTCTGTTACTCTAAAACCAGTCCCTTACTGTGGAAGGAAGAGAAGTACATGCTTCAGAACTTCCATGTTTAAAAAGAGGACGTGGTTTTATTTGCTTAGATTCCTGACCTATTTTAAATGAATTATATAAAAAGAAAGGAAATGAGCATCAAAAAATCTCTCCAGAAAGGATACTACACTGTCAAGAGGATGCAGCTGAAATAATTGTCTCTTCAAGTGTCATTCATTTCAGCCTCATTAGGATAGTATCTATGTATTTTTTCAACATAAGTAGTGTGTTACTTTAGTGATCTCAAATTTTGCTTCAGAGGAAACAGACTGAAATCAAGGTTCTTGTGCAATCTGCATAAGAGTTTTCTTCAATCTTGGGCACATTCTTTCATAGTGTTCTGCTTTAATTTTTTTATTCACTTATTTGATCTGGTTAATTCCTGGGTCAGTATAAATCACCATTAAAAATATTTCAGTTTATCTGAACCTGACAATCTGACCTGTCTCCCGGGAAGTTGCAATGGAAAAAGATTTTGTTTGCAAAATCCCATGGTATCCCTTATTGCAGTGTAAAGGCTTAGAATATTTATTGTGGCAAGAGATGTTGTGGCCAAAAACCAGTCAATTAAGTAGGTGAAGTGATGGATATTATCATAATGAGCATTGTAAGTATTTGCTTACCCAGATGCTATTTCTGTGCCTATTCATTATCGTCAGCAGCTAATGAAGGCAAGGTCTTGGCCATGACAACTGGATTTTCCATTAATTTAATCAGAATATGTATTCATTTGTTCTCGGCAAAGAATTATTATGCACCCTTACATTTCTTCAACATTTCTATATTATTCCTCTGCTACTTTTTTCTGCTTACCAGGCTTTGGTGATTATGTGCATGGTGACTTATACCGTTACCCTTGCAGTGTTTTTGCTGCAGCAACAACTATACTGAGTATGGCATTATAGTACTCACATACTTAACTAAAATTTTAGAAGGGGTGAAAAACAGCTTAAAATTCCTCAATCGTGTACATGTTCCCTATGTGTATTGGGGTTGCACTGATTTTTCCCCCTGAAAGGCAGCTCTGCACAAACCAAGTAGTAATATATCACTGCCATTCTGTGGGAGTGGTCCTGTTAGAAATCAGATCACCATAAAATAGTGCCTCCCATTTCTAACCCATTAAACCCTTATTAATATTATTGAAAACCACTAAGAAATCCAGAATTTGCTTGTCTTTCTTCCAGTAGAAATCACTAAGCAGAGCAACCAAGATTGTTTCGGTGTTGTATTCCAGCCTGAAGCCAAAATAAAATGGATCAAGATAATTGGCTTTTAAATATGCTTCTACTGTAGCAGGATAGCTATCTCTCCAGCATCTTACCTAGAAAAAGGATATTTGAAACCAGGGAACCTTCAGTTTCAAGGATAGAGTTTTCAAAAAAAAGGTTCATAATTGCTTCCCCTTCAGGCAACTGGCATAACTTTCTCATGTGAAATGGCATTGAGTATTCCCTAAATCCTCCTATTAAATTTGAGTAGCCACAGTGAACAAGGCTCTAAAGCCCAAATAGTTTGCCCATAAAGATGTTTTTGCCACTTTCTGAGGCTGCAGTAAATGAAATTGGTTCCATAAACTGACCAGGCAAAAACCCACTTAAACTTAATAGGACCTGTAAATACTGCAATATTATCAATTATTAGGAATATGTCAGATGCAAGAAATCCAGAGCCAGGATAGTGTTCAAAAGTACTACAAGTTTACTCTATACACAAGAATATGCTCTACAAATTTTATTATATTTGTGGTGCAGCTTTGTATACAAATTCTGGAAGATGCATGAGATTAGGTTTGAGATTTAGGGATGAAAAGGGAGACTAAAGTGGAAGCGGGAGCCTCTTCATTTATACTATTTTCCAGGCAAAATAACATTGTCTTTACTCTTCCTATTGAAATCAATAGGACAAAAAGTGCTTATATTTGGACTGGAGTCTGTTCCAAATTTAAGAAAAAGTTCCATAAATGATATTGATGCTCCCATATACGCCAATCACTTCTTTTTTCAATTAAACTGAATTTTATGTTAATCTAGAGATGAAATGTTAGTTCCAAAAATTGTTCCACATAAACACACATTTCTGGTGATGGCAACAGCCTGAAATATCTGGCCTTGCTGGTCCAGATACATCTGTATATATTATTTAAAATCTAAAAGAAACCATATTTATACAGCTTCTCATTTGTTTGGAGGTGATCCTTGCTCATCACGGGTGACCAACCAAATAGCGTTTTATACTGTGAGCCTGTTTCATTCCAGACTGAAATGTAATGGCAAAAGTAAAGCTTCTGCCAAGAACAAGCTCTGTGTTGTGTCCTGCCTCTCTCTCCCTAATAATGTTTAATAAAACAAATGTGGAACATGAAATCATCACATTGTGTTACTTTGCTACCATGGAAGCAGCATCAAATGCAGAATATAGGGAGTGGAAACTTGATTTCACAATGATGACACGTAAAAGATATGAGTAGTAGAATACTTGCTCAGGTCAATCCCCTGAGTCAATCCCCAGCATTTCCAGTTAGGGCAAGTAAAGGCCTCTGTTTATACAAATGCCTTAGTTGTAGAAAAGGGCATCTCCCTTCTCTGATATTTTTGCCATCAACCCATTTAAGTTTAGGCAACAATTTTACATGTAACGGTTCACCAAAGCATTCAGTTATACTACTACATTTGTCTGTCTGTCTGTCTGTTTCTCTATTATCTAACTATCAATCATCTATCTATCTAATATGCCTCTTCAATCATAACTAACTGAGCAGCTTTAAACCTTCATAGTGGGGTAATATAACCTTGATAATGGTGACAACAAAATCCTCAACACTGAGGATTATTACAAGCAGTTAGAGATGCAACCCACAGAGGAAAACAGGAAGTCATATGCCCACTGAAAGGGAAGATCTTAATAGTTTTTTGAAGTTCCAGGAGACTAAGAGATTGTTTTATTTAATTATTTATCCATTCATTCGTTTAGGAAATTCAGATGACTCAACTCATTCATAGTGACTCAGGGAGGCTTACAGGAATAAAATCCCAAATGCAAAACCCAACACACCCCACCCTTTGGCAACAATAGGCAACCCATGTGAAGGGCTCCATGTCACCGATGCCTGCTGGTTGGTTTCATACCTTCAGGCCCTTTCAGAAAAGTATCAAGGGTCAAACTTGATAAGAGAGATGATGTCAGACCTTTCTTGTACCATCTAGTGGGTCAGGTAGATGTAATTGGGAAAAGGCAGCCCCAATTATGTCTGGGAACACTATTTCAGAAAGGGCAAGAGGTGAGAAAGTTTGATGCTAAAATCCCAATGGATTCCATTCCTCAAGAAATGAGATCTGGAGAGATTCCCTTCTTCCATTTCATTATGGATGGGCAAAAAGAGGAGTGATAGAAACTGAAATCCTGAATCATGAAAGGCTTTAAAAAGACAATAGGCTGAATTTTACCCATAATGGCATTAATAGCTCTTAATGCACAGATATAACTTGGCTAATCAATCTGTGACTAACTGCTGCATTATATAGTGGCAGAGGTGGTTTGCAAATCCCGGCGTTACCGGTTCGCTTGTTCTCACACACATGCTTGCACGTGTGCAACGCGTCTACGCATGCGCAGAAGTGTCCAGGCATGTGGGCCTCCCACTACTGGTTCACCTAATCCATGCCGAACCGGGAGCAACCCACCTCTATGTAGTGGTCTTCAAGGGTAACCCCATGTAAACCAAATTGCAGGAATTCAAAAAGAAATAATCAAAGCATGATTAACAATGAACAAATTCCCCTGTTCCAGAAAGATCTATAATTGATATAAAGATTTTCATGCCACAATTGCCATTTTTCTTCAGAAGGAGCTTGGACAACTCTGCATGGGAAAAGTGTATGGAGTTAAACATGGAATGTTTTTAATCAAAAGGGCCTTCACATCCAAATCATGGCTTCTTGGGATTAAGTGGACTCTCTTCCTCCCTACCCTCTCCATAAAAAGATTGTAGGCATAGTGGCAGAACTGCAACCACACCACTTGTTCTACTCAGAGTTGGATGCATCATCACCATACTAATGATACCGGACTCCAGTGGATGACTTACCC
This sequence comes from Thamnophis sirtalis, assembly GCF_051295495.1. Taxonomy (NCBI): domain Eukaryota; kingdom Metazoa; phylum Chordata; class Lepidosauria; order Squamata; family Natricidae; genus Thamnophis; species Thamnophis sirtalis. The sequence goes on along the minus strand of NW_028261386.1, from coordinate 36,811,934 downwards.
AGTGGCTTCTTGTAAATGTTACACAGGAGGAATGAGAATGTCAGCCTCAGAGACTACACACAGTAAAAGGCCATACCTTTGATATCATGTCCCACTCCCACAGATTGGCACATCCATTTCTTCATTGTTTCCTGAAAAACAAAAAATGGTAGCTTTTTCAAATGTCTAAATCTAACATCCTGATATCACACGTAGGAACAATTCCTTCTAGTAATTTTAATCACTTTCACTATGTCTCCTCATTTTAACTTCCCTCCTATCTAGATCACTGCTTCTTCCTACTATGCTTTCTGATCTAATTTACATACAAACAAATCATTCTAAAACTGCTCATCCACATGGATTTCCTCTGGCAAACAAACAGATTGTATAAACATCATTAATGCTTGAATTAAAATTAATTTGCTAATATCTCATATATCCCAAGACTCAGTTTCCGCTACATATTAATACATTTATCATCTTGAAAACTTAATATTCTGATTTGGGTATAATTTGTTCTTTAATATTCACTGAAAAAAATGTCTGTTATAATTTGAGGATATTCTAGATAAAAACAAAAGGAAAAATAAAAGCTATAGACAAATAATAAATAATACATTTCCAACATTGAGAAAAAATGATAGATTTTGACTTCTGAACTCCAGAAGTAATGGTGGTTTCTGCTTTAAAAAAGAAAAAAAATCCAGCTGGGAACTGCTACCAACGACTCTATATTGCAGCAAGGTAAAAATGATGAAAATTAAATAAAATGTATTGTAATGAAGGTGTCCAACCTTAGGTCAGAGTTGGTGCATCATTGAAATAAATTTCATATTACTTGAGCAAATTTATTGGCACACATTTTCTTTAACCTTCCACAGGAATCCCTCATTGTGATTTCAAAATCTGCTCAGGAAAATTTCCTTCTTCTGAATCCAATAGCAACACAAGATCGCTTTTTCTTGTTTTCAAAATCCAAATAATGTGAAACACATTTCTTTTATACATCAGGAAAAGAACACTCTTACAGTAATTTGCCTTTCCTTTGACCTTTCTGGTTCCCTTCCCCTCCCACCTCTCCTTTTTAAAAATCTTTCACTTTCCTTTTTGTACAGGATCTGATAAAAAGGCCTTCAGCTGGAGCAGACAGGAAATAAAGTCCTTAGGGATAGACTGATACTACAAACATATTCAAGTCATCATCTATAGCACTTCCTCCTTTAGCTATGACACAGCCTTGTGTGATAGGTTGGGCTAAGAAAATTTGACCTAAACAGAGATTGTCCACAATGACACTCACTGGTTTAAAAATGGTGAGCAAAACTGAGTTATCAAAGCCTTTTTATTGTGCATTGTGCATATAGAAAAAAGCTTCAATCAACTGATCATATTGAGTTTGTGAGCTTTAGTGGCTGAGATTAGACTTAAACGAGCCATTAACTGCTGCATCAAGTTGTCTTACTTGATGAAATGTTTACATGGTTATAAAACCATTTTTATATCATTCTCATGGGAGATGTGTTCTTCTTACATACCAGTGGTGGGTTGCAGGCGGTACGCCCCGGTACAGGCATACCGGAGCCTGCCCGGAGCACCGTTCCAGTATGGTCCTTCGGAGGGCCCACCTGCCCGCCTGAGCTCCTTACCTGTCTTTTTAGTCTTTGGCGCTTTACGCACATGCACAGCACATACAGCCCCTGTGCGATGCTCTGCTGAGCAGCTGGAGCATCACGGAGGCTCGCGGAGACTCTAAGATGCACGCATACTGCGCATGTCCATGTGGACGCCACCAGGCCCATTCTAACCGTACTGGTTGGAACGGGATCTGGAACCCACCACTGTTACATACCTACAACTAGAAAAACCGGTTAAATTTTGTCACTGTTGCACACAATAATTATACTAAGAAAAATAAAAGGAAGAGGCAAATTTCAAAATGTATTAAAAGGAGTAATGTTCCAAAAATTGGTAAGAAAATAGAACACCTATTACAAAAGGTATCTCCCATTTGTATCTTGTTAGACAATTAGTTATTCAAAACACCCAATTCCTTTCAATGTCTCTTGAACTGAAATCACACTATCCCTATTGTTGTACTTCACTTACCAATCTATCTATAGTTCTAATTCAAACTGAGGGCTTTTATTTGACTCAGGGCCTTGTAGCAGGACTACCAGAAATTCTAGCAAGTGACACACCATCATTTCTTTTGCAGGCTGAGAACAAACTTTGCCTACTTGATTTCTGTTTGAACACCATATTTAAATTTTCTGGAGCCTTGCCTGAAAATAAAGTCCAAGTGTAAATCCATAGAATTTAATTTGCCAGTTTTTAACAGAGCTCTTGTTCTTTCCCTTTGCTTTTCATGTGACTTTTCTTCAAAATGTTTGTGGTTCAAAGAGATTTCTTCTAAGACATCTGTTTCTTCATATGAAGTTTATTCATATGAAACTTCATTTCTTTCTTTCAATATCCACTACTTACGGTTCCCTTTTTTTACCCTTCTTCAGGCTTTGTCACATATAATGAGAGATGATAGGAGCAGAATGGTGGAACCTAACTGTATTTTGTGTTTTTGCCTTGCATACAGTATTAACCAGAACATGTCGCAGAAATATGATCACTGGTTAAGTAAAGCATTGAATGCCCTTGCTATTTATGTTTATGACTATGTTTGTGACTGCTTGTAAACATCAGGGAAATTGATTTGCTGAGGATGGCTTAGGAGCACCTGTTTTATATCAACCTTTCCCATTGGAGCAATTGCAAGTTGAGAGCACACCACAACATCTGGAATCCACAGTCAGTCTCACTGGCAACTGTAATATGGGAGGTATCATGGAAACAGATGTGGAGGGAACAAGGTTGAGGAAAGTTGCATTAAGTCATGCATTAATTCAGTGTGAAGATGCTTAAGCAATTTTTAGTCTCAGTAAGATTTTGACTGTACAACTGCAGAACTTTTTATTTTAATCGTGGTTAATGTATAGAATGTTTAAAGGTATATGATAATTTGAGCTAAATTAATTAGATAATGTTAAACACAACTAGGTGATTTTTTAATATCACTGACAATTGAAATAAAAGCAATAGCTGAAGTTTACAAACACCATTTTTCCACATAGGAAGAGAGGAAGGCAGTAATAGCGAAGCTTTTCAGCACTAGTGCTCAAACCGAAATGTGTATGCATGTGGGTGTGCCACAGCACTGGAAACCTGAAGACCAACTGGCCAGTGCACGCCTGCCAATTAGTTGACCATTTTGGGGGGGCATTTTCAGGGGCATTTTCCATGCCATTTTTCAAGCTGTTTTCAGGTCGTTTTCCAGTGCTTCAGCACCTGCGAAGAGCAGCTGGCAATGGCACATGTGCCCACAGAGAGGGCTCTGCATGCCAGTTCTGGCACGCATGCCATAGGTTCACCATCACGGGAGTAAGGGATGTACTATCCCTATGGAGCATTACAGCTTGTTTAGATAACATTAAATCAAGCTGTAAACAGGGGGAGATGGGGACAAATATCCAATGGTGCAATGTTTGCAGTTATACTTTATGTACATGATGAGGATATATTTTCATCTGGTGATGAATATTTACTGAAACATTTTATTCATCTAGTCAAGACAATTATTTCAGCTATGGATTAAACTCACTAGGGAATGGTGGAAACCCCAGCAATGGAGTACTTTATAACTTTTGCTTTAAAAACCACAGGGGAACAATTCTGCACTCTTGTGTGAAGATGATGTAATATTTTCCCCCATCACTAGATTCAATAAACAATCTTAATAAACCTGTTATTCGGTAGTTCCAGGTAAATAAGTGAAAGGTCAAGCAATATTCAACACAGCTAGTGTTTGTCTTTTCAACAATATTATTGTGTCCTACCTTAATTGGTAAATAAATTGCTAATCCTTATGTGGCTTCATTTTCTTTTTAGTAATTCCTAGGCTGTCTCATATTTTGTCTGATAGTTGCATTTATCATCAGTGACTATTGTGAGAAGTTTGAAGTTGGATACATATAACTCCAGCAACCTGGAGAAAAAAGCTGGAAATTGATTGCAAGCATAGTGGGGTTTTTATGTGCATTTCTTAACATTAAACTTTAATGTAGGTTTAGGGAATCTACAAATCAATGGGAAAGTTCATGTGATTCTGGTTATAATTTACCTTTCAAGATGCTGTTATCCTATTCTTCATTCCTGAATCGCAACCTCTGTTTCATTTGTCTTATGAGTGTATCCATATGCAAGAAACAGAAAATGTATGAATTAGCACAGAGAAACAATGAACTGCAGTCTTAAGATTCCTACTGTTTCGAGTTCCAATTCTACCTACTCTTAGTAGGGTCCCAGTTGAGTTTTCCCAGAACAATTCTTCAAAAGGAAAAAAAATAGTGTTTGCATTTATTTCAAAGTATTCAATTCTATAGCATGTATTTCATTTTTCACAAATACCCTACCTGAATTGTCCCATAATTGTAAACAATTAGTCTGATATTGATGGACGCGGTGGCTCAGTGACTAAGACACTGAGCTTGTCGATCAGAAAGGTTGGCAATTCGGCAGTTTGAATCCCTAGCACCGCGTATCAGAATGAGCTCCCATTACTTGTCCCATCTTCTGCCAACCTAGCAGTTCGAAAGCATGTAAAAATGTAAGTAGAAAAATAGGGACCACTTTGGTGGGAAGGCAACAGAGATCTGCACACCTTCAGCATTGAGTCATGCTGGCTACATGACCTTGGAGACATCTTCAGACAGCACTGGTTCTTTGACTTTGAAACGGAGATGAGCCCCTAGAGTCAGAAACAACTAGCACATATGTGCAAAGGGAACCGTTACCTTTATCTAGTCTGATATTGGCTACATCACCTCAAACAGTACATAAAAGAGGGCTCCTATCACACGATGACCTGCACTTTAATTAGCAAAGTATAATTTATTTATCACATGGTTCTAAACATTTGCATGTAACCTTTAAAGAAGAATTTAATCATATGACCACAATGTTGGTGGTGGTATCTCTTCAGATCTGCAATTATAGTGGAAGCTTAGAATAGTTGCTTTTGTACAGTGATACCTCTGCTGAAACAGTGATGCTACCTTTTTTTCTGATCACAATAGCATTGTTTGCTTTCATGGAAAACAAAGGAAAATGAACCCACTTAAGTTTCCATGTTTCAAAAAGGCCATCAGTAGAAAGTGCATCTGTTTTTATTTGATGAGACATTTGTATACACAAAAATTATAATGCATAGCACATGAGATATTATTTAGGGACTGTGGAATAAAAGCATCATTGCACCAGAAATATGCAGCAAATTATGTACAAAAAGAGTTCATTTTGATTCATTCTGATCCCTTTCTGTATTGAAGAAAAATGCATCATAGAAACAAAACTTTAAGGCAACTTGGATTTTGACTTGTACAAAAATTCCTCTCTGGATCATTGTGCAGCATAGCACACCTCCTTGCTGAAGGGCAAGGACTACGACAGCTACAAGAAATATATAGGTCCCTGGAAATAATTCCTCAAACAAATTCAAGGTATTAAATTATTTATTTATTATTGATGCATTCAATATTTCAGTAGCTAAAATATCTGTGTTGCATGGTGTGATGATCATTGGAGGCCATGATTGAATACTGGCTGCAATCCAGAATAAGTTTCTGGCCAGCTCTCCTTCCAACTGCTTAAATTGCCTTTTAAACACGGCTTATATAAAAAGCATTCTGGAAGCTGCACTGAATAGTTGAGCTCATGCAAACCAAGCCAACCATCACATTGTTGCCCTTCTTTCTCAGTTTTCTTGTTGCAAAGATGGGTAAACTCATAGATGATCTTACTGTTTTTGGAAAACATTATTTCTCTTAGTCTGAAAAATTAAATTTTAAAGAGTTTTAAAATGAAGGGATAATCTTTCAGTTGAGATGGTATAACATTTTAAAGCTTTTCATGACAGTATGTGTTTTAGAAAGAAATGATAGTGACCTCTGAATTCAGAACAAGGGATGTTTTACTTATCAGCCAAAGTCATTCTGTATAAAAGTAACAATTGACAAATATCTGTTTTAAAAATTATTGTAACAGATTTTTTTTATTTGCTTAACATTATTTCTCTCATTTGGAAAAAAAATTAAAGCATTTTGATAGCTGGATGGGAAATTGGCCTAGTTTTAGAACTGTTACTCTGCATGTGTGTCCTTGGCTGAAATATTGCTATCATTATTAATACTTTTCACATTCTCTAACATTTACTTATGTCACTGAAGGCATTTTTCCATGATTCATACAGGCCTAGAGTATTTAAAAGTATCCTGCCTAAATTCTTGAGACTTTAATATGACTTATAACTGACATATTCTCTGTTGTGTAACAAGCAAGTTAAGCATAGTTGCATGTACTTAAATGCTAGTTTTCACTAATCATTGAAAACAAAATTAGTTATCTCAAACTGCAAACTTGATCAATATCTTTTGCAGCTCATACTACAGATATTGTACACTTATCCTCCATTAGAATTTCAAACAAAATATCATCACAAATGTTTACACTTTGGAGGTGGCCATGAGGAGTGGGGAATAATGATGAAACAATCTTCATGCCATTGAAACACAAACTCTGGGCCTTTTGTACATGCATTTTAATATCACGTTCATAACACTTCACTTATCGTTCTGAAGGAACTAGGATTCTCTGGACATTGTGTTCCATACAACGTGTTTTTTTCCTGAATAACATTACGCTAATTTAGTTGTTTCAGAGAATCCAAGCAATTCTGTTCCCAAGTCATTATATTCATTTGTTTTTGCTGTTTTTCCTCCATTTTACTGCCTTCTATATTGTCTTCTCTTTGTACTTAAAATGCCTTTATTGTATACTTTCTTCTAGTATCTTGCTTTAATTCCCTGCATGCCTCTGCTATTTTTTGCTTGCAGGGAAAATCCTCCTCCTCAGTGATTGCATCACTATTATTATTGTGTGTGCATATTTGTTAAATGTTATACTTCAACATATGCTTTATTTTAATAAATGTTTGGATTGCCTTTGCAAATACATACTGTATATTAGATTGACTCAATAGTATATCATCAGATATAAATTTCGGGTTCTTAATATTTTGCAGGAAGTTATTTATTTATTTATTTATTTATTTATTTATTTATTTATTTATTTATTATTTATTTATTTATTTATTACCACTATTCATTCTTCAGCTTTAAACCTAAACCTTAAAATAATGAAACATAAACTATGTATTAATGTTTATATGCAGCAAAATAATACAATCGCATATCAAACTCTAGCAGAGGTTGGGGAAAACATTGCACTTTCCTATTAATCTAACCTTTAATAGCTAAAAGAGAAAATATCTTCTTTTGAATTCTTATTGTTGGTTAATAAATTAGGTCAATGAAGCAAAACAGAACAATTTATTCCACTTCCCCCAATGGAGAAAGACAGAAGCATTTTTACAGAGGGATACCATTAAATGTTCTTTTTAATGATATTGAAGCCAGCATATTTTAAAAAGAAAAAGCTCTCTTGTGTGTTGCACAAAGCATATTGGCAAGGTAGGAGGCTGCTGAAAAAGTTTTTCCAAATAAACTGAGACTGTAAAATATTGGGCTAGCATTTAGATATTTCTGTAGATTTAGGTCAAAAATTTACTATTTCAGCTCTGTCAACATTCTCTCAATTCCAATCAAACTCAGATACCAAATGGAAAGTTCAACTCTGATTTTTTCATAATTATCCGTGCAAAATTAGTGTCATAGAGGCCAGAGCGCTGCATATGGATCTTCATTAAAGCCAGACCAGATTCTAGCCTTAATAAGGAGTTAGATACACAGAGGGCTACTCATAGAAAAACCCAAAAGAGTTTTGGTTGAAACTTCAAAGGAGGACACATTGTGATATTTGTAATTCCTTCATCATAAATTATATAGCTCAAGGCCTTCACACTTAAGATTGTAATGGCTGCCCATGGCTGCTTACTGCCTTTGTGTGAGTAACCAAATCGAAAATACCAGTAGTACTTATAACATTATAGACTCATATAAAAACAATGCTTATTTGCTGACTGCTAATGACAAAGCATAGAAGTAAATTTTACACATTTTTTTAAATTACTGTTAGTGCTGTCATCTTTCCAGGCATTACAATATGTGAAAGGGTTTCTGGAGAGAGAGAATTACTTTGATGTTAATATGATTGATGACTAGGCCATTTTCTTTTCAATGAAGAACTGAAATGTAAAGAGGAAAGCTTTGTCATCTGCACACAAGAGATTCTGTACTGGAACATCAGACCTGCAAAGTATTGTTCTCATGACATATTGTTATTATTATTTATTAGATTTAATATAGCCACCCACTCCAGTTAATTAAAATGAGAAGATTCCAGTCAATGGAGAAAACAGTCAATTTCATCCAAAGTCTGTTTCTCAGAATTAAATCAATTGCGGCCTTCAGATTTATGAAAGCAAGGTTATATTTTTCAGCCAAATACTGGAGTAAGGGAATAGAGTTTTCCGACTGTTCCTAAACCTGTCTTGTTCCTCCATCTAGAATATTGTATTGCAATCCACCAGTGTCAGACATGCAACCCCTTTACAAGGAATAGTGGTTTGAGAAAAAGACTTCCCTGTGGGTTTTTTTTTAATAGGACATTGGTGGTTTTACTCCAGTCTGCTGGCATCTGGAACAAGCAATCTATATGCATAAACAGATTTGCTAGTATTGGTGTCAACATGTGTTTCACTAGTTCTGCTGGAATGAAATAGCATTCAGCGGCTTTCCCCTTTTTAAAACTGAAATAGGTTTGATGGTCTTGGAAAAGGACACTTGGAGCCCAATTAGTAATATCTCCAAGAGGTAGTAGGAGGAATAATCATGTGGATTCATAGTTACAGTTTCAGTTCCATTTAATTTTGGAAGTCTTTGACTGGAGTCCATTGTGCCTTTGGGGGGGGGGGATTTATATAATAGTTGTTGAGTTATGAGGGATGGAATTCAGCCTTAATGGCTCCCTTCAAGAACTGAATGTCAAATATTTGCTTTGAATTTGAATTTTTTTCTTAAGAAAAGTATTCTTTTAAATTAAACTAGTGATTGACTAGCCTTGGAGTAGCTCCTCAGATTTTATTTTCTGTTGCAGACTGTGCATTTTCCAATCCTATTAAAATCAAATCATGTGGTCAAGGAAAAAGATTGCAAGATCTTAATTTGTTCTCAGTATCCTAAATGTCAAAATAGTAAAGATCAAAAAACAATTTTGCTTTTTAAAAAAGACAGACAGTTCCCAACTGTATTTTTCCTTATTTTGAGCTATGTTTCCAAGTTAAAGAGGGAAGTATAAAAATACATTCCCTCTAAAATACTTTTTTTAGGATTACTGACCTGATTGGAGAGCAGACCAGAAAATATGTTACTGAGTGTGCATCCTAGGAGACTGCTCCAAATTTCTAAGGGAACTGAATGTACATGACCTTTTGGGTTTTATTCAGAAACTGCAAACTTACCCTTTGTGCATTTGAGAATAATTGCATTTCCAAATGATCCAGTGACTTATACTTTTTTAGTGCAGGTGGTGTAATTATATAATAAGTGGGTCAAACTGGAGCTGAAATAGAATGAAATGTAAGATGGTAAATGCCATATACATAAATCTTTTGTGCTCCATACCTAGCATACGTAATATGATAAAAAAAATGTGTTACTTTATTAACAGTCTGTCAGGGTTCCAAAAGCATCCTCTATGAAATAATAGCTCAAGGCAAGAAGTTCCTCAAAACACCAATTTATTAGAAGAGCAATGTTGGCACATCTGGGAAAACCCAAATCTGAAAGCTTCCAGGTTTTTCCCACCCAGATTAAAGTACAAGACCCTGCCCCAACACTCACAAGCCCATCAAATGGTCCAATCAGTCACTGCCGTGGATGGAGATTCCTCCCATCTACATCCATCCAGGTGCAGAGATGAGGCAACTTTGACTTTCTGAGAAGGAATGTTATTGGCTACACATCTCCCCAGCTCCATATCATCTCCCCTCCCCGTTTTCCATAGTAACTATGTTTGAATATGTGGCACCCCCTATGCTTCCAAGCCTGACAGTCTTTCTAAACAGCTTAATTTATTAAAATATTGCAAAGGTTGTACAACATATACACAGCACATAGAAATATAATCTAAAATCTTTTTGGCAATAAGGTTGATCTGGAAAACAAAGCTTTTTCCCCCCCAAACAATGATGTAGAACCAAATCTATTAATTCCAGCCAATGTAAAACTTTTGTACAGGTAGTCCCCAAGTTATGGCCACAATTAGGATTGGAACTTCTATTGCTAAGCAAGGTGGTTATAAAGTGAGGCATGCCCAATTTTTTGACTTTTACAATCTTTCAAAGCATTCGACAAAACAATAGCACTTAGATTCATATACCACTTTATAGTGCTTTACATCCCTCTCTAAGCGGTTTACAAGAGTCAGCATATTGCCCCCACCAATTTGGGTCATTTTACCCACCTCGGAAGGATGGAAGGCTTCAGCCTGGTGTGATTTGAACTGAATTTTGAATTCAGGGATTGGATTTTTTTTTAACATTAATGTATCAAGTTCCAAAAACAATTATTGGCTCTTCTGCTCTCCATATACCAATTACCTCCATATGCCAATTACCTCCCTGCGACCAATTCGATCTCATAGATTGGGCCTCCTCCGTATTCCATCAGCCAGCCAGTGCCGGCTGGCAACTACAAGGAGGAGGGCCTTCTCAGTAGTAGCCCCGACCCTTTGGAACGAGCTCCCCGTGGAGATTCGTACCCTCGCCACCGTCCAGGCCTTCCGCACAGCCCTTAAGAACTGGCTAGCCCGTCAGGCCTGGGGACAAGGATAGTTGCCCCTCCCGAATGATGAATGTATGTTGCTTATTACTTTTATTATATGTGTTTATGTCATTGTTTGTATTTCCCCTCCCTGATTTTATGTGAGCCGCCCTGAGTCCCCTCAGGGAAAAGGGCGGCCTACAAATGTTAATAAACATTACAAACAAACAAACAAACATATACCATATTTGTACCTTATCCATCACTTTCTTCTCCCTCTCTTCTCTCCCTCCCTACCTCCTTTCTTCCCTCTGTCATCCTTCCCTTCTCTACTTCCCCTTCCTCTCTCCTTCTCCTCTCTCCTCTTTCCACTCCTCCTTTCTCTCCTCTTCTCCCTCCCTTGCCCTCTCCTATCCCTCTCTTCTTCCCTTACTTTTCACTGGAGGTTTTTTAAGAAGAGATTGGACAGTCATTTGTCTAAAATGGTATTCTGTCTCCTGCTTAAGCAGGGGATTGGACTAGAAGACCTCCAAGGTCACTTCCAGCTGTATTCTGATTGATTGATTGATTCTTGCCATGGCTGTTAAGTGAATTACTGCAGTTGCTTAGTGAAACACATGGTTGTTAAGCTTTATCTATTTCTTTTACTCGTCACAAGCTGGCTGGGAAAGCCACAAATGATGATCACATGAGCCCAGGATGCTGGAATTGTCAATAAGTACATGCTGGTTTTCAAGCACATGAATTTTGATCAGATGATTATGGGGATGCTATGATGGTCATAAATATGAGGACTGATCAGTGCCACTGTAACTTTGTTTAGATTTCTAATGTAGATTTGAAATATCTTCATACATTTTAGACAATTTTTATTAGTGTCAGTTACCAATATAAATATACAAAGCAATGATGCATAATTTTATAAAATAAAATGCTTGTTTAAAACTAGAATATATTATATATTTCCATCCTTTCAACCACATATTTCCCATTGATCCATTTATATATTGCAGCCAAAATTTTATGTATCGTATTTTAACAAAAGCTTATGCATTTTAGCAATAACACTTTCATTGTTTGTACGTAATTCTATTTCAAACTCAGTTTTACATTGTTAAAAACTATAACATCTTTTATTCACTTTAAACCTTAATGTAATTGTATATAAGAAAACCACATTCTGTTTCTTTCTGTTGTTCAGTCTTCTCCTTATTTTATCTTACAATCCCCTTGAGGAAATTCTACTACATTACAATAAGTTAACTATGAATGCTTATCTATAAAATGTTTTCTCTATATAATGTTTCATACTGTTGTTAAAAAATTACAAGACAGAAATTCTTGCTGACCTAATGTCAAATCACTTGAGATTATCCATTAAATTCAGATCTATAGTCAATCAACCCTGTTTTATTACACCCATTGTTATTACTATTAGAATTGAAGGTCAAGGATGTTAACTTAAAATATTAATCATTCAGTTTGGTTATTACTAAGCTCCCCAAATTCAGTGAACCAGTCCTGAGTTTTAGTTCTTACTGTTCAGGGTTATTCAGAAGATTACATTCTTTTGATGTCAGATGTACTGTAATGCCGGACTGAGTTTTGAGAGATAAATGTCACAGGCTTTTTACCTGCAGTTGGCATAGGGGCTGTAATCACGAATAAACTGGCCAGTGTGAGAATTAAACAGCAGAATGGACAAAAACTAGGAAGATAAAAGAATTCAAACAAGAAGAAAATAACAATTATGGAAAATTAAACTAGAAAAATAATGTCACTTGGGCTATGATTTTTAAAAGTGTTTTCTTGTAGTACAAAAAATGTGTGGATAATTTCCAAACATAAATATATCCTAGGAAGTGGGTGGTACTCCTCAAAAGCATATTTCACAATGAATGTGTGAGCCTTTAAAATGCCACAAGCTTCTGTTGCTTTTGCTGCAATACACTAATATCTCTGCTTCTCTGTATAAAGGGAGGTTCTTCCAAGCAAGACATACCAGTAGGTTTTATCACAGAACACAACAGATAAGAATGAGAAGCAGAACTCTTTCTAATCAGTTTATGTTTTGATTGCTTAGTCTAAGAATAAAGTTGTAAGAGGACTGGGCGTGCAATATGCCCCCAGGGAAATGTTGATTTCTCTTGTTTTTTCTTGAGCATAGAAAACCTCCATATTTGCAGATTTAAAACAATCTTGAAATTCCATGAGTTAAGATTCGATTGGAAAGCTTGGGCTGTTTTATCTCATCACAATGCGCTGCCCTGTTCTCTTATTACCAAGTGCAACAGGCCAATTGAAAGGCAAAATGTGTGCCTGACTTGGAGAATTGCTGGGTTTAATGTGGAATGGCAGTCAAAGGTAATTCACCTTGACTAGTGAATAACATACGTGCAACCCTAACTTTGTAATTATACCGCTGAAAAATTAATAAGAGCTACTCATTTACTAGTTCTGAAAAGTAGTGTTGAAAGGTGCTAGTGGATCAGTGTTAGCCTAATGAGAATACAGGGCCAAAGTTGGAATAATAAATAAGCCTGATAACAAAGCGATACCCGATGCAAGTATGTAACCTTGGGGGGTGGAATCTACAAGAGACAGAAAAAGGAATAAACATCTCTGATACCAGAAACTATACCAATATATTCAAGGATGCAGAACCAGTAATGCAGAGGTGGGTTGCTCGCAGTTCAGCCAAGATGAGCCAAACCGGTAGTAGTAGCAGCGGGAGGCTCCGCCCACCCACCTGGACGCTTCTGCACATGCGCAGAAGCGTTGCAGGAGTGCACCCGAACCAGTTGTAAAAAAATTGGCAATCCACCACTGCAGTAATGTTAGCTTGGTTGCCATGTTTGTGCTCTTTATCGTGGTTTAAATTGGGGAACAAATGAACCAAAGAACTATTAAGCTGAATCAAATACCGATTTTGTAGTGAATACTATCTGTAGGTTTCTTCTCCTCTTCCTGATATAATTTTTTTCCATGTATTTATATATTTATCTTTTTAAAACCACTTGGAAGTCAACCTCCAGCTTACAACTAGGCAGCTGTCCGAAACATACAACCTTCTTTTCAACTATGATTAATGCTGTTAGCTGCATTTTTACTGGAGTATATGAAATATTTTTCAGCTAAAAGGAGGCCAAGATATAACCGTTGCAGTTTGTAGCTAAATGTTCCAGGCTCAAAGAACAGATAGGGAAAAGGAAAGCTATATTTGGGCTTGTAGTTTACAATGTGATTTACTAACCTATATTTGCAAATCAGGAAAATTGATATTTATTACTGTTGCCGCACTAGAGTTCCTAGAGACCTCCTGGCTGCAGGCCAAGGATATACTATGAAGAGAGATTTACATTAACGAGAGTTCAGCCATGCTATTGCAATTCACTATATCAGCCTCAACCGTCTTCATTTGGAAAGATCAATAAACTCCTTTTCTTATCCCACCGATCCAATCTGTACTCTTGGATTGACTGATGGAATGGGAAATTTATCCTGGATGAGGAAAGGAAAGGCATCCATCATCATTATTTGGTTTATAAATTGAAATAGATATGATGCTGCATTTGTACAACTCAAAGCAGTAGAAGATATCGTTTTCATCATCCACATGAGTGAAGCATGTGTAGAAGAATGTTACCTAATAGAAAGGAAATATAGCCAGGGGAGGAATAGCCTGACTAAAATTAGGCTACATAATAATGTGCCAAAAATTAGTATAAAGATTCTAACAGATAATGCATGTGATCAGGAGCCTGGTGGCCAGGTTTCCAACAAATACATTTTTATTTAAAAGTATAAACTGCAGCTCATTTCATCAGATGATAAAGACATTATTGAGCAAGTATCCATTGCAGGTGAAAATAAGTACAGGTGGTCTTCAACTTATGACCACAATTGAGCCCAAGATTTACTTTGCTAAGTGAGACTGTTGTTAAGTGAGCTGTGCCTCACTTTATGACCTTTTTGCTACAGTTGTTAAATGAATCACTGCAGTTATTAAGTGAATCATTCAATGGTTAAGTGAATCTGGCTTTCCCCATTGACTTTGCTTGTTGGAGCAGTTGGGAAGGTTACAAATGGTAACCACCTAACCTATATGCTGGTTCCAAGCTACCAAATTGTTGATCATGTGACCCTGGGGATGCTGCAATGGTCATAAATGCAAGGACCTTTCACTTTTTTGAATGGTTACTAAATGAATATTTGCAAGTCAAGGACGACTGTTCTTCATTTTATTGAGCTTTAGAAATACTTTATTTTTTTACAAGACCCTCCAGTAGCAAAAGGATTATATTTCATTGAAGGTTCAGGTGGTGATTAGCACCTTTTTTTTTAGCAGTACAGTATTTTCATTAAGGTTGCCTCTTTGTTTTTGTTTTCACATAATGCTACTGCACACTTAGTAAACTACAATATAGTGTAAGCATTATTTTTATGCTCCTGGAAAACCCAACAATTTGTGTGATTGTTTTTACTGCAATATTTGGTTCATTGTGATGGTCTGGAACAAAACCTTCAATACCTCTGAGGTATACCTCTACTAAAGCATCCAATCTTAAAAGAATTGCTTCATTGACAAATATCTGAGTATAGAATTGCAATCTAAATGAAGAAGAGACCATTTACTTTCCAAACAAAATGATATTTCATAATTTTCATCCCTCTCTTGTAAAACTCAGCAGGAGATGTAATCAATTCCAAGCTGTATTTTTCTTTCAAGCCACTCTTATTAAATATATTATTACTTTAAGGACATTTTCTCTAATGAGCCAAGGATTTACATTCCAAAAGCTTCCATTCAAAGCTGGTTGGAATCCAGAAATGGAGCATTCGTGAATAAGAAAAAAATATTTGCTGAATTGTAGCTTTATATTATTCATAGCACAATCGTATGCATGTAAGAGCATATCATACTGAATTTAAGGCACACCCCAAACTCAGTCCAGCAACACTACAGTTAGGACATAAAAAGAGATGGGTTGTGATCATTGTATTAGTTAGGCCTCTGCTGCTTAACTAATCCAGATTCAGTGCCCAAAAGGTGTAGTATTTCAGAGTGGATGAAAACACAGATATAGCACATGTTACAAAAGTTGCATCTTTTTACAGGTCCATGTGGTTGTGCTCTGTGACTGCGGTAGAATTTTGTGAAAAGGCACAGCTACATTAGGGTGTTGTAGAAAAATTTATTCATGCCTTCTCTAAAGCAATTTTTGGAGACTAGATCCAAAGTACTGCACAATCCTAGTAGTAGTTTTAGTAATACAACAAGAACACATGGTTCTAAGAAAATGACAATATAATGTAAACTATAGTAATGAAGTAAAAAGTAAAGGAGTTCCTGTGGATTTTACTCTGGAAGTCATTGCTGGCTAGAGGGTGCAGTGCCCCCTATATTTTCCATGGTCATGTGTCTGGCATGGCATCATGGAGAGCTTCCCACCAAAATGGTACCTATTTATCCACTTGAATTTGTATGCTTTTGAACTGCTTAGGTGGGGAGGAGCTGGGGCAAGTAAAGGGAGCTCACCCTGTCTTAAACCTAGGCTGCCGGCCGGCATCTTTACCGCCAAGTCACTGCACCACCAAAAACTGTAGTAATAATAATAATCAAATAACCAGCAATATGTAAATAGAAGGATGCAGCAGAAGTTTTTTTTACAAAAAGAACAGAATGCATTACCTTCGATTTGGGGAAATACACAGATTTATTCCTTTCTTTTGTTTCACACTGGAAACAAAAACAACCTCTTTAGGGTAAAGGTGAGCTGCAATTTTTCACTACACAATCAGTATTATGCTTACCCTCAACAAGCTTCATATCATATCTTGCAATGTGGACAGAAAGTGCGTCATTTTCTGTGTTAGAAGTCTCCAACAATTTAGCTTATTGAGCATATTTGGAATCTTAAAAGCTGTTCTAAATACTGTGACTGATACTTAGGATAGCCATCCACAAAACAGAAAAGTTGGATAAAGCACAATAAGCTTGATAGGTTGGCGGGGGGGGGGGAATCTGTAGGCACATATCATACTTAGTTTCAGATTTATACAGATGCCTGTATAAAGGGAGTCTTTTGTGAAGGGGGGACGATTCTGTCAACTCTTGTAGGTTTAGGATGTGGTAATGTTGCCGAACATGTGCTCCTTTTATTAAATTACTTCCTTTGAAAAAATAGGTTGTAAGGCAATCATTATGAGTCACTATCATGATGTACAGCTCCCATAATCCCTCACCAACATTATCATAGAGGGCTTTTAAGACATTATATTTTTCTTAATTTACATAACAAAAATATGGAAATGAAAATTAATGCTGGAAACTACTCTGGAAATGATATTATCTCTACCAAAAAAAATGTTTTATGGGTTATACTCTACTGCAAATAACTAGAATCTGTTAGTATTTTGTTTGCTTTTACAAAGCAAGCTTTTAAAGGTCACCTATCTTCTTGGCCACAAAGTCCCTTATGTACGACTAATCAGTTTTGCAAATAAATGCACAACTGGAGGTCATAAATGTTTGTTTCAACCTTAACTTAGTTACATATGATATAGCCTTGCAGCTACTATTGCTTTTTTTTTTTTTCAGAGCATCATCCTGGTTGCTGATTTTCTAGTGCAACTTAAGGCAACTCTAGTAATAAACTTCATGGGGAACAAATTCTTTATTTACTTTTTCCCACTTTGTCTTCTGAATTAAATCCCAAATGTTGAAGTTTAACTAAACCAGAAGTTCATAGCCACAGTAAGCATTATATATGCATTTCTTGTAACTTTTCAAACAAAAGCCTTTGTCTGCAAATTACAGCTGTGGATAATTTTCAACACATGCATGTGTGCGCACATAGGGCAATACAGTATTTACATTCTTGAGAAAATTTGTTTACAAATCCTTGATGATATTTGCATGGTGATTCCTCTCCCATCACACAGGGAGCGAAGAAATAAAATCAACACGCACACACACAAAATTTATAATAGATGTTTTCATTAAAATTGTCATTATAGAATTGTAGAAGCTAATCTTCTATTAGTTCTTTGTGACTTTTCTTACTAAGGAAACAAGTTTAAAATATTTTAGGAAAGAATTTTACACACAATTTCTGGTTTGTTTTTTTTTATTTTTAAAGTCTTATGATTAGTTTGGTTTGACTAAGTCAGAAAGAATAACAAGCATTGTATTCAAAGGATACTTTCTATGTCAGGTGGAATGGTAACTCCCATTTCATTTTATAATCCAAAACACTGGCAAAGATAAGAATAATATTAAAAATTGAATTTAATTTTTGTTTCTGTGTTGTCTGAGGTTTCTGTTTTCAGTCTCAGCATTGACTTAGAACCTTATGATTTGGCATTATTACTTTTCAGAATCTTTTTAGATGCATTCTCCACTTTCTCCAAGTAAAATGTCTTGTAATTAAGTAATCATCCACTTACAACCAGTTTCTTACCAACCAGTCAAAGTTACAACGGACCCCAAAAAAGCAATTTACAATCCTGATTCAAAATTCCAAGGAAGCCCTTTCCCTGGTGCAGCATTTGAGACCTTGTCATTTGGTCTGCAGTCAAGATAACCATGTTTTAACTTTTTTTTTTTTTGCCAGACATTTGTTTTCAGATTTTGGTGAAAAAGGCCTCATAGCAAACAATGGGTCCATTTAACAACTGACAACGTCACTTTATGACCACTGCCCTTACAACTATGATGTTCACTTAATGACCACTGTAAAAAGGACCTTAAAGTCAGATGCAGTTCCATAGTGACCAACTTAACAACTATCACAATTTACAACCAAAATAGTAGGCTCAATTATAGTCATAAGTTGAAAACTATCTGTAATGCTAGATAATAATTCTATTGAAGGAAGGAAAGAAGGAAGGAAGGAAGGAAAGGAAGGAAGGAAGGGGGGCAGAATAGCAAAAACTGTTATGTTGAAGCAAAGACTCTTGCTATTTCAAAGGAGCAAAAACATTTTTTAAAAATCAGCAAGTAGCAATGACTACTTTGTACAGTACATGTCAAAATCTTTTCAGATTAAGTATGAAGAAAGGGCCTTGGACAAATTCTTAAGGAACTCTACTGTCTATTATAAAAGGGTATACTTTTGTATGTACTTCTTAAGGTGAACATTACTACTTGCTTTTCCTGCCCTCTGGAATCAGCAGTTAGCAACCTGCACATGCATCTATTCCTAAGAAAAGACATAAGTAAAAGACCAGTTTATTCTTAATACATTTTAAAAAGAAACGTTGTTATTAGCTTTCTCAGATGGCATGCTTTATTCAGGTATTGCCATGACAATAACATCCAGCTAGTATATGCTGCTTGAGAGAATGCAAATTTTTGAATAAAATGTGTCTCTAATAGCAACTGTGCTGAAACTGAATGGTTTGTCTTAATAGGATTCAAGCTATATTTGTAAATTACAGGTTGAAAATTAGGCATTTGCGCAACTAGTATAACTATAGTTACACAGGTAGCTTACTATGTAACCTGGCTCTTAATTCATAAAAAGAAAGTTTTTTATCTTATTAGAATATAATATTAAATTATTCTTCATTTTAAATATGATATGTTGGACAATTTAGGAAGAATTTTTTGCAGTAAAGGAATTATAAGATCTGATATTTCTCATCCTCCTATATTCTATGCCAGAGTTTGGTTGGTATCCGAAATGTTTATTTTCTTTGACTACCATGAAACTATTTTCTAACATCCCAGAGGAAATGCATCTTATGATTCTTTTCTACTATCCCAAGGATTTTTTTTTCCTATAAGCTTTCTTGCAGCCCAGTGAGCATTGCAAGAAATCTATTGAGTCTCTTTCAGGTCAGACTCCTTGTTACCTCATGGATACATTCAAGTAGGTGTTTTTTGTTTTTTTTTTTTTTTGTTTTTTTTTTGCGGGTATAAGAAAGTGGTTTGCCACTGCATTTTTCCAGACCTTTTTTATTTCTCAGCATATTACAGACTGGGATTCTCTGGAGGTTTCCATTGTAACTTGCAATAATGGATCATTCTGAAATAGCATGTAAATTACCTGTCACCTTGATCACCAATCACCCATAATTAAACCCAAGTGAAATGTTTTTATGGTATTAATTATTTTGGTTCAGTAAGGTTATAACTATCTTGCAATTATCAATATTTCTAGCAAGGAAGAGAGTTAGTTCTAAGAGTCTACACTGTAAAGTTTGAAAGGTTAATAACAGTAATATTCTCTTTGAGACGGATTTGTTTTACTCTTATAATCATGATAGCCTGTTTAAGCATTAAATTGTGCTTGCAAGCTTTTTTGCTTTGATGTACACAAAATCCTGCAGTCAGTGTTGGTAAATGGCAGTCGTCCGTTTTTCCTTTGCAAAGTGGCAGCAAAGCTATGCAAGCAATAAAGAGTTTGTCACAACAGAAAAGAACCTGATGACAGACAAAATGAGGAGCCTACTTTAGAAAAAGCACAAGGAACGAACAGCTATTTCTCTCTGGAAATGGTCTCTGTTTGTTCTCATCTCAAACCTCTGTCTCTTGAAGAGTTAGGAGAGAGTGCTAAAATATACCATGGAAAAGCTAGGATCCCTAAGTTGAACATGACACTAAGCTGTGTTTAAAAATAACTGCAACAAGAAAGCCAACAAAAACAACAACAGAGATTTTAAATTGTGATATATTTCTTATGATAAGACCAATGGTAGTCTCTCCTTTTTTGGGGATGTGAGCAGATTTTAAACTTTCAAGAAAATATTGTGGTCAGATTTAAAACTTGGAGTATTAAGTGTAAATTATCACTCATTTATGCCCAGTATAATGCTCTGTTCCCTATACCACAGGAAAAATAATGTATTTTGCTATGCTAAGAATTTCTGATACATACATACATACATACATACATACATACATACATACATACATACATACATACACTGCATTCAAACAAGCATCTATTTGATTGCAACTTAATGTTTAACTGAATAAGAGATAGGACACAAATTATTTAATTTAGCATGGAGAAATGTTTGCACGCAGCTCAATGGATTCTTTTTATTTTACAATTGAATAGTAAAACAAGGTATATTAAAAACTGATCTGTTTTAATAAAAGGTAATAGCAAAAAAAAAAAACCATATCTGACCAATAACTTGAGTGAATGAGAGAAATTATTATACAATTTTGTTATAACATTTTAAGTTGGAAATTTAAAAATAATTTCAGAAATATATCAAAAGAAACTAGGGTTATTCTTGTGAAGTAATTAAAAAAAATTATGTACAGGAAAAACCTTGATAAAAGCTTACCCATAAAGTTACTTAATACCTCATTTCACTCATATCTTCCTTTAAAAAGTGTTCAGAGAC
Source organism: Thamnophis sirtalis (assembly GCF_051295495.1). NCBI lineage: Eukaryota > Metazoa > Chordata > Lepidosauria > Squamata > Natricidae > Thamnophis > Thamnophis sirtalis. The sequence goes on along the minus strand of NW_028261386.1, from coordinate 36,790,758 downwards.
TCTTGATAGAATAGAAAATAATGTACTATGTACACTACTCAGTAAGACTGTGTAGTAATTCAAATTTAAAGAGAAAAAGATGGCTTGCAGCTCATGAGAGTGGAACACATTGCATTCTATTGTGGCCCAGCAGGATCTGTTTGAGCTGCTGATGGACTCGGATAGTGAGGAACCCTATGAGTCTGCTATGGAAGATGTGGAGGACCCTGGACAGGGTTCAGACTCAGAGCAGGGACCAGAGAGGCTGGTTGACCACCAGGAGACGCCTGAGGCATGGAGCAGTGGGGAATATCAAAGCCCAGGTGGTTGTGGCTTGGCCCCTCCCAAGAGAGTATATAAGTGAAAAATTGGGAGGGGTCCTTTTGCAGGACACAACCGTTCGTCTTGAGGAACTCTTGTCTGGTCTGTTTTGTATTTCTGTTTGGTTTGGGTTGCTGCCAACCCTTCTTGCATGAGAGTGTTGTTTGGACTTTCAGCTAACGGAGTTGTAATTCCTGTGATTAAAGAGTGGTAAATAGCCAAGCCTGTATCTGCGTTACTCACAGGACGGAGTGGAGATCAGAACAGCATTCTATTGGCAATATCTGATGACGAACCTATGGCACGCATGCCCGAAGTGACATGTGGATCCATGGCGCCTAGCACAAGTGGCATCGCCAGTTCCTCTTCCGAGTTTCTGGTGCGCATGTGAACACGATGATCAGCTTTGTGCGTGCAGCAATGCCGGAAACCAGAAGAGCTGGTCTTCCATTTTCCGGTGAACATGCACTCCGGCCAGCTGAAGACTTGCTGCCCGGCACTCATGCACACTCTGGAAACCAGTACATTTTCAGGACATTTACATTTGCCGGCACATATATGCCCCTTGGGCAACTCCTATTCCTGGTTGCGGCCCAGACGAGTGCGTGTGTGAAACACACATGGATGTGAAGTGCTCCCTTTTTGGCACGGTGCTGAAAAGGCTTGCCATCACTGTGGTCTTAGAGAGTGGTCTTGCTAGCTAGCTATCATATTATGTAGGAACTGCCCATCTCCCTCATAGAGTGAGTTTGACTTCAGAAAGTTTCAAAAGTGATGATGTGCCTCAGTGATGGGTTGCAGGCAGTACGCCCCGGAATGGGCGTACTGGAGCCTGCCCGGAGCACCAGGTACCGTTCCGGTATGGTGCTCTGGAGGGCCCACCTGCCCACACTCCTTACCGTGTTTTAAAGCTGTCAGTGCTTACGTGATGCACATGGTGTGTACAGCCCCTGCGCGATGCTCCACTGAGCAGCTGGAGTGTTGTGGAGGCTTGTGGAAGCATCATTTGACACTACAACGCAGGCACATACCATGCACGTGCATGTGGGTGACGCCATAGCTATTCCAACCATACCGGTTGGAGCGGAATCCGGAACCCACCACTGATGTGCCTGCTCATATGCACTCCAAATTAACTCTTCCCCTTTAAATCCAAATCACTGCACCACCCTACAGTTAAATATAGTGATAATACATTAATTTTGAGATAGGATTAAACATCATTCAAGCACTACAAGGAGATACTGAATTGGGCCATAAAGGATTAAACAGAAATGAACAGGCAGACATTTTAAGGGGAAAATGTCCTTAGACTTTTTTCTAAGGACATAGCAAAGTATGCTTCCATATTCCAACTAAACACATATCTGATATTTTTGGGACATTCAAGAGAGCCTAGTTTGATTTCCTTTGTGTAAAGTTTGGGTGAGAGAAGGTGTTTTGTTTAAATATAACCAGACTTTAAACATTGAGCTAATTTCTATATAAAAGTGCAATACTATAATTAAAGATAGATTTCTTCCTTGAAATTTTCTTCTTTCCTTTTCTCTACATAAGCAATTATAAGGAACAAAGAGTTTTGAAAGGTAAATGACAGGCAAACAATGGTTAATACAATTGGCATTAAACTATATTGAAGGAATGAATTATCTTAGGTATTTAATATATAACTTCATATAGAGAGCATTGAAGAAGGGTTTTTTCAGATCATATTCAAGAATAGGGAGATTACCATATACCACTACATATACCTTAGTTTTGTATTATATAGACAGAAAGAGTGTCTGCTCCTAAAACTTACATGTTAGAGTAAGACAGTTAAGAAGATACTGCGCAGCTCTTTCATCTTTTCATTGTTGTTAGATTTTCTGTAGTATAATAAATAATAGAAGAATCCATGAAAAAATATTGAAGAATTGCAGTTGGGCAATGGTGCTGTTTACACTGCCCCCTAAAGGATTTCATGCTTGAGACAGGTTGGTGGTACATATAAATATTGTTTAAAAGCACTCTCAGATATAATTTTGAATAATAAGGTTGAAAATTAAATTGAGTTGAGGTACAACACGGTAAAATTAAACTTTTTTCAGAATTTAAAGTTTAGGGAATTTTCAAAAATATGGAAAATATTGCTATACAGGTAATTCTCAACTTACAACCATAATTGGGACAGAATTTCTATTGCTAAGTAAGGCAGTTGTTAACTGAGTCATGCCTGATTTTATTCTCTTTTTCAGCAGTGTTGTTAAGCAAATCACTGCTGTTAAGTGAATCACATTGTCATTAAGTGAGTCTGAATTTTCCCATTCACTGTGCTGGAAACATGGCAAATACCAATAACATGATACCATGATGCTGCAACCATTGTAAATACATTCTGGCTACCAAATGACCAGGTTTAATATTGTGATCTTGGAGACGCTACAGCTGTGGAAACTGTAAGGACCAGTTGTAAGTCACTTTATTCAGTGCCATTATAACTTTGAACTCTTGATAAACAAATATTTGTAATTTGAGGACTACTTATAATATTTATTAAGAAAGTAATATTTCCAAGTTTCAGTACATGCTTTATGTGAAAGGAAAACATGAGGTTTTCTTTTTGTTTTTTCAAATCATTTATTTTTAACAGAGACATATAGCACTTGGCCAGACCTGTCTGGGTTCGGAAATTAAGCAGGGTTGCATTTGGTTATTATTTAAGATACCTTCAGAGCAGAGGTGGGTTCCTACCAGTTCGCACCTATTCGGTAGAACCGGTTCGTCAAATCTACCGAACCGGTTAGAAGAGGTTCCACCAGTGGACCCGGAAAGCAGGCCACACCTACAGAAGAGGTTCCAAAATTTTTTGAAACCCACCACTGGTCCTTGGATATGATTATTCTACACTATCATGCTCATATTTATAAAACTCAGTGCCTCTGTGAAAGGTAAGGATGACTACTGCATTTGTGGTGCAATCAGAACATTGCGTGTGTTGAAGTTGTTTTAACGCAAAGCAAAGATGCCTTTTAAAAAACAAGCTTACATCACATTCTTATGCATGCCAGTGCTGTGTGTGAGGTAATTTAAGGTGGTTCTGACAAGTGTCGTCGGCATCTTCATATCCGGTCACATGGGCAACAAGCCACTCCCATCCAATCACATGGGTGACCACTCCCACAAAGGAGGCCACACCCACAGAGTAGGTTCGAACAATTTTTGAAACCCACCACTGCTTCAGAGATTCCCAGACTTGTAAACTAGTTTGGGAAGTGTTTTTTTTTTTAATCCAGACAGGTAGCAACAATAAACTCCAGCCCTACTGTTACCTTATATTTATTCTATATTTGCTTAGAATGTAGTAATATAGGCAGATGAGTTTGAAAGTCTGAAAATTAGTTTTTTCATCTAATTTTCCTTTGGAAGAGAATTGTCTTAAATTCAGGGTTATTTTTCTTTTGAAAAATGCTATCTTGATATGTCAGTTACACTTTTTAATAAGAGCGGGAAAGACCATACAAAACAGGAGTGGAATTCTGTCGGTTCACCCCGGTTCGGGCGAATCAGTAGTGATGGCAGTGGGAGACTCCGCCCACTCATCCAGATGTCATCACAGATGCTCTGCGCATGCACAGAAGTGCCACATGTATGCTCCCGATTCTGAACTGGTAGCAAAGATTAGAGCATTTCATGCCTGATACAAAGTACAAAGGAGTTTAGCCACTTCTGAAGAACTTGGTTTTTTTCCGTAGGAGTTTTGCAGGATTAGCCAGGATTGGGTATTGTAATGTCCAATTGGCCTCAGGACAGAGTTAATTTGAAGCCACGCCTCTGTGCTCCTTGCTTCTGATTCCCAGTTTCAACTCTGTCTGGCCGAAGAAAGAAAGGTTGCTTTTGGTTCCTGATTCTTCCAAAAACAATCCAATGCCATCCTGCAAATTCCTTCTCCCTGCCTTCTTCCCCTTGCCTTCATCTGATACCTGGAAGCCTCCCCTTGGTGTGGCTCACTCCCGGCTGCTGCTCAGGGATTTAAAAGTTGCTTCTTGGGGCTTTAGAGGCTGGATGCCATTACCGTGACCATTTTGGGGCCTCAATTCCTGCAGGCCACATGGGCTGGGACAGAGGCTACTATGAAGCCTCGTTTTCATCCCTGCCTTCCTGGGTGGCTATGTTTTCTACAGCGGCAGCAGCAGCAAGGCCCTGCAGGCCCAATCGACACCAGGAGGCCCAGAGCCACACAGCTTGCACAAGGGGCAGGAAAGGTCTACCAGAGGCTGATTTAGTCACGTGGAGGCTTTGAGTGATTGGGGGAAGCTGTTTTTGATCACTGCTGTTTCTGGTGGGGCCCTGACCTACTGCCATGGCAGAGGCAGAGGAGAGGCCGGATACCACCCCATTGTCCCCTGGGGAGGGGACCTGCAGTGGGGTCCAAGTGAGGCCCACAGTCTCTGTGAGACTGTGAAAAACTGTAGCAGCTGGAAAATCCTCCAAGGCCTTGCAGAAGGATGAGGAAAGGAGGCACGGGGCTCTGGAAAAGCAGGTGTCCAGGGCTGAACAGAGGGGTAGGACTAGTTCTCCCTTGAGGTCTAGATCGCCCATTAGATCCAGGTCTAGGTCTCCTCACAGGGGGGATTCCCCAGTGTAGCTCAGGGACATTTCACCTCCCCCCCCCACTCTCCATGGTGGAACAGGGCCCCCTCTAAGAGATCCTTTTCAGTGCAGGGAGGCCAGAGGGATAATCCCATCAGGCCATCATTGGCTACACAGTGTGAAGGCTGTGCACAAGAGGAGGAGGAGGATTCCTTCATTAGAGACATGGAGCAGCTTCCAACAAGCATTCAGAGGTTTATCTCCTCTGCCATTTCACATTGAATTTCTGCTGGGTTACAGAAGGGGTCTGTGTGACCCGCAATGGTGGCAAAGGTTCCTGGGGGGGGGCACTGCTCAGGCCAGGCCGAGGCCTTCACCCTTGTAGGTGCGCTGGCCTGTTTCTCCTTCTCTGGCTAGCCAGGGTTCCATGGCGGGGGATCAGGTTCAGAGAGAGATAGATATGTCTGATGATGAGGATCCCTCAAAACTTGAGGCATCAGCATTTTCTGGTCTGTTTCCTCTGGATTTATTCAAGTCACTGTTGCGCAAGGCCAGGGTCACAGCGCAACTGGGTGAGACAGAGGGCGCTAAGTCAGGTGCCAAGGAGGGTTGTCCGGAGAAAAAACCGGAGGATCGAGTTTACTCAGAGCCTCCTCCAGCGAAGGAAGACATCCCTGCCCCTAAGTTGTTCCTAGAGGTAGTTAAGAAGCAGTGGAAAAAGCCAGGAACATTTCCCAACCCCAGCAGCAGTGAAAGGAGGTTCTTTAACATGGAATCTAGTTTCTCTGAGGCATTGCAGCTGCCCACAGTGAACCCTTCAATGATGGCATTGGCGTCCACGTCAACGGTGGTGTCTGGTGATGTGGCTGATTACTTGAAGGCCGAGGACAAGAAGGCAGAGATGACCCTTCGTAAAACATTCCAGTCTTCCACGTGGGCCATCAAGCCAGCTGCCTCTGCGTTGTTCTTCAGCCGCACGGCTATCCTTTGGCTACAGGATGCAGGAAAGGATTCCGCCTGAGGAGGTGCGTACTCATCAAGATCTCAACAAGCTGGTTGCTGTTGCTCAATTCTCTGCGGACACCATTCTGCATGCCATGAAGTATGCCTCATGCACAGTGGCAGCCTTGGTCACCTCCTGACGTCTCCTGTGGCTGAGGGGTTGGCAAGCAGAGAACAAGGCAAAGTGGCACCTGGCATCATCGCCTTATTCCGGGTGACCCCTTTTTGGTACCCTGTTGGACCCAATCCTTGTTGAGGACAAGAATAAAAAGAAGGTCATGCCTACGCCTACAAAGAAGTCAGAGCAGAAGGTCAGAGGCTTACCTCCATATCCTCATCTTCCCTGGCCATCGTAAGTATCTCAGGTTCTCCTATTTAGGTAGCCACTATAGGGCCGTACCATTTGGCTTGGCGTCGGCACCTCAGACCTTCACTAAGGTCCTAGCCGCAGCGGCGGCTTACCTCCATGAGCGCTCTGTCAGGGTCCAATGCTATCTTGATGACATCTTAGTCCAAGCAGCATCGTTTGAGCGGGTGAGGGAGGATCTTTCGTTGGTGGTATTCACACTACAGCAGTTAGGTTTTTTGGTTTACCTAGATAAGAGTTCCCTCATTCCCGCCACCAGGATTCCTCACCTGGGGACCATCATAGACTCTAATCTGGGGAAGGTGTTCCTGTCCCACGACCGTAAAGTTAGTTTGTTTCCCTTAGTTAGACAAGTTAGAAGTCAACATTTTGTTCCTGTAGTAGTGCTCTCCAGCTTGCTGGGGAAATTCCTTTCTTGCATAGATGTGGTGCCTTGGGCTCGTCTACATGCAAGGCATCCAGTGGCGTCTCCTGCTGCCTCAGAGTCAAACTCCAGCAATTCCAAGAAAAAGGTTCCAGTGACACCACAGGTGCAGCTGTCATTGAAGTGGTGGCTCTCCCCAGCGCTACACGAGGGCTGCGAGTTCAGGGAGCCGGAGCGCCTCATCCTGACAATGGATGCCAGCTTGTATGGGTGGGGAGCTCTCTTGGAGTCCTGAATGGCACAGGAGTGTTGGACCTGGTTGGACCTCCAACACAATATAAATATTGGCTGGAACTGAGAGCGATTCACATGGCATTGCGCCACTTCAAGAACCATGTTCAGGATCAAGGCGTCTTGATGCTGACCGACAACGTGGTGGCGAAGGCCCACGTCAACCAACAGGACGGCACACACTCCAGGGCTCTTCGAACCGAGGCGATGGCACTTGGCGCCAGGGCGGAGAGGCATCTTCGATCGTTCAGGGCGGAGCACTTCACAGGAGTGAACAACCATCAAGCCGACTGGCTCAGACGGACCATGGTTGACCATGGGGAGTGGAGCCTTTCTCCGAAACTGTTCCAGGCCATCTGCTCCAGGCTCGGCCATCTGGAGGTGGACCTGTTTGCCACACCGCAGAACGCTCAGGTGGATTGGTTCTTCTCTCGGTTCCCGGCTCGGGGGATGGAGGGAGTCGACACACTTCAGATTCCGTGGCTAGAGGGCCTGCTCTACACCTTCCCTCCCCTTCCCTTTCTCCCTGTGGTAGTTCAGAAAGTGATATCAGAGAAGGCAGAGCTCACCTTAGTGGCGCCTACTGCCTGCAGGCGTGGTTTGCAGACCTAATGTGCCTGTCAGTATCACACCCGTGGAGGATCCCAGGGAGGGATGTGGCCCTCAGACAGAGGAACCTGGTGCATCCCAAGCCACAGTGGCTGCAGCTAGCCATATGGAGATTAAGCGGGAGCGCCCAGATGGTGATCTCCACAATTGAGGCTTCACGCAAGGGTTCCACCACTAGGATTTATGATTCCACCTGGCAGGTCTTTGCAGAGTGGTGCCGGGTCTCAGGAGCAAATCCTCGCGAGGCTTCGGTACTACACATCTTGGAGTTCCTCCAAGATGGATTGGATAGGAGGCTCTCACATGGCACCCTCAGGAGACAGGTGGCAGCCCTCTCCACAATTATTCAGGGAGAGGGGCTCCTTACACTTTCCCAGGTCCCATTAATTAAGAGGTTTTTGAAGGGTGCGGGGAATCTCCGTCCCCCGGTTGTCCACAGGTTTCTGACATGGAGCCTCACTATGGTTCTCCAAGCAATGACAGGAGCACCATTCAAATCTCTGAGGACGGTTGACCTGAAGTTCGTAACCCTTAAGGTAGTGTTCCTTGTGGTGGTCACCTCAGCCCATCGCATCTCCGAACTGGGGGCGTTGTCCTCCAGGTCAGATCTTTGTACATTCCACAATAATCGGGTCATCTTGCAACTGGATCCAACCTTTATTCCCAAGGTTAATTCCCTTTTCCACAAATCACAGGAGGTGGTATTACTGGATTTTTGTCCGGACCTGTCTCATGATAGGGAGCGCCTTTGGCACCTGCTGGATGTCAGGCATGCCTTGCGCATTTACCTGAGGCGTACAGAGGGCCTCAGGAAGTCTGAGGCGCTCTTTGTTTCTTTTTATCTGTCTTCCCTGGGGAAGAGGGTGTCCTATTCAGCTATAGGGAGGTGGATCAAACTGGCCATCACATTGGCCTATGAGGTTCAGCGCCTTCCGGTGCCCCAAGGCATCACAGCACACTCCACCAGGAGTGCGCCTACCTCGGCGGCCTCGGCCACACAGGTGCCTATTGTGGAGATTTGCAGGGCAGCTATGTGGGCATCCCCATCTCCCTTTATCAGGCACTACAGGTTAGACGCATTTGCATCGGCTGATGCAGCGTTTGGTCGTAGGGTGTTACAACAGGTGGTAGCGCATGAGGAGCCCAGGACCAATAGTGCCCCCCCTGAGGGACGTTAACTTGGGTATGTCCCAATCCTGTCTAATCCTGCAAAATTCCTCCAGAAAATGACAGTTGGTTTTACCTGAACTGTTGTTTTAGGAGGTTTTGCAGGATTAGCCAGGTTCCCGCCCTAGCTTTGGTCCAGGGGTTGGGGGAGTTCAGGGGGTAGGGTATGTTCCCTTATGACTTGTTTTCAGGTGTTTTGCAGTAGTCTTGACTCATTGAAACTGGGAACCAAAAGCAAGGAGCACAGAGGCATGGCTTCAAATTAACTCTGTCTCGAGGCCAATTGGACATCACAATACGCAATTATTAATTTATTAAACTAAACTACAATACCCAATTCTGGCTAATCCTGCAAAACCTCCTAAAACAACAGTTCAGGTAAGACCAACTATCAATTTTGAAATACCCAATTTTTAGTCCGTGTTTTATTAATTCAAAAAGACTTCTTGAAGTACACAGGAGTAAGAAATTAATAGATAAAAGATATTATATGAATGAGATTAAATAAACACTAGTTTCATTGCTGTAAGAAAAAAATCAATATAGCACAGGGTTCTACATAAGTGATATTTTAGCCCAGTTAGGAAACATGTTGCCAGCACAATGAAATGTTGACAGTATGATATGTGATGAATAAAACCTGCTGCCAAGAGATAGCAGAAACTCTTAGGGATGTATTTTCATGCATAGATTGTGATAATATAGTAATATAACCTTACTAGAAGGAAGCTTTGCATATTACTTGGCAATGGAGAGGATTGATATAAAAAGAATTTGTCACAAGGTAATAACTGTTGTAAGAATTCCAAACTATTCCTAGGGCTACCTATTGTAACAGTGGAGAAGAAATCTATGTGACCTGCGACTGTGGAAGTCTGGAGGCTTCAGGGATTAGGTGCAGAGGTCTATTCGGACCCTAAAGCATGGCAATAGCTTTGCTTCCCCTTGTAAACTGGAAAATACCCAATATTCCGAATCAGTATGCTGAAATAGATTATCCTTAATTGAACTCATTTAACTTATGTGACTTTATAGAGCACATGGGATGCTAATTAGTTTATTATGATTTATGCTTGTAGGATAGTTTGCACGATCAGCATTTATCCTTGAATTATTACCCTTTTTGATTGGCTTAGGAAAACATTTTTTTGGACAGATGTTATCTTATCAAGCAAATTATTTAATGCCTGCAGGTTAATAATTAGTTGCATGTATTCATTGTATAGAAGATGTTATACCAATGTTTGGATTTATTTATTGCAGCAATTTATTATTATTATTATGATCTGTAGATGAAAAAGATAATCTTATGGAAAAAGAACATTTGTTTCTGTGTAGTTAACCTTATCCCCTGTGGTTAAGCACTCAGGTCCTGACAGCAAAAAAAAAATCGTAAAAAATCTTCTCAATATTGATTTGTAAAATTTATTTTATTCTATCAGAAGCTGATGTTCTTCATGTTTAATCTATATTATACACATTAAAGATTAAATTCCCTGGAATTTTCTACTCTATAATAATGTAATCCCACTAACCTTGATCAGCAGCAAAGCATCAAATGATCCATTCCTTTCCAAGTGGCAGGAGGGTAGCAAATAGACTATGTATAGCCTGTTCTTCCACTACATTCCAAGTACTATTTTAAACAGATTATGAATGAATATTATGTATGTTTGCCACCTTGAGCTATATAAAGGCAGGATAAAAAGAAAATCTTTTTTAAAATATATCCTGTTAACAATGTTAAAAAATCCCAAAATACAGCAGAAGCCACATAAATCTATTTAAAATCTGTACAAGTTCATGTTAAACAGTATTCAAATCATCCCAAATTTGAAGAAATGCCTCTTAATTCTCTTTTTTTTAGGTAAAGGAGAATGGGTAAGCAAAATAGTCCCCAAAAGATTACATTCCACAATTAGGGAAAACAGCAGAAACTGCAAAACTGCAGAGTTTTGTGACTGAAGCAGCTGGAACACACATAGATACACACAAAAATTCACAAACACACAGGGAGAAATGTTTACTTTGTTTCATCAAAATCCCTGAAAAGCTGCTCTTCTTCTGCATCTGCCTGCATCATCAGAACTATCATAAAGATAATTCTTGAAATAATATATGGAGGAATTTAGATGGATTGGTTGTAGGAACTGTGTGTGAGGAAGTGCAAGTGCCAGATTTGATACAAGAACATGTTGTCTAAGGCATGGATGAAAACAGTACAGTCTATTTCTCTTGGGTGTTCTCTACAGAACTGGCACCCATTTCAATTGGCTCATAACTATGTATGCCTGGGAAATTTATTATTTCTACCACCATAGTGGTGTATAACCTGGTTGCATGCTGTATGCTTTCTGATAAGCACTTACAGTTAGGAAATTTTGAGTTCATCTAAGTTGAATGCATGACTCCATGGACCCAAATTTACTGTCAAGGTTCATAGCTCTTCTGGCTTCTCCAGGCTAACTATTCAAATATAATTATACCAAAAGGTAAATGCATTTAAGTGAAATCAGAAACACTGGAAGAAGCAGGAGTTGTGACATTCTCTTTCATTTATATAGTTGTCCTGGAGGCGCTATACACATCTGAGCTATACTCTTCCAACTGATGGGCATCAGAATAATTTAATTAATTGCTATTATGTACAAAATAATGTGGAACTTTAGTATATTATGGAGAATGCAAGGTTAACATTCCTTTCTTCTTCACATTTAGGGATTCTACAGTTTTATTTTAATCTACAACTTGAAAGATTACAGCTAGTTGCATATTTAATTCCTCAATGACAAGTAAACCCAGCCATCTGTCAAACACTCATTGTGTACAGAAGGATTTTTGCCCCATTCCTAAACTGCCTGCAGGTCATACTTCTAAACATGGAAATTTTGTTCTTTAGTCAGCTATTATTATATGAATTACAGAACAGCATAGGTTGGTTCTGGGAAGAATTAGTTGGGGAATAGATTTGGCTGTTTCTCAGCATCTGACTAATTCCAGGATTTGCAAAAGGACTTCCCTCTGGGTTCCACTGAGTTGAGCTTTTAAAATATTTTCTTGTACAATGTATGACTTGCTTCTTGGTTGCTTCAATTATTTGGAGAATCCTTTTGTGGGAACATTTCTGCAGCTACACGCCTGCTCTGTTCTTGTGACACATTGAGAACTAGACTCAATTTCAGCAGCATGATTTCAAGCAGTGAGAGGATAAGGATGGAAATAGCAAACTGCTCCTTAGCAGCATTCCATTGTCTTTCCTTCACTTAAAATCCCCCCAAATAGCCATAGTCTCCCAGGGATAACCCCCCCCCCCCAGTCAAAAGATATCCTACAATCTTCCAGCTATTCAACAGAGCAAATGAGGTCCTGCACCAATAAAAAGTGCCCTATGTTGGCTTAGTCCTAACCAGAATTAACTAAAGTGAAAACAATGTTCTAGCTATCTGTATGAGTTGGCTCCTATTACATAACCTAAAATATAGTACTGTATGTTCAGATGTAAGATATTTATCTCCTATTTGCACTTATTTGGCTCAGCAATTGGAAATTTTAGAAATGTTACACTAAAATGTGGTGGGTTTTTTTAAAAAAAAGTCTATGCAAAGTGACAGGATTACACTATTTTTAGTTCCTATATAGTTGTAGAAGTAACATTTAGCTTTTTTTTTAGTTCCTATATGGTTATGTAAGTAACATTTGGCTCCCTCTCCCCCCCCCTGTACATTTTTTATTCCTGTAACACACAATTTGTAACACTTGCTCTAGATTTAAGCAATATTTTTTTGTCACTGAATACTATATATTAATGTGGGTGAGGAAGAGAACTGGAAATGTCATTTCACAGAAAGATTTACCTTGTGTTTCTAATTACATATTTTATAATTTTAAGTTGGGGGAAGCTAGCCAGAAATGGGGTGTGATTGCCAGACATTATTTTAATAAGCTTCAGAATGCTTAACATTCCTCCCTCCCCATTCACTCCCTTTTTTAAATGAATGAAGTGAAATATAACTACAAATGTCCTTTAGCCAGGTTATGCAGTATTTGGATCTAATTAAAGAATTATTAATCAAATTATAGTAAATGCAAATGTAAGTTTCCATAAACTACTGCCTTACATGAATTGCATATTGAGAATTATCTTTCTAAAGAAACTACTTTTCTGAAAATCCTAATTTTCCTCAAACCCTATTATACTTGTTTCTCTAAGACCATCCTTTTTTACTATTCTTCCGCTCTCCTGGCCTCACATACTCTACCAAAGTCATTAAGTATTTGAGGTCAAAACCAACAGTGGCCTTTTCAATTAAATTAATCAGCAAGGTCTTTGTCCCAATCCATCTGAAGTTCAAGATAAGTAAAGTTCTAGGTTTCAGTGAACAGAGTATAAAATATCAGATCAAGAAAAGGGTTAAGACAAATATGGCTTAAAGCGAAGACACGGAAAAACCCAATGTCTGTTATTCCATAGTGGACTGGCTTTCAGATTAGGAATCAATCTACAGTAGCCCATGTGTGAGGAAATGAAGTTGGGACTAGTATCTGCATTTGGGAAAACCAGCTTCCTAAAATTCAGTTCATGTCTTTTCCCAAAGGTCTTCAAAAGTTTACAGTCCCAGAAACTTGAGAGATGAACTCATTCATCAGTTCACTCATTCCTCCCTCATAAGCATCCACACCTGGCCTTGCAGTTGCCTGGTTAATCAAGCTAACACCCTGGTGTTTTCCAGAACAATATAGACAAGCAGCCTAACTCAACTCTACCCTTAGCTTACAAAAGCAAATGCTAAATCAGAGTGTGTGGGATGTTTAGGAGAAGAAGAGATAACAAAATAACACGCAGACTGGAAGTAGGAGGCAACATCTGGAAATTTACAACTATTACAGGCAGGCAAGACCTCCGTCAGTCAGCTGCCAGATCCACAAGCTATGGTAAGCAGCATATCCTGGTGGAATTCCTGCCTGGAGTTTGGCTTGGACTTAGTAGAGCGTTCAAAAGTAATACTGCTTAACAGCAATACTTGGAACTTGGCCTGAAGCTTGGCAGCAAGCAGAAAAGAAAGAAGCAACTATACTGAGACAGCATTTAATTCCAACATGTTCAAGAGCCTTTAGAGGGAAGCAAAGGCTGTATTCCATTTCATAGACTTGAAGACTTTTGCTCATGTATTTATGTGGGTACATCAACTTGCAAGACCTCTAAAACAGTAGAGCTTACCCAGAGCAACAGCTTATTGTGAATCTGCTATGCTGTGGTGTATCCAGTCCTTGGAAGAATCTTCACACCATGATATTGCCACAGATCTGAAGCTAAATGCCCTTATTTAAAAATAAATTTCTGAATCCTTGTTCTGCTTCCCTTCTTCATCCAATGAAGATTAATATGCCAGGAGTGGAATATTTATACAAATTTATATATAAGCATATTCCATTGAAAAGCATATTCCATTGAAATCAAAATGATTGACTCACAGTATGGTTTTGTAGGATTGCAACTGTAGATATTCTGTCTTTCATCTGAGAAAGTATCTAGCCATTTTTTAAAATATTTCTTCCACCATTCTCATTTCACATATTGTTGGTCTTTCTGTAGCTAGATAGATAACATCATCTCTCAAGCTGTGTGTTTTGCAAGATGACATGTTATTTAAATGGGTGTGTGGACTTCCGTATAGGCAGCACACCAGATTTATCCTTGTTCCAAACATGCTTTTTCAAAAGGCAACTGGACTTTGTTTTTCCTTGAAGACATTTCGCTTCTCATTCAGGAAGCTTCTTCAGTTCAGTTCTTCAGATTTATTCTTGTTTAGCCTCAGTACATTTGGTCCAGACCATTTCCATGTATCCTTTTGAGATTCCAGTGGTAATAGCAGGGTCGGATGTCTTCATGTCTTTATCTCTTCTTTACAAATACGCATGTGCTACAAGCCCAGCAAAGATAACTTGTTCATATCATTTGAATCAACATTTGCTAATGTGATGTAAAAACTTCCATTCTACAAAAATTCTTTTGCTCTTTTGTTCATGCTTCCTATCAGCAGTAAATAATTACTGTAAATACTCGATTGAAAGATGCTGATTGACTTTTTGTGCCTTTGAAGAGGGAGAAGATGCATTTCTAGTGAACCATAATGAATCCTCTGATACATCAAGCTTCCTTGGCACATTGAGTTATTTTTAGCTCTTTGATTATGGGTTCTGTTTGCTATATACAACACACTTTTCTTCTTCTTAATCAGCAACTCAGATTTATGTTTGCTGGATCACTGTACTTTATTAAATGACTGACATATGCAGCAACTGACTATTCCTAGTCAAATGCTGTCTCTTTTTTGTCCTTATTTTCCCTTTTGCAACAATTCTAGGAATGCTTTTCAGGTACATAGGCATTCTGTGTTATCATTCCTTGAAATTCCAGAGCACCACTCTTCCCTCACTGGTTTTACTCAGATGTGTTGAATGAGGTTTGTAGTACAGATTGGGAAAGGTAAGCATAGTCAATATTACTCTATTATTCCACATACATTTCACCAAGCTGTTAAAATATTGCTTTTCAGAAAAAACCTTTTCTCTATTATTGTGGGGGGAAAAACAAGTCTAACTTCAGGGAAGTTGGATTAGATTAGCCTTTTTTAATAATGTTTGTACCAGATGGTTGGTTGGTTGATTGGCTGGTTATATATTAAGTAACATTTAAAAACTTTTTAAAAGCTTCATTTCTGAAGTAATGTTTGTCCTTTATTTTCTATTCTGAATTTTTTAGATGCAAATTTTGCATGTAAGTACATACACTGATTCAAACAATTGTAAAGATTGAGACCAGACGCAGGGGGGAACAGTCATAGAACTAACTAGAAATAAAACTATTATTACTAAAAGGAAACTGGTTTGTAAAAAGCATAATTTTAAGCAGAAATGTAAGATGTTGATCTGCATGATAGTTTCTATCCTAATTATACCTGATTCTCAACACATTTGAGATTTTTCCAAGATACTTGGAATAGCCTTTTCAAAAACTTTAATAGCAGTGTCTTAGATATTTTCTAGGAGAGGTATGCTCCAGGTCACATCCAGTAGAGAGATCCATGTAGTGAAATCTAGGAATCTAGGCAGTGGTGGTATGCTGCCAGTTCGCACTGGTTTGGGCGAACCGGTAGTGGCAGGGGCACAAGGCTTCACCCACCCACCCTGATGTCATCAAGGAACTTCTGCACATGCACAGACGGTTCTGGGCATGCACAGATGAGCGCACTCCCAATACTGAACCGGTAGTGAAGAAAATAGAGTACCATCTCTGAACCTAAGGACTTTGGGGCAGTGATACCCCGCTCTAGAAAAAAGCCCCCTTCAGATTAGGCTTGTCCCAACTCCTTTCACAAGGCGTTAAAAATCTGTCTTTACCATTAGACAGGGACCCTGGTAGCATGTGTTTATTTGTTTCTTAAATTTATATAGCCACCCAACTCACAAACATGATTCTGGAGTCATGTATATAAAATGTGTGATTATATTTTTTAAAAAGACTCGCAAATTGTAGTCTTATTTAAGAGGACTTATCTGAGCTCCAATAAGCAGCAGCAGTTGAGTTTTTCCAATAAATAATTTAACTGCCACAGTACACATAGAGTGTCTTTAGAGAAATAAAAAGCTTGAGTAGCCAGAAATGAATGTTCTACAGTGTTCTAAGTGCTCTACAATACACACTCTAGACATAGTGTGCCTTCCAGCTACCCACAGCATGAAATTTTGAACACTTTGAATAGTTTGTCCTGATCTAGTTAACACGCATTCATCTTCCAGATACAGGCTTTAGAATACTTTGCAAATGTCAGTATTTTCAAATCTTCAACTTTTCAGAAAATGATTAATTAGTGCAGAACATTAAAGTCATGTTTGTTCACCCGCTGACTTCTGTGATAATATAACGATACCAGCAGCATAAAGAGAAAGGAAATAGACTGAAATCAATCAATTGTGCCCAGTTATTATCTATAAGTCTAAAATATCTAATAAGTATAGTTTTTAAATAAATGCATACATACAATACTACTTCTATAACTCTTATATAAGTATTGTTAATTAAGATAAACACATTGGTGGTTTGAAGCAGGTTAACTCCGCGTGTGCCTTTATAGGGACAAAGAGAAAAGTGCATTTAGATGTGTTCCTTATCATAAATGGAGGTACGAAGTCCTATTGCGTTTTTTTTTCAGTTTTTTCAGTTTTTTATAGATTTTTCAGGACAATGACTTTCAGGTTTCAATCAGGAATTATTAAAGTTTTTCAATTTTGAATTAGAGAAAAATGGACAAATGTAAAACTAGGGAGGCCAAGGGAAGAAATTCTGACTAACTGGCCAACATCTCTTCTAAAATTTTGGTGCTGATACTGGACTCTGAATTAAAGAGTAAGATTTCATATAAAATGACAAGTTTAATAGAAGAATATGACTCAGATCCAAACATGTAACATACTTTCTGACTGCCTAGCCTGGATGTTGCTCACCAGTCTTAGAACCATCATGAATATCATTAAATGGAAGACAAAATACTAGTTTCATGAACAAAACAATGCAATCAGAACAAGAAGAGTATTATCTCTAAATTAGGTACAAATTTTAGGAGGCTGCAACTTTCTTTCCAAAAGAGAAGACCAGTATTTTTGACCTAGAACAAATTTCTTAAACATGGAATACAGCCAATCTAATTACTTATCTTGGTTCCTTGCCCGGAGTTTATTCCATGATACATCTGAGAGACAAATGTTTTTGTTTCAAGAAACTTTCTAGTATTTTTTTTCCATTTCTTGATGCAACATAAACACATGCCAGAAATTACACAGAATCCAGGTGTAACCCTCATCCATTTAGAGATACGCTGGAAAATGTCTCAGCAAGGTATTAATTACTACTGCCTTGAGAAATAATTTGTGTAAATGAACCCAGTGGTTTAACCTTCAGACTGTGACAGAATGTGTAGGAGCCTTTTTTCCCTGCATCAATAAGATGCTCAGATTTATGATAAATGTCCATGGAAACTAAATTTCAGACTTGAGGAGCAGCCATCTGGAATTCCTCTGACTTTGTCTGCAATTATAAATGTTGGTGTTTGTATTTATTATTTCCTGCCTTTCTGCTCTTGCGCATAACAGTTTGGTATGTTTTAGGGTGCAACTGGATGGGACAATAGTAAGACACTGGAAATAAAGTAAGAAGACAGTCCTTTCTCTTTGCTAGTCAGAAACCTTTCTACATTGAAAAACATGCTCACAGAGAGTCTCATTCCTCTTCCTTTCTGTAAGATGTAGTAGAAGAAAATTTGTGCCGCATTATCATCACAGTGAGAATTGTTCTGTATAATGTTTCAGATAAAGTCCAGGTGTGCTGGAAGTCCCATTTTTACTTTCAAACACAGAAAACATTTTTACTCTTGTATCTCTAACCTGTGAGCTAACTTTCTTTTTTCATTCAAGATTTTAAATCCACTCCCAGAGGGAAATAATATACAGTATTCCTAATAAAAGGCAGCTTGCTAAATTGTCTAGAAGACAATTGCATCAGTGGATATTATTCATGCTGTGCGTGCGCGCACACACACACACACACACACACACTAATGCACACATGGAACAGGACTACAGCATCTGTTGGTAGCCTACCTTTCTGGGCTCATATGCCTTTGATGTCAGGGAAACATCACAAGTTAGAACTGTTAAGTCAACAAGGCTGAGAGCTCACATCATACTGGAAAGGTTGGCAGGCATAAATGTACTTGCTATAATAAATTTCTAATGAGGCAGAAAAAAAGTGTGTGGTTTATGGTTCTTTTTTACCCATTTTGAAATGACTAAACATATTTGACTAAACACATTTTCATGAGAGCCAACATAACATGTCTAAGAAATATCTTAGAAATTAAGAGTCTTTTTTTCTCTCTAAGGTTGAGTCCCTCCTTGTCTGTAGTCAGGAACCAATAGCTTTCCACAACCTGGACATTGTCCCCAAATTCTACACAGTGCTAATTATGGGCCACTTACAAGTGTTCAGGCTGGGGAAGCCTGAATTCAAAATCTCAATTAACCACAAATTTCACTTGTTTACTTTTAGCCGGTTGCTGAGTGTAGGATACAAAGAGGAGTACACTGAAAATGTCATAGATTATTATAGGCATTTCCATTCATAAATCATATCATTCGTTCAGTATTAGTATTAGGATGCACTATTTTCCATTTCCTGATTCTGATATCTGAGTGATCCAACCTTTTCTCGTAAGCAGTAGCAACATCCCAGTCACTTTCACAATCTTAGTTATTTAATGAGTTTTTACTCTTCTTCCCCTGTACTGCTTTTTGATAGACCTAAAATGTTAAATTGTTGGCAATAAAATATAAATAAGGCAACATAAGAAAAAGTAGCAATCAGTAAAAGAATGGTTAAAGCACGTCATATAATATCCCAATGCATGTCCATTCCAGAGGTGTTTTTTTTTTTCCAGGAGGCAACTTGACTTTCTTGTTTTTTCTTTGAAGTTGTTTTGCTCCTCATCCAAGAAGCTTCTTCAGCTCTGACAGGATAGTGGGGAATGGAAGGATTCATATTTAGAGTACGTCAACAACTCTCCGTTTAGTGGGTCATTAAAGCACTTGGAGGTTTATCAGTGTCCTCAGAGTCACCTGAGTAGTGCTTCTGCTTTCTTTAGTCTGCAAAAAAGAAAAAACAAGAAAGTCCAGTTGTCTCCTGAAAAAAAGCAGCTTTGCGACAACCATGATCTGAATGACTGAGAATCTCTGCAGATTATCCAAATCAGAGATGGGTTGTTCCTGGTTTGGCCCAGATCAGGCAAACTGGTAGTAGCGGCGGTGGGAGACTCTGCCCATGTGCAGAAACGTCACACAGAAGCATGCGCAGAAGCATCGTGCATAAGTGCGCCCGAACCAGTAGTAAAAAAATTGGCAACCCACCACTGATCCAAATGTATGTATATCAAAAGGTGTTAAAGTCTTCTAATAACCAACAAAGAAATGGGTATTGTTTGTGTGTGTGTGTGTGTGTGTGTGTGTGTGTGTTTGCTTACTTTATTAAATCACTTTATGATTTAATAACACTTTATAACATGTTTTATTATTGTCCCATTGTTTTTTTATTATTGTTTTTATTATTTTATAAATCTTATGTTTTTCTCAGAGTTGTTGACACTCAGGCAGTATACAAATTGATTAAAACAAATAACAAAGAAGCTTCTAGAAAACAAGTATTTTCCAAGGCAGAGTAATGCTTTATTCACTGGTTGGGAATTCAGAGGCCTTTCCAATGTACTGAAAAGCCATAAAGTAGGTAGCAGCTTATTGGGAAGAAACTTCCATAGTTGGAAAGCTCCCATCAAAAAGAGAGACCCTCTCAACTAGTTCATCATATTATCTGACCTAGTCAGCTCAATCAAAAAGAAAAAATATGCTAAATTCATGACCATAGGATAGCTGACAAGAGACAGCCTTTTATAAGGATGAGGCATCAGCACTGAGAGGAAAAACATGGAAATCAGCAAAATCAGAATATATTGTGGCAAATTCTAAAAAGAGATAATAGGCTAAAAGCTGAAAGCCATCTGGCTTTTAAAATAGGACAAAAAGTAACAGTTGATGTTCTAAAAGAAAAGAAAATGAATGAAATATAGATGCCTATTCTACTATGTTGTTACTCTACAGGTTGTTATTAATTTCCAAAAATATGTACACTGAAAGAGAGTTAAATTAATTACAAATCCAGCACAACATAAGAAAGTGCAAATAATAAATTGACAGGTTTTTCTAGACTTTTATTGAAAGTTCCTTTGCATCAGATTCAACTCCTGCCTGAAGATTAGATCTCCTTCTTATTTTCTTAACAATAATATGGATGTAGTTTGTCATTGCTTTATTATATGGTATTTTCCTGAAACTTAAGTTTGGCTGCCCTGAGTTGTTGAATACAAGATGGGCAAACAAATTACATAATAAATAAATAAATTTTCCAGTCTAGTCCAGGAGTTTGGGATATCGTGGTGGTTTTCCATTTAATAATCACATCTGACTTTACATAGTTCTTGGGATCAGAAACCCAAAATCTTGTGTGACAACATCTCCCTTAAATATACTCCAGCCTCTGGTAACTAAATGGACACACCCATGGTGTTTTCATGAAAACAGTACAAAAGATGTATGTCTAGTTATGGTTATCAATTTGATAAAAATGTATCACAGAGAAATATTTTATTTATTTCAAGCTGCACTTAATACAGTGAGAAATGGTGTCTACGTTGTTTGTCATCAAAGAAAGTAGACTGCTCATTAATACAACATTGAACAACAGAGGTGGGTTCCTACCGGTTCGAAATGGTTCCCCCAAACCGGTAGTGCTGTCTTCAAATAGAGAGTGAACGGTTCTCTGTTTTTTTCAGAAGTGGCTGGAAGAAGTGGCCACAGCTGGAAAAGTGGGTGTAAAGAAACCCCCTAGGTACATGTGGGTTGGGGGGGGGGAGAAATTCAAACTTCAGCCTCCTGGTGCGGTGCAGGGCTTGGGCAAAGGCTGGAGGGAAGGGCCCTGGCTCGCTCACGCTCCCTCCCTTCCCAGTGTAGTTTGATGCAGGTAGAATCTCACATTGCCTTTTGCAAGCCTGCTGTCAGTGCAGCTGGGGACTGATGAGGGCTGGCTTTTTGCCTAGCTTTATCCAACTGTCAGGGGAGAAACGGATGGGGGCCTGGGGAGGAAGTCATTCCACCTCTCCCGACAGCTGGACAAAGCTATGCAAAAAGCCAGCCCACACTGGCGCCTAGCTTCATCGACAGCAGGCTTGCAAAAGGCAATGTGGCTCCACCTGCAATCAAGCTAGACTGGGGAGGGGGAACAGGAGCGAGCACTGAGGTGACTGTGTGAGGAGGGAAGCCAGGCAAAGGGCCAAACGAGGTCATCTGCAGCATGCTGTAGCACACACACTTTCTCTCAGCCCTCTTCTTTCAGAGAGCTCCGATCGGCTCCCCTCCGGCTTCTCCACCTCTCCTTTTACCCCATTAGCCAAATTGCCAGCAGAAGGTGAGTGGGTGGGCTTTATTGCATTCCAGGCATTTCCCACCCAAACAGCATGCTGCATTTGCTGTGGGGGAGGTGTTTTGGGAAGGTAGTGGGGGAATGGGAGGGGTGGCAGAGGAGCTGCTTTCAATCCATTGGTTTTTGCGGGGTGGAGACCCCCCCCAGTTATGCAGGCTTCCCATTTTGGTAGCTCCTCCCCCCTGATAGGGAAAATATTTTTTTTAAAACCCCGTGGCTCAAGCCAGGGTGCCAGGCTATTGGCAAAACTTCCATGCCCTGGATGGACCCACCCATGCCACCTATAAGTGTATATCTGCCCACTGGCAGCAGTTGAAAGGCTTGGCCTACCCTGGGCAGTAGAGCCGCATCTTTCATTAGTGCTGAGAGGCTGAGGAGAAGGCATTGCGTGCCTGTCAAAAAGTTTTTCTGGCAGCCTCACCTGTAGCAAAGGTGAGAATGTCTATAGCCCCTAATTCTCCTTAAGCATGGCCAAATGAGGAACAGCACTGGCAGACTTTCTAAGCCAAAGCAGGGAGGGAAGCAGGGTGGAAAAGAGATATCCAATCCAACTTCTGTGTGTGAGAGAAAGGGGGGAGGGTGAGGCTGTCCAGTTTCTTCTTGAAAACCTCCAGAACTTCTAGAGACAAGCAGTTCCACTGGTTAATTGTTTTACTGTCAGGAAATTTCTCCTTAGTTTAAGGTTGCTTCTCTCTTTGTTCAGTTTCCATTCAGTACTTCTTGTTTTGCCTTCTGCTGCTTTGGAAAATACATTGCCCCCCTTTCTTTGTGGCAGCCCCTTAAAAGCCTGTTGCCTGTCACACTCTTGGGCAAAGCATGTGAGCCATTTCCTCCTTTCTGTGGTCCATGAAAGTACATTTATAGTATATGTAGATAATAAAGTTAAAAAAAGTGAACAACATTTTTACAGAACTATAGCTACGTTGAGGCTGAGTGTAACAAGGAATGGCTGGAGAGGCCAGGCAAGGCACCCCTTGATGTGAGTGACATTGAGTTGGCCATGCCCACCCAGTCACATGACCACCAAGCCATGACCACAAAACAAGCCACACCCACAGAACCGGTAGTAAAAAAAATTGAAACCCACCACTGATGAACAATAATAAGAAAAGGGAAAGATGCTACTTCAATTAAAGTACTTTTCAAAGAACATATGGATCTTCAAGGTTATCTGGTGGGATTTGACACATTTTAATTCATTTTTAGTATGTGTACGTTAGTGGCCTGCATGCCATTTAGCAATGTCATACTTTGTGGGTAACGCTTTGTTTGATAAAATGGTTTATTGCCTGATTTGTAGCCTTTTCTGTTAGCCACAAAGTTTCTTCAACTTGTGAAGAAAACCATCCATGTTTCATTTACAATTTTGCTTATTTTAAATAAATATAGATAATGGTTTATTAGTAATACTGTTGCCCAGTGTTTGAACAATAGCAAAAATGCTGATAAGAGTTTGCCAGATTTTTTTTTTCTAAGGAAGGTACCACTACAAATTAAGCCCTTTGATTTCATGGATGTTTTATAAATCATAGAATCCTGACACAGAAGCCAAATGCTAAATATGTGTGGTTCGGCTTGTTAGTGAATGTGTTCTTTGTATTTGTTGTTATCTGTATTTTCTTCCATATTTCTGAATTTAGATGAATTTTCCTTTTCCATAAAGATACTAAAGTCTTTATAAATATTCTTTTCCTCTACTAATGGGGCAGCCACATCACTGCTGTTAATTAAGAAAATTTCTTGTTGGTTGGTTAGCTTGGTTAATTAATTACCCTATTAAAACACTGATTATCTTCTGAGCTTTCTGGCAGCAAAATGTTTCTGTAAAAATAAGTAAAAAGATAGCTTCTATTTTCCAGATAGAAAAATTAAAGCTGATTGTTAAAGTACCCTTATGATATAGGCCTCTTTTGTAAGAGCTGTCAAAAATTATCTTTTGTATGAGGCACCTTTTAGATTAAAGTTTAAATATAAAGATTAAGAAGGCAAACTTACTATATATGAGTATGTTACACCACTCAATTGATCTATTAGGCAATCTATTTTTGACACAGGGTAACTATTAAATTTGATTACTTGGTTTGGCATCTTGTTTTGGCGTCAAAATTAACAATGTACAAGAAGAGCATTCATCTAGATTTAGCACATTTTGAAAACCCATTTTTCTAACCAGTCAATCTATCAAGATAATTTTCTAATTCTATTTCTGTCTTCTAGACTATTAACTGCCCTGTCTAATTTTGAATCATCTGCAATTTTATAATCATTGCTTCAACTTTTATAAATTAATACAAATACTGAACAATAGAAGAATGAACCACATGTTTCTCACCATGTCAGTTCCCTTTATTTTTAAAAGAAATCATAGATGAACACCCTTGGACTATGATTTTCAGGTTAGGTATATATTCACTTAATAGTTGTGCCATCCAGCCACAATTAATTAACTCACTTTTGAAGAATGTTATGAGGGTACTTAATCACATGTCTTGCTAAAAACAAGATATGTATAAGCTTATTTATTTCTCAAAACTGTCCTATGCATGAAGAAAACACAATGAGATCTGGCAGAAGGGCAACTTGGTTTTGTCTCTTTTGCTATTTGAAATGTTAATGTGATACTTCACTGCAGTAATTGTGACTCATGCTAATAAGAAAACAAAAACTGTGAGATTCTGAACTTTACTGTGAGATGTAACATGGAAAAGATGTTTCTTTTAACAGCCTTTAAACAGCTGGCATACAGTTTGTCTTCTGTCATTCTCAACAATTATATTAATGACAACAATTATATTAATTTCAATGAACTATCCTGCCTTCCATTTCAGATGAATAAAAATCCTCCTATTTTTTTCTTAATCCCCAAAGTAAATGTGTACATCTGGGCCTTCCCCGATTTTTTAAACAATCAATTAAAAAATCTATAAATGGATACATTTTCAATGATTACACACAAACCACATATACCTCAGGACTCCATCAACATCCTGGCCACAGTACAGGGGGAGAGGGGAGAGAGAGCTAATCCTTTGTAGTCTTCTCAAGGCTAAAAGGATCAGGTTGTCCATATTTCTGGGGGAAGTTGTTCTAGGAGATAGGTGTCGTAGCAGAGAAGGCATACTTCTTGGGGCTCACCAATAGCAATAGCAGTAGACTTATATACCGCTTCATAGGCCTTTCAGGCCTCTCTAAGCGGTTTACAGAGAGTCAGCATATTGCCCCCAACAATCTGGGTCCTCATTTTACCCACCTCGGAAGGATGGAAGGCTGAGTCAACCCTGAGCCGGTGAGATTTGAACCGCTGACCTGCTGATCTAGCAGTAGCCTGCAGTGCTGCATTTAACCACTGCGCCACCTTGGTGACACTGTTTCATTGTCTGCTTTGTCAGATCTACCAGACCTCCAGAAGCCACTGGGGTAGAAGGTCTGGCAAGTATTCTGGCCCTATGTAAGGCTTTAAAGATGACTAGCAGCTCCTTGAATTATACTCATAAGCTCTCTGGGAGCCAATGCAGCAGCTATGTGGGCATATTGTTCTTTGATGCAGCATTTTGAACCACCTGAAGGTTCCAGTTGCTCTTTAAGGGCAGCCCATGTAGAGAAAATTGCAATAGTCCAATAGAAAGGAGAAGATTAATTTGTTCGGATCTATTATAGGCCTTTCTATATTAGTCAGGACATATGAAAACCACTTCCAAAACTTTGCCAAGAAAGGTTCAGGCAGTCTCCAAGAATTGCACAGAGTTGAATGGAAGGGGGGGGGGAATCACTTTGATTATGAATTTTAGATTTTAGCATAGCCATGAGTTTCTAGTCATTATACAATGACTAGAATTTATTCATTATACAAATTCCACTCAAGTTGGAGAAAATTCAGAAAGTTGTTGGTAGAGAGAAAATGGCCTTGATAAGAGAAACTCATCATAATCTATATTTAGAAGTAGAATTTTTGAGTCAACACAAATTAAGATGGTGTAATTACAGTGCTTCACTGTGGAAAAAGGAAGTTCTTTCTTAAATACAAGAGTTTTCTCTTGGGTCAATCTTTAAATATAGAAAGTACACTGAGAAACCGCATATCTAATAATCATTTTTCACAGCTGCTATTTTTGTTTGAAGTTACACATGCAGGAGGAGCTATTTTCAATAAAAATGTTATGCAGTTTGTTATATTTATTGTTTGTCTTAAAATACCTCTATATAATATATCCAAATAAGATAGCAAATATATATTATATATCTAGGTAAACAATTCTCATCTTCTTTCTCTTCACCATGCTTTACTATACAGTTGCTTAAGATTCCATTGTTAGGATTAGTACCAGAATAACAGGACAATAGTATACATTGACTGTACTTGTCGATGACAAGTTATCTTACTATCAGAGGAACTAAAGCAGTGCATATAATTGTATGGACTGAATGCTGCAGCTGTTAGACAGATCTTTAGATTGGAACTAGGATAATGTCCTCTCTTAACGTTAGATGCTAAAATCCATTGATTAAATTACCTATTGTAGAATGGTAACTTTAGTAGCAAAAGTTGGACAAATATACACTTTGAATGATCTTCCTTTTCTTTCATAAGCTACAGTTGATATCTAGGACAAATATTCCTCTCCCTCTTTCCAGAAATCTCATTACATCTTATTGTCCTAGCTTATACGTCAGAATTCACAGAATTAGATAGAAGACATAAACCAGGATTAAAAGACAAACTTTGGTATACAATGGAATGAAGAAGGAATAAAAGACTT
The DNA here is from genome assembly GCF_051295495.1 of Thamnophis sirtalis. Lineage (NCBI taxonomy): Eukaryota > Metazoa > Chordata > Lepidosauria > Squamata > Natricidae > Thamnophis > Thamnophis sirtalis. Next base: position 36,764,248 of record NW_028261386.1, on the reverse strand, counting down.
GTGGGTTCTTCTGACATTCACTCCCAGCTTTTTAATTGTTAATTTGATAATTAAGTTATCCAGATACAGACAATGAATTTTTATATTTTAAACTATATAAATTGACATTGTTTTAGTTATACTAAAAAGAGCCATTTTGGTCTAGTAATGAAGGCATCAGTATAGAAACCAGGAGTTTTTGAGTTTCAGTTCTGCCTTAGACATGAAAGCTGGTGGATGTTGCAATCAATGGGTCAACACTTGACTAATCTCAAAAAGCAAACCCTGCACTTAAGAAAAAATGCTAGGAAGAAAAAATGTGTATTTTTATTTCGATTTTTTAAAAAAACTTTCCCTTTCCCATGAGTTCTGTCTCACAAAAAGTTTTAAAACAGGTTCCTAGATTCCTTGCACACTTAATATTTGTTTGTCTTAACTTGAAAAGTTAAAAGGAAAAGAATTGATAGTACATTTCTGACACAGCAAATTTCTAATCAAAAGCACTTTCTCCTTTTTCTTCAGAACCACCAAAGTGCCATTTGGTCTGCCTGAAATGTATTAAGCATAAGTATGCTTAAGATCCTGAAACTAAGGAATTAAAAAATTCATTTTCCTCCTTCTATCTGCATAATCAACAAGAACTGCTGGCATTTGTCAATAATAACATAATTACGTACATAAGTTAATTAAAATTTCACAAGTAAACAGTAATAAACATGAAATTAATAATGTAAATTAAAGTTTAAAATGGAGCAACAACAAAATAAAAAACACAGATGGGATCATCCATATCAGAAAATAAATTTATAACACTAGAGATTATGACAAAAAACCCTCTTTTCAGGGATTTTTAGCATTATAAGACATTTGTTTTCTAATGTTTTCACTTCCCTTGAAAATCTATATTATTCTGCACAAAAGGAACTATCATATGCATGGTCAGCAAGCTGTAATTAGCAATACTAAAATAACATTAGCAAAGAAATAGGAGAATGGCAAAGGAGTAAATTAAAGATGGGCTACAATGATTCACCGCATGTATCCTACACTTTATCCAATACCATACCTCTGGCTATAGCTATCTGCAATAGGGAGCATAAATATTGGCAATTTTTCACATGGCTATAGAAAATTGTGAGAATTCCAGTTACTTTAAATAAGAAGGATGCTTACTGGTGAGAATCTTTATCAATATTTGCTACTATTGAGGGAAAAATTTCTACTTATAGCTCATGGCTTTTTATAGGATATTACTTTTATTAATTTAATACACAGACACACAGACACGTACACACACACACACACACACACACACAAACACACACACATGTTACATGTCAAAGCATAGCGTCATCTGTTTTTTGAAGTGGCTGAAATTATTTGAAATTTCAAGTTGCTTCTTATAATGTTCTTTCTTTAATCACCTGATGCCTGTATAATGATAACACCAGAAGATGCCAGAGTCGAAGAAAAAGAACTGGGAAAAATGAAATATCATGATCTGGCCATCAAAACTACATGATTATGGGTGAAACATATCATTGTCATCGGGGCACTTGGTACCACATCCAAGAATTTTATAAAATACATCAAGAAATTGCAGCTTTCTGCAATAACGCTAGAGGAACTTCAAAAAAACGCTACTCAGAACATCGTACTTCTTAAGAAGGTACTTGGTTGATACCTAGGATATTGGCAGAAATCCAAATCAACCGTTAGCACCAGTCAATGATATTTGTGCTGCATTTTTGAATGTTTAGTTGACTGAGTTTCATGTGGGTGGGGCCCGACTAGTAACCAATGCCAAATCCGGCGAAACAACTGGCCGCTGTGATACAATTGTATAATAATAATCATCATCATCATCCACCCTACTTGGAACAACTTATACCCTCTGATATTACCTTAACAGTTCCTAGGTCTTTGGTTAGGACTCGAGCTGTTGAGCTACCAACCAGCCCCAAAGGCTGTGAATCTCACCATAGATTAACCACGTAGTAGTAGTAGTAGTAGTAGTAGTAGTAGTAGTAGTAGTAGTAGTAATTATTATTATTAATTAATTAATTAAAATTGAAATTCAACGACTATGGCACAAACCAGCAGTGGTAATTCCAGTGGTAATTGGCACACTGGGTGCTATTCCAAAAGCACTGGAATTACATTTAAAACAGTTAAAAATTGACAAAATCACCATCAGTCAAATGCAAAAAGCCGCACTGCTTGGATCTGCACGCATATTACGAAAATACGTTACCACGTCCTAGGCCCCTGGGTGGGGCCCGACTAGTAACCAATGCCAAATCCGGTGAAACAACTGGCCGCTGTGATACAATTGCATAATAATAATAATAATAATAATAATAATAATAATAATAATAATAATAATAATTTTTTAAAAAACAGCTTCCATCCAGAGATGATATCTGTAACACCGTCAACCATCCAGATCTGCCTATCCCACGACCTTGGTAAGGACTCAATAGGTAGACAAAAATGCCAAACCCAGTCTAACTATCTGGCTGACTAATCAATAATAATAATAATACATTGTAGTAGTCATACAGAAAACTGTATTTAACTTTAAAATTATATTATATTAGAGCAATTAAATAAGAACTGCTAATACATATTTATTGTAAAAATGGCCCCATAAAATTGGAACATGTTGATTTTTTAATTCATCTGTAACCTGCTGAGCACCACTGAATCAAACATATTTGCAGATAAACTGAAGTTATATTTTCATCTGCATAAATATAATCCAAAATAAAAGCTCTCCTTACACAAACTATTCCCTCTGAAAGAACATCTGGCACTTGGGTATTTTTATTCCACACTCCATGCAATACCTACAAAAAAAATAATAATGCTTTTTCAGCATGTATATTTGAAGTACAGAGCATCAAAGAAAGTTTTATAGTTGGAAATGCTAACTTTTAAATTTTTCACTGAACAATTTTACATAGGAAACTGCGGCTTTTGTGCTTTAGCAATGTTGGTATTGTTTCTTAAACAAGCTGTGCATATCTCCATGTTTTGAAATCTAATTTCAATAAACCAGCAAGTTTCTTTTTATGTTCCTATCCTACTTTACCGATTGCACATGGGTGCAGCCATAATTAGCTGACAGTTTTATTGTCTGCTTTATTGAGCAGATAAAAACATACATACATTATCATCATCCTCATTATCTTTCTCCAATTTAACCAAATCTTTTTGCTATCATACATTCACTATTTGCTGCAGCTGCTCACAATTTTATTATAGCCCTTTTACACCTTTAAAATTTTAATCAAATCTTTAGGGGTGTTTTGGAAGAGTCCTCTGCAGTATTTTGTATTGAAGTAGACTATCTTTAGTGTTGAACACATGTCTTAGTCCTCTGCTTGTAAGTTCTTCCTTTTTCTTCACATTTCATTTTGTGTAGTACATTGTAATTCCCAAGCCGATTTTTAAATTAATTCCATCTAGTGAAATACTTTGTGATCTACCAGGTAATTAATCTTTCTTCATATTCAGTGTTCTCCATGACCATGTGGAAATTGGCTACATGTGTCATTCTTAGAGCATTACTTTTTCTATAATTTTTGGATCTTTCCAAGATCCTGACTGTGCTCTCTTGAGACCTACCCTTTGTTTGACCAACCTGACAATGTGCACTCATCCTAATAATGGCTACTTGCAAGCCTAAATTCTTAGCAATAAACTTCCTTAATTAGGAAATATTATTTGAATCTTTGCATCATATATATTACTAAGCTGCCTATACCTATTACTTAGTAGTCTTCTTCCTATGAGTAACTCAGTGACTGATGGCTGCCTGTAAGGTATATTTTACTAATAAAAGACATTATTTGAAATGAAGGGTCCTTGGTGCTCTCTGATCTTGGACATGTCTGCAGGAAATGTCTGATTTCTTGCAGACATTTCATTACTCAAACTAACATCAGTGTTAGTCAGCTATCTTTATCTTTTTTTAGATCAGCTAGCATTGATGATGTTGACTAGTTTTGGTAATGAAACATCTGCAAGAAAAATACCCAAGCTCACAGAGCACATGGGACACCCCCCCTCCCCATATTTTACTGTTTTTATATGATTTATTCTGAAAATACTTTCTAATTCAGGAAAGTTGATGGTGTTTCTATAGCTTTTTACTCCAGATTAATTAAACCATTTTTCTGTGCTGAAGCTGACTTTATGTTGTTTATAGATCTTGGGACGATAAGGGAGGAAAACAAATATCCTGCCTCTTCCTTAGAATAAAATGTGCAAACTGTAAGAACAGTATGCTTTTAGGACTGTGTGTATTTTTAGCATTAAAATTTCTGCAGCAATAATGGACAATGTACACTTCTAAAACAATAACCGATACATTTTAATAATATCTTATTTTTACTTTTAGCCTCAATTGGTTGACATTGAATGCATCACCAAGGATCTATCAGTGATTCACCATTTTTCAGTAAAAGTCTATGAAGTATGTCACTGTGCACATATGTGAGCCTGTGTAGGATTAGCTTTCCTAACTTAATGCTCAGAAGTGTTGGAGTAAAAACAAATGCCAGACAACGGGAAATTCTGAGATTTGTAGTCCTTCATATCTCCAAGACCCCATCTCTAGGAATATTGTGTAACAGGGGTGGGTTTCTCGCCCCGTTCCAACCGGATCGATTGGAACGAGGCCGGCGGCGTCCTCACGCACGCACGCAGCACGCGCATGCGTATTAGCATCTGTGCGATGCTCCAGCTGCTCCTGGAGGATCGCGCAGGCGTTCTGCGCATGCGTGGAAAGCGCGAAATTAAAAAAAACCGGATAAGGAGCGGGTGCGGGTGTGCGGGCGCGCGCGGGGGGCGGCTTCGCCATTCCCGGAAGTTACTTACTTCCGGGTTCGGCGACCAACCGGATCGCAGGGACCGGTGCGAACCGGTTGAAACCCAGCCCTGTTGTGTAAAATCATTATATTGGATTACTCATGCATAGCTTACTCTTCTTGTGGCATATCAATCATCAGATGTTGGTGATCATGTTGGTGATCCTATTTTTGTCAATAACTGCACGAAAAGGTACTGTTGAGTTTTGTCCAAATCGGTCCCTTTGATTTTGAAGCCATGAAGTTCTTCTTCTGCCTGGACCTCATTTGCCTTCAATCTTTCCTTGATTAAGTGAAGTATGCCATTTCTGGGTGTCGCATCACATATCTAAAATATTCTAACTTTCACTTTTTTATGGTTTTGATTATTTTCCTTGGTTTTCCCAGGCAGCTTATCACCTCCTCATTTCTGATTTTTGTCAACCCAACTTATATGTACATTTCAAATGCTTCTAGCCTCTTCAGGTAGCTTTCTGTCAGAGATCAACTCTTCACTCCTTAGAGCAGGGACTTATATGGTGCTTCCTATAAAATATTTTTTCTAATGTTTATTGTATTTTTAACAAGTATAGGACTAAATCAATTTAGCTAATCAATATTCTAGGATTGCATTACACTGCAGTGCCATAAACTAGCCTTACTATGTTCATAAATCCATTGCTCCATGGAGTTAGCATTGATGTAGAAAGTAATTATTACACACTATAACTAGTATGTTGGATATTATTTTTTGGTCTGTTGACTATCTCCTGTGCTATTTGGATGAAGTCAACATTTTTTCAGCGATTGTAGCATTTGCATTGTAAAACAGTTTTTTGGAGCTAGTGAAGCTAATGTTTATTTTATCTAAATAAGCATTTCTAAACAGGTTTCTAAATTCATCAGGATGTGCATTTCATATATTTTTGAGCTGAGCACTTGGTTCTGAATATTTGGTTAGTAAGTGTACTGTGTAGGTTCCAAATCATTCCACGAATACGTGAGTAAAATGAATGTCATATCAATTCATGTGAGAATTCCCAAACTCTAAATTCCTAAACTATCTGAAACTCCCATAGCAAAGGTAATCTACCATTATGCAGACAAATAATCACTTTTCTTTTTACATCTTATAAAATGGATGTAACAGTGACTTAGTGAAGTTGGTAATGCTGTAATATTTGATCCTTTTTCCATTTTGGAATTTTGGGGGAGTTACAGTAAAATAGCTGGATTAAATCTAACATATGTTAATGCACAAATGATATGGAAGCCTTTATTCCCTTCACTTCTGGGACTCTGGGAAACATTCCAAACAATGTGCCCACAGTGGGTTTTCAGTCTATTGTTTTGTAGGGAAGGTGATTCTTTTGTAATGATGATTTCAGTTGTTATTTGTTCTCCATATTAGCTTTATTATTACTCTGCTGTATACCAACCAGAATCTATGGATTGGGATGGGCTGAAAAAACAATTAATTATAAAAGTGATTGTCCTGCTAAATTTCAATCTTTTTATGATAATAGCAATAGCAATAGCAATAGCAGTAGACTTATATACCGCTTCATAGGCCTTTCAGGCCTCTCTAAGCGGTTTACAGAGAGTCAGCATATTGCCCCCAACAATCTGGGTCCTCATTTTACCCACCTCGGAAGGATGGAAGGCTGAGTCAACCCTGAGCCGGTGAGATTTGAACCGCTGACCTGCTGATCTAGCAGTAGCCTGCAGTGCTGCATTTAACCACTGCGCCACCTTGGCTCTTTGGTAGTATATTCTGATGGAATATATAAACTTTGGTAGTATATTCTGATGGAATTCCCGCTATCACAAAGAGAAATCTGTAAGGCTGTGTTGTGTATGGATTGGACCATAGTGGTTTGGCAGCATGGATTGCTGGAACTGGCAGAGACCCAAGCCTGCCATGCCCCCGAACCAGTTGTCGGGCTGGCGCCATAGGCACTGCCATGTTATTTTTTGCTTCTGTGCATGCACAGAGCAATTTTTATTGCACTGTGCATGTGTGCGCAGTGCACATTAAATGCGCTCGCCACAGCCATGAGCGAACTGGCAATAGTGACTGCTGGAATCCACCCCTGATTGGACTATATTTACACTGAGAAGACAGTGATTCCCCAGTGTAATTCAGTAAACCTGTTTCAGAATTGTCTATTGATTTCTGATGTGGTTGCTCCATATTGAGCTGATGGAAAATTGATGGTTATTTCAATGAGTACTCGCTGAATAGAAAAGCTTGGTGTACACTGAATAGGTGGTGAGTTGCATTTCATCTGTAAATAAGCTGGCGTGTAATGCGGTTGTCAAGACAACTTCTGCAAAAAATTCCTTGGCTCTGATCCAAGAGGATCAAGTTATGTTGCCACGTCTGTTTTAATCAAAAGATGCATTCTTTCAGAATATTTGGACCTTGTCCATACATTTTGGTGATGAAAAATAAAAAAAAAGAAAATTCATGGCAAGCGGTAATGTTATATGAATTTTTACAACTTTAATTATGTAGATAATGACAGATGGTGCAACATTTACATTTCACACGTTTGTTCTCAGCATGTAATTTCATTTCTTTTATTATTAAAAAAAAATCTGCAATAAAACCATCCGAAATATGCAACTATATGCAACAATTATGCACATCACTTCTCTTAGAGTCCCAAAATGAATGGATGCATGTATGTGCTTCCCTTCGTTCAGCCCAAGGGTAGCGTATGTTTTTTAACGGTACCCTCTGTGCAATGAAATTGAATAGCAGGACTATATATAGACATTCTAAAGGTGCAGATTATGCAGCATATAGAGTATTCCTAAGACTCACATTTATTTTTTAATGCTAGTGCAATGCTTGAGATTTGCAATGGGAGAACCTGCAGTAGAATGAATAGGAAGACGGTCCCCCAACGCTCAGCTGTTTGAAACTGGAAATAAATACAACTTGAAGAAAAGGTTCTGGAGAATTCCTGCCCAGAGAAAGGTTAAGCATGCCTCAGTTACTAACACAGGAAATGCCTTACGCTACCATCATCCAGAAAAAATGTTTGCCCAAGGTAACTTATAGTATAACCTTAGCAGCTTATCCCTGCTTTGGCATTCCCTTTAATAAAATGCTTAACATCATGAGATATCTGTAATTACATAGATTTAAAAACGAGATATAGACTCATTGTACATGCCATTGCCATGGCATTTGTATAGTTCTTTCACTGTGTTTTTAAAGAGATTTGGATATGTTAAGTCAGTGGATCTTATCCAGAAAGTACTTACTGATTTCTGTTATGTTTGCATGCATATATCTCCAAAAATGTTTGCAGCATGCTAGGGTGATTGCTTATTCTGCAATGCAGCAGTCACATGTCTGGCTTTATAAAAATTGCAGATACCTCTTAGTAATTAATTAATTAATTTAATTTTTTGATTTATATGCCACCCTTTTCCCAAGGACTCAGGGCAGTGTACAACATAAAAGAAAACACATATTACAAAAATTAAAAGGGACATGAAATAAAGTATCCAAAAAATCCCGCAATTGATATTTACAATAAAAATTTGAAAATTAAATTAAAATCAACAACCAAATTAATCCTATATTTTATTCTATTCAGGCCAGGCCGGCTTGCTGGAAAAGCCAACTTTTTAGGGCGGAGGTTGGGGATTATGCGAGGCTCCGGGGACAGCTCATTCCAGAGGGAAAGCGCTCCCACAGAGAAAGCTCTCCCCCTAGGGGTCACTAGCTAACACTGTCTGGCCGATGGCACCCTGAGGAGGCCAACTCTGTGGGATTGCACTGCATGGTTGGAGGCTACTGGTGGCAGTAGGTGGTCTCGCAGGTACTCTGGGCCTAAGCCATGGAGCGCTTTAAAGGTCATAATTAGTACCTTGAATCACACCCGGAAGACAACTGGCAACCAGTGCAGGCCGCCTAAAAGGGGTATAACATGGGAGCACCTAGGTACCCCCATGATAACCCACACGGCCGCATTCTGGACCAGTTGAAGCCTCTGGGTGCTGTTCAAGGGCAGTCCCATGTAGAGAGCATAACAGTAGTCCAGGCGAGAAAGGACGAGGGCATGAGTGACTGTGCACAGAGGATCCCGATCCAGAAAGGGGCGCAATTGAGGTATCAGGCGAAAAGCCCCCCCTGGTCACGGCCATCAGGTGTTCTTCTAAACTAAACCGTGTATCCAGGATGATTCCCAGGTTGCGGGCTCTCTCTGAGGGGGGTAAAGTTTCTCCCCCTATCATCAAAGATGGAACAAGATGCACAAATTGGGATGACGGAAACCACAGCCACTCAGTCTTGGACGGATTGAGCTTGAGCCTGTTCCTCCCCATCTAGATCCACACAATCTCCAGGCATCGGGACGTCACGTCGAGGGCATCGTTTGGGTGGTTTGGGGTAGAAATGAAAAGTTGGGTATCATCAGCATATTGATGATAACATACCCCAAAATCACGGATGATCTCGCCCAGCGGTTTCATATATATGTTGAACAGGAGGGGTGAGAGAACCAAACCCTGGGGTACCCCACAAGTGACGCGCCTCGGGGTCGATACCTGTCCTCCCATCAACATGAACTGCGACCAATCCAACAGGTAGGAGGAGAACCACCGCAAAATGGTGCCCCCCACTTCCAACCCCTGAGTTGTCGCAGTAGGATACCAGGGTCGATGGTATTGAAAGCTGTCAAGAGATCTAATAGGACCAGGACAGAGGAGCAGCCCCTGTCCCGGGCCCGCCAGAGATCATCAATCAACGTGACCAATGCCATCTCCATGCTGTACCCGGGCCTGAAACCCGACTGAAATGGATCCAGGTAGGCAGCTTCATCCAGGTACTGGGGAAACTGACGTGCTACCACACTCTCGACAACCTTCGCTACAAAGCGAAGGTTGGAGACTGGATGATAGTTGGCTAAAGAAGCTGGGTCCAGGGAAGTCTTCTTAAGGAGGGGCCTCACCACTGCCTCCTTCAAGAGAGTGTGAAAGAACCCCTCTCTCAATGAAGCATTGGTAATCGCTTGGAGCAAGCCTCGTGTCACCGCCCAAGAAGTCGAAACTAACCAAGAGGGACATGGGTCCAGCACACAAGTGGCAGCACTGAGTCTTCCCATAATACTGTCCATGCCCTTGGGGATCACAGGGTCAAACTCATCCCAGATAGTCTTCATCCCTATCGACTTGCCCAAATCTACCCAGTCAGAGTCCAAGCCTGTCCGAGTGATTTTATCCTGCAGATATTGAAAAATTCTTCAGCGCTATCCTGCAAGGGGTCTTCCCCAGTTCCTTGGTTAAGTAAGGAGCGGGTCACCCTAAACAGGGCGGTGATACTGGAGGAGGGCATAACGAAGTACACCCCCCCCAATCCAACTGCACCCAAACCAACTATCGAAGCTATCTTCCGCTGGCATCAATATCCATGCCAGCTGCCTCAGCCACTCCCCGCTGATCCAGCCTATCACGTCCATAATCAAGGTGGGGGGGAGCAACTGGGATAACACCACGGCGTGGGGAGCGGCAGTGGCAGAAACCCCAGGCAGGGCGTCCAGCCGTCGCCGCTAACCACACCCACGCCGGCAGCTGCAGACGCTCTCCATTCACCACCAACTACCCCGTTTCACTCACGATGTTCCAGCTACGAGGCAGGAAATCGCAGCTCAAGGGTACCCCCGTGGTCCCAGGAAGTTCTCATAGCTGGACCTGGAGCCAACGATGGAATAGGGTACCCCCTGCAAGCCCCGAGAAGGACAATCATCTCCTCGAAGCTCTCCTCAAACACGACAGGACACCATCTTGGACATGCTCAGTAGAAAAAAAATGTGGGTACCTCTTTCAGGAAATGTACTATGTGCTGAACTACATTTTATCATAAGCAGAGTATGCATATGAAAAGAAATTTCTTTATGTAATAATGTATACTCATTTTTAATGTTATTCATTCTCAACTTCAAAGGTCATGCCAAAACCCAGAAATAATTTCCTTTTTGTCAAATTTGAATTAGTGTGAATGGAATCAAGTGATATTTAACATTTTTATTAAATTAAATGGAAATCTAAACTTTCTTAGAATAGATTTGCTAATAACAGTGAGGCATTCGTGGTCCTTAAATCACTGGCATCAAAAAGATCTATTAGACTTTTCATTGTGCTTACCTCTTCTAGATTAGTGCCTTAGGACATATTTTAGGCTATAACTAGTTCAATGAGAGCTGTGTTCCAAAGCATCTGGAGGGGACCAAGCAAATTTCAAGTGAATGGTTGCTGTTTAGAAAGAGGAAACAAGGTGTTAGAAAAACATTTGGTATTTTTCAACTGCTGACTCCACTTGAGTTTCTGACCAAATTGTTGCCATCCTTAAATTCCAAGTCTACATTATTTATGTTGAATAAAGACAATGCATAAAATATCCCAAAATAGCAAATAGCTGGAAGTGGTGCAGATTTTATGTATTTTTAGGCAGGATAGGTGCTATTTTTTTATACATACTTGTCCATAACTTGACATGTAAAGATGAGTGGGAAAGGATACACAGTCATCCAAGTTAAGGGAATAGTTCTTACCAGAGAATATTGAGTCTGTGTGATTTGTACCAATACATGTTCTTCCTATGGGACATAGTGGCTCAGTGGCTAAGACGCTGAGCTTGTCGATCAGAAGGTCGGCAGTACAGCTGTTTGAATCCATAGCGCCGCGTAACAGAGTGAGCTCCCGTTACTTGTCCCAGTTTCTGCCAACCTAGCAGTTAGAAAGCACATAAAAAATGCAAGTAGAAAAATAGGGACCACCTTTGGTGGGAAGGTACCAGCATTCCATTCTGCTTCAGCATTTAGTCATGCCTGCCACATGACCACAGAGATGGCTTCGGACAGCGCTGGCTCTTAGGCTTTGAAACAGAGTTGAGCATCACCCCCTAGAGTCATGAACAACTAGCACATATGTGTGCGGGGAACCTTTGCCTTTATTTGCATGCTCTTCCTGTTAAGTTTATGAAACATTCATGAAAGACGACAGTGAATTGTTTATTTATTTATTGCAAAAAGGAGCATTCAATTAGCATTAACACTTAGACTTATATACTGCTTCATAGTGATTTTTTTTATAGCCCTCTCTAAGCAGTTTACAGAATCAGCATATTGCCCCCAACAATCTGGGTCCTCATTTTACTGAGTCAACCTTGAGCCAGTGAAATTTGAACTGCTGAACTGCAGTTAGCAGTCAGCTGAAGTAGCCTGCAGTACTGCACTCTAACCCCTGTGCCACCTCGGCTTAGTACTGATTTATAACATTCATGGAGAATCCTTGGACAAAATACTTCCAATGATTCCGCTCCTTAAAAATATGGCTGCTTTTGCCACCTTGATGCCCTCCAAATCATATCTATACAGCATGTCAATGTATTTGGAGATATGGCTGGTTTAACCTATACTGTAATGCCTTACATATCCCTTAATATATCCCTATATTAAGGGATACTTTTAAGAGTAAAAGGAAAGGAATTCTTTCTTTTTGTTATCACTACAGTAATCTGGTTTTTTAAAGAATGAAATTAAGAAAAATTAATCACTCGAACCTTGCAAATGGTCTTGAAATACCTCTACTACAGTGAATACCCTTCAAATATATATTGTGGGTTTTTTTTCCAAAATAAATGCTGCTTTTACACTCTTAATGCTGATTTGACAATTTTCTCAGTGGAATTAGAGTGATATAGATGGAACTATTGAAGATATATATAATCTTGAGAGAACTACTTTTCTCATCTTCCTTCAAGTTCTAGACTGAAATAATCCAATGAATGCTGACAGTGCCTAGCAGATTGATATTAGAAGTGGGGGAAGAAAATTCAGGAAAAAGATGCCAGGGATCTGTGGTTCGAGCTCCCAATGGGGATTTTTCACCATAATAACCTTCAGGTTTTCAATGGACATTGAAATGGAGCAAGAATGATTAGAAAGCTTAGAAACTGCTAGAGAGCTTTCCTTTGTTCTGATAGTGCCTATTCTTCAGTAAACAGATATTCAAATACACATCAGTTTACCAAAAATGAAGCTTCTTCCTTCTTATATTGAGTAGGGGGAAAGGTTGTTTTTTTATTCCAGGACTCACACTATATCAGGGGCAGTGCACTGTCTGAAATAATGTTTTATTTGACCTCCTGTTGGTCAGTTGGAAGACATCAATAGGTGTCAACATGATCTCAGCATGTTCCCTATATTTCAAAGCCAGCAGCAATAAAAGAAATAGCGATTCCCTTTCAACTTCTGCCGGATAAGAGAGCAAGAACAGATAGTTTGGAAGTACCAAGTAACTTCAGGGCGGCAGTTGAATAAGTGCAGTTCGTCTCTTTATGGCTTTTTATCAGGCTTTTTGGGGGGCAGTATGTAGCTCAATAGATATCGCCTCAGTTCATATAAGAAGCTTTGTGCCCTGAACACAACTAAAGACTAGCAAGCACAGTGCTTATAACTATATAACAATTAAAGACTAGTAAGTACAGTGCTTATAATAATTAATGTGTTGACTACGCAGGGTGCATTGACAACACTGACACCAAAGACAATTGTTTGTTCTTTCTTTGCCTCCCTATATTGGGCTCTACACATTTCAGTCAGCAGATTGTAAGCCTACCAAGGCAAAGACCTCAATGTCCTTTCTACCTGCTGCTTAAGCAAATGTTTTGTCCCAACAGTTTGTTTAGTTGGAGGGAGAGAAGCTCACCATTTCCTGCAACAGATAAGATTAAAAATTGTCTCATGTTAATACCACATTCCTAGCCTTCCTAGGTCATTATTTATACTCCCCAGGAGAAATTCTGCTGGGCTTCAGGCAGGAGTCACTTGTAGTTCTATCTCTAGGCCTTCTGCACGCAAAGCATGAGATTTCCCACTGTGATGACCCCTCCTATCACCTCGGGTAACCGCCTTGCTGAAGTTCAAAGCAACTTCACAAAAGCAGCCCATCAGTGAAGTCAATATTACTATCACTCGGACTTTCAGCAAGTAATTTCCCTGCAGGTCACTTTTTAAAGAAGAAAAGATTTCTTTTCACGGAATATCAGTATCTTTTCTGTCTTCTAAGACCCTCTTAGTAGCACAGTTGCCTTTCACATCTGTCACCACAGGATGACTCTAAATCTCCAGTCATCCGCCATCTGGTCAAGGGTTCCAGTCCTTTAATCTGATTGGTGGAGTGGACTCAACTCCCATCTAAAGCCCCCTTAAATGAGACAGAGTTGAAGTCCACCAGGCTTACAATTGTCAAGGTTGGAGATCCCTGGACTAAATCCCACATTGTTGGCTCCCCAGTCCACCTTTGTATTTTCTTCTCAATAACAGTTCCATTTTTTTAACACTTCCATCTGTGTATATGTATGTATATAATTGCCAAAAGTATTCGCTCACCCATCCAAATAATCAGAATCAGGTGTTCCAATCACTTCCATAGCCACAGGTGTATAAAATCAAGGGCCTAGGCATGCAGACTGTTTTTACAAACATTTATGAAATAATGGGTCGCTCTCAGGAGCTCAGTGAATTCCAGTGTGGAACCGTGATAGGATGCCACCCGTGCAACAAATCCAGTCGTGAGATTTCCTCGTTCCTAACTATTCCACAGTCAGCTGCCCGCTGTATTATAAGAACATGGAAGTGTTTGGGAATGACAGCAACTCAGCCACGAAGTAGTAGGCCACGTAAACTGACTGAGCGGGATTAGCGGATGCTGAGGCGCATAGTGCGAAGAGGTCGCTAACTTTCAGCAGAGTCAATCGCTACAGACCTCCAAATGTCATGTGGACTTCAGATTAGCTGAAGAACAGTGCGTAGAGAGCTTCATGGAATGGGTTTCCATGGCCAAGCAGCTGCATCCAAGTCATACATCACCAAGTGCAATGCAAAGCATTGAATGCAGTGGTGTAAAGCACGCCGCCACTGGACTCTAGAGCAGTGGAGATGCATTCTCTGGAGTGACGAATCGCGCTTCTACATCTGGCAATCTGATGGACAAGTCTGGGTTTGGCGGTTGCCAGGAGAACGGTACCTGTCTGCATTGTGCCAAGTGTAAAGTTTGATGGAGGAGGGATTATGGTGTGTGGTTGTTTTTCAGGAGCTGGGCTTGGCCCCTTAGTTCCAGTGAAAGGAACTCTGAATGCTTCAGCATACCAAGACATTTTGGACAATTCAATGCTCCCAACTTTGTGGGAACAATTTGGAGCTGGCCCCTTCCTCCTCCAACATCACTGTGCACCAGTGCACAAAGCAAGGTCCATAAAGACATGGATGACAGAGTGTGGCGTGGATGAATTTGACTGGCCTACACAGAGTCCTGACCTCAACCCAATAGAACACCTTTGGGATGAATTACAGCAGAGACTGAGAGCCTTCTCGTCCAACATCAGTGTGTGACCTCACAAATGGCTTCTGGAAGAATGGTCAAAAACTCCCATAAACACACTCCTGAACCTTGTGGACAGCCTTCCCAGAAGAGTTGAAGCTGTTATAGCTGCAACGGGTGGACCAACGTCATATTGAACCTTATGGATTAGGAATGGGAGGTCATTTACACTAAGTTCATATGCAAGTAAAGGCAGGTGAGCGAATACTTTTGGCAATATAGCGTATGTGTGTATACACACATACACACACACTGATGCTATCAGTCATGCCTCCTGCTTCGGAATGCTTGAAATCAGTTCCTTTGTAATTCTGTGTCAAGTTCAGCTCCTTGAAATTACCCACGCACAGACATATGGATTAACAATTCAGCATTTATTAATTAAAAGATTGACTTAAACTGTATAATGAACTTCTGGGAGTAGGAAGCAAGCATGAAAGCAAATGAGAGGTGATTATTTCCAGATTAGAAAGAGATAGGAAAATGAATACATTGTAAAGTTCTAAAACATAATTTAGTGTGATTATTATATGTTATTTCAGTTCAAGACTGCTTTTTTTAGAACATTTGTTTTTATAATAAAGACAGTCTTGATCTGATATATTCCTGTAAGTGCTCTCCATTTGTGAAAAGTTCAGTGCTCAGGTTCTCCTCCAAAAAAAGCAATGAAATCATATGTTCAATATCCAAGTTTTATGTTTTATATCCATCTGATTCCACAGAACCCTATGGGCTGCGTCACCCCCTAGTGGCCATATACACTTTATGGAGAAGTGTAGCCTGTTGAGTTTGGCTTCTCTAAAGTAAAATAAAACTCATAGTTGCCATCTTAACTGCGGCTCCATAAATACTCAAAATAGCAGATAAGAATTTGCTTAGACAAATTCAGTAAAAATGATGTATTACAATTACGCACAAAATTTCTCTGCACGAGAGAGGGGATTTGCTTTTCATATCCCTCCCCCTCTAATGTGCACTAGTACATTATGGCATTCCCAACTATTACATATAGTGGAAAGGTCATTGTTGTCTATTTTGGAATTCAGTAGTCCAAATTACCATAAGATCTGTAACTGTTAATGCAATACAAAGGGAGATCTGAGTGAGGCAACGTCTCTAAAAGTTGCCTATGTTAGAAATTTTTAATTAAATAAACTATGATTACCATCATGAGTAAACGTGCCATGCCTTTATAATCAGTAGAAAAATTTAAAGGAATAAAGCAGATCTTTGGTTTGAAACCTGGTAATCCTAGACAAATTAAAAATGATGTACAAGAAACTGCCATAACAGGATAGAGACCATCACAAGAGCTTTATACAATTGTTTATTCCTGGATAAATAGCAGCAGCAGCAGCAGCCATGAAGTAAATTGAAGAATGAGTTCAGAAATCAATTCTGGAAGATATGAAGCTAGATTTCCAGTATATACTAATGATCCTTTAGTTATTGGCTTTGTAAGGCACTGTTAGGGTCTCTTTTCTGATGGTGCAGATTGTGTTTAAGAAGCCAATTTTGCATTTCCTCATACCCAACTTTTGTCTCTCTTGTCTGATTTCTTAGAGCTTTCACAAGAGATTTTCTGAGCTGTCTTTGGTTATGTTCACATAGCATGGAAAAGAACGCTTCCAACTGTTTTTATTGTTCTTTTCAATATCAGAAGAATATTTCTTGAACTTGTGATATGAATATAAATGTTCCTTTAGAGTTTATTCCCCCTCACCGCTGGAACCAATCTTTTGTTTATAAGTTAAAGCCTTAAAGGAATTGCTGTGGAGTGGTGATTTGACCTCTATCTAAAGAATTGGCAGAGAAGTATAATATTTCCCAGGGCTTGATGTGTAAACACCAAAGAATCTCAGCTAAAAATATGGAGTCAGGTTCACCCCAAGTACATTAGCCTAGACCCAAGAAATTATATGAGAAGACTAATTACAGACAAAGATTTAGACATAAAATTGATCTCTAAAAGAACTCCTCTAAATACCGTACATAAAAAAACAACAAGACAAATAGGTCCTTTTGTGAATAAGTCTATTATTGCCTCAAGCTGCCAGATGTATGGAGATTTGTGGTCATTCAAGTCTTTTTTTAATATTGATTTGGGAAGTTGCGGTAAGGGAGTCAAGTGAAATCAGCCATAATATAGTGCAAACTAGTGGACTCCTATCCAGCCAGTTACACTAATGTTCCCTCTAAGCTGTGTGGCTGCACGGCCGCGCACGTGACAAAAAAAACACCGTGCAATAATTTCCAATTGCTGCGCAGTGTTTTTTAGCGTGATGTACTGGACTTTAGTCTGCAGGCGGATCAGAGGCTTCCGTCAAGAGGGCAGGCCTTTGGCGGCCAGCAAAGAGCGAAGACAGGCCAAGTCTGGCTTAGCTCGGAGGTTTGTATGCAGTTTCACCCCGGAAAAAGAGAGATAATGCATGGAGTAAACGTGTGTGTCTTTTAAGCCTTTTTGTACAGCTTTGCTGGTACATGAGTGTTGGGACACAGCTTCTTGGCAAGAGTGAGCAGTAGCTCACAGGGAAAAGGATTTCCCGAGGGAGCGGGTAGTGGATTATTTTAACTGGCCTGATCAAGAGAAGCAAAGTAATTTTTCTTCGTATCAAAGGCTGAAGTTTCTTCAGACGTGAAGCAAAGCCGAGCAATCTTATATTTCACTGTGTATTACGTTTAAACCTTGCTATTTTCCCAAGAAATATATGAACTATATATATGAAAGACTGTCTAGTAAAAAGAGGAAGAGAGAGATTTTCAACATTTCTAATTTAGGTGCATTTCTGGGGTGCAGCTTATTGTAATGTAATTCTCATCAAACTGATGTGTGAGAATCATGGAACATATAATTAGATAAGAAAGCTTGTATATGTAATTTTGAAATTGCTGTAAATCACCATTTTCTCTGTTTTTAGTTTTATGTCCTGTTCTACAGAAATGCATCCAGTAATTAATTTATTCTGGTGCTAATTGTTACCTCTGCAGATTCTAATAAATGGGATTGCTTAAAATAAACTAGCAAGTATTTAGTTAAAAAGTAAGATTATCAAATCTTATAACTTTTTCTGGTTTAAGGATAAGTAAATATTAAACAAAAAGGCTTTATATTGTAAAGCAACTTCTAAAAACTATGTAATAGGAAGACTTATCTAAGAATATTTATATCAGAGATTTTGCACATTATGTATAATGATGTCCATGGGGCACCCCCAACTTAAACCTTATGAGGATGCCAAATCTCACAGTTCAGTGTTCAGATGTTCTCAAACTTTCAGGGTAGTAGAAACTGGTAGTAGAAAAATTAGCAACCCACTCTATCTATCTATCATCTATCTATCTATCTATCTATCTATCTATCTATCTATCTATCTATCTATCTAGCCAGCAGTGTGCAGCAGCTGCCAAAAAAGCCAACACAGTTCTAGGCTGCATAAACAGAGGGATAGAATCAAGATCACGTGGAGTGTTAATACCACTTTATAATGCCTTGGTGAGGCCACACTTGGAATACTGCATTCAGTTTTGGTCGCCACGATGTACAAAAGATGTGGAGACTCTGGAAAGAGTGCAGAGAAGAGCAACAAAGATGATTAGGGGACTGGAGACTAAAACATATTTGAGAACGGTTGCAGGAACTGGGTATGTCTAGTTTAAGAGAAAGAAGGACTAGGGGAAACATGATAGCAGTGTTCCAATACCTCAGGGGTTGCCACAAAGAAGAGGGAGTCAAACTATTTTCCAAGGCACCTGAGGGTAGAACAAGAAGCAATGGGTGGAAACTAATCAAGGAGAGAAGAAACTTAGAACTGAGGAGAAATTTCCTGACAGTTAGAACAACGCTGCCCCAACACTGGAAGTCTTTAAGAAGATGTTGGATAGCCATTTGTCTGAAACGGTAGAGGGTTTCCTGCCTAGGCAGAGGGTTGGACTAGAAGACCTCCAAGGTCCCTTCCAACTCTGCTATTGTATTTTGTGTGTGTGTGTGTGTGTGTGTGTGTGTGTGTGTGTGTATCATTAAATAAAGCAAAAGCACAAGCGGCTTCATGGATATATACATGTTCATGGGTAAATATATAGCCAGACGATATATAAATATTGTATACATGCAACTCAATAAATAATAGGTTTGTTTCTTTATATACCCCAATTGCTAATCTACATCAATTGGTAATTTATTCATAACTTGCTAATATCACTGCAGACTATTGGATAGTAAGGGGAAAAGTATAAAGCATATAATTCATAGTATGGAAAATGTGGATAGAGGGAAGTTTTGATCCTTTTCCCATAGACAGTCATCCATTGAACTTGAATACAAGTAGTCCTCAATTTACAACAGTTCACTTATTGAGTGAAGTTACATCAGCACTGAAAAAAGTTACTTACAGCTGTTCTTTACACTTATGACCATTGCAGCTCCCCATGGCCACATGATCAAAATTTGGATGTTTGGCAACTGCCTCGTATTTATGAAGGTTGCAGTGTCCTGAGGTTATGTACTCACCTTTTGCAACCTTCTGCCAAGCAAAGTCAGTGGGAAAGTCAGATTGACTTAACAACCAGGTTACTGATTTAACCACAGTGATTCACTTAACTGTAGCAAGAAAGGTAAATGGGGCAAAACTTACTTAAGAAATGTCTCACTTAGCAGTAGAAACTTTGGGCTCAATTATGGTCGTAGATTTAGGACTACCTGTATAGGGAGATTTCTTTACTTAATGGATATTTACATGGTAGAATTTGCTGCCATTAGATTGGGAATTGGTACTGTTTCCAGACTTTCAGTGAATAACAGTGTACCTTACCGTAAATACTATACAAGTATTTTAATATTGCAGACTTGCAGTATTATAAGTGATATTGATATTATATAACACCTTTAATTAAGCGGGTACCTTGAATAAACATAACTTTGAGTTTCAAATAACACTGATTTCGTTGTTGTCTTGGGTGACATCTGTGAAAAAAATTCAGGTGCTCAGGCATGAAAATGTGCCGCTCAAACACTATACTTTTTCATACACACTAGAAAAAAATTAGAGGGAGCATTGCTCTCCAGTGGTGGGATTCAAATTTTTTTACTACTGATTCTGTGGGTGTGGCATGGCGTGGCTTGGTGGGTGTGGCAGGGGAAGGATACTGTAAAATCTCCATTCCCTCCCAACTCCAGGGGAAGGATACTGCAAAATCTCCATTACCTCCTGATCAGCTGGAATTTGGGAGGCAGAGAATGGATGGGCGCGGGGCCAGTCAGAGGTGGTATTTGCCAGTTCTCCGAACTATTCAAAATTTCCGCTACCGGTTCTCCAGAACTGGTCAAAACCTGCTGAATACCACCTCTGACACTCTCCCATGATACTTTATTTTGTTTCCCACCCTTTCTTGCTTTTTTCTCCTCTCAATGGCTTGTTAGCATTTTCATTCACCTGTTTGGAATGAGAGAGACATTTCCTCTTAAGTTTTTCTTAATATTCTTCAAACTTTGATATTCATCTTTCCTCCTTCTCGAAAACTAGTCAACATAAATTGAAGAATAAGTTCATTATTAATATGTTAATTAGAAAAATCAATCTTTTGCTGGGCTACTATACTATGGCTGCATACAGCATGTCATTTTCCCTGATGATTTCTGCCAGAAAAATAGAGATATTATACTTGCATGTTCTGCACTAGTTGAAGATCATAAACTGAAATTGTCACAGGGTCTGTTAGCAAGATCTTGGTTTCAAATTGTTCCGTAAGTTCTTGTCAGGGAGGTGCAAACTGGTTTAATTTTCTCATTCAACCACTTTTAGAGCCTGCAGGTTTTAGTTTCATTTTAGAATTTCAAGCTTGTGGCGTAGGAAAGTAATGAGACTTAATTCTTTACATCTGGTTGCTCTTATTTCAAGGCTATTTGAGTTAAACTGTTACATTTGCTGCAGTTTGCTTTGTTTTACATTTTTCTAGTGTGATGTATAAATTGCATTTGTTCTTTGATATATCAATCTTTTAAAATCTTATTTTTTATGCTGAACTACTAATTCCAAAGTATTTTTAAAATGCATACCATTGATACATTATTGCAATTTATTAATAGCATAACCACAGTTTACCTTGCCTCCCAGACCTTTTTCAAGGAATAATCAGAAAAAGAATACTTCAAATATTAAGAAACATTACTCAAATCCCTTATAAAAATGTTACTGCACAGTGTTTTATTCCCTACATTTGATAAACAAGTGTCCTAGTTTAAATATGGATTCCTGGTCCAATAAAGTGTGATGGAAGGAACTACATCTGGTTTAGTAAATCGGTATCTTTTGATATCAAAAAAGAAAGAAAAATGTATTTAAACTTTATCTATAAAACATAGTGGCCACATATAGTTTGCTTTATTGTTTAATCAAACTTATGATTACCAAATCTTGCTGCTAACTCCTAACAACTATGTGGCAGCAAAATTTCTGGTTTTTCTTAGAAGATATTTTGCTTCTCATCCAAGAAGCTTCTTCAGCTCTGACTGGATGGTGGGCAATGGAAGAATTCCAACCCTCCAGTCAGAGCTGAAGAAGCTTCTTGGATGAGAAGTGAAACGTCTTCAAAGAAAAACCAGAAAATCCAGGGGCCTCTTGAAAAAGCAGCTTTGGGACAACCACGAGATGGTTGCCTGAGAATCTCCATAGACCTGTGGCAGCAAAGTATTTCAGTATTTCTTTGCTGACATCTAGTGGTTGCATGGATTTTGTCAGCCACATCTGGTATCTCTAATCAACCCTGTACTTGTATGTGTTCAAGGTTTTTAAATTTCAAGTATTTAATTAGCATTTTTATATAGCCACCCATCTCACAAAACCATAAAATAAATGATGGCAGAAATGCTCTTAACTGTGTTCCTGGTAAAGCAAAGTTTCTGGCCATCAATTCATCTCTGTATGGCATAGCTATGGTTTTCATCCAAAAACTGTAATGCAAGAAGGTCAACACTGTAGAACTAAAGCAATTATTGTCAGCTTGGTATTGGAGCCGCACATAGACGCTATTAAGATGATCTTAAAGTCCTGTTTAATTTGTTCAGATTCAGAACCAAGCAGTCTTTGGCATAATCTCAAATCATTCAAGATATAGACAGATAGTTACCCTAAAAATTAATCAAATCTGATATGAGAAGCCTTAGGCCTCTTGAACATTCTGGCTGCTGAATATTGCATTACATGAGGTTCCTGGATAACCTTTTAAAAGCATTACAAATATCTAACTTGGAAATAATTATTGTGTGCCTAATTGATGTCTGGTCTATATTCTTCAGAATGATTTGCAGTAGGCATCCTAAGCTAAAACCCTATCTAGCAATAGCAATAGCAGTTAGACTTATATACCGCTTCATAGGGCTTTCAGCCCTCTCTAAGCGGTTTACAGAGTCAGCATATTGCCCCCAACAACAATCTGGATCCTCATTTTACCCACCTTGGGAGGATGGAAGGCTGAGTCAACCCTGAGCCGGTGAGATTTGAACCGCAGAACTGCAGTCAGCTGAAGTAGCCTGCAGTGCTGCATTTAACCACTGTGCCACCTCGGCTCTTCTAGTCTGTGCCTTCACAAAAAAAAGCCATTCAAGATCCAGCACCACTTTCAAATTTCATAGGACCTCCAAGTCTAGGAAAGGGCATAACTAGTACTTGTGCAAAAGCTTCCTTGGCCACGGTTTCCACCTGCTCTTTGTATGGGAACTGAGAGTCCAAGAAGACCTCCAAATTGTGCACAAGCATTACATCTTAACAGAACACACAGCCCGAGGGCTGTTAGGGGTGTCTTACCCCCACAGTATTTTTTCCAGATTCCAAAAAAATAATAATAATAAATTCATTCTAAAAAGATTGTTCAGAATTTTTGAAAATAAAAATTTTAAATGTATGTTCTATGTCTTTAGAGTTTGTATTTCACATATAGAAAAGTCCCATTATGAGGCAACACGTAGCATATCCTTTCCCAGTTTTCGAGTATCTAATCCTTTAGAGTTTTATTTTAACTGTTGATAAGTTTATCACATATATGACTTGGTTGTTTTCCTGGAGAGTTTTGTAAAAAGGAATTTATGATAGTATCCTTGATTAGATTTGCCTTCCATCTAATAAAAGTTTACTTTTCTTCTTTTTTAATTAAGTGTTTAAGCAGTATTTTTAAACCTGGAGGGAGGAAACAGTTCTTTATATAATTGATTTCTTCTCCTTTAACTATCTCTGCTTTCTTTCAGGTATTGTGTGAGCTTTATGGTACATTGGCCTAGAGCAATGTTTTTCAAACTTGGCAGCTTTAAGATGTCGACTTCAATTCCCAAAATTTCCCCACCCAGTCCACACATCTTAAAGTTGCCAAGTTTGCAAAAAACTGGCCTAAAGCTAAGGTAATATAAGTCTGAATGGAATCTTTCCTCTTCAATTTTTTGCTTAGCAAACAGAAACATCACAAAATTCACTTGTCCACATTAATATTTGTAGAATCTCTTTGTTTTGCTGATAAAAAGCTTTACTAACTTTTGAATCATTTGTAGAGGCAGATCTGGAAAAATCATTCCATTGTAATAGAATCATTATATTCCATTCCAAGGAACTGGTTGCTAACATAAACTAAGGCTATAATATTATAATGTAATTCTTTAAAAGATCACAATAAAAGGACCGGGTTTCTGTACTGCATATGTATAAAAATCCACAGGGTGAGCTATTTTAATTTCAATCTTGCAGTTTGGTTGCAAAAAAAAAAGAAGAAGAAGCATCCAATTTACAAATATCTAAAAATTTCCTTTTGCATCATATTCATTGTACTTTATTATTACACATAATGTCACAAATTATGTAACAGAACAAAGTATCAAGTAACTCCATGTAAATTTTATTCTCATTTTCTGTGTCATTTTCTCTTGTGGATTAGGAATAAATTCAGATAAAGCTTTTTGGTTTTCTTTAGTTCACTCAGTAAATTGGTCTCCTATAAAGGAAGAGGCAATGCAATTCTTGTTTTTTCCTGTTTTCTCAAGTTTGGATACATTATCATGACAAAATAGGAATTTAAATTTAAAAACTTATCAATTAAATAATAAAACTGTCAAGCAGCGAGGAATATGTGAGGATCTGTTTCTCCCATACCAATGGGAAGCTGTTAACCATGGTTTATGCATTTGTGCATACGCCTCCAACTGTGGTTTATTCAACAAACTACATTTAACCATCCATGGTTTAACATGATACATGAAATCCAAACTACTCAAATTAGAAAGAAAAATAGAAGAAATATTTTGCTATTAAAAGTATGAATGGGACAAGTCTTAGGTCTTCTGATAAGATAGTGAGAACAGATGTCGAAGAAATAACACAAGGCAAAAGCTAGATTAGCTGAACTCACTCCTAAATCAGGGGAAACAAATCTTCTGAGAAAATAATAAAAAGTGACACCAGAGAAACCCTACTTAATATGAGTGGTTATACATGTAATACAACAAAAATACAATACATTTATATTATTGGAGTCTGAATCCCCATTAATTAACTTAATTAAGAATGACATAGAGTTGTAATATCAACACTAATATTATTTGCCGGGGATTAATTTAGATTTCAATGTTGAGGTACTTCAGGATGCGTGGTTAATAGGATTAGCAGGTATGTGTGTGAGAGAGAGGGAGGGAGAGGGAGAGAGCCCATGCATGTAGTCACAGACCTTCTATTTTCAGTCTCTTAAAGTGACTCTTTAAACATATTTTATTTATTTTTTTAAGTTATTTTATGCTTATCCCAGGATTCTGGTATGAAGGCTTTTGATCTAGAACAGCAGCCACCAACCTTTTGGCCACTAAGAACCACTTCCGTGGAGAGAGGTTTTTCTGCAGAGGGGAAAGGCATGGTTTCAAATGCTGCCTGCATCCTGTGGATGAGGCTTCACTTGTTTGCATGACCCAGTTTCTGGCATACTGTGGCTCAGTGGTGGTCCACAGACTTGGGGACCCCAATCTAGAATCTGCAGAGAGCAATTTAATATTTCTCTTTTTTACATTTTTTTTAAGAGGATAATGTACCACTTTGACTTGATGGGGGTCTCTTGTTTGATGTTTTCACTAAGTCTCATTCAGAAGTGCCCTGTAAAGTTGTTGGTTGGTTGTTTTGTTTTTCTTTTGGGGAAATTTCCCCCTATTTCATTTTCTTTTCATTTTCTATGTATGATGTATTTTTATAAGTTCATTAAAAGGTTCTCTCAATTATATTAACATTTTTTCTGATGTATGAAAATAATGACCTTTTCAATGTGTAATTTTGTCACCTTTAATTATCTCCCAGAAAGAAAATGACCTTATATGTCCTCCTGAGAACAATATCATTATTGGGCAATTTCAAAATGGAAGGTTCTATTCCCCACCCTCACCCCACAGAACCTCTATGAGAGAATTTTTATGTGGAAGAGAGATGGTGGATTTTATTATAAGTAGAAATTCAAAATCTTCTAGAAGTGTACTAAATCCAATCAACATTACAAGCATTTGTAGTTCATAATTAAAAATTTATATAATAAAGAAATAAGTGATCCAGAAGGATATTTTAATATTGGCAATTAAATGTTCAATAACCTCACTAATTTATTAAATACTATGGTATTTATTAAATATGATGATGTTATTAAATATTTCATTATTAAAGGATACATTTTAAGCAATAGAGGAAATAAGATTTTTTTTTAAAAATGGATTTTCTGTGAAAATAATTGATCAAAATATGTTTTATTAAGATGTGTTTTAATAACTGTATGATTAAAGTGTTTCCTCTGAAAGTGGAAAGAATAAAAATGTTCAAAAGAAAATTTGGAAAACAGAATATATATATATATATATATATATATATATATATATATATATATATATATATATATATATATATATATATACATATATATATATATATATATATATACATACATATATATATATACATATATATATATATATATATATATATATATATATATATATATATATATATATATATACACACACATACATACATACATACATACATACATACATACATAGATATATTACATTTTTACAACCCCTGGTAAGCCCCAATTATGGGAGGAAGCTAACTGCTTCCTTTATTTATCAGCACAAATTAAAACACACACACACACACACACACACACATATATACATACACACACACACACACACACACACACAGCATCCTAGCTCAGAACTAAATCATGTTTTTGTGTCTTTTAAATTTCTGTATTAAACATCTTTTTTCTTTTCATCTTTGATACAGAAAACATATAAAATCAAGAGATTGTGAACAAAAGGAAAGGCTATTTTTTTTCTTTTAAAATGAGTTAAACAAGTGTTCAATCTTGCAAATTGTTTAAATTGCCCTTACTTAATGCATGGAATTAGAAACATATCTGAAAGAATTCTTGTACTTATGTAGCCTTCTTGGCAGGGAATTTTGTTTCTAGTGGCCTATGCTCCCACAGGCCCCAGTTTAGAGAGTAAAGGAGATGACCTTGATTAAAATATGCAAGAACTGTTACATAAGCAGAGAAGGCTAAAATATTATTTAAGTCCCGTAAAGCAATATAATATTTGGAAATGATTCAGGCAGTCACTTCGATATACTGGAGTAAAAGAAAGAGAGGAGAGAAAGCTTCAGGCAACTGTCGGTCCCAGTAGATAGATCAAACCAATAAACTGCATGGGAAGACTAGAAGTATATTTTATTGAGATAGGCTATAATAATAGAATCTTTGCATGCACATGCAAAAAGAGTGGAGTTTACATCATTTTGGCATAATTCTGGTTTCATTGTTTTGATGACAGCATCATACTCTGTGGGTACGTTGCCTCCAAGAATCGACTTATTTTAAATTGTCCACAGCCTCATGTTATCCTTCATGTTATTTTATTTCTGAACATAATAGCCTTGGCCCGGAAATGGTATCATTTTATAGTCCAATCATATTTTCATACATGACAAACAGCTTCAAATTTTCGGCACTCCTTTCTTTCAGTGAGTTATACAAGAAAAGGAAAATTTAGATTAATTACTGACTTCTTTTTTGCCCATCTGCTTCTTTCTTGACTGAATTTTGCAACTGTAATCATCCAGCAGAGTGATTCATTTTCAGAAGGACTAGTTGCTGTTCAAGATTAAACTTAATGTTGAGTCAAGGTAGTAAAATATAGGTTTAGTGCTGAATAAAAACTGTCTGATTGGCAAATTAAATACTACAATCGTCATATTTTTATGCCTTCATTTCCCAAATTTGCAGGTGTCAAATAATTTTCAGTTATGACAGTACAATAAACTAAATGTCCCAGAAATACTTTTTGAACCAATGAGCTGTGGAAAATAAATTGTCACAGTTGATTATATTGCTCAGTAATGACAGGATTTGAAAGGCAAGGCACGCCAGGAAAAAATGTCAATCATATTCACTGAAGGCTTGTATTGGTGAGGACCAGAAAGCTTGGCCATATATCTATAATAAAGAGGAAGGGAGCCTATTCAGGATGCATTGAATACTTTCTATTTTCCAGTTTCAAACTACAAATACCAGTTGCTCTGGTAGGTGCATCAGCTTTTTCTAAACTTTCGATTATATTGTTTTCCTTACAACTTCTCATAAATATTTTTTTCTCGAATTACTCATATGAGTGAGCCCAGATTATCCATGAATGTATAGTAAGGAACAAGGAGGGCAAAATAATAAATATTGGATTTCTTAGGGAGTTTATGCAAAATGGTATATACAGCAAAATGACAGCACATCAACTTCCAAAATCTATTTTCTACACCTGCAATTTCTTATCCACGTGTGATTCACCTCATGCTCTTTTCAAGCAGCTCAATTTGTGAGTGCCAATTGTTAAATTTTCTGAAATATTGCAATCTGAGCTAAACTGCAATACTTAGTATGCTGGATTAGTTGTTTGATGGCTAGCATCAGAATATGAAGTCAGCAGAGCTGATTGTTCCACATTTATCAGCTCACAACTGCACCTATTTACGACTTAGTTGAGGGGGAAAGGTTAGATAAGATGAAATCCCAAATCCCCTAGTAAAAATATTGCATCAGCAGCATCAACAAATCATGTCCATGTTGGCACAGTATAATCACCAGAATGTGTTCCTATGGTTAACAGAAGTGAAAGAGGATTCAGGCAGATTAGATTTACCTTTCTTCCTGAAGTCATTGGAATATATTTGAATATAATTACAAGTTAACAATCTGCACCTTTCCTTTAAGCTTAATTATAGATGTGGTTGATCATTACTACTGCAGCAAGGGAATAGTCAGAAAATGCAAAGCCAAAGACAAACTAAGAACAAATAAGTGTGAATCTGAATATTTCTTCTATCTGAATATATTAAGGAGAATGTATAAAACATCTTTCTTGTCTGCGAGTTCCATTTCTTCACTGATCCATCCAAACTCTTTCACCTGCCTTTATACATTAGTCCAACTTTGATGATCTAGGTTGTCTCAGGTAGGTTGGATTATAACTTCCACTGTAACTAGCTGGAGGATTGCAGAAGACAATTTTAGGCAAAAGGATCAGTTTTGCTTCCCGTCAGATACATTTTCATAGTGTCTTCTAATATGTGTGAAACTTTCTCTGTTTGGTCATAATCATCAAAAAGAGCCGAGGTGGTGCAGTGGTTAGGGTGCAGTACTTCAGGCCACTTCAGCTGGCTGTTATCTGCAGTTCAGCGGTTCTAATCTCACCAGCTCAAGGTTGACTCAGCCTTCCATCCTTCCGAAGTGGGTGAAATGAGGACCCACACTGTGGGGGCGATATGCTGACTCTGTAAACCGCTTAGAGAGGGCTGAAATCACTATGAAGCGATATATAAGTCTAACTGCTATTGCTATCATCACATTTCTGGAAGGTTAATATTTGTAATTTTATAGAGATGTTACATATTTCCTATCAGCTGCTGGTGTTAAACAACAGATACATATATCTGGCAGTGGTTGTTTATCATGCTGTTAGTTATGAATTATTGTTTTGGAATGTTGTTGTTAGAACGATGGAGGATAGATAATTGTGGAACTGTTTATGGACTCAGCTGTAGAGTTTACAGACCTTAGAGCACGGATGTCAAACTCACCACATCATGTTGGCATCATGTGATGTATTGCAACATTTTTCCCTTCACAGAGCTGGAGTAGGCATGGCCTGCACTTGATGCATCCAGCCCATGGGCTGCTAGTTTGACACCCCTGCTCTAGAGTGCAATTATTTGGATTAGATGGCAGTTGATGAAGTATTGGGGAGGTACATAGAAGAACAAATAGAAGAAATGACCAATGGAGGTTTACAGTCTTGGAAATATATTGGCCGTGGAGAAGTTTTGCTTTCAGCTGAAACAAAGTGCTGTGGTGGTGTTGGAGAAACAGATCCCAAACGGACATGGAAGTAGCATCATTGTTGTAAATGAGGCTGCATAAGGCTACTCAGACAGTGTGGGAACCACCACCATTATTGGAGCAGCTAGCTGTGATTACACCTAAAATTTGTTCCAAAGCAAAGAACTGTGAAGGACTTGACACTTGAATGTGGATTTCTGCTGAGCCTTTGCAACTGTATTCTAATATGTTCTGTAAAAGGAAAATGATCATTTTATCATTAAGACTATGTTTTTATTGTCTCAGTAGAAGTGAAGGAAATCCAAAACAAATTTGTTATCCTGAAGCCAGTGGAGAGTAAAGGTAGAACATAGGGCAGACACTACTACCACATTATTAACCTAGGTAATCATTGGAGAAATAGTGACAACCACTGCCTTATATTTGTAGGGACATCTTGTAAAGAGGAACTTTATTGTCAGGCTGGTGTGCCCAGTACCTGATAGGTGATAGGTCTCAAGAGCTTTATGTTAGAATGTCTGAAGCCACTATAGGTTTGGCTGCAATTTCCTGCCGTTTCAAGTAGCTCCAATTTCAGTGTAGCTACACTGCCATATTTGTGAGGAGCTATTATTTATGTGTGCCAATTGAATAGGTAACAGCTGATTCCCTTAGTCTGAGTGACTAGGAAGTACTGAGATAAAAAAATGATTGTGTTTTATCATTACCCAAAATAGGTGTCATCAGTGCTAGTAAAGAGTTGGGTTTGCTGCTCTCAGTTTATATTCTAGTGTCTTGTCCTGTCGGTATTGGTGGGGGTGGTCTTAGAGATTCTTTGGTTGAACTGTTTGCTGTTGACTTCTTTGGCACTTTCTCAATTAGAATATTGTTTATTTGATTGTTGGTCTGATGTTAATCTTAGAACAAAACTATGCTGATCTGGGTGCTGATTGCAGATGGGGAGGTGCTTAGGTCTTTTTGTTCCCTTTTTTGGCTAGCTGATTGTCTTTTTGTATAGTCTATAGATATTGGTAATGAGTACGTGTCTATTGATGACTAATTTGTCAGAGTGCCAGGCTTCTAGAAATACCTGACTGGTGCACGCCGGCCAGCTAATCTTTGGTGCATATGCACCAGCCAGCTGGTCTTTGGGCTTTCAGCATTCTGGCATGCTCGAAGACCAGCTGGCTGGTGCACATGTGTGCACCGAAAACCAGAACAGTAGCTGGCGATGGCACATGTTCACACAGAGAGGGCTCTGCATGCCAACTCTGGCACGTGTGCCATAGGTTCGCCATCACAGCCGTAGCATTTTTGGCTTGGTCTAGGATAGCCACATTTTTCCAGTTGAAACTATGGTTAAGTCTGTCTATATATGTTGTGAAATTAAAGAGGTTGTCATCATGTCTCATATACATTATGCCGACAGATAATTAAAAAAAAACAGTTTGATTATGAAAAAGCCTGGTATCAGCCAGTCTGGGAAGCAAAGTCATTTTTCTACCCTAGCAAAATTAATGTCCTGTTTTATTCTGGCATTTTCTTCTGGAAAAAGACTTAAAAACTTTTGCTGAGATTTGAAAATCTCTTGTAAAAGAAATCCAAATAAGCAAATGCATTTTCTCTTTGCTCCATTCTCTTTTAATCTTGAATTCTGTACTTTCTGGGTTAAATTTTGACAGCCTTATTTATTGCTCAGGATATCTGTCAGCTTTTCATTTATACTCAAAAGTACATACTGAGATAGGCATTTTTGTGTCAAAATGGTGCTACTATTCAATTTTCCACTGACTTTCTGTTGCAACAAGCCTTTGGCTCACGTCCAATAATTTCAAAAGTGGGAGGGCAGTGGGTGGCATCAGAAAACAATATTTTTTACTTGCAAAAAATTTTTGTGCCAACTTTTAAATATATTTAGTAAATAGGACTCTACTCTGGTATGTAATTTTGAATAGCACATTTTCTCTTTGCGCTTTATATCTAATAATAGGAAACAGATATACTGGCATTTACTATTGTTGGTGAGGTAGTATGTAATATTGAGAAAAAAAATAGGCAAGGA
Organism: Thamnophis sirtalis; assembly: GCF_051295495.1. Taxonomy (NCBI): domain Eukaryota; kingdom Metazoa; phylum Chordata; class Lepidosauria; order Squamata; family Natricidae; genus Thamnophis; species Thamnophis sirtalis. The sequence continues at coordinate 36,732,580 of NW_028261386.1, read as the reverse complement.
TAGCTTCACTTATGTGACTTCTAGGTTGGAATGAAATCTTAACAAATTAAGATTGTAGAATTATTTTAATTGAAACTACAGTATATAAACAATGGAGATTATCATAAACTTAAGCACAAACATGTATTCTCAGTGAACCCAAACAGTACAGAACAAAGTCCTTTGTCCAAATTGAGATCTTGCTTTCAGTTTTTATAGTCAGATAAACAAAATGTTCCATTGGTTGATAAAAGAGCAAACAATTCAGATCCAAAATAATTGGTACGGGCAATGGTACAGGAAATGTACATGTTTTAGCTTGAAATTATCCTTTTGCAAGTAACCTTTTAATAACACCCAGCAGTGAAAACGTAAGTTGCTCACTACCAATCAATATAGCTATGTATTTCAATGTATTGTTCAATTTATTTTGTTCAATATTTTTTCAATACTATTTATAACCATAGCATAACACTAATAAGTATTAGTCGCGTGTGCATGCATGCTGGGGTTGCGCACATAGCATTATGGGTGTGGCACACCTGTGCACGACCCCTCCGCGTACCCCCTGCTTTTGTCACACCCTTTTTTTTCCAAAAAAGGTTAGCCATGACTGATAGGAACTCCTGCTTGAGCAGTGGGTTTGACTAGAAAACCTCTAAGGTCTCTTCCAGCTCTGTTGTAGTATTATTGTTACTGATAGTCTGCCCTGGTTAATACTCAGTATTCCACACTGGAAAGTCAGGAAAGGACCTTGGCAGAAAACAGTGACAATTCCCCACTATAATATTGTTCAATAAATTGCATGAATTTCTTGAATGAATTGCTGCTGCTATGTGGGTGGAGGGAATGGCTCTGGGTTTTTTATATTGTGATTTTTAATGTTACTTATTAGTGAGCTGGCAGCCATATAAATTTCTCAAATAAATAAATGCTGTCACCAGAAGTAAAGGTCACCTTGAAGGCAGTGTTCCTTTTAAACATTGGCATATGATAAAACTTAACCCTCAAACTTGGATAACCTTTGCTGCTTGCTTACACCCAGTACAAGAAGTAAAAGTATATAATTCTAAGGGTCTCAATAAAGCAATGGTCACAAGATCAAATATAAAGGACTTTATTGAATGTATATTTGAGCTAGATGTTATATTAAAAAATAATAAAGAGGAGAGTTGTGGACAATCCATTTGAGGATCGGAATGAAATTTCAGAAATGCAGAAAATGAAATTCAAGATTTAAAACATGCATTTTTTTCATGGTATAGAACAAATATAGGGAATGAGATTATGGGATGCATATGGCCGAGAATTAGTTTGTTGTCCCTGCTCTCCCATACCATCTGTGAAATTGTATGAATGTTTGCAAGTACTTCTAGAGACACTTGTTCCAGTCTCAATGACTCAGGACAACCTGCAACATACTTCAATGTAATATGCACAGACACATGAATAATTTGATCATTGTAATATATTTAACTTTTAAAAATAATCTTATATAACTTGATTATGAAGAAAAAACTAAAAATGTTTCAAAAGCTCGACCAGATTAAACAGATCAAGCTTTGTAGTTTCAAATTTTTAGATCTTTTCTTTTGGATATAAATAAAAACTACTGAGTTGAGGAAGACAGGAGAAATAATAGTTAAAGTCATGAAGATGACAGTTACAGATTAGTCTCTAGATCAGCAGTTCTCAACCTTCTTAATGCCACAACCCTTTAATACAGTTCCTCATGTTGTGGTGACCCCCAACCATAAGATTATTTTATGTTTTCTGTATTTTTTTGACAATATGTGTTTTCCAATGGTCTTAGGCAACCTCTGTGAAAGGGTCGTTCGACCCCCAAAGGGGTCCCGCCTTACAGTTTGAGAACCACTGCTCTAGATGGAAGTAGTGGATTGATGAAATGATTTTCTTTAAGTGTGGCTATCCAGTTGTGGTCTTCATGTGTGGGGTAAAGGAAATGTTTGCTCTGAATAGCTCTGGAAACAAAAAAGCAAATTGTGCCCATTTTGTTATGAGTTCTTGGCCTGGCAGAGCAGAAACATGAAAACATCAAAGCCCTTATAAAAATAACCCTGGGAAGTAATTTTGATTTATGGGCATGTTGAACTCCGTTAAACTTTACTGAGCAATTGGAGCATATTAGTTGTCTCAAAACATACAGTTCTTTCTTAGACAATACACACAGTTTAGATTTCAGCTTGAGAAAATTGAGGGTTTGTTGGTATAGAATTCTTTCATTTGTGGTGCCTTCTGTGCTGAAAGAGTTTGTGAAATAGGAGGGGTTGTTCCTGAAATATGTGGTAGGAAAAAAATTATTTCCTTATTAAAAAATCTATTTCAACTCTTTGAAGTGCTCAAGACAGTTGCAAATAGAAATTCACTGGGAGAAGGAGGAATGAGAGGAAAGGGACTTTGAGAAAAGTGGGGCAATGGGAGATGGTATATTATCTTTATTACCTCCGCATTCCCTCTCCCTCAAATCTGCTTTGCAGTATGAAAGAGTTTATTAGAGCATGGCAGCCATGTAACATGTAGCCTTCCCATTTTTAGTTTAAATTAACTCTAATCAAATTAAATTCTATTCACGCAAATTGGTAACATTTAAAATAATTTCTTATAACTAAAGAGAGTTAAACATGCCTGAGAGAGATTCTAATGTAGTTTGAACAGATGGAAGACTCCTCCCTGGTGAATATAGAATGCCTTTTTGGGTAGCAAAAACAATTCATCAAATATGTTCTGTGAATTATGCATGAATAATCAATTATTCTCGGTCTTTTGTTTTCCAGTTCTGTTTTAAAGGAGACTGTTCCTTTTGTGATATATAATATAAGTGATATAAGTCTTTAAACATATTATGTCATATTTATTAAACATTTTATTTGTTAAACTTTTATCTAATGCAAGTTTAAATTACATTTGTAATTTGCCTTTGAGCCTTTTGGGCATAAGTAAAATTTATTGACTAAAAAGTAAGTTGAGATAAAACTTACATTAAGCATTCAAGTTCCTTAAATGTAGAAAAAAGGCTAAAAGGAGAAAGATGGGGTTTTTTACGTGTACAGGATGAGTGCATGAAAAAATAGGCACTGATAGAAATAAAGTGGATGCCAGTGATATTTACATTCAACTTCTGGGTTGCAAAACATTTGCTTAATCATCCTTTTCCCTGTTGGTGTGCTCTGTTTATCTCCAGACAGAATATTATGATATCATAAATAGCCTGTACTTTTTAAATCCCTTTGTAGGGATTTCCCTTAGATGTTGCAATAAGGGTTCTGTCAAACAATTGCCGTGCTATTATAAATTAGGTAAAATTGAATCTAAACTACATCTGTAGGTGAAATGCCATTTGCAATAGTGGTGAAATAAATGCCATTTATTCAAGGAAATATATAAATGAAAATTGTCCACATCTTTCTTAGAGGCTGAATTAGTTGGTCTTCCAGAACAGTTTATATCTGTGTTACCGGAAACATTTCATTGGAGGGAACATCTATAGAGCTAAAATTAAAATAGGAATCTACTTACCTTTTCAAGTGGGAGCACTTTGAATGGAAATACAGCTCCATATCTGTATTAGCTCTGAGAAGCCAGTCAAATAGAACCCCTGATACCTTGTAATTTTTGTAAAACATGGATCATTGCTATGTGTTGTGTTTTGAGCAACCTGGTGGAAACAAAAGCATAGAAGGATATTGCATATTTATGTTCAGATACCAAATATCTCTTCTGCCTATAATGTCCTATAGTCCAAAGTCCTTTGCTACCCTCAGGTCTATCAGATGTTATCACTTGTAAAAAGCGGGATGGGGGAAGAAGAACCTTTCCTAAAATGTGAGCAATGCAGTAAAAACTAGTAATGAAACATTTAAACACATATGACTGGGCTGCTACAGTATCACAAATATTTCTGAGCTACAGGCAGTAAGGGTAAGTTGTAAATGCTAGCATTTCGTCATCTCCATGTCATCAAAGTGCAGAAATAAGGATTGAGAAGACATGTACAAGTCAAGTATTAAACAATGAATCCATTGCCACTTATTTAAAAGTTTAATTATGTTACAATGTAATGGAATAATCTGTGTAAACCCTGATTGGCAATGCTTCTGCTCATTTGTCCTATAGAGGCTCATAATTCTGTATATATAGAAATGATAATCTCAGTATAGTAGAGTAAAGACGCACCTTGTTTTCTTGCTTTGAACAAAAAGTGCAAATGAAATAAGCTCTCCAGCATTAACTGCTTCCTGTCACAGCCACTTCATCTCATCTGGTTCAGCTTTCAATTATTAGATCTAACAGATGCCTAACAACTTGTTACAATTTAGACACTGGATAAATACACTGATAGCCTCATCCACATCTGGTTATATTGATCAGATTGTCTTGACTTGAGAGGATACCCCACTCCCAAGGGGAAAAAAGAGAGTAGAAAATAATTCCCTTAATAGTTGTTTTGGAAATTTATATTGACTTACCAATTTGTTTGTCCAGCATGCCAATCTTTGTGATTTGGTTTAGCAAATAATAAAAATATAGTCTATCCATAAATAAAAAATAGAGCAATGGCCAAAAAAGGAGTTTCTTTCATCTTGGTTCTTGCTATTCCATGTTTTTGTGAATTCATCACTTAATGCATAGGCTATTAATTTAAAATTATTGGACTCAGTGAAAAGGATTGATCTTCATCTTTGCAACACAAGATAGCTATGATCCTGCGAGTAAAAATAAGAAAAGAAACTGTCAGAAGCATCATGATCTTATGTTGTTTCCATTCTCAGCAAATTTAATTCCAATATGTGAATTCAGAAAACACATTAGCACATTTGCTGGAGGCTGCATGGATAAAATTGAATGAATGAATGAGTAAATAAATAAAAAAACAAACAAATTTCTTTTTGTGGTTAGGCAAGTTTATGGCCTAGCATGTAGTAAGAATGTGCTCACTAAATTGAATTTTAGGTCAGATTTATATGCATTACCATCATATAGTAGAGTAGAGAAACAAGTATTTTGTTCATGAAGTGAACAACAGACAGCTTCTTCTATAAAAGCAATGTGAAGTAAAAATGTATTTAAAATATTCATAAATTGTTTTTCTGTTCCCTGAACCTTTGTCATGATAATTTAAACACAATACAGATATGAATTCTAAGAAATTCAAAATAAACCATTGCTTAAAATAAACTCAAACAATATTGAAATTCACCAAAGGCCATCAAAATCCTAACAAAACAAACAACTTTTCCCATTCAATTAAAACTCAGCAGGAATGAATCAACTTGGCCTTCCTCTGCTGTAAATTACATATTGTAGTCAAAATGTTGACACAGAAAATTTCTTGATTTCTTTCTCATCTAACTTCTTTTAGGAAATGCAACTGAGCTTTTAAGGATAAAATAGAGGGAGCTTCATATATTAATCTCAATAATAAAGAATTAAGTATCTATTATGACTTTCCTTTTTAAATTTGAAGAACAAAGCTGGTGATCTCTATGGAGGTTCTCAGTCATCCAGGTCATGGTTGTCCCAAAGGTGCTTTTTTTAAGAGGCAACTGGATTTTCTGATTTTTCTTTGAAGAGGTTTCACTTCTCATTTGAGAAGCAAAATATCTTCAAAGAAAAACCATTAAGTCCAGTTGCCTCTTGAAAAAAACATCTTTGGGACAAAGCTGGTGATAGTGGTTGAAAAAACACTGCACAGCTATAAAGAGAACCCTAATCTTTTCACTCACTATCTGCTCTGTTTTCAATGGCATAGGGGAAAATATCTGAATGATGGACTGTTTTGTATGAAGCAGTATGCAGCTAAATCCTCTTTTATACCATTACACAAATTCTCAAATGGAAAGTCTAATTTCCTATAATGTTTAGTACAGTTCCGTTTGGTTCTAGTCAGATGAGTTTTTGAAGCACCATCAACATCTACAAGAACTTTTGAGTCAAAAGAGGATATCCAACTATTCCAAAAGAAATGAATCAAGGATCTCTCTATCTCTCCCCCGCCCCTCCAAAATCCCGGCTTGTTCAATTTAGTGCTTTCTAAATATATTTTGTGATCATTTCCAGCCACTGTGGCTATGTTGTTTGATATATCATGAGAATTGCTGTCCACCAAATCTGGAAATCAATGGGTTAAGAAAGATTGTACAAGACCATCTCAAATAATGACACTGAAAAATTATGGCGGAATATTATGTTGGCTTTCGAGGCAAGCCACTGTCACAAATATTTTGTACTGAGGTACTATTGGTAGCTTCATAATGATAATGGAAGAAGAATATTACACATTTTGTACTTTCCTATAAAAACATCATTTTATGGTCTGGAAAAAGTATGAGACAATGGTAGCTTAGTTTTTCTCTTATTGTTCCTAATTAACAATATGCAGTTGCCTGGAAACAAAATTCAGTAACGTGCTTGGTGTATGTGGATTGTGGATAATAGGATGTTCTTTCCCCAATACTTCTTTTCCTCTGAATATAGCTGCATTTTGTCATTTCTGTCAAGAAGATATGTCATCTTTGATTGTACATCAGTATATGTGCATGTTGTGTACTTCTCAGTTTTTTAATAAAATAATAGCATGCACCAACTGTAGAATTCTTGCACAGTTAATTATGATGTTAAAAATAAAATTAATTAGCAAATTACAAAATAAAATATTTATTAATAAGATCTGTAATACTTTGTAATATTATCTCACTGGCTAGTTATAATGAGATATTAAAGCATTTTTTCAAACTTTTATTAATTTTATTTTCCTAAATTTTCACAGTAGGAATATTTTCAGTCCAGGATTAGGGTTAGAATTGTCCTATTTTTTTTAAAGACTATAAGATCACAATGTTGCTGCTTATTCTTCTCCTCCTGTGGATACTGCTTGTTCAGATTATAACAAAAAACAGCAATGCAAAAAGAAAACTCTTTCCTGGACTTTCCAACATGACTTGGAATTGTCAGGCATCGAAACTTTCCAAACATCTAATCTACCACTGATCTATAGTCTTTTTCCATAAGCACTTACCAGAAGAACCATTAAAAAATTAGTTATAGATTTGTCGTCAAACATCATCTAAAATTCTTCCCACCAAATCCCTTTGAAGAAAAGGATAGTATTTGATTTAGGCAAAATAGTGTTGTATGTATTCTGACTAGCTGTCAGTAATTCTTTGAAGAATTCCACTGGAGACACAAATATCAAATTGTACATCTGATTAAGAGAGACAAGTAATAGATGCACCCTACAGATTCTTATCAGTATTTAATAATCCACACAGACTCAGACAATGAGAAGGTTGTGGAGGAACATGGGCCAGTCCTGGAGTCTGGAGAAGGCTCTGATGAGTGCTCTGTATCTGAGGCAGAGATGGGGCCAGGGCCGTCCCACAATTAGAGTCGGAGATCAGTGGTACAGAACATCGGGAGCCTGTTCCCAATGTGTGCATGCGCAGAACTGCCAGAAGAAGATAACAGTTAAGGAACAAGAGCCAACTCAGGAGTAAAGGCACAGGTGGACAGTGGACAGTGAATGGCCCCTCCCATAAGGTATAAAGAGGAGCAAAAGGAGTGGAGTTTGCAAGAGACAATTTGTTCATTTAATTAGTGTGAAGATTTGTTTGTGATTCTCAGAGACTCCTTGCCAAGTATTTTCTTGTACAGTGTTGCGTTTGGAAAATGTCGTCCTGGCAGCTCTTCCAGCCTTATAAGGCCTGTGGTTGTAAATTCATCCTTGAAAGACTGTTTGCCCCGACTTTACTGAGGTGAATGAAAGGAATTCACATTAGCTTAATAAAAAGGTTTTTGTCGAGACAAAGAGTCTGCTTCCTGATTTTGTGAAGTCTAAATCAAAACACCTATTTCTACTTCTCACTCCATAAACTGCCTCTAGTTCAGAAATTAGATCAAGCAACTCTAATGATTTAATGATGACTGAAATCTTCCCTGGATGAAAAGGAATCAAATTAATCATTGTTTATGGAGAGGGATGTTTTTCTGCAAATTTTCTTTCTTGCCATTTTCCTGTTGCTAGGAAAAGAAAAATACATCCTTTGGCATTTCCAAGTGTGAAAAGTCCAACTGAGAATACACAGCATTCTATGGATGCTTGTTGAAAAGGATTATCTTTTTATAGGGGACACTTTTAATAGAAAATACTTAATGCCCAAATTTCGTAGATAGATGTGATATCATCCATCTGTTCTTTTGTGCAGTTTTACTTAATATTATGGGTCCACCTACTTAAATACATCCTAGCCTAGCTTCAGGAGTTTAGAAACAGCAGCTTTTATTTACTTCAGCTTCCAGTTGTCTTTTGTAGTTTGATGAATTTTATCAAGCAAGGTCACTAACATCTATCATTTGCAATAACTCTCAGGCTGGGCTAAGCTGTTCCATTGCTGTGTGTTACCACAACATGGAAATCAGTGCAAAGTGTATTTGTAACAAAACAAAACTGAAAACTAGCATTCCTGGTTCAAAGGAGTGTTCAGGAGTGATTCTAAAGTATTAACAAGACAAACATAGAAAGCTGCCTTATACCAAATCACTCCATTGGTTTGTATAACTCACTGCTATTTATATTGTCTTTGAATACTTTTAGAAGGTCTCAAATAAGATATTTTCACATTATGATAGGATTTTCTGTATAAAAAAATATGTGTTACATCACTGTGCAGTGCCTCTTTCCCTAGAACAAGTAAGAAGGTAGAACCTGAAAGAGATAATAGAAGATAAGTGTACATTCTTCGGTAGTCCAAACTGAATTATAAGTTTTAAATATCATTATGTTGAAATCAGATTACATATATCAGCAATCCTCTTCTCCTCTACCACACTGTTTTTGGGTAATCACCCAAATTTACCTGGGATTGTTTTATATCAAAAGATGTAAATCCCATTTTCACAATGTATTTATAAGCGTTCATCTGGCTTCACCCACATATGTAAGCATATTCGTATGTATGCAATTTAGAAGTTAATAGCTAAATAGACTGAAATTGGAATGATGAAATACCATGTCATGTTGGTCTGAAAGAAATTAGTAATATACACACTTTGGAATGTTGCCAAATAACGCCATGGCATGATCCACAGTAGCTTGGCAAATGGGGGGGGGGGGGGGGAAGACCCTGGTATATATAAAGTCCAAAGTTCTGTGTAAGTGACAGAACAGTTGATGAATGGACAAAACTGATTGATTTGAGGGAATTGAATTTGAACATTGAAATACTCTGTGTGTGTGTGTGTGTGTGTGTGTGTGTGTGTGTGTGTGTGCGCGCGCCCGCATGCATTTTCAAATGAAATGTCTTGTTTTCCATTCTTGTTTTTTTAAAGGTATTTGGTTTTCTAACTTATTAATGATACTGCTTTTTGTTTCCCGTAAAATCAATTTAATGACTTAACATGTTAAACCTTTGCAATTTCAACATGATGTACAAATCTAGCAAATAAACCTAGTTTTCTCAAGGAACAAAGATAACTTTTCATCTGTGGTGTGTTTACGGGTTTTATTTTTCCCAACCTTAGCAAATGTATTAAAATTGAAGAACCATTCACTATCATTTCTCTTCAGCACTGCTCACTGTATATATTTTAATTTTCTTAGGGATATACATTACAATCCAAGGTAGTAATGGCTAAGACATGCAGCTCCATATACAAACTTTTCTGTTTCTCTAAACTTTTCAAATATTAAATATAAACAACAGATATTAAATCTGCAGGTAGTAGCAGTCTTAGTTATGGGGCATATAATAACAGGTGTCTTTCTGCACCCTCATGTACAATATTTGAATGTGAAGTGTCAGAACTGATTTGTTTAGACTAAAAGAATCACATTTACACATGTAGAATCCAAGACAAATAGCATTTCAACCAGTAAATAAAATCAGATGCAAATAAATTGGATGTAGTATTGCATAAGGCCACAAAAATAAAAAATATATAACTCAGAAAATAAACAAAAGATATTTCATAGCTGCAAGAAGCTAATTCTAATTAGAAAAGCTGTAGGTAAAGGAATGGGACCAAATGGGTGTTGAGGGAGGAGGACAGATAAGGCTTTTAGTAAAGGTTGGTATCCTGTAAGATAGCTTTGGATCTGTAGGCTCTTCTACTGCTCTGTTGGTCTTGTTGAGAAGTCAAGTTTGAAGACTGTCATTCTTCTATATGGTTCCAGACACTAAAGATCCTTTGGTCTTTTACCATAAAGGGTAAAACTCAGCTTCCTTTTCAGCACTGGTTTTCTTCTGGTTTTCCTTCATTGGTTCAACTGCCTGTATGTTTGCATGTATTTCTGTGTTTACCAGAATTTTGTATCTAGTTACCTGGGAGTAATTCCATTCATAACTGGGGGATTTACTTCTAAGAAAAGATAACACCGCATTTTGGGACAGGTGTACACTCTCATGAGCACTTACATGATTGGGAGACTCATGGAAATCAAATTCCAACCTCTTAAGTGGATATCTTTGGGCATGCAGGCACTTGGTTTGCTTCCAGCAAATAGGTTGTAGAGCTGTCAGGCAAAGCCTAACTATTCAATATTATTTCCAACATAACACATTTTAATCTAAAAAGAAAAATAATAAAAGTAATATATTCCTAATAAAATGCTCTGTAAGAAGAGACATTTGTGCAGTAAATGTCTGCCTGGAAGCATCTTTGGTTGAAGCAAGGATCTCAAGTTACCTAAAATGCTTTTAGATGAGCATTTTGAATCTTAGTTGCTCTCCCTTTTAAATAAAAAACTAGCAATTAACTTGATATAATTATACAATTAATCAGAAAATATGGGACATATTTCTATAACTAGAAAGTTGAAAAAGCTAATAGTTTGCGATATAAAGATATTACAGGATGGTTTATTTTATTTATTGATAATAGAGCAGCACAGATTTAAAGTTCTTGCCCTATAGTTTAATTATCACTATGAAGATATAGGTTAGCATTGGCTATCAGGGTTAGATTATTTTAAATAACGTAATAGCCATTTTTGTTCTTAAAGCAACTAGAAATCTCTAATACCATTCTAAGATTTTCATCAATGTACAATTCTCAAACCAAGTCAGTTAAATTGGCTTTTGACTAACTTGACCAACTTATTGTGTCAACATGTCCTAGGATGAAAGAACAAACAATATTCTTGCAGACTTGATTACATTATTCATGCAAATGTAGTTGTGGTGTTAGGCAATTTTGTAAACATTATCATAGAAAAATTTTATCTTAGGTTCACGGCATTGTAAAATATACTTTAATTTCTGTGATTTTTTTCCTTTCCTCTTACAGCTTTGTCCTTTCTGTATATTTGCTGTCTTCCCATTTTCTTCTTCCTCCCTTATTCTCGAATCTCTATTCTTCTCTGTTGCAGCAAAATGATATCTATCAAAGTAATTGATGATGAGGAGTATGAGAAAAACAAGACCTTCTACGTTGAAATTTGGGAGCCCCGCCTGGTGGAGATGAGTGAAAAGAAAGGTGGGGGATCGGCTATATGGGGCTGAGCCCTACCTGTATGCACCTGTCTTGATCACTCATAGATGCCTGGCACATCCCAATTCATAGATTGTCAAAACACACATTCCCATTATCTATGTAAAAGGGCAGAGAGCTGAGTCACTGACCAGAAGTGTCATTGTTAGGGTACCCTAAATTCCATTAGCTGTCAAATTTAGGCATAGTTTTAGCCAGAGAGGAATCTAATTAAAGCGTCATACTCTCTGTCATACAAGACTATCATTATCTAATCTACATTTTTACATTGCTAATTTGAACTAATTTGTTTGCTTTTGACTCAGTGCCATGTAGTGGAAAGAAAACTACATGAGATGCTCAGAATCAAATTGTTCTTTTACAGAGTAACCTTTGGCAAGTAAGGTTAGATCCTTCTTTTTGTCTTCATTCAAAGGAGGCCACGCATGCATTGAGTATGGGAGAGATAGGTATGCTTTCAGGTGCTGTGATGCCTTCAAATATACTACAGGCAAAGTCTGCCTCTCGGTTTGATGCCCACAATGACCACGTATTCATTGTTCATAAAATGCCTGCCTGAAGAAGAGTGTCTCTCATATGAGGTTACTTCATAAAATAATTGTAATAAAATATGTTCATTAGCTATTGAGATACAGTGAATAGGATTGAAGCAAATGAACAGTCAAAAGCAAATCTTTCAAAGCAATTTAACAATGCCACGCTTGCTTTTCATGCCCGTAGCAATACAGTTCCAGTATTAAATTCTTTAGGATGTACTTAACTATGTCAACCACCAGAGGCTTTCTGCTCTCTTACATACATAAAAATAAGGATGTGTGGGTCAGAGTCCCTCCCATTATCATCACCATCAACCACCATCTCAGCTGGGTCAAACTTAAAAGCATGTGTGTGCGTGTGTGTAACACCAACCATTTGTTTTGCCTTTGTCTTGTGTTCCCACAGGAAATACATTACCCTTAGAATACTTGACCGTGAGGAATATGAGAAAGAGTGCAGTTTCTTCCTTGTGCTTGAGGAACCAATATGGATACGAAGAAGAATGAAAGGTGTGAGAGTAAACCCAGGCACCTTACAAGAAACTGGGACCATTCCCTGTGTGTGTCTCCCTCCTCTCACAACTTTCTTACTCAGCTTCCACTTAATGTGTCATGACCTCTGTCAAGCTTGGCAGCTTTAATTTTGCATCTATCTCTTTCTCTTTTTTAAAACAATAATTCTTGATAATTATTATGATCCACTTAAATGTACCATGTAAATTATTTATATAATACATCCTGTGATATGGATGCAATAAAATCCAAATATTATGACCACTGCAGTTTTGTTTCTCAAAGGGCAGATTCTTTAGCGTCCTTTTAATTATTCACCCAAATTATCTCATTGGCAAACAATAGGCTAAAATATCCATGCATAATGAAATAATTGTATCATATGCTATCCTCAGTAGACTTGTACCTTTATTACAGGTTTGTGCATCTATAAGTCTGTTCCAGTCCCCTCTCAAGGATATTTCCTCATTAAATATTTAGGGTTTTTCCTAAAAATATAAATTTCTCCTAATATTCTAGAAATAAAGAGAATTCAATGCAATTAAAAATAATACAAACAAAGAAATTGCACAGCAATTTAATATTATTAAGGTGTTGATTTTATTTATCTGAAGCACTCCTAGTCTACATTTCAATTGTAAAGTCTCCCAGAGGATTTTATAGATCAATCAAACCATATGTTGAATATGTTTGATTCCAAGGCTCTTTTCCCCCCTCCCCAATTTTCTCCATGTTCTTGAGGTTAATGAATTCTTACTCAATTTTTCATTGCTGCTCAGTGTTAACAGACGAAATATAGAACCCAACTCAAAACAAATTTTGATATGGAGCCTAGATACATTGTGTAGTTTAACAGAAGTTGCATGATGGTCCTCTCAGAACAGGCCATGGTGGAAAGGAGAGTAATGATTGATGTACCAACAGATGTATTTATCTTTAACTTATATCATTTGATATTGTATTTTAAATATTCTCTTTCCTCATTGTCCATTCCTTGAGAACTGCAACTCACTATACATTTGATGCAGATATCCTGAAAACACTTAACACTTAATGTGAGTATGTAAGGTAGATGTATAAATTTATTTTCATTCTTTGCCCACTTAGCTAAGGACAGAAGCCAACTGAATGCCTGATACCTTAACTTGTGGGTAGATAAAAATAGTGAAATAGGTATTTCCATTCAATCTGTATTACAGTATTACAAGGAAGACTATGCCACAAGTATGCCCCAGTGTATATATTGATGTGCAACGTAGTTTTCTCATCAAGTGTAGTTCATTCAAAGAAACCTATGTAACTGTAACTGGATCTCTTCTCATAAAGTTTTTTTAATGAAAATATTATTCAGCGTAATAAGCTCTAGAGATAAATACAATGAGCAAAATGTAGATTTAAATAATGTTGAGTTTGGTTGCTGAACAAACATTTAATGCTAAGAACAAAAAACAAAGTGCTAACTGCTCCCAAAATATCCCTTTCATATTTTGCAAGAAATAAATTTCTTCTTTTAAAAATCATATTTTAAATGAATAAAAACAGAAGTTATATTGCTTTGGCTAAGGAAAATGGCTATCCTAAAGAATTGGGCTTGCAGTTTCCAGATTAAATGGAATCATTGATGCTGAAAATTCAATAGGCTCTCTGTAGAAAATGTATCTTAAATTATGGAATAGATCTCCCTCTAATACTTTGAAAAGCATCCAGGAGATCTACAATGAGCTTTCTTGAGCAGGAATCATCTCTGTCTTACTCACAAGACAACATGATATTTGAAAGACTTGAAGGCTAAAAGATTTAATCCAGCCTTATTTTTGAAAAGCTTCTTTTCCTGTCATATTATAATGCCAAACAGAGTCACACTTGATTAAGAAAATAGCTATGTTTTATAAAGTTAGGATGTTCATAAAAACATGTTCCGCCTAGAAGCTTCTTTCTTCCAACTGCAAATACAGAATCATTGATATGAAACATGGTTGGATGATTATTTTTCTTTCAAATAACTGAGATCATTTTAAGAGCGGGATCTCTGTTTTGAAATAAATATATTCATCCAACTTTTGTTCCTGCTCAAATAGGTCCTACATATTAGTTCAAATTTTTGCTAAATCAATTGACCAGAGGTAACACTAAAATAAAAGAAATGATTACGTGTGGTCTTTTCCCAGCTTGCCTCCAGATATATTGGGCTGTGACACTCCCAACCTTCCAGGTATAGTTGCAGATGGTAGCTGCACATTATATCTGGAGGGCAGTACACTGAAGCTGGTGTAACCATTGGAAAGAAATTCTCAATTTCAACTGTCCTGAGAGCACCACATTTTCATATGTAAGTGACTGTATTTGAAAAACTGGAATGATTAAGTGCTTAGAGTGAATAGTGCAGTTTAGTTTGAAATATTTGCTTGTCATCCAGGGATGCTTTCAAGCATATTAGAGAATATATTTTCAGCCTTTTTCTCTAACCAAAGCAAAAGACAAGAGCAAGCATCAATCAAAATACTTACCTAATTTCACATTCTAATTACATTCCTAGTGCAACCTTCCAACTATAGCTGTGTCCTTAGGCAGAAGCCTCTGCCTTCTGTACTAAAGCTACCAAATCTACGCTTCAAAAATCCAGACCATTAAATGGCAGCAAATCACTATGGAGAAGCCTACCTAGTTCTACTTAATTTGGATTTTTCAACCCACATATAGTAGCTCTGTTCATCACAGCTAAAATGTTCCCCTTGTTAATGCAAGATGCACCCTTGTGCCAGGAAAGGATCAAGGCACATATAGAGCATTATAATTCCAGGCATAGGAATGACTTGATTGCCCTTTTTTTAAAGAACAAAAAAGCAAATGCTCACACATATCCATTGTGACATATTATTTCCTCAATCTCTGGCAGAGCTGTCAATGAAGCAAAATTAAGATATTTACATATATCCAAGAATATGATCTAAAAGTTGGGAACTTTGATTGAATTAAAGATTTGTCTGTTACACAAAACGGAACAGTGCATTTAATATTTTCCCACAATTTCACAGCTTATTCCCATGAAACTTGTCTTTTCCATTTTTTCTCATGCTATTTTTCTTTATAGTAATGGTATCCCGCAGCTTTGCATATCTGCACTTTCTGGCCTCCTGGATATGAAGCTTTTCTGTGGATGTCTTCTTTACTTTCATTGCTCATTTTTTTCTTCTGTATTTGTCCTTCTGTGTCTTCTCCACAGCCCTGTTGTTGAATGAGCTTGGTAAGCACTGCATTTCTTGCATTTCTTTTCCATATGGGGGAATCAGTCAATGTATTTTATGTGAATTATTTTTTCAATTTATTTCATGCTTTATTTTTCTCAAAAGATTCAAGGAAGCTGTCCCCCTAATTAAAAACAATTTGTCAGTCATTGAATGTCAATTTGTGCTTAAATTCATTCTCCACATATACTGGCTTGAAAATGATCCTTCAGATTCAATGTGCCTTTGATCGAAATCAAGGTAGGAAAGAACTAATAAAAAATAGAAGATACTACATGATATTTGACCATAGGTTCTTACCCCCGAAGCTTGTTACTAAATTAAATTAATCAGGTCAAGATTCACATTGTATTCAGTCTTTCTTTTGGTACATTAATGAACAGCAAATATCTTTTTTTGTCTTACGGTTTGCAGCATGACATAATAGGTTCCTTTTTAAGCATTCCCTTTAAAATTGCTTTCGCCAGCTTAGTGTCAATATTTTGGACTACAACTTCCATGCTCATTAACCAAATATCCTTGTTATCCATGGCTATGTTGCAATCCTTGATGGCACTAGAGGGCCACTTTAAGCAATAACAATTTCCTTATGTTTTTTTTTTCCAAGTAAAAGTCATTTCGGCATGTCTTTGGGACCTGCTATATAAATAGCTCAAAAGAAAATTACTTTTTTTTATGATCAAACAGTTATTTGTTTTGGTAAATGAAAATGAGAAATTCTGATCTCTTTGGGATATTTGCAACTGGACCTCAAGTATTTTCACATCCTAAATTTCATTTTTCAGAAACAATTTGGTCTTCTTAGACAACCTCATAAAGGACACACATTTATCATGAAGTGTAATGTGTTTCTATATTCAGCCAAAATAAATGAAACTTGACAAAAACAGCTCTCATCCATCCCTGTGTCATTCACATAGGAGATTTCTGCGCAATACTGCCTATCTTCATAAATAAACTTTCAACACATTGAGACAAAGGATAAACCAGGTTTTATTTGGAAATTTAGGCTCATTCAGTGTGTACAACTTTCTTATACCAGCCTTCAGTTACATATAAAATCAATAGCCATAAATCCATTTGGCCGGCAATTACAAGACAACCTGGCCAACACAAAATGGACAGGTACAGTTGAGAAAGGCAATCTTACAAGCCTAGCACAGTCAGGATATTTTCCTGAGTTTATGTATCATGGCCCTGTTCTTTTACTGTATTGGAGTCAAATCACGTATTCGTTCTCTTGAGACAGAACAACAAAAGTAGGCCTCAGACATGCATCGCCATCCCAGAAGGAGCTGATTCATACAGTTGAATGGACATTATGACAACTGAATGTGAAGGAATCAAGAAAGTAAGGCATAATGCTCTAGGAAAAATGGAATATGTAACAGATGGTATATTATTAAATGTTAACTTCAGATCATATGGAGGTTTTTAGACATATTCTATATTTTATCCCCACTGTCTGAGATCCTTTTTATTTTGAAATCTCAGGACAAGCTTCTGCACCCAACATCCTCTAGGTATACTGGATTGTAGCATCACTTCCAACCAGGACACTGGCTGCAGGAGATGTGAACTGCTATCTAACACATTTGGAGGGTATCAGACTGATCTTGGAATTCGATCTGGGATCTTTTGCATAACGAATATGAACTTTTAAAACAAGGAAACATTTTCCAAATGCAATATATTTGTGTTTCAAATTTGATGAGTATAGTCTCAACACATTTGAAGAAAAACAAGTTAGAGAAGATTATTCTCTTAATTTCGAATGTTGCCTTTCACTATATGTTTCAACCAATTATGATCGACAGGGTATGGCTTCCTATTTTTCATTTGATGTTCATATTTGAGAAATTTAGATAATCTTTTAATTGGCAAGACATACAGATAAACATACACTCCGATGATATTCCTATTAGAAAATATGTAATTCATATTAAGAGCAAAGCTTCAAAGATCTAAGTAATGCATGATGCAACAATATATTAATTTCCTTTCTTTTTCTCTCTGTTTTGGCATTCCTTTAGGTGGCTTCACAATTACAGGTATGGATTTTCAATTATCTTTCTGCTCAATGATACAAAGTTTTATGTAGATGATCTTTTTTTTACTATTATACCTAGCTATCAATTATTTGCTAGCAATCCATAGGGGCCCCCAAAACTAGTGTTGTGTAATGGTCAAAATGTTGGGCTTCAACCAAAGAAACTTAAATTTAAGCCTACTTTCAGCTATCAAAGCTCAATGAGTGACTTTGGGCTAGTCACTCTTATACCTCACAGTATTGTTGGGGGGCGGAGGGGAAGAATTGAGGGAATACCATGAACTTACTAACTGTCTCGTGTAGCAGACATTTGAAGTTATGACAGTGCTTAAAAAATGTTGTCTTACAATCTTCGTAATTGTAACCATTGCAACATGCCACAATCATATGATCACCATTCACATGCTTCACAGCTAGTATGCACTTTCACTTGTACAGTAGCAAACAGAGTTAATATAGAAGGTGGAAGTAAAATCATAATTTTCAGTCACATGATTTTTTTCACTAAGCAGCCACATTGCTTCTCTTAGCAACTGAAGGGAAAATAAGGTTGTGAGCCCCACTGTTGTCAAGTTATTTTTCAGCTCAGCATACATGTTGCTGATCTAACTTGTAGTCACTAAGCAAAGGCTACCTGTATTTTACTTTGTACTTTTCATGCAATAATGAGATATACACCAAACAAATATAAAATTTAAAAAAGCAGCTAGCAATCAAAGTTGAGAGAATTGTTGCCCCCATTGCTTTATCTATGGGCTTTGGATGGGCTTCTAGTTGGCCACTATTTATAAAACACAGAAAAAATAGAATAGAATAGAATAGAATAGAATAGAATAGAATAGAATAGAATAACTTTATCATCACTTTGAATGTACACTAATATAAAATGAAATTTCGTTGCATACAGCTCTCAAAAGGTCATCGCCTCCAATATACACTATATAAAAATGACAAAATAAATAAATGCAAAATTATTCATATATCCACATATATTACATGACACAGAGAAACAACACAGTCTAATTCAGATGTATATATGTACATGATGAGAAAAATGAATCTTTCAACTTTACCGGAGGGATGGCATAGGGAACGAACCTGTTACAGAATCTGGTAGTCCTGCTAGAAATACTTTGAAATATCCTCCCAGAGGGAAGCAACAGAAACAACTGGGACTCTGTTCCAGTTAATCTCCGACCTTTCAAAGATTAATATATAGGAAGATTTCCAAAACTGTTGCAATTCTTCTCTTTGGGGGCCCAAGTGAAAATTTTCAGACTAGAGTTAATCAACTCTATTATTACTCTACTATCACCCTTTACAAAAAGTTAAAAGATGTATTTTGTAACCTCAGACAAACCTATCTATGACATAGGAAGAAAGCTGAGCTAGCCCACCAAGGACTCCTATTATGAGAGTCCTATTAAAATGTATGAGGACGTGTTCATTTCCTTGGAGGTTGCATAAAACAGTCTCCTTATTACTTTTTGTGTTTTGGACAAAATGTTATAATATTCTGCATTTCAATCTACTTAGCTTTAAAATGTTATGAGCTTTTATTTTGGATAAAATAAAGAATATATAACTGATGATAGGATTGGAGTGGATCTTGCATACCTGGCTTCAGAAGCATCACAGGTCCTTTCTTAATTCTAAAAGAAAGCAAAAAAGCTTTTATAGATCAGAAATATACAGCCATCATATTAAAGCTATAGTGCCATGATGGCAAACCTATAGCATGCGTGCCACAGGTAGCACATGGAGTCATATCTGAGGGCACACGAGGTGTTGACCTATGTCAGCTCAAGCGCACATGTGTGCACTGGCCAGCTGATTTTCAGGCTTCCGGTGGGCAGTGGGAGGCCATTTTTGCCCTCCCCAGACTCCAGGAAAGATTCTGAAGCCTGGGGAGGGTAAAAACGGGGCCCACCAGAAGTCGGGAAATGTGCCTCCAGAGGGCTTGGGGGGGGCAGAGGAGACTGTTTTCCCCATTCCTAGGCTCCAAGAAAGCAATGCACGCATGCATAGGGGGCAGCGGGGGGGGCACATGCACATCCGCAGATGGGCACAAAGCGGAGGGGCATTTAATTATGGGTTTGGGCACATGCACATTCTTTTGGCACCCGAGGGGAAAAAGGTTTGCCATCACTGCTATAGTGGATGTAGATTCAACCAACAGATATATTGGAAGCTGTCATTCTACATTATGTTTGTTAACATCTTGGCTTATTCTTGTCATTGCTTTTATAATGAAGAGAAATATTTGAATGGTAAGACATCTTGATTTCTTTCATATACACATTCTAACTAACTAGCACTTTTTTGATTATGAGTTCATTTTTGCAAACCTAACCTCACATGTTTTGTGCTAATAACCTTATTTCAAAAAAACACACAATTATTTTCTGAAACTTACTTGAAGGCTTAACTTGAGAAACTAGATGATGATGTGTTTTAAGATACTTCCAATCTGTTGACAACAAGCCTCCAAATATTACAACCAACAAAATTTCTAAGATTTATTCAAAGTGCTTGGTACCAAATTATCTTCAGCTGTATGTTTCATTACATTTTATTTTTTAGAAAACCTATTCAAAGTTAAATCATCCATATTTCTTTTGCCAATGTTTTAAATAAATAAAATAAAAATCGAACTATTCTGCTGCAACATGTACTCATCACAGCTGTAGGAAAATTTAAATGCAAGACACAGAAATAGACCATCTGAAACTTCCTATGTTCCAGAAGACAGAAAACATATACAAACCCCTAGCCTGACTTTGGGCCAATCACTCTCTGTCAGCCCAAACCACTTCACAATGTTGTTGTAGTTGTAGGGGAAAAAGAGTATGGAGTTAGGTATGTTCACCACCTTGAGTTATTTATAAAAATAATAAAGGCAGGAAAAATAAATAAATAAATCCTTTGCTTTTTCCTAGAAATTGTTATGCAGATGAAGCGGAGAAAGCAAAACTGGATATACCTTTAAAAGGATGGAATAAAAGTATGAATAGATACTTAAATAGCAATATCAGCTGCCCAGCTAGTGCCTGGAATAAATTGTAATTCATCTTATATCTTATGTGCCATTGACAAAGCACTTAATTCTAATAGGGGTAAATGATAAATTGCTGTTGAATTCTATTGCGTGGATGCTCAGGGACTCCATACTCAACTAGGCTGAGCACTGAATTAATGATAACTTTTCTGTAAAAAGTTTGCTGATGCAACTAATTGTGATGCAGAGAAAATATGCAAATATAGGAGGAAAAAAATCATCAAATATCTACTTTGTCTTCTCTTGAGACCAAGAGGGGAGAAAGTTTGCAATATCCAGTAACAGTCATTTTTGTCCAAAATATACTGTCCAAAATATATTCATATGAATATTGAATGAAATGAATATTGTTATGAAAAATCTTTTTTACCAAATGATAATTGAAAACCAATTATATGTGCAGAGAAGATTATCAGAACTATTAAGACACACATATGTTGGTTTGGAAATATCAAATCTAATATAGGTTGAACACATATTCTCTCAAACTGCGCTGCAACCAATTTGACTTCTTTTTGAGTTTCTGTCACCATCTTTTCTAGAATTTTAACTCTCAGCACTAACAGCTTTATTCTTATCATTGAAGGAGCCTTACTTTCCCATCACTATACTTCTACTGTTTTGGGCAGTAAAGACATTTTTTACATCCTCTTCATTTTTACAAGGACTGCTGAAACATTTAACAGATAGCAAGGGTTCTTGACATGTCACACCAAGCCCTCAAAGGTTTTGGCTTAGCAACATAGGCACTCATTCACGAGTGGGCATAGTGAAAGAGTCCTGTGTAAAAACAGGAATCGGGTTTTATCCATCTGAAGAACAAAGTATTTAGTAAAGTAAAATCAAATCAAGTCTATTTTCTGATTCTTTAAGATACAAAGAGTATGTCAGAATACCATGTTCACATGCCATAGATTTCATAACCAATTGTAGTTGGGAACTCATTGGGAGATTACTAATCAGAAGGTGACCATTGAAAGATTGGGAAAAAAATCTAGTACCTCATTCTTTGTTTATGAAAATATTAGAAGGCAAAAAATGTGTAACTTGCAGTCTTCTGTATGGTAAATGATTCCAATTCCCATTATCCTGATTTGCCATGCTAGTTGTCTCAGATAGAAGTTTGAGTTCCATAGCATGAGTTATTTCACAGATTTTCCAGAACGTCTGTAGTGAGCATTTATACTTGTCATAACCCTGAGTGAAGTAGAAATTACAACTCACTATCTTGTAGATTTCTCACATTTAACAGACTCTAACTCCACAAAGTATTAAAACCACTATTGAAACCCAGTTCAGCCCATTGACATTAATTATTTTTGCCATTTTGTCAGGCAAGCCTGTCTTCAGGAAAGTTCATGCTAGAGACCATCCCCTTCCTTCTACTGTAATCAACATTCAAGGTATTCCAGTGTGCTAGGCTCCCAGTCCAACAGATGATGTGAAAACCAATAACTCGCATGCATTGGTGTGGGATACAGGGAATGTGTATTTAATGTGAGAAAGAAAATAGCACTTAGACTTATATACCACTTTACAGTGCTTTACAGCCTTCTCTAAGTGGTTTACAGAGTCAGCATATTGCTCCCAACAATTTGGGTCCTCATTTTACCCACCTTGGAAAGATGGAAAGCTGAGTCAACCTTGAGCCTGGTGAGATTTGAACTGCCAAACTGCTGGTAGTCAGCTGAAATAGCCTGAAGTTCTGCACTCTAACCACTGCACCACCATGGCTCATAGGTGGAATTTGGTTTATTTTATTATGTCTTTGACCAAAAGAAAATACAGTCTTCCCCATTAATTATAGCCCATTTCAGTGGACAAAATAAGAGTCTCTTTCTTTCAGATTTCCTTTGCACATTGTTCTATCCTAGGTAATCTTCCAACATGGATACAAGATCCCTTTACTAGATCCCTTTCAGTTGGGTTTCAGGCCTGGTTACTCCACCAAAACATTCCTCTATCCTAGTGCTTCTTGACCTCTCAGCGGCCTTTGATACCATCGACCATAGTATCCTTCTGCGACGACTGGGAGAGGTGGGAGTGGGAGGCACCATTTTACGGTGGTTCTCCTCTTACCTCTTGGACAGGTCGCAGTCGGTGTTGTTTGGAGGACAGAAGTCGACCCCTAGGCCCCTAAAGTATGGGGTGCCTCAGGGCTCAGTCCTGTCCCCCCTCCTATTTAACATCTACATGAAGCCGTTGGGCGAGATCATTCGTCGGCACGGGATTAAATACCACCAATATGTGGACGAAACCCAGTTGTATCTGTCTGCCCCGTGCCAACTCAGCGAAGCAGTAGAAGTGATGTGCCAGTGCCTGGAGGCTGTCAGGGTCTGGATGGGAGTAAACAAGCTGGCACTCAATCCAGACAAGACCAAGTGGCTATTGATGTTGCCCCCTAAAAATGGTCTAGATATTCCATCTCTCAGCCTGGGGGGCAAAATTCCTCACCCCTCAGAGAGGGCCCACAACTTGGGTGTCCTCCTGGATCCTCAGCTGACATTAGAATACCATTTGTCGGCTGTGACCAGGAGGGCTTTTGCCCAGGTTCGCCTGATGCACCAGTTGTGGCCCTACCTGGACCGGGAGGCACTTCAAATGGTCACTCATGCTCTCGTCACCTCTAGGCTTGATTACTGTAATGCGCTTTACTTGGGGCTGCCCCTGAAGAGTGTTCGGAGACTACAATTGGTTCAGAATGGGGCCGCGTGAGCGATATCGGGTGTACCTAAATACACCCATGTTACACCTATCCTCTGCGAGCTGCACTGGCTTCCCATCGGTCTCCGAACACGCTTCAAGGTGCTGGTTGTTACCTTTAAAGCCCTACATGGCTTGGAACCTGGATATCTACGGGACCGCCTCCTGCCACATACCTCCCAACGACCCATAAGATCTCACAGGCTGGGCCTCCTTCGGGTACTGTCGACCGGGCAATGCGGTTGGCGACTACTCAGGGGAGGTCTTTCTCTATAGCTGCCCCGGCCCTGTGGAATGATCTACCCGCAGAGATCCGGACCCTTCCCACTCTCTCGGCCTTCCGGAAAGCCATTAAAATCTGGCTGTTCCGGCAGGCCTGGGGCTGTTGACCCCAAAATACGGTCCAGCCCCATTTAGAACGGAGTGCATGGTGTGCTGTTTTTAAATTATCTTTTTTTTCTCTATATTTTTATTTTTTGATTTATTTCTGTACTGTAAGCCGCCCGGAGTCCTACGGGATTGAGCGGCATATAAATGTTATTAAACTTGCAAACTTGCAAACAAGATGTGAAACATGAAATACCTTTTTCTTATAGTAGTTCTTATCAAGCTTTAAACCGGCCTTGTCCAAAGGAGTTTGCTGCTTTTGTCAGTCTGCCCCATCCTTTGCTCACCCATAGATGCTATTGCTTGAAGCTATCTAGCCAAGTGAACAGATATCCATTATTCAAATCTTCCATAACAATAAGAGAACAATAGAGTCAAGGATTCTCCTTCCATACCAGCCTTCTCATGTACCAGAGTTTCTTGACCAGTTTTAAAATTATTCTTTATCTATGTTCAAAATTAAACATTGTGATGGGGGGGTGCTTCAGTAACTCAATAACTTATTATAGCTGATGATAGAGATAAAAGCTTTTGCTGTATCTATGCTGGATCCGTCTGCCAAGCTTTGTCCTGTGCAAAAAATCAGTTTTGACCATTCAGTCTCATGGAACCTCTCCCTTATTGTCTCTCACTAGAACATCTGGTGCATTCACTTTCAACAAAACAAAAATCAGATTGTTTCCACCCACCTATCCTCCCCTCCATTAGCATTGTCTTGGATACATTCAAATTAACAGATTACTTCTCATAGTTTTTAAGCACCAATCAAGTAGTATTAGCACCTTCCAAATTCACTTTTATCACAAAACAAAAGGGGAATGAGAAGGAGAGGAAAATAAAATTCAAGGGTTTGGTTTTAAGCAAAGAATTAAATTCCTTCCCAGCAAGAGGGACGGTACACTCAAAGATATGAATAGAGTTGCCAGATGTCCCTTTCTAAGAGTTGAAAGGAAGGGGCTCCTTTATTAGACTTATTTATATCAACTAGATATAAATAACAGCTAGAACTAGAAATATAAGAGAAGCTCCTTAAAGCCCTAAAGTAACATTATTACCCAGCCAAAGAAGTAATTAAAATTCCTTCCTGTTGATACTTAGATGTAGCAATAAGAGACTTTTCTGAAATATAGGAGCCCTAAACATGTGTTATTATAATACTTCATATAGTATTATACACTGTGATTAACAGTGCAATTAACCAGATAGTGAAAACAGATTGCCAGTTATCAAGCTTTTACTGATTAAAAATGCTATAAATTTCAATTTAACTTTGTATTAAGTCAATCAGTTGCTGACGTTCAGCTGGACAAATATATTATAGAACATACAGGCAATTGAATTCCACAGATTACGGTACAAAATAAATATACGTATTCCTTCTTTGTTTATCCCATCCCTGTAGATTCCCATTGCCCCAAAATAATCTTGACCAAATGTTACTATAGGTTCCTATCTACTCTTATTTATATTTGCTCATCTCTGGCAAAGTCCATGACTGTGCTACTGGTTGTATGATCTTTATAGATATTGGATGGTCTGTCTCATGTAACCCAATTCTCTCCATATGTGTGTTTCGATCTGTTAAAAATTGTGGAATCCTCTGATGAGCTTGTTAAGAGACAGCCAGATATTGTGTGCTTTCAATTTGTCAATAAAACAGAATAGAGATTTGAAGAGGGGGAGCATTGAGTAAAATGTATGAAGCTTAATTATGCTACTTCCAATTATTAGTTCTGCTCAGACATTAAACTTCAGCGATTATTCAGAGGACTTCCAGTTGGCTAATGAATGGAGCCATTTGGGTAATTTTGCCTCTTCCTTTGTGTGTCTCTTTAAAGAAGGATGGAAACCTGTAACCCCAGGAACCCCAGATTCCTTATTTGCAACTACTAGAATCTTAACATACCATTGATTTTTGTCAGAGCAACCATCAAAAGTTAACAATAAACAAAATTTGCTGCCATTATAAAAAATGAAAAAAATGGGAAACTATACTGTAAAACTAAAATAAGTTATTTTTAATCAATATTAGTGTTATTGATTGATATTTATTGATTTATTATATTTTAAATCACCCAGAGTTGCTTTAACAGTAAGAGGGACAGCATAAAAAATTAATAAGAAATAAAAATAAATGATGGAGACCATGGAAAATTCTGGTCCTGTTCTGTAGCATCTACTATATTCTTCATCCCAGCCATTTCCCAAATAATTAAATACTTAGACATGGCTTTTAGCATCCCAAAATCTGCCTGCTCCTTTTCTAAATGCTTCCCTAGAAACTACAAGCTTGTTTTCCAGTTTAAACACAGACAAGGTTTGCTTCACCCTCTCATGCTGTCTGGGAGCTGGGGTAGGTGTTGGTTAGAATAGCAATGAGCCCCCTCACTTTTCGCTTAGATTTTATTGGGCTCTCAATGAAACATAATGCCTGAATATAGGGAACTTTCCATCTTTTTATCAAGTGTGAAAGCATTGCCTTGGGGCCATGAACACAGACAGTTTTACCCACAGAAATTTTAAGAAAACTTTAAAAATTGAAACAGATCCTAGAAGGTCAGCCAGATTTCAGTGGAAAATGTAAATGTATAATTGTGATTCTAGTTACAGAAATATGAAACATCTCTACATGGTAGCAGTATAAAGAGGAGAAGTGGAGCAATCCAGCAGCCAGAATTCATTTTCATGAAGCCCTTCCTTTCCAGGCCTTTTGTTCCAGTCAATAAATGTTATGATATCAGAGCCCACTTGATGATAAAAAATAATATGAAGAGGCATGGATTACATTCCAAGAGAGAAAAGCCATAGGAAGAAAAGAAAGATGGGAGACTTCACCATCTGGCACAGCAACTTACTCATTAGGCTTTACTTTACACACCTAAAGTAATAGTTTGAGATACAACTGAGAAAGGTTCAGGTTAACATGAACACAATATATGTTGTGTTTAATCTCGCCAGGAATATTAAACTCAAATATGATTATGTTGGGTTGAGCCTGATGTCCTCCTCTAAGTCTATCTTCACGTAATCAAGGAAAGGTGTATTATAGAGTGTCCCTTTTGTGTGCAAATCTAAACATGTGTTCTTTTGGGAGGGGACAGGGTTCCTTGCCATATTTGGATAGAAATCTTGATGATCAGTAGAAAGAGATGCCAAAAACTCCTTTCTGCCTTGTCCTGTTATAAAACCTAAGTTATAATTAAGAGGTATTCATCCAAGTATTGCAGCTAAATGGCAATTGTCGGGCAGTCCTAACAGGAAAAAATAGTTCTGTGAACCTGGTAAACATGAGCTGATACTTACCAAAGATATTTCTTTATATTTTTCTTCCGGGTGTGTTATCTGCTTTTGCTTGAACACCACTCAGTCAGATTATTTCAGCAATCTAAAATTCTTGCTCATAGAAATCACTTCGCATCTGTTACAATCATATATTTCATATTTAGACAACCTTTAACTAATAGTAGACATATTTTAAAACAACCACATTGGGTAGTGTATCACATACCTGTGAATCCATAAATAGATATTCCCTTTCTATTTCCCAGTTGCAAAGGGCAGCTCAAAGAGCCACCTGCTAAATTGTGGTTCCCTTAAAAAGCACAAGGGGTGAAAGGAAGCACTCCTTTTGACGTCCAGAGGAGCTGTGAGACATGATATCATTTCCTGATGTTTCCAGGTAAACTATCTGGAGGAGCAAACTCCAATCCTTACAATGCAGGAGGCTGCCCTGATGGTGTGTTCTTGTAACAGTTGTTCGCTTGCTTTTGCCACATTAATGGAGTATGTTGGAGGATAAACAGAAGATGGCTGCAGAAAAGGGAACAGACTCAACCATCCCTCAACTGGTTCTTTTTGTCTTCTTCATCCCCAGAAGAGAACGAAGAGAAGCAGCCTCTGACAGGCAAAGAGGAGGAAGAACGCCGCATTGCTGAAATGGGGCGCCCCATCCTGGGGGAGCACACAAAGCTGGAAGTGATTATTGAAGAGTCCTACGAGTTCAAGGTGTAGTATGTAGACATCTAATGTCATTATTACCATTAATTTAATGTATTTAATTCAGGCACCATCTGACAGCAAACAACTATTACTGTAACTCTATTCTGTATCAGTCCTGGAGTAACCTAGGGTTATATTTTGGTAGAGCATTCTCAGTATGCATCTCCAAAATGTGCCTGTGTAATTAGAATTTTGTTCTAAGAAAATGCAAATTGTGTGAGTCATACAAATTATAGCGTTGAAATATTTGGCTAATTTTTTAATGTTATTATTTATTATGTGTTTATATATTATGTTGCATGTGTTTAAAAAAACAGTAAAGATTTATCCTGTAGGAAATTTTATTTCAATACTTTGCCAACTCACTTATAATAAATATTTTTAACAATTATTATTATTAGAAAGCCATCAAATATTCTTAGGAAGATAAGCCACAGCCACATTCTTTTCTCTATTTCTTTCTTTCTCTTTCATTTCTTTCTCTTCCTAGTGGGAGTTCCAAAAATATTAATAAATCTCCTTATGTATTTCAAGCACATTATGAAAACAACCCCCCCCCTCATTGTAGAAATGAGTTCCAATAAAAAAAATTACACACAATTCTCAGATTGTATAAATGATTTCTGTCAGGTGCAAGAAATCAGGAGATATGGTTCACAAGTACTACAAATTTGTTCTATGCTATCTCAACATAAGAATCTGATCTACTTGTGATCAAGGCAAATCGACTTGGGGGGGGGGCTGGACTTAGGTCTCTTACAGGGCTGTAGAGACTCCAAACTGATGAGGCATCTGATTGTGCCCTCAGGCTCAGCCTTGTCATTTCCTGCTTCTTCAAATAAGAACATTACACACACTTTAAATGTAAAAAAATTATGAACAATAAAGCATAGGTACTTTATCCCTTCCTTTTATTCTATGAATAAAGTGGTTAAGTTTGAGATAATACCTAACTTCTCACCCAATCAACTTTTAAACTAAAGAATACGGTTCCACCACAAAACCGCGCTAGACAAAAACGCGCTCGACGAAAGCGCATACGTGATGTCATCACAGTGCGACGAAAACATCGCGCTGTGATCGATAAATGTAAAATTAAAGCGAAAACCTTACCCTAACCCCCCCAAACCTAACCCTAACCCTAACCCTAAACCTAACCCTTAACCTAACCCTAAACCTAACCCTAAACCTAACCCTTAACCTAACGCTAAACCTAACGCTAACCCTTGACCTAACGCTAAACGTAACCCTAACGCTCTAAACCTAACCCTAACCCTTAACCTAACCCTAACCCTAAACCTAACCCTTACCTTTATGTGAATCGGCTTGCTTTAATTTTATTTTTATTTCAATTTTTAATTTTTTTCGTCGCGCTGTGATGACGTCACGTACGCGCTTTCGTCGAGCGCGCTTTTGTGGACCGCAGTTTTGACGGGTCACGAAAGAATACGAATGCATTAAGCACAATGCCACATTCACTATTTAAAACATAAGCACTATATTATTTACAATTATCATATATTTAAATTTAACTTTGATATTCTTTCATTTGCATCCCCTGAAGATAATTTTAAATTGGATATTAAAATTTTACACCATTCTGCATTAACTAGGTAGAATTTCATTACACAGGAATCACTGACATAGGCAATCCTTTTTTATTTCTTTTTTTTTCATGCAACTTAGCCAAAATATTCTCGTCAATTCCCTTAGAAAGTAATTTTGAATGGCTTCAGGGAACCTCATTGAACTTAAATCATGGTGCAGCTCAAATCAATCATTTGTAAAGAAAATGAGCTATGGATGATTATTGTATATATTTCATATTCAATTTTATAATGTGGGGTGCATTAGGTTAAATGCAAAGTTTTTAACTTTGAAGCATATCTCAGGGTTATTAAACGTATAGAGGATCAGTAAAAGCAGTCCAGTTTAGCTGTAATAAAACAAATACGTCAGTTAAATGCAATTTTCTGAAGTACTAACCTATTTTCAGAGATACATCTATGTGTCAGGAGTTTCTACGTGGCATCTTTTTGATTATTTTTATGTTGCCTTTTTTATCCCCAG
Organism: Thamnophis sirtalis; assembly: GCF_051295495.1. Lineage (NCBI taxonomy): Eukaryota > Metazoa > Chordata > Lepidosauria > Squamata > Natricidae > Thamnophis > Thamnophis sirtalis. The sequence goes on along the minus strand of NW_028261386.1, from coordinate 36,702,535 downwards.
TTGAATCACTGGGTTTGCCAATTCAGAGAATAAATAAGTGAACCAATGTTCTGGCCTCCTGTAAAATTACCTTTCCTCCAGAGGTGGTATTCAGCAGGTTCTGACCAGTTCTGGAGAACCAGTAGTGGAAATTTTGAGTAGTTCAGAGAACCGGTAAATACCGCTTCTGACTGGCCCCATCTATTCTCTGCCTCCTGAGTCCCAGCTGATTGGGAAGGAATGGGGATTTTGCAGTAACCTTCCCCTGGAGTAGGGAGGGAATGGAGATTTTACAGTATCCTTCCCCTGCCATGCCCACCAAGCCATGCCACGCCTACAGAACTGGTAGTAAAAAAATTGAATCCCACCGCTGCTTTCCTCCCTATTCATAGTAGATTGGTCAGAATGAGCTTCAGATGTTTCAAGGCAAAAGAAGCTTATAAAATAAACTAGGTAAGGTGTTATATACACCATGGTTAGGTGATCAAAATCCAGGCATTTGGCAACCAGCCTATATGTAGAAATAATCTAATTCATCTGGATTCATTTAATATTAAGAGCATGATTCACTTATCAATTGCAGTGATCTGCTTAACAATTGGCAAAAAGGGTCATAAAATTGAGCATAGCTCACTTAACTGCCTTGCTTAGCAGTGAAAATTCTGATCTAAATTGTCATAAATCAAACACTATCTGTAATAGCATTAATTTATGTTTAATCTTTTGTCCAGTTATCATAAACATCCAGAGGCTCCATGATGGCAGATTCATGGAATGTCGTGCAGGGAAATTTGGGGGAGGAATGGATCATTCAGCCTTTCTTGGCTACCTTTTTCTTTGCATAGTAGCCATCACGAATCAGTCTTTTCTAAGAACCAGTCCTGCAAATGTAGCAGATTGGCAGAAGGTGAATAGATCATTCTGCCTTAACCGCAGCAGCAGTCTTGTTTGCCAAAATCTTTCTATTGTAATAATAACTATTAAGATGTCCAAAGAAAATAGGACTTCCTTTTCACCGCATCAAATATGGATGGATTAATATTTTATGAAAATGTGCAAGTCATCTTTTTATAGGTCTAATTACAAAGCACCATTAAGAAATATTTTGCGCAAACATTTGAAGCCATTTTAAAGCAATATCCTTTTGCAGGTTTGTTTAATTTTATTCACTTGATTTTGAAGAGCCGTGGTGGCACAGTGGTTAGAATGCAGTATTGCAGGCAAATTCTGCCAACTGCCGACTGCCTGCAATTTGGCAGTTCAAATCTCACCAGGCTCAAAGTTGATTCAGCCTTCCATCCTTCCGAGGTCAGTAAAATGAGGACCCAGATGGTTGGGGACAATATGCTGACACAGTAAATCACTTAGAGAAGGCTGTAAAGCACTGTGAAGTGGTATATAATTCTAAGAGTTATTGCTATTGCTCTATCCATGCTCTGATGCTAACCAGCATCCTTTACATTTACCACATTTACCATGTTTGTCTGTCCATCTGCAGAACACTGTGGACAAGCTTATTAAGAAGACAAATTTAGCTCTTGTGGTTGGAACAAACAGCTGGAGAGAGCAGTTCATTGAGGCTATCACTGTTAGTGCTGGTAAGTTTCTATTTCTATGTACACCATAAATTACAATTAGTTTCCTAGTCTATGGTTATCAAGTTAACTTGACTCCAATATTGGTAGCTTGCACTCAGGATCTATGACAAAAGAAGAAGCGGTCTCCCTTTTCTTAAAAAGGAAATCGCTTTAGCATTGTAATTTCAGTGAATTAGTCTTTAAGTCTGCATTGTATACATCTGTCTGATGGAGAAGTTCTTTTATTTTAGGTCATGGATGGATAGCTTGTGTCTCCAAAGCCTCTTTCGGTGGTGCCCATGGCAGTTTGGCAATCTAGCTTCCAAATATCAATATTGCAGCTTCATTTTGTTTTAAGCACAAAGCAATTTGTGCTTTGTGTTTTGTGAGCTGTGAAATAGGCTTAACGGTTTAAAAAAGCATAGAAAAAAATAAAATAAATTCCCAAACTCCCAGACCACCCCCTTGGCAACTTCCAGCCCAGGCAACTGTGGTACAACTCTGCCTGATCTGCAGCATTTCCCTGCTATGATGGCTCTAGCTTTCCCCACCTAAAATAGATCAAAAATGTGTACCCTTTCCTTCTGTATGATCTTCAAGGTTTCTGGGTAAATGCAATATTACTGGGTTCTGGGTAAATGCAATTTTGAAAATCATGTCGTCCCTTTTAAGGGGAGGCATGGGGTGGTGTAGCATTTAAGAACTGCTACCTATTCTATTTATTTTAATGGGGTGCAATAAGGCTGTTGGAAGTAAAGGAATAATAGAACATAGCCATGTGTTCTTTGTAGCACTGAATTCAATTTACTCTAACTCTAAGTTAGTACTGCAAATAAGTTAACATTGAGTAGAATTTAATCTGGATACTGATCCCTCATCTTGCATTCCTTCAAAAAAGAAAGGCAAGCAGGAAGAGAGAATAAATAATACATAATATATGTGATTATAAAAAAAAAATTCAGTCTGTGCATGTGTGTATGCCTGTACGTGCATCTGTGTCTCTCAGTAAATGTACTGGGAGTATTATATAATCTAATGCATACAAATTTGATTTGATTCTCTGACTTCATAAATTAAAAAAAAAGCTCACTGTGGATCAGTGGTGGGTTTCAAAAATTGTTAGAACCTACTCTGTGGGTGTGGCCTCCTTTGTGCGAGTGGCTTGCCACTCATGTGACCAGATGGGAGTGGCTTGCTGTCCATGTGACCGGATATGAAGATTCCGATGACACTTGTCAGAACCACCTTAAATTACCTCACACACAGCACTGGCTTGCATAAGAATATGATGTAAACTTGTTTTTTAAAAGGCATCTTTGGTTTGCGTTAAAACAACTTCAACACACGCAATGTTCTGATTGCACCACAAACGCAGTAGTCATCCTTACCTTTCACAGAGGCACTGAGTTTTATAAATATGAGCATGATAGTGTAGAATAATCATATCCAAGGACCAGTGGTGGGTTTCAAAAAAATTTGGAACCTCTTCTGTAGGTGTGGCCTGCTTTCCGGGTCCACTGGTGGAACCTCTTCTAACTGGTTCGGTAGATTTGACGAACCGGTACTACCGAATAGGTGCGAACTGGTAGGAACCCACCTCTGCTGTGGACTCATTGCAGGATGTTATCTTCCAATTTGCAAAGAGGTTTCCATATTTGCTTTCTTTCTAAACTATTTTGAGATCCCTCAATACCACTGAAATACATTTCCTTTTCTACTACTGTATCTAGTCTTGCCAGAACAATTAGACTATCCATGCACAAATATTAAAAAATTATTTGTTTAAAAACTTCAATGAAAATATGTTAAGTACAATATATTTAACAAGTGCCATCTAGGTATCTGACTGCAGTAACTATATTACTCCAACTTCAATAAACTAGATATGAATTAAGAACATAAGCAAGACTTACTTTCTTATAGAAGAATTGAAAATCAGAATAGGAACAAGAGTATCTTATTTTATATTTAAAAATATGGGCACTAAGAAAGGTCAACATCTTTAAGATTGTTCTTGCATAATTGGATCAAAGACCCTTTGTACATAGACATGACTCACTGCATGCACACATGTGGTAACATTTCACGTGTGATCCCATCATCTCACAGATTTTGAGCTTCCTGACAGACATTATTGGCATGAATACACAGGAACTAGATTCATAACTGTGCTCTGACATAATGTGGTTTGATTTCAGATTAAAATATTTATCCGTTATTTGTGACATGTGATGCTATATAGTGCTTAGGATATGATGCAAATCCAGCTAGTTAATATATAAACCATAGTTAATAGAATTATGGCTTAATATGAAGTATGAATCATTGACTACATTTCTTTCACTTTAACTATATACAGACAAAGTATGGAACTATAATTCAGGCAAATTGTAGAATATATATATATGAAAGGTATCTATTTAGATTTACAACCCCCGGTATGCCCAAATTATATATATATATATATATATATATATATATATATATATTCCATGAGCAGGATTTTCTGATCATTGCTTCATAAACTAAAGGCACACTGTCATTGTTAATATTCATGGCAAGTTCACCTACATGAATCACTGTTTCCAACACATCATATCTTCTCCAAGGATAGATAATTGTGCTGTTGCTTCTATGCATCAGAAATAACGATCTTATTACCTGCACCTCAGCATGATTATCTGCTATCTCACTAATTGAAAAGATAATTAAAAGGAGGTCAGACTGGAGTAATAAATCATATAACAATACAAGCTCCATAGGTACTTCTGCCCCTCAAGAAATGTTTAATTTAAAACAAAACAAAAAAACACCCTTAAATGTCCAACCTCATTTAGGAACCTAAGGTTGGGAACCAAAGATCCAAAACTCTTCCTCCATCAGCCTTTGCAGGCAGAGAAATGTCTTTTCCCCCAGACTACATATGCTCTGTTGTAGAATCCCCTACGTGTAATTTGCCTTGCTCTCACTGGCAGGGCTCCTGACATTTCCGAAGTGCCAGGCTAGAAAAGAATGACTCACTTAATCAAAAAGATAAGAAAGTGATAAACCATATGACAGATTTTATCTTCTGACATTTTCCTGTGTTCATTTCTAAATCAGCCAAGCGCAAAGGCAAAATGTGTATCAGAATCTTTCTTAGGCAAGTATCTAAAAGAACATAACAGTCCCCCTTTTTTTAGCAGTATCTACCGTGTGCATTTCCAGGCTGTGACAGTTTTGCCTTGCCTAAATTGCAACTGGTAGATGAGTGAAAGTGAAACAAGTTCATTTATTTTAACCACGTTTAATTGAAAGAATGTATGATATGATCTGAGTCAAGTAAAGAACAAAAATCTATGTTCTCCTTAAAGCAGTGTTTCTCAACCTTGGCAACTTGAAGATGTCCGGACTTCAACTCCCAGAATTCCCCAGCCAGCATTCGAAGCGGTATATAAGTCTACTGCTATTGCCAAGGTTGAGAAACACTGCCTTAAAGTCTCGTTCCCATCATCTTTAATGAGGTAGAACAGTACATCATGTATCCAAAATCCAGGACCCAGGACTCCCGAGGGAATGAAATTTGGGGAACTCGTGGTTGCTTCAGGGCTGCCAAACCCCTGTTGCTTCAGCCTTACCAGGTGCCTGCTGCAGTCATATCGTGCCTATTTTGAACATTCTATGACACTTTCTCAGCCATTCTTGCAATCCCTTGCTCACCCAGCAACAAGCAATTAGCTGCCTACTGGCTTTGGACTTGCAGTTTCCTGCTGGCTTCCCTACAGGCTTCCCACAAGCAATGTAAAGTAAATGGGCAACCCAACAGGAATTAGAGGAGGGAGAGTTGTTTTTTTTTGTTGTTGTTGTTTTTGCTTTTTTGCCCACCATAGTCATTTCATTTCTCTGTTTAGATAAGGATGTATCTCTAAATCAATGACCTAATAGGGCACAGGATGTCTAGTGTTAAATAATCCTAAAATACTTTTAAGTCCTTCTGTTCATCTGTATTAAGTATTAGGTATTTCTCTAGCACAGTGTTTTTCAACCTTTTTTGTGCAAAGGCACACTTTTTTCATGAAAAAAATCACGAGGCACACCACCATTAGAAAATGTTAAAAAAAATTAACTCTGTGCCTATATTGACTATATATAAAGTAATTCTCTTGAATCCTCCGCGATTGTTGCTATGGGCGCACGCATGGGACGTCAGTGACGTCCCTGTGTGCGCTACCTCCCGGCGGTCCCCGCGTTTTTAAAGTAAACACGGGGCCGCAGGGACTTAATAGAGGCATCCCTGTGTCCCGAAAGCAACTTCCGGGACACAGACAATGTTCCCTCTAATTTTTTTTCAGTGTGAGCAGAAAAGTATAGTGTTTGAGCGGCATATTTTCATGCCTGAGCACCTGAATTTTTTTCACAGATGTCACCTAAGACAACAACGAAATCAGTATTATTTGAAACTCAAAGTTATGTTTATTCAAGGTATCCGCTTAATTAAAAGTGTTATATAATATCAGTATCACTTAACAACGGTCCTGCTTAGCAACCAAAATGTTGGCTCAGAAACTCTGGCATTGAAGCATGCAAGTCTTAAAGCTGTCAAGTTACAAGACCTTTTCACCCCTAACCCTTTAGAAAAAAAAAATCCCAAGGGTCTTCAAACCTGACAGCTTTAAGCCTTGTGGACTTCAACTCCCAGAATTCCTCCTCCAGTCATGTTGGCTCAGGAACTCTGGCATTGAAGCATGCAAGTCTTAAAGCTGTCAAGTTACAAGACCTTTGCACACCCTTTAGGAAAAAAAACTCCAGGGGTCTTCAAACCTGACAGCTTTAAGCCTTGTGGACTTCAACTCCCAGAATTCCTCCTCCAGTCATGTTCCAGCAACGTCATCTGCGTGGATCTGCTCTATCTTCGGTTTTTTTCACAGGGGGCAAGGCTGCCGCTGAAGATGCCAACGAGCCCACGCCGCCACTAGAATAGCTGCTACCGCCTCCTCCTCCTCCTCCAACAGCACCAACATATTTGATGCCCAGCGCTGCAGCCGAGGTGAAGCCTCCAAAGCTCCCGCAGGCGCCCCCACCCATGGCACCGCCGCCGCTGCCATGGGCGGGGGTGCCTGCGGGAGCTTTGGAGGCTTCACCTCGGCTGCAGCGCTGGGCAGCAAATCCAGCAGTGCTGTTGGAGGAGGAGGAGGCAGCAGCAGCTATTCCCCTCAGCTTCGGGAGCCTGTGGCAGAAATCACTGCGCGCAGTTTGAAACGGCTGCGCGGTGTTTTCTTGCCACGTGCGCAGCCGAGGCAAAAACACCCGGCGGGTGTTTTTCCCACGGCACACCTTACACTATGTCACGGCACACTAGTGTGCCGCGGCACAGTGGTTGAAAAACACTGCTCTAGCACTACATGCTATCGTAGTCTGAACATACCCACAGGAGACTTTTCGATTCCTAACATGCAGTCCACAACATTCAAGTCTGCAGAGCTAGAAGCTTCGTCTGCCAGTATCAAATGTTCTGTTTATTCCCAGGTGGCTTCCTTCTGTTAAGCTGTAGAATTGCACCCTTACAAACACATGTTTTCAGTGAACCTAATTGTTACTGGTGGAGAAAACACAGCTTAACAAACTGTAAACATTGTTCCTAGTAGAATGTTTTCTTAACGTCTGCCTGATCTTTATTTCATACTTCACTATAAGATGCAAATGTATCCAACAAGAACCATGTCATCAATAAAGGAGAATATTTGCAGTTCAGGGTTGAAATCAGGAGTCCTTGGTGCTCTCTGAGCTTGGTATTTTTTTAATGAAGACATTTTATTATACAAATTAGGTAACAGAGCAAGCACTAGCACTGATGACATGACTGGCTTGGGTAATGAAGCATCTGCATAAAAACTATCAACTTCAGAGTGCACCAAGGACCCTGTGTTCCTCCTTTTTTGATCAAGAAGAAATTTCAGAGAGCAATTATAGTTAGTCCTCAGCTTACAGCAGTTCATTTAGTGACCATTCAAACTTACAACGGCACTGAAGAAATGTGGCTTGTGGTCATTTTTCACACTTACGACCTTTGCAGCATCCCCATAATCATGTGAACAAAATTCAGATGCTTGGCAACTGGTTCATACTTACGACCATTGCTGTGTTCCAAGGTTGTATCCCGTTTTGCAACTTTCTGACAAACAAAAGTCAATGGGAAAGCAAGATTCACTTAACAACCATGTTTCTAACTCATCAACGGCAGTGATTCACTTAACAACTGTGGCAAGAAAGGTCATAAAATGAGGCAAAACTCATTTAACAAATATCTCACTTATCAACAGAAACCTTGGGCTCAATTGTGGTCATAAGTTGAGGACTTCCTGTGCTATAGTGCAATTGGAAGAAAACATTCACCCTTTTTTATAGATATTACTATGTGCCTGTGTTACCATTGCTGCCTGATAATCCTTCCCCCAATAATGTTTTAAATATATGCAATGTGTAACCTTATTGACTGAGCAGCAGTAGAGAACCTTTAAGGCAGACTCAGTCCTGAAGCACAATCTCTGCCTCCCCTGAATCCCTTTCTAAAATGGTAAAAGTAAAAATTTGCATCTGACTTAAAAAGAAGCAGAGCATAGGCATGCATACAAATGCATCCCATCCACTTGCATGAAATCAGCACAGGGCAAAGAGGGGTCAGGGTTATTAACAAGGGGCCTGAAGTCAGAAAACCGCCAGGCATGTGGTCTTTAATCAGCATTGGTAGCCAAGGGTCAGAATCCACGACGTCTGTAATGCAAAGGTTAGATTCAGAAACTGGAAGCAAAGAAACAATGACACACACTTCAAAAGCCGCATTTTGTTCACAGCCTTTTGAGCTCTCAAGCAGAGCAGTTGGCAAGGCAGGAGTGCAGCTACACACAGGACTGATGTAACTAACCGGTTGTTTCAGTGCAAGTAATAATTGCTAGCTATTTCTAAGGGCAGGAACACACAACGTTTCTCTACATATCCATAGGTCAACAGTTTGTACATCCTCTATCCAACTTTTCCTACAATATGCCAGAATATTTTTTTTCAATTTGCAATGGCACTAGTGACATAGTTTGTTTTGCCTGTTGTGTGTCAATCTCCTCCATTTCAGTTGACTGCTATTGCTGTGGCAGTCCCTTCCCTCCTGTCACCCGATATGTGCCTATTTTGCCCAGGGCTGCTAGACCAGTAAAACAACACACCTTTTTTAGACCATTGCCATGATGAAATTTGTGTTTGTGTTTTTACACATCTACCTTTATTATCCATCCACGGGTAGGATGAGAAACAGGCAGAGAAGGGTGTGGTTTTAAACCATCCTACTGTTTCTTGTTCCCCGCAACTTTGATGTCAGTCACGCTCCATTTCAAACTTACTCTGGCAATTAGATTAAGGTATGGATAATTGGTCCTTTTAGTCACGATGATCTGGTAATCAGATTTTGTATTTTATTTTTTATAAAACTTATTACAAAGTCAAGTTTAGAAGAAACATGTAATTGATTCCTGGTTACCAAGTACCAGGAATGTACTATTAAACATCTTCAGAACTTGCCTCTTGGGTTCCCAAAGACATTTTGATGGCTATTCCAGGGAACAGGATGCTGGCTCTGATAGGCCTTAGGTCTGTCCCAATAAAATGTTTCATGTTTTTAGCTTACGTAAAGCTAATATAGCTACTTCACATTTTAAAACATTATTTGAAGCCAGGTTAAAGTAGATGTCTATGTTAATATTGACCTTTATCAATCTAAACTGAAGAATGCAATCCATTATCTTACTACAGTGCTTATTAGTCACTGTTTCTAGATGTTACCAAGCCACGTGGATCGCTCATGAAAGATTAAGCCATGTGTCACTAGGACTCAGTGGAAAAGATTCTTTTGAAAAAGAAATGGGATTTACAGAAGTTAGCTACTGGGCCATTTCTCATCCCTGACTTGAGCCTGGAGAAATGACTATATTTCATTTTCTTTGTACCAGAATTATAGTTGAAATTTTTGTCCTAACAGTATTTCTTTTCCCCCCCAAGCAATATGTGTCAGAAAGACAATGATTTAATTTGCTGTTTATCTGTTCTTTTGTTAAATATGCTTGCAATACTTTGGATAATGCTTATAGAAAGCTGGCTTTCTATTCCCTAGTCCGGATATCCTAGTTTTTCAAATAAAATCTTCCACTCTGCTCTAACAGTGATTTAAGATAGAAACTCGCTGGAGATTCTGGGAATAGTATCTGAAGGATTCTTATTCCACAAGACCCACATGAAATCCTCTAAAAGAGGTTGAGAAATGGCTTGTTTTGCTACCTGGCCGGAAAGCTGTTTTTTTATTAATGTATTTTGGTCTTCCGGCTTTATACATCAGTGAGAAACTTCATCAGCAATTACTCAAACAGTTATAAGGAGAAAAACACTGGAGGTTTTTTAATATTGTTTTTAAAAAGTGTAGCAGTTAAGCAAAAGGAAGCAGGGAGGTATTCATATACTTTATAATACCAGTTTTGCTAAGTAGGTAAACAATACATATTTAGTCCTCAAGAGTGCATTATGCCAGTCAGTTCAGCAGCTGTGTTTGATCAACTTTTAATTTTTGATGCGAGATTCTTATTTTATCATAGTTTAACACCCTAAGCCATAAAATAGCTAATCAGAGTTAACATAATGAAGCTTAATACTAACCAAAAAGACTGTTTATAACATTATGCGACAAATAATGCAGTAGCAATGGGCCTCCAATAAACATTCTGTTACAATGCCCAGCATTTCTCCAAGGATCAGCGGGCATGCTGGCCATATAAAATTTGCAGATTTTGTTAATATGGTTGAAGAACACTGAGCTAGATTATAGATCCAAATAATTTATTCCAAACTTTCGTTTCTAAATATCCAGGGAGCCATCATACTAAGGCCTTTTAATATTTACCAATGCACTAAATTAGTCATAAAAGCATAGTGTTTGATTCTCCTAATGGACATTTTATTGTTCTGCATCTCTTCCCATAAAGTGCTCTGAGAGAATTAAATATCAAAAAGCTTTGTTCACGCAATGTTCTTTTTAAAAATACATGAAATCTTATTGATTGGTGATTTAAAATTATTTAAAGCATTTTGAATAATCCCTTTCTAGTTATACCTGCAGGGTGCTGTCTGATCTTAGGACAATTTAAATCAACTTGACAGTATAAAATAACTCAAGAATTTAAATTGGCTTTAACCCAATCCACACAACTGTACACAATTGGCAGTTCCCACGGTCAGACAGGATGAAAACCTTAGGATCACAAAGTAGTTATACTTCTGTTTAAACATGTAAATCAAACAAATGAACAGAATACTTACCATATCTTGGTTTTTCTACATAAGAACAAGGCAAGTCAGAATTATCGTCTGAAAATGGGATCAACAATGCTTAGAGGAAAGATTATAAGAGTAGTGAGAATACTTGGCCTTTTCAGTTTCTCAGTGGCAAAGTATGTTGCCATGAAGAGGTCTGTGTTGAGCTTGCACCATTAGATGCTTCTCTTTCCAATCCTTTTCCATGGAAGGAGATACAGATAGTAGCACTTTCATACCAATTTGTCAGTTTAGCAATAAAGAAAAAAAAGGAATTTGGGGATTGAGAAGAAAACAAAAGTGAACTAGTAAAATTATTTTGAGATTTTGTATGCATCCACCAAGAAAAGACAATAAGTTTATTTATAGGACCATGTTAAACCTACATTTTGCATCCAGATCAGCTGTGTGCATGCAGGGCATGGCCAACCCCATAGCAGTTCCCACCTGCTTTTCAAGTTTCAAAGGGAATGTCTTAATGTGTAGTGTCCATTTTGATACAGCCCTATTGAATCTGTGGATAATTTCTCTTACATCCATACTCTAATGTGTAGTGAGGCATCCACAATATTTCTGTGTATTTCAACCTTGCTGATAAAAGTTTTTTTCCCCCTGTAATGGTGTCAAAAAAGCCATTTGCTGATGTTTGTTAATAGGAAAGAAGATGAAAACATTTAGGTTTCTTTCCACAATGCAAACTTTCTTGCATTTAAGATGGCACTCCCTGCCATTCTTCTGTGCTCCCCATTTCTCTGTTGAGAAAATGTAGCAATCTCACAGCTAGAACACCTAAAAGCTTCAGTCTTCAGCAGCTGTTTGGGCTCCTCTGTTTCACGCCTTTTGGGAGAATATTATACAGTGTACATCAAGATTAAGTAGCACATCAGGTGGTGCAAACCAAAAGAATCAAAATGTTCTGCAACAAACATCTAGTTACATAATTGTATTGCTAATCAAGAAGTAATCAGGAGACTTGTGGATAATTCACAGTGATTTGAGAAATGGTAATATGTGGAAGAAAAAATATGGCCTGATCTGATGAGTCATATTTCCAGAAGCTTTCAGGATCAAGCAAAACAGATAACATTGTCTAGGCTTTACTCTCAAAATAAGCTTAGTAGAGGAAAACTACCAAAGGAAATAACAGGCTTTAATCGCATGACACCTTTGTTGGAACCAGTTAGTTTAGCCTAAACAGCTAAAAACAAGAAATGAAGCAATGCTAAGAAAGGCAAAGGAGGAGTTCACCCCATCATGTGGTACCTGGGTCTTGAACTGCCAGCCTTCTGATCCACAACCCAGCATCCTAAACACTAGGCCACCATACCCCCACAATATAACAACAGATACAATTAATAAGAACAATTAAAACTCAAGACAAATTTGGTAGAAATGCAAAATGTATATAAGACAGAAAATAATTTGATTAGGAAACTGAAACAAATTCCCCATGACACTTTTTAAAATAAGTGTAACAAAATGACAAATATATTTATAAAATTATGGAATGATGTATGAAGAGGAAAAAACTTTTTTTTCTTCTCTCACAAGGACTGAAAAATATAGTGGTCTTTTCCTCTAAGTGATATAGTTATTAAGCTGTTATATATTTCATTTTTCAAAAAGGCAATTGTATGATAATTATACTTGTGTTAATCAGTAAATTTATAGAAAGTAGAAGTTATGGTAATTCAAAGCCCATTTTAAAACTGACTTTGATTGTGTCTTTACTATGTTTTAAAATGCAGTTATTTGGTTTCATTGTATATTTGCTGTTTAATATTGATTTCTTTTCTATGTACTTCACATTTGGATTCACCAATAGCTGGTTGTTTCATGTGGGTGTAAGGTGTCTATAGCCCAGTTGTCACGTATTCTGAGGTTGTTTTGGAAGCTGCCAAATATACAAATAATAAAGTCTATTTACACCTTTACAGTAATCATTTCTTATGTAGTTAGGTATTAGCCTATCAGAGTCAATTACGCCCACCTTCCATTCGTTTCAGTTTCTCAGCCTTACTGTTGGGAACCATCATTCATGAACCATTCTCTCCTCCCCCCCCCTTTTTTTTTCTCTCTCTTTCCTCTTTCAGGAGAGGATGATGATGATGATGAATGTGGCGAAGAGAAGCTACCATCCTGCTTTGATTATGTGATGCACTTTCTGACCGTCTTCTGGAAAGTCCTTTTTGCCTTTGTGCCCCCGACAGACTACTGGAATGGTTGGGCTTGTTTTGTAGTGTCCATCCTCATGATTGGCCTTCTCACAGCTTTCATTGGGGATTTGGCATCCCATTTTGGCTGCACAATTGGCCTGAAGGATTCTGTAACTGCAGTCGTATTTGTTGCACTGGGAACTTCAGTGCCAGGTAAGAAAAAAGAAATAAAAGACACCAAAAATAATTTATTACTATTACTTTTCATGTTGTCTCCCTTTGCTGTAAAATGAGGGTTCCTAGTAAGCCTGGAACAAACCAGAATTTGGCCGCAATTATTTCAGACAATTTCCACTGGAATCCCACGGATTATTTCAGAAGAAATGACTGTCAATTGCAGCCCTAGATTATGTTTCCCTATCTGTTACTTCCTATTAACCTTTTTTAAACCAGAAAAAATATATTTTTGAATCATCTGTGGCTGAAAAGCCACTCCATTTATTACATCTTCCCTCTGGGAGCTCACCTTTATTTAAAATGCTATTTCTTACTACATTACTTATTCAGAAGTGATACATTCACATAAAGCTTGCCAAATTTTAAGTAACCATAACAAGACAATTACAGAGTCAAAATAAGCAAGATGTTAAATAGGGTTTCCTATTTAAAGTAATACAGAAAGGTACAATATCATTGTGTATTAGAAAGCAAACAATCATGATCATTAAATCTACTCATAGTAGGGTCCATACAAGGTATGGAAAGGGGGTTTCAATTTTTCTTGCTTTTCATGATCCCAATGACGCATCAAGGCAATAGTTGCTTTTCTATCATTCTAAAGATTACTGATAGAACAATAGTAATCTGTCTCCTATGGATCCTAACTCTGTGGAAGATAAAATTTTATGTTTTATCTGTATATAGAGAAGTGGAGGGGGGGAATAATTCAGGTAAGGCAAAGTCAATTTTACTTAAAGGCAGAAGAAAACTCTTTGGGACCAGACCAATAAAAGTGGTTCTAAGAACAGGACATCTGACTACCTGATGCATTTTTAGGTTGTCCCCAGCAATGGAATTATAGATCATATTTATCTGCACATAAACTAGGGAAGATATATACATTTATTCATTCATTCATTCATTTATTACTATTTATTACTTATGACATTTTTATGCCAGCCATTCCCCTACAAGATGACTCTAGCTGCTTAACAAGTCGTAAAACAAGTAAAAATAATTAAATATTGAAACTGCACTATCTACATATCAGAAAATATTAATCATAGAATTTCCTGATACATAACAGCTTGAGTTCTGTCATTTAGCAATGGCCTTCTGCACCATGGTAATGTCAGGGAAGTTTGCTTGCCGATACTCTGTCTATACATTTTTCCATATAAATATATCACGTACACGTATTATACCTGTTAAGGACGTATTGGCATTTGAGGAAGCTTTTCAGATTTCTTCTAGTATATTAACTCTAAGGTTACAAAAATGTTTTGGCCTGAAGAGATGAAACAAAGTAGAATAATTATTCTAAGTACAGTAGAGGTCGTGAGATTTATTTATTTATGTACATTAAATTTATATGCTGCCCATCTCACTATTTCAGAAAGTCTGGGTGGCTTGCAATGTGCTAAAAAGACAAAAAAGATAATGCAAAGCAATTAAAATTAAGAGGATTAAATAACTTAAATTAACTTCCCTAGTTTCTCCAGAATGATTACAGTGAAAAGGCTTTTCACAAAAGACAATTGCAGTGATTATGTCCAATTCTTCCTTGTTTTATATTAGTAGCATTTCTTTGTGAACATATCATTTTAATCACATGTAATCAGTACTTTGTCTTTCCCATCCCTGCATTTATTAGGCAATTTTTCCTTTTACTAGTTTTACTTTTAGGAAGAATTAAATAAGATGAGAATTTTAAAAATTCTCATCATCATGATACTAAATAAATTTAGTACTATTAATACTATACTTATTGGTCTTTGAAATCTTTTTGTTCCCAAATCTATTTCAATATGATCAACAGAAAGCATAATAAAATGTTTTCTATATTGCTCAATGGTGTCAATTAATGATTAGGATCTTGATATGTCAATGCCCAGTGGCAGGGAAGACAACCAAGGCCTAAGCAGAGGAAGCGAACAAGTGGGAAGTCACAGCTAAAGGGACAGTTCTATTATTTAGCATTGTGAGGTCATCACCTCAGATGACCAATGCCGGGAGGTAGCAGCAACAGATTGGAGGACCAAATTATGCATCAAGCAATCCTTCAAACACCCCCTAAGCAGTGGTGGGATTCAGTCAGTTCGCACCACTTTGGGAGAACTGGTTGTTAAGTTTCTGAGCAGTTTGGTGAACTGGTTGTTGGAAGAAATCATTAGAGCAGAGAACTGGTTGTTCAATTATTTGAATCCCACCACTGCCCCTAAGTTACCCTTCAAACAGTCACTCTCTGCTAGCATTGAATTTCATGTAATTCCACCCCATGATAGCCTGTAACTCAGTGATCAAGCCATACAAGATGTATGTATGCAGGTGATCCTGGGAACATTCCCACGTGGTCACATTGTCAGTGTGGAAGAAAAATTCAACTGCCGATCCAATCAGATTGTGCACATTCCCCAATTCACTGACAACAGTTTGCTTTAGGATGCCAAAAAAGGGAGCAGAAAGGCTGATACATGTTCATCTTTTCAGTTATGCAACCGTTATTTGGTATGCAGGAATCAGCAGCTTTTCATGATCTGGAGATAAGGTTATCACCTACAAATGTCTATATGTCAAACTGCAATTATAGGATACAAATCAGGAAAAATCATTTTTATTAAAAAAAAAAAAAAAAAGCTGAGAATTCTACAGTGGAGGACCCAAACCCAAGCTCATAGGCCAGAAGAAAGAAAAGTTAAGAATAAAGAACAAGCTAAAAAAAAAAAAAAAGCTTGAGGCACAAGTCAAAAATCAATATCCAAAAATTTAGTAGTAAGCTAGTGAAGAACAGCCCATTGACTTAACTCTGCATTAAACATCTTTTGAACAAGACAGCTTTAACCAATCTCATTGCCTAGTTCCCAGCATCATGAATTTACTTCTGAGTAATATTTACGGAATTATATTGTGAGTCACATTCAGTTTTAAACAAAGAGTAGATGTGTAATAGGGTTGCAGTTTCAACATAATTTACAATCATCTTGTCAGTAGTATGAATGCAGTAGGAACATTGGAATGAAATCATTGCTAGATAAGATAATTAAATTATCCAAATGAGACATCTATTTGCAACTTAGATGCTATAAGTTTCCTTTTAAAGAAATGGAATTCCTTACTAGAATGTATTATAGCTCATGCACATAATTCAGTCCCATTGGTCTCACTGAATAATGTGGTGATACTTAAATTATGTTTATTAATATAATATTTATCATGTTACTGTTCATCTTTATGTTCATGGTTTGATAGAGGCCCCAGGATCCTTACAGTAGCCAAGTCTTGGATATGGCAAACAGAACCCTTCCAAAAGATGCTGCTGAATTTCAGTCAAAATGAAATAAAGAGGGAGATTTTTAAATAAGGGCAAACTTACCATATTTACGTGGCAAAACCTCAAAGAACAAATAAAGGAATGGAGTGTTCTGTATTTCTTTACCACCATCTATTGATTCTCCCAATTTTTGCATTGTCATTATGGAATGCCTAAGAAAGGTAGAATACACAGGTTTTTAAAATAAATAGATTATACATTTAACCTAAATAGCTAGCATTTATAGTTAAACCCACCTGTGTCCCAATTCAATAGTTCTACTGAACCATTCATCTGCATGTCAAATTGTCAATCAAAATTATTTATTTGTTTAAGAAACTCATTGTTTAACCAAACCGACAATGGACTGTTATACGCTCTCCAGAATCATTTTTCATGAGATGCCATATAAATTTGAATAATAAATAAATAGAAACATAATACAATTATCAGAATAAATTTAAAGACGGGAAAAAGGTATAGTCAAGACCCCCAAAAACTCTCACACCCAAGATCACACAGCCATGCCAGAACAATATTTGTAAAATGCAATGATCAATCAAAAATTGAAAAGTGCTTATCAAAAGTTGATTGCCTAAGGCTGTGGTGGCAAATCTATGGCACGCATGCAAGAAATGGCATGCAGAGCCCTCTCTGTGGGCATGCGTGCTGTTGCTAGCTGTTCTTCTGCTTATTGCCATGCGCATGCGCCAGCCAATTGGTCTTTGCTCATGCTGAAGCGCCAGAAACCCAAAGACAACTGGCCAGTGTGCATACGCACGCTGGAAATCCAGAGACCAGGTGGCTGGCCCGTGCATGTGCACAGCCAGCTGGTCTTTGGGTTTCCGGCACTCTGGCATGCACACAAGCGCCCACACGTTCTGGTTTGGGCACTCAGTGCCAAAAAGGTTTGCTGCCATCACTGGCCTATGGCAACCTTTCTGGATCTGGTGATTTCCAGAAATCTGGCTCTGTCATTCCTAAAATTTCCAATAAGTCTGGCCAGCCTCCACTCAGCTGAAGGATCCAGATTGAAGACAGCATGCCCTTTTGGGCCATAGCTTCATTATCAAATCTATGTGCCATAAAATAAATTGAAACTAAAATTAAATTCCCTCTTCCCAGGGAACCATAGGGTTTACAATTCTATGCGGGATGCTAATGTTCTCACTGACAATTCACATAATTTGCATCAAAAAAACACTTTTCTAAGTTGGGGGGGGGAGCAAATAGATAACAATATTTTTAGCCTGAAGGGCTACTAAAATAGAAGTCAGTTGCAGACATAACATGAACCTTTACACATATACTGTAAGCCTAGCTCACTCTTCTCCAGTGTAATATAGGTAGTCCTCAACCTATGACCACAATTGAGCTCAAAATTTAAGTGAGAAATTGTTAAGTGAATTCTGCCCCATTTTACGACTTTTCTTGTCACCTTTGTTAAGCGAATCACTGGAGTTCTAAATTACTAGCCTGGTTATTAAGCAAATATGGCTTCCCTATTGTCTTTCATTGTCAGGAGGCTGCCTAACCCTGAGACACAACCGTCATAAAAATGAACCAGCTGTCAGCATCCAAATGTAAATCACGTGATCATAGTGATGCTGAAATGGTCATAAGAGTGAAAAATGGTCCTAAGTCACTTTTTTCAACGCCGTTGTAACTTTGAACGGTCACTAAACAAACTGTTGTAAGTCGAGGTCTAGCTGCAATTTACTAGTTACCTCATTCCTTTACTAATAAAGGAACTAGTGTTTAACTCCCAGTTAGTCAGATGATCACCCAGCAGGCAGATGCCTGGACAATAGGAAATAAATTGGTTGTGCTGGTTTGTTACTCTGTTGATGAATCTGTTTTTTGTTTTTTTTTACCCCAGCTCATGTTTTATGGAAGTTGCTTTCCTATTTCTGATATTTTTATAATGGTTTTTAGTATTGTTAGCCACCCAGAATCTGGAATGTGACGCTGGCTTCTATGTAAATTATTAATAAATAAGCAAACCAATTTAATTTCATAAAAACTACCGTGAATGAAGAGTGTTTTGCAAGCAACCTTGCCACCCACAGCTTGCCAAGAACTCTGCTGGCTATTGCATAAGGACCTAGTATGAACTTTCCTATTTTGACATCACTTCTGCAGCTTAATTATTAAGTTGCTGTGGAGCAGCAAAGGCAGAATTCTGGAGAAACTGCCTTTTTTTTAACAGAGCTTATAGAAATGTCCACGGTGCTATTTTTATGAGTGAAAGCAGCTTTTGAATTTTAATATAAATTAACATTCTTGCCCTACCTATTTGGCTTTGCCTTTGTATGAGGATGAAGAGCTAGCTACCAGCTGAGACCTCACAATTCTGCATCCAGCATACCATAGGAAAAAGCTGTTTCTAAACTCCTGCCAAGAATGACATTTTAAAGAAGTACTTTTGTAGGCTGAGTTGTCTTTTCTCTCTTTTTATCCAAGGTGGCCTGAGGCTGTTGTACTGGAAAACATTCAGTTAAAACAGCTTGGAATGCTCTTTTTTTTAAAACAAAATAGATCAAGTTGCATACTTGGGTTGGAGTTTAAATAACAGCAAGTTCTCCTTTACTAGTGAAATGTTTGTGACTGGAGCACCATAAGATTAGCGCCTGCTTCAGGAAAATTAAATAATGCAGGGGGTGGTGGGGGTAACGGATAAAAGAGGTAGATATCCAACAATGCTTTGAAATACAAAAAGAAAGACAAGTAATGAATGCGCAACTTGGATTTCCCTCTAATCTGATTTTGTAGAATGGGAGCCAAATTGATCGTTTCACAGTAATGCATATCTATTTTATTTAATACTTTAGTTTACATTTAAGTTGATACAGGTAATCCTTAACTTATGACCACAATTGAGCCCAAAGTTTCTGTTGCTAAGTGAGACATTTATTAAGTGAGTTTTGTCCCATTTCTTGTCACATTTGTTAAGTGAATCACTTAGTAATTCAGTTATTAAATGAATCTGGCTTCCCCATTGACTTTGCTAGTCAGAAGGTTATAAAAGGTGATCACATGACCCCAGGATACTGCAACAGTCATAAGTCTAAAAAGCAGTCATAAGTCACTTTCTTCAGTGCCGTTGTAACTTTGAACGATCACTAAATGAACTGTAGTAAGTCGAGGGCTATATGTATAATGAAGCTGTTCAAATTATCTGCCCTCAGACTTGATTCAGAAGTTACTATTATCATGAACTGACTACCATAGACCGCTGTTTTTCACAAGCCACTTTCTGAGCTGATTCACACTTTCTACTAAGGCAGAATGTGCTTTGGCTTAGGGAAGTGTGATCCTGCCAATAATGGCTTACCATTGTGCTGAGCACCCATTGGGGCTTCGCATCATCAGACCATCAAATCAAAAAACCAGTTAAGTACAAAGTATAAGTGTGAACCCAGGCTAAATCTCAATCTCCTAAGCTTCTTTTACAGAGTTTGTGTTAATATTACAAGTACATAGATAGTACATAGTACATATTGTTTTAATATTATTATGAAATGATATCACATTATCATTAATGTAATTATGAGCCAAAGCTATGAACCATAATCCCAATTTAAATTTCAAAATATACTTGTAAGAAAAACTACATTGTTTTTAATCATGATGTTTGTTACTGGATAATTGAACAGTTCATACTGGGGGAAAGACTTTTCGTTCCAGAGAAGAAAGGATGAGGAGAGAGAAAAGAGAAATTTGCAAAAAGATAATTTCTAACCATCAGACAGAGTGGATCGATGTATAATGCTACATAGATTCTAAAGAAGCTCCTGGCAGGAGAAAAATGCAAGCTGAAGTTGTAGGTTCAGCTTCTGCTTCTCCCGTGTATCCGTTCTCCTCCAATGATTGCAAAATGGTTTGAAATGCAAATATATGTTGTGATCCCCTTTTAGTTATGGCTACTTCAATTCCTTTAATGTCCAAACCACTGGGTTTGGGTGGTTTCAGTTGATATTTAATACTACCTTCAAGGCAGAAAAAACAGGGTACTTCAAACACTGAAACACATATATCTAGAAATTATAGATATAAATAAAAACTAAAGTAGAATAAAAAAGCACAATAGTGATGGTCACTAAGATTAATGCTATTCTGTGGTTGAGTGAGTAAGTGAGATGAGTGAGAACAAAAAGAGGCACTTAATCGAGCAATAGGGATACATCAAAATCCTGGTTAAACAGAAGAAGCCACAAATAAGCTTCATATTCTCTGCCACCTATTTCTTCAGAACTGGATCTGGGATTCCCTGTAGAAGGAGCAAAAGAGAAGCTTGGGGATTCTACAGAACTATCCCCATTTGGCATATGTCCTGATGTAGAGGTCTATCTTTAAAACACCTCCGCAGAACTGCAGGGGGTAGAGTATATCCAACCCACCAAGGTGAAGACCTGGAGAAATATCAGAACCAAAAAGGAGGAAGGATTGGGTGATAGCACATACCCATTTGGGGTGGGAGTGGGGAATCCACAGACCACAGGATTAGATTCTAATCTTAGATTAACTTTGAAACCTGAACTATTTAAAATCCATGATATTGGCATAACCTAATGGGAAGGGGTTTTGTAAAAAGAGACTTAAAGATTGCAGTTTGCTAGTAGCTCTTTTTAACAAGTTGGTTTAAAACAGTGTCTAATTACTAGTAGAGGCAGAAGCACAGGGGGAAAAAGCCACTGGGCTAAGATTGATAGAACATCAGTTCTATACTGTGCAACTTCAAAGTCTATCCAGATCTTGCTTTTGGATAGATTATTTATCAATGTACCATCCTGCTATTGCTAGAAAACCATTTGCCTAACACTGAGCTTGGAAATTGGGATCATAGCACAAGGTTCAATAATACTGTTTCTTTTCACTTTACAGATACATTTGCCAGCAAAGTAGCAGCAACACAAGATCAATATGCAGATGCTTCTATAGGTAATGTCACTGGTAGCAACGCTGTGAATGTTTTCCTGGGAATCGGCGTAGCCTGGTCCATTGCTGCAATCTACCATGCAGCCAAAGGGGAGACATTTGCAGTCCAACCAGGCAACCTGGCTTTCTCTGTCACCCTCTTTACTATATTTGCTT
Source organism: Thamnophis sirtalis (assembly GCF_051295495.1). NCBI lineage: Eukaryota > Metazoa > Chordata > Lepidosauria > Squamata > Natricidae > Thamnophis > Thamnophis sirtalis. Next base: position 36,680,873 of record NW_028261386.1, on the reverse strand, counting down.
TCATCAGTGTTGGTGTGCTCCTCTACCGGCGAAGACCAGAGATTGGAGGTGAGCTAGGCGGGCCACGGACTGCCAAGATTTTGACCTCAAGCCTCTTTGTGCTGCTCTGGCTCCTGTACATATTTTTCTCATCTATGGAAGCCTACTGCCACATAAAGGGCTTCTAAAGAAACAATTGAAGATAATATCTATCTATATATATATATACATATATATATAGAAAGAGAGATATATAGATATAGATCTAATATTATTGAACAGAGAAGAAAAGACATTTGCCATGTTCACTTACCTATTGATGGAATGTAGCTTTGTGGTAGGAGTTTGAAATCTGCAGGAGTCTTCACCAGGAGGAGCAGCATTGGAGACGTGGATGCAGGGCCATCTTTGCAACTCAGCCTACAAGGTCATGATGGAGTTATTTTGTATTTCCCTTTCCCCTCCCTCTCTAAGGAGCAGTTGGATGTCAAAGGGGGTTGTTTGGAAAGACTAACAACCAACTTTAAGTTATATCATATTAGGCGAAGGACTTAAGTGGGAGTTCTTGACTTTCTGACCAATATCTTTGTTGCCTTCTTCATTAACTCAAGAACAAGCTGAATCACCACCCTCAATGACACATGTGAGTCTAGAGTGACCAACACAATCCAAGGGGGTTCCAACCCTATGCTGTTTATGGGGAGGATAATTTTGCTTGAGGTTTTGTTTTGTTTGTTTTTATTTTTGTTTTGATCCCTCCTTAACTGCCTGGTTGTTCAGATGTTATTAAACCACAGATAACCCTTTCCCATTTTTTTTCAGAACTCTATTTATGACCAGCACTCTCTTAAAAGAAAAATAGCCACCTAAACCATATTTAATCAATTCTCCGTTTGCTCCAGACTGTGGATTATAGACTCATGCCCGAAGCCCTAGCATTTTTTCCTGTATTTCTGACATATTTTGTCAGATAAATTTCAGTTCCCTCCTATGCCCTTTCCATCTACCAATATTTGCTGCTATGCTCCTTCTCATACTCCAAATTGGGAATGCTTTCATTGTACTTGTTGTAATACTTTGCATGAATGAAGCAAACCATAATCTGTAATATAGCATTGAATAGTGATAGTGAAGCTGACCGACCATTGAAAATGCAAGCGTGTTTCTTTCCATATCTTTTCTTTTCAATGAACAGAGTGAGAGTCCAGAAATGGCTGGTATTCATTCTGTTGTTCAGTATAAGGTTCCTAAGAAGCAATAACCAAGAGCTGGAGAAAGTCTTAGGTTTTAAAGGGAAGAAACTGTGCAAGTTTCATCACATAGAAAGGGATCTGTTTACCAGTCAAGTACAAGACTCAGAAAGTTGTTTATACTGAGTCAAGCCGGTGACCTATCTAGCCCAGGACTCTCACTTAGAGTGATTCTCTGAGATCTCAGGGAGAAGCTTATCCAGCCCTCTAACTATTTTAACTGGTGATTCCATGAATTGAATTGTTGGATAGTTGACATGCTAGCATGTGCTTTACCACTGAGTTGTGGATGAATTTAGCCTGTTTATTCCTAGACTGTTGGAATTAATTGGGACTTAAGTGTTCATTTTAAGTATGAACAGCTGTGTTTAACCCTAAATCACCAGAACATCCTTGAGCTTTTTTTCAGTCACCCATTTTACACAGAGTATTTATGCTGCATGTGCTCCAGATGCCAATTCTTTGGTCTCTTGCATTGCTTATTCTCTCTGATCCTGCTCTTGCTCTATGGAAATCGCTGAACATTTGTAAAGGGCAACCCACCCTCAGAATACTGTAATTCAAATTAATTTTTCCATGCTGGAGTTAAAAAGTTCTACTACCCATTGGCCTTCAGAACAACAATGGGTCCTAGCAAGAAATGTGGCACTATCTGCATTGTTTGGCAGTGAATTGGCATTTAGCTCCATAAATTAAAAAGTATCAGTATTGTTGTAGACATTGATGAGTACATGTGAACAATGTACGTATCAATGTTCAGAGTAGATTAATGTACCAAAAAGGAGCTTTACTTGGGAACTATCATTCAGGGGCAGTGCAACTGAACAGTCCAGTGATATTTATTTCGTAGCTAGTTTGTCTATTGATTTCTCCATACGCTGTCTTTCTATTATTATTTTTTCATTTTTCAGAATTATCTCACCACTACATCTGAAATATCTAAAGCAAGCAAATCTAAACGGGGATTAGAGAGAATGAAACTTATTGAAACAATTCATTTTTCCTCGTTTCTGTTTCTTTCTTTCTGTTTTTTTTGATTCTCTTTATGGGTGCCAGAGAAGTAAAAATGTGCATGGCTTTGCTGCTTCCCTAGTCACACAGAAGCAGTGTGGGTAGCCATTAGCAGTACAGGGTTTATACCTTAAAAATCATCATATAAACACTGTTATTGCAGTTGTAATTGCACAATAGCCTGTTTCTGAAAAAGGAAACTGACAAGTAATTAGGGGAAAAACAAAGCCATTGATGTTTCCATATCATAAAAATATAGTCATGTTTACAATGATTAAGGAGCTGTTCTCTAAATATCAATGGAGAATCTATGGCCCTTTGGATATTATTGGACTCCAATTCCCAGTAGTATGGCCAGTAGTTCAGAATCATGGGAGTGATATTCAATAATATTTGAAGAGTCTCAGGTTAATCCATCTCCAATTGGAAAATGAAAAGATATATATGTAAAATATATTTCTCATTGTCACTTTAGCAGTGCTGCTGGATGTTGGTTGAAAAAAAATCTGTAGACATATTTCCAAGTATTTCTCCCCAATATAGAATGATATTCTTTTGGGAGTTTGTAATTTCTCCTTTATTCACGGGGGGGGGGGGGGGGTGTATGACTGATAATAACAATTCTTCTATCACCATGGCCCATTTTCTCATGGATACTTTCTCATACACATACGGTATATTACGGTAAGCGAAGTGACTGTATGAATTCACATCCTTAAAATCCTACTATCCTTAAATCATACAACCACCGATTTGGAAATGACCTGCTCAGTGCATTAATTAAATGGAAAAACCAGAATACCAATGCTGTAGAAAAAAAATCACTCTATAAAACTGCAAAAACATTAGGCATATTTCAAGCCGTGGGGAAACTAATTGTAATACCATATAATGACTGAGTGAATAAAGCAAAATAAGGGATGGATTTCTTTTTTATTCACGTAGAATTTCATACTAGATTTTTATCTGTATATGTAGCCCAGACTCATTGAAATTAATGGTACGTTTGCCAGAGTAATGAATTGGATGCCTCAGGTGTTTAGGGATTCCACTCAATACAATGCCTAGCATTTTCCCATTCATTTCAATGCAGAGGCTACCTGTGCAGATGCTGTTTCATTTGTGCGTGACATGTGCACACAGAAAGCTTTAAAGGGCCTAGTCTACATCACCAGTGAATGTACACATTAACTGTAACTATCTCAGATCCTTAATAGCATCTTTTAATCTAGCTATAAAACTAAAAAATAAAAGTTGTTCTCACATCACCTGGTTAAAAAGATGAAAGTTAGACTAGGCTTTCAATCATTTTGAACAATCTGTGGAATGCTTGAATTCTGAGTTTTCCTTTTATTTTATTTTTCTGTAAATTGTTTTTCACTTTTGAAGGCTTTTTGTTCTCTGTTTAATTTCATTTGATTTGTGTTATGGACTTGGAGGTGGGGGGTGGGATAACATTTGGGTTGTTCAGGGATTATTATTATTATTAATAATACGATCATTGTGTTTGTGTAAAATTATTTCATTTCATTTGTTTTCTTTCATTTTATTGATGTGTGTAATGCACAGTAACAGAAACAGTGTGTACACTAAATGTGATCAATGGTACACTGAGACACAGATAATAAAATTTATAATTAGTTTTGATTTAAAGATCAGCACTGTTGCATTTTCCCTCTATGCTGTCTCATTTCTTTTCTCCATTAATTCATCTTATCTAGTTCATTTTGGTGTTGTTGTTATATTATTATTAAGAGATATATTATTTCCTTAGACTAGAAATATAATGGATTCTACAAAATCTGGGATTTGCATTTACCAATCTGATGATTCAAATCCATTTAAAAAATGCAGTCAGATAAACAACCATATTAATTGTCAATTCCTTGCAATGCATAAATTCCTTACAATTTATTCTGTTTAAAATACTGTACTACTACAAAATCACATTAATTCAACATACATAATCTTATATTTAAAATTATCACACAACAGTCTTTCATCCTTCAAAATATGATTTTATATAAAAGCTTCAGTTGTAAAGTTTTAAAGTCTGACTTCCTTTTCATTAACACATAATCATATCAAGGAATTTACCCCCAAATTCACATATTTATACACATCATAATATTTCAACAAGCAAATTTTTATATTGGCAACCTCACTCATTTTATATCGTCACATTTGTTATTTTGTCTCAGTATTGAACATTAAGCTATTTTTAAAATTCCATTTCATATATTTCCTCATCTTCAATGGTCACTGTCTTACAATTGAAACTAAAATCTCAATTAAACAAATCAAAATGCATGGCAAAAAAAACTCTCTTCCTAGAGTTGTAATGGATGCAAGTGTGTCAAACTTTTAACTCAAGTAGACCTGAGGCAGTATGTGGCCCAATTAATAACCAATATCAAGGATCACAGGGCTCAGAAATAGGCATATATTCCAAACAGAAAGAGCTAGAAAAGATAGTCATTTCAGGCCAAGACATAGCATTTTGAAAGTGTGGTGGGGATTGTCACAAAAGGCTGCCATATGGAATAAAACACCTTAACAGCTAACAGGGTGTTGTCTGCCACTACAATTCCTTTGTTCTTTTTCTCCAGGTAGATCTGCAAACAAATGAATTAGCTCTAGCTACCTATCATTTCATTTTTTAAGACTGAATTAGGAAATGAGAAGCTTTCTGGTAAATAAAGATTATGTCTTATGTCAGTTGTAGAGTACCAAAAGGGGGAGTAGCCAGAAAGATTAAAGCTCCCAAGTAGTCATCAAGTAAAAGGAACAGATATTTGGGTAATATTCTCATACCAACTTGTTGAGATTGAGGATCATGCCCTGAAGATACATAAGCTTTTACAAGGCTGGCAGACCAAGATTGGCCCTTGAGACATGGTTGCCACTAAGACAATGTTCTCAGCTGAATTTGCTAGGTATCAAAGAACAAAAATGCAGAGGAGGTAAGTTGAGGAAGTAACATGCTTGTATGTTGATTTATAAGTCTGGCACATTAATCCATCTTCATTTATAATGCCAGCCTAAGTCCCATTCAAATGATCTCATTATGAGATTCCTGGTTCATGCACAAAACTAGTAATGTCCAGCTAGAAATAAATAGAGCTCTAGTACATACAAGTAATACATTGTAAATCTTACCTTAAACCATGCTCTTTAGCACAGGTTTGTGGAATAGAGTAAATCAAAATTTGAATTATTATTTTGTTAAGCATTGGGCTCCAAAAATACGGACAACCACTGTGGTAGCCAATGTTATATCATTTCTTTTCTATTATCTAGTGGTCTTCCAAATTTTTACTATTCACATTTCGTAACCTTAATTATTGTAACTCTCATAAAGTACAAAAGCATTTATAAAATTATGGAGAGTGTGGCTCTAGAACTAGAAAGCTGCTTGTTGCTAATGTTAACAAATATGTGTTATGATAATTGCTTCTCTCCCTCATGCAGGTACACAGAGACATATTTGTCCTCATAAAGTAATTGTATTTCTCAGGTTAATAAAGTACTATCATTTATCTGTATGATAGTCTCTACAAAGCAGGCTGAAGAGATTTTTCATAGAAAGAACATTCATATCTCATTAACTATTCCATGAATACATCTTCTCCTAAGAAAGTTTTACTAGAAGCAATAGCATTTCCTAAGGCAATGTTCTTAACCTTGCAAACTGACAGGAGAATTCTGGGAGTTCTGGTTCACTAAGATCTTTTCTTCAGCTAGGTCATTGATGGTAAACCTTTTGAGCTCCTCAAAAAATTGGGAAATGCCTAACTTGATTCTGCTGTTGTGTCTCACACACATATCAACAAACAAAAGAGGAAGAGGAATAATCAGTTGTTGTCCCCCAATCTAGGCCATCCTGAACAATGGCATTCATCATCAGGTACTGGTAAATACTGGCGTGTCACTCAAAATGTCATGGCATATCATCAAAGATTCATCATCACTGAGCTAGGTAGTTAGAAGAAAAACCACATAAGGGGACAGTAAACCATGTTTATCTTGCTCTCCCTAAGGTCATGATTCAGTTGCCAAAAAGAAAAAAAGCAATCACTGCTTTAGAATCTCTGTTTTCCTTGATCAGTGCCAGCATGAAAAATCACTAACTTTTAATTCAGGGTCAGCAGAAAAGCTAGCAATGATTTGGAAACAATATGCTCCTCATATTTTATCATTCATGAAGCATTTAATTTGAAAAATGCTTTGCAGTCCTCCTTTGTTCAATTTTGCGATGTTCGTTGCACAAGCCTGCCCCAACGCAGCTGAAACCAAAGCCAAGAAGAGGTTAGGCAGCATTCATCAGTAAAAAGTTAATAAATAGTTGGCAGTATAACAATACTCTCAAAATCTTAATGCTGGAATCACATCACCCTTTCTTAACACAGCTAATTATAACATCATGAAATCTCTGCTGTTGCTGTTTTACAAAGGGAAACTTGAGAAGCGCAAAGATCTGAATCAGATTTTAATCTTTGATATATAGATGAAAGACTAGGGATGACAAAGCACTATTGTTTCATGGGGTGTTCCTATCCATTCTCACTCAAAACTGGCCCAGGAAAACTATTTCAAAGGATTTCAGAGTAATGATGCATTTGGGGAATAATTTGGAAAGCCACTGAATATGAATAAGGAGGGACTTGCAGCTTCATTATTGGGAAATTCAAGTCAATAAACAGCACTGCAATCAGCAGAAACAAAAAGAAAATAATGGGTTAGTGAATGCAAGTGTGTTGAATGTTAACAGTTGAAACAATTCAGCAAATTCCTTAGGCGTTCAAGGTAGGAAATGCCTATTCCCCCAACCTTTTTCATTCATTCAAAGCAGCCAAGAGAAAAACAAATGTCTGATACAGTCTTGATACCAAAACAGTTCATAAGCAGAATCACTATGTTCCTTTTAATCATGGGATATGGGAACAGGGCTAACACTGGATTGCTTGCTCTTTTAAGAGGGATGGAATATGGCACTCCACATCCAATTCCTTTACATCCTTTCGGGTGTAGTGGGCTTCCCTCTGAAAAAGAAAAGCCAAGGGAAATGGGGCAGACTTCACAGTAATAAATGGCTCTTGTTAGAAAAACAGATGACAGTTTGACCCAGGAGGTGCCTGGTTGGTGGGAATATGCTTTTGATAAAATGTATTCATCTGAAAAGGTACTGCCAAACTCCCAACTGCAGGCTAGCAGAAACTATAGCAGGGGTGTCAAACTGGATTTCATTGAGGGCCGCATCAGGGCTGTATTTGACCTCAGGAGTTGGGGGGTGGGACGGTCAGTGTGTGTGGCCAGCTCAACATCACTTTTATCAGGGGGGCCTGTGGTGGCCCAAACACTCTGCCAGCGAAACAGGTCCCCAAGCTCCATTTTCTGCTGAAACAGCTTCCTGCAACCCTCTGCCAACAAAAACGGAGCTCAGGAGCCTTGCGAGCTCTGTTATCAACTGCGACAGCCTCCTGCAACCCTCTGCGAGTGAAAACTGAGCTTCGGAGGATCGTGTGCAGTCCTCCCAAGCTCTGTTTTTGCTGGCAGAGACATTGCCAACTGGTCTTTCACTGTTTCAAGGGTGGCCTAATCTAAGCACCTTGTGGGCCGGATCCAGCCTACGGACATTATGTTGGACACCCCTGAACTATAGTGACAATGTGAAAATCTCTACACTTCCCTTATACCAATGGAGCAGATAGACTTTCTTATTTAGACCAAATTATGAAACTCAGGTAAGAAGTCTAAACCAAACCTACTAACTAACAATTTAAACACTTGCCCGTAAAGCAAAATAGTACTATAGAATATTATTTCTACCAACTTTTCTATTTTTCAGGATAACTACATAATTCCTGTTTAAATTATTGCCATTGACTGTCTAGCACAGATTAACTTCCATAATGCTTGCATAAATCACTTCTCTTTAGTATATTTTCGTTTAGCAAGTAAACAACATGATATTTTAAGAAAAGTCAGTCTGCAACCTTCCCCGGCTTTACAATTTTCTTGATAGATTATAAGTGGACTATGAGAAAATTAAACACTGGATGAGTCATCAGTCTTTCCCCCCACACAAGCAAGCTATGTAGCATTAAAAGGAGTAAAATAAAGTAAAAAAGAAATCTGTGCAATGTATGCATTTAGATGTGCAGCCTTATTTAAAATAAACACAGAAAAACATTCAAAAGAGTATTATTTTAAACATAATTTGTAGTTTGCCAGTTGATTGCTTCCAACTGGTCTCCTCCACCGTCCTAAAAACTTTTTCCTCTCTCAAAGCTCAATTTTGGAGGAAAGGAAAAGATACTAGATTGAGAAGACTTCTAAATAAAGCATTTATCTTGCTTCACAAAACATATAGCTAATTTATTATTGGAATGTCTAACATTCATGGACTATTTGTAAAAAATTAAAATCAAAATGTATAGTATTGGAGCTCTCTTTTTTCTGTTTTCCCCAATTAAGAAAGCAACACTGTAGAAAAATTATTTGATACCTACATATCTTAAAACATTATCTAGAAAAGTTATTCTCCTTTGACAATGAATTGCTTTTTCCATGGGATGTGGAATAAAGCTCTCCTGCCTTTTAGCTAAACAAGGCAATATATTTTGGGGTTAGTGTGGTGTGGACTATGTCTGTTAGTCAAGACTATTTCAGGTAACATAAAGAATTCTAGAATTTCCTGTTTACTTGTTCAAACTTGATAAATTCTCTTTCCACTAAAATTTTAAGGTGTTTTGTTATTATAATCACAGTTACATAAAGTAGCAACTTCCATAACTTCCATGATGGTTTTTTTTAATAGAAACTGCCCTTTTGCATTTTTCTTGTCCAGGTATAATCACTACAGATTTGGTATAAAACTCATGCCATTTAAAAAGAAAAGAAAGATTTCCTTTATAAGCACTCCATTATACAATGCAGAAAACTATAAAGTGTATCCACTGTACCATAAATGTAAAACTAATATGTCTTTTTTCCCTTTGGAGATACATATAGATATACTGTAAAATACACTCAGAGACAATTGAGTAAAAACCATTGGCTAATTAGGAAGGCATCTGAGATATTAAATATTATTCTAATATCAAAGGGAATTTTGGTTAAAAGAAATTAATATTGAAGCCGAGGATCTTCTACATTACACAAGGGTTATGCCAGAGTTGTTACAAAAATTACAAAACATGGAAAATTATTCTTTGTGACCTCAAGGGTAGGACAATTTCAGATGGGTTTAACAGACAGAGTCTTTGATTCATGTTAGGAAAACACACAGTGATAAAAGAAATTCAATATTGGAAACAATGCTCCAGTACTCCAAACGTGTTTAAATAGTCCCTGGATGACCGTGATTATTATGTAGCATCAACTCATTTCAACTCCTAGCAACCATAGACATCCTTTGTAAAAAAAATAAAAAAAAAAGTGGGGGGAGATTAATACAAGTTTAATGTTTTAATTAATTGGAAGCCAGATCCAAATGTAAGCAATATGAAGTTAAAAGTTATCAAATATAAGAATCAGGCTTACAATTTTTTCAAGCCTCATTCATAATTAACAGAACATGTGTTCTGGATTCTCATGAACATCTAAACCTTTTCTCAAAAATCAGATTTCTCAGTAACTTCCAAAATAGGTCTTCCCCAAGGCTTCCCAAATTCCTTCCTCAGAGGGAAACCACCATTTATTCTGTGCTGTTCAATTTTCAGGCATTCTTTGCCTTAGCCTCTCCCCTGCTGTTGTTGGCTATTAAACTGCATTAATTCTGACCCTTACTGAAATGATGCAGGTATGAATGGCACTGAGTTTTCACTAAATTCCCTCTAGAAGGATAATGCCTAAAATATAGGATTTTTTTCTGTAGCTTTTCTTTTTTCTATGTTGTTTCATGTTCTTGATATCAGCATGAGTCCAGAGGTAGGTTAGAACAAATGATCATTTTCTTCTTCTTCTTCTTCTTCTTCTTCTTCTTCTTCTTCTTCTTCTTCTTCTTCTTCTTCTTCTTCTTCTTCTTCTTCTTCTTCTTTTACTATCAAGCAGCTATTCTTCTTCATCTTGTCTCAGTATCTGATCACAGTCTTTTGCACCATGAAGAATTGTTTCCTCTCACATTCATTGGGTACGTTTATGCCTTGTCACATCCAGTATCTGGGGTTGACCTTGGAGTAAATCTTAATAAAAGCATGCTGAGCTTTCACTTTAATTGGGGACTTTTCTTGGGAATCTGTGTAAGTTAAATCAATATAAGATTTAAGTGCAAATTTAGAGAGGAGGTTTGGATCCATCCTCACAACAGATGTTATCAGGAGCAGAATCACTCAATAGGCAGTGCCATCTTGATTATCTCTTCCTTTGTAGAACTAGAAGAAGGATATTCAGAATTGGCCAGGTTCTTTCTTCCTAGATTGTTCTTTGTTGTTGTTAGTTGTGAAGTCGTGTCCGACCTATCACGACCCCATAGGCAATGTTCCTCCAGGCCTTCCTGTTCTCTACAATCCTCTGGAGTCCATTTAAGCTCATGCCTACTGCTTCGGTGACTCCATCCAGCCACCTCATTCTCTATCATCCCATTCTTCTTTTGCCCTCAATCTTTCCCAGCATTAGGCTCAGTGAAGACTCAGTGAGTTCTTCCTTCTCATTAGGTGGCCGAAGTATTTGAAGGGAGATTTTAGGATGGTACAAATTTTAAACAAACAAACAAACTATACTACTGTTTCTCAACTTTTGCACTTTGAAGATGTATGGACTGAGTGTAGATGGAAAATACTTTTTAAAAGCTATCTTTGCTTCATTCTAGGCTTATAAAACTTTCACATGTCATTTCTTAATAGACTCACCACTTAAGAAACTTCAAAAAGATAAGACTATGTAGTGCTGGTTGATTTGAAGCACAGAGTGGTGTTTGTGTTTTTCCACTGTGGCACGGCAGAATCTGTTCCCTTTCAACAGCTGATATGGTAGAATTCGTCTCAGGGTGTTCTCTCAAAAGGTTGATTTCAAGTTCCACAGTCAAGTATTCTCTTTACTAGGACAACACGAGTTTACAGAATAGTATGCTATATACCAACGGCTCCCAACATTTTGGGCACCAGGGACCAGTTCCATGGAGAGAGGATTTTCTGCAGACTGGAGGGAGCGTGATTTCACATGCTGCCTGCATCCTGCAGATGAGGCTTCGCTTGTTTGTACAGCTCAGTTGCTGGCATGTTGCAGACCGATGCCAGTCCATGGACTGAAGGTTGTGGACTCCTGCTATATATTATATATATTATAGCATTTTGTGTATAGGATTTCTGTGGAAAAGGCTGGTTTGAGGGACTTTTGCGGGGGCGGGAATTGCTAATGTACATAGTAGCCCTGAAGTTTGGCGATACTGTGCTGTCAGATGCTAACTGTCTTTCCTTTTTAAATTCTTTAATAATTAGAAATAAACACCTGTTATGTTTTCAATACCCAGACAAGACAAGGTTGTCCTAGAATTAACATACCTCCAACTCTGTCCATTATGCTTCATATATAAGAAAGGATAACATTTTCAAGTACTTTAAATTTGGAATCCAGCCATTAGGGCGCACCATGACAATGGAAAACAGAATGTTTATTTGCTTCTAATGTGCTTGTAAGAAGGAAGGAAGGGAGAGAACAAGGGAGGGAGGGAAAGAGGAAGGAAGGAAATCTCCTGTTTCATTGTCCCATGGATTTCTTATTTTTCAATGAAAGAAGAAGCATATCACTAACTTCATAATGGGTTTCTAAAGCAGAAGTAAATTCAGAAGAATATTATAGCAAATGGACGCCAGGGAAACAGCCAAAATGTTCCCCTTCAAATGTGTTGTACCACTATAACCACAATCATCATGGCAGATGTTTAACATATTTGCAAAACTCTAAGTTGGAAAAGGCTGCTTTATAGAGCTCAAGAAGTGAAATAATTTTAAGAACATACAATCACAAACTGATAGGTTCCTTTTCAGGATGTACCATCATGGAGTACTGTTAATAGTCATCTGGTATATTTAAAAATAACAATATTGCCTAGTGCAAGGATAGTTACATTAAAAATAATCCAGACCCATTTGTAGGACTTTTCCAAAAGGTTTTATCAGTTTTGTTTTTGCATAGAGGTGCATTGAAATAAGTAAATTATGCACTGTAGGTATAAACAGGTCAAGGGAGCTGAAGCCCTTTATATTTCTGATCAAGTAACTCCAATTTCATTTAAAATCATGAAATGCAAAGTGAGCAGCCCTTTAGAGTGAAAATTATCCTGCCTTGTATGAGTTTAATGACCATGGAATGCCAGTCTTTTGTTAAATTACATGCCACTATTTAAAGCCTAGTAAGTATAACTATATTTATAGACTCCTCATTAAATCTGCACACATGTTTGCTTTATTTTTAGTTTTTAAACTTAGGTTTGATTTGATGACCTGTATTAGTTTAACATTACTACAAAATGAAATGGTTTGGTAGTCATAAGCATAAATATAAATAAGATTGCTCAGTCCTTGTTCAATTATTCTTTATATCATTTCACCTATTCAGAAATCACAGGATTCCCTAGGGTGTTTATCTTGTACTTAATTGTGAATTCTTAAATTAGATTCATAGAATTGAGACGAGCTATTTAATCAAATGAGCCATCAAATCTAACACTCCCTTCAGTGCAGGAAACCAAATTAAAATATCTATAATGGATGATGGCCTAAATTATGCTTGAACTTTACCCAATAAAGGGTAGCCCACCACCTCTGTAAGTGGTTTCCTTGTTGCACTATTGACATTATAAGGTTTCAATTTGAATCTATAATTCTCTGCCATTACCTTTTGGTTGACAGAGAACACGTCTTAACGTATCTTCATGGTGACATTTCTATCATTTCTCCCTTGAATTTTTATTTTCAAAGGTAAACAAGCGAGCAAGCTTCATTTCCCTCTTCAAAATGGCTGATGTAAAAACATTGCTTTTAATGATGAAGGCTGAGTCAAAACAGGGTTATTTTTCTGTTATTATCTGAATGCATATTGCTGTTTACGACTAGCAGTTAATCTGCTGATTCTGTTCTCTTTCTTTGAACACCTTTTTAAAAAACCCTTTTCCTTGTTCTGAGAATCCTTCAATAACCTCATCTTACCTGTAAATGGAAGAGGTAGGTCAAGCAAGTATTTACAAAAAATATTTAAATAATTATTTAAGAGAACTATAACTATTATCTCTCGGTTCTTTGTTTTATCAATTGCCTTTCTGATTTTTCCAAATGATTGTATTCAAGAATACAGACCCTAGTTCTTAGTAACAAAAGGCCTATTCATAATTCAAGAATGAAAACAAGTATTTAATAAAATTAAAATATAGTTAGTCTAATCAAGTAGTTGATATAAGATAAACATTTCTTATGCAGAATGAAGATGCAAATGATTAATCAGACTTTAATCTAGACCTCTTTTAACACTGATGAAGAAATTTGTATCTCTTCCTAAAGGGGAATTTTTAAGGGCAAAAAGAAAAAAATAATACTTGAATTAATTAACATGGCAAACCACAAAATAGTTGAATGTATACATAGAATGTTTATGCGGATGCTAAATAAACAAGCAGCCTTCCTCAACCTGATGCCTAGATGTATTGCAGCAGAATCTGTTGCTGGCCTATTGTTATCCTGTAGCTCTAAATACATCACCTAGAAAAAGCACATCTAAAGCCACAGATGGATAAGCATAATGTTTCAGCCCTTGTACACAATCCTTGAAAAGCACTTCAACATAAATACCACATAGAAAAATAACAATTGAGAATATCCCTAAGGGCAGATGAACTGGCATAAAATCTGCCAGGGACCGGCACATAACAATATGATTATTGCAAAGCCTTTTAATTGGTTAATACATGTATTTATTAACTTTCTGCTTACTGTTAATCTATAGTTTACTCTTCTCAAGCAGTTTTGCTTTGTTAGCTTGGCCTCTAATATCAAAACTAAGCACAAGGAAATTGTACTGGACATGAGGGTGGGTGGTAGGATAAGATAGAAATAAATGCTATTCTCCCCACCATTTATCCAGCCCTGCCCCCCCCCACAATGACTTCCCACCCCACTCCTTCCTGTTATCTGATTGACAATTCAGTGACAATATATTAAGAGGGGAGAGGGCTTTCTGAGAAATGACACATTAAACCAACCAACTTCTCTGCTTCCAATAATGCCATCTGATAGTGCCCCATCCATTATTGCTTCTAGACATACATAAAGACAACCGGAAATTCTAACATAGCCTCCTCTAATATTATTTTTTGTGAGATTCTAACAATTAAACTCAGAATTAGAATCAATTAATATACAGCTAGTTTAATTCTATGTGGCAGAGAAAGGCAATTTGTTTTGCCTCTGTAAAGCCCTCTTTTCAATGTGAAGGATAAAACAGAGCTGTTTCTGAAGTTGGATGCTATCAAAGCAAAAATAGTTCAGAAGAAGACAGTAACAGCAAGTTCTTCCCCAGAGCTTATCCAAAAATGGCTTTGTTTCCACTCCCTAATCACCAATACTAGCAAACAACTAAGGTTAATTATAAGGCATGGAGGCAAGATTAATGATGGTCTTTTTTCTGCCACAAACCAACATAAAATGGCAAGTCAAAGGCAACTAGCAAGGTCTCCCCAAGTTCTTGCAGAATGTGTTATGTACTTCAGTGTTTCCGATCATATATTTTTCACAGAAGTGGGAAAATTTTTCAGGGGTCAAAAACAGTTCTCAGGCACTTTGAGAATCACTGACCCAGTTGTCCTTGAACTAAAAGAACAAATTACTAAAAGAACAAATAATATTTTTTAAAAACTAAAAAAAAACTTATTTTCTTCTCAGTTTCTAATTTCCTATCCCAGCTAAAATAAAGTTACCTCTCTAATCTTTTTCAATAATATCACTAAAACAGAGGATAATTCTGACCCATCTTTTCTTCCAGAAAATGTTATTTATAGATGTGTCCGACAACGTGATGCATTCAGGGGACTGCAAGGTGGAAGAGGGTGTTGAAATATTTCTTGTTATACTTCTAGAAGAAATCCCATCTGCGGAAGGGAAATGTCATTTAATTTCACTGCACAAGATTTATATCCTTCTTAAGAACACATGCACAACACACACACAACTGCACCTCCTCGCTGCTTTTGCAGTACGATAAAAGCAAGATAAAAGTTACAACACAGCATTTTTTTAAGGTTGGTGTGCTGTAAGCTGAAACAAGATGGGTGGCAAATATATTTAATAAATAATAAATAAATAATGTAATCATTAAAAAATGAGACAAAAACTATATATGAATCAAACAATTTCAGGAACAGAAATATTTAAAAAGTTTTCGAAAATGGCACATTATACTGGATGAACCTCTTTCTTAACAGTAGAAAAGCCTCTTAACTTTCAGGCTTGGTTTTGCAAAAAAAAAGTTAACAAAGGAATTATAACAGGATGCAATACTGTTGGACCAATCCAATGCTATCAATGGCTATAAAAGAGCATAAGAGTAAAAAAGAAATCTGCTGGATCAAATAACAGGTTTGAGCCAGCATTTTGTTCTCTACAATAATTAACCAGATACTTCTGGGAACCCCACATTTAAGAGAACTGATCACAATAGTGATTTTGTTCCCCTTTTTATGTAACTAAGAAGCAACCAAATGTTTCATTTAGCTGCTAAATTCATGGCATGATTATTGTTACTAAATGGAGGATTTATTTGAAGATGCATGAAAGCTGTCTGCCTCTCCCTTGTCACTTCACTATCCCCTGCTCTGTTAAGACTTTCCAAATTATTAGCCTCAACCATTTTTTTCATCATCCTAATGGTTCCCACAGTGCAAGGTCAAACATAAACATAACATTAAAAAATCATTTTCGACTTTGTTCCACTATTGCAAGAATGAGGTATTGTCCCATTCAGGCTAAAATAACTGGAAACATCTGCCACAAGCCTATATGCACACCCAAATTTATTTTCCTCATAATCCTTGGAATAGCAGGACTGTCAAACTCCCGGCCCACGGGCAGAATGCGTCACAAGCTTGCCATGCCCAGTTTAGCAAAGGGGAAAAAAGGTCCCATTACATCATGTGATGCCGTCATGATGACATGAGTTTGACATCTGGAGCACTGGTTCTTAAACGTAGCCATCAAATCATTATAAAGTATTTGTGGCACTCCCATTGTTGCAAGATCTTGGTCTCCATCAGGAAACTAGCCTAAAGTTCCCTACAATGAGAAATTCATAACAGCTTTGGGTATCCAACTCACACATCTCACAAAATAGCTAATATAAGTAATAATTTGTAAAATAACTCCCATTTCTGTATAAAGTATAAAAATGCCTTTATTTCTTCCATGTCTTTTCATTCCATCTTAAAAGCATATTTTAAATAGTTCTTAGAAAATGTTATCACAATTACCAGTAGTTAAAACAATTTTTGGACAGCTAATAAAAATGAAAGAAATCAAAGATTTCATGTACTCAGTTCGTTAATATATCAACCAACCATCACCCATTTGCTAATATTTTTATTTGTGCATGTGTGTGTTTTTGTGAGACATCTTATATATGGTTCCTCTGTTCTGTTACACTGTTCCAGTAAACTTATTATCAGTTGGTACAAACAAAGGGCATTCAATTCATATATTTCCCCAGTTAAAAGAAAAGATGCAGCCACAGAAAAGGAAAACCGGACCAAATGTCTGAGGATTTATGGAAATCTCAAATGCTGGAAGAACCATATTTTCACATCTATTTGCTTTTAAATGTGTTCTTATGGGTTGCCATAAGGCAAAATAAAGCAAGGGGAGGAGAAGGCCAACTCTTTTTTAATAGAAAAGCCCTGTATATTTTATGATTACCTTTCTTTTCACTTTCTAGTTATTCAACTTTGCCAATGTCTTTGGTGGTGATTATCTTAAATTCAAAGTCATAATGCAATTATACTATCAAGAAAGCCATATTATTTGTTGGTAAATATTATTCAGAGAATGAATGGGAAAATTCCCACATATTAATTATAAGTGCATATTGATTAAAAGGTCACATATTTCATGTACTGGTAAATAACAATGTCATGCTGTATAAACTGTACAATCATGTATAAAGTTCTCCACGTTTGATGTAATCATTGGTGTATGCTGAATAGAAAATAATGGGAGGTAACTTTGCTGTGAACAATATATATATTGACCATGATATATACACAATATAGATACGATTAATATATATATATATATATATATAAAATACACAACATACATACACGTTTCCCCAAACTATAGATTTGTACTTCATTCTTGAAAAGGAAAATTATTTTGAAAGTAAAACATTTCCTGGGAAATCACTGTTAACCACCCAACAATTTGTCAGTTTTATCACAATAGAGCTTGGCCAACTTCATGAAAGGAAAGAGTTTGTTTCTCTTCAGGAAAGAGTTTGTTTCTTGGTGGCCATCAATGGTGTAAAACAGCTGTATATTCTAGTGGCAATTCATAGAAGAGATCTCTTGGCAAAGATGGAAGTTGCAGACAACCAAAATTTTCAGTTTTCCCTTATCCCTGACAAAAAATCTTAGGCCTATTTCCTGCTACCATCTTGGAAACATGAGAGTCAATCAAAAAAGGCTGTCACTGTAGCCTCAAAATAGAATTTACAACTGCAATAAGCCATTGTAACTACCTTGCTCATACTGCCTTTTTCAATGCTAATCCCAAACTATGGGCATATTCAGACATTCCTGAACAGCAGTGATTAACTCAAGAGATAATTCTTCAGTTGTAAAACTACTTTTATGCTGTCCACACTGCCAGCTCAGTAGGTAGCAAATGGCAGCTCCCTATTGTACAGTCCACACTTACTGAGTGAGTTTAAGTATTTTTATGCTGAAACTGCTACTCAAGAGTAAGTGGGGTGTCTGCAGGAGTGTCTGCAGGGAAAGTCATAACAGGTCAAAATGGCAGCCAACACCAGGCAAAGTCACATCTCTTTTTACATGCAAATTGCATAAAGAGGATGGGTTTTAATCGAGTAGCCATATCTTTGCTTTTTGACTGCCTTGCCCATTGTATGAATGCATCCGCAGTGGCAGGCAAATCCTGAAGGATTATTTAAAAATTCTTACAATCGTCACAAGTGTTCCAACTGTTTAAGACAATTGATTTCTGTGTATGTAGTGTTAATCTGCAGATTACAAAAATATTGAATTCTATTCTCAAAAGAAAATGGGTCAACTCATATATTTTTATATTTGTGGTGTGTGCTTATAATATACAAGTAAATAAGTATCCATGTAGCTGACTCAAAAGAATATGGTATTGATAATCCATGTGAAGCTGGGAAAGATTTGTTGTAATATTAACAGTGCTGATGATGTTTGATTGAAAATTGTCTGCCAAAGATCAGTATCTAAGTTTTTCTAATGTGGATGTTCCCTCTTTGGCTATGGACGGCATTGTGGAAGAATGGCAGCTCTATCAGTTGCTACCTTATTGGAAATGCATTATTTTACATTTTGAAGAAGGAGGATCATTCATATATGCACATTCATGGAGAGGGAAGGTCAAAGGTCAGGCATTTAGCTTCATGGCCTTGAGTGGCTTTCCTATGATTAACAAGGATTGATGATTGTAAGTTTCATCATCATTACTGAGGGGGAGGAATGAAGGAAACCATAACAATTCAGTATGTAGATGCCTTGCCCTGCACCAATCAAGAGGAACAAACTAAAGTTGCACAATTGCATCTCTAGCCCTGAAGCAGCAAATGTAAAGTTGATAATAAAATGCACCCAATTCAGCAACCCAGTTTTCATTTAATAATCCTGATCAAGTAACCAACAAGCACAATGCCCAATGCTATGTGGAATTAAGCCTAGTTCTGCTTTTCCCCATGGGGAAAATAAAAACAAAATCCAATTACCCTTTTCCTCTTAAGTGATGCAGAGGTACGTGGAGATCTGTAACTGCTACTACAATCTTACACTAAGGTATTAGGGCCCTTCGCTGTAGTCCAAATCAGGAGTTTACTATACATTTTTTGCTGCTGCAGCTCCCATAGCTGAAGAGGCTAGCAGTTGCTCTATTTAAGAAGTGGCATGCGCTTCCTTTTAACTATTAAAACACTTGAAAAAGAATGACTAACAATGTGCAAGGTTCTCAAACATGCTAACATGATTTCTTTCACTGCGGCCAGTTTATTTTTCAGTTTAATACTTAATCAACAAGGCTATCTAACTATTAACACCTTAAATGGTTAGGCAGGCAACATTTTTATAGAGGCCTATTGTCATTTTGATTATATAATATAGACACTTGCATATTACATACATACATACATACATACATACATACATACATACATACCAGTGGTGGGTTTCAAAAATTGTTCGAACCTACTCTGTGGGTGTGGCCTCCTTTGTGGGAGTGGCTTGCCACCCATGTGACCAGATGGGAGTGGCTTGCCGCCCATGTGACTGGATATGAAGATGCCGATGACACTTGTCAGAACCACCTTAAATTACCTCACACACAGCACTGGCATGCATAAGAATATGATGTAAACTTGTTTTTTAAAAGGCATCTTTGGTTTGCGTTAAAACAACTTCAACACACGCAATGTTCTGATTGCATCACAAACGCAGTAGTCATCCTTACCTTTCACAGAGGCACTGAGTTTCATAAATATGAGCATGATAGTGTAGAATAATCATATCCAAGGACCAGTGGTGGGTTTCAAAAAATTTTGGAACCTTTTCTGTAGGTGTGGCCTGCTTTCCGGGTCCACTGGTGGAACCTCTTCTAGCCAGTTCGGTAGATTTGACAAACCGGTTCTACCGAATAGGTGCGAACTGGTAGGAACCCACCTCTGATACTTACATACATACATACATACATAGTATTACATACATACATACATACATACATACATACATATAGTTTTCAATACACAAATTTTATTTTGAATGCTTTTGAGTCAAGCTTGACTCCTGGCAATTTCATGGACAGGACGCGCCAATGGGTGGGAGACAATGATTGTCCAGAATAACTCAGATAGCTTGCTAGCTTGGCAGAAGAGAAGCTAGATCTCCCTTCTTCTGGTATAGCACCTGAACCATTATGTCCTTCCAGCTCTCTAGACTTCAGTGTACTCTTATTTATAATAAATAAATAATTTATGTTCAATTAAAGGTAATCATATCAAGAAATACCAGAACTCTACTTCTACATTATTAATTGCATCCATTGTGAAGCTTATGTGCCCTATATTAATCTCAAGAACTGGAATTCTCTCTAGGAACTAGCAACCAATAATGAAGTACTGTACAGTACTGGATTAGATAGCAAACTCTACACAAAAGGTTTGACAGTCCCCAGTAAAATATCTAGAAAGCCATAATAGTCATCCCATTTTTTAAGTTACTTAATTTCTGATGTAAATGCATTCAACTTTTGAAGTTGAAGTGAAGCTATAAGAGAATGAAATGTACTGTACCTTCTAGAGAAAATGCTTGCCTATACATTCTTGAAATTTAAACATGGAGAAATTTATTTATGTACCTAACATATTTATTATTTTTATAAACAATTCAAAATGGCTAACATATTTAATACTCCTTCCTCCTATTTTCACTTTAAATAATTAGTTGATTCCTTAAATCAGAAGGGGAGAATCTCTATCCCACTCCCATTTAACAAACCAGGATCCAAGCAGGCATCTGCTTCTTCCAGAAACTTAACCTAACAAGGAATTATCTTTTTTTTTTCAGATTGGGGTGTAATTGAGAGTTTATTTTTGGTCTCTGAAGGCTGCATTGAGCAAAGTCCAATGATATGATGACTTCACTGAAGGGATGAACATTTTTTTCATGCAGGTTCCAGATTGGATCCTGCGTGAAAAATTAGGCTCACCCTTTTATTTCTTTTGGAAGGATAGAAAGGAGTTTAATAGTTCAAAATAAGTACATGATACCATGCAAGGGCTTTTAAAAAAAACTTTTTTGATCCTCTTTCTAGCACTCCATCCCAAAACTCGCATTCCAGATCTATTTGTGCTGGGAGTAGTGTAATTTGGGAATTCAATAGGAGTCAAAGTCTGGGTACTGAATCGTCCATAGGTGAGCAACTTCTAGCCTTTCAACTGATTTTAAGAAATTGTCAGAAAAGCATCAGTTTAGAGTTCTAGCAAGACAAATATATTCTGGCCTGAGTGGAAAGAAAGAGCATGAGAGAGAATATAGAAAACAAGAAGAAAAGGGAATAAGGAGAAAACATGATGAAAGAGAAAAAAGGGGGAGATTATCCTATCTCATCTTTGACTCTCTTCCCTACTCCCTACTCTGGCAGATTACCCACAAGAGAATATTACCTACATCCGAAACAAAAATTTCGAATACTGATTAAAAAGGATTTAAACTAGAGCACAGTTTCTTCAACCTCAACAACTTTAAGTGAGGCCTGGCTGTAGAGCTAGGGAATTCTGGGAGCTGAAGTCAATGAATCTTCAAATTGCCACGGTTGAGAAACTCTGGACTAGAAGAATGACACAAAAGAAATCACTCTCAAAGAGTCATTATGCTCCCACTTCAGAGGTAATAATAATTATTTAGACTGAGAACCTCTAGATAGTTGGAACTTTTCTTTAGGGCAGCCGTGAAGTTCTTCGGCACAACTTTTTTCCCTCTGCAGATCAGTAGTTTCTCTCATACTAAATTGGAATGCCCTTCATTATTGGGGAGATGACAAAGATAAGTTAATGCTCAAAGATAGTAAACTGAGTGGCGCTACTAGCTAAAAGACTGAATAAGCAAAGATATGCATATATAACTTTATTACAGTTTCAAAGTAGATGTTTATGGAGATTCTCAATCATCCAGGTCATGGTTGTCCCACAGGTGCTATTTACAAAAGGCAACTGGACTTTCTTGGGGTTTTTTTCTTTGAAAACATTTAACTTTTTCGTAAGCGAAACATTTTCAAAGAAAAACCCCAAGAAACTCCAGTTGTCTTTTGGGGGAAAAAAGTACCTTTGGGACAGTTTCAAAGCAGGAAAAATCACAGGTTGAATTTGAACTATACCTTTTTAGCTGTGTAAAGTCAGGGGAACATAGAGAATTTGTTCACAGTATTAATTTTATTTTCTAATACATTGTGGCATTTGTTTTTTAAGACTTTTTTTTCTTCAGTAAAGTAAACTCTGATGTAATCTGTTGAAAATGGGAATGTGCAACATTTTGGGCTCAGGTATTTTATTTCTGAGCAGAGCCATAATTTCTTATTTAAAATATAATAAAAGGAACTTTATAAGAATTCATTGTAGTAACGGTATTAGAGTACCTAATCCACCAAAGCATTATACTGTGCTTTATTTTAAACTGGATTAAGGGACTATTAAATACTATAATGTATAAAGTGTATTTTCTAAGTTTTAATGTTTGTGTTTTGTGACTAAAAATGCCCAATCTGGTTAGTCTTTAAAAAAAGTAAATCTATCATAATAATACTGTATATGTCAAGAAGATGGACATTAAATGAATCTGATGTTTGCATAGCATTGTTGTTATATCATGTGATTTTAAAATAGTTAGCAATTTTTGTAGCCATGGGAACTACATGAAGATGAATTCCTAGTACTATGTACGATCATCTCTATGTGTCCACCAGAACCCAACTGCAGTGTGACAGTTCAGTGAAAAAAAGGAAAGTTGGCTTAAAGAAAAAGGCAAAATGGGTTTATAATCACTGTGCATTTTGTTAACAAGTGAATTCAAATAATTTTATTTTTACCAAAACTGATAATCTTTATTCCAGTGTAAATGCAATTGCTGATTTAAACAGAAACAAATCAATATGTATATTATTTAGATGGTTTATATCATCTTTGTCTAATACATTATAATGAAATATGTTGCAAGGTGTGTCATACCAATGTGCAAAAATAAATGACTTTTCCTGCATGCTTGCCTGAAGTATGTTGTGATTTGAATTGCCTTTAGCAAAACAAACAGACCAACAAAAAGTTGTATGTTACTACATAACCCAGAAATGCTTGGACATTGTTTCATCCCATTACATATGTATTTGATGCTGTGTTTATGTCAAGTTTCAGACTAGTTGTCTATCATTTGTGTATGTTGTCGGACACCTTTTATCTTGTTAATCTGTATTATGTAATCTTCTCATTGCTTGAAACAGTCAGAGCTGTATAATTCATTGTTTTCAACTTGTTTCCTAATCTTAACACCTTTCCTAACACTAAAATACAGATATCTGTAGATTCTTTATTTATTCTGTCTCCTCTTATATGTTTCAAAAGCAGGCATTTATACAAAAGAGAAAGGGACAAACTTCTAGTGCATTCAATGAAATTCTGAAACGTTGTGTCTTCACAATGTGATCCCTGTTCACAAAATGTGCTTCAAATTACAAAAAATATATACTGCTATAGTCAACATGCTTTTATTCCATATCAATATCTCATCTCATTCCCAGCTTCTCTCATTTATCACCATAAGCTTATTAAGGAACTAAACAATAATAGTTATTAAAGGATCATACAAAGTTATCTCGTCTGGCATCATTCATCAGAAAAGCTTGCCGATATTTCCAGGCTGTAACTCCATCTATTTTACTTCCAGACAGAAAAGGCAAAAACATTGGCTTCGCCTGGGAATAATATGCATGATAGTCTGGTAAACACTGGCTTCCGGGTGAACCCTCCATCTTTCCCCCTGAGTTTTAAATCATAACTACAGTGCATGAAAACATGTTAATGGCTACCAACTCAGCTGCAGATTCAGCATTTTTAATTGAATATGTTCATGATCCAGGTTGGACCAAGACATTTGTTTCTATCTGTCACAGAACAGCACTGACATATCCTTGCCTTTTCTTGGCAAGCTGCTGCATTATACCTGTGGTAAGGCACATTATTTTTTCTCCTGGGTGGTAAATTAACAGGCATCTGTTAAAAAAGTAACACAAGAATATATTAACCTAAAAATATATGGTGACTTTGAAGCCAAAGACCTTGATAGCTGCTAGCCTGATAGGGAGGAAATAAAGACAGAGAAATGTGTGTGTGTAGCTTCCAGGAAAGAAATGGTGAACTGAAGATGGTTCAGGTGAAAGTGAAGCTGATGACCATGGGGGATTGGTGAATTGAAGAGACAGCAAGTAGATCAGCTCTTGGTAATTCATCTCTGGACAGGGAGAACATTTGAAATTGCTCACAAATATGCCAGACAGTTACTCTCTATGACGCGGTCACCAGACAGTGGTCTCTGGCAGGTTTAGAGCTTTTGGAGACAAGGAAACAAACATCTTGCCAAAACTGGGGCCAGTACTTTCAGAAAGGACACTTGCTCACATACCTCACTTTTTAAATTATTTTGGAAATTGCCAGTTAATAGCTGTGTTTCAGCTATTAGGAATATCTGGATTGACAAGTTTTACAGCACCGGGTGAGTTTCCTTCAATCCTTAGTGAAAGAAGTTTTAAATACAAGTTTAAGGGCTTAAAACCAATTATTTTAAAATAAACAGCCAACATTCCAGAACTTTGATTCTGGAAAGTTATAAACAGATTAAGTATTCTATAGTGTCTGCCTTTATAGATAAACTGTGTTTAAGACTGAGCTGATCTAAAAGTAGATTTTGAAAAGACCAGGTAAAAAAAGGATATGGAAAAAGATGCTACACTGGACATACAAATGAAACTGGCTAATGTCTTAATATAGGTAGTCCTCAACGTATGACTACATTTGGAACCGGAACCTCTGTTGGTAAGTAATGTGATTGTTAACTGAGTGATGCCCAATTCCATTTATTACTTATTATCAAATTTAAGGCTATGTGACCTTAAGAGAATCCAGCTTTGCCCATTGATTTTGATTGCTGGAAGCTCCCTGGGAGATCACAAATCATGATCATGTGACTCTGGGACAATGAAACTGTCATCAATACATGTCAATTGCCAAGCAGCTGAATTTTGATCACATAAACAATGTTCATAAGTGCAAGGATGTAAGTAACTTTTTTTCAGCAGCATCATAACTTCACATGGGTTTTTTTTGAGAAGGGACTAAAGATCAAGACTATTAAAAGTTCAGGGAAGAAATACAAAATTGGTTTATTGGATCAAGGTTAAAACAATGTTAATATCTCTAGTAAGCTTTGATGGACTCTTGCTGGTCAAGGCAGAATGAGAAGGCTTTAAGGGTTTGTTTATACATATACGAAAAAAGAAATCATTTCTTGGAATTTAAGAGGTGGTGATAAATCACTAAAATTGCTCACACATGATGAAAGAAGGGGAAAGTCATTTCTTTATATTTTTCTTCTCTTTTTCTTATCCTTTTCTATTTTTCTTTTCTGTGCATTCTTTTTGTTCTATTTTAATTTTTTTCATTGTACTTTTTTATATAATTGCTATTAAAAAAGAGAAATATTTGTTTCTCTGATGATCGCTTTGGTCCTCTCTCTCTCTCTTCCACTGAAAATAATGGAAGAGCATAATTTAGATCAGCCAGGTCTCTAGTATAAATGGGCCAAGACCACAGAAATGAATCAAGGAATTAAGTTTTTTAAGATCTTCTACCAACCTCTTGGAAGTCACCTTAGGGACTTTCTGAAGTCAGAATTTCCCAAGCATAGGAAGTACCAACCACAAAGGCTGGCAGAGGCTGTTTCATAAATATGTCTATATCTGGGAACAGCACACAAAGTGCACATGAACTAGTGACTTATACTCAGTAAACTTCCAGCTGCTTTGGCAATCATGGCTACTATTTCCCTGTCATCAGGGTAAAACCACTAACTTATTGGGCTACCACTTGATCAAATGAACTGTAACCCTTGATACACAATTGTTTGGAAAGGCTCCATAGCAAAGGGGAATATTATGAGGAGGGGCATTTCATCTGCAGATAGTCACATATTATTACAGATTTACTGTCTTATTATAAAAACTGAGGGTTATTAACTTCAGCCCAGAGATTGTATTCAGCAGGTTCTGACCAGTTCTGGAGAACCAGTAGCAGAAATTTTGAGTAGTTCGGAGAACCGGTAAATACCACATCTGACTGGCCATCTATTCTCTGCCTCCTGGGTCCCAGCTAATCAGGAGGGAATGGAGATTTTACAGTATCCTTCCCCTGCCATGCCCACCAAGCCATGCCCACCAAGCCGTACCATGTCACCAAGAATGCCCACAGAACCGGTAGTAAAAATTTTTGCATCCCACCACTGCTTCAGCCCCTTGCTACAATACACACAGCATAAATGTTTCAGAAACAAAATAACACTCTTATCATAGATGTCAAAATATATGCCTTCATCGGTTTTCTCCCACTAGTTTAGTGACTGCCATTCCACTGACTCTGTGAGATAAAAACGGTGACATTTTGTTGTAACCATGGAAACCGTTACATTGAAAAGTAAATTCCTTAAGAAATGATATGTATAGTTAACTGAATGTAACTCCCCCTTTATAGATCCATTGTGGATGCAAGAAATTCTTATTTAAAAAAGGGTTGTGCATAAGGATTTTAGTGAGATATTTATGGAAGCACTCTTAAATCAAAACTTTATTATGATTTTAGACCAGAATAAGTTATGTATCACTCATTCTGCATTGTTGTAGATCAAAAACATCATTGATTGTTCACCAGCACTGCATGACTTCCAGTTACATTGCTG
This sequence comes from Thamnophis sirtalis, assembly GCF_051295495.1. Taxonomy (NCBI): domain Eukaryota; kingdom Metazoa; phylum Chordata; class Lepidosauria; order Squamata; family Natricidae; genus Thamnophis; species Thamnophis sirtalis. The sequence goes on along the minus strand of NW_028261386.1, from coordinate 36,653,903 downwards.
GTTTCCGGTAGTGGAATTCATGCCTGGTCACAGAACCAGCAGTGACCCAGCCCTGCCACGCCCCCAAACTAGTTCCCTCGCTGCCGTCATTCTGGATTTTATTGAATGCGTGTACGCAGTTCACTGTAAATTGTTCTGCGCGTGCGCGAAGAACAATTTACATTGAACAGCGCATGTGCGTGCAGGTTGCAAACTAGTAGTGAAACCGGCAGCAAGCCACCCCTAACACACACACATACATTCTCTCTCTCTCCCCCTCTCTCTCTCCTCCCCCCCCCTCTCTCTGATGTAACAACAGGTCAGTAGTGCATTCCAGGCATTGACCACTCTGTTGCTCTAGTCATATTTTCTGCAATCGAGTTTGGAGCAGTTTACCTTGAGTTTGTATCTATTGTTTGCTCATGTATTATTGTGGTTGAAGCTGATGTAGTCATTGACAGGTAGGACATTGTAGCAGACAATTTTGTGTACTATGCTTAGGTCAGATCGTAGATGGTGTAGTTTTAGGTTGTCCGAGTCCAAAATGTCCTTCCTCTGTGCAGATAGTATTCCCTCATGCTCTCACTCTGCAAGAGAAATGGGGTGATGCTTGCAGAAACCTCCAGACCCCTGCTATTGTATTAAAATCTGTTTAAATTTGAGTCTTTAAAATTTTTTAACCAGGGGTGAAATTCAGGAGGTTCTGACAGGTTGTGGAGAACTGGAAATTTTGAGTAGTTCAGAGAACCAGTAAATACCACCTCTGGTTGGCCCCAGAGTGGGGAGAGAATGGAGATTTTGCAGTATCCTTCCCCTGGAGTGGGGAGGGAATGGGGATTTTGCAGTATTTTTTCCCCTGCCATGTCCACCAAGCCACGCCCACAGAACTGGTATTTTAAAAAATGGATTTTACCACTGCTTTTAACCAAGATTTAGGTTAAAATGTGCATAGAAATAAATATATTAACAAATATATTTTAAACCGTAAGTAGGCATGCTCTCTCCATCCTTTCGGTTTTTTGCTCTAGAAGGCCTCATTGTAGAAAAAATTGCCAACAAAATATTGGCATTTATTGAAAGTGGGGACATACATGGAAATAAAAAAACAATGATAACTATGCTGATCCTCCAACAGTATCTACAACCCTTAAGAATCCCTTTGGACTAGCAACAGCATAGTTATGCCGTCAAAGTCTAATTTCAAAAAGACTTACTCATCACTAAAAATACAGAAGAATTAGTCCGGGCAGGAGATGTAATTTAAAGTAATCCAAGTCTAGTCAGGGGGTCAGGGGCTAAAGATAGGAAGGTTAAATAGAAGAGACTAAGTACAAATAGCAATATAGCAATAGCAGTAGAGTTATATACCGCTTCATAGGCCTTTCAGGCCTCTCTAAGCGGTTTACAGAGAGTCAGCATATTGCCCCCAACAATCTGGGTCCTCATTTTACCCACCTCGGAAGGATGGAAGGCTGAGTCAACCCTGAGCCGGTGAGATTTGAACCGCTGACCTGCTGATCTAGCAGTAGCCTGCAGTGCTGCATTTAAACACTGCGCCACCTGTAGACAATCAACATGCAAAGCACAAGGATAACAAAGCACAAGTGCATGGAAGCAATAGGTACCCCCAGCCTTATTTGGTTGGTGTCCAAGTCTACTTGGCTGTAGGTATTGATTCTTATTCAGAGTGTGAAGAGGACTATATAAACCCCAATGCTGTATACACATAAGTGTATGTACATATGTTGTTGTGGGTGCTCCATCACTGGAGGTTTTTAAGAAGAGATTGGACAGTTGTTCTTCTGAAATGTTATAGGGTTTCCTGTTTGAACAGCGGGTTGGACTAGAAGACCTCCATGGTCTCTTCCAACTCTGTTATTCTGTTATATGTGCACAGAGAAACCAAAGGAGACTGACAAAAAGGTTTCAGAATTTTCAGGCAATTGATTTGTATTTTTGTCCTTCCTGGGGTGTGAATTTCTTACACTCTCTGTTCTACAGTACAAAGATAAAACTATCACACCTATTGTCAAAGATCTCACAGAATCACAGAAGGTTGACCTTGCAGAAAGCAGAGTGATTGAGAGAAAATAACCTGTCAAGAGCAAGTAAGGAAGGCAAGGAGTTTGGAAGCAGCTACCCAGGAGCCTTGTCAGTCTGGAATGGTTTAGAACTTTTCTTCAACATGCTCTAAAGAAGTGCAAACTTGCTGCCTGGCTGGAAATTTTGGGAGTTGAAGACTACACACCTTAGCATTGCTGAAGTTGAGAAACATTGCTCTAATACACTATCTTCGAAGCAGTAGCAGAAGAAATTTTGCTCAAACTAATAATCAGGCTAAAGAGCATAGCAGTTTCTGAAAATTCATTCAGCATAACTTGTAGATCACACTGTCATCAGCAAAGGGGGTTCTTAAATGATTGTATGGAGACCCTTTATCCAAGGATGGGATTCAGCCGGTTCAGATCGGTTTAAGTGAACCGGTAGCTCTGACAATCAGCTGAAGCGGACTAGTTCCCTCCAACAATCAGTTTGGCCGACCCACCAGCCCCTGCACTTTACTTACCTATATCTCTCAGCTGATTTGTGCAGCAGCCTCAGCTATGTTACTTCCCAGAAGTAACATGGAAGGTAAGTTTTGTTAAAACTGCTGACACACATGAAACGCACGTCAGGTGCAGGCGCGCACAGAGCATGCATGCACACGCGAAGCACACAATCACCGATCCAGTTGTTAAACTGGCAGAATCCCTCCACTGCCTTTCTCCATGCATTTAAGCAGCAAAGGTCAAAGAAAGGACTGTCCAATCAGTACCCTTCTCCCTTCAAATCAAGACTAGCTTAATGAAAATTAGTAATAAGTAGCTTGATGAAAACCAAGTGATAACATGCAAGCAAGAACAGATTAGAGCTAGCATACAGACCTGTTTTACCCCATTGGAAGTGGCAAATGCAGCTGATGTATTACCATCATAAAGAACCTGTCCTGTCAGTAGTTGAATCAACTTCACAAATTTCCTCACCCTCACCCTAACTCTAATGATACAGAGTCTCCCTGTTTGCAATGTCAAATGCTTTTGTCGGGTCAATGAAGACAGAGTAAAAAGGCTCCTTTGGCTCGATGCACTTCTGGACTTGCCTCACAGTAAATATTATATTTGTTGTACTTTGTTCTGGTCAAAAACCATGCAGCACCTTTGAGAGGTTCCATTCCAAAGCAGTGATCAGTCTGTTCAGGAGAATGTGGGCAAACGTCTTACCTGCAATGGACAGCAATGAGATACCTTTGTTGTTTCTGCAATTGGATTTGCTTTCTTTCATATAGAAAGCCAAAATGAAGGCATCGTGGAAGTGATTGGCCATCTCCTGTGGACCAAATGTCTTCTAAGTTACCTTTGATTGTCTGAAAAATGTTTGGGTCTAGTGCTTTTAGAATGGCGGAATGCCATCCTGCCCTTTTCCTTATTTGAGTTTATCTGTGAGATCACTTTCTTTATCTCATCATTAGAGGGAGACAGGTTTAGGAGGTTTCCAAGGGCTGGCAGCTGAGGAATCTGCTATAAGATATCATGATCAACTGTGGACAGCCTACTGAGTAAGTTGGAAAAGTGTTCATCCCAGTAGTTTTTCAGTCTTTCCTGGTCTTTGATTAGGCTCGCCCCATCAGATGATAGCAAGAAGGAGCATCCTGATTTAGAAGGACCATAAAATTTATTCTGCTTTAAAACTCTCTAGAAGCATCCATGTCTGCATAGCCTTCCACTTCTCGCACCAGATGACTTCAGCCTTCTTTTAAGGCTGTTTTTCGATCTCCAGGGGCTTCCCTGAAGCCTCAGGAGGGCAAAAAAACGGCTCAGTGTGCAAACTGGAAGTCCGTTCCCGAACTTCCGGTTCGTGCGTTGGGTTGTTTTTCGCCCTCTGGAGGCTTCAGGGAAGCCCCTGGAGGGCGAAAGGCAACACTTCGTGTGCTCTAACAAATTGCTCGTTCCTAAAATTTCGGTTTGCCTGTAGGGCCATTTTCAGGGAAGCCTCTTGATGCCGCCGAAGGGCCTCCAGGGGGAGACGGAGGAGGCTGTTTTCGCCCTCCAAAGCCTCTGGAGCCTGCGGAGGGCCAAAAATGGGTTCATCGTGCACCAAAAACCAGGGGGTGGAGGGTCGCATGCGCATGCACAGGGGAGGTCGCACATATAGCATTATGGGTGTGCGCACGCCCAGGCACGACCCCCCTGTGCTCCCCCACTTTTGGCACATGATGGGAAAAAGGCTAGCCATCACTGGTATAGGCCTTTTACTTTGCCTAGAAGACTGCTGAAATGGGATTGTGGTTTTCATCAAATTAGTCTCAATGCATACAGGTTTTCAGTCTAAATACAGTTGTTATAGTCTGCACATTTTTAAACTGTGTCTGCTTTTCAGAATAGCAATAGCTATAGCACTTACACTTATATACTGCTTCACAGTGCTTTACAACCCTCTCTAAGCAATTTGCAGAGCCCAACAATCTGGGACCTTATTTTACCAACCTCGGAAAGTGGGAAGGCTGAGCTGGTGAGACTCAGTCAGCTGAATTAGACAGCAATACTGCATTCTAATCACTGTGCCACCATGGCTGTTTAACAGGTTTCTACAAATAGTAAATTGCTAGAGACATGGTCTGGGTCTTGTAGTCTGCTGCTATTGATTTTCTAACATTCCTTGGTTGCTTATGGTGTAAAAGAGCTATGAGTATGTTTTCAGCCAGTGACATGCAGTCAGGTGAGGCAGGGGAGGCACAGCCTCACCACTCCCATCATGAAAAGAAAAAAAATGTAAAAGGAAAAAGGCAAGAGCTGAGGTCAGGCTGAGCTAGTTGCTGCCTCACCGTGGATGACTTTGCTTAACTGTTTAAAAAAGCTTCTTTAAAAGCACCCCCTACTATGAGGCAGGAGAGCGGCATGCCTCATCTAGTCTGACTTTAGGCATTTTATGATTACTCGAGCAGAGTTAAGCAAGGGTTAAAAGTCTAAAAATTCCTGATGTAGGTGAGGCATGTTGTTCTCCTGCCTCATAGTAGAGGGCGCTCCTTTCAAGAGCAGAGTTGAAATCCATTCTGAAACAGCTGGAAAAGGTACGTATGGGTAGGAGGGAAGGGGAGGAATTCAAACTTCATCCTCCTGGTGCAGGGCTTTGGGCAAAGGCTGGAGGGAAGGACCCTGGCTCGTTTATGCTCTCCCTCCCCAAGTGTAGTTTGATTGCAGGCAGAGCCACGTTGCCTTTTCAAACCTGTAATCAGTGAAGCTGGGCTGGATCGTTCTGGGGCTAGGGGAAAGTATGTGTGCTCCAGTATGGCTCTTTGACTGGCTTCCAACTCCTCCTGTGGTCTCCTCGCTGGTGCTCTCCCTCCAATCCAACTCTGTGTGTGTGTGTGTGTGTGTGTGTGTGTGTGTGTGTGTGTGTGTGTGTGTGAGAGAGAGAGAGAGAGAGAGAGAGAGAGAGAGAGAGAGAGAAGGGGGTAGGAGAAATAGTCCAATCCAACTTCTGTGTGTGTGTGTTTGAGAGAGGGGGGAGGGAGGGAGAGAAGGAGGAAGGAGGGAAAGGGAGAAGAAAAAGAAAGAAGGAAACTTCTTTCGCAAAGGAGAAAAACAAATGCTGTCGCTTTAAATCGGAACTGAGCATGCCTGGCTGTGGAAATCTGGGAATTGAAGTCCACAAATCTAAAAAAATTTGAAACCCACCACTGTGTCAGTGCCTCACCAGCCATAAACCTCACCGCACGTCACTGTTTTCAGCCCAAATATAGTTGTGTATTGGCTGTGTATCACAGCAATGGGTATCTGTCCTGCACTCAGCACCTGGCATGCACAGGTGATGGTGACATCTTTAAGATCACACTGAAAACTATGAATGGTCAAATAGGTGTTAATGTTTGGAGCTGAGTTGCATCTAGCTTGATGTGTACTTATTTGCAACTCTGAACATAGTGTCATTGAGGCACAGTTTATGCTTGGCCCATTTGCCAGAAGCAGCAAACCACTGCAATTTTGTTTTCCCACTCCATGTCTTCCAAGGACTCCGTCCCAATATTGCCATCCAGAACAATTAGTTTGCCACTGGTAGGCGTTGTTTCAAATAGTGTGGTCTAAGTCCTCATAGAAAGCTTCCTTGTTTTTGTCTGGATTTGGGAGAGTTGGTGTGTAGGTATAACAATTATGATATACCAGGCTAGCAGAGAACAAAGCAGAACTTTATGATGCATTCATTTATTCTAGTGGATAAAGAAGGAATGTTCTTCAGCAAAGCAGTTTTGATTGCAAAGCCTACCCCATGGATCCTTTCCCTTTGATTTGCCTTTCCCAAAAATGTATCTCAAATTACTACTTCCTGTATTGAACCCTCCTCTGCAGGCCTGGTCTCACTGAGTGCAGCAAAGTGAAGAGGGCTGCTTATCTAGCAAGGCATCAACGTTTCAAATGAGTTTTGATGATTTTTTTCCAGATTCTCAACCACTAGGGGGATGATTCACTAGTTGCAGTTAACTAGCTGGTTGTTGTGGAGCAAGCAATTTTTTCTAACTCCTTCCTCGTGCAAGGATGGGCAGTGCTATCTTAGAAGGTCTGTCCAGTCACCCTGGATGCTGCTGAATATTTCTGAAGCCCTGGGTATAAATTACCAGTGGTCAGAGAATCATCCATGTGCAAGTTTGTGATTATAACTGCCAGTGGCTATCTCCACCTGTTGTTTTGCCACTCCTCAAGCCGCAAGACTCAAAGGAATTAAATTAGAACTGATAGGATTTGCAGATGACTTGTATATGAATTGCACAACAGAAACCTGAGCATGATGGAGTTTTAAAGGAAACAGCTATTGCATAAGGGTAGCCCCACTCATGGCAGAAGAGATCTTGATCCAGTGGCCTGGAAAAATATTATGTCTGGAAACCTCTCCTGCTACAATAGATGACCAGGATATCAGTACCATTTTAGGCTCTTAGTGCTCCACAACACCGGCTGGGTCTGTCTGCTTGGCCGACGGTTGATCAGTCTTCACTGCTCAATCTGCTAGGGTCAATATTCACACAATTGGATGGATAAATATAGTATCTCACAGAAAATTGAAGAACCATCATCTATCCTCACTTGGTTTTGCCTGTTGATGAGATAGTTTACCAAGATGTGGCTGCTGCACATATTACAGCCACTTTGAACCACACAGGTGAGATCTGAGTACCAGGTGGAGAATAAAGGGGAACAAATAGTTCTGAAAAGTGTGTCCCTGGCCTCTCCACCAGAGGTGTTACACCTTCCCAAACACCCCATACACCCCACTTGACAAGTAGTGTACTATCCCAATCTATCAAACACCCATACACCCCACTCAACAACTTAATGTACTATCCAAATCTTTCAAAATGAAAAAAAATGAAAGAAAAGATGATCCAAATAAAAAACAATTTCATCCTTCCCCCCCCCCCACCTTAGTACTACCCAAATTATTATTTTTTTCATATTTGTCAGTTGTACCAGTTACTTGCCTGGTATTTGCAGAAAATATACATTCAGAAATATACATTCACTTGGATAAAACAATATTTAGTTTTATCAAATAATAAACTAACCAAAACAATCACCTACTAGATAGTCGTGTTTATTAAATAGTTTACTCTAATCCATAAGTACCAGGCAGAGAGGCCAGATTCAAATTTCCCCTCTCCACTTTTATAATTAGTCAGGAAGTAAATTTGAAAAAGGCAAGAAAATATAGTCAGTCTATGTAATTCAGTCTGGATATGAAGTATTACTTTTTTTTACAAATTTCATCCCATCTGATAATTTTTGTAGATTAGTTGCAAAAGAATCCTTCTAGCCAATGATGTGAGATTATTCTAAACAGAAGCCAAGATTCCGATAAAGTTATTGAGTATTTTTGCTCATTATTAGCAGCACTCAACATGAAAATCAAAAGGCAATAGTACCCTCTAGTGGTTATACAACTATAACATATATGCTAGATTTTCATTTTCAAATCTCGATTCTTACTTAATCTGCTAGCCGTATGGCTACACAACTGCATAGTGTCCCATTTTAGAAAGGCTTCTTCATTCATTTTAAAAGAATAACCAATAGCTGCCTTCATTCCTTGTCTTGTATGAATAGGTCTGTGTAAAATAGGACATAAATAAAGAAATACATGATGATGAGTGTATATAGACTTAAATCCATGCATCAATACAAAGCAAGTACACATAGTTCTTCACATACAACAGTTCATTTAGTGACCATTCAAAGTTACAACAGCACTGAAAAAAGTAACTTATGACCATTTTTCACACTTAAACCCTTGCAGCATCCCTATGGTCAGGTGATTTACATTCAGATGCTTGACAACTGGTTCATATTTATGACAGTTGCAGTGTCCTGAGGACATGTGATCATCATTTGGAACCTTCTGACAAGCAAAGTCAATGGGGAAGCCAGATTCATCATGTTACCAATTTAACCACTGCAGTGATTCCCTTAACAAATGTGGCAAGAAAAGTCGTAAAATGGGACAAAAGTCACCTAACAAATTTTTCACTTAGCAATAGAAATGTTGAGCTCAATTGTGGTCGTAAGTCGAGGACTACCTATAGCAGTGTTTTTCAACCACTGTGCCGCGGCACACTAGTGTGCCGTGACATAGTGTAAGGTGTGCCGTGGGAGAATTACTTTATATATAGTCAATATAGGCACAGAGTTAAAAAAATTTAACATTTTCTAATGGTGGTGTGCCTCGTGATTTTTTTCATGAAAAAAGTGTGCCTTTGCACAAAAAAGGTTGAAAAACACTGACCTATAGCATTTTCTTTTTATTTATTTTATTTAGAAGATTACTAATTCTTTTTTAGAAACAAATAAAACAGTGTGCCAAGAAATAAAATCATAATAATCTATATTCACAGAAACATCTAGTACAAGACTGATTCGGGTATAATGCAATATAAATAAAAAAAACTCTTGCTGTCTGCAGTAAAGATTTTTAATAGGGAGATCAGGAAATGTTTGTAAAAATACATATCACAAGCTGGGGCAGAGAAATGCTCTACTAAGAAGGCCAGTAGCCTGGAATCCACATACATACAATACATATTGTTACTATTCCATTTTGAAGTAAGCAACTTTTATTCAAAGTATGAAACAGGAATTGAATCATTACCTCATAAAACAAGAAGAAGAAACCCTTCTAAGTGTAATTTATACCAAGTTTTTCACTGTATCTTCTATACTTGCAAACCATGTTTGCTTCTACCACATTCACAGATTCAAATATCCTTTTGTTGCTTAAATTTCTTTTTGAGATTCTCAACTCCATCTATTAGGAAATTTCTGTTAGGACATTTCCTAACAGTGAGAACAATCTAATCACATTTTTTTTAGTCTTCCCCTTTCTCTCAGTTATAATACAATCTGCATTCAGTCTGTCCATATGACCAAACCATTTCACAATACTTCTTTCAAACTAACAATTCAGTTTTATATTCAACCCATTTTCACTCAACCTCCATTCATTCTTGATGCTATATAGGACTACATTGGATATTTGGCAGCTCAGCACACTCCTCGCTCATATTTAAGTTGTGGTCCACTAAGATTCCTAGATCCCTCTCACATACTACTGTTGAGCCAGGAATCATCTATCCTCTACCAATACATTTGGTTTTTCTTGCCTACGTGCAGGATCTTATTTTTCTCATTACTGAACTGCATCTTGTTGGATAGGGCCCAATGTTCAAGTCTATCAAGAACTGAATCTTGATTCTATGTTCCAAAGCGTTCACATTTCCCCCCCAGCTAAATGTCATCAGAAACTTTGATGGGCTCCACTTCTATCCCCTCATCTAAATCATTTTTGAAGATATTGAAAAGCACTGGGCCCAAGACAGAACTTTGAGGTACCCCTACATGGTGGGCATGCATTTTTTTATTTCCTTGGGATGTATTTGATACAATATGGGTCGCAAAATACTTCTCACCAGATCTGAACAGGAGGTGGAATGGTTTTCCAAAATGTTCTGATTTTTTTCAAAAATGTTCTCCCTAATGCTAAAAAAGACCAGTCTAAAACTCATACTTGGTAAGGCCACACTTGGAATACTGCATCCAGTTTTGGTGGTCACGATTTAAAACAGACTTTGGGACTCTAGAAAGACTGCAGAGAAGACCAACAAAGATGATTAGGGGGCCTGGTAGCTAAAACATACTATATAAAGAACGGTTGCAGGAACTGGGTATGCCTAGTTTAATGAAAAGAAGGACTAGGGATGATGATATGATAACAGTGTTCCAATATCTCAGGGGTTGCCACAAAGAAGAGGGAGTCAAACTATTCTCCAAAGCACCTGAGGGTAAAACAAGAAGCAATGGGTGGAAACTAATCAAGGAGAGAAGCAACCTAGAACTAAGGAGAAATTTCCTGACAGAACAATTAATCAGTGGCACAACTTGCCTTCAGAGATTGTGAATGCTCCAAAACTGTTAAGTTTTTAAGAAGATGTTGGATAACCATCTGTCTGAAGTGGTGTTGGGTTTCCTGCCTAAGCAGGGGGTTGGACTAGAAGACCTCCAAGGTCCCTTGCAACTCCGTTATTCTATTTTATTCCACTTCACCAGCCTGCTCCTGATTTTTCCTGACGAAAAAGGACGCAGTTCGCCTTTAAGTGGGGCTGCCATGCTATTGGAGTGAGGAGGACTTACTTTTTTATTTTTGACAAATTAATTAGGTTTCGCATGGTGAAAGCGGAGAGGCAGAACAGGATCCCCAAAAGCAGTTTGCCGCCCTCCATTGGAAAGGGAGGACGGGCAGGCGCCGAAAGCACAAGGCGACTTGGGAAGCAGCGCCTTTGCCTGCAGGAGGCAAACTTCTCAGCGGCCTCCCCTCCGCCATCAGAGAGGAAAGCGGAGGCAGCGTCGACGTCCGGGCGGGGGGGGGGAGGACTCGACACCGGCTGCTTCCCGCGACAAGGTCGCAATGGCTGACGGAGGAAAACGGGGGAGGCCGAACGAAGCTCGCCGCTGCAGTCGCTATTTTTGCACGGCGGGACGCGGGATGGAGCCCTTCCTCATCGAAGAAGTGCAGGCTCGTTTGGGCGCCACTCAGGTGAGCGGCTCCGGACTCCTTAGGCCGCGCCGGGGTCGGTCCATAAAACAACGGCTTAGAAGCTCAATTTGCTCGCCGCCAAACCTATACGGGGAGGAAGGCAGCGGTGGCGGTCTTGGGTTGAGGTGAAGACTGGGCCAATTGCTCGTTTGTACGCTCGCTGCTTCGGAAAACCAGTTCCTGCACTTAGCCATGTTTATTCAAAAGTCCCACCGCCCGTGTGATTCTATGCACGTTTCTCGTGCCGCGAAGATGTTTGAACGACTACAGGTAGTCCTCAACTTACGATCACAATTGAGCCCAACATTTATGTTGCTTGGTGAAAAATTTGTTAGGTGAGTTTTGCCCCACTTTACGACTTTTCTTGCCACATTTGTTAAGTGAATCACCGCAGTGGTTAAATTGGTAATGCAGGTGTCCAGTGCATCTGGCTTCCCCATTGACTTTGCTTGTCAGAAGGTCGCAAAAGGAGATGGTGTGACCCCTGGACAATGCAACCGTCATAAACATGAGTCAGTTGTCAAGCATCCAAATGTAAATCACCTGACCATGGGGATGTTGCAATGGTCATAACTGTGAAAAATGGTCCCAAGTCAGTTTTTTCAGTGCCATTGTAACTTCGAACGATCACTAAGCAAACTGTTGTAGATTGAGGACTACCTGTATGTATGTTTGAACTTGTATGCGTCTCCCATACCTTGTGTCACATCTTAGCATAGCTCACTTCAGTCTGGTGTTAGAAATCCCATTTTTAACTGCTTGTGACATTTAGGCCTTGTTTATAATCATTTGTGTTACCAGTACACATGTGCAAAATCTGGATTCTAAAATCATGAGTTCTTGAGCATTTAATAATTAAATGGCAGGAAAAGGAACTTAGATATTCTTTATAATAGGCAACCTGGAATACCTAGATGTATTATAGTTATTGAAAGGGCAAGAGTTTTTGCTGGAATAAATGACAATAAAACAAAGTGGTCTGTGGTGTTTGTGTGGGTAAACTGCAAGTTTTTGATTAGTTCAGTGAGAAGTATTGTTGCTTTCAGGGATGAAGATTTTTCTCTTGCCTATGCATCAATATGATAATTATAAATGCTGATATTTTTTTGCCTGGACCCAAAAGATGATTTCATCTTTGTAGTGTAAAATCTTGCCGGTGCATCAATATGATAATTATAAATGCTGATTATTTTTTGGGCCTGGACCCAAAAGATGATTTCATCTTCGTAGTGTAAAATCTACATTGGTGATCAGCGTTCCTTGGTTTCTTGTCTAAGTCTTACATTGACTTTAGAATCAGTGTCAGTAGAAAAAACTATCTACCTTTCAATTTCCCATATTATGGAATTTATCACAGGATGCTTGAAAAATAAGCCAATCTGTAGCGAGTGGTCATAAAAGAATGTTTTTATTAAATTCAGAGATTTGCTGAGGGCATGACTTAGAGCTTTGTGAATGTTCAGTTCTGCTGTGCATGTAAGTTCAGAACTAAGTTCTGCTGTGTAACAACAGTTTTACTGCATAGGAAATATTATACAGAATTTCAAAAACTCTAGGGATTTCTTCATCTGGAACATTCCATAATGTGAGCCCTAATCTCACAGCAAGGCTGTTGCTTTGCATTGTGCCAGCATTCAATGTCAGATAATTCAACAGAGCTGAAGAAGCTTCTTGAATGAGAAGCAAAATGTCTTCAAAGAAAAATCAGAAAGTACAGTTACCTCTTGAAAAAGCACCTTTGGGACAATCTGAGAATCTCCAAAGACGTATTTGAACACTGCTTTCATGTCACCCCTAGTCCTTCTTTTCACTAGACTAGACAAACCCAATTCCTGCAACCGTTCTTTATATGTTTTAGCCTCCAGCCCCCTAATCATTTTGTTGCTCTTTTCTGCACTCTTTCTAGAGTCTCGACATCATTTTTACATCATGGCGACCAAAACTGGATGTAATATTCCAAGTATGGTCTTACCAAGACATTATAAAGTGGTATTAACACTTCATGTGATCTTGATTCTATTCCTCTGTTAATGCAGCCTAGAACTGTGTTGGCTTTTTTGGCAGTTACAGCACACTGCTGGCTCATATTTAAGTGATTGTCCACTAGGACTCCAAGATCCCTCTCAATGGATAAATGGAATCAGGCAAACACAAGCATCCCTCTTTGTCTTTTTTCATAGCACCCAGTGCATTTTATGAACAAGGTCAGTTGCTTGAATTAATCCATTAATAAGGATGATATTATTTTTTAAAAATCAACTCTCAAATATATATCCAGTTTTATTTATTATTGGTATGCATTCTCTTTCAAGGTAGAATATGTATCCGGAAAAGTTTTCTTCAATACTAATCTTGAGCTGAGTATGTTGAAGAAACTAAAGTCAGCTGAAAGACTATTTTTGCTGCTAAAGAAATGTCCTCCACTTTCCTTCCGTGGGAATAAAGGTAATCATGTCCTATGTTCTTCTGTTCCTTTCTTTGTTAAAAGAATGCATTAATTTTCAATTAGGTGCTTCAATCCCAACTACTTCTCAGATATGATGCTTGTTTAATGCTTTGCAGGCAAATTAATAATGTCAAGGCTTCCTTTACTAAGTAGCTAGTTATGAAATTAAAAAATGTTGCTTGGGATTCCTTGGAAGGAAAACACAGTACCCTTTTGGATTTGTGAGCTCCAGTACAAAATCCACATCTTGAGAAAGTAGTTGTTTTCTGAGGATTTTAAAAAGCAATTATCTAAAGTTTTGGAAAAACAGAATGAAGTCATTCTATTCTGAACAGATTAATACCAATTTCTTTCAACTTTAGCATCCACTGGCATTTTAGAATTAAGTGATCATTCTAATTCATGGGAGACTTATTCTCATTCAGTTTGCTCTTGGTTATAGTTTAAACTGCTTGAAAACTTATGCTCCACAAAAAGTTGTTTTTGTTGTTATTTTAATTAGGAAGCATACAGGCATGAAGTTACTAAATCTACAAAGGAAGATGTTGGCTTGTTATATAACTGGAGCATTAAAAGTATGGAATCAAATAGGGAAGCTTGTCTTTTGCTTTTAGATGTTAAGTGATATGATAAAATGTATGGACTAATAATTTACTATTTTATTTCAGGAAGAATAATCCAGGATGTTCAAAAACTTGTAAATGAGAATCCCAGATGCTGGTTGCATACAACTGCTGTCTGGAGAAGTCTTTATGATCAGTCAGCAGAGCAACTAAATTTGTGCCAAGAATACCCAGATTCCAAAAAACAGAAATTGGAAGAGGAAAACCATACTGAAAATGAAAAGCAAAAAATACAAATAATATTAGAGACAGATACTATTAAAAATCCAATTGAAGATCAGCAAAAATGTGATACACATGATGTTTGTAAAGACAATTTATTGCCTCAGGGCAGACTTTTTCTAGAAAACACTCCTGAATGTATTCAAGACAAATCTATTGTTTGCAATAGTTATTTTAGTTTCAGAGTATCATGTCGCTGTAGTGGAATACTTGCAAAATTATTTACTGCACAGGTATGTAAAATATTATTCATTTGAAAGCTCAGGAGCTACTAAGGTTCATGAAAACTGAAGGGTAATATGCAGGGAACAAATTGATGTATTAAGAATCTAAATAAATCTCTTACAGTTCTATAGGCCAAAAAGTATCCATGATATGCTGTATTTTCCAAATGTTATTGTTTTTAAACATGTTAATTCACAATATTAATTTCCTCTCTGCAATTATATGCCAAATCTTTCAGCTACTGTTCTGTTTACGAGAATATTCAACTGCACAATGGAAATGGCTGCGAACTCAAAGTACTTACAATTTACTTTACAGGAATTTTTCTTTATATTTTATTGCATGGAAAAATACCTTATTACATTCAAAATAACATTTTAAAAAACACCTTAATGACCAGCAACTCTGTCACCAAGGGATGCAGGCATATAGTGAAACATGACTGTCACTTGTAACTTGTAACTTCCTGCTGACTTTTCCATTGACAACTTGTTTTGAAGCCAATTGTGAAGCATGCAAATGATAATCATTGCCATGTATTGCTGCAACAATTGTAAATGTATGATGGTTGTCAAGCACCCGAATCAGGATCATATGACCATGGGGATGCAATAGCCACAACTTTGAGGACCAGTTTTAAATCTCTCATTTTAGTGTTGTGGTGACTTTAAAAGTAGCTGAACAAGAGGCCGGTATATGAGGACCACCTGTACATCCATTTGAAAATGACTAACAAAAGAGTAAATTTTCTTAATAATTGTACTGTCTGTCCAGATTATTCTGGAACTCTCAGAAAGGATATTTAATTTACTTTTTATGCATAATACCATAATTATATTTATTGAATGGCATCAACATAGAAAAAATAGTTCTGCTTGAAGATGAAAACGAATGTGAACATTTTGTTCAAGCTAAGCAGTTGTAATTTTACTCTTCTATGCCGTCTTTTGGAATGCCTCTTAATTGTCAAAAGGAGATGGGAGCTAAATTAAATTTCAGTACTGTCATTTCCTTACCCTCTGTGTATGTGTGTGTTTGTGTGTGTATAAACATACTGGTAACTTGCTAAATGTTTTGCTCTGTTCTTAAGAGGTTTTTTTAAGCCATTTCATAATAAGACAGACTGAAATAAACATAATTTTGAACTTGGATGGCTTGATTTCAGTAAACGTGCATAAGGTAGGGGTGTAGAATATGTTTTATGGCTTCTTTAATATTCAACCCATTTTTTTGCTGATTTCTATTCTAAGAATCTATATAATATGCCACCTACCCAAATAATTCTGATATCTGATTTATGATTGTTTTTTCAGGAACTGGGGAAAATTATCGGAATAGCTCTCATGAAAAACTTTGGATGGAAAGTAGATCTTAGAAATCCTGATTTAGAGGTAATAATCCGACTTAAGTTGAATTGTTGGAAGCTTTGGGCTTTGCTTTCAGATATCAAATAGTTTCTGAAATATAACTAGAGGATAATTTTTATGTATATTTTTGTTAATAAAAATGAAATCTTATCTTACGCCTGTAGAATTTAGCTTCCTTGTATTTTGACATCTATAAGTTCCTGTGAAAACAAGCAATAACCTATCTGTAGTGGGGATGAGTTACAATTGGCTTTAGAATAGAATAGAATAGAATAGATAAAATAACAGAGTTGGAAGGGACCTTGGAGATCTTCTAGTCCAACCCCCTGCCTAGACAGGAAACCCTACACCACTTCAAAACAAATGGTTATCCAACATCTTCCCAAAAACCTCTAGTGTTGGAGCATTCACAACTTCCGGAGGTAAGTTGTTCCACTGATTAATATTTCTAACTGTCAGGAAATTTCTCCTCAGTTCTAAGTTGCTTCTCTCCTTGATTAGTTTCCACCCATTGAGACTGAGGTATTGTTGTCTTATTTCATTTTAAATTTATTAAAAGACATCATTCATAGTGGAACAAGTTGCCTGCCAGCATTTTTGAATCTAATCATGATTGAAACCTGAAAAAATTACAGAAATCTAAAAACAGATAAAAGACACAAAGTAAACAGTGTTCTAAAAATAAGGGTTACAGATAGAATTTGAAAAGCGACAGACTTTAAAGATAGAATCCAGGCAATGCTTCCACATTTCCTGTAAGATCTACCATTTAATTCATTGAACTTTCATTCTCCTGAATTCTGATGGAGGATACACTGCATAGGAAGCAAGATTTGCAAATGGTTTGTAGCTATCACTAGTAGAAAGTTTCTTCCACTTACCATTATTTAAATGAAAATATTTGGCCAGTATTAAGTTGGGATTTTGTAGATTTTTCTCTTCTTCTTGGATATCTCTATCACTTGTGTTTGCACTGATTGAAAAGCAGAATTAGTTATCTCAGTTTTGTACTATGTCTTATACAGTACTCCTATATTATATTTCATATTGGTGTAATACTTGCATGCATTTAAGGATGAGATTGATTTTTAGAATAAAATACATCCTTGAAAAGCTGACTTTTATCTGTTATTTGCAAGTAATTATTGTAAATTTTCATTCCGTTACAGATCTTTGTGCATCTAAATGATATTTATTCTGTGATTGGAATCCCTCTTTTCAGGTAGATGACATTATAAATTATTATTCCTCACTTCTCTATAAATACTGACTTTTCTAATAGAAAACATGTTGCTCCCCCCCAAAAAAGGGATTGGAATGGTTTTTGTTCTCATATTATTGACCTTGCAATAAATTGATGAGAAATATTTTATTGCAATAATTAACTTTTTAAAATGATAAAACTGTAGCATTCTGTGTCATATAAAAGTACAAATAACTTGGAACATGGTACTGGAAACATTTGTACATTTATATTTCCCTAGTTTACATGACATTTAAACATATAGATTGGTAGAAGCAAGAACAATTGTCAGTATTTGAAAAAAAGCAGTGATACACACACACACACACACACAGACACACACACACACACACCACATATACATACATACATATATAAGCATAGTAATATAATAGCTGTTGTGAATGCTTACCACTTATATTTAGTATTATTGTTATCTTAATTGTTAGCATATCAAAATGAGAGTCTTGTGGCTTTTAATGGAAAAATTATGGCCAAATTCATTTTAAGATGATATTTAAAATGACTACGATAATTGTAGTTTAACAATTTCACACAGAAATTATGAGGCCAGCTGGCTTATATGTGAGCAGTGGCTATTCTTTACCTGTCTTTTTATCCATTTGTTTATACGTTTTTGCCCCCTGTATATATGCACAGTATCTATTTTTGTCAATCAAATTCAACAATTTGTACTGTGAAACAATTCCTACATATTTCCAGAGTTCAGGTTATGACAAAAAGTACTTGTGGAACTAAAATAGAGGTAAAAACAGTCTTAAGAGAATGTCAAAATTTGCAGAAATATTTTTTTTTAAAGGCGAAGCCCCTCCCCCACAAATAAGTGTTCAAAACACTGCAAATATAGATTGTATGTGCTCAGTTTCCATATAATTCTAAGTGACAGTGTTGGAAATTAGAAATATAGAATGTGGTATATTGGGAAAATGATATGAATGAAAGGAAACAATCCTGAAGAGAAGCATGTCATTATTGACACATTATGTTAGAATTCTAGATATGCATTGAATGTTCTTATTTTTATTTAACTAGGTATGTCTATTATTTGCAGACTTCCCTTGGCAAGTCGAGCATATATTAAAATTGCTGGATTGCGATCTACCATTGCTTGGGCTATGACATCACTTGCTGAAATCAAGGTAATGAACAAAATAACCATTCTGATTACGAAGCAACTATTATGGGAATTTTATAGCAGCACTTGAAGCATTTAAAGTAGGTGAGAGCTGTATGGTTTGCAATTTCCATAAATTCATTGGTGCTTAATTTATCAAAAAATATGCGAGCAGTTCAAATCAAATCAAATTAAGTTATGTATTGTCTCTTGGTTTTAATCTCCATGGTGTATACTGGGATAATTAGTATAAACTGCTATCAGGATTATTGAGATGTATGAACAGGAAGATAAATATTCAAATGTGCTGTGAAAATGGAGAATAGTATTAACTATCAAATCTAACTTGCTTGTTTTATTTATAATATATTGCACTTTTTTTCAAACCAAGGAGCAGTTGCGGTACCTATAACTTACAGATTGTATTAAATTGTTTTTTCTCTCTTTTTTCAGGCTGGAGCGTTTGTATTGGATCCTATGTGTGGTCTAGGTACAATACTTCTGGAAGCTGCAACTGAATGGCCTGTAAGTTCTATCAACTATTGCTGTTTGTTGATAAATTTCCTTTAAAACTTCTAGATTAGCTTAATTATTAGCTTACCAGTTATCAGTAGACAAGTTTAGAATTTTTGAAGTAAGAGTTTCAAACTTCATTTGAACTTACATCTACTGAGATCTTAGATACATCTTTATTTTTTGAGTCAGTGTCTTTTTCTGGGGTTTTTTTTGTTGTTCAAAAACAAGTGTATTACAAGTTAAAACAGACTGAAATAACATCTAAAGATTAATCATAAATTAATAGATTTCTGCGTGTGGGCTATAAAAATTGCTTAGTGGAAATAACAGACAAAAAAGAATCAGCTCTTCCGGAATAATTAAATTAGTTTATATTTCAGTTCCCTGTTATATTTATATTATTATCTACAGATAAACATGGATGGATAACTGACTTAACATTATTTCTTAGGTATAACATAATCTGTGTCATTTTTTAAATCAGTACATAATCATTTTGAGCCAGATTAATCATTTTCTCAGTTTTTGAGATCTTTTGCAGAAACACAATGAATTAAATGACTGAGCCTTTCCAATTTATGGTCCTCCTTACCTCTGGTTTTACTGATGCTATGAAAAGCAAACAAAACTTAAAAGCTTTTATTTCATGCAGCCTGTATGATCAGATTCTATTTCTTTGGAGATTTCTGTTTTGTTGTGAAAATTTCCGGGTTGCTTTTTCTGAAGCAGCTGTTTGGGAAGAAGTCTCTATTTTATTTGGTCAGAAACAATACAAAGCTTGTTTTGTATTGACAGCATACTGGCACATATTTTTTAGCCTTTGGTGTGAGTAAAATATATTTTAAATGACCATGAGAAAGCAAGAAATCTAGCTTTCATGGCTAGAAGAAATATTAGACAGAGGTACTAAATTCCTGGGTCTTTTCCAGCTTACATTTCCTGCCTGTCAGTGATCTATTGTCTTTAAGGAAATATTGTATTTTATGAGTGTAAATAAATTAATAATGTGTAAATCTTAATGTAATTGTTTGTTTCTTCCACAGAATGTGTATTATTTCGGGTCGGATATAAGTGATTCACAGTTGCAAGGAGCCTACTCAAATATTAGAGATGCAAGGCTGACAGATAAAATTCAGCTATTTAAATCTTCTGTTACAGGTAAATATTAACAAGAGTACCTTGTATAAATTACATAAAAAATATACAATGTATAAAATTTGATATTTGTATTGCTTTATTTTTATTGGCTTGCAAATGTCTTCTTCATAGAACTAAAATGTAAGTAACAAACTCTTTTTCCCAGAATTGTTCTGTGCAGTTGATTTAATATATGTGTCTTTGGAATTAAGGTTGGAAATTGATAATTAAAGAGAGTTATGATATACAAATGGTGATCAAGATATGAACACATCCTATATTTGCCTTTGATAAGCAAGTTTTTTATGTTAACAACATCTCTTTGACAATGGGCAGTAATGGAATAGTATACTGAATATGGGAAGTGAGGTATTGCCCAAATTCATGGCAATTGAATTGTTGAATTCAAATATGAATTGTCTGTCTACGTTTTGCCTAGCAGTTATTAATGCTAATTGTGAAGAGGTTAATATGAAAAGAAGATAGTTTGATTCCAGAAATGTTTCCTGTTATTCTGTTCTAGGGAATTTTTAACAATGCTGATTGTTCAGCCTATGTGATACTTTCAGCAGCAAAATGAAGAAATACTGTTTGTTGATTCCCACTGTAGCCCTGTAGAAATTTGGGGGACCCTAGGAAACTCAGTGCAAGTAGGAATTGGCAAAAAGTGAGTCCCATACAGGATACTGTCTCTGCCCCATGTATAAATGGGAATTCTAGAATAATAGAAGCCCAAATAGATTTCATTTTTTTAGTTCCTTCTGAATGAAGAACAGAGTAACAATTAAACGTTTCATTTCCAAGGGATATGTGAAGTTATAATTATGTTTAAGTCGGTGACTTTAAGTCCTTTTAAGTGTACTTTATCTCTGCAGGATTGCCCTTTCTGTCAGAAAGCATTGATGTCATTTTGACAGACATTCCATTTGGAAAAAAGTTCAAACTAACAGAAGACATGAAGTTTCTTCCCAGAGTTTTTCAAGAATTTGAAAGGTACATGGGTCAAATTATCTGGAATCTAAGAATTAATATTAATATGAGATTTCATATATGATATGTATGCAAATACACATAACTAGATAGAAACAATTTTACTTGATGGTAATTACTTATCTTCTAATATAAGTAATAATACTGATAAGGGAGAATATTTGTAGCTCAGAATCAAATGAGGAGTCCTTGATGCTGTCTGAGTTTGGTTGTTTACTTATAGGTGTTTCACTAATTCCTAATCAGTGATCAGAGCACTGGTGATATTACCTAGTTTGTTTCATTATACGTTAAACATCTGCAAGGAAACAACCAAGTTCAGAGACCACCACGGATCCATCATAAATAATAGTTTCAAATAGGATGAAAAAAATATGATGCTGTTAATTGCTAACAAGCTCAGAAGGGCTGGGTCTGGTCAAATAATATACAGGAGTCTGCTGATGCTGTCAGTGAATGAGAAGTCATAGGGTATATACTGAGAAATATATAATAGAGTTCCTGACAAAGTTAATTTGATTCAAAAGGGGTGGGGGGGGTGTTTTCAAAATAGGCTTCTTACTTTCCCCAGGAACTGACTGTAGCCTTGATTTCCCTGAATATAGGACACAGTTCTAAACATAAGAATAGCTTATGTTTAGTATAGGTGTCCTAGACTCAGGGAAATCAAGGCTACAGTCAAAGTTCTGTTTGTTATGTTATCATGTTGTTATGTTAAGTTTAGAACAGCTTCCAGGTATAGTTCTTCCTCATTCTTATTGTAAATCTTACAGTACTCTCTTGAAATCTCTTCTCTAATCACTGCTCTGCAAGGGGCAGAGGCAAACGGTCAGGCAAAAGAGAGGTTACCTACAGAAATTATTTCCCTCCCCCACAGAACAGAGAGATTGGAAAGGAGGAATGAGTACTGTAAACTCTGCATAGTGTGCCTGCAATTTCTAGACCTGCGCTACCAGTGCAGTCAGATTATTTTTGATGTGTAGAGGAGCAAACAGCTTACTCTCTTGCAATCTCTTTCTCTCCAATCTCTACTTTGAAAGGGGGAAGAGGTCAGGCACAGGATGATGTGTACTAATAGCAATCACAATATTGAGGGATGCTGAGCATGTTGTAAATGGTTGTAAATTGGCCATAAAGGGTTTTTTGTTTTTTGTTTTTTGCATCATGGCTTACCTCAATTACTGAATATGCAGTCAGTAAGCAAAGACTATCTATAATATAAATATCCATTTAGGTTTTTGCATGCCCAGATCCATCAAAAATTCTTGAGGTGGGTTGGAGTTGGCAGTTAAGACCTTGATCATTGTCATTTATTTCAGCTGGATAATAATGGATATAGCAATTAAGTATAATGAAATACTAGCCTATATAGAGAAAACTGGAATTTGTATGAAGCCCAATATTAAAATCCATTTACCAGGATGTTCACTGAGAGGCTTTCTCTTAGTATATCTTACCATATAGAAAGGTAAAGATAAAAGTAGAGAGATTGTAAACTACTAGATATTCTGGAAATTTCTTATAAAATAATAAATGTTATTGAAACCAAGCAAGAATATATTAGTTAACTACTCTCTATTATTTTTCAGGGTGCTTTGTTTTGGAGGGACTGTTGTACTGTTACTTAATCAAGAACTTTATAAATGTATTTCTAATGATATTGCCCAAGGCTCTCGGACTGAGAGTTCAATCTTGGCAGAATCTTCTACTGATTGCAGACAAAGTAATTTGATATCAGTTGAACAAGATATCAAACAAGAAAGTATTAGTTGTGGTACTGTTTCCTCATCTCAAGATACAAGGGAAGAGCACCTCAGTTACAAAAAAGCAGATCTTGGTTCTTTGGTGTTCATTGAATCCTTTGAAGTTAGTCTTGGCAAGACAAATGCATTCATATGCAAGTACAAGAAGATAACTTGAAAGATCTAGAAGGTAACAACAGCAAGTATGTATAAAACATGTTGATGGACTTGACAATGAGAACTGCATAGCAATCACTGCAAAAGATCCTAAGGGATTATATTAGGATTTGTAATTGAAAGCACTGGGCTAAATTTAGAAGTTTGAAGTGAAGGATACATGGTTGCTAGTCCTGATGGCAATAGACATGAATAGTGGGACAGCTTTAAGGGACTTTATTTCTCAAGCAGTTCTCAAAATAACCAACATGATGCATTCTCTGAAGTGGTTGATATCTTGCATCAATTCTTGGCACTTACACAACATCATTTTGCAATATTAGACAAGAATTATGCTTGGTGTGTCATAGTGCATTGTACTATATTGTATTATACTCTGCCTTCATGAGAATGATTGTACAGGATCTAACTGATCTTTGGGAAGATATTCAGAAGAAACTTCTGAAATAGGTTTCCTGGAAGCTAGTCCATTGCTGAACATTATTCAGACCATTGGCAATTGCTTTTCATAGTCGTGTTATGAATCTGGGAGATGAAGATTCCCAATTAATAGAAGTCCTTTTTATATTAACTGTTTTTAAGTTGCACTATAAGCAGATTTGTGCCTGAAAATCATAATTAATCCTGCTTCAGAAATCAGTGCTTTGTAGTAAGAAAATCCAAACTGTGTTTTTAGTATATTTCCTAGAATTGTATGGGAAGTCTCTGAAAATACAAAACTTCAAAAAACCACTGGAACCCAAGAAGACTAATTTTGCAACCATGCATTTTTGCACACTGGAAACATTTTGAGGACAGGTCTCTTTTTACACAAATTCATCTTTTAACCAGCAATAAAAAGTATGTTTATTTGTATTCAGAAGGAAGATAGAAGCAAAAAGAATATATGCAAACATTCCTAATAAAATCAAGAAATTTGGTCTAATTCAAGCAGTTATATTATCTGCTTGGTGGATTAGAAATTACATAAGTGCCTGTCAGCTGTTTTAGCCATTCTGATTCAGATGCAATAGCTGTGTTACACTTCCAATACTATATATTAATTTACCAATGAAAAATATAACCATTTGGACTATGTAAATTGATTCAAAATCAGGGAACTTTTTCAGTCTAACATTTGCATTTCCTAATAACACGTGTGTAAGAATGGTAATGTAGAAAATTGATTGTATTATCCCTCCTGTTCATCTATAAATTCTAAGAACCTAAAGAGAATACTCCAGTTGTTCATGTAATGGTCATGGCCTACCATAGTCATATGGCAACATTAGGTATATTTGGAGCAATGTCAGTTATGAAGAAATGATTTTTGCTGGCAGTATACAGTATGTCCATTTTAAGGATGGCCAGTGCCATTGACAGTTACAAAAAAACAAATAGTTGGCATGCCCATACATTTGTCTCTTAGCGTTACAGTACTGGAAATAGCTGAGAATTAATTTGATATGTAAAGGTACTTTTTTTTTCCTTTTGCATTGGTACCATGGAATTGCTGCAAAGGTAGGCAAGAGCCTACTTCACATAGGTAGATTTGTCCTTAAGAAATTCAGGAATGCATGTATTAAATTGAAACAGGTGTAACCAAATAAAGAATATCCTTTGTAATTTGTGGCTGTATTGTTTATAAGAAGAGCCATATCCAAGTAATTTGTTCAAGAATTTTATTAATAGAAGATATGCCATTATTTTTAGACAAAAAAACTGAAACACATAGTATGCATTATTTCCAATAATGCAAATGCTGTAATTCATTTTATACATTTCATTTTTGTAAATATGGCATTGGATTGTATATGAAACATGAAAATGTTTCAAGGAAGTATAGGCATAAATTTTCCTACGTAAAGTGGCCTACCCCCTTCTGGAAGTCATTCGACTCTAGAACCTTTCTGTTTCTTCTAAAAAGAAATGATTCATTCATTTCTTATACAAGAAATCTTTGAAACCTCTCCCATACATCATTCTAATAACTACTAAAAATAATAGAGAAGACTAAGTATCACCTAACAAGACAAAAATAATATAAAATATAATTAAAATAAAGTAACATTCTTACCGACTGGATAATATGGCAGTGCTTTTTGTTTTTTTAACCTTGTATAGCAAGTTATCTTTTTAAAGCCATTTTATTTATTTTCAAGTTATATGGCCATTAAGCAGAACCTCATGATACTGGATAGCAAATAGCAATTGAAACATCAACACAGTTTACTTGTTCAAGTAGAAATAGTTCCATTTCATTTGTGACATATGCATATATATTGTGCTAAATTACCATTAGTTCCACAACAGTTTTGTTGTCTGAACTTGGTATATCAGCCACCATGGAAACATAGATGTCCTTTGTGTTTCCTGGCTACTAAGTCAATGTTCAGTATTTAAAGGATTCAGGTTTTGTTTGTGCTTGGATTCTGAATTAAGCTCCCTATGTATCTTCCTGTTGCCTTATAAACAAAAAAAGGATCCCCATAATAAGTCATACAGAAGAGTCTCTGGTAGATTTTAGATGGCTAATCTTTGTCCTGCTAATAAGTGGGTAAGTGGTACAAAGGCATCCTGCTGCTACTATAAGTCCTAAACTACACCATGCACAGAATATAGACCAGCTGTATCCATGTTCAACATCATCAGGCAGACCATAGATAATTTTGGGAAGGCGGTTTAAGTCAAAGGATATACTTGTTGCATAAGTACAGAGAGAAATAGTGCAAAAGATGCCTACAAAGGAAACATATTACAGAATTACAAGATGTATAGAAATAGGAATTTCCAAAAAAATAATCTAGATAACGTAAGCTTTTAATTGTGTGATAAGAATTTGCACTTACAGGAATGGCATTGATAATGTCACAATGTATCTCATCAGAATTGTATCAGGAAAAATATGAATGATTTGAGGTAAAAGCATGTTCAAATAATTGTAGTCAAATGAGAATTGTGATACATTAATAGTAAGATATACAAAGATTTTTTATTTAAAGTGTATAATTCATTGAATAATAGCAGTAGACTTATATACCGCTTCATAGGGCTTTCAGCCCTCTCTAAGCGGTTTACAGAGAGTCAGCATATTGCCCCCAACAATCTGGGTCCTCATTTTACCCACCTCGGAAGGATGGAAGGCTGAGTCAACCCTGAGCCGGTGAGATTTGAACCGCTGAACTGCTGATCTAGCAGTAGCCTGCAGTGCTGCATTTAACCACTGCGCCACCTCGGCTCTTTCTCATGATTGAAGTTAGTTTAATAGTTGTAATTTTATTTATTAAATTATTTATTTTGATATTTCTGTATTCTACCTCCCCTAATTTAATACTTCTGTAATTTGTTTGAGGTTTGAGAGCCAAATCAGATGAATCATGTTTTTTCAAAAAAGATACTTGGGTGCCAAGCCCCAGCACTAGCAGGTTCTATAACTGCAGGGTCTATGCTGAGAATCTGGATTGGAACTAGAGGCAATGGTTACCAGTCCATCAGAATGCAGAAGACAACTGGTGAAAGGTCATAAACTAGCACAGCAAAGAAATCAATAGCTGCTAGGGGAGGTTTATGAAAATAGATGATTTCATATTGAATTGCTTGATACATTATATGCAGTACTATGTATAGTGTGACTATCTGGCTCTTGCAATATTGAGGAAAGACTACAGCCTGATTTACACTTTTGTAACTTGGCATAATAGCAAATGGCTGATTTACAGCTTCTTACCTTAGTACTCTGCCAGAGTCTCGTGAAAATAGGGAAGAAAACAGATTTGATGGTGTGCACATACAAGAAATTTTGATTCAGAAAGATCTGTAGAAATTGCTTGCCTGAGGATTTGCTGTGTGTTCTCGGCAGGGAAGGATCTGTGACTTCCAATTCTGCATATACTAATATAATTTATATCTACAGAGCAGTGGTGGGTTTCAAAATTTTTTAGAACATCTTCTGTAGGTGTGGCCTGCTTTGTGGGAGTGGCTTGCCGGCCATGTGACCAGGTGGGAGTGGCCAACCGGCCATGTGACCGGGTGGGAGTGGCTTGCCAGCCATGTGACTGGGTGGGCATGGCCAACTTGTAAAATGTGGTGAAACTCACTTAACAACGCTGTTGCTTAGTAACCAAACTGTTGGCTCAGAAACTCTGGCATTTGAAGCACGCAAGTCTTAAAGCTGTCAAGTTACAAGACCCTTGAACCCCTAACCCTTTAGGAAAAAAAAACCCAGGGCTGTTCAAACTTGACAGCTTTAAGACTTGTGGACTTCAACTCCCAGAATTCTTCCTCCAATCATGTTGGCTCAGGAACTCTGGCATTGAAGTGTGCGAGTCTTAAAGCTGTCAAGTTACAAGACCCTTGCACCCCTAACTCTTTAGGAAAAAAAACCAGGGTGTTCAAACTTGACAGCTTTAAGACTTGTGGACTTCAACTCCCAGAATTCCTCCTCTCGTTCTTCATCTTGATGATGTGCGGACGGGCGGGGGGGAGGGAGCTGAAACTAGTTCTAAATGGCACTGTAGATTTGTGGAACCTCTTCTATAGAAGAGGTTAGAACTGGCAGGAACCCACCCCTGCTACAGATAATTCATGTCTCATTTCTAAGTTGCTGAGATATAGTTTAAATTCAGGCTTGCTTGATAACATCAGCATTTACTGACATGTCTAGCCTAGTAATTGTAGCCTGTTTGGCATATGTTTTGCTTAGTGTAGAATGTAAAAAAAATTTATTCATGGAAGTTATTTTCTGGTACTACTGAAATTAATGTCAGCTCTGAACCATTACACAGCCTTATGTGACCTGGTAATCTCAAGTCAGCCTTTAGGATTTTTAAGTACAGTGCACAGTATTGAAAATAAATAAGAGTAACCTTCTCCCAAGTCTTGCAGAATTGACTGCAAGAGAAGGACTCTACCTCACAAAGGAGACAATAAAAAAATAAATAGAATAAATATACCATTGTAATGGCTTTTCATAGTCTTTCAAGAGGATAAATATTCCTCTTACCCTTTCACTTTCAAGTGGGTAGTCAAATTATTTTGGCATCTGAAGTAAAAAGCCCCCCATGTTACTCTTCCCAGTTCTAGCAGTAAAAACAGAATAATTACATTTAAAAACTAGCTGACAAAAAAGAAAATGTACCTGACATGAGGAAAAGAAGACCAGCAACATGCTGTGTGAGGCTTTTCTCCCAAAAGAAACCAACTGCAATTACAATGCACCCACAGAGAAGAACAGCTGCTGCCATGCCAAGAAAACCTGCTGTAATTCTTCTTAGATCTATTCTCATAAGGAAGGGATAAATTATCAGCACACATTAAAATCACATTAAACCCATTCTTATGCATGCACATTCCTAGAAATAAATTACAGGTATGACAATAGGGAACAGAACATCCATTGCTATGTGATATGGTAATTTAAGTGAGCTGTGCCCAACTGCAACCTTTTTTTGCAATGGTCATTAAGGAAATTATAGTCATTAAGCAAATAATGTTGTTTCCCCCCATTGACTTTGCTTGCTGGAAGACCCCTGGGTCACAAATGGTGGTCATAAGACCTCAGGATGCTGCAAGTCACAAATACAGTATGAGGACTAGTCACAAGTCACTTCCTTCAGCACCATCATAAATTCGAACAGTTGTTAAATAAATAGTAGTAAAGTTGAGGAATACATGCATGTTAAATGTAATATGACACTTTAATGATAAATAATTACCAGGTCATGGGGCTGTTATTTCTTGTCAATTTTAATAAAAGAAAAGTGATGGACACATCTTCTGATTTGTTTTTCTTCACCTCGTGAGGTTTTTTTTACAAGGTGCTTTCTTGGACAAAATGGCGAGGAACGTGACAGCTGCAAGTAGGACACACGTCTTGCGGTCCAACACCTCCCACCCCATCCCAATGGCAACAGAATCCTGGCTGCTTCCTTTCCCTGCTATCTCTTTAGCAAGAGGGGTGGCAGGTGGTGTGGGGGAGAAGTGAGAGGTGTGGAGCGAGACATGGCTTTTGGCATCTCTTCTCCCCCCTCCCCTTGCCGGGCATAGCAGGCTTCCTTTGCAGCTTCCAAACCGGGGCAAAGAGGCGGTGAAGAGTGAAATGCTCACCTCTGGGGATAAATCAGGTGCTTCACTGGAGAAACTACCCCATGTCACCCCAGGCTTACTAAATCTCTCACTCCCCAGATCATCCCGCTGATGAAGAAAACCCAACCCAACGCAGGGCAGTGGCGGGACACGTCAGGGCGGGCATCCATTGAAAGAAGTGAAGAATAGGAACAGGAAGCGTCAGGGGCAACGGGACATGCAGTCCCACGCTCACCATCTGCACCTCCAAAATAATAAGACACACAGCAATAAAACAAAGGCCATATTTCGGGTGGGTCATAAGAAAATAAGACCCTTATTTTCTTTTGACCCAAAAGAAACACAGTAGCCTTTTGCTATCAAAAAGTTATTCCACCCTACTCTAAAAGGAAATTTTGCTACATCTATATTTGTTAAACTTTATTTAATAAGCTGACAGGATGGCGCTTTGTTTATAAAATATGACATTTCCAAAACTGGTGTGCAATACTTTTTGTTTGAATGCTATAACCTTAGAATAGGTAACATTGTGTACTAATATTTATTTTCACATTTGTAACCTGTCCTATATCAATGGAGTACATCATATTAAAAAGACCACACAAGTTCAACCCCTAAATGCACAAGTACTTACGTAATAAGTGCCATTCATCCTGCTGGATAATCTTTGTTAAATTGATAGGGATGTTCCATAAGCGTCTTATTGGTGTGGCAAAGTGATACTTGATTGATGTACATCTTTGAGCAATACCTTTAGAAAACAAAGAAATATTTAATAAATAATTCTGAACTGTTATCTGGATGATCACTTTTTAATATAGAGAAATCCAGTAAATGGGATGCTTCCAAATGAGACTGTGAATTGTGAAATTGAAATGTTTACAAAGTAATAGCCTTCAAAGAATTTATATGAAGGGGTAGGGACTACCATCATCTTTTTAATTATAGTCCTTCTGCATTTTCCCACCAATGACTGTGATGCCTATCTTGAATTTTATCTTTGCTTTTTTTGTTATTAATTTTTGATTTTGCTATTGTTTGGCATTTGGGTATTTATTATTATATTTTTCATATTAGAACTTGTACACTGCCCAAATTTTACTGGGGCAAGTTATAAATTCTGTACGTAAGCAAATAAAATCAATAAGCCGGTATTGAGACCTAAAAGAAAAATCATAATTTATTATTGTATTCATAAAACTTATGCAATTGTTTAATGGGACATATTATACAATAGTAAGCCAGCATTGGGTTCGGAAACTGCTAAATACTAGCCTGTAATTTCCAGGCTAAACTAGGTTATCTAGTCATAAATCGGCCTATTCTAGGAATTCCATCTTATTTTATTTACTTTTTAACTTTTCCCCCAACCCACTATAGAGGGGGAGATGTAAAAAAAGACAGAAATGACTGGCCTGGACCTCACAGAATTGGTATTTACTTTTTCCTCAAATAGATTTAAAAAATAGTAGTTGAGAAGCAAAGATGGCCACTTGACTGGGATCATCACTAACTCCTAGTGCATAGGGATGTATCCCCTGGGATAGCAGCGGGGAGGCAACGTATTGTCCACACATAGGCTACTATTACTTTGAAGCAAAATCCCTACTGGCAAGGAGGTGATAAACCCGGGATGGTGAACCTATGGCACGCATGCCACAGGTGGCACGCGGAACCATTTGTCAGGGCACACGAGGCATTGCCCTGTCAGCTGGCCAGTGTGCAGCCTTTTCTAAAGTCATTTTTCACCCTCCCCAGGCTCCGGAGGCTTTATAAGAGCCTTGGGAGGGCGAAAAGAGCCCCCCCCCAGGCCCTCCGGAGGCTTCAGGAGCTTCCCTGAAGCCTCCGGTGTGCAAAAAAACAACCCTATGGGCAACCGGAAGTTCAGGAACGAACTTCCGGTTTGATCGTAGGGTCGGTTTAAGCCCTACGGAGGCTTCAGGGAAGTCTCCTGAAGGTCCCTGAAGCCTCTGGAGGGCCTCCGGGAGGTTGGGGAGGCTGTTTTCTCCCTACCCAGGCTCCTATAAAGCCTCTGGAGCCTGGGGAGGGCAAAAAAAGCATGCAAAAAATGGGGAGAGCGCCTCTCATGCACGCATGGACACTGGGGGGGTCGTGCATTGCATTATGGGTGCGGCACACCCATGCACGATCCTCCTGTGCTCTCCCCCTTATGGCACGCAAGCCAAAAAAGGTTCACCATCGCTGTGATAGAGTATCAAGCAGTCAATTGAATGTTTCAATATAGATAGCAATAGCGATAGCACTTAGACTTATATACTGCTTCACAGTGCTTCACAGCCCTCTCTGAGCGGTTTACAGAGTCAGCATATTGCCTCCAACAATCTAGGTCCCTATTTTACTGATCTCGGAAGAATGGAAGGCTGAATCAACCTTGAGCCTGATGAGATTCGAACTGCCAAATTGCAGTCAGCCGACACTTAGCAGAAGTAGCCTGCAGTACTGCATTCTAACCACTGCACCACCACGTCTCTTAGCAGCTTAAATCTCCACTTTGTAGCATCACTGTTATAACTCCTATACAATAGTTTTTTTTTCCTTATTTGCTTGTGGCCTATTTTCAAAGGATCATCGCAATTTTAGTTGAATATTTAATGGATAATGACTGAAGAGGAATTTCATACATAGATTGGTGTGCTGATTTCCAGATCTTTTTTTTTTATGCTGCTATCCTCAAATATCACATTGGAAATGTGATATTTGCATATTATATTTGACTCTCAAATTAATTTACAATCCAGAACATGTAAAACCTGAGAGTACAGAAAGTAAAGGATAAAAGATAAAGACAAAACCCAATTTAAAGAGTACTAAAAGGCTTGCTACAATAAAAATATCTTAGCTACTTATCTAAAACCAACTGTTTAAAAAGAAGGTCCACAAATAAAAAGGTAAAGGTTTCCCTGTCAGTTATGTCTGTAGGGCACAGTGCTCATCTCTGTTTCTTAGCCCAGGGAACCAGCGTTGTCTGAAGATAATTTCTGTGTTGCCAGCATGGCCATATCCCTCCAAAGTGGTATCTACTTATCTACTTGCATTTGCATACCTTTGAACTGTTAAGTGGGCACCCCATTGCATGGAGCTGTGATCTTGAATCTGGACTGCCAGCTCTTCAGCTGACATGCTCAGTGTCTTTAACCACAGAGCCATCCCACCCCTCACATAAGAAGTACTGTCATTTTTTTAAAAAAAAAACTTTTGTTTCATAGTTTCATGTTTCCTTTCTGGCAAAAATAAAAAAAAGGACTGCTGAAGGTGATTATAGCTGATAGGTAGATTTCTGTGAAAAGGAGATAATCATTTAAATATCCTGATGTAATAAAAATAATATTTGTTTTAAAACAATAATTTAATAGACATGCTGAATTAAGATCTCTAGTTGCCAAATATAGTAGCAAACATTAGTCAATAGTGCCTCAAATGCAAATCCTGTTTATCAAATAGAAGAGCTTACTCTGGAAATAATCTGATTTATGCAATATGTTGGTAGTTACCATTTTCTGTCAAGACACGTTAATACAGCATGGAAAATTATCTGAAATTTTATAAAAGATGCATAAAATAATCACAAGTAGAATGGATTTGAGAAGTCCCAGCTTCTGTGGCAGTAGGGTGGAGTATTTCCTTTTGTTCTTTGGTTTGGCTGACTATAAATATTAAAAGATCTCCCTAGAGAAACAAGTAGTGAAATGTTATAGAATGATTCTGCCAATTATGAGCATGAAAGCACTTACTCATTCTTACAGTTTTGCTGCTAACAAGAGAGCATGTCTCCAACTGAGTGACAAACTTCACAGTTTCTGATTATGCAGTACAATTAAAACAATTTATAGCCCAATTTTCAAGATAACCTAGAGCAAATATATGCAATTAAAATTAGTCCTGACATACTAGCTGCGTCTGAAATTTCTAAACTAATTAGAAACCATTAGAAAATGGTTTTGAAATTCTTCTTTTTGTAAGAAACTTATATAAGTTTTGTCGTTTTTGTCTTTACAATTTAAGAACCATGTTGCGATGGAAATGTTCTTTTCTAACAAAACAAAACAATAGGTTACAGTCTTAAATAATGTTATATTAATATTGCATATTTTTAAAATGAGACTAAATTGACCAAAGATTATTTTTCAAATAAACTGGATGCTTCAGAGGACATTTAGCAAGGAGTGGGCTGTATCTTCTTTATGCTAGAAGTCCAATGTGAAAGAAGGGACTTTTATTTGTATGTTCTGGAAACTGCACATTGACACTAGTTTAGTCTAATATTCATCAGTTTGTAAATAGTAAACAAATTTCATTGTTCAAAGATATGAATGTGATACTGAATTATATTCTGAAATTTTGGGATTTATCAAGCTATAAATAACTTTGATTACTTATGAAGGGTAAGAACTAAATAAATTATTTTACTTCAGTGGAAAAACTGTATAATGTATATTGCTTTGAATGTACATGTATACAATTTACAATAAATTCTTCCAACACTGAAAAATCTGATCACATAAAATTCTTTGTGATCATATTGTTTAAGGTTTGAATATTGTATTAATATTTAATGTGATTTTTAAAAACTTTTTTTTTGTTCTTTGGAGAAATTTCCTATATTTTATGGGCTACTTTTATTAGATGTGAATGCTAAAATTCTAACTATGCTTGTGATACAAAAAGTTGTGCTGTATATTAATGCATCTGAAAATGGTAATGCCTATTTAAAAGGGGAGATAGCGCAAATGATTTTCGGTAAAACAATATTCATTCTCCAAAGGCCACAGAGGGTCATAACAGTTATGTGGCAACACTGTTTAGTTTTTAAAAAGTTATTCAGTAGTTATGACACTATCCTATAAAAAGAAGACTATTCAAAAGGAAAATCAATTAGGAAGACACTATGGCACGATGAACCCACGTGGCTGTCTGGTCAGGTATTCAGCCCAGGTGAATGACAGAACCACCCAACTTGAATATAATAATGTGGAGAAACACCAAAATTCCATTGCTTACAAGGAAGAGCATGTGGGCAGTAAACATTTACATCTGACAGTACCAGAACATGTCTGGGTAATTTAATAGGAATGATAAATATCAGTTTAGTAAGGTATGTTTCAGAGTAGCTAATTACTGGAAACAACATCCATTATTACAGTAATGAGCCTGCAACCTGTTATCCTGTTGCTTTTAATCCTGCCTGCATTTGTTCTTTTGTCTTTACCTTCTAAAATCTCAATTATGTCTTCACCTGGTTTGGTTTCTGACTTCTTAACCAACTTACACTGGCCATAAATGACTCTTTTTTAAAAACTGGAAATATAACAATGCGTTTTTCCCAATTCAGTTTTGACTTTAGATATGAAATTTACTTGAAGCTTAATTTTCTTAGTTTGTTATTCCAATTTAAAAGCCCCCATGTAAGATTTTTTTTTACCCATTTATTTCTACCTGTCTTTTGGGATAATCTTTGATAAGACAGTTTTCATTTAAAAAAACACTTTGTTTTTTGCTTTTAATGTTTATGAATTTATGAATAATTTTCTACTACACAATATTACTACACAATTGGTCAACTAGAATGACAACAGAGATGCTCCAGTGCCTTCTTAATTTTTTTCAGATATACAATATCTTCTTGGAATTAATTGTCAGAATCATGGACACTTTTTCAAGAGTTTTGAATAAACAAGTTTTCTTTATTTGATTCCTTCCCAATAATCCATTCAGGATTGTGTATTATTGGGAATATGCATTTTAGTTCAACAAGAGTTGCATTCTGAGTGAACACTTTAACTGAGCTATCTGTTATAAAATAAACATCCTTTCCATATTAAGTGACTGAAAGTTTAGAGTGTAAAATAATGTAAATAGCTTTTGCTATTTTGAAAGTCCATTTGCTCTGTCTGGGGACATTGGTACAGAGCTAGTATGACAACTTGGGAGGATGCCTCATGTAAAATGTTTATATATAAAATATAGAGGACATGAGAGTTTTCCTCCTGGAAATATAAACAGAAAAGCAAAAAGTCAAAATGCTAGTTTCTGGGGTGAAGAAGATATGTGTTCTATTATTTTAGAAACATGATTAGTAGTCTCTATCAGCTGAAGGAAAAACGTCATCTATGCAAGACAGACCATTATGTATCAAAAAGAGGTCATCTTGCCTTTGTTTTATTAGGTGTAATGGATCCACAGCATTTCCAGAATGAAGGGATACTCTTGAAGCACAGCCTAAAAGATGTGCAATGAAATAAAAGAAATGGTAACCAGTGGATGGTCCTTGCATATTGAAGAGAAAATATTCACTGTTATAACAGATGTCTTATGTATTACTCTGTTTTGGGAATTTCGAAACAGATTGGTAGCTACCCAAACTAGATGCTGTGGCATGCTGAATAATTGCTTAGTGAACTTAAGGTTACTACTACATACTATACAGATTATGAAGAGACATAATGCATGGGAAAGAAAGAGGTATAGAATGAAGCAAGCTAATTCATGGGGTTTAGTCACTGAGACGTTGATGAAGACTATGGATTCATTGCGTACTTTGTGTGATTATTACAAATTAACAGATGAACATAATAATGCTTACGAAATTAGTATGCATTCTCCTGCTCCTTGGTCACTAATAAAATGCACTCTATTGGTGATAAATGCACTTAAGACTATATCCACATAAGTCATCAAGATTTCTTTTTCTTCCATTCATCCATCTAATATTACATTTGCAGAAAACTGTGAGAAAAATAGGAGAAGGGTGGAAAGCACAACTAGTATTCAAGAAAGTTATGGGCAGCATTGCAGGACAGAAGAGGACTATTGAGGACAATGACTAGCACAGTGATGATAACCAACAACTGTAACAATGTAAAAGGAAAGAAGTGAAAGAACAAAGAGACAATGCCATGATTAATGATTTTGTGTGATGATGGCACTAGATGTGCTGTCAAGAGGCGTGTTTGTATGTGTTCTCAGGAGTTGTGACCTGGAGATGACAAGTGCATTATAGTAACAGCTGTGAGAGATTATTCATTCTAGACCCAGGAGCTTTCAGGATGGAATTCACATAATTATGGTGTGGAGTGACAGACTTTGGGGGGACAAAAGGAGGTGCATATACAAAAGAAAAATACACATATATCAAAAGACATATGCATATATCATGTGACACCATGCATCCATATAGTGAAGACATGGTGGGGCCTGTTCTATTTGACAGTTGGCAGGGGCTGAGAAGATGCACTTTGAGATGGTAACCGAGGAAAAGAAGAATGCAAGCTGCAAAACCCCGCCCGAGATCGCCCCCTCACCTCTGTCCAGTAGGTTATCCAGATCTTGGTCAACCCCTAAGAAGTAGCATTTCCTCCAGAGACCCGCGTAAGTGGCGAAGAGCGGCCGGCCGCACCGAGATTGCAGCCACCGGAGCCCCAGGAGCGTTCTCCAGTTCTCTAGCTGCAGCAGCCGGTTCCCGGTGGGAGGAACTGCCTCCGCACTGCCTCCGCGGGGGACCCGTGGCTTGGCATCCCGCAGGGGCAGGTGCGGCAGCGGCAGGAGTCGGCGGCGTTGGTCGGGGGAGTGGGCGCTGCCGGCGCGGTCCTCGCAACTCTCCCGGTGGCGCCGGGGATCAGTTTCGTACCAGTGGTCGGTGAAAATTGCCGTGACGAGCAATGCCAACGAGCAGAGGCTGAGGCACAAGCTGAGCACCCGCGCTCGCGCGCCGCCCATGACTCGCCCCCGGCCACCCCTCGCCTGGCACTCAATGTCTTTCAACGGATGCCCGTCCTGCATTCAGGGCTTCCGCGCATGGTGCCGCGAGGGACAGCAAGAAGGAGCCTCCAGTTTCTACTCGCTCGCATAATCAAGCCACCGACTGGGTAGACGGCGGCGCCTGTCCCGCGTTCATTGTTCACTCTCCACGGGTGGGTCGCGCTACACAAAAGACAGCCCGGGAGTCTTGCAGTACCGATGGGGAGACACCAGGGGGAGCAAGATGGCCGCACTAGCTTCAACTGATCTGCAGCGACGCCCGGGAGAAGAAAGCGCGCGAAGCCAACTCGGCCCACTGGCAGAGGGTTGAGCAAGGCTGCGCGGCCGAAGTTCCTTTGTCTTAATGAGGAAATACTATGCTGTTCTCGTTTATTCTAGTTATTCCAACTGACTGCAGGGGGGAATTTCATGAGGATAAGCATATTCTATTGCAGCTTTTTTATTACTTGGAAATGGAGAACCTGAAATGGAATGCATCTGGAGAGTGCTTGTGGAAGGATAAAGCTTAGTACAGCACGTGAAAATGCCAAACGATCTCATTGTTTAATTAGCATTACCTCGTGCTGTTATAGGATTAGTATTTTGTAGGCAGGAGAAAGGGATCAATCCCAAAAACATCAGTTATATGTGAACAGTGGTGTATTTCAATTCATTAGGTATGGAATATCCACCTAAACATCTTGCACAGTAGATGTACTGATGTATGCACCCATTTGGGTGCTGTCAATATGGAGGCTCTCACATGACTGCCAATGGAAGGTTATTCACAAAGTCCAATGGGTGCAACAAATCTATCCATTTACCCAATGCAAAAATTGCATATAATCTGAAGAGAAGTGGAACTTACTGAAAGTGTCTCTACGTTGTAATACAAAACATGTTCCCCACTCCCTGGGTACAGAAAGAAACAAATATATTTATATCCTATTTTTAAAATGTTTTTCATCAACTCTTTGGGAGAAATAGATTAGACTTCCATTTCCCTTAGTGATTGCATCACTAAGCAATGTGATCACCAACTACAATCTTTCACGACTATATTGCTAAATGATGGCAATTCAGGCAATATCAGTTACCACTATAACCGCAAGACACAGATTATTAAGTGTGTATCAGCAGGAGTCTCCAATAAAGAATTACAGGGATACTGCAGGGCAGTGGTGGGTTTCAAAAATTTTTAGAACCTCTTCTGTAGGTGTGGCTTGCTTTGTGGGAGTGCGTTGCTGGCCATGTGACCAGGTAGGAGTGGCTTGCCAGCGATGTGACTGGGTGGGCGTGGCCAAGTTGTAAAATGTGGTGAAACTCACTTAACAACACGCTTGCTTAGCAACCAAAATGTTGGCTCAGAAACTCTGGCATTTGAAGCACGCAAGTCTTAAAGCTGTCAAGCTACAAGACCCTTGCACCCCTAACCCTTTAGAAAAACAAACCCCAGGGTTGTTCAAACTTGACAGCTTTAAGATTTGTGATCTTCAACTCCCAGAATTCCTCCTCCAGTCATGTTGGCTCAGGAACTCTGGCATTGAAGCACGCAAGTCTTAAAGCTGTCAAGTTACAAGACCCTTGCACCCCTAACCCTTTAGAAAAAAAACCCCAGGGTTGTTCAAACTTGACAGCTTTAAGACTTGTGGACTTCAACTCAGAATTCCTCCTCTTGCTCTTCATCTTGATGATGTGCGGACAGGCGGGGGGAGGGAGTTGGAACCGGTTCTAAACGGCACTGTAGATTTGTGGAACTTCTTCTATAGAAGAGATAAGAACTGGCAGGAACCCACCCCTGCGGAATCCACCCCAGGATCAGAGGGATCCTGGGAGGCTCAACACAGGATATATATGAGTTGGGAGGTGGGTTCATATGTACAAATGCAGAGAGGCCCAAGGAAGAAGGCCATGGTGCATTGCTATGGGAGAGATTGACCAGAGCAACTTGTGACATTCCCTTCTGGCTTGTGGGAAGTCAGCAGAGAAGGTCGCAAATGGCCTGAGCTTCAAGAACCAGTTTTAAGTAGCACTCCTTCAGCACCATCACCGTTTCAGGCGCTGACCTGAAATAAACAGATAAGGACCATTCTCTCTGGGCTCCAAGTCTCACAAATGCAATTTCAGAATCAGAATATTCTGCCAACTATTAAGGTACCACGTAGAGCCATGAGATGTTTGATCTATGATATACATTTTAAAAATAGCATAATGTAGCCCTTTTAAGGCTGATTGGCATACCCGATGCTGTGTAAACCCTTCATTAAGGCTAGAATCTGGCCAAATTTCAATAGACACCTACATCACCCCCATTGAATGCCATTGAATCATTCTAGACTCTTTCTTGTTTACAGTAACAAAAATATACAATAAAATTTCCATGCTAATAAATCACAACACCCCCCCCCCCCAACTTAATATAGACAGCCAAATAGTTTAGGTGCTGGCCTAGAAACCAGGAGACTGTGAGCCCTAGTCCTACCCTTGGCATGAAAGCCAGCTGGATAACTTTGGGGCTGTCACTCTTTCTCAACCCAGCTCACCTCACTGAATTTTAGTTGTGGGGAAAATAGGAGGAAAAAGGAGTATTAGGTATATTCACCACCTTGAGTTATTTATAAAGTAATAAAGGTGGGATTTTAAAAAATCTAAAAAATAAAACATATAAATAATGCAGTATATAGGATTCACAGTAAAAAGATCCAGGAAACAGCTATCAGTTTACACAATTTATTTATCAACTTTATATGCTCCCACATCTCAGAACAAATTACTCAGGTGGCATATAGCAGAGGTCCCCAACCCAAAAGCTGTGTCCCAGTACCGGGCCATGGACTATTTGGAACTGGGTCACATGAGCGGTGGGCAGTTGGGTCAGCATGCAGCTCGATTTGCGCAAGCAGCAGACCAGCACGTGTGCACACATGCATAGCTCAACTTGTGCAAGTTGAACTGTGCACGCATGCCCATGCATGGAAAGGTTGGAGACTGCTGGCATATAGCAAAAAAGTATAAAGCAAAAAAACATATAAATCACATATTTAATTTTTTTGTAAAGAAAGAAGCACACACAAAAGATTAAACAAGCAAGAGATTCAATCAGTTCCAGAACATCCTGTATTGTCATTTAAATATCAATTTAAATCAATCCCTTTAAATATTGATTCAAATGAATCCCTTGAAATATTGATTTAAATCAATACCTTTTACACAGGAGACCCCTTTACACAGGATAAATTTATGTCTTTATGGACAACTGGAATAACTCCGGGCTCATTCAAGTGGCTTAACACATTTTTTAAGCTGAGCTGGCTTCGAAAAAACTCTGTCCATAGGTTCTAACTTGCCTAATCCTGTTACACAGCACATACTGAGAGATGTTTTCCTTCTGGAGGAGCCATTGTTCAGTGGCAGAGCACTAGTTTCTAGAAACAAGACTGGTCTCCTGTTTGCAATTTTGCAACAGAAAGTCAACATTTGACTGCAGGCATAACTAGCATCTAAAAGCAATAAAATATGTTGACAGTGAATATAAATTGTGTAACTTTTATTTGCCAAAAATATTCAGTGTATTTCCAATTATAATGCATGGGATAATTATGTGTGGCAAACACTCTGGATATATACTAAACTGTAAATAAGAGTAAAATCTAAATAAAAATGTGTATTGTATATACAGCCTTATTTATATAAAACATATTTTGTGTTTTATCAATTCACACACACACATACATATAAAGAATTGATAAAACAGAACTATATTATAAAACATAACATGGAAAAGATGGGCACTCTTTAAATAAGTTTATTATAAGGCTATGAATGAGCTATCAAGCTTGATTACCTACCATACTCAATCTAGACAATCCTGTAGTATTTTTAGGGTGCTTTTGATCATGGGTACCTATCTTAAGTTTTATTTTAGTTTAGTCTAATCTCTCCAGGCTCAAGGTTGACTCAGCCTTCCATCCTTCTGAGGTCAGTAAAATGAGGACCTAGATTGCTGACTCTGTAAATCACTTAGAGAGGGCTGTAAAGTACTATGCAAAGTCTATAAATCTAAGTGCTATTGCTATTATATACACAGAAATGACTCGCAACATTTTACTGCCAGAATCAGAATTCCTGCCTTCCTAAAAAGCAGGTTCCCCAACTATTGTGGTTACCATTGTGCTTTGGCCTCTACGACAGAAGTTCCTATCCCTACCTATAGAAAAATAAAATATGCATAAAATAAATAAATTTTCTATTTTATGCCTTCTTTATAGCAAAGCCTCAGATTTACAACAGAATCCAAATGTTAATAGAAACATCGGACTTCTCCAGATTATATCACAAACTATTTAAAAAGGGAAAAACAGGTTACCTAGGACCAGTGTGTAAAAAACAGGGCGGTCTTGACTTCTTTACTCAAACATCATCATTTGCGCAAATAGGATTTTGATGCCTTAAGATGAATTCGCTTTGTGCTGTTGGTCAGGCTAAGAAGAAGTTGTGTGGTGTACACACAACTCTTGCGTGGGCAAGAGTTGTGTGTACAGCACAATTTCAGAATCGGAGCTTTTCCTCTCCCACGCACCCACCTTCTAAACAAGCACTCCGCGTTACAAGGCAGCGCTTCAGGGAAGGTGCCAAGTGATCATCGGTCCTACAGCAAAGGGTCAGCATAGCTGCCGAATTGTACCCCCATCCCTCCGGAAGGTGCCTGCTGCAAAAATGACTTTATATACACTTACGTGAAAGTCAGACCGATGAACCTAAATTCGACAGAAAGCGCAACGTACCGTACTACCGCCTTGAAAACTCACACAGCCAGTACATAGCTTTACAAATTAAATAAAAAGAGTTAATAGTAATCAGATGTGAAGGTCTGCACATCCTTCTATCCAGCCAAGACTTGAGAAGGGTCCGCCGGTCCTCCAAGCCAAGAAGGGTACTTGTGGTCCTGGATTCACAGTCGGCTGAGCGCTGGAAGACAGAAGTCGCCGCCGAGGCCGCACCAGCAGCTCCCGCTCTTGGGTTCGAATATTTGGCCTCAGAGTGTTCCAGGCCGGCCTCCCTCCAGCATGCCCAGATGCCTACCAGCCTCACCTTTCCCTTACGCCGCCTCTGCCCCCCCCCCCCCCGCCCACCGCGTCCTAAGTCTTGCGAGAGAGCCGCCGGGCAGCTGAAGATCCTGCGCGCATGCGCATGCGGTGACTGCGGGCGCCATGTTGCTTGAGCAGAACGGGGGTAGGTGGCGTCGGTGGTGATTGCTCCGAATCGTCTTCTCCCTCCTCCT
Source organism: Thamnophis sirtalis (assembly GCF_051295495.1). Classification (NCBI taxonomy): domain Eukaryota; kingdom Metazoa; phylum Chordata; class Lepidosauria; order Squamata; family Natricidae; genus Thamnophis; species Thamnophis sirtalis. The sequence continues at coordinate 36,611,890 of NW_028261386.1, read as the reverse complement.
CCTCCTCTTCCTCCCCCCCTTTCCCCCTACCCACCTGCTCACCCTCTTTCCTTCCTTCCCTTCCCCCACCTCGCCTTCCCGGGGGCTGCAGCGGAGCGGGCTGGGGGGGCAGCTCCCTGCTCCGGGAGGCGGCGCAGCATGAGCGTCGGCGGGGGGCGGGTGTGCGACCTGTCCCGCAGGAACCCCCAGGAAGACTTCGAGCTCATCCAGCGCATCGGCAGCGGCACCTACGGCGACGTCTACAAGGTGAGCGGTGGAGGGCGAGGGGGGCTGCTTTCCTTCCTCCCTTCGCTGTTCAGCCTTCACAGGTCCTCCGCCCCGTCACTTCGCCGACTCTCACCCCCCCTTCCTTTCTTCTTGGGAAAGGTGCTTTGGGGTGGCCCTTCCTCCATCTGCGAATTTTCTGGCCTGGATAACTTATTTCAACAGCATTTCCTCTCCCTTCCCCGTGATACCTTTTCTCTTCCCCGGCCCTGTGACGCGATGGGGTTGACTCCCGTCTTCAGATCGGTCTCTCTTTATCTGTTATGAATGTATCTGAGCTGTCACTCTCTATGGCCATCCCCTTCTAACTTAATTGGGGGGGGCATGGCCTTCCCTACGGATTTCTTCCATCTGAGTTGGCATTATGACACTACCAGCAAAGGGGGTGGGTGGGCTTAAAAAGCTTTTCTGTATGATTAACCTAGCAATTATTTAAGTTAACTCTGTAAGGAACCTGTACCCTCCACCTCTGGCGCATGAGGTCAGGCAGGGTGATAGTGGGAGATGGGTTGTAAACATACAGATGGTAATCTGCGTGTTGAACCACCAGGTGAACCAACTAGCAGGCCTTCCTCACATATCCTGGTTTTTCATCAGTGCCCCTCAAATCCTTCATGAGATCTATGATGGCACAGTATTAATTTTCACCCTAGTCATTTTTCTTTCATTCTCTCTTCTTCCAAACTGAATGTCATAAAGTTTGTGGTTTTTTCCACAAGAAATGTATTACTTAATAATTATTTTGACAGTCCCTGAAATAATTTGGTTCTCAAACAAATACTGTGTCTAAATGAATTTCTCTCCTGCTAGAAACTCTCAATATATTTTCGAGAGCAGGACATCCTACGTTGTTTGTATTTCCCCTTCACTTTGACTCCCATTTCCAGAAATGGATATCTGTTTTGGATTCCCATCAGAAGTATTGTAAAGAGGCCTAGAAGTCAATGTCTCTTTGCACTTCTACCATCGGGCAGCAGACATCGAAGCATAGCCAGCCAAACAAATAGGTTTAAAAATAGTTTCTATCCTTGCGCTGTCAGACTCTTAAACACAACCACAATCACTCCATGCACATGCAATATGTGCATGGATACGTATGACTAGTTTTTCTTTTTCTTTTTCTTTTTTTCCTAATTACTTGCATAGGAATTATTCTTTATACTATTCATGTTGCTTGTATTTTTTGTCATGGATTGCACCAGTGAGGCTAAAACCAATTTTGTCGTATACATGATGTACTATGCAATAAAGGCTATACTATAATCCCAATTTAAAAAATGCTCTTACAGTTCTTTAGCAAAGTAGGACAGTTCTTAAGATAGCAACACAGTGAGAAATAGAATGGACAACTTAAGAGTTATTTATATTGCCATGTAAATAAGTGAACTACCTTTTTTCTTTTTTTAATGTGAAGCAATTGAAAACAGTCCTGTCATTCTTCAGTATCTCAATTTGATAGAATAATGTTAGAGCATGCTTGCTATCCAAGTTATAGGGATAATACTCTAGGGTGTGTGGTTACTGTATCATTCTTTTTGAGCAACTGTTTAGCCTTACCATTTTTACCTGATCTTTCCAAGTAATGAAAAAAAACTATTATGAGAAAGAATTGCAACAGAGAGGTTACTATATATTTTTAAGGCTTTCATGTACAGATATAGTTTTAAATATTTGCTTACAGTGTAGCAGGAGGACAGATGCTTAGACAACTTTGGAAAAAAATCATTAATGCAGCCCGTGACATTAAGTAAGAGACTAAAACATGAATTTGAAATATGAGTCAGAAATAGTACTGTGTTTCCCTGAAACTTTTGACCCCTAAAATAAATGCTTGGCCTTATTTTGGGGGAGATCTTATTATTTTTGACGTGCAGGAGACGGCGAGTGTGGTCACCTCATGGCTGCTGCTGTGTTGCAATATTTTCAGGGAGGGCTTATTAGCGCATGCGCTCAAAAGCCCAATTGGGCTTATTATCGGGGGAAGTCTTATTTTCAGGGAAATGGGGTAGCCATGGAAATTTGCAGTCTTTGTTTGGCATTTTAAAAGACGATAAAAACAATAGTAAACTTACAGAATTATAATAGCTTATTAAGCCAAATTTAAAACATAACATAAAGCACTTAGGAAGCGTCTCATCATTTTTAATTACATTTTTTAATACTTCCATGATTTTAAGATTGTGCCTTCTCAGGTTCATTAAACTAGGAAAGAAATTTTTAACTCTATAATTTTAAAGCTGAAAGAAAAGTAAGTATGAAAAAATTGCTTAAATTTCCCTGCACCTAACTTTCCATTATCCTAAAACACAATTTCAGGCTATTAAAAATGGGTAAAGTATTACTAGCTTAATTTCCAGATAGCTATGATTTATTAACTTCATTGACTTTTTTTGTTTTTCAATTAAGCCCTTGACTTTCAACCTTTATTGAAAAAAAATTTGCATCTTCTTTAAATAAATTATCTTTAAAGTGTTGAATAGTCACAAAAGTACTCATACAACATATTGGTGTAGATAAAGCAATAAATCAGATGTGTATGCTTAAGTAAAACACATTGAGATTATTTTAATATTTGTCGTCTTTTACATGCAGTAACAGAAAAGAAAAAAGATTACGCAACTGGAGTTAGTCAAAAGATCTTCTATAATTGATTATACTTTCTTTAATCAACACAGTCTATGGTTAATTAATAAAACAGTAATGTGCAGCAGGTGCCACAAAATGCTTGCCAGTGATAAAGAAAAACTTAATTTTGGCAACTAGCAAAGACCAGTCAATACATTGTAATATTAAAACCACAGTCATTTTTTAAAATAACACAGGGAGGCAAGTAGTAGAAAGGATAGTTGATGTGCAAAATATACACTGCACCGCTTATTGCAAAGCCTCTCAACTATCAAACGACAACCCGGCCTTCACATGGTGCCCCCCGTTCCCACCAATCGGGCTCTGTCGACCCTTGGGACTGGCGTCCCCTTGGGTATATCCAGCCGAAACAGCTTCCATGGATCGCCGTAACAGTGGCGTCAAATTTCCATGGAAGTCGCCTATACCCACAATGGGTGAAGAGGCGTCAAGTACAAGTACAAGTAGAAAATACTGCTGCTTTAAAAATGTCCATATTATATTTTATACTGAGATGTCATACCATATTTTTCAGAGTATAAGAGGCACCAGAGTATAAGACGCACCAAGATTTTGAAGAGGCAAATTTAAAAAAAAGTTTTTGCACTCTGCAGACTTCCCAAAAATGGTCGGTTTTTCATAACAATGGGCCAGTTTGTTTTTAAAATGTGGCATGAATAGCCTTTAGGAGGCTTATAGAGTGCTCCTGGGGATGGGAGGCAAAATTGAGCAAAAAATGGCCCATTTTTCGCTCATTTCTGCCCTCCCCAGCTCCCAGGAGCATTCTGCAAGCCTCCTAAAGGCTATGCATGACCATTTTGGTGAAGGGGGCAGGGTTTCAGGAGTCAAAAAATGCTGTATTCAGTGTATAAGAGGCACCCATATTTTCAGCCTCTTTTTTGAGAGAAGAAGGTGTGTCTTATACTCGAAAAATATGGTAATTGCAAAGAAAGGGTTGGTATGCAGCCACATGAGTAATGGTTTGCATGCATATTTGCATACAAACACTTTACTCAATACTGCATTAAAAGAAAAAACTTTGCCTAGGCATCAAGTGTGTGTGTGTGTGTGTGTGTGTGTGTGTGTCTTCTTTGGAGCAAGAGGTACAAAAGCAGAAGTTTACTGTTTTCTGTAATCAATGTTTAGCTTACTGATATAATCAAAATTTGCTAATTAGGTAATTAACTGATATAAATTCTTCAAATCAATCAAAATGTTTATTTGTTTGGGCTATGGCATCCACAAGCCCAAAGACTTTCCAATTAAGGTATAACCAATTGTTGCTGTTTAAAAAACCTGTACGATTAAGGTATTTTTTTAAATGTTGTGTTTACATTTTTCATTTTTAGCATGATTTTAACATATATTGTGTGATGGGTCACTTCAGATTGAGAATTTATTCCTGGATGTTATTACTATTGTTAGTATTGCATTAGTAGAACTGGTTGAAAGCTAGGTTTCTGAAAAATGTTTTTTTTCCCAGTCTATGTCTGGGAAAAGTCATTCTTTTCATTCCATATTTATTATGCTTCTGCGTTGCTGAGTCTGTTTTGCTTCATAGTTGCTTACAAGAAAAATCAGAATAGTCTACATAACTCTGTAAAATTATTACAGTATAATATAGCATGAGACAATAAACCAGGGTCTGCAATATAAACAGTACAGCATCCCCAGCAAACTTTATAACAACAAAACATGCACGATATCTACAGGTATTCCTCAGGTTATGACCGGAATTGGGACTGGAATTTCTGTCACTAAACAAAGCAGTCATTAAGCAAAGCAGCATATGACCCTGTCACTTGGTGGCAGTGTTGAGATTGCACTTGAAAGAAATGGCAAAGATCAGCAAGGGGCGGCAGCAAGAACAGACAGTGGAGTGCAGAGCAGCCAAAAGGCTATGATGGAGGGGGATGGGCAGGTGCGGTGGTGAGTTGAAGCAGTCTTTTTGCACAGGGCAGGAGAATGTAACCATGGGAAACTGTGGCCAGTCCTAAATGCAGGCTGGTTGCCAAGCACTCAGATTTGGATTACGTGACCTCAGGGGTGCTACAAGGGCTGTAACTTTGAGGACCAATTGTAATCACCTTTCATTCAGCACTATTGCAATTCTGAACAGTTTTTGAATGAATGGTCATAGCCCGAGGACTACATGTACCATAAATTAAACTGATAATAATTAACTATAAACAGTCTCACAATGGACTTAACTTGATATCATGGATACACCTCAGTCAGGCATTCAGATGGAAAGGTATGCATTTTAAGAAGAATTAAATTTTGTTCAGCATGTTTGTCTTAACAGTAACTGTGTATATATATTTGTATATGCAAAGGACGGGCAGCCTTACCCAGATTTTAAAATCTCTTGGTAGGTTATCAGTAGACTATTGATAATGCTATTTATTCCTTTACTGATAGGCTGCTGCTTGGAATCGAGTGAGAGAGAGAGGCAAAGAGTGAGAAATTTCAGAAAGAAAGAGAACTATTAACCTTATGGTTTTGGTCCACCCACTATCTACTTAAATTACCCTCACAATATGTGCCCCTTGACAACTTACCTTTAAAGAAATAAGCCTTGACAAAAAAATGCTAGGTTTTATTCTTCTTTAAAATATGTGAAAAAATATGCAGTCCTTTTAAAATTGTTGTATCCCAATCCCCATATGTCTTTCTTAGAATGGCACACAATAAAAAAATTGATGAAATATGTAGTCCATTATTATCTGGAAGAAAACAGTTTTCCACTTTATTCTAAAGCAGGGGTCCACAATCTCCACCACCACCCCTCCCCCCGGGCATGGCCACTATCAGGTTTCAGCCCATTTGGCTTCCCTGCCACTGGCACAGTACCATCCCCTCTCCTCCCCACACCACCCCAGTCCACAAAACTGTAAAGATTGGGGACCACTGTTCTAAAGCTTAAAAGTAAAGGGCATTACCTTAAGTAATAAAATTCAAATGCATCTGATTCTTACCCCTGCAGTTTGATTTATGGTTACTATCTCACAATATATTTGCATGTGATTCTGCAACTACACTTAGAGAAAATTATACAAGAGGTTTTTTGTTGATGTATTATTTCAGTGGGGTTTTTTCCAAAATAGTTATAAACACTATCAGAAATGTAACAATTAAAATAGATCAATTTTTAATGCCTGAAGGCAAGGTGACAAACCACAACAATTTTGAATGATAATTTATTTTAGGACTCCTTTATTAGAAGGATGGCATACTAAGATTTGGAGGTGTACATCATTGTCAAAAATAATCTCATGTAAAAAAAACCCAAAGCATAGGGCCTTTGGACAAGCAAAGTCAATGGGGAAGCCAGATATACTTAATGACCGGGTTATTAACTTAACCAACTGCAGTAATTCACCTAACAATTGTAGCAAATGGGAAAAACTCACTTAACAACAGAATTTTTCGGCTCAATTGTGGTTTAAGTCGAGGATTACCTGTATTATCTTTCTCTGATCAAAGAAGTCAATTTAGCCATCACAGGAAATTCCATTATTTTCACCTACCATTACTCCATTGCTGAATCTTAATCTTTCCATTTTGGTACATACAATAATCTCACTGCAATTAACGTGTGAAAACAAAGTTCCATAACTTTGTCCAATTGTTGTCTATCAGAAAAACAGAAAAAACCTTTGGTTCCAATTGTATATTAATATTTAAGATTCTGTGAATCACTGCATGTATTTGAATCCAAAATTTTATAGCATTTTTCATGTGCATCAAACACAATAAAATGTCCCTTCATGTTCACTTTTCCAATATAAATTTGAACTGCTTTTATAGATGCTATATAATTTTTATGGTGGCAAATACCAATGATATAGCACCTTATAAAAATTCTTTCAAAGTTATAAATGCAAATTTCAATCTTTTCAGCCACATATTTTCCTATTGTTTCGTCTGTATATTATAATAGAATATTTAGCTATTTTATCATAGTCTTTCACTTGTTCTTCTGTTTCATGTTCAATAAATGTTTATACATTTCAGCAACTACATGTTCATTATTTGTACACAATTCTGTTTCAAACTCAATCATAGAATGTTCAAAAACAGTTTTGTGTACTTTAAATATTTCTAATAATTGTAAATAAGCAAACCATTAAGTTTAGTATCCTTCTGCCATCAGTTCTTCTCCTGATTTTATTTTACATTCACCGTGGTAGAAGTTGGCATTTTATGTTTGTTTAATATTTTATGTCTATATTATGCTTTTTGTGCTGAGAGTCAGAGAGGTATTTCTGAGCACAATCTGAGTTTGTACCTAGTCCATATTCAGTACATGGCATGTCTAACATAATGGTTTTTAAAATCCACATTGGTCTTTCTCATATCACAAATACCCATGCCACACAATCACGGGTGATGCCCTTCTAACTTCAAAAGCCTTCTTTTTCTCACTCTTTCATCCTATCCAAACACTAAACTGCCAAATATAGTTACAGATCAGATAAACAGATCTTTCCTTTGCATCTTGTAGCACCATATATTTAGCGGGTTTTTCCCCTGCCAAATTTAGATAGTTCCTTCTGCCATTCTTTAAATGGGATATCAGTTGTCAGAACAGGTATTATCTGAAACAAAAACTTCATTCTAGGTTGTAGTTTGATCTTCTATTTTCATATTTCTGTTTATAAAATATTTACTCACACAATCCTCTCATTTTGCCTCATGTCTCATCAGTATTTCCAGAACTAAAATAAACGAGACAGAACAGTGGGTATCCCTGTCTTATTCCTTTTTGTATGTCATAGGGTTTTATTAAATCTTCATTAAGAATTATCGTGCTTTCTGTTAAGTGTATGTAGATCTTATTTATTTTATCAAATGCTCTCCCAAGTTTTCACTGATGAAAATTTACTGGGAGTAAATGCTATTAAACCGCTACATTCTCAGTAGGTGTTTATGGAATTATGTTGTTATTACACTGCCTATACCTGCAATGGTGAACCTATGACACACATGCCGGAGGTGGCACACAGAACCCCCTCTGTGGGTACGTGCACCGTCACTGGCTGCTCTTCTGGTTTCTGATGCACTCATGCACACTGGCAGCCAGCTGGTCTTTTCATGCGCTAGAGCACCGAAAACCTGAAGACTAGCTGGCGTTCAAGTTTGGGCACTTGGTGCCAAAAAAGTTTGCCATCACTGGCCTTTACCATCTAGTTGAACAGTATAGTTAGAGATTGATGAAATTAACGAAATTTATTCTCTTACCATTTTTGTTAAGTTTATAATTTAATTTCCCACCAACATACTTAAAGCAGTTAAGAAGAATATCATTGCATGCAACTATTACAATATAGAATTAATTATTTTTCAGGCAAAATTGAATTGCACTTTTTCTAACTGTTTTGGCTTTTAAGCTATACTGTATGAATCCTTAATTCTGCTGTTGGTAGTTTTATTCTAAGGCAGAAATAGTTGGTGGCCAATGGGACGTTATTTCATCAAACTATTATTACAGATAAAGATAAAATATAGATAAAATAGGAAATGCCTTCTTGTTGCGAAAGAAAATCAAGAAGTGAGATTTAGATGAAGGACTCTTATAATTTTATAATTTGTAGAGTGCTATCCCACTATTAGGATATTATTAATTATGATGTTTTGGTATTTTATAGCCGATCTATGTCCGGAAGTCCCCATTGCATATGCTTGGGGGTGTCTCTCTTTCTCCCCGAAGTCCTCATCACTACAAGTTGAGCTCAGTTTGAAGATGTTATCTTTTAAATAGAATTGCATATGACCAAGCAATTGATGTACTTATTTCTAATATCTTCCTATCAGAATTTTGAAAATGGGTCAGTTTAAGTATCTGGATTTGTGGTTTTAGAATGTTTCAAAACATAGTTTAATTTACCCAATTTCTTTTTTTTAAAAATAGGCTCGGAATGTTAACACAAGTGAAATGGCTGCAATTAAAGTAATAAAATTAGAACCAGGTAAGCAGTTTTTAATCTCAAGATTTCTATTTCCTGTATTTTCCTGTATTTTTTTAAATCACCGCCATATGTTTTCTTTCTTTTTAAATAATACAGTGACCCAGTTAAATGTAGATAATTTTAGCTGTACATTTTCCTAAATAATCAAAAATTGCCTTTCTATCAGAATGTTTAAATGATATGTAACTAGCCTCTATATCATGAAAGGGTAACACTCAGGAAAATAAAATAGGGTAGATGCATAAATGGGCCTCCTTAAAAACTAGAATTAAAGTGGTTAATTCCACCTGAATTTACATATTGAAAAAAGGTGTGTGTGTGTGTGTGCGTATTCCTATTAATACATTTTTCCTTTGCATGTGTTATTTACAGTGTTTAATCTGGGATTTAAATATACTTTTATTTTTAATATGTTTTGTCAGATATTTTGAGTGCTGTTGGTAGCAAAGCAGGATTACATCTAAATAAAAATGGAAACACTTTGAGGAATTTACTTTTTTATTTACCTAGATACACACCCTGTGAAGAATGTTTGAGAGTATTTACTTTTTAAAAGGCAGCTGGGGAAAGGTGAAATGAATAATGATATGGAATTTATGTGACGTAGAGAAAGTGAACAGGAATGCTTTGCTACTTATTAGAATAACTAATAAGTATTAAGGTAATCAGGGGTTAGTACTTATGGTAGTTAAACTACAGCTCATTTCATAACTAGAAAGATATTGCACTAAGAACATTGCATAGGCATCCAATTAGCTAATCTAGTGGAAAGGGCTAGCTACTTGGTTGCTTTAATCATCCAAAAGCGTAGAATGTTTTGTTTGGTTTTTAAAAAAATTAAAACTAAAAAAAAGAAAGAAATGGTAATAAGATTGACATAATTTAACAATTTGCTGTCAAACTAGGCAATTGCAGAGTCATATCCAATAGCATTTGCTCTGGGTAGTATATGCAAGGCTTGAAATAAGGTTACACTACAATGTAACTTTTAATTTCAGAAGATGACCTAAGCAAAGATAGATGTAGGTAATGCTTTCACTGTATTTCAAGGTCCTTTATAAATTAACAGAATATCTAGAGACTAACACAGTACTATATAGAACAGAGAGCAAACTGCCTACTCTAGTGATCTCACTACCAAGGTAAACATACCTGAAAGCTGTAGGCTTTGAGCTAAATTAGAAAGTGTATATTATTGTTTGCATATTTTATGCACATCTCTTCAACTTTTGTTACACTGTTATACTTTATATACTGCTCTGCAGACTAGGTGGTTATTAGATGTTATTAGATGTTATAGAGATCATAGGTTTTTATTTACAACTACAGATATTCTTGCTTCTTGATTTACAGAAAAACTTGTAATGCAGTCAGAAATGTTGGTTACAAATGACAAAAATGAATATTTAAAGAATTTGCATCATGGCTACTGGTTCATAAGCTTCTGTTCCTATTGTTTCATTCCCAGTGTACATGTAAATACGTATTGCATGCCCCCAATTCTATATCCTTAAATGTAAGATAAACAATGTTGTTGCAATCTGTTTTGGATAGCTTTGACATCACTTTCCCAATCCATAGCAAAATAGGCATATATAGTAATTATTTGATGGTAGGTATATCTGGTTTTCCTGTATAACATTGCAAAAAATAAATTTAAAAATGCTCTTTCTGTTGCTGGAAGTTTATTCAATGGTTTCCTATGGTATTCTCTTATCAGTAACACCCAGAGTTCTGAAAGACCATGTTCCATGTTTTAAATTTCGTGGTGGGAGAATTTAGCACAGATCAGCCATTTCCAACAGTGGCAACATAACTAATAAACTTAAATTACCAAATCCTATTTGTAACTTTATATTTAAATGCCTAATATTGTTCTATTTAACAAAATAATATCTACAGTTAATCTATGTTTTTCTGGTGAAAGATTGATAGCCTGTTTTCTTAGCAAAATATTGATAACTTGAATACTGGCATATCGGGTGATCATATTAACTTTAAGGAATTGAAGTGCTTTTTATGTAAGTTGATAATGGGGCATTCTTTCTATAAGCATAAGCTAAACATCCTTTTTTCATAGGTGAAGATTTTGCTGTTGTGCAGCAGGAAATCATTATGATGAAAGATTGTAAACATCCAAACATTGTTGCTTATTTTGGCAGCTATCTCAGGTATAATTTTTATAATGTTCATAAAATAAGAATGTAAAAACTGTTCACTGTTTGCAAAAATAAGACCTAGTATGACCCTAGTTTTCTAATTATCTTTGGCATTCTATACTCCCTAGAAAGTTCACATTATCTACTGCCTAATTTCAGTTAACAAAACACTTCAGACTTCTTGCTTGTCCTGAGTCTGTATGAGACATTTTAATGTTTGTTCCAGAAAATAGCTGAGTAAGCTCTTTTTCCCAACTTTGCAAATTCTCGCTTTTCCTTTTCCGATGACTTCATACTATTTTTGCTCACAGATTAAATTGTTTATTGATTTAGGATAGCAATTGGGGCTGGAATTTACACTTGTAAAGAGTGACCATATTGCTTAGCGACAGCAATTCCTGCAGTCATGGTTGCCATTGTTAATTGAATCCTGTAACCATTAAATGCAATAACTTCCAGCTTTCCACAGCCAAAGTCTGTGGAGACACTAGCAGGAAGTTGCAAGTTTCAGGCCTGCAAGCAGGTTAATAGCTTCTGCTGGATAGGCGAGTGAATAAGAGGGTACATGACAGGTGTCATGTGGGGTGGGGACCGAAACATAATAGTGCTGCACAGTTAGGAAGGATGCACGGGGTTTGGGAGGGGTAGAATGGGCAGAGAGGGTGGGGACCGAAACATAATAGTGCTGCACAGTTAGGAAGGATGCACGGGGTATGGGAGGGGTAGAATGGGCAGAGAGGGACTGGGGGAGGATATGGGTGTAAGAAAGACTTACTCCAGCCACTTGCGATCTTTCCTGCTGGCTTCTCCATTGACTTTCTAGTGATTACGACTTTGACAACTAATTGACAACTAATTATATGTGTTAATGGGTTGCCAGCAGGGATGCTGGGACAGACAGAACTCTGAGGACTAATCATAACAAGCATTTGTTCAGCTGCGTCCTAACTTGGAACATCGCTGATCAAATGGTGGTAGGTCGAGAATTTCATGTAATCAGTTAATACTGAAATTCCTCAATTAAATAAATCTTGTTATTGCCCTGCTCAGTATTCACTTTGTATTCCTGTAAAAATCTATAGTTATTTTATTTGATTGTAAGGTGCCCAGAGATGTTGTATCAATGAAATGGGAAGCATACAAAATTAAAAAAATAAAATATAGTTGGAGTTTGTTATTTTTGTTTTTGTTTGTTTGTTTTTCCTGGTAAGGCCCTTTGGCCTGGGAAGCAGAAAGTTACCAGGCAGATCTCTTACTACAGTTGTGGAATAATTTCTTCTGTTTGAATGTCCTATGCTATTACGGTAGACATAGAGGAATATTGTATGTGTATGAAAATGGAAGATGTCTTATTGGATGTAAAATGTATGTTTTATCACCTAAAATGGTGTTTCTTATTACTAAATAATGAATGGAGTCACAACTCTTTAGTGTAATAACTTCCCAGTTACATATTACAGCTGCATATTTGTTCTTTTTAAATTGAACAAATAAAATGTTATTGGCAGTAGATAGTCTGCCATTTTTAACTCCTGGCCACAGGAAAGAAAAAAAATGAGGATATCTGAGACCAAGTCTAGTTTGGGTTTATTTCTGATTGTGTCATGAGTTCCTTTTAGTTTCAGTTATTAAATTTCTAATTTAAAATGTTCAATTGAAAAAAAAATGTTATCTATGTTATCTCACAATCAATCTCAGAAAATTTAGGTTTGAAAATACTTTTATATAATGCTAAGATTTTAATTCCATACTTGGTACTTAATATTATCAACTTTTAATATACCGTATTTTTCGGAGTATAAGGCACACCTTTTTTCCTCAAAAAAGAGGCTGAAAATCTGGATGTGTCTTATACATCGAATACAGCATTTTGTTGTCTCCCGAAGCCCTGCCCCCTTCACCAAAATGCCATGCATACCCTTATGGAGGCTTTCATAGACCTCCTGGGGGCTGGGGAGGGCAGAAATGAGCAAAAAATGGGTTGTTTTCCCCTCCAGCCCCCAGCAGCACTCTATAAGCCTCCATAAGGCTATGCATGCAATTTCTTTGACCAGAAATGGGCCAGTTTTTGCTCTTTTTGCCCCCCCCAGGAGCACTCTGCAAGCCCCCCCCAGACTACTCCATGCCTTTTATTTGAAAAAAAATGGGCCCGTTTTCACGAAAAACGGACCGTTTTGGGGAGGTTTGCAGAGTGCAAAAACTTTTTTTTCCTTTTTGAAAGCTTTTTAGTTAGATTAATTGATGAAAATTAGATTGATCAAGTGCTGTGTCAGCAGAAACAAGTTTTAGGTTGTCAGCAATTTCCTTCTCTATTACATGGATAAATACACCTGGAAACATCTACCTAACTACCTACCTACCTATTCTCTCTCCCACCCTCCCTACTGTATTTCTCTCTCTATATATATATATCCTTCTATCTACCTACCTACCTACTCTCTCTCCCTACCTACCTACTGTTTCTCTCTCTCCCTCTATCTACCTACCTACTCTCTCTCCCTACGTACTTACTGTATTTCTCTCTCTATATATATATATCCTTCTATCTACCTACCTAATCTCTCTCCCTACCTACCTACCTACTGTATTTCTCTCTCCCCCTCCCTCTATCTACCTACCTACTCTCTCTCTCTCTCCCCCTCCCTCCCTACCTACTGTATTTCCCTCTCTATCCCTCTACCTACCTACCTACCTACTCTCTCCCTCCCTACCTACTGTATCTCTCTCTCTCTCTCTCTCTATCCCTCTATCTACCTACCTACCTACCCTCTCTCTTTATTCCTACCTACGTACTATATTTCTCTCCCTCTACCTACCTACCTACTTTTTTTTTTTAAAGCCTCTTCGAAACCTTGGTGTGTCTCATATTCCGGTGCATCTTATGCTCCGAAAAATACGGTAAATTTCTTAGTTATGAGGAAGAAAAAGATTAACTTTTCTGTATATTATTTGAAAGCATTTTCCTAAAATAGAAGAAATCTGGAGTACTTATTTTATCATTTTGAAAGAAAAAGACTAGCATAGTTAGCCCAAAACTTTTGAAAGATTATTAACTTTTTAAAGGAGTGATTTGCATCTTTTTATTTATACCCATTATTTTAAAAATTACTATAATGGCAACTTTTGCATTTTGGAAATATATTGAATCATATAATTTTCCATTTAATTTATATTATTTTAAACTACAAATAATTATGTTAAAACTGTGACAAAATCTTAACATCTAGACAGACATCAAATTAAACAAAGCAAAACAGATTACATTTTAATTCATTAAAATGAATTATCATACTTTTCAACTAGTCTTCTAAATACAGAATTCAATAGGAATTTAGAATTTATGTAAGTGTCTGCTTCCAATAGTCAGGATTAGGATTTGCTGGTACTGGAATTTCGTGAAGAAGTGAGAGGAAGATAGTCTTCTGTTTTGGAAAGATGAAAATATTCAAGGTTTAGTTTTCCTCCGAATATATTGCAAAATCATAAGGTTTCATAGTTAAGATTGCATTAAGTGTTTATAAGTATGCAAAACTGATCAAATCTTAATTTTTAGACGTGATAAATTGTGGATTTGCATGGAGTTCTGTGGAGGTGGTTCATTACAGGACATTTACCATGGTAAGTTGGCAAATGTTATAGAGTTATTTTGGAAATATATAGTTCAGATATAATGGTTCTATTCTTTCATTAATTTGATCTTGAATACATACATAAAGGAATACAATAACTCTTGGACCTGGAAGCTAACTGGTAGCCATTGTAGCTCACAGAATAGCATTGTAACATGAGCCAACTTTAGGGTCCCAAGAACTGCTCTGCGCAGCTGCGTTTTGCACCAGCTGAAGCTTTCAGATACTTTTCAAGGATGGCCCCATATAGAGTACATTACAGTCCAAGCATAGAACATAGAAAATAGATTGCAGTTCAAACATTGCACATGATTTATGTTACAAATGTCATTTTTTTAGTTAAACTACCTCTGCTAATCAGACATTGTAACAGGCTTGGGTTAATTTATAATAGCACAATAGAAGGGGATTTAATCCTCGTGGCATCAATATGAATTCCAGCTGAAATTTTTTATTCTATTTTTTTCTTGGGTTTCTGGCAAAACTCAAATATAAAAGTTTTCTTCTGTGATGTTTATTTCAAGTTCAGCATATGAACAGTGGATACAGTATGTGTATATAAAAGCAAACAAGAGATTTGAATTTTTCAAAGTTAGCAATGAAAATATAGTAGATGCTGTACTTAATTTGGATGGATTCTCTTTTAGTGACTGGACCACTTTCAGAACAGCAGATTGCTTATGTAAGCAGAGAGACACTGCAGGTAAACAAATTGTTATACTTTTGGCTTTTAGGATAGAAAAAAGATACCAGACGTTTCTGTTGAATAATGGGAGAGGGGGAGGGGTGTACAACTGCACAATTGTAAGATATGCATTCCCTAAAATAATTCTTCTTAGCTGAGCTTTAACCACCAAAACAAAATTCAGCCTCTGCACTTGCCCTTAGGTATGTGTTTGTGTATCTGTGTGCATTTGGCTTACAGAGCTGCAGAGAGCTAAGTGAGCAGAGAATTTGCCTTTGAAAATTAGATACAAAGTGAGCGACTGTGATGATTACAAAGATTTTTGTTTGACTTCCCACTCATATGGCAGGTTTCATAAGAAAGAAGAAATGCTTGGCACCCGGATCCTGAACAGAAGAAGTATAGTTCTTCTATCAGAAGAAGGGACCAGTAATTGATTGCAGTAGTGCTTCTTTTTGACACCAATATATTTCAGATGACAGGCTTCGATGAAGCTGTGTGCTTATTGCTTATGCTTGCCTTTTAGTAGTAAAAAATATATTAACCATTTGTGAAGTATTACATTTTTAGATGAAAGTCAGCTGTTTTATAATAGATCTCTATCTCTTTCCTTCTGTCATTTCAAAAGCATGGATTGGTCATGCAGTGATATTTATTTTAAACATAGTGAGCTACACCTTTGTACTTTTTAAAAAATCTAGCTGATTTTTTTACTATATAGAACATACACTCACAGAAAATCTGTCTTTCTCTAAGAACTTTATTCCTTTTCTTTTAATTACAGGGATTGTATTACCTGCACAGTAAAGGAAAAATGCACAGAGATATAAAGGTAGGATTATTGTTGAAATCATTTTTAAATTGCATCAAATTCCCAGTTCTGAGCTTTATAAAATAAAGTAAGACTGTAATCATGAGATTATTATTGCAATAATATGAAATGACTTCTCTGAAGGAATATTTTTACAACCAAGAAAGATTGTGTAATAATTATAATAGAGCTTTGATTCCTTTGAACTAATTAGTTCAAAGTTAAAGTTATTTCACATTGTTAATTAAAACAACAGCATTTGTATGTTGCAAAAAACACAAAGTTCCGTTCTGTAACATCCATATTCAAGAAGATATGCATGGAACAAGTTACCGTATTTTTCAGAGTATAAGATGTACCTTTTTCTTTCAAAAAAGAGGCTGAAAATCTGGGTGCATTTTATACACTGAATACAGCATTTTTTGTCTCCTGAAGCCCCGCCCCCTTTACCAATGTGGCTGTGCAGAACCTCTAGGAAACTTTTAGAGAGCTCCTGGCGGCTGGGGAGGGCAGAAATGAGCAAAAAATGGCCCAATTTTTGCTCAATTTCCCCCAGCCCCCATGAGCACTCTATATGCTTCCTAAAGGCTATCCATGCCCTTTTTTAAAACGAAAAACGGGCCCATTTTTGCAAAAAATTGGCCTTTTTTGCTCATTTTTGCCCACCACCCCACGCCAGGAGCACTGCAACCCCCCTAAAGGCTATTCATGCCTTTGTTTGGAAAAAAATGGGCCCATTTTCATGAAAAACAGGACATTTTTGGGAGGTTTGCAGAGTTCAAAAACTTTTTTTTTATTTGCCTCTTTAAAACCTTGGTACGTCTTATACTCTGGTGCTTCTTATACTCCGAAAAATACGGTAAGCAAAATGAAGATTCTCCCCTTCCCATGTTTTGACCAGTTTTGTCAGTTTTTATTATAAAATTGAAATGTTACTATCCTATTTTGATCTCTGTTCTATCCCTCCTGGCACAGTTTTTGTTAAGTGTCTCTTAGTTTTTTGCAGTTTACCATATTTTTTCCACCCTTAAAAGTGGCTGAAAATGTCTGTAATATCTTATACAGTGAATGTTGCCGAAGCCCCACCCATCTGCCGGCCTCTACCCTTCGGTTGTTTTTAGCTTCCACACGCTCCATTTTAGACCCGTTCCAGGCTGCGGGGATCATCACAGCACACCAGCACCGATCACTGCCTCAGCGTGTCGCGCTTTTGGCCTCCGCACTCCCCATTTTTGGCCTCCATACATTACATTTTCAGCCAGTTCCAGGCGGCGGGCTCAAAAATGTGATGCATGGAGGCCTGAAAATGTGACGTGGGAGGTGGCAATCAGCAGTGATGTGCTTTGGTGATCCCCACAGCCTGAAATGGGTCTAAAAGGGGGAGTGCAAAGGCCTGGAACAGCTGATTGGTGGTATTCTGAGAGGCCAATCCAACTGCAAATCAGCTGCTTGTGCTGAAACAGGCTGTGATAACATGCTGAAGCTGACCAGGCTATTTGCTGCAAGGATGCTAGCCAGATGAATACTGATGGATGCTAGTAGGTAGAGGCAGATTTTTTTTCTTATTTTTCTCCCTAAAAACTAATGTCCATCTTATACGCCAGAGCGTTTTATATTCTGATTTTGAATAAGGAAGTCTAATACATTTCATGCAGAAACTGCTTACTCATGGAAATATGAATTGTTTCCATGGGTAATATTTAGATTTTAATTGAATTTGCCTTTAATATAGTTCAGTGGTATTGACTTGAATGAGTTTTCTATTACATTGTTTTGCTTTTGACTTTGTTATTACATAAGCTTACATATCTAGTGTTGTTTCATATGCCTGAAGGGATTTTTTATCTTTAAAGATACCACACAAAAATCACATCTCAGTTGAGCTACATGATAATGAGGTTGTGAGTCAGCATCATTGGGGCTTCCTGGTTTAGGTGGAGCTGCAATTAGTACACCAGCTGAAACTGGACAAAGGCTTAAAGGTCATCCACAGTGACCAATGCTGTTTCCGTCACATATTCAGATCTGAAATCTGACTGAAGGGGATTTAAATAATCTGCTTCGCCTAGGATCCTCTGCAAATGATTCCTCAGAATCTTTCCCCAAAATAGAAGATAGGAACCTTTGTAAAGCATGCTTTAATATGGCTGGATTGAGAGAGGGACTGTTCAAGAAAAGTTGTACCCCCAGCTCAAGGCTTTTGTTATGTCACCCTCCTTCAAAGAGGCATTTATCACCTTTTCGAAGCATGGATCTATTCCTCAGATGGTGGAACTTCTATGATTGAGGACTCTATTCATTTCCTTGGATTCTGTAATATCAAAATAATCCCCTTGTAACTCTCCCAAATGTTATTCAATCTCAAGTGAAGATGAGTTATTTTATCTGCAGATAACTTGTAGTATACTGCAAGTATATCAGTCTACCCGTTCTTCCCTAACAAGGTCTGGACAGCCAGGATTGAGCCATGGGGTGAGAATCCACAGATGTAAAAAAGGCATAAAAGTACACATCTTTTGTCATTGTTATTGCCACTATATAGGTATGAACATAGCTTCATGCCTATTTTATGAGTATACTATTTTGTACCAGTTTTATCTTCTAAAGTTGAAGATATCTCTGTTAATAAAATACATTCATATTTTACTGTCATTTTTCAATATTTGTTCTTGTTTGTCTGCTATAGTGATAGGCAGTTTAGTTGGTACAGCATTATCTTGATATATCTTGCCTATTGTCTACATAAGTTTAGCATTGTAATGAAAATCATTTCTAACATTGATATTTTGAAGATTTACACAGTTTATAACATGTACTATAAGTTTGTACTGATACCTGTACTAGTATAAATATTTTTTAAAAATCTAAATAGATGACTTTTACCATTTTTCCCTAAGGGAGCAAATATTCTTTTAACTGATAATGGCCATGTGAAGTTGGGTAAGTACTTCTATATATGTTAAGTTTTATGCATGCTAACATTTAATATACCTTAAGACTCCTGTCAAGATAGTTTGTTTGTGAGAACTTCAAGTGGCGGTTTTGAGTCCCAGCCGTGAATTTCAGATTGGATTTCTTTCTTCAGTTATGCAATATTTAATAAATACTTGCACCTTGTGGAAGATAATAATGCTGAAACAGAAACATGAAAAAAACATTACAAAAGTTTTCAAAAACTATTTTAATAAAAATCTTACTACAAAGACTTTCAGTTTTTAAATGTTTTATTTATTATAAATATGTGTACTTATTATCCCCCATATTCTTTTATAGCCGATTTTGGAGTAGCAGCACAAATAACAGCTACAATTGCAAAAAGGAAATCTTTCATTGGAACTCCATATTGGTAATTTACTTTTATTCCAAGGATCCCCCTGCCATTTTCGAACTAATGAACATTTAATATTTTGAGAATCTATTAAAGAAAATAACTAAGCAAGGCTTATAATTAGTAAAATGATTGCCAATTACAAATGCTACATTATTAAAAATTGGACAGTTGCAAAACACCAATTAGCTAGAAACAAACTTGGAGGGTTACTCCTCGTTAGTATCTCTACTGGCCCATAGGAATGCCTGTGAGAGATATATATATATATCTCACAGGCTATATATATGAGGGAGGGCTCTAAAATATTATTGGAAAGAAATATATTTTTTGTGACAAATGCATTGCTTTGCAACTGACCAACTTCTTTTTAAATTTTATTTACAATTAAAATAATATTTAAAACACTTTACAAGTCAAAGTACTAGAAGCATTCTGGGTACCAAGAGAGGTTTCCATGGATATCCTGGAATGTAATACTAAAATTCAAGTTTATTTTCCATTTGTGTGATAGGGGTTCAGAATGTCTTTTGCCTATGTTGTTAACTGACTTGCATTTGATAATATCCTTGCATGGATGCATACAGTTATATGGAAGCCTACAGTATATTGAGCAAAGCTCAGGAGGCTGTTGCTCTGAAGCAAAATAAATTTATATTATTAACAGTAATTGTAAAAAAATATTAGTCTGATCTATTCTTATACCATTAACAAGAATGATACAACAAAGGAAAAACTTTTTTCTAAGATGGAGAGAGGCATTGGCGGATAGATTTGGAATTCATTGAGATAGAAGAGCAATTGAAATATATCTTAGCCTCTTTGTCAGCCATTACTCATTTAACTACCACATAGATTGAAAAAATGTTTCGGTGGAATGATCTTTTGAAATCTAGGAGTAAGAATGCATTTTGCAAGCCATTTTTCTGTTTTTAGGATGGCCCCTGAGGTTGCTGCTGTTGAAAGAAAAGGTGGATATAATCAACTTTGTGACCTTTGGGCTGTTGGGATTACTGCTATAGAACTAGCAGAACTTCAGCCTCCAATGTTTGATTTGCATCCCATGAGGTGAGTAAGTAGTAATAAGCTCTAATAACTCTGTTGTGTGTTCTAGAGGTTGAAATGAGTGCTACTGTTGACTATATTTATTCCTCATATAACCAAATTTTGCTCAAGATTGTACAAATAAGGTGGTAGAAAGAAACATCAAATAAATAGGCAGGTTTCAGAAAAGGCAGAAAGAGATAAATTCAATATCTAATATATAACAGCTAAGAAAAAGAGACAATTTAGAAAGATAGTTTATCTTTAACTGTATTGGTTGTAATAAAGTATTTGAATAGATAATACCAGAATGTGAAATATATTAAGGGCAACCTCCAGCTTTTTAATCTAAGTGCCAAAATTTAAAATGAAACCCACAAATTTTAGTTGTGTGATTTCTGGCTATTTTTATTCTATTAAAAATTAGAAATGATTATGTATGTATGTATCTTTCCTGCATCAAAATTAATGGTATAATATTAGGTATTTGGGAATACAATAAAGCTGGAATTGCATAGACTAACTTTCATAGAGGCAAGACACTTGAATTTCTGGCTTGAAAACACTACAATTTAGAAATTGCTTTACCTTGGGCTGAAATGTTTGGCCTTAGTCACCTGGTACATATTATGATATCATTGAATATTTCTGAGGTCCCCAGACAAAAGCAAAAATGAAGATTAGACCCTTGACTGAAAAAGGTAGCTTACATAGAGTCCATAAAAGCCTAAACTAGAAATGGTAGTGGATTAGATCAAGGGTCACTGATCCCTGGGCCATGGCACATTTGGAAGCAGACATGCCATCAGCAGGTGAGCATGCATGCACATGTCACTCCACTTACACAAGCAGCAGGCACTGATGCTCATCACTCCATTCATGCGAGCAGCAGATGCCACTTGCACAAAACCATTCCCCCTCTCCCCACTCTACCGCTACCACCACTCCGCACCAGGTCCCCAACCTGGAAAGGTTGTGGAACTCTAGATTAGATAATAACTATTAGACCATGTGTTGCAGTAGTTTTATCAGAGCAGCTGGATAAACATGTATAAATATATTTTTGGATTGGGAAACCCTGCACATGGTCTTTCAGGCCTTAATCACCCCCGATTCACTTTCTATAGTGCACTCTATATAGGGTAGTCCTTTAACAACATCCAAAATCTGCAGCTGGTCCAGATTACAGTGGCATTAGTTGCGATTGGTGCATCTCAAGATGCCCACGTAACACTCAGCAAACTGCATTGGCTCCTGAAAGTTCTGGGTATAATTCAAATGCTGATAATCACTTACAAAGTAGATACTGATACTGGACCAGATTACTTGTGGGACCATTTATGTCCTATTGATTTCTGCGTATCCCACAAGACTGCACCAGGTAAATTTATTCCAAGTTTTTCCTTTGAAACATCATCTAATAAGAACTAGAATATGAGCTTATTCTGTTGCTGCCCTTTGGAATGAACTCCCTGCGAAGATTTGAGTGACCCTGCTAGCTTTTTGTAGATTTTGTGTAGATTTGTAAAGGCCAGAGTTTTCTCTTATTTGTTGGATCAAGATGGTAGATGAATCTCTTCTGTTGTGAGAGTGAGAGTTTGCTTAGCTACATGTTGTTCTTTATAAGATGTTCAATGTTACATGAGATTTTTAAAATTTATTTACTTATTTATAATTTGATTTTTTTATGTTTAATGATATGCTCCATCCAAAATTGCAAATTGTGATAGGGCAATCTTACAAATTCATGAAATGAAAAGAAATAATACTGCATGCAAACACAGTCATAAAGTTGCAAGAAAGCCTAACTATCCTAATTTATCAAAGCATTTTCAGGTTTCTTCCTTAAAAGAAAGTTTGACTGCTGTCTTAGTTTTGGCTGAAAGTAAATTTTTCTTCTCTTTTCCATCTTCTGAAGATACAGTGGTCCATTGAGAATTATCTTTTTCTTGCTAAAGGCAAATACGATGTTGCTTCTCTGCATGCAAATCAACTTTTGACAGGAATTTTGTAGACATAACCCATTTTCTTCTTTTTCAGAGCACTGTTTTTAATGTCAAAAAGCAACTTTCAGCCTCCCAAACTAAAGGACAAAATGAAATGGTGAATATTGCAGCAATATATTTGTATTGTATTAGTTACTGTGAATATAAACTATCTTTCTAAAAACACTAATTTTGTGTTATAGGTCAAATAGCTTTCATCATTTTGTCAAAATGGCACTCACAAAGAATCCTAAAAAAAGGCCTACAGCTGAAAAACTATTGCAGGTATAAATGACTTTTCTACCGATTCCCAAATTGTTGTAAAGCTTTCAATAGGAAGTGCTGGAAAAATTCAGCATCTAATTTAGACACGTTGGTTGGGGCTGCTTATTTTCCTTGTTAGATGGATGGATTTTTCTTGTTAGGTTTTAGGTCAGTGCAGAAACTGCTAGGCCGTGCAATAGATGATATATCAGCAGAATCCCTTTGTCCAAAATCAGTTCTCTATGGTACGTGCCTGGTCCTGAATAATAGGTGTTTAACCAACAACCAACCGGGCATTAAAAAATACAGTCTATAGGCTAGGGAGCCATATGTGCTATCATTTGAACTTGGTTTGACTACAACTGTTCCTTAGCATGGATAATATTAACCTGCCCATCCCTTTTCTTACAGTGTTTATAAAGTCTCCCTGCCAATAATAATTTTAACAGTTTTCCTGTGACTACCATATGGCCAAGCACCTTAGTCTTATCCTCCCCATAGTTTAAAATATGGAAAAGTGGGGTAGCATTGTTGGCTTACCTTGCAAAGTTTGGAAAGTTTTGAAATATCTCTGTTGGCAATTTAGAATCCATCCATAATGTTTTGAGAAGTCTATTCATATTAAGGGTTAAGGTTACTTTTTGTTTAATGCTTTTAATGTTTTTATGTTGTTGTAAACCACCCAGAGTAACTCAGCAATGAGAGGGGCAGCATATAAATTTAATAAATGAAATTACAACATTCAAATTCTCATGCAAGTATCTTTCATATACTTACCTATGGCATTTTGTGTTTTAAGCACCCTTTTATTACCCAGCCTTTAAGCCGGACTCTTGCTATTGAACTATTGGATAAAATGAATAATCCTGATCATTCCACCTATCATGATTTTGATGATGATGATCCTGAGGTAAGAATATCATTTAGATATATCTTTGATAGTTAAAGATTTGGCTATATAACCAAACTGATTAGATAGATAGATAGATAGATAGATAGATAGATAGATAGATAGATAGATAGATAGATAGATAGATAGATAGATAGATAGATAGATAAGTTTATTTATAGGCCGCCCTAATAATGTGTTTAAAGTATATAAATACTTTAAACACATTATTTACAGCAGGCACACAAAAAAGTCTAGTCTTATTCAGTAAATTTAAATTACCTGGCATATTTAATTTAATTTGGAAAAGTTATATTGCTGCCTACTGACAGTGACTCAAGGTAGCTAACAGAAAATAAGAACACAATATAAAAGAAATAAAAATAATAAATAATAAAATAATAACCCCTCGCACCCCATTACAGGGCATATTTCTAACGCTTTTGGCTATTAACCCATATGCCTCAACTTGCATTGCCAATAGTGAGAATTGTAATATATCTGAAGAGCACCAGATTTCCTATCCTCATACTTACATCCATGTGATATTTAACATAATTTGTAAGTTATCGCAGTCTATTTAGATTGGACTACAGTCCCATTATCCTCAGCCAAGAAGGCCATTTAAAAACTATTTCTGTTTCATGCTAGCCATCCTTCTTTAGTGGAGAACCTGTTCGCAAATGCAGAATTACGGTAATAATGAAACTGAACTCCTGTTAGGAAAAAAGATTTTGTTTGAAAGAATACTATGCTTCAATCTGTGTTTTATAATGCTGAATTCAAGAATAAAACCTTCAAAAACTTAATAATTAGGATAGTCTCTTTTGTCTTTATCACAAAGAGCAAGCGGGTTCTATGCAAGTACACAGACATGCAGTAGCCAGAAGTGTTCTAATCCAACATAGCAACCACAGTGTTTATAGTTTTTTTCCTAGTATTTTAAAAGCTATTGTTTGATCCATGTCCTGTATGTGTATACATTGTGTTTGATTGACAAAATATAGATAATTCTTAAATTATAATTCATATCCAGGTTTTTAGCAAGTGTTGACTTAAAACATCCTGGCTAAAATTCCTGATATACCCAGTGTAAATTTATGTTATTTTTAGCTTTTTAAATAATAAATAAATAAAATCTAGGACAAATCTCCTTAGGATAACAACAAAAATGGAGTCCCTTAAATAGCTATGAATGTATTGAGATGAATTAATGCTGCTTATTACAGACTGTAATACAAGAGTGCATTAATGAAGCACGCTCTTAGAATGGTTAAAACCACTACCGCTTATGCAAAGTGTGGGCAGGGAGCAGTTTCCAAAATAAATTGACTTTTATTAGGTACCTTCAATTTTCAAATTTGAGAAGTATTAATTAAAGGAGATATTAATTATTACTTTTATTATCTTTGATTCTGTAATGTAATGTCCAAAATAGCATTTACTTGTAATTTTTTGCTAATTTAGAATGAACCTATTTAAAGGAACAATAACTAGAAAAGAATGAAGAAATAGTTGTGAAGAGAAGAAGAGAACTTCCCTTGTTGTCCACCTGCTTGTTTTCATTTTTTTGTGCAATTAATTTAATTAACTTGTCCAGGGAGTTCTGATGGTAGATTAGAAATAACAATGGAAGAGCTCCTTTCCTAATAAAGGATAGTTCTTTCATAATCCAAAGATAACACCTTCCTCTTTTCTCGTTGAAAAGTCCTGCCTTCCTTGAATTGGATTATAGAAATAAGAATTGGATTATAAGAATTATGACTTTGCCAAATACATCCCAGTAGATAATGTTTGTTATATAAGGTGGTAGAATTTTTAAACCAAGTATGACTTTCCACTGGGAATTAATGTAAATTTTGGAGCAGTCTGAAAATCAAAATTATTTCTTCCTTCCCAGGAAATATCGTTGTTTGAAACTGATTTTAAATTCTAGTTTCAATGGATCACAAAGATATTGTGTACTGTGATTTTTAAAGTGGGAAAAATGTTGTTCATTTTTAATGAATATTTAATACAATATTTTCCCCAGCCTCTTGTACCTCATAGAATTCACTCAACAAGTAGAAATGTGAGAGAAGAAAAAACACGCTCTGAAATAAACTGTAAGTAGAGTTACTCATTGTAAACTAACCTGAATAAACTAGTCATATCTGCACGCCCAGTTCATGTTGGATATTTGCCATCTCTTTTTGATTAGGCTTCCTAACCCAATTGCATATTAGTTTAATATTGAAATGCAAACAGTGAGTGCCAGCCTTGTGAGGTAATCCAGAAAAGAAGCACAGCCAGAAGTACTAGTTCTTACTTTATTCTAATACAGTGGTTCTCAACCTTCCCAATGCAGTTGATGCAGTTAATACAGTTCCTCATGTTGTGGTGACCCCCAACCATAAAATTATTTTTGTTACTACTTCATAACTGTAATTTTGCTACTGTTATGAATCGTAATGTAAATATCTGATATGCAGGATGTATTTTCACTATTGCAAATTGAACATAATTAAAGCATAGTGATTAATCACAAAAACAATATGTAATTATATATTGTGAAATATTTATTTCTAATTACAAATAAATGAAATTTTGTCTTGAAGCATGATATAGCAAGGGTAACAGTCTTAATAAAACAACAGTAAATTGCATTGCTACATTTTGCAACAGTATGTGCAATGTGAAATAGCAGAGCATTGTTCGGCGCATCCAACTGGTTGCACAGTTGCACAAAATGTGGTGAAACTCACTTAACAACACTCTTGCTTAGCAACCAAAATTTTGGGCTCAATTGTGGTCATAAGTTCTCTTTCTTTTTCTTTTTTTTCTTTCTTTTTTCTTTCATCTCTCTCTCCCACTTTCTTTTTATTTATTTATTTTTCTTGTTTCTTTCTTCCTTTCTTTCTCTTTCTGTTTGTCTCTCTCTGTATCACTTTGTCTCTCTCTCCTCCCTCCCCCATCTCTGTCACTCTGTCTATGTGTGTGTGTGTGTGTTTCTCACTCACACTCTCTCTCTCTGTCTCTCTCCCTCTCTCTGTCTCTCTCTCTCTGTCACTATGTGTGTGTCTGTCACTCACTCACTCACTTAATCACTCACACTGTGTGTGTGTGTGTGTGTCTCTCTCTTTGTCTCTCTCTGTCTGTCTGTATCTCCCTCCCCCTTTTTTCCCGTTCTCTCTCTCTCTCTCTCTGTGTCTGTCCGTCTCTCTCTGATTCCCTCCCTCTCTCTGTGTGTGTCTCTCTCTCACTCACTCTCTCACTCACACACAGACACACATACTGTGGTCACCTTGTTGAGTGTTCCAATCACATTTAAACACTCAACAACTGGCCTGCATTTATGATTTTTTGCAGCATTCTGCAGTCATAGGACCAAAATATATTGTTAAAAGTACCTGGCAGGGGCATTTTTTCCTGGGGGAGCTCCTCAGAACATCCCAAAAACGATGCCACCACATCTCCCCTCTTCAGGGACAGGTCATCTTCAGAAGGACAAGGCACCGCTGGTCCCCCTCGCATTCTTCATCTTCTGGCCGCGGCCCCACACCATAGAAAACATAGGCGCATGCATGCCCCGCACAATTACAGCCCAGAGCAGGACCAAAGCCCCTCTCCCAACTGGCCTTTCCTCCCTCGGAGGGCTTTGGAGGAAAGCTTCTGCAGAAGCCCGGGCAAGTGAGAACAAGTTCCTGCCGTTAACAAAGACTCAGAGGCTGTAATTGTGCGGGGGGGTGTGCGTGCGCGTGCCTATGTTTTCCACAGCGTGGAGTCTCACCGAGGCTCAGCGCGGCTGGTGATGACTCCGGAGCCCATCTGGGAAGACGAGGAATGTGAGGGAGACCCCACCCCCCGCAGATGAGCTCCAGAGTCATCACCGACCGCCCAGAGCCTCGGTGCAGCTCCACGCCATGGAAAACATAGGCACGTGCATACACCCTATACAATTACAGCCTCAGAGATTTCATAACGGTGGGAACTTGTTCTCACTCACCCGGGCTTCTGCAGAAGCTTACCCCTGAAGCCCTCCGAGGGAGGAAGGGCCAGTTAGGAGAGGGACTTTGGTCCTGCTCTGGGCTGTAATTGTGCGGGGCGTGCGTGCGGCTATGTTTCCACGGCGTGGGGCTGCAGCTGGAAGGCAAGGAACGCAAAGGGGGCCAGCAGCGCCTCATCCTTCTGAAGAGGACCTGTCCCAAAGAGGGCAGATGTGGTTGCATTGGTCTTGGGATGTTCTGCAGAGCCACCCAGGGAAAAACACTGTGGGGGGTGGCTTTTTAACCAGGTGGCTCTCAGAGAGAAGAGGGAAGTGTGCACCCGTGTCTTAGGCGACCCCTGTGAAAGGGTCATTCAACCCCCAAAGGGGTCACGACCCACAGGTTGAGAACCACTGTTCTAATACTATAGTAATAGACTCTTACAAGTCTGAAAGTATATCTCCACTCACCTTTATAGTCCAAGAAACCTTGTGAGAGGTTTGCTACACCTACATTCCTTCTATAGATTCAAGTGCTGCTTGTCTGAATGTTACCTAGTCTGCAGCTCTTCCACTTGTTTCCCAAGGTCATTCCCACTTAACATTATACTCAACAAGAAAAAGGGAGCAGAAAAATAAGTTTAGTGGTATTTCAAAGTTATACTTGGACTATCTTTACAACACAATCAATTGTATGTTTATTATTCTGAAGTAAGAACTGCTGAATTGTGTGTTTTACCCTTAAGCAAGTATACTAAACCTTGTTTCCCTCTTGTGAATTATGGGCATGGGTTCTTTCCACCAATTACCTTCTTAGATGAAAAGGCAGTAATTAGTTCCTATTCAGTTTTTATACTCAAAAATGGTAGAGCTAACTAAGGAGATACTTTTATTTGTTGATATGCTGATGTGGAAGAAAGGATGTGAGTCTTGTATATTTTTCAACCAGGCTTCATTAATTATCTTTATAGCTTTGACTTGTTTTTGTTGTTATTTATAGCCAAGGTAGCTCATCTGGGCTTCTATTTATTTTTGTTCTTCTTTTTTTCCCCTGTGTTTCTTAGTGCTTCCAAGAATAATAATGCAATAATTTGGAAAATCAATTGGAGAATTTATAACCATTTCTTATCACTTATTCTTTTCAATAGTTGGTCAAGTAAAATTCGATCCTCCTTTAAGAAAGGAGACAGAGCCACATCATGAGTTCGTAAGTAATGCAACTATATTAGATTTTTCCCTAAAATATGTGAATGGTGAAATCTAGTTCAGAGATCTTTATAGATCTCTCTGTTCTATTTGTTATTGATTGTACTTTGTTCACTATAGGAATATATTTGTATAAGACCTCAAAATTATTAAAGAATTATCTGAGGAATTTATGTATAGTCTGAGAATTTTAAATTTTAATCAGCAATGGCTATAAGTATTGCCACTCGAAAGGGCAATTTCATCAGCTTTCCGATTCTTGTCTCCACTTCTTTCAATTGCTTTAACATAGAATACAGTAAAAACAGGAGGTGCCATTATCATAATTATTGTGTCTTAAATTATTTAATAGCATCTACCAAGACTGCTAAAACACAATATAAATATTCTGTTCACTTTATAGAGTTTTGAGCTGGTAAAGTGAAGTTAACTTGTATCTTGTTTTTCCATTATTGAATATTTCTCCTTTGCCATCTGTAAAGTTGAAACTTTATTTTGTATAGGAGATAAGAAAGCAATATGGATGGAGGATGGAATTTAGTGTATGGCAACTGCATCGTGTAACAATTGGAAAATGCAAACTTCTAGAAAGATTGAAATAATTCTGGGAAAAGCATACAAGCTTTTTTTATTGTAAATTCTATTCTTCTAAACTAGACTCATTTCTTATTGTGGCAAGGAGGGAGGGAGGAAGAAAGGAATCAGCTATGTCGAGTTGCTACAATAATTGAAATCAGCATCCCATCATATTCAATATCTCTATTTGTCTGTCTGTCTATCTTTCTATCTATCGATTGATCGGTTGATCGACCACTCACCTACCACCCACCAATCCATCCATCCATTTATCTATCTATCTATCCCTTTTAAAATTACCCTTTGTAATTGTAATCTCTCAGGACAAAAGCTTTTTTGCATCAGAAGTTATATATCTCTTATTTTAGCTTGGGTCAATTTATTTTTTATTTCCTTTGGAGCACATTTTAGCTTGATGTATTGCTAAAACGAGACTGATTCAGGCATAGGAAAAACCTGCTTGCTAAGACAGCTTTTTATGAAGCACTATATTAATCTAGTCCTTCATCTTCCCCTGAGTTATCAAGATCTTTGGTTATTATATAGATACTGTTATATTAGGTACTAAAAGAAAAGCTAGTAAATTGCTGTCATATTTAATTTAGTAAAATTCCATTTGTTAATTGAATGTTATGCAAACAGAGAGAGAGAGCCAATAAAGCTAGCAATGTCTTCATTCTTTAACAATTATATTTAGTTTATTTTTTCCTTTTTGTTCACAGTCTTATACTGATAGAATTTCAGTCAAAAATATTTCCCATTTCCACCCAGAGATTCTTAGAATTTAGATACTCTCCAATGAATAATGGATAGATAGTGGAGAATAAAGATGGTGGAAAAATTCTTGTTTGAGGCTCCTTATTTGATAACACCCAGGCCTAGAGCTGTGACAAAAAGGGAAATAGGATATCTTAAAATAAGTGACAAACTCCTAGTTTGCTGACAATTTTTAAGCAGTAATAACAGTTGGCATATGTTAAGTTAAGCAATTTACTCCATGTTATTATATCAGTGAATTTAAATTCATGCAAGGTTCTTTCTGTTCTTTTTGTGCAACTCATCATAGTTCAGACCTTTATCTCGTTAGAAACTTTCCCATCCCTTCAGGACAAAGGAGGTGAGGACTGAAGGGAATAGTCGGAATTCATCCGCCAATACTGGACTTGTTTCTATCCTTCCTAGATATTTTATTTCATACAGCTTTACTGATTTTAAATTAAAATTCATTGAGAAATAATTCTAATATAACTTAGATACACCTCTTCATCGCTCACATTGCTTCTGCTAATACTTTGTTCTAGTCTCTGATAAGCAATATTAGTAAGGATATTGCTATTTTATAATGCAATGGTCCTGTACAGATAATTATTGCTATGAGTATAGATATACAGGTGGTTTTTAAACTGGATTGTACACTTGGTATGTACTCATATCCACCAAGAAACCAAAATTTACTTAATTTCAAAAGAATTTACTGGGCAATCATTATACCCAGTATACATTTCATATTGATTCATACAAACAGTAGCCTTCGTTGTATTAGCAACTCTTAGTTCAGTTTATCAATTAATTTGCTTTCCTTTCTACGACCTTCATTTACTGGCATAGATTGGCATCGTTTTTACAGTTCAGCATTTCATTATTATTTTCCAAGCAATTAATTTCAAATAGTTTTTTTCTGATTTGGAATCTCCATTAATTTTTATTCTCTTGAGGAATATGAAAGCTGATATTTTTGGAGCAATCCAAAAACACTCAGTTAAAGCAAACATTGAAGTACCAACATATATTTCTTGCTTTTGGTGTGATAATGGTCACAATCTCGCTGTAGATTTTGCTGTTATTCTGAGAGTGGCATGAAGATATTCTTGAGTTATC
Organism: Thamnophis sirtalis; assembly: GCF_051295495.1. Lineage (NCBI taxonomy): Eukaryota > Metazoa > Chordata > Lepidosauria > Squamata > Natricidae > Thamnophis > Thamnophis sirtalis. Next base: position 36,580,611 of record NW_028261386.1, on the reverse strand, counting down.
TACAATCTCACTTTCGTCAATGTTTAAGTCAAAACTCTCATAAAACAGTTCTCCTATGCATCCTGTTAGTATACAGCCCAGTTATAACAATAAACTTATAAATAAAATTGGATATCTTCAATCCAATTTCTGGGTCTGAAGGGTAGCCTGGGACACTCAGAAGTAATACTGAACTATTTTACTTTCTATTACTATTTATAGTACTTGATAGCTTCCCTCTGTACTAGGGGAAAAAACGGTTTAAGGAAAAACAAGCCACTCTTTTCTGCTCCTGTAATTAAAGATATAGTTCTTTTTAAAAAAATCATAGATATGATTTTTACATGAACTGTTGTCTTTTTGAAAGGAAGATTAGATATTAATAGCAATAGCACTTAGACTTATATACCACTTCATAGTGCTTTTATAGCCCTCTCTAAGCGGTTTACAGAATCAGCATATTGCCCCCAACAATCTGGGTTCTCTACCAAGTTATCAACAAACTTATGATAACCCTCCAATTTAAATGGAAACTATTTGAGGAAGAACTTCAGGTAGAATATATGGAATTAGCTTCCCATAAAGGACACATTTATAGTTATAAAATTCAACTAGATTATTAATTCGGTACTTGGCCTTTTGCTAATTTAATTTTTTTTAACTTATTTTAAACTCCCAATAAACTCTAGCTTCTGGCTTGATCATAAAGAGTTTTCATATTCTCATTCAATAGCTTTTTGAAGTCATACATATTTGGATAATTAAGTGTGAGGATCCCATCTGCTTTATTCAGTGAATTTCTATTTTTAAATTTGGGGAAGAGAGGTGAAGAAAGGAGGAACAGAGGGAGAGAAGAGAGAAAAATGAAATGACATCCTTTTCATCTGCTGTTACATTTGTTTTAAGCCATAACAACACTTTTGATATTACACTTACCCAACTGTAATTTGTATAGACTTCTAAAAACTCTACTAAATAGTAAGTCCGCTATTATGCAAAATATCCTTTTATACTTGAATTTCTTTTAGTCCAGAAGTAATTAACTTGAGTTTCTGGTTTTATCTGATGAACAGCCTGACAGTAACGATTTTTTGGACAGTTCAGAAGAAATATACTACACTGCAAGATCTAATCTGGTATCTATTGCTTTTTCTTTGTCAGTGTATGTGTGTGTTGTTTTTAAAGATGAAATATTTTGTCCAGTTCTTGTGTTGCTTTCACCATTTTTAGTCAAATTCATTAAACAGTTCCAAAATAAAATTATACATTTAAAGTGTAACAATATTGATTTTTATATAATGGACTGTATAATCTCACATATTAAAATAAGCCAATTTGAAATAATAAGAAATTATTATATATTAGCATTTAAATGAGATTTAGGTTGGTGTAATGATTAAGACCTGAGACTAGAAATCAAGAGAACATGAGTTCTAGTTCTGCCTTAGGCACAAAAGCCTGATGCGTGACCTTGGGATAGTCACTTTCTATCAGCCCTAGGAAGGAGGCAATCTCAAACCACTTCTAAAAAAATCTTGTCAAGAAAACCGAAGGGACTTGTCTAGGCAGTCTCTGAGAATCAGACATGATTGAACAGAAGAAAACCCATTTAAATAACTAAATGGTAAATAGTTAGAAAAGATCCAGTCAGCCAAGGAATTTTGGCTGGAGGGATCCAGGAGAAATGCCTTCTCTGCCATGGCTCCTGCCCTCTGGAATATCCTTCTCCCTGAGGTAAGATTGGCTCCCACCCTCCTTAAGAGCCTTAAGACCTGACTCTGACAGATGATTTGAGGACCCAGTGGGGGAACTTCACATCGGAGGTGATTGACTAATTAAATCTAATTCCACCTCCCCTCCCCCTGTGTCTGGTTCCCTCCTTTGCCATTTTCTCTTGATGAATTTATCTGCTGTGTTATTTTATAATTGATTATTTTAATGTTTTTATGTTTTAAGACACGAAATGGGCAACAAATACATTTCATAATAAATAAATAGATTTAAAAAAAGAAATTCTAGACATGTATTTAACATTTCAGCTTCATGACATTTTCAGAAAATAAATTTCTGTTTAAAAGAAGTTAGTATGAGAAATTACATAACTTCTTTCAATTTTCCCAACATTGAGGCATTTGAACATCCCAAAGTTCAAATGCCTCAATACTCTTTCTATCCTGCTACTTCCAAGTCCGACTTTTGCTTCCATAGAGCATCACAGGAAATACCATTGCTTGCAATATTTTGATCTTTGTCAATATAGAGCCCTCGTGATAGTTTTTCTGGGTCTTCCTGGTTGTTTTATCAACTGTTACAATTTCACTGATGATGGTTGATCCTATAAGGCAATATTTATATTGCTAGTCCATGTATGATATGCTATACGCTAAATAAATAGATATCCACCACTTTCAGCGGTGGTTGCTGCCAGTTTGCACCAATTCGGACGAACCATTAGTGAAAATTGCGACTGGGTCGCCGAACTGGTAGGAACCGCAGACTCACCATGCCCCCAAACAGTTCCACGGTCGCCATGGCATGTTTTTTTTTAGCATTTTTAATGTTCTGTGCATGCATAGACCTATTTACAGGCAACTGTGCACACGCACAGACCACGCTTCAGGCACACCAAACCGGCAGTAACACCAGCAGCAACCCACCCCTTCATTGTCAGTTCTAACCTAGTTGTCTACCTATCAACAATTATGTCTTTTTTTATATGTAACCTTTGACTCATTTTTTGTTTATGCTCCTTAGCTTTTATTAGTAGACCTTGCCAATGCTATTTCAGATTCCATAGTAGTAGTCACCAGCCTAGAACAGGTTACTGATGTTTCTTCCTCCAATTTCAAAACCACTTATCTTCTTCTAATCCAGTCTTCCTTAATACATGTTCAGCATATAAATTGAATAACTAAGCGGAACATACAAAGCCTGTTCATACTCCTTGCCAGTATGTTTTGCCATGTTCTGCCTATAATGTGGGTTTCTGATTTGTATATAACTTATAAAGAGCCGAGGTGGCGCAGTGGGTAGAGTGCAGTACTGCAGGCCACTTCAGCTGACTGATAGATCAGCAGTTCAGCGGTTCAAATCTCACCGGCTCAGGGTTGACTCAGCCTTCCATCCTTCCGAGGTGGGTAAAATGAGGACCCGGATTGTTGTTGGGGGCAATATGCTGACTCTGTAAACCGCTTAGAGAGGGCTGAAAGCCCTATGAAGCGGTATATAAAAATCTGCTATTGCTATTGCTAACTTTATCATAAACACAATGAGATATTCTGAGATTGCCATTTTTCTGAGCAAATTCTACAGTTTGACATGATCAATAGTCAAAGGCCTTTCTTTCATCAATGAACCATATAGTGACTTCCTCTTGGTATTCTTTGGTTTCCTAAATTATCCAGCATACATTAGCAACAATGTCCTCTGTTCCTCATCCTTTTTAAAATTTGAATATCTGGCATTCATTTTTTATATAGAGAGAGCGAGCTCTAATCTGCATTGGATGGTCTTCAGCATTATTTTGCTAGCATGTAAAATTAATGATATTGTACCATATTTGCACACTTTTTAAAGTTTGGTTCTTTTGCTATTGGAACATAGATTGATCTCTTCCAGTCTGTTGGCCACTATGCTAGTTTCACATTTTCTGGCATAGTTTGGGTAGATCCTTTACTGATTCTTCTTAAGTTTCTTGCTATATTTCTCTGAATATTCCATCAGTTCCTGAAGACCTCCAACCTAGTAATGATCAGAATGCTGATCTAACTTTATCTTCTAGTGTTTAGAACAGAGTTCCCCAATGATTCCAGCTTCCCACAATTCTTTTGATTCTCTTAACAATGAGATTCAGTACTTCAAAGTAAATCCTGACATGCTAGAATACAAGAGTTGTATGCTTAAACCTATAATGTGGCTTTCATCATCATCTTTAGTTTAAGAGTATAAACAGTTGGACTATTTTAAGGTCTTTTCCAACCCTTACATTCTAGGATAAAAAATAAAACACCTACATTCTTTAGTGTGTGCAAACTTTTATTGTAAATATATTAATATAGAGATTTGCAACATATTTTTGCAGAAATATCAGAAAATAATATAGTATTATTCATTTAGAGATGAAGTTCTTAATTATTGCTTAGAATTATTTAAGAACATCAATAACTTGTTCATTCTGGATGGGCCTAAGAGCAATGGCTGCTTGATAGCAAGTGAACCCAGTGGTTTAATGGGCCTATTCCAATTCTTGATGTTATAAATCTAAGATTCAAGTGCTTTCCTTTAAATTGCAGAAGAGTTAAGTGTCATTAAGCTGGAACAGACCAAAAAATGTATCAATTAAATCTGATTTAGTGAGATTGGACTGCTTTACTCAGCAGGTGTTTTCTGAATAGAGGAACCATGTCTGAATATTTTGATGCCGTCTGTGAGGTATCAATCTGGATTGGACATATAGTAATAGTATATTACAGTGGTTCCCAACCCCCAGTCTGCCGCCCTTTCGGAACCGGCCTGCAGAAGTGGTGTTTGTGTGCACCCGCAGCTGCATTTGTTAAAGCAGTGGGCAGATGCACATGAAACCATCCCCTTCTTCCCTCCCCGCTGCCACTTCAGACAGTCTGCTATACCAGAAATGTTTGGGACCACTGGTATATAAGAAAGAAAAAGTACATGAGAGGTATTCTGTCCTGATCTTCTAATGTTGCTAATATAGCCTACATATCTATTGTTTGGTATTATTGTCCAAAACTATGATGTAGATTTTTTCTACACAAAAAAATGTGGGCTTAGAGAGGGAGGGAGGGAGAGAGAGAGGGAGAGAGAGAGAAAGAGAGAGAGAGAGAGAGAGATCACCATTTCTCATGTTTGTTAACTTGTAAAATAAAAAAGGAACTGAATATGCCACACATTATATTTGGGCTGAGCATAATAATAACTATTTAATCAATCAATGTTAAGGTCTATATGACATCCAAAAATTGCAAAAGAAAAAAAAATAAAACCACTATATTTTGTACCATCCGAGCAGGTGTTTAAATATAAGATAATACTAGGCCAGGAGAAGGAGAAAGGAGAAGAAAAAATTCCATACTCAGTAATGTACCTAATTATGTAGTACTTAAATATTACAGTTTCATACAGTATACCTATTTCTCTTATGGTTAATTGTTTACATTTGCTTCGAAATGGTTCCCAAAGTGGATAATACATACCCAGCAACATTATTCATTTTTCAGAAAGAAAATCCAGGCATATGATAAAGCTATTGCTTTCTATGACAAAAGCATTCATGGTTTCTATAGAAAAGGTTTTGAGTGTTTCTGTGGAATTTTTCAAAACAAAAGATATGGGCCATGTGAGCTAATCATAGTATTCTCATATTTTTAAATAGTTACTTCACGGAGAATATCTATGTAGTTTCCAGAAGTCAACTTGATGACATATAATCCTTGTTTTAACTTCTGTACTTCCATAATGTTTGTTTCTAGTGATTGGAAATCCCTCTAAACCAGTGTTTCTCAATCTGATGTTGAGAAACTTTGCTCTAAAGAATAATGGGATATGGTATAAAAGATCACAATAGAAAGAAGAAATTATCAAAACACACTAGGGAGCCAGGCTATCCTGAAATTACGCATCTTCTTGTTGCAAACATTTCACATAATAATGCAACCCTTTCCTGTAGAAAGGGTTGACGCTAATTATTTGAATTGAATATAAGTACATGTTGTAATTCAGAAAAAGGGAAGGCCCGAGATAACATGACCCAATTGCTCTTTTTTGTAATTATTGTTTTTTCTCAATAGGATTTGCAGCTAGAATATGGTCATGGTCCTCATGGCAGTTATTTCTTGGGTGCAAATAAGTGAGTAGACTTTAGAAATGATGTTAATATAGTGCTTTATTTTTTTAATGGTGTTCGTTTATTCCAATACTGAATGCAGTTATAAAAACAAAAATCCTAAATATAAAACAAAATAAATTGAATGCTGATAAAATTTAAAAAAACAGAATCAGTCTTAAAAAATAATGTTAATATTAATTGATTTACTTCTTCAAGAACGTAACATTTATATAATGACACCAGTGAAATTTAAGTGAATTCAGTAGATATTTTAAAACCATTAACTTTTCTCCCAAACTTGACCTTCCAGAGTGATTGGAACTACAACCACTATTATCTATAGTTTGCATGCCCAATGGGTCTTATTGTCTAATACATCTGGAGGACACTATTTGTTGTGCTTATATTTGTAGCTGAGGAATTTTTCCTTTACCATATAGAAATGTAGCTTCCTTGTATGAATCTATGTCCTAAAATGTACCTGTCTGTATATATGTGCATACTATATGTTAATTAACTTGTAAAACTATTTTAATTGAATATTTTTTGCTTGAAGAATAAGAAAAAGGAGCCATTGTAACATATTATTTTCTACACATGTACTTTAATGCTCCTAGATTTCTTTCCTGATTATCCTTTCTTGATCATCCAAGATATTGTCAAACTTTTTTCTTATGGCATTGCATTATATTATTTGAGGATGGCTTTTCCTCTGCTTTTTTTTAAAAAAAATTATTATAACTACATATAAAAATAAGCTGTACTCCTCCTGTCCTACATAGAGTTGATTATCAGGTGCAATAATTAGCTCATAAACATACACTTGAATAGAAATCTGTAATTAGCTGAAAAATCATTTGCCTCAGATTGCAATTCAGTTTTCATGTATTATCTCTAATACTTGATATAACTTATTGCATGGCTTTAATATGTGAAATCATTTACAAATATGTCTGATTTTATGTGCTTCGCTAAATGTGTCTTGTCCTTGAATTTTACTTCTATTTTAAAGGAGTCTTCTAAAATCAGTTGAAGAAGAACTACATCAGCGGTAATTGTTAAATTTCTTTTCTTCTTGATTGCAAAATCCTTTCTCTTATGCAAAGTCTCCTATCTCTGTCAAGTGCTTATGAGCTATATTTTTGTCAAATATTTGTAAAAGTCCTTTGCTTGTCTGAGTTGCAGCTGTGATTTATTCTTTTGAACAAACAGGATTACAAAGAATGCATTGATAATTGACTATTTGGTTTAGCTGTTTATCCTATCTGTTTAATTCTTTAGGGGACATGTAGCACATCTAGAAGATGAAGATGAAGTGGACAGTGATGATTCCAAACAGTAAGTTACACTAATTTCAAGCACTTATTGTTCAGTATTTAGAAAAATACTACTTTCGTTATTGCTGTTTCCCCTTCAAAAGACCCTATAGTAGAATATTATGTCATGGGCTGTTCTTCTGAAAGATTCTAGAAAGCAGGCAAGGCTAATCAAGAGGTGCCCTGCCTGGTGTCCCTTTGCTGATTTCCCAGGATTTAGAAATTGATACTAAGGGTAAAATTAGCACTTTCAAAATGTATTTTGAGCTACAATTCCTGCCATCTTTCAACAGTTCAAGCTGTGAAAGGCTTTCACAAGCTTTTTTTAAAGAAAATGTAGATAAATCTCTTCAAAATTGTTAGGATTGCATATTCCCTGGGGCAATGGTGAAGAAAAATAATACTTCACACCAAAGGCCATTCTGATACAAATATAGAATGTTTGCTACCTCATTAAAATAGGATCAGCTATAAGAAGACCCTGAATGGTAATGTCTTCCATTCTCACTGTACAAAGTTTGTATGTTCCTCATCACAATTTTACAAGAATGTGAAGTGCCATTTCAATAGATAATTTTAATTCTAATCATTTTATGGTCAAAAACCAGCATAAGTATTTTTAAAAATCTTGAAGATATTACAGCTATTTATTAGTTGATCTCACTTTTAATACTGAATGTTGCCTTGAGAAGTATGAAATCAGTAAAACAAATCTCAATTTTATATATCTGATTATTATTGTGTCTTGTTTTGTTTTGTTCCCAAATGTTCTAACAATACCACTCTTATGAGAAAATTTTTATGAGAATAAAAAGTCAAATAGACAAAATCCTTTTGATTTAGGAGATTGGGAAGCAACATGTAACATGTCTGCTTCTTTCTGAACCTTACTTATCATTGTCATTGTATTTTCTATTTTGGATGGGGATGATGGGGATTATTATTGTTATTTATATGTAATATACATGAGTCAGAAGAATTTTACACAAGCAAAAGGATGCTATATTGTTCTCAAATCTTTGGAGACTTGCAGATTATAATAAAGTGAACCACAGCTTTTGGAATACAGGGCACTGTTTAGATTAATTTTAAAATACTGAATTCTTACTTTTTATAATTAATACTTAATTTTCTTTTCACAGTTCAACCATGAAAGCAAAGGTGCCACCTCCTTTGCCACCAAAGGTAAGAAGGGTTCTCACTTCCTACCAGAAGGGAATATTATTTCTTAGTTTTTAAATTTATATGACACTCATTTCATTGTGGAGTGACTCTGGGTTACTTACAACATTATAAAACAGCAATATAAAATTAAAATTATAAATATATAATTATATAAATAAAATTTAAATTATATAAAAATAATAATTAGAACGTTGAACCATTTTAAAAAACGTTGAAAGTTACAAAAGAAACTAAATAAGAAAGGAACCAATGCATAAATGAGGTGGAGACAGGTTCTTCTTAATATTATAACTACCTCAGCGTGGGATGCCCCCATTGGGGTTTTGAGCCATTCTACAAGCCAGGGTTTCAGGCCTTTTTGGAAAGCCTGATGGGTGGGGGCAGATCTCACCTTCAGGAACCAAAGGGTGGGAGCTAGAGCAGAAAAGGCTTGTCTCCTGGACTCTGCCAGCTGAATATATTGGCTAAGCTAATTGTAATAATGCTGATTTTTTTTTTAAATTGTGGATTACTAGACCAGGAAGAAATTCTTTGCTTTCTTTTCTTTCCTCCCAGATGATTTATAGGTTTTCCTTGATTTCCAAATTGGGAATTTGATTGATTTAAGGAACTAAGATAGCTTCATTGAAGGCAGGAAGGATGTAAATTCCTAAAGTAAGGATTTGTCATATTTGAATTCAACATGAAATTGGATATAAAGCTAAAACAAAATTTTGTTTACTCTCTAATTATCAGCTGAGTAATTGTACTAAATTATATCATTAACAAATAAAAGAACAAAACTTACTGTTCTCATTACAGATAAAAAGAAAATGTGCTTTAAAGTACTGTGTTCCTTTCTTGCATAACCAGTAAGTGCAGCTGGTCTTTAAAGATTTAGGTTTAAAGTGTAAGGGTGTAAGAACTTAAGATGAAAGTAGTATGATAGATGTTCTAGATAAATAACTGCATAGATGTCTTAGAATAATTATTTCTTCTTTTTTAGCCTAAATCCATCTACGTTCCACAGGAAAATCATACTTCTGAGGATGATAATCAAGGAACTATTAAAAGATGTCCTATTACAGAGAGTCCTGCAAAATCAAACACTCAAGTCCCTCCTAGACCACCACCCCCTCGGTTACCTCCACAGAAATCAAATATTTTAGGTAATGGATCATATTGAGAAAAAAATGCTTCCATATGAGCTGAGATTGTGCCTCTGTGGACAAGAGGCTATCTAAACTACAGCTTATGTCCTACTATATTGTTCCTTCTCTAAGGACTAACAGACACATCTCATAACACCACACCTGATAAAAATAACCAGAAAAACACCATTTTTATGTACAATTGCTATTGGTTCAGTCCACTGTAATCTCTTTGAATGTACTAAAATTTGTTATATTGTCTGCAAAATTGGACAGTCTTTGGCTGCCCATTGATAATCCACCAATTTTAATACATTATCTTGTCTTGTTTGTTTTTGTTTTTAATGTTTCTTATTTGTAATGTCGTATTATACTTCAATCTTGCAGGTCCCAGCATGTTCTAGAATCTAGAGTGAACAAATGGAAGAAAAAATAATTAGTATATGGTCTCAGTTTGATGTTTTTCATCATAACTTTTTTGTAGCTCAAACTGCAAATAAATTACAGTTGTCAAGACTGGGTTCATATTTCAAGTATGTCAAGTTGATATATGTGCCATTTAAGTAGTTTTGTTTCAAAAGATTTGCTAATTTGTTTTGCAAGCCTAGTCTGCTTTGAAGGTTCAGAGCAGATAACAAAAGCAGCTTTCAATAGGAACAGAGTATTTTTATCAATTTGTTGGGATGTCTCACTATTTTCAAACTTATCCTTTAGTTCATAGGCCAGCATAGACAACCATCCCTTATAGTGCTTCTAAAATATTGGAGAATGGAATTAAATTCTGTAAATGAGAGTTAATCTCAATCTCAACTTTGTAGCTTTTTGGAAATCTGAAAATGCTTTCAGTAGACCTTGGAGATTTTTGGTGAATTGAAGTGTTTTTGTGATGCATTTTTAAAATGCCTTTAACATTTTCTCTAAAGGTAATGGATTTAATTCTGTGCAATTAAATGGTGACAAGGAAAGTTCTCATCAAGAACCAAGTGAGAATAGGCACACTAATCCTAGGAAAGAAAGAAAGGAAATATTGGTAGGTAATGCTATGTTTCTGCTTTGTTCTTTCACATTATTTAAAAGCTGCAAAATAACACAATGACTGGGGTGGGGGGTAATGTACATACAGTGTTGGGACCAATATCTCTTACTTGAACATGTTTTTCTAAATAAAATGTATTTGACTTCAATCAGCATAGAATGATAAATTGTGATTCTCATAATCAATTACCAGTGGTAGAGTGTTCTGTTTATGTAAGAATATAATGAATATATTGCAAAGAACATTGCCTTCAATGTTTTGCTGAAGTATAGAAATATAATTAATTGGCCCCTTCTGCAAGTCTTGAAATGATAGCTAGGTCTCCCCATCATACTTTAAAGTACCATTTTGAATCCATGAGTACATACCTTCCCAATTTAACCTATTTTTTCAGCTATTAGCTCAAATTCAAAGCTAGTATTTAAATGTATGTTTCTTTTCTTTCCTAGAAGCCAATTAGTAATGGTCTTCCTCCTACACCAAAAGTACATGTAAGTATCCCATTCTGAACCTGACAAACTCCTTTTAAAAAAATTGAAATACTATTCAACAGCACTGTTGAATATAATTTTTGTTTAGAAATTACATTTATGTACTGCATTAATAATATGCCTGTTACAACAAATGATTACAGAGTAGCTGTAACACTCTCTGACAATCCAGATCTTTTGTGTTTGAAATAAAATTGAAAATAAGAAACGTGCAATCAATGTTTTTCAACAAAATAACTAATCAATGTAGGAAATTAAATGAAATACAAAGAAGGGCATGAAAATGATACAAAACTTTAACTGCAGTCAAGGAAATAAAATGATACTTTTGGTTTTGAAATAATAACTAAGTCATAAGCTATAGTAAACCGAGCACAAAATCAGGAAGAGTATAGGAGCACCTTTTCAGAGTAATACATTTTATTAAATGGTGTAAGCTTTTGTGAGTACATCTCACAAAGGTGCATGGAGTGACTAAGAAAGATTTCAATCCTAAAAAGTAGGATTTAAATTTTATTTAAGCATTTATGTGGTTGCCCAGCTCAGACCATGTGATTCTAGATGCATTCAAGGGAAAAATATAGTCATACAACTATTATTAAAACATACTAAAATAATAAAATGGCACTCAGAACTGAAATTTTCTGCAGCTCATCAATTGGAATGAATTGGAAATAATGAAGTGGAAAATAGTTACATGTGAGACAAAATTAGTTAGTGTCAAAAAAGATTTCTAGACTCCTTTCAGTTTTGCCCATAGACTAACACAGCTCTCCTACAATTTGTAATCACATTAAGGCAAAACCATATTATAGCATTGTGTGACATGCCATATTGTTATATGCAGATCTTTCACTTCACTGAAAATGCTCATTTTTAGTTGAAAATTGAAAGTTCTTGAGCTACTCGTAAATATATTGATCTAAATTACATGTGGTTTTATTTTACACAGATGGGTGCTTGTTTTTCAAAGGTTTTCAATGGATGCCCCTTGAAAATTCACTGTGCAACTTCATGGATAAATCCTGATACAAGAGGTAATAGTCTCATCAAACTTTCCTAAAATTATGTATTTGCCCTGAACCAGGATTGAATAGAATTTAAAAATAATATTTAATAAAAAGCATTTTATTATGGAATTGAATTCTTGAATGCTCATACACTGAGGCAGGCAGTTTCCCCTAAATGATGGATAGTTCTCTGCAATCTCTTTTGAAGCTTTAGCAAGATTCTCTTCGAAGGTTTTTATTAGTCAATATTTTATTCATTCATTCATTCATCATATTTGTATACCCCCATCTCACCCAAGTAACTTTTTCTGGTTGTTCTAGTAATTATCTGCAAACTTATGAAGTAATCCCAATGGAACATGGATCTGATTTATTGAACTAGTATGAATACCTGGAGTAACTATAATCCTGTTAAACATTTTTACAGGATGAAATTAGTCTACCAAGTTATATGTTTGCTCTTTAAACCTAATATCATACTAGATATCTATTTGAGGCTTTTCATATGATTTGAGATTTTATTGTCTACCATCCTCTATGAACCTTTCATCATTCTGCTTAATCTTGATTATACAAATAAGACCTAGTCTTACACTGATAATGGAACAAAATAGCTAAATTTGAAGGCCATAGGGTCATCTGCAAATCAAGGGAGGAGATTACCTTTATTTATCTATTTATGCATGCATAGGTGCATGCCCTCTGATCAACCTTATTTATGCATTTACTCCATCATGCCTTCAAATCACCCTTTAAAAAAAAGTTTATGCTTTGATTACTGGCAACTTCCTGGATAAATCTCTGAAGTTTTCTTGCAAGGTTTTTCAGAAGTGGTTTGCCACTGTTTCTCCTTAGAGTTGAGAGAAAGAGAAAGACTGGCTAAAGGTCGACTACCTAATTTTGTGCCTAGATGGAACTAGAAATCATAGTCTTCTGATTTGTTGCTGGTACCTTAACCACAATACCAAACTGGCTCTTACCCTTTTAAAATCTTGGAGCCCTAGTGCACAATCACTTAAATATGAACCAGCAGTGTGTTGCAGTTGCCAAAAAAGCAGAGTGATATAATCAAAATCACATGAAGTGTTAGTGCCACTTTATAATGACTTGAAATACTGTATTGGCACACCAGTCTTCATCCCTCATGAAAATGCTATTTCACATAATAAAGCAGTACGGTTTAGCATTGCAAAATCTAAAGACAAAAACGTTTCTTGGACAATAGCAGAGATTATGCTATTGCTGTATATTTTACAACAAATGAAAAATAATCTGAATACTAAGTATCCAATGTTTTGTTCTCACTTAGAGATGGAAGATTCCATGGAGTCTATCCTGTTTTGCATGTATGAGCTCTCAACACATTCTGGTTTAGATGTTGAAAATGAACCATGGAGTCGTTATCATATGATAAGGAATGAAGCGTGGACCAGTTTTTCTAATTAGAAAAACTTGAGCTTTCTTTGTTTTTGCAGAGAGAACTTGATGATGGCACCATCAAAAAGAAAAGAAAGCTTCTCCTTACAAACCTATACTCCCTTTAAATACTGAGTGGTATTGACAAAACATTTACAAAGATGTTAAATTTGCCACTGACAAAGTCTTAGAAATACCAAGTTAGCATTGACCTGGAAAAAAAATTGTAACCTCTGCACAAACTTGCAACTGAATAGACCTAGGACAAAATATAGACTTTTGGTCCTTTGCCAATTAATATTTAAAAATTAGAATTGTTTTATTTTTAGATATTTATTGATCACATTTTTAAATCATCCATCTCCCTTACATTGGAAGGATAGGGCTGTTTCAGACTTCCAAAAAGTTGGCTCTTAATGTACATCCAAAAATTAATAAATAATGATGGTTTGTGTATAACAGTTCCATTAAGCAATGCAAATCAATGAAAGAAAATGGCTTTTAAGCACTAACCAAATCTGCTTTGTTTCAGCATGGATTTTCCAACTATGTGTGGTGTAATGTGTAATTCTTTACCATGTAACTCAAAATATTTTGAATTGCTTGTTTAAAAAGGGATTCATTCATGTATCTGCCCTATGTAGTAGTATATTTTAATATATGCTATTTTAAATGTATGGGTATTGTTTTGAGAGACTTTTGTGTGATAAAGTGAACACTTTTGTTAAGTACCTGCATTTCTTTATAGATCAGTACTTAATATTTGGTGCTGAGGAAGGTATTTATACCTTGAATCTTAATGAACTTCATGAAACATCAATGGAACAGGTTTGTATTCAGATTTTGATTTTGAAATGTAGTAGTGAAGAATAGAATAGAATAGAATAGAATTCTTTATTGGCCAAGTGTGATTGGACACACTTTCTCAATACAGCCTAAAACATTTTTCAATTAATTACCAAGAGATCAGATCTTTATTTTTAAGGCTGAAAATGATCAAATTTGGGGTTAGATATTTGACAGCTACAATTACCACTAGATGGAATATACTGACCTCCAAAACATATTTAAAAAGAAGGTAAATTACTCAGATTTTTTTAGATATGTAGATGGTTCTATCTATCTATCTATCTAGCTATCTAGCTATCTATCTAGATGAAGATAGCTTTATCTCATTAAATGTCTGTATTTCTACATGTGATCATATGAGATTCTAGCTATTAATTGATTTAAATAAAATATTTTTTTTAATATCCAGGAAAAAAATCCAGATGTTTATGTAAAGCATTGGATTTTACCCAAAATAGATAATTAAACTGCAGACAACTTAATAGTTTATCTATATCAAAATATTATTAGTGCCAAACCAATAAATATACTTGAGTATACACCAATGTTCCCTCTAAGTTGCGCAGTTTCCAACTGCCACCCAGTGGTTTTTGTGAGGTGCCTTCCACAATAATAGGAGAGGAGAGCCAGCCTAGAGACAGCAATCAGTTCTAGGTCCACAAGGCAGAAAGTAGCTGAGAGAAGGGGTATGCGGGTTGGGAGAAGGCATGGGACGGGCTCCCAGCAGTGGCTGCTCAGATTTACCATTTACAAGAGAGAGAGAGGAGGGAGAGAGGGAGGGAGAGCGCGAGCATGTGTATCCCTCCTTCCTTCAGCCCAACACACTCGCTGGCATCCCGGCCAGAAAAGAGGGACTGCAAAGGGTTTCCTCGAATCTAGGGCAGCGAGTCATTCGATGGGAAAGTTGCCTCTTGGAAGGAATGATCCGGCTTGGCTACTGCTTGATCTCTCCTGCCTCATTTCTCCTGCCTCTTCGCTTCTCCGTTCGGTCATTGGGCGGCAGATCGAAAGCGGGAGCCAAGCTGGGTCATTCCCCCCAAGAGGCAAGTTTCCCATCGAATGACTCGCTGCCCTAGATTCGAGGAGACCCTCTGCAGTCCCTCTTGTCTGGCTGGGATGCCAGCCAGAGTGTTGGGCTGAAGGAAGGAGGGATTCTCTCTCTCTCTCTCCCTCCCTCCCTCCCTTCCTCCCTCTCTCTCTGAAGGAGAGAGAGAGAGTTAGTTGGTTGGCAGAGTTAGCACTTTGTTTCTCTCTGTGTTGTCTCCATGTTGTCAACACAACATGTGTTGTCTACATGTCTCCATGGATGCAATAGTGCAAGCATTTTTTTTCCTCTTTAAAAGAATTTTTGAATTTCTCTTCACCAAACCTTTAAGATTGAAAGAGTTAGCGTTGAAATATAAAGAAATTGTCAATCGCCATACTGTTAGATTGACAGGCAATTATGGACTATCTTGATTATATCCTACTTAGAAAGAATATGCTACTGTATGGTTGAATAAAAGATCAAACTTAATTCCATGGAAACCCAACAAAGTTCATAAGGTTTCTTTCTACGATGGGCTTCTTGGGTCAACAGTGAATATCAGTTATCAAAAATGTAGGTAGAAAATTAAGCAGACAATAGGCAATTACAAAAAGGGAAGCCAACTTTCTGAATTCTGTTTCTTTGCACTTAGTGACTTATAAATAGACTAATGTTCTGAAAACCTGACCTAAATTACTATATATTTTAAATAGCTGTAAAGCTATGCTGAAAAAGTTCTCAAGGTATTGTGATAAATTCAATAAAAAGAAGTGAATTCTTGATGAACATAAGGAGAAATAAGAGTATTGGATAGTAAATGGACAAATAAAATTACCAATGAAGGAGAATATTTGCACCTCAGAGTTGAAATGAGATGTTGTCTCTTACTCTTTCCTCTTCCTCTCTTCTCTCTGTCTCATCCTCTTTCTCTTTGACTCTCTTCTCTTTCTCCTTCTTTTCCATTCTTCCTTCACTTTCTCTCTCCTTCTCCCGTCTCTCTCCTCTTTGTCTCTTTCTGTCTCTCTCATCCTCTTTCTCTTTGTCTCTCTTCTCTTTCTCCTTTTCCATTCTTCTGTCACTTTCTCTCTCCTTTTCTGTCTCTCTTCCCTCTTTTTTCTTCCTCTCTTCCTCTCTCCCATTCTTTTATCACTTTCTCTCTACTGCCCAACCTGTCCCAATACTTATCTTCGACTGATCATGTTTGCAATAATTTACCTTTTCTAAATAGGCGCAGTTCCCTTACCGGATCCCTCGCTCACTCACACACACACACACACACACACACATACACACACACACACACATACACACGCACAAAACCATTTTTCTCCATTCCAATTCAGATCCTATAAATCAAATGTTCTGTGAAACATCTGTGAAAAAAATTCAGGTGCTCAGGCATGCAAATGTGCCGCTCAAACACTATACTTTTCCTCACACACTGAAAAAAAAATAGAGGGAACATTGGTATACACTAATTGTTAAATTTACTTTCATTATATTTAATTACTGTATATCCATTTCAAATTAATAGAAATATAAAGCAATGTGGAAATATGAATACAGGTATCCGGAATGTAGACTATAATTTCAGATAACAGTTAAGGGAATTGTTTTAAAGAGAAAGTGCTAAAATGCCACCCATCTCCCTACTCAGAATTTGTGGTCTCATCAGAGACTCTATATCCACTGCTTTTGTAACATCTCAGTCCAGGTCATGGGACAGTTATGTCCCAAGTATGATTGAAGGTAAAATATAATGCCTTATTTCCACCTTAAATCCATGAGTTGAAGCATAAGACACTTTGGATGACACAGTCTATCTAATAATAAATCAACCATAACTATTTAACTTTACACTTTTTACATTTATTTTTTATTGGAACCATATATTAAAAGGTGGATTATAGATTTAATAAACAACCAAGAAAATATGTGCACTAAGGAAGTGGAAGACAGGATGTCTAATAACAGCTTACTATATCAAGTATATCATCTATCTCATTCAGAATTATTTCTCTTCCTTTTATCAGTTATTTCCCCGACGATGCACATGGCTATATGTAATGAACAATTGCTTGCTGTCAATATCTGGTAGGTCATTTCACTTTAAAAAACCATTGCCTTGTAAATATTAGTACATTGGTCTGTAAAGTAATTTTATTTACCCGTTTATTTATAGGTAAAGCTTCTCAGCTTTATTCTCATAATTTGCCAGGATTATTTGACTATGCACGGCAAATGCAGAAGTTACCAGTGGCTATACCAGCACATAAATTACCTGACAGAATACTTCCCAGGTAAAAATATTGTATTGTATTGTATATTGTTGGGGGGATTGTTGTTTTTTTAAATGGAGTCCTTAAAATGGCTCACAAGTAGATGAGAACAATTTACTACATTTATATACCACTTCACAGCTCTCTCTAAGTGAGAGTCAGCATATTGCCCCCAACAATCTGGATCCTCATTTTACCCACCTCAGAAGGATAGACGGCTGAATCAACCTTGAGACGTTCAGAATTGAACTTCTGGAAAGAGTTCTGGAATTAGTCTGCCATTGACATGGAACTCTGAGTTTGAAAAGGAAAATCTTAAAAGACTTTAATTTTAAAAAGAAAGTTGAAGGAACATTGTCCTCTTTTTCTGTTTCCTAAGCTCATCAAGTTTCAGATATGTAAAGTTCAACTCCTAGAATTTCCCAGCCACCAGGTTAGAAAACAGAATTCTTAAGGATTGCACAGGAAGGAGGCCAGATCAATTACAACACAAGGAATGAAATTTACAGTCTGTCTTCACATAAAGTTCAGTTGAGGTTTTTTTTAAGTTTCTCTGTAAGCACTATAAGATTAGGACTTTAAGTCTTTAATATTGGGGCTGATGGTTTAATATTTTACAGAGTAGAATTAACCTGTTTTATTTGTGTAGTACACAGTTACAATTAAATGTACCTTCCTACCACTCTACTTCCAGCAATTGATTTGGAGCAAAATCAAGGCTCAGGTAATAGGATCATATCTGGAGGAAGATATGATATTAATTTCCATTGTCTTTATGAATTTTAGGAAGTTTGCAGTATCTACAAAAATCCCAGATACCAAATGGTGTCAAAAATGTTGTGTGGGTAAGTAAGGATACCTTTTCATTTCAGTGTGTGACTTTTTTATAATATACACCTGTATATTTTTACATTTAATAACTATTTTAATGTCTCTGTTGCAATTTGATGGTGTACCTGCACTATGCTGTGAAGAAACGTTTTGCAGAACAGGGTGCAAAATAAAATTTTCTGAGGCTGGAAGAATTTGTAGGAATGGGATCTTTTGGTTCTGAGTTTCCCTGGGAAATTTATAATTGAGCGGTAGGGTTTTATCCCCCTATCCTTAACATACACTGTTATAGCACACGTGTACATCTTCCCGTATATTTTTCTATATATTCCATATAGAATCTTATGATAGGCATACATGAACTTGAGATATTGGTTCCATGCAGGTAATTGTCTTAGCAGACAAGGAAGGAAAATACTCATTCCTACCTAGGATTTTTTTTTTCAAAATATGATTTTCACAGTAGAAATAGAAATTATGATAGTTTTATGGCCCTTTTATCATATTTTCATGTCTAATAGGGCTACAGCTAGAGAATAACAACAGTTTCATGTTAGCTTTTTATGCAGATACCCAGTTCTCTAGTGTTGCATAATATATAATTTATACATTGTCCATGCTTTACTCTTAAGGCAGCATTTTCTAAACTTGAAGTTTACTTGGGGAGGTGAAGACAAAGTCCAAGGAAGATGTGAAGATCCCTTTAGTTGTACATTGTTACAATGAATCCACCTTCCTCAAACTTTCATTATACTGTTTCATTGGCATTTTCATTCATTTTGGTGTTTGGATTTTTAGAGGAGTTATGTAGATTAACATTACAATAAAGAGATAGCAAAAGATTTAAAAAGCCCTGTTTTAAGAAGACTGCTCTGGTTTTGTTTTTTTGTTTTTTGTTTTCCAGTGAGGAATCCTTATACAGGACACAAATACCTTTCTGGGGCACTACAGTCTAGTATTATTCTACTAGAATGGGTTGAACCAATGCAGAAATTCATGTTAATCAAGGTAGGTTCCTTTAAAAGCAACTTAATTCTAAGAATAAAGGGAAGGGGAGAGATTATTACTAGTAGTAGTACCAGCACCAGCAATGTTATTAACAAAGATGAGGTTAAAACATCTTCACAGCAATTCGGCCTGAATAAAGATCCTGGAGCTATATCCATGTTGTTATTGTTTGGGGGTGGGGGATGTTTATGGTTAGCAAAGTGGAGGGATAATTTCCTGGGAACTGTTCAAAAATTACCTTGGATATAAAACTAATTTTTTCCAACATGTTGTCCAAAAGAGAAAAATATTCTTCCAGTATTGTCACTGGCACAGGACACTTCCCAAAGTGGCATGTAGGGAAGACTGTTGCTCTTTCACCTTTTCCCTGGTTGGTAAGAATCCACCACATTTAGGAAGCAGGGATTTGTTAGCATGCTTCTATATTTGCACTATCTATAGACTTGAGATATACTTAGAAATTCAAAGTTACCTCTCAGATACCTCACAGGATCATATTTGACGTTTTAACAGCAAAACCAAAATCTCCTTTAAAACTTTATTTTTAGAATGTTACCTATTGATCTATTTCATAAAGGAGGATTAAACTAAAAAAAATATCTTAACAGAATGAAAGTCTATTTTATTGTAATATATTGTTGAAATAATTTACTAATATTCTACTTTGATAATAACTTTGTGAATAACATATTTCTTGATTTAGCACATAGACTTTCCTGTACCATGTCCATTGAGGTTGTTTGAAATGCTTGTGGTGCCTGAACAGGAATTCCCTTTGGTTTGTGTTGGTGTCACTAAAGGAAGAGATTTCAACCAAGTAGTGAAATTTGAAACTATCAATCCAAATTCTACCTCTTCATGGTTTACAGAAACAGGTGTGTTATTTCCTATGATAATTCCATAAATTGCACACTAATGGATTATATACTATGCTATATCCTGGATTTCTGTGCTTTTTTTTTTTTAAATTTCTGTACTTTCAGATTCCAGGTTTATAATACTTCCAATCCAAGATAGTTTAATAGTTAAACTTCGTATATTTTGGAGTCATTACTGCTCTTTGGATCAACCCTCTATCTGGCTCACACAATGTCTTATCTCTGAACAAATACTATTTGTCTGTTCTTTTTCTTCAGCCACTGAATATTGTGAGATATTGGTTCTGATTAGAATTGTACCCTGAGAAGGAACTTAAACTTTGTTCTTATCTGTTCTTTGCCTTTGTGGAAGACATTGGGTGCTTAGAAGAGGATGGAAAATTTGTAATCCAAGGGACAAAGGGAACTTATCAGGCTTCCCCTCTCATTTAATTCTGTCTTCTTTGTTGTTTAGCATTATCTTCATATTAAGGATATCATTTCTTGCTTTCTCCTTCATGCTTGCTGGGAGAGATGAACCATCTTGCTCCATCAGCAAAAGAAAATAGGAAATAAAAATGCTCCATTTTAGCCATCTTAGGGAAAGCATCGGCTTCCTAATTGGAATCCCATCTCCTGCTGTTATTTAGGCTTGCTAGAGGAAATTGTGATTCTTGAGCTATTTTCTGTTCTTCCACTTTGAAAGATAGCTTGCATCTCATCACCTTTTTAAAAAAAAATGATTCTTATTTACAAACTAATCAGCAAGTAGCATGGGTATATTTTTAAGAAGAAAAATTATCCTGTAACACACACACACACACACACACACACACACACACACACACACACACAGAGAGAGAGAGAGAGAGTGTTAGGATGTTGATACAGCTTAACTACATAATACTTTTCTTGATATTTATATTTAAAATGTTAACTCAGTTATTTTGTTATAGATACTACACAGACAACTGTTGTACATGTAACACAACTGGAGAGAGATACCATTTTAGTCTGCTTGGATTGTAAGTGACAATTATGATCCATATATAAAAATTTGGATAAGGTGCACTGTGAAATGTTGCTGAGTAATAAATGTTTTTACTTTTTCAGGCTGTATAAAAATTGTAAATTTGCAAGGCAGATTAAAATCTAGTCGAAAACTGTCCTCCGAACTCACCTTTGATTTCCAAATTGAATCAATAGGTGAGTAAAAATGAACCTAGCAGCTAACTATTCTAATACTTCACTATATTACATAATGAAAATTTGCATTATATAGATGAAAATTTGCAAGTAGAAAGATGATCGGTATGCACAATTTTAATGTCTCTAGTGGCAAGCCAAGTCATTTCATATATTGTTAAAAATAGGTATAAAATTAGGACAATCATATCCTTCCAGTCAAGGGGAAACCAAAAATGTTTGACTATAAACTTTCATTGGAATATTCTTTATGAAGCTGTAAAGTTATAATATTCCTGGAAAGCAAGGTAACTAAAAGATACATGAGGCCTTCCATGCTCCTTAAGGCGTCCCGCACGCCTTACAAGAGTTGGAGTGCAATATTGCAGGCTAACTCTGTCCACAGTCTGGAGTTTGATTCCAATGTGATCAAGGTTAATTCAGCCTTCCATCCTTCGGTAAAAGATCGGTAAAATGAGGATCCAGAATGTTGGGGCAATATGCTAACATTGTACCTTGTTCAGAGAGTGCTGTAAAGCGCTATGGAACGGTATATAAGTCTAACTGCTATTGCTAATATTTTACCTGACTCTTATTTTCCTGTAATTTGAATGAATTTCAAATTCATTCATTGGTTCTGATCCTTCCTTCCTGGGTGACAGAAAATAAATTCGCTCTCTCCACCATATGATATCTGAAAACTACTGTTGCATATCACCTCAATCTTCTCTTTTGCCAGTTAAAATTAATTAGTTCCTTTAACTATTCCCCAGAGAACTTGGTTTCATGTCCCCAGACCATCTTGATAGCTCTCCTCCATGCTGGCTTCAGGGACACAGTATTTTAAGTGAGACCATGATCAAAATAGAATGTAGTGAGATAATTAGTGCCCATGGACTCAGTGTTTTTGATAATATAATCACAAAATAGCATTTGCTTTATAGCATTCTGCCCATCCAACTTTGGATATCACATGGAAGGTTCAGAATACTAGAAGGAAACAAATTTGTCACATATAAGAAAAAGATGAAAACGTCTTGCACCCTAAACATCAGTCCTTCATTTATTAAATAATGTATGGAATCAATACAGTTTAAGTAGGAAAGTGTTCTTTTTAAAAAAAAAAGAAAGGAATTTAGGGATTTTAGAAAGACAAAGAGATGATGGGTAATGAGAAAATATATGGGAAAATACCATAACCCCAATAAGTTTAGGTTAGTAGATGGTAATTTAGGACTAGACAATTTAACCGAAGTACTAATATTGACAGTATGTTAAAAGATACTATGAATTTAAAATAAGAAGGATTAGAAATGGTGGGGACTGTGAGGTATATTTCTGTGATGGACTGAATATTGTTAATAATTGGTGTTCTTAGTAATCCTATACATTTGGAATAATGAGTGATTTTTAAAATATTGAATGACATAAACACAGGGTGCAAAGAAATGTTATTTATTCTTAAATGAATCAAAAGGAAAATGTAAAAGGAATATGAAATAAGAATAGTATTGTTTGAAGTTGGAAGATTAGAATTTCACATGCTATCTGTACTATTATTGATAACGTATAAAAAAGATCTGACCCAATCAATGCACTGTCCACAAAGTATGTTTATATTGGAAAAAATAAAAAAAAAACTTATTTAAAAAGGTGTTTTTTTAGAACCCAGTGACAATAAAATCTAATTAGTGTTTTTTTTTTTCCTGCCAGTTTGCTTACAAGATAGCGTTTTGGCTTTTTGGAAGCATGGAATGCAAGGCAGGAGTTTTCGTTCAAATGAGGTAAATACTAAGAGATTTGAAAAAATATTTAAAAATATCTTGAAAAATAATTTGAAAACACAATGAGAATTTTTAGTATTTTTATTAGCTGAAACTTCAGATTATTTTGCAAACTATGGTAGCTGTAAATACATTTCCCCTATGGAAATGGCTGAAAATCATAGCAATCCAAGATATTAAGTAGAACATCTCAGTAGAAATATTGGCTTTTCTATGAGCTCACTCAATAACTTAAAGTACTCCCTTAG
The DNA here is from genome assembly GCF_051295495.1 of Thamnophis sirtalis. Lineage (NCBI taxonomy): Eukaryota > Metazoa > Chordata > Lepidosauria > Squamata > Natricidae > Thamnophis > Thamnophis sirtalis. The sequence goes on along the minus strand of NW_028261386.1, from coordinate 36,557,135 downwards.
CCTTAGTTACGCCATATGGAAAAGAGGTAAATAATGATAACATATACCATAAACGTAATTGTACAGTTTGAGTCACTTAGCATTTTGTGTATTATAGAATTAATTTCAGTTCCCCAGAAATACTGCAATAATACTTAAAAGTAGAGCTGCTAGAGCTTGGCTTCCAATGTTGAGACAATCAGTACAAAGACTTAGGTTTTCTGTTCTGTTTTGTTTCTATCTAGTAGATGTCCAGAAATTTCTGCTGGATTTGGTAGCCCTAGCTAGTTAGCCACTGTATGTGTAAGTGTGTATGTATTTATTCAATTTAGATATGACTTCAGTTAATTTTATTTAATATTCCAAAGTAAAATGCTTGCAAGGTTGATTAATGGAGCATTTGTTACATGTACTTTCACTCTTAAATATTTGATTTTTCAAATAGATCACCCAGGAAATTTCTGACAGTACAAGAATATTTAGACTCCTTGGATCTGACAGGTATGATCAATCACAATCACAACATATAAGGAAGGAGTAGTTTTGGAATAAATTATCTGTTAAGCTTGGGACTCATTACATTAGTAGCTGCCAAACTCATTCTTTTGCTGAGGAGAAGCAGGAATCACTAGACTTGCTATGTATAATTCTCTTGCTTGCCTTTTTCTTCTGGACAGCTTTAAGTATTGGACTTCCATCATTTATAGGGAAGGAATTTGGCCAGTGTCTTATTGTCCTTTAGTCATCTCACTTGGGCAAGTGACTAATCCCTGGCAGCTGCTATCTCATTGAAGGTGTGATTGGATAAAGGAGAACAAACATACTTGATTAGATCAAGAAAAAAAACCTCTCAATTGGTTTATATTGTGTCACATGCTCCATCCTGCCCAAATCTGAAAGCAAGACCCAATTAAGGGCTTTCATAAAGGTTTGATATATTTGCCAAAATTATTGTTATTGGGATGTTCTTTTCCCCCCCCAGAGTTGTGGTACTGGAAAGTAGACCAACAGATAACCCTACTGCCAATAGCAACTTGTACATCTTGGCAGGTCATGAGAACAGTTACTGAGAAGAAGCAAGATAAGGAAACACTACTGCTTCAATACATCTGACATCAATTGCACAAAAGCGAAAGGATCCCAACTACAGTTATTTTGTAATTTATTGTAGTGTATGGGTATGAGTGAGAACAAGAATGCTTGCTCGGATGATATGCATATGATTAGCATATTCTAAAGAACTCTTGATTCACTATTATGTAATGTTTGTACATATATGCAGTATTTTTTGTTGAAGTGTATTACTGGAGGCCTCTCTTGATTTTTCTGTAGATAATGAACAAAATGTTTTACTTGTACAGATATGTAAAGTTTGCTGAGGACAGAAAATTGTGTTTGGGTACTATTTTAAGGACTAATGGGATGCTATTGATAAACACAGTACATTTAAATAACACTATTGTATTTTATTATGTAATTTACTAATATAAATAAATCTTATCTTTTAGACATTGTAATCAAGGCGGTAATCCTATTACAATCTTGTTTTTAGTTCTATGCAAGTACACTGGTGTTTTTGGTTGCACAAAGTGTTAATATGTAATGTATTCAGTCACAAAAGTACATTTGTGGAAATAATTTAGGCATTATAATTTTAGCTTATTTGGGTAGTTCTCTTTGTGAAACCAGCCAATTGAACACCTATATTTTTATATTTAAGGAAAATTCTCTTAATTATTTTCTATGCTTGGAGAGAGAAAAATACCTATTTTGAAATGGGAATAAATCCAATAGTGGTACCTTGGTGTAATTATAAGTGTGTACAATGATACAAAGCTTTATTATGATGAGTCTATCATGCAAAAATTCACAGCACTCCACACTGTGGAAGTGTTTAAATATTTGGAGTTAGATCCAGATAGCCATGTGCAAAAGGCCTTAGTACTGTATACAGTACTTTGCAGATATTCATTAGCACTTGCATTACAACAACGTATACATTTTCCTTCATTAAGAAGAGATTGACTATCACTAATGAATTGCCATTGTACCCTGTTGGATCTGCAGAGCTCCTCTCTGATTCTTATAGGACAGTGATGGCAAACCTTTTTGGTGCCGAGTGCCAAAAAGGGAGCATGCACTCACGCTTATCTGGGACACAACCTGGAAGAGGAGCTGCCCAGGGGGCATGCGCGCACTGGAAAATGAACTTCCAGTTTCCAGCGCACACATGGGCAGTGGCCAGCTAGTCTTCCGGTTACCGGCACACATGCTCACGCCAGAAAACGGAAGATCAGCTCTTCCAGTTTCCAGCACTGCTGCACACACGAAGACCAACTGATAGACGCATGCACATGCGCGCCAGAAACCTGGAAGAGAAACGGGCAATGCCATGCATGCCAGGCAACATGGTTCCATGTGCCATTTCAAGCACAGGTGCCATAGGTTCACCACCACGGTTATAGGATGATAGGGCCATAGGGCTCCTGCTGGATTCCATGTGTAGACAGAAGCTTTTCTTTTAGCAAGGAATATGAATCAATGGTTTTAAAATTAGATTCAAGGATCTTTCCTCTTCCTCAGACATAGCAACAAAGTTTTCAAACAAAAAAATCAGTAACAGAGGAAAGCATTTTGTTTAAAACAGGAAATGCTTATTGCAACTGGTTTTCCCAACCTCACAACAAATGTAGCTCCACCTCTCAGTTCAGGAAGAAGGAAAGCCAGCAATTCATATGCACCCTAACAACAGGAATGGTGAAATTATGACCTTCCTTGTGATGCTGAGCTACAACTTTTAAAGGCCAGTTGTGAGGGAAACTGGAGTATATTAATAATTAGTAGAAGATAACAGCTTCCTGGCACTAATACATAACATGCAACATGCACATATGTTTTTCTGAAGAGAAGGATGCTTCCAACCCACTGCCATCAAGGACGCCATATATTGACTACCTGTTCTGGAGAAAAAGTGATACTAGGTGGGGCAACTGTTTTAAGGAATTTTGCTTTTGTTTTAAAAAATGTTTTGCCTTACTACTGTTGTCACATTTTTTTCTCTTAATGTCTTAACACCTAGCCAGAATTATTTAGTTACTACCTCACAAAATTAAATGGTTATAACACATCACAGGAATTTTAGTTTTGAGCAAAACTATTCTGATTCTTTTCAGTGCGATATGTAGATGCCATGTTTTAGTGAAAATACATACTTTTTTGTATATGTTCTTTATACTGTGATATAAAGTAAGAACAAAGTACATTAAAACTGATTTATGGTCTGTATTATTGTTGGTAATGAATATTTCCTTATGTATATAATGTAAAATAAAGTTTTTAAGATGTTTGTTGTTCATGTGGATTATAATCTGCAGTAATTTTCCAATGAAATTAAGCACTTGCTAATTGAGGAAGAATATTTTTCCGAAATTAGCTTTGGTTGTAAAAAAAATAAATTTTAGACAGCAACTAAATTAACTTCCTTTAAATTATACTGCATAATACAAAGTAACTGTTGTGGCATAAGTACATCTTACAGTGTTTTTAGCATCTAAAGAAGTCCACTTATAGAATCCTTTGGCTTTTGATTTCCCCTCCTATGACTTGCCCTGGCTAATTGTATTCTGCTCCATTGCAGCGATGGTGGTGGCAGTAGGTCCAAGGCTTAAACTGTGTGTACTCATTCATAGGATCAAAGGATTGTGGGGATGGAAGTGATCATAAAAATCAACTAGTCCACAGGTGTCAAACTTGATCGTGTTGCGGGACAGAGCGTGAATTCTCAATTTTTTTGCCTTTGAGAGCCAGGGTGGGTGTGGCCTGTGCAGGCTGTATCTGGCTTGCGGGCCATCAATTTGACAGGCCTGATTCTAGTCCAACCTTTCATGCTTGTTTGCTTTCCAGCCACAGAGCACATTCTTCTATATTTGAGCTGAAACCTTCCTCTTTTCTTTTTAAATGATGGTTCATATTTATGACCATTGCTTGTCCCAAGGTCATGTGATCCAATTTTCCTGTAATTTGCTTACAAATTGTCATAATTTAGAAATAAGCAGTAAACTGGCTTAGAGTATTAGAAAGTGAAAATGATGCAGAATTCCCAAATGATCTGTCTAAACTGGGTGAACAATATAGAATTTTCCTAATCGGAGGTCTTTTGGAGCACTGCAAAAAGGTTGTTCCAGTCTCCGTAATTTTTTTAATTTTTTTCTCCTCAAAATACTAGGAAGGGGGAAACATTCAATTACACTAATTGGAACAGCACATAATCCATGGAATAGCCACAAGATATTGTGAAGAATATCTTACCTCTGAATAATTACCTTGGAATAAGAAATGTATGGAAGAAAAATCGGTAAAATGAGGAGCCAGATTGTGGAGGCAATGTGCTGACTGTAAATTGCTTAAGAGAGGACTGTGAAGTGATATATAAATCTAAGTCCTATTGTTATTGCTATGAGGGTGAGGGGTTAGCCTTAAAGACTCAATGTTATCTCCAAAGATTGTTTGCATGGGAACAAAGACAGGAAAAAGATTTGTCTTTGTCTCCCATTTGCAAATCCTGGAAGGCAGCATGATTCTTTTGTTTCTTATGACCTTCTAATGGGATTTCGTTGTCTAGTTTGGAAATAAACGATCACCAGCCAAAACTTCCAAGAGGAAACAATGGTAATTTTATTCTTCACTTTGCAATGCTGGTAGACCACACACGTAGGTACAGTGGATACACCATAAATTGTCAATACATTTGCCTTATATTCTGTAGTACCATTACAAATTTACCTCTCACCTCTTCATTGGCACGGCAATAATGATATCATAACCTATGTATAGTGTCTAAAATGGATATATTACCTTCGCCCCTGATTACATCTCCCACTACTCTAATTCTATCTCCCCCTGCCCTTATTTACGAACTTCCTTTTTATGGTCCTAGTTCCTAAAGGTTGTCATATCAGTAAGTTCTGGTTATGGCTGGTTTCTAGCATAAGAAAGGCCTCTAGTTCCTAGGTACAATTCTCAGGCTTCAGTCTAGCTCACGAGATTAGAAACGTATACAATGTAGTTTCTTCACAGGCCAACCTGTCTTCTTAAAATTCTGTAAAAACAATACAACTCTGTTTTCCACATTCTGGAATTTCAAAGAGGCGAATGGGACACCGTTTTATGAGACATCCTCAGAGGCTCACCCAGGACTTTCCTTCCTGTACATTTTTTATTTTGGGTTACCGAGGCCGAGGAAACTATTTTACATTATGGCAGTTCGTGGTATCAGGCAGTTTTCAGATAGCTTAGGAAAACAAGATTAAACATATTTTATACTTGATTCCCGAACTGCATATATTACAAAACTGGAGGGGGGGGATTTTCAAGGAAAACATTTAAGAGAGAACCTGAATTATTTTTTTTAGAGGAGTCAGTTATTCTTGTGCCGCCAACATAACGCCACATCTTCGGAACTGCACGAAAAAACACGCCTTCAGCTTCCTGTAATTCCACAAAATCCGCAATGTTCGTTTACTGTCAAACCAATTATATGAAGGAATCCAGTATTATCCCGCGTTGTTTTGTTTTGAATATTCAAGTAGAGACCGGCGACAGTCATGAGTCCTCCAGGCCACAGGCGGCGCATTGACAGATCTCGCCTCCTCCAGCCCCTTTCCACAGCTCAAAACAGATTCGCTCAAACATTCGGTTTTCGATTCTCGGTCCTAGATCGAGCAGAGGTTATGATTAACTCACAGTCTCACTTCCGCACTTCGGAGGAAGAGGAAAAAGGAAAGCAAAGCGAACAACTTCCAAAGAAGACGCTTCGGGAAGAAAAAAAAAAGAGAGGAGTGACTGAACGTAAAGTGCGCATGCCCAATCAGCCTTCGCACTAACTGCGCATGCGTTGGCGGTTATACTCATCAGGACAAGGGAAGAATCCCGAGAGTTCAAAGCTGCAGGCGAGACCCTGCCCCTTCTTCTCAAGAGTAACCGTCATTTTCCTCTCGTGGACGGTTTCCCCTCGGACCTTTTTCAGTCTCGGACCTGTCAAGACGAGAGATAGGATGCTCGGTGGTGTCTTGATCCAGGCCGGTCCCTGCGCTGAGTGAGACAAGGCCAGGCCGGTCGGCGGGTGACCGGGAAAGGGATGTCGCCACCGTACTCCGACGTTGGGTTTTGCCGCTGCCACCTTTGGCGGCTCCCGCTGCCTCTGCCCTCCTCCGGTGGTTCTGGTGGCTGCCCGCGACCTTCACTCCAAGCCCGGGAGCAACGTCGGGCTCGGGCTCGGCACTGATTCCCGTCGTTTTCCCCCACCCCACCCCTTAGGGGGCGGGACGGGGTAGGCAAGATGCAAGCGGCTCCGCTGCAGTACGAGTTCTTCAGTGAAGAAAATGCACCCAAGTGGCGGAGTCTGCTTGTGGCCGCCCTCAAAAAGGTGAGAGAGTCTTTATCTTTCCAGCGCACGTTGGATTTACAAATACCTCGAGATTTACAAGGCTTGCAGATGATACCGTGAAGGTTAGATAATGTGTGCAGATTAGAGATAGGTTAGATCAGAGATTTTCAAACTGGCAACTTTAAGACTGGTGGACTTCAAGTCCCAGAATTCTCCAGCCAGCTATAATATGCTGGCTGGAAAATTCTGGGACTTGAAGTCCATCAGTCTTAAAGTTGCCAAGTTTGGGGACCCCTGGCTTAGATAGATAACGCATGAAGATTAGATATACAGTTATATAGTTAGCGCCTGGGGTTGATGACTGTTGGCAATTAAGTTGAGGTATTTTGTAACTTACCGTGGGAGAGCCTATATCTATTCCCTAATTACTATGCTTGGATATACACCAGGGAATTGTGATAATCGAATGTCAGTGGTTTTTTTGGTACCTGCATAATTTGCCTTGGGTAAAAAATCAGCACGCACGTTCTGCAAAATGTATGCTAGACTGCAGTAGAAATCCATGCACTGGGTTGAAAATAGCCGCCAGCAGTTGCTGGCCATAAAATATATTAGTCTCTTGTATCTGTTTAGAGACAAATAGTGGAAAGGGAGAGAAAAAAATGAAGGAACTAAAAGAACATGGAAACAGACAAGAAGAAGACAATATTTTTCTCCAAAAAAATCAGATTGATCATAACATGTGCAAATACTTCATATTAGAGGAGAGAGTATTGGGAAAGTTAAATAGCCTTGAGATATTAAAAGAAAGACTACTTCAATTGTTTATTAGACACTGGTGTTCTGCTTTGCTTTTCCTAGAGCCATTCCTATGTAGTCTCTTATTTTAATTTGAATGGACATGAATCAAGGATTTTGCTGAAAATAAATTATTCAGGATTAAGTGCTTGGATAGGAGACCACCTGGAAATCTTATTTAGTGTTTTGGATGCTATGATGAAAGGCATTATATAAATTTACCAAATGGATAATGCTGTACAGTGAATATATGAGTATTTCTATTTCTATTTATTAAATTTATAGGCCGCCCAATCCCGAAGCACTCCGGGTGGCTTACAGAAATAACATTTTAAGAAAAAAGTTAAAAAACAAACAGAAGAAAGCAGATTAAAAGAACCACATCATGCACCCAGTCTAAGCGGGGCTGGACCTCAGTCAAGAGGTCAATAGCCCCAGGCCTGCCGGAATAGCCAGGTTTTGATAGCTTTTCGGAAGGCCATGAGAGTGGGTAGGGTCCGGATCTCTGGGGGTAGATCGTTCCATAGGGTGGCAACAGAGAAGGCCCTCCTCCATTGGTGCCGCCAGCCGACATTGTCTAGTTGATGGCACCTGGAGAAGGCCCACCCTGTGCGATCTTATCGGTCTTAGGGAGGTGTGTGGCAGAAGACGGTCTCATAGATATCCACCAGTACCTTGAATCGTGCTCAGAGACCAATAGGGAGCCAGTGCAGCTCGCGGAGGATAGGTGTAGTAATAGGGAGCCAGTATCGCTCGCGCGGCTGCATTCTGGACTAATTATAGTCTCCGAACAGTTTTCAAGGGCAGCCCCATGTAGAGTGCATTACAGTAATCCAGTCTTGAGGTGACGAGGGCATGAGTGACTGTTTGCAGTGCCTCCTGGTCCAAATAGGGCCACAACTGGTGCACCAGGCGAACCTGGGCAAAGGCCCCCCTGGTCACAGCCGACAGGTTCTAACGTCAGCTGCGGATCCAGGAGGACCCCCAAGTTGCGGAACCTCTCTGAGAGGAGTAAATTTTCTCCTCCCAGGCTTAGGGACGGACTAACTGGGCTGTCCTTAGGGGGCAACATCCACAGCCACTCGGTCTTGTCAGGATTGAGTGCGAATTTGTTCACTCCCATCCAGACCCTAACAGCTTCCAGGCACTGGCACATCACTTCCGAGTATGTTGCCTTAGCCTAGCCACATATTTTACTCTACTCTATATGCATGTTTTTCTTTCAAAACTGCATCATGTTTAATTATTCTAATTTCTTAATTAGCACATAGTAGCCTAGTTTACCTAATGAAAGGTAGCATTGATTGGAAATTTCTTCTATATAATTTAAGTGAAGATGAAAAAGTTGCAGGTTTTTGCTGTTATTTTGTTTATGAGAATGGATGTTTTATATATATATATATATATATATATAGCTGCATGCATGCATTTTCTTGATTGGAGCAGTGATCTAAGATTTAGCATTTCAGAGCAATTGAGATTTAAGTACATTTGTGTTACATCAATGATTGTGCTTAAACTTTTATGCTCCAGTTGAAAAGCATAAGATAAGGTTTTGCAGCTGCTTCCCTACTTTACTTTGTTAACTGAAAATATGTGAGTTGAATACTTCTGCAAGCTATAGTTTAATTAAAGGAACTATTACTATCAATAGTATCTATATTTTGTTTATATGTTAGCTTTATTGCCTTCAAGAGTACAATGTAGAGTACCCTTCAGTCCTTCCTCCAATTTTTTCTCCTTACTATTTTTATGACATAGGATGAGATGAGATAATGATCATCCGAAGTCACCAAATAAAACCTCTATGATTGAATGTTGAATTCATAATCATTATCCAACATCTTTAATGTACACGGTGGTGACTATATGGTAGTGTTGCATTGAATATTGACACTATTGAAATAGCTTTTTAATCTAATTCTGGAATAGGAATTAGTTGTAATTCAAAAATGTGTGTGTGTGTCTGTATATATACAGACACACACAAATATAAATATTTGTACATATATATAAACTACTTGCTCCTTTCACATTTAGCTAATATTAATGTCTCATTTTATTTGCTAGCCAAATCACTCAATGTAATAACTATTTAGAAATCTTAGGTCTAAGTTCTACTCATAAACAAATGTGTAACTGATGTTTTTTGATTGCAGAAATTAAGCCTCAGTATCTAATTTGGACAAAAGACCCAAACAGAGGTTAATTTAGCAAGGGGGGAGGAAATGAAAACACAAGCTGTGGTCTATGTCTGTTTTAACCTCATACAATATTGGAATTATCTTTGTGTTGATTTCTGTGTTGTATTCTAGTTTTCTATTTGATATTTGAACTGTGTAAGGAAAAACAATGTATACAAAACATGAGGGAAGACAATAATGAAGGGAAGGGGAAAGAAAGGAACTAATAGCTTTGGAAAGTAGGTCTTATTTATTCCCAGTTTTGCTGGTATTTGCTGACTTAGGCAGTAAGTGAAGAACAACTTACTCTGTGCATTGTTGTATTTTAAGCATCCTCCCATTGAATGCAGGGATTATAGATTAACTGTACCATTGGCATAACTGGTGAGTCTAACAGTTTAAATTCAGCTAAGCTGCCCAATTACGAAAGTACCCTTCATCTAGCCATAGACATAACTTTCCATCTTTCCAAATTCTTGGCAAATAAAATATGCTGAATTATTGGAGCCTCCATCTTCCACTCAGACCAGCATCTCTGCAATGTCCTGTGCGTGTTCTCCAGGCAACAGAAAGTTAGGGCTGCACTGTTAGATAGCTTTTAAAAGGATCACTGTAGAGAAGAATAACATTTTCAGGTGACCACTGCTATTACACAACACTTTTCTAGGACACATTAAATGATTGAAATTTGTGAGATCTAGAGTTGTGATGGCGAACCTATGGCACATGTGCCAGAGATGGCACACAGAGCCCTCTCTGCTGGCACACGTGCCATTGCCCCAGGTAAAATCTCTGTGGCATTTCTTTCATGATCTTTCTGCTTCACTGCAAATGACGAAACAGAAGCTCACAAAAGAAAAAGATCTTACCTCTTGCCACACGGCCGGTGTTGGGATGCCCTGCCGGCCAGCCAATCTCTGGGTCTCTGCTGCATATGCGTCCAAGCGCGCATGCATGTCTGTGCGCACGCACACCTTTCCATTTGGACATGCACGCAGTTTGGGCACTCAGTGTCTAAAAGGTTTGCCATCACTGGTCTAGAGTTTTCTGGAATTCTCAAATTGATAACTCACAAGATCTGACATATATGTATGTACAGGAAACCTAGCCACTAGATACACATATGGGAAACTGATTGTTAATTAAATAGGACTTCATATATTGAGGCAATAAAGCTGCAAGAAGCTGTTTGAGGCAGGCAAGCAGATAATCATGACCTTTATTTTCCTGCTTACAAGGTTCTTCAATATCTGACTGCCCACTGTTAAGGACAGAGTGCTTAGTGGATCTTTTACTCAGATGTGATAACTAAGCTTTGCTTCGATTAATGATGGCCTATTTAATGAGCATCAAAACTAAACAAAGCACTTTCTGGCTTTAGCATGTTCTACAATCAAATAATAGCCTTTGAATCTCCTTTGTTTATAAAATAAATAAAGAGGAGGGTATTCTGCATCAGATATTGTTGTCTGATCATATCTAATTCTATTTCTTACTCGCTTCAGATATTAGTCTTTTTCATCAAATGGGTGCGCCTAAATAATTGTGCTAATATGAGTTGAATCTTTTTGTTGTCTGCTTTTCAACTAAAGGCATATGAGTTTTACATCTCTAAATAGTTATGAAACTTAACAATTGAAAGCAATGTCATTTTCTGAGTAACTGAATATGGTGGCATTTAAAAAAATTAGGTTTCAGTCAAGGTTAAAGGAAAATGAATTAATTTGGTAGTGTTTATATGTTTCGGAAAGTATAAGTGGATATTCACTGCTGTTTCTAAATACTTTATACTCCTAGTCTTGTCATTAAAGTAAGAATTACTTCAGTTTCTTAATGTTATAATCATGCTTTCTGCAGATAAATAATATAAAACTTATTTTATACATCAAATTTAGAAACTTCCCATCTCACTCAATATTAGTATACTACTGATGTCCTTTATAATATTTTTGTGCCCAGTGGTACTTAAAAGTCAATCAACGTTGAATTTTCAATACTTCTGTGTTACTTAAGGTGAAGTTTAGGATTCCCACCATTTCGTTCTTTAAAAGGTTGTTGCCCATCTCGCCCATTTTCCCAGCAAAAACTACAATATACTATAGAATGCATAAATGTTTTACCTTACATTTCATAATATATCACCTGCTTTATATGTACAGCTTATTTCATATTTTAAAAATAATAAAAGATATGGATAAGGATGAATTACAACTTTCCTTTTCCCTTGTTACTTCAATATTCTAAGAAATAAGATTTCTTGTCAGTTTTTAATATTCAATTTCAGTCATTTGAATTGCAATCATAAATGATACTCTATAAAGGAAATGTGTTAATCACCTTGTCTGCTAGTTTAAGATGACCAAGTCAAAGTTTTTATACTTCTCTTTCTTTCCTTTGTATTCAATTTCATCCAGTGAGTTCATAGTGGTTCATAAAACTGAATCAGTAATTTTCGATGCAGTTCTTTGCCTTGATTGTAATGATGTTTTCATTCTTTGTGCTTCTTTTTCCTTTCTGCAGTTTAAATACTCTTGATGTCTATAGTCTGAATCTAAGGTTTTTAATATGTCTTTTGTGGGCCACCAGACTTTTAGCTTTCCACATTTTTGTAATGAATTTTCTTATGTTCAATTATTTTTTAATATAGGTCCAGATGCAAGTCCACCCTAAACTATCTTCCACAGATGATGCTTTGCAGTATGTTGAGGAGTTAATTCTGCAGTTACTAAATATGCTGTGTCAAGCTCAGCCAAGAAGTTTCTCAGATGTAGAGGTACCACTTGTAGTTCATTGTCCAATTCCATTCATTCTTGATGTTCTTCTTGTTGATATACGGGTAGTCCTTAAAACTGATTGTTTAATGACAGCTCAAAGTGGCTGCATTTAGCAACCAAAAATTGTCATAAAACCAGGTCTGATTTGATTTATGACTCTATGACTTCTAGTGATAATTCTGGTTTCAATTGTGATCATAGATCACAAAGAGACTTACCTGCATTAAGAAATACCCATAATTGAATATAAAATATGTATTGTATTGTTATTAAATTTTGACATAATTTTGCATTGTTTGTTTCTACGGCTATATTGAAAACTCCTTTGAGATAAAGGAGGGATATGGGGTATGTGAGGTTTAGAAATAGGAAAAATAAGTAAATAAAATGTTATGAAGCAGCAAATTGGGTTGGATCCTTTTAGAGTATGTTGGTATCTACAACTGCAGATTTTTGCTACTGCAGAAGTTTGCAGTTAGAATGCTAGCTGATTTGAATATGTGGGATCATATTCTGAATAAAATTTTAGCAGCTGCATTACTCTAATTAATGGTTCATATCTTTATATTCAAAATATATTAAAATCTAAAGATCTTAAGAGTATTCCCCCCATTAACTCACCTGTGCATGAAAATAATTGGATGAGGATTTTCTCTTAGTATCTTTGTAAGAGAAGTGGAATGAAGGCATACTTTAGTGACATTGCAGCTTTTAAATGTTCCTCTGTAGGGATATTTGTCTAATGACATTATAACTATTTTTTAAAGATGTCAAATAAGACTGTTATTTGCTTAATTGTTTTTAATGCCTATCAATAGCAATAGACTTATATATTGGTCCATAATGCTTTAAAGTGCTCTCTGTGCAATTTACAAACGTCAACATATTGCCTCCAACAATCTCTGTCCTCATTTTACCAACTTCGGAAGGATGGAAGGCTGATTCAACCTTGAGTCAGTCAGGATTGAACACATGGCTGTGAGAAGAGTTAGCCTGTAATATTGCATTCTAACCATTGACCACCACAGGTCTTATCAATTGTGCATATTTTATTTGAGCCTATCCAATTATATTTCTGTATTAAATAATTTGCTGTACATGTTATACATTGTGCTTTGAATGTGAAATGAAATACAGAGTGGAAAAAAAATATCCCTTGCCCCCAAAAGTAGCTTTAGTTACTGAGGACATGGTAATGCAAAATGCTATCTACTGTTTATATATTTAACTGTACTTCCTCTGTGTATTACAAGGATCGTGTCCAAAAAAGTTTTCCTCATCCGATTGATAAATGGGCAATAGCTGATGCGCAATCTGCCATTGAAAAGAGAAAGCGAAGAAATCCATTATTTCTTCCAGTAGAAAAAATTCATCCACTCTTAAAGGTAAGTAATATGAACATAATATATAAGATGTTACAAATTCAATAGATTAGGTTTTTTTTTTCAGATAACCAGTAATATTTTGAAAGAGAAGCCAATTTCTTAAAACTTATAAATATAATTTATTTTCCAATCCATCTGGAACTTGTTTAAACAATCTGTCATTCTTAATTAATAAAGTTTGTAATTAGATATCTCCTTATTTTAAGTGGCATTAGTAGCCCGTCAGAAAGTTTGATTGTCAATGTGCTGCTTCTCCCATTACTCCGATGAGGATTAGATGGTGGGGAACTCGGAAGTGCTTCATCAAAGCAAAGATCAGGCATTATCCCTGCCCTTCTTTAGGTTATGAAAAGGATTTCTCCCTTGTTATATGTGTCTGTGACACATGATAATTGGAGATTTGGAACACTTAAACTTGCCTTAGCTCTGGAGAAAGGCTGAGGATTATAGTTTTCATAACAGAATTGGAAGTGATCTCAGAGGTCATATTGTCTAATCATCTTTTTGGGGAGGATCTATTAAAACATTTTGGATAGATGGCTAATGTATCCTTTGTTTAAATACTTCCAGTGAAGGGGAAATGATGCAGATTTCATGATGCAACCTGTTCTACTGGTTGACAGCTCTGTGATATTTCTCTGAAAGAAGTGAAATTATAAACCTATCTCTGTTCCAAGGCATGAGGTTAATATAAGAGTGATCTATTGGTCAATTTCCCATAATAGCCTAATTCCATACTGCCAGCATCGTTTCTAGCTCTAGTTGCCTTAGTCTGGGTTGCCTATTATATAAGTTTTGTTTTAATTGTTTTATTCTGTACTCTTTATTGAATTTATAAGCTGCTCAGAATCTTCTAGAATGGGTGGCAATATTTAATTTAAATTAAACCTATTTTTATAACCAATACAGATGAAAAATAATATGTATTGTTAGCCAGTCTAAATGTAAGATTTAGGCACTCTGGATTTTAATTTTAATTACTTGTTACATATTTCGTAAATGCATAAATTATATATAAAAAAAGAATTAATCTGTGTAATTCTATGGTAAAATACCGTATTTTTTGGAGTATAAGACACACCAAGATTTTGAAGAGGCAATTTTTTAAAAAAGTTTTTGCACTCTGCAGACCTCCCAAAACCAACCCGTTTTTCACAAAAACGGGCCCATTTTTTGTAAAAAAAAAAAAAGGGCATGCATAGCCTTTAGGAGGCTTATAGAGTACTCCTGGGGGCGGGGTGGGGGAAGTGAGCAAAAAACAGCCTGTTTTTCACTCATTTCTACCCTCCCCTGCCCCCAGAAGTTCCTGAAGGCTCTGCACGGCCATTTTGGTGAAGGGGTGGGGTTTCAGGAGGCAAAAAATGCTGTTTTCAGTGTATAAGACGCACCCAGATTTTCAGCCTCTTTTTTGAGGGGAAAAGGTGCATCTTATACTTCGAAAAATACAGTACAATATAATTTAAAAATGAATATGCTAGTTTCCTCACAGTGCTCGTCAAAAATGTGTGCGAATTGCCTGGGAAAAAGAAAACGAGAAATGGAAAGCCACCAGATAGGCAAAAAAAATTGAGGCTAGGGAAAAGAAAGCCAAGATGATGGATTTTGATCGTTATAAAGTTATGAAAGCAAAGAAAATGAGAAATGGATCATCAAGCATGAAGTTAAAAAGCTTCAAAAGGCATCTTCTATCAAGAAAGCATAAATTGTCAACAAATAACACTTCAATTTCACTTACATGGAAAAAAAATTGAATATGCCATCATCACCAAGGTGTCATCTGAGTTACTATACTTCGTTCAATAAAACACTAATACTAAACATTTGGTTAAATAGTGCAGCATCCAATATTGAACAATCAAATTCTGGGTTATATTGGGGACTGCCGGCTCCCAAGGGTATTTGCTCACCCTGTATGCTGCAAGATAGAGAGTTTACTCTGGGTATCAGCTTGTAGGACTCAGGTGTGCCTTCTCAGTCCTGGTCCCTACTCGTTGGAAGGTTTCCCCCACCCCTACCTCCATTGACAAATAGTTCGGTCTGACTTTGTAGTAAGTCAGTTAAGATCTGATCTGTCTCTGGGTGCTTGATTCAGGATGACCACAATTCCCAGTTAGTGAGTATTGTGTATTTCAGTTCTGATTGCCATTTTATTGGTTTATTTGGTTTTTAATGGTCTGAACTCTGTTTATGCCAATCTGAGTCATATTGTCTGAGTTGGGTAGCCATGTAAATGTTTCAAATAAATAGATTCTCTTATTGGTGTCAGCAATATAACAGATGTCCAAGCTTTAGAATACTTCAAATTCTTCATAAGTGAAATGGTATAGAAACCAAAGAAGAAAAATCCAAAAATTGTGGCTGGTATTATAGCACTTTATGAAAACTTTAAAAGCAGACATTCAGAAATGAAAAGTAAATCTTTGCTCCTTTGATCCCTCATGGTGTGCTTCCACTATAATTCCTCTAGTATCTACAGAAGGCTGAATAAATTTGTGCACCTGTCAATGTTTATATGTCCTTTGATTGAACAATTATCCATCTTTAAATGTATACATTTATTAAGTGTGTCTGGGCATAATGAAATATTAAAATAAGTTTATCTCTTTCAGGAAGTCTTGGGATATAAAGTTGACCATCAAGTGTCTGTTTACATTGTAGCTGTATTGGAATACATTTCTGCAGATATTTTAAAATTGGTTGGAAACTATGTACGAAATATAAGACATGATGAAATTACTAAACAGGACATCAAAGTGGCAATGTGTGCTGACAAGGTATATACAGTCATATTTATAGCTATGTCATCTTGGTACTAGCTGAATTTAGACATGGACCTGAGCTTTTGAGAAGTAGGAAATTGGATTCTCATTTCTTTCTCTTAGTGTCATCTTTATAATGTCTATAATAATAATAATTCTTTATTGTTGGTGCAAAACATATGTACAATGAGATGGATTGAACTCCCTCAGTGCAGCCCCCAACAAAATACAACTCAAAGTGAAGACAGAGAGAGAGAGAGAGAAAAAAAAATAATCCCATATTCAATAAATAGATACACCCATGTTACACCCATCCTCCACGAGCTGCACTGGCTCCCTATTGGTCTCCGAACGCGCTTCAAGGTGCTAGTGGTTACTTTTAAAGCCCTACATTGTTTAGGACCTGGCTACCTGAGAGACCACCTCCTGCCACATACCTCCCAACGACCAACAAGATCCCACAGGTTGGGCCTCCTCCGGGTGCCGTCAACCGGACAATGCCGGCTGGCAGCCCCCCGGGGGAGGGCCTTCTCTGTAGCTGCGCCGGCCCTGTGGAACGATCTACCCGTAGAGATCCGGACCCTTACCACTCTCCCGGCCTTCCGAAAAGCCACCAAGACCTGGCTGTTCCGGCAGGCCTGTGGCTGTTGATTAATGTCCAGCCCCACTTAGACAGAATGCATCGTGTGCAATTTTAACAATTGTATTTTTACCTTTAATTTTTTACCTTTAATTTTTAATTGCTTTTTATCTTGTCTGTAAGCCGCCCAGAGTCCCAAGGGAGTGGGCGGCATACAAATTTTATTAAATTTCAAATTATATTAACAAACACCCAGTCCCATTACACCAGTGTGAACATGTTACATATTGTGCCGGCCCTGCAAGTCCATAGTACTAGGTAGTTATGATGTTATTTTGCATTCAGGAGTCTGACAGCCCATGGGTAAAAACGGTTCTTCAGCCTGTTTCCGGCTGGCTATGCTTCTATATCTCCTTCCTGATGGTAGGAGGGTAAAGTGCTGACCAAGGTGTGAGTCGTCCCTGACTTGGTCCTCCAACATTTTTTCAAAAGGCTGCAGCTTAAAGAGAAAATAATGAACATTTCCTCTGCACTTTCCATTCTTCAGTTGGTAATTCATGATATTGATCAGTATTTCTGAATGAAATTCTTCGACAGACTCTTGAGATTCTGACTGTTGCACATTTCTGTATAATTTAAAGGTTTCTTAAGCGTCAAATGAGATTGTGATGTGTATAATTTAAAGGTTTCTTAAGCGTCAAATGAGATTGTGATGAAATACCCATTTGAGTAGTTATGCTTATTTAAAGTAAGGTACGATTGCTGATTGTAAAATTTTCCTTCTGCCAATATGATTCTCAGACAAATACTTGCTTATATATTGTATTAATTTTCACATTGACAGTTTTTTATTCAATTGTACACAATATAATATATTTCCTTTTCTGATAGCTGGTATTAAGATCTTCCTCTCTTTCAATTAGGTGTTGATGGATATGTTTCATCAAGATGTAGAGGATATTAGTACCCTGACGTTATCTGATGAAGAACCTTCCACATCAGGAGAACAAACCTATTACGATCTTGTAAAGTCATTCATGGCAGAAGTTCGACAATATATAAGGGAATTGAATCTCATAATAAAAGTTTTTAGAGAACCTTTTATTACCAATGCAAAATTATTTTCAGGGCATGTAAGTACCTTGAATTTATTTTTTATATATATTGTTAGCATTATTCAAGAAAAATATTTTATTAGAGTGCTAGATTAGGAAAAACCATAATGAGCATACCATCTAAAAATCAAGTGCATATGTGCTCTAAACATATATATGCTTTAAGAATATAATATAGCCACTTGAGCCCCAAATTCTGTTGACTATATACATATCTATAATATACTTTATTATATATGTATGCCAACTTTCTTCTAGAGTTAAGATCTAGTCATTAATTGAACTGTCTAAAAATTTGATAAAGCTTCTAGAATTCCTCGAGACAGACATAGAACTGAGGTGATCCTACTGACATTATTAAAAACATTTTGAACATACAAATATAAAAAAAATCATCATTAAATGCTCTTGAATAACCTTCATATCATATCAGGACGTCTTTATAGAAAGACTATAAAGTAAAAACAACACCCTCCACACACAAAAAAAACCTAAAAAAAGACATTTTCAAATGAGAAAAGAAGTAGAGGAAAGGAAGAAGAGTTGTCTATGCTTGGTAGCAAATCGTGAATAATAATAAACTATTCAAGATAGTAACTAAGGTGGTAGACTGACTTCAAACAAAGGCATAACAAAATAGCAATAATGGTTCATTAGAATATCTGCAAGATACCACTTACCTGCAAGTAACTGGTGAGGCCACAAAATAGACAATACCGTACCATATTTTTCGGACTAAAAGATGCACTTTTTTGTCTCCCAAAAGGGGGTGAAAATGTCTGTGCATCTTATAGACAGAATATTGCCGAAGCCTCGCCCACCTAACAGACATTATTTTTGCTTCCACACGTCCCTTTTTCAGGCCTTTTTTTTTTACTTTTTGCCGCCCACTTTGGAGGGTTTTTTTTAACCTGTTTTTGAAGATTGGGGGGGGTCTTTTTCAGCTTTTCTTGGCCCATTTTCAAGGATTTTTTCAGCCCGTTTTTGAGGCTTTTTGGGGCCATTTCCCCCCCCCCCAAAAAAAATGGGCCAAAAAGCCTCAAAAATGGACCAAGAAAAGCCTCGAAAACATGCCAAAAAAGCCTCCAAAACGGGCTGAAAAAGTCTCGAAAATGGGTAGGGCCCAAAAATGAGGCGCGCAGAAGCCAAAAATCTTTTTTGTTTTTTTGTTTTTTAAAGTTTTTTTATTTTTAGTTTTCAAAACAGACACAACATAAAAAAATCCTCTTTTTTTACATACTGTAGAAAGTGTATCAGTTGGTTACAAAAAGTTTTCGTGCATTTCTTTCACAGTCACCCATGATTCATATTCTAGTATTTTAAATCAAATATATTTGTACATATTACCATCATCCTACCCCCATTCTCGTTTGACTATAATTGTTTAAACGTCCTTCATCATAAAACATACCAAAACTCAAGAAAACATACTGGCCTCTCATTTGCTATTTCTAGTATCCCAATAACACTATTCCTTATGGTCTATTCTAACTAAACATCAATAACATTTAGTAACAAAGGTTTATAATCTTCCTTTCCAAATCACTGTTTACAGTTTACATCCAAGGCCTATTGTGTAGAATACTGTTTCATTATTTCCTATGTAGGATGTCCCATAATCAACAAATTTAGTATTTAAATATCTCAATTCCTATTTCAGTATATATCAAAATATTTGTTTTGCAGGATGTAGAAAATATATTCAGCCGAGTATCAGACATTCATGAACTTAGTGTGAAGTTGCTAGGTCATATTGAAGATACAGTAGAAATGACTGATGAAGGCAGTCCCCATCCATTAGTAGGAAGCTGTTTTGAAGATTTAGCTGAGGTAGGTAACATTATAATATTATTTATGAATGTGCTACTATGCTCCATTTTCCTATTTTTCCGACTCGGGTATATCATACTTTTTTTTTTAAATGCTATGTATGTTGTCAGCAGTTTCTTTTGGCCCCAAGATTGAAGTATGACGTTGCTATACTTTTTAAGTGTATTTAGCAGATTGTGCTGCCTGTGGTTGTAGTTTCACAAAAAAGTTAGTTATCAGGGATTTATAAATCAGTTTCAGTCTTATACAAAACATTCCTATTTAAAGAAAAAAAAACTCTTTAGCATGCAAAAACTATTAAATAGATTTGAAAGTAGCGAATTTAGTTTGATGATTAATCTGATTTGGAGATTAATAAAATCACCTTTAGATTGAATCACCAAATCAAACCTTTTCTCAACGCTATTAACAGAAGCGGAAGATGCTTCAGTCAAACAGTGGTTCATTACTTTCAGATACTCTAAATTAAACTTTTGTTTTTGATCTAGTGTTTGTTTTAGGTATTCAATCTTGGTTGCCCTCTGGAATAATTTTTGTTGTATGAAAGACAGAGGAGGTGTGATCATGTTGATTTTCCTGGACTTCTTGAATCCTTCAGTCATTTGATGAAGCTAGGAGTCATTCAATCATTTGACAAGCTAAAGTTCTGCAGTTAAGTCTTAGTGTCATCTTATTTAGTTTACTATAAATTAAACTTCAGTTAGTACAAATACATGACTAGGCTACTGAGGGGAACTGAATAATGTAACCATACACTAACATTGTACAATAATACAATAATATCTCATTACTTTCTAGTATCTCATTGCTTTCTAGACCTAAAGCCCTTTCCTGGCATTGTGCAAATTGATGGAGAGTTCAAGAGAAAGGGAACACACAGTTAAAGCCCCTACCTTTCTCTTCAATGTATAGATCCTAAAGAGGAGCTATATTTATGTTGCTAGAAGATAGGCTTGTTGAGGACAGATAGTCCTTAAATTATGATGGTAATTGGGACCAGAATTTCTGTTGCTGAGCGATGTGATTTTAAAGCGTGATATCATATACCTGCATCACTTAGTGACAGCAATACTGTCAGTCTTTGTTGCCGTCATTATCATGTCCCATTGGTCATTAGGCAAAGACCCATCTTGATCCAAGCCATTCCTGGCTTGATCCTTTTCAGCCTGAGCCTCAGTGAGGTAAGGGACTGCCTCTTCTTTCTCTCCTCCCACTCACATATCTCCCATTCCCATCTCAGCCCTTTTGGCTTCTCTGCACATTAGCATAACTTGGTGCTGAGGCCAAAGAAGAGGTCGAGAGTCTTTAGCAGCTTAACCACCACTACAACCACTGGTCCTCTACTCCTGCCTTAGGACCTCCGGAATTGACAATGAGTGCCACCTCAAGCCCCATGCCATGCCCAGGCACCACAACAGAAGGCCTCAACTGTCCCCACTTCCTTGCAATCCCTGGCCCTATCACACCCACCTGACTGTCACCATGTTGCTGCTGGTATTGACAAGTCACACCTGACCCTGTGCAAGGCAGCTACTGGCTATGCTAGACCTTCTACCCAATGCCACTCACACCATTCTCACAATGCTTTGTAAAGCTTTCAGAAAACTTATAAGACCTTCCAACAGTCATGAAAAGATTGTGCCTGCTGATCTTCAACTCACATGCAGGCCATAGGGTGGCTGGGTTTTGGCACTGGGATGACTGGCCACAGGGTGGGGCTTGAGGTGGCACTCCTTGGCTGTGGCAGCACTGGGACTGAAGTAGAGGTCCAGGGGCAAGTGGCAGCTAGGTGAAACTGATGAAATTCCCAGGCCTTTACTTCAGAGATAGGCAGGTGAGGGGATTTAAAGTGTCTCTGCAGTCATTAGAGTGGGTAAGCTGCCAAGTGGTCAACTATGACCACAGGGATGCTTCAATGATCGTAACTTCAGAAACTGGGCATCAGTACAATTCATTCAGTGCTGCTGTAACTTTGAGCAGCTGCTGAACAAATGGTTGTTAAGCAAGGACTGCCTGTATTTATCTATCTATCTTTATAAACCGTTAGAGAGGGCTGTAAAGCACTGAAAAGCAGTATTTAAGTCTTATTGCTATTGCTAGCAGGAGCTGAAATAAAATAATCCTAGAAATGACATAAGTGAGTCATGTTGTCACTAAGGAAAATGCATCGACATATTCATATAGGGCCCAGATATCAATGTTTACTTAAGAGTAACTGCGGTTCCAATGAAGATACAGGTTAAATACACAAGCATAAGAATCATTCCTCTTTATATGCACATTTTTTGGAGGAAGTCATCACTTCGGAATACAGTAATTCTCTTCCTTCTTATATACTCCTTATATAAAGTCCGAAAAATCAAGGGAATTCCCACATTCTGCTCTGCTACTGGACCCTCCACCCAAATTTAGTTGAATATTTTTTTAATTGATTACTGTTGGAATTGGAAAATGTCTAGTAAATATCTGAAATCTTTCATAAAGCTTTATGTTTACTATTTGTCTATGTATTATAATTTCAGATTTTTAAATTTAAAATATTGTAAACATGAGCACTGTAAACAACCTGTAAACACTGAAAGACAAAAACACCAATAACTTTTTGTGTAGAAATAAAAATATATACAATACATTGAATACGTCCTACCTAAATACTGTATATAAATAATATATATTTGTCAATACAGGGATATCGTTTGATTAATTTAAAGCAATGATATATGAATCATGAGCGTTTGAATGTAATTGAATGAAATGAAATTGAAAGACAAAAAAGTTAAGTATAAAAAGTGGAAAGAGGGGAACATAACTAAGGCAGAATATCAGCACATAGCCCGAGCCTGTAAAGATGAAATAAGGAAAGCTAAGGCTCACAATGAAGAAAAGCTTGCCACAAAAGTAAAAAATAACAAAAAAAGCTTCTTCCAACATGTTAAAAACAAAAAAAAGGTTAAGGAAACAATTGGTCCATTGCTGGGAGAAAGTGGCAGGAAGGTGACAAGCAATAGGGAGAAAGCAGAACTATTTAACTCATTTTTTGCATCTGTCTTTACACAAAGGGATAAAACAGTCTAACCTATCAAAAACAGCACCACAAAAATCTGATTAGGAACACAAATTGAAATAGGGAAGAAAATGGTAAGTGAGCACCTGTTTACCCTAGACGAGTTCAAAGCACCAGGACTGGACGGATTACACCCCAGAGTTCTGAAGGAACTGGCAGATGAGATCTCAGAACCACTGAACTATATCTTTCAGAGATCCTGGAGCACCGGGGAACTGCCAGAGGACTGGAAAAGAGCTGATGTGGTTCCCATCTTCAAAAAAGGAAAAAAAAATAGATCCAGGAAACTATAGACTTATCAACCTGACCTCAATACCAGGAAAGATTCTGGAAAAGATAATCAAGCAATGAATTAGCAAACACCTAGAAGTAAACAAAGTAATAGCCAACAGCCAAAATGGGTTTGTCAAAAACAGATCATGCCAGACTAATCTTATTGCATTCTTTGACAAAGTGACAAAATTAGTGGACCAGAGGAATGCTGTCAATATAGTTTACTTGGACTTCGGTAAGGCATTTGATAAGGTAGACCATAACCTACTACTAGATAAAGTAGAAGAATGTGGGTTGGACAGCACCACCACAAGATGGATTCGTAACTGGCTGACCAACTGCACTCAATGTGTAGTCTTCAATGGAACTGCATCTACATGGAGAGAAGCATGCAGTGAAGGACCCCAAGGCTCTGTTTTAGGCCCAGTACTTTTCAACATCTTCATCAATGATTTGGATGAGGGAATAAATGGGGAACTCATCAAATTGGCAGATGACACCAAGCTGGCAGGAATAGCCAACACTCCAAAGACAGGCTTAAGATACAGAAGGATCTTGACAAACTTGAACATTGAGCGCTATCTAATAGAATGAAATTCAATGGTGAAAAAAGTAAGGTCCTACATTTAGGCAAGAAAAACGAAGTGCACAGGTACAGTATAGGTGGTACCTTCCTTAATAGTAGTAACTGTGAGAGGGATCTTGGAGTCCTAGTGGACAACCATTTAAATATGAGCCAGCAGTGTGCAGCAGCTGCCAACAAAGCCAACACAGTTCTAGGCTACATAAACAGAGGGATAGAATCAAGATCACGTGAAGTGTTAATACCACTTTATAATGCCTTGATAAGGCCACACTCGGAATACTGCATTCAGTTTTGATCGCCACGATGTTGAAAAGATGTGGAGACTCTAGAAAGAGTACAGAGAAGAGCAACAAAGATGATTAGGGGACTGGAGACTAAAACATGTGAAGAACGGTTGCAGGAACTGGGTATGTCTAGTTTAATGAAAAGAAAGACTAGGGGAGACATGATAGCAGTATTCCAATATCTCAGGGGTTGCCACAAAGAAGAGGGAGTCAAACTATTCTCCAAGGCACTTGAGGGTAGAACAAGAAGCAATGAGTGTAGGAGGGTGGGGTTTGATGTCGCAACAACACGACATGCAATCTTGGGCTCCAGAATTGCTGTCAATATCTCTGTTCCTGGACGATCTTTTTGAACCTAAACTATTCTGAAGGAACAGTGATAGAGAAGAGCATGTCCTGCCGATCTCAGGGACATTGCAAAGCTCCTGATTGATCCAGGAAAAAGCTCTTTTTGCCAGCTACAAGAGAAGCAAACAAAATGGCTGCAGACGGTTGGGACAAGCCTCTGAAACAGAAGTACTACAGGAATGGTGTCTAATTGGTGAGAAAAAAAATTATTAGAGAAGGGAAAACCCAAAAGAATTGGAATTTAAAATAAAATTGAAGACAGAAGAAAATAAGCGGTGAATTAACTCTGGTTTAAGACGATCATGTTATCTTTTCTACCTTAACTTTGTTTGTTTTCTATGGATGGACTCTTTACAAATGCCTCTTACTTTTAAATTGGACTTGTCTTTTTTCCTTCTTCCTCTATACTTTTTCCATTTTTTGTATTCGTGGATTAAAAGCTTCTTCTCATAACGCTCGGACGGAGCGTAATTTTTACACTTTTTTTCTTTTCCTCTCTTGGACAGAGAGTCAGAAACAGATGGAAAAGAGGTAACACTGCTATCTAGTGGCTAGAGGCTTGGCAATATCTGATAAAGCTATAAGCTTTGTTTACTGAAAGACTCAGTGGAAAACGTTGTGTTGATACAGGTGTTCCTTTGAAGGAAAGAGAAAACTTTGATTTGAAAAACTCCACTGAATTTGTTTGACCTAAAAAGTCTTGGATGTTTTGGCAGTGTTTATAACCTGGAAAATGGCACAACGTGAAGAAGAAAAGGCACTAATTTTGGAAAGAATTTTTTTAGAAATTCAAAAAGTTTTAATAATTACAGAGAGAATTGAAGAGAGACTTGAAATTATAGATCAAAATACAGAAAGTACGGGGACAGCGATGAAGTTTGAGGACAGAGCTGAAAAAATAACAGACATATTAAAGTGATAAGAAAATTGTTGACACTGACAGTAAATTGAGAGTGGAGGGAAATGACAAGTGTGAAATATGGAAAGGAGAAATTGATGAACCGGAACTTCATTTCGGATGTCAGAATATAGATGAAGAAAGGAGATAATATTTGGCAGAAATAATGAGAGTCATCTCGGCAAAAGCACTAATGATAACAAAAATTAAGCTGATAAAAAGAGCAGATAGAGGGTTTCAAATTCTTATAAGACATGCAATGAACAACAAGTTCTTAAGAGAAGTCCACAAAAGACTTATCAAGAAAACACTTAGAATACAAACTTTACAAGTGGCAAAAGATATTGAACTACACTATCTCTGGAAGGATACAGGATGAAATGAAATGTCACAATAAATTTTAGTTAAATGTAGTTAAATTTTGAGTGCTATGTACAACATAATAATAGCTATAGTCAAATAAATGATTAATAATGATAATAAAGCATTTATATATACTAGATTGATAATATGATATATTCAATACTGTAAGTGAGGATATGGAGATGATGTTGAAAAGCCTTTTTATAAAAGTTAAACAATTTTATATAGAATAGAATATAAAGATGTAATATCATTGGATGATTTCAGGATGATGTAAAAAAATGTCATAATATAAATTTACTTTAAATTTAATATTCCTTATGTTGAAAGGATGTAATTATAGCTAGGCTTAATGAATGTTTAATAATTATATCAATTTATATACAAGTATATTAGATTGATGATACTAATAATGGGGAAAAAACATAGAATTGGAAATTATTAGAGAATGTTATCAATGCTAAAATGATTGAATGACTTAAGAATAGTAGGAAGCATAATAACAATGTAGACAAAGATACCTTAATTGTCAATATGTGAATTTTGATAAAATTCAAGTGAGGACTATGGAAAGGACACAGAAAGACTTTGTAACCAATCAACACACTGTGTGTAATTGGCTTTTATGTTATATGTGTTGTGTGTTTGTGTTTGTCTGAAAATAAAATAAAATATTTTAAAAAAAGAAGCAATGGGTGGAAACTAATCAAGGAGAGAAGCAACTTAGAACTGAGGAGAAATTTTCTGACAGTTAGAACAATTAACCAGTGGAACAACTTGCCTCCAGAAGTTGTGAATGCCCCAACACTGGAAAGTCTTTAAGAAGATGTTGGATAGCCATTTGTCTGAAACAGTATAGGGTTTCCTGCCTAGGCAGGGAGTTAGACTAGAAGACCTCCAAGGTCCCTTCCATTGCTATTGTGTTGTATTTTATTGCATATTAATATGATAATTTGAAGCAATGAGATGGTTGAAATATTCTCCAAACTCTTTTTTTAGGAGCTAGCATTTGATCCTTATGAATCATACACCCAAGATATTTTACGGACTGGCTTTCATGATCATTTTCTTAGCCAGTTGTCAAAGCCTGGAGCAGCCTTCTATTTGCAGGTATGTTAAGTAATGCATTTATATAATGGATATTGTAGGTATCATAAGACTTACGGGTGACACTGAAATACTTTTTTTTTTACATTTCCAGTCAATTGGATATGGTTTTAAAGAAGCGGTTCAGTATGTTTTACCTAGGCTACTACTAGTACCTGTTTACCATTGTCTTCATTATTTTGAACTTTTAAAGGTAAGAAAAAATAATTCCATCTAATATTTATGACGTTTTCAATAAACTGCCAGGGGTATATCCCCAAAGAAGTCTCCATTTTCAGGAATTTCAATTTGTATGTTGAGCTTGATACTGCTAGTTCAGTAGCAGAATTCATAAACTAGGGAATGAGGAAGAAAAATTTAAGTGTTCTCTTCATGTATAACCAGGCTGTTTCTCATTATGTTTTGTATCATATTAACTAAAATTTAAATTCGACTCTATTTTTTATTGTTGCTTAAAGACTTCAAAATTTGCTAAATGTTACTTTTATCAGTGTTATAAATTCAGAGTTTATTTCTTATTTATTTAGACTTACCATATTTTTGGAGCATAAGACGCACCAAGGTTTTGAAGAGGCAAATTAAAAAAAAAAAGTAGGTAGGTAGATAAGAGGGATAGAGAGGGAGAGAAAGAGAGGGAAATACAGTAAGTAAGTAGGGAGAGAGAGAGAGTAGTTAGGTAGGTAGGAAGATAAAGGGATAGAGAGAGAGAGCTTCTGCCAACCTAGCAATTCGAAAAGGGAAGGGAAGGGAAGGTAACAGCACTCTGTGAGCCTTCAGCGTTGAATCATGCCAGCCACATGACCACGGAGACGTCTTCGGACAGCACTGGCTCTTCGGCTTAGACACGGAAATGAGCACCGCCCCTAGGGCCAGAAATGACAAGCACGCATGTGCGGGTGAACCTTTACCTTTAGTGATAAAGAGATGATTGGAGAAACAAAAGTATTTTTTAAAACCATTTCACATCATGTTTTATTATTTATTTATTATTTATTTATTAATTAAATATATTTATATGCTGCCCAATCCCGAAGGACTCCGGGCCGCTTACAAAAAATATAAGAAAAAACACATAACGATAAAAGAAAACAATTTAAAAACAACAAACACCCACATACATTCATTCTAGTTGGGGCTGGACCTCAACAGTGAGGTCAACAGCCCCAGGCCTGCCGGAACAGCCAAGTTTTTACAGCTTTCCTGAAGGCCATGAGAGTGGGTATGGTCCCCATTTCCGGGGGGAGTTGGTTCCAGAGAGTCGGAGCCGCCACAGAGAAGGCTCTCCTCCGAGGGCCCGCCAGCTGACACTGTTTGGCTGACGGCATCTGAAGGAGGCCCAATCTGTGGGATCTTACTGGCCGCTGGGAGGTATGTGGCAGGAGGCGGTCTCGCAGGTATCCTGGCCCTAAGCCATGTAGGGCTTTAAAGGTAATAACCAACACCTTGAATTGAGTCCGGAGACCAATTGGTAGCCAGTGCAGCTCACGGAGGACAGGTGTAACGTGGGTGTACTTCGGCACACCCAATATTGCCCGCGCGGCCGCATTCT
Organism: Thamnophis sirtalis; assembly: GCF_051295495.1. Taxonomy (NCBI): domain Eukaryota; kingdom Metazoa; phylum Chordata; class Lepidosauria; order Squamata; family Natricidae; genus Thamnophis; species Thamnophis sirtalis. Next base: position 36,528,875 of record NW_028261386.1, on the reverse strand, counting down.
GAACTAACTGCAGTCTCCGAACGCTTTTCAAGGGTAGCCCCATGTAGAGCGTGTTACAATAATCCAGCCTCAAGGTGACAAGGGCATGAGTGACCGTTAGAAGTGCCTCCCGGTCCAAATAGGGCCGCAATTGGTGCACCAGACGAACTTGGGCAAAGGCCCCCCTTTCCCTGTTGGAAAATGCTTTTGTTCTGAATTCCAGGAAAAAACATAGGATGAGACTATGAAGATTGAACATTAGAGGGAATTGGAAGAAACTTACAATTAAATTACACTTAAATTAGTCTTACTAATACAAAATGAGGCAAAATATTTTAACATTAGACATATTGACAGATATTTTTGGAGAATGGATCCAAAGTTAATTTTAAGAGTTCTCTGCGTTTATAAATAGACTATCTCCATAAAAGATGTTATGGAGGAGGAACATATTTTACTGGACAAAACTAGACCGATCTGAAAATGGATTTAAAAATGACACTCTGCAAAAATGATGTGAAAAAGGATGAACATACAAGAGAATCTACAGTAGCTAATGTCTTAATAATGACAAGAGATATAAAAATAACAAATCAGGAGACTGACCTGGTTTATTTTCCTATGGTGGATTTACAGAAGAGTTAAACCTTTAAAGAATTTTGTGAGGGAAAAAATGAAAAAAAATCCAGTTCTAGGTCTAGGACATGATTTGAAAGGACTAATGATCAAGATTATTAAAAGTAAAATATTGCTTTTTGGATCAACACTAAGATACATATGTCGTCTCTGATAATTTTTAATGGTCTTTAGCTGATCAGGACTGAAAGTTCAAGATTTTAGGAATTTGCTTTATTTGTTGTATTTTAAGAAAAGGTGATAAGTTAGTAAAATTTGTTATGAATCTTCTGAGTCATGAGTCATTTCTTTATATAGTTCTTTTTTAATCTTTATTATATTCTTATTTGTTTTCTCTTTCTGCAAAGAAAATTATAATTTCTATTTTTTCTTTTTCAGTTGGTATAATTTTTATCAATACAATTTTAATAAAATTATTATTTTGGAAAAAGATTTAAAGCAAAGTGAATTGAGAGGGTTTCAGTGCTGTTTTCTCCTCCTTGCCTACCTTCCATTCCTTTCCTTTGTCAATGTTATCTCTCACTTCCTGTAAGTCGCACCACCTCAAACTGGCCTATTAAAAGCAGCTCATCTGATTATATATTGTTTTGAGACAGAGAGCCAACAAAGAACTGGTCTAGTGAAAGATTTGCTCATTTTTCATCCATTCTCAAGGCTGTATCTGGCAGTGCTGTGTGAAGAATATTGATTTTTCCATATAAACACCAGGAAATTTTATGTAGATAAATTATCCTTTTCCTCTCATAGCATTATTATTTGTTAGGTTATTACAAACATAACTACATCAAAAAGAAATGCTTTCCTCTGAAAGATAAAAACTGATCTGTAAGATTTTATACATATAAATTGTTCTTCTATTCATAGCAATTAGAAGAGAAGAGTGAAGATGAAGAAGATAAAGAGTGCTTGAAGCAAGCAATTACAGCCCTGCTTAATCTTCAGAGTAGTATGGAAAGAATTTGCTCCAAAAGTCTTGCAAAGAGGAGGCTTAGGTAAATACACTTCTGTATTCTCCGTACTTTTTAGTCCTGGAGCACTGCGCTGTAGATCTGGATTTCTCAGTTTCCTTTCTTAGTGAACAACGAACAAAGTAGTTTGCAACAATGATTTTTCAGAGGAAGTGACATCAAAGTCCGGATAGCTATTGTTTTAAAGTTGTATCTGTGTTTGCCTTCATGCTTCTAGTAAATGCTTCTTGAGACTCCACTGGTAAGCAGACAGAAAAAATAGTTTTTTATTAACTATTATCCAAGCAAAAATATCTTGCAGATTAATTTAGAACATTTAACGGTTTTTGTACTAACTGATTTGGTAATGGTTTAGGGCACATGGTGAATATAATACATAAGAATGGAAAGTAATATTCATATTATTATTTGTTAATAAAATATTAGTTGCTACTTGACAGTTTAAATAAGTCTAACTGGAATCTGTTGATTTGTCAATTACATTTTTAAGCATGACAGCACTTTCAGATCTGAAATTTTCTGCATATAGTTGAAGCTAACTTGCTGATTTCTTTTCTAGCATCATCTTCTAGATCCTATTAAACTCTTTTCCACATTAGTTGTCAACAAACATGCTAATTTTTATGCTCAATATGTGATTGTTACTGTATAAATAAGTATATCTTGCTTATCTTTCAAAGTGAATCTGCATGCCGATTCTACAGTCAACAAATGAAGGGGAAGCAACTAGCAATCAAGAAAATGAACGAGATCCAGAAGAATATTGATGGCTGGGAAGGAAAAGACATTGGACAGTGCTGTAATGAATTTATTATGGAGGGAACTCTCACACGTGTGGGTGCCAAGCATGAAAGACATATATTTCTCTTTGATGGTCTGATGATTTGTTGTAAGTCAAATCATGGGCAACCAAGACTGCCTGGTGCTAGCAATGCAGAATATCGTCTGAAAGAGAAATTTCTTATGCGAAAGGTACAGATCAATGATAAAGATAATACTAACGAGTACAAGCATGCTTTTGAAATCATTTTGAAAGATGAGAACAGTGTTATTTTTGCTGCTAAATCAGCTGAAGAGAAGAACAACTGGATGGCAGCCTTGATCTCTTTACAGTACAGAAGTACTCTGGAACGCATGTTAGATGTAACAATGTTGCAAGAAGAGAAAGAGGAGCAGATGAGATTTCCAAGTCCTGAGCTATATAGATTTGCAGAACCTGATTCTACAGAAAATATTGTTTTTGAAGAAAACATGCAGCCCAAATCTGGAATCCCAATTATTAAGGCAGGGTCTGTTGTCAAACTGATTGAGAGACTTACATTCCACATGTATGCTGGTAAGGAATCTTTTCAAATCTTTAAAACAGTTAACTGATAACAAATAACAGTTATTTTTTAATTATCTCTGTATACCAGTAGAACTAGAAACATTGGATTAGATTTAATTTTATTTGCTAGATTTGTCTGCCATTCATTCCAAAAGCCTCTAAGGCAGTGGCTCGCAACCTGTGGGTCGGGACCCCTTTGGGGGTTGAATGACCCTTTCACAGGGGTCGCCTAAGACCATTGGAAAACACATACTTTTGAAAAAATACGGAAAACATAAAATAATTTTATGGTTGGGGGTCACCACAACATGAGGAACTGTATTAAAGGGTCATGGCATTAGGAAGGTTGAGACCCACTGCTGTAAGGGGCTAGCAAATCAAAACAAAAAGAACCCCTTCAATAAAAGTAAAGGCAACAACAGGTTGAAGCCATCCCATAAATAATGATAATAAAAAATAGCAAGGTCAAAGGATACGGGTACAAAAAACATCAGATCTCTGCTTTACCTTGTACCTTGAATAGGTTTTGTTCACTTTGTTGGCCATCTTTTTAATTTTAAGAACATATTACCAAAGTAAAATTGCTCAGCTACTATGCCTTAGATGCTGAATCATTTAATTTTGCATTTAAATATAAAGAAGTATCAGTGAAATAATAATAAAGTACCACCATTGTTTGTTCAGTTGTAAGATATATTTGTAAAACTATCAGAGACATAAGCAGGTATTAAAGATTCATTCCATCTATTGTCTTCAGGACTGCAGCCTGCAGTGCAGCTTAAACAAGATATTTTTTTTAAAAAAAGGAATCTTATATTTCAGTGAAATGATTTTGTAATAGTATACTACAACCCATAATGTTGCTAAATAGATAATTTTGTGAAGGAGATACTGTAACACTGCAATAAGTGACTGGAGTAAAGCTGTATTTCCTGGGTCACTTGATTCAGATCATCTAAAAACTTTTTGAGCATAAGATCACAATTGCTTGTGTCAAAGCTGCTCTGCTCCCATATCAGAGGGCCATATATGACCATGTAGGTCTCCTTTTCTTAAATATGTTGCTTACCAGAAACGTGCCTCAATTGTTGTTGCCCCCAGTCCTTCCCACCAGGAACAAACTCCAGTATCATTTATCTTGTTATTCTCCTTTTTAAAATTATTTTTCTGTCTTGTCCTGTCACCCTCTCTTGTTTCCAATCCTGGCTGCAACCTCCTGCCTTTCTCCACTAGCCATAAATCCTTATGCCCCTCTTTGCCTCTTCCATGTTCCCTTTGCACATGTCTGTCCAAATGCTGTTTAAAATTCCCAGGAGTTTTGACATGGTGATATCTGAATAAAGTGAGACATAAAAATAAGAAACTGGGAAGCTGTCAGTAACAGAGAACCACATTGATTGATATAATTGAGTGCCAATTCTTAAGGAAATATATCCTCAAACTGTAAATAGCACGTTAAGTTAGCCCTCCTGTTAACATGTTTGTTTATATTCTGAAAATTGAAGGCTACAAATATTTCCCATTAAAGAAAAAGAAATACAGAATTGGACGGGGCAATTTAAGCTATCAAATACAAAAGGAATAAGAAATAGTAAACCAAAGAAATTAAAATGTGAAATTTAAAAAAAAGGAAAAGGAACCATAGTAAAACTAGTTTACAACAATATTTTTCACCATATATCTCTGTGTCTTTCTGTCTTTGTTTCTGTCTATATGCTACTTCATACATTGCTTTTTTTTTTTTTTTTTTTTTTTTTTGGATTTTTATCTCTTAGTTTTTCTGCACTTCGATTACAATTCCATCACTTCAACTTTTTTGGACTTCTCTTTCTTCTCAACCTGTTCATTTTTCTGTTGTGTATTTGTTTTGTGGTCTAATCTTTATTCATTGTCTTGAATGCCAAACTATCTAACATACTTTTTTCATAGTGATTATTCTTTTTTTTTACCCAGCTCTCACTTGATAACTATTTATTTCTTGCAACATACAACATACTGGCCATTACAGTATATTTTTACCAACATTTGCATATCCAAAATTTTATCTGTTTTCTTATTTTAATAAGCAATAGCTTATTAAATAACAAAGCCCATTAATTTACTGATTTATTCTAGATTTTTATACTTAGTTATGACTTGCGATGATTCATTCTATTTTTTCCTCTTAAACACAGACTTGGTTTTTAATATGTTAGTTTTCAGAAGCATATTCCTTAGTGGATCATTCACCCTAACATTTGCTATAAAAGAAAATTTCCATTGACAGCAAAGCATCACCTGCATAAAAACTCCTCAGCCATCACATCTGTAATCACCAATATCATTCATTGCACATTTATCTGTAAATAAGCGATGAAAGGAACATTGTGCGTATATCTCGTTCCCTGCTCAATGGTATACCTAAGCATTCCAATTATTCATTTGTATGCTTTACTTGTATCATCTGTAGCGCTCTTGCTATATTCAGCAACCAAGTTTAAATTTCACATTCATGTAAAACATTTTGTAATTCAACCCTTTTTTATAATTTTGTTTCTCTAATGCTACAGTCAAATGCAACAAGGTATTTTGGAGCAAGTATGTATGAGCTGTGAGTGCCTTCTTAATTCAAACATGAGATTGCCAAAAATGATCTGTCCCACATTCAGAACTTATCACTCCTGTATCTTTCATTAGTTATCATAGTAGTTCATCATAAACCAGTTTACATTTTTACATTTAGATTCATTCTATTGGCATACATTACATATAAATAGACTCTCTTATTTCAAATTCATATTTTTCTCAGATTATCACCATGCAGTCACAGAATATAAGTGTTGGACTGGACTTTGGAAATCATCTAGTCCAATCTCCTGTTTAGTGTAAGAATCTAATATTATAGCTCTTCAATAGATAATCAAACATGCCTTTGTTGAAATACCCCCAGCAAAAATCACCACATCCTATTGTGGAACAGTTCTTATATTTTATATATTTTTTCTTGATGTCCAAATAATGTCTGCCTTCTTGTAATTTGAATTGATGACTTTTTATCTTCCGAAACAATTTTGCCCTGTTTTCTGATAGGTAGCTATCATGGCTTTCTGTAACCTTCTTAGGATAAGAATAGTACTAGTCACGTGGGCATATTTGGCCCTTATGGCCCAAAGATGACCAAAGCCCAGTTTTATGCTAATCATACCCACTCTATGTACCTCTAATGTGGGAACTAATTGCAGGCCAAAATACAACTTCCTGCCTCCCATCAAGTAGGAGACATAAGTATTGTTCTGAAAACCTTCAGAATGGCACATTCATCCTTGAAATGACAATGGGAGTGGGGGAAAGAAGTATTGGAAAAAGAACTATCACTAATGAAAAATAAACTCTTGTTTTTATTTCTTTATGAAGAAACTTTGAGTAAAGTCTTTCAAAGCAGTTTCCCCCCCAAATGGCCTACATTTTCTTCTTGTTTTTTTAGCATTTATTTCGTCATTGTGTTTGAACAGCACTTACACACAAATGGGTGGGAGCCGGAAATTACCATTCTCTAGAAGAACTTCCTTTCAAAAGTATTTTTGATTGTTCATTGGCCATCTGGTCTGGCTTGGGATAACAGAAATTATACAAACACTGTTTTGGTCCAAATCATTAATAGTACAAATGCTAATATTACAATCTTTCACGTATCTAGCTTTATGCATTTCACTGTATTACCTTTCACTTACTAACATCTGGACTAAGAATCTGAAAAGAGATGCCTGGCTAAATTCCAGTATACCTCTCTGCTATAGATAGAGTGTAACAATTGGATTACTTTTGAGAAATCACAACCCTTGTTTCACTCAAATGTTTATGAAGATACGTGTCCTTGTGCTTACTGTCTGAAGCATATATGATTTTAGAATTGTGCTGTTCCTTGTGTACCTAACCCTTTTGCTGCTGTTCTGTTCCTTATCTGATCAGACAGTAGAACAAGGCTGGTTCCACACTATTTATCTGTCTGTCTGTCTATCTATCTGTCCATCCATTGTATATGGCTGTCCAATTCACACCCAGGTGTCTCAGAATGGATTAAAAATCCACAACATAAAACCCCATAAAACATTGCCTCGTGTTGCATTGAACACAGTCTGTCTGGGATATGCTTAGATTACATGTGATCCAGCTTCTGTAGTTATATCAGGAATCTATCATTAAAATGAACTATTGTTTAGCACAATACTTCATTATGATCAAGCAAATACTATGGTTATAAGCTTCTAAAGAAGCCAGAATCAGGAAGCAGTTAATCACAGTGTCTAGTTACATGTAAGGCTGGCAATATGTGCTGTATTTTGAGTTAACGGGATTTGATTTACAGAACTTCATTATCCTGCTCTTGGATGTTGATGGGCCTGACTCTAGCATTTGGTAGGTAGAAGAGAGCCAGTAGCTTAGTTCCTTGCAGAACAGATGCAAAATAATTTCTTTCCATTCATGAATTTGTTTGTAAGTAATACATGGAAATGGATGGATAATGGGACAAAAAGATCAGGGGAGTGGGGGTTGACTTATAAACACTATGTAGACAGTAATAGAGTTTTTTTATTCATAATCAGAAACTTGTTTCACCTTTCTTCATATTCTGGCATGCTGCTTCTCTGTTTTTATAAATCCTCTGTTTCTTGAGTGAATACTTCCAGTTAAAAAAATATTGCAAGTTTTTTTCTCTGATAAGGTTGTGATATTCTATTTATAAGTTTTGGTACATTGAATGCATGTGCGTCAGCATAGCATCAATTTCCTTTGTTAAGGCATTCAGGAATTATTATTATTTTTAGAAGTTCTTTTATAGCTTTTAAAATGCCTGTGTTGAAGAGACATTTATCACAGATGGGCATCCTGGTTAATTGTGTGTATGTTTGATCCAAATAAATTGCTGTTTGAAGTCTCGTAGCAACACTATTCTGTAGGAAAAATGCACTTGCTATGTAGCTACTTTGAAACTAAGATTTTAAAACGTAAATATTTACATCTAATTGACTGTAACATTTTGCTGTCATTTGTAGTGTGTGCAAATGGCCAGTCTTTCTCTTGGTTCTACTGCAGCATTAACACATGTCTCTTAGCCATCCATGAGCATTAATAGGCCTTTGAATGACTCTTTCTGATCATCCCTTTCCTTCTCATGCTGAAGAAACCTGAATAAAAGCTAATTGGCTGATTATAATGCAGACATAACAAACTAGTGTAAAGAGATAAGATGAAGTTAATTCTTACATTAGTGGGCAGAACTAGAAAAGAGAATGTGCCCCTTTTCCATAAATCAGTGAACTGAGAGAAGTCCTCCTCTTCATGACTGGATTTCATTGACAAACACTGTTTCTAACTATTTGGTTCATCTTCCTTTCATGGGTAGGAAAAATGCTTCCAGTGCTCTCCAAAGTGATGAGAAATATAAAATAACTAAATGAAAACAGATTATCTGCATAAGCTGTAAGATGAAGGGTTCTTTTTTTTTTCTTTTTCCAAATCATTTTCTAGCCAGACTAGTTGGGGAAGCAAAGAAAGGCAGCAACACTAAGTTGATTTCTCATATGTAGTATATTAAATAGGTGAAGTTAAATTCAGTCCTGCAAGAGTTGCCAATCATTGCAAAGATAGTGGAAACGGGTAGAGTACCTTCAGCCTTTGTTTCCTGAAAGGATTGTTTATTCTGAAATGATGTTCTCTGCCATTGCTCCACTTCTGAGATAAAGCCTAAAGCATTCCTTGCTCGTTTTCAGTTGCACCCCTTTACAGTTGCACTCATATTGGACATATTAGATGGGCTTGATGAGAGTTCAGTACATCAGAAGGACTTCCAGTTGTCTACTTTTGCACCAAGAAGTATGCTTTCCTGTTTAAGCATGCTTTTTATTTTTACTCTTTTACATTCAGCCTCCTGTATTGAGTTCCCTGGGAATCTAAGGAAAGATCAGTCTTCTGAAAATGCCATTACTTGTCATTAGTTTGGCTTAACAAGTCCCTTAAGTGAGAATGTCCTGAACTGAGTATCCTTCTGCTTATCTTGGATTGTTTCCTGAAATCTGTCAGGAATTAATATCCTTTTCCTGTTTCCTCAGCCATCATTAAAGCATAGCTGCTATTATATGGTCTGCATTGCATTGTAAAAGTGGAGGCTTTTAGCTATCATCACAGGTCTTCCTTCATAAGCTGCCTAAGTCATTCTTTTTCTATTCTAGATCCCAATTTTGTTCGAACATTTCTTACCACATACAGATCTTTTTGTAAGCCTCAGGAATTACTCAGTCTCCTGATAGAAAGGTGAGTGAATCTTTCTGAAATACTGCCTTATAACTTTTTTTCCTTCTTGAGATTTTTTAAAGTGCTTATTCTTCAAAATGAGGTTATTATTTCCCCAACTTAATGTGACATATAGCTTCAGAATGAATTATTTCTCCCCAAGTAAATCTAAGATCATTTGAGCAAAGTTTATGATTTATTTTAAGCTCACCTCCATTGCAGATTAATTTCATAAAAAATGAAGTGGGATAAATCAACAATCCCATACACAGTGTCTACAGTATGAATCAGAATTGGCAAGACTGCAGGCAGTAGCACAATATAACACAAATTATATTGTCCAATTAGTACATTATGCTAAGTCATGGGGTGTTTGTTTTTTAACAAAAATGGACTTGGTACACTTGAATTTCTCCATATGTTTTGAATAAATCATTAGCATTCTTCATATATCCTATTTGTATATAGGGTTTAATAGGTAAAATAATAAATAATTTTAATAATAAAATATACATTTGTATCACACTTATTTGCAAATGTAAACACTTATTTTTGCAATTAAAATGCCATTTGCAAGAGCCATGGTAACACAGTGGTTAGAATGCAGTACTGCAGGCTACTTCTGCTAACTGTTGGCTGCCTGCAGTTTGGCAGTTCATATCTCACCAGGCTCAAGGTTGACTCAGCTTTCTATTCTTCCGAGGTGGGTAAAACAAAGACCCAGATTGTTGGGGGCGATATACTGACTCTGTAAACTGCTTAGAGAGGACTGTAAAATAGTATATAAGTCTAAATGATATTGCTATTGCTATTCCTTTGCTAAGGAGATACCTATGTTTCCCCAAAAATAAGACCAGGTCTTATATTAATTTTTGATCCAAAAGACGCATTAGGGATTATTTTCCAGTTAGGTCTTATTTTGGAAAAATTGGGTACTAAAATGCATCCGTCTTATGATCTTACCTGGGCCTTATTTTGGGATAGGGCTTATATTACGAGCATCCAGAAAAATCATGCTAGGGCTTATTTTCTGGTTGGATCTTGTTTTCAGGGAAACAGGGTACTAAGGCTTATTGCATCTGCACTTCACAATTATAATTCAATTGGTTGTCGTTTTGTTTCCTGACTCCCTGTGACTTTCTGAGTGATGAAAAAAAATGCTTCTCTGTCTTGATTGTTGCAATTAGTGCTTTTCATCTTACTAAATGTATATATAAATGTTACACTTAATCATTTAAGTTTCTCTTCATCATCCCATATTAGATTTGAAATTCCAGAACCTGAACCCACAGAAGCAGATCGTATAGCTATGGAGAATGGAGATCAACCTCTTAGTGCAGAATTAAAAAGATTTAGAAAAGAATATATACAACCTGTACAGCTACGGTAAGTATGACTATTCTGGGCAGCTCAAGGGATCTTTAGTTGGCAATGAAAATCATATAATAATTCAGGAGCTGGCAGGATTTTTTATGTGCAAAAAAACTAACTCAATAACATAAGAGTTCATAAAAGCTTTTGTCAAGGCTTTTGTCAAGGTTTTTTTTTTTAAGTGGAGAATGATTTGAGGGCCGGCTTGCGTCCTAAATGGATAAAATCATTTCTAGAAAATAACTTCTAAAAACCATACCCATAATGCCTGAAATGGAGGGCCCTTTTGTACATCTATATTAAACATGTAAAATTGCATCTTAATTGTTTCTCACTTTTAAAATATTGGTTAGGGTCCAAAGGATTACTGATGTGTCCATTCATGCACCAGAGATTTTCTTTTCAGAATTTCCTTCCTAGATAAGCCTTTTTTTGTCTTTTTTGCTCTTTTCTTAATTCAAATATTAAACAACAGTATAGGTAATCCCTGAGTTAAGAGCATTTCCTTAGCAAATGTTCAAAGTTACTTAATAAATGGCCCCTAGTGTTTGCGAACAAGAGCAAAAACTACTAATCTTGCAGCACCACAGCAGTTGTTCACCTTTACGAACAACCACAGAGGCTCTGCAACATTCATCCTGCACGTTGCAAGCTGAAATGGAGCTTCTGAGGGGTGGATGCCCCATTCGGGTGTCCAGAGGCCTTATCCAGCATGTTTCCAGTTGAAATGAAGCTTCTGAGGGCAGATATTGCCTACAATCGTAGAGTCCACTGATGAGTTTTTTAAGTTCATATTTAGCTTCATATTTAACAGAGACCAAACATCTATATTGATTAGAAGACAAATGACACAATGTATAAAGAGATAATAATTCAGTTTCCACTCTAGGAATTCAATTTACTCAGTAATCTTACAAGATTTGTATATAATAATTCAGTCTAGAAAAAAATACATTGCCAGCATCACTTACAAAACAGTAGTTCTGGAGAATCTTGTTGGACAACATAAATACAAAAGTGCTGGAACTTGATCGCTCATTCTGACAATATTAAAAATTTATATTTCCAATCAATATTTTTTCACAGATTATAAATTCTCATGATAGTACGTTCCATGATTTTTCAGAGTAACCTAGCTATCAAATATTTGATTTTGTGGTTCTAAAGAAAATCTTTTCATGAAAGTCCCGAAATTGAATCTTCTTAGTTATAGTTGCATTTCATTTCATTAGAAAATATAGGCTCCATTACAATCTCTTGAAACAGAATTTTTCTGCTTTTCTGTCTACCTTTTTTGTGCACAATAGACAACCTTAGTGTTAGCTAGTGATCAGCTTATTGCACAAACTTGCCTTTTAGTCCAAGTGTTAGAACTTGAATGGGAGATCACTTATGCCGGAAGGATCACTCTTCTCATCCTTTTCAAAGAATGTCCAGTCAGGCTCAGAGTTAAATAAGAGTGCTTCTAAATCTCTGCTCCCACTATCTATGAGTTGCTTAGTAGGGCTACAATGTGTGTAAGTACTCAAATTGCAGCCCTACTAATTGTTATTTAAAATATATTCAGTAAATATTGATCTCAAATATCTAATCATTTATGTTGCAGAGTATTAAATGTATGTCGACACTGGGTGGAACATCATTTCTATGATTTTGAGAGAGATGTAGATCTTTTGCAACGATTGGAAGAATTCATTGGCACAGTCCGAGGTAATTGATGACCACAAATATCTAGTACAAAGATGGCGAACCTTTTCGGCACTCAGTGCCCAAACCAGAATGCGTGTTCATGTGCTTACTGGAGCGCTGGAAACCCAAAGACCCAACTGGCTGTGCACATGCCAGCCAGCTGGTCTTTGGTTTCCGGCACACATGTGGCATGCCAGCTAGCTGGTGTTTGCGCATGCCGGAGCACTGGAAACCTGAAGACCAGCTGGCCCGCCCACACATGCCTGTTTTTGGCTGGTTTGGGGGGCATTTTTGAGGCGTTTTCTGGCGCTCCAGTGCCTGCGAAGACCAGCATGCCAGAAACCACAAGAGCAACTGATGACAGTGCGCATGCCCACAGAGAGAGCTCTGCGAGCCACCTCTGGCATACATGCCATAGGTTCGCCATCATGGATCTAGTACTTACATTTTCATTGAGTGTAGTTTGCATACCTGTTCCTTATTGATCAAATGGATTCCATTTAATCTATGTGGGATAGTAACTATGTGCTAATCTTTGACTAGCCATGTTGTTTATTAAGTAAGAACTTCTGCTCTGAAGAAGCTAGCAAAATGTCAGCATGTATTCATTGTTTGACATAGCATTACATAGATATTATTATTCCAATATTCCACATTTATTTCTTATGGACCTTTTAATAAGCTATGCCTGGTGTGTTGATCATCCATTAAACAGTTTTATGTGAGAAAAAGTAACTTAAAATTATTTTAGATAATGGAGTCTTAACACAAGATATCAGCCCAACCCCAGATAACCAGTCATAATTTTAAAACATAACCCTTCAGTGCTTCATAATTCAATATAAGCATATATACTTAGAATAAACCAGGAAAACCCTCTAGAAATTGACTTGGGTTTGATTTATTGATTCACTGACTGACTGACTAGAGAGGAGGATTGTGTTTTTAAAAGGAAGCTCTCTGATCAAAACAATGAAGATCCAAGATTCATTATATTTTAATTTATGTAGGAACACGCCAGGAACATATCCATGTGCCAATCTTATGCTACTCTTTTCTTATTCTGATGCCAGTTTAACTAAAAGCTTGTTTATGAAAAGCCTGTTTGAAGGAAGCTATTAGTGCCCGATTTTACATTTCCCTTGCTGCTCCGTCTTAGCAACTTTCCATTCTAGAAAAGCATTATCAATTGCTTTCCTTTCTGCGAATAGTTATTACTTGACATATATACTTTTCTATGTGTCTGTGTTTAGATATACAAATGAAAAATATTATAGAGAAACAGTTACATTTATATATACAAAATAAAAACATCAAAATACAAGTATATGAAGGCAAAGCAAACAGCTTAAAATAATTTTTTTAATATCTTTCCAGTTTGGTTCAAAAAAGTGCTGCAGCTATAGTTGAGAAACAGGAGTTTCAATAGTAGAGTAGAATCACTTGCCTGACATGTAGACTATCACTGGTGTGAAATCCAACTTTTTAAAATTTCTATATATCTTCCCTGAGCTTGTCACCATTTCATCATTTACTGTATCAGTCATTTGAATTAGAAAGCTTAACTAACACCCTTTTTGCAACCACTTCAATAATTTTGAAAAATTATTTTTTTAAAATATTTTAAAAGAAACCCATGGGAAATCTAGAAAGCGCAAGAAAAGAAAAATAGTGATGAAAAAAGGAAAGTTGACAAATCATACAATCACTCTTTTATGGAAACTCCGGTTTCCCAATATTAGCTGTAGCAGACCTTAGTACAAAGCTACTCTGCTCAATAGCCAATCCAAGTACCTGAGGTTGCCAGAAGACGTTACGCCCAACTAGGTAAACCAGGCAATGTTTGAGATGGCAAGAGCTGGAAAACACTCAACTTGGAGCAGGAAAATGTGAGCGGAGCTCACAGCCATGGAGGAGTGGAAGTGAATAGAAGATGTATCCTCCATTAACAGTTGATTTCAGGAACTGTTAATGGAGGAAAACCTGATGGCATGTATATGTCGTAATAAACTTACATATCTTAATCTCATATTATATTAGCCTTCCATGTCTTAAGCCTGAAACTGACAGTATAAAAAGCTTTCATTCTCTCATTATACTAACTAAATTGGAACTGCTGTGTGACACAGCATTTTTTTCTTGTTATGGAGATTTCTATTTTGTAATTTAATTAGGAGATTATTAAAATAAAATAGGATACCAACTTTTTTCTTTGTATGGCCAGTTCTTTCGTGCTTCTGCATATATGTTTTCACATTTCAGAAAAGCAGGTTGGAAACACTTGCTACCTTTTTTAAACAAAAAACAATTGTAATTTGGGACACTTGCAATGCTGGGCTTGGTGAAATTCTTGCATTCTTTTACCAATGGGCCTGTGGGTAAGATAAGCACTTAATATTTTTAGAACTTGCTCCATGGTGCTGTTAACCAGTTTCTGTACTCATTCTCAGGTAAAGCTATGAAGAAATGGGTTGAGTCAATCACGAAGATAATTCATAGGAAAAAGCAAGCACAAGCCATTGGGCCAACTCACAATATTACTTTTGAAAGCTCACCACCCCCAATTGAATGGCATATTAGCAAACAAGGACAAACTGAAACATTTGACCTGCTCACTTTGCATCCAATAGAAATTGCCCGACAGCTTACTCTACTTGAATCCGAACTTTACAGGTAGTGCCTTTTTTCCTTTGAGATGTACGATTCTTGGTTAAAATATTGACTTAACTGTTTTTTTTAATGTCATGAGTCTATCTGCCATTTATTTTTACTAGCAGAATTATTAGTGTTACATTTTCTGAAGTAGACTTCCCTATTTTTAATGAACAGTTAATATCAGTAATTAAAATGAGAATTTCTCTTCATATGTTTGGAATTACCATATTTTTCAGAGTATAAGACGCACCAAGATTTTGAAGAGGCAAAGTAAAAAAGAAAAACTTTGCACTCTGCAGACCTCGCAAAAATGGCCCCTTTTTCACAAAAATGGCCCCTTTTTCACAAAAATGCATGCATATCCTTTAGGAGGCTTATAGAGTGCTCCTTGGGACTGTAAGGGCAAAACTGAGCAAAAAATGGCCCATTTTTCACTCATTTCTGCCTCCCCATCCCCCAGGAGCACTCTGGAAGTCTCCTAAAGGCTATGCATGGCCATTTTGATGAAGGGGGCGGGGTTTCAGGAGGCAAAAAATGCTGTATTCAGTATATAAGACGCACCCAGATTTTCAGCCTCTTTTTTGAAGGAAAAGGTTATGTCTTATACTCTGAAAAATATGGTATGTAATAAAATTAAAATTAGTTCTTTACGTGATTTAATATAATATTGTTAGTAGCTACAGAGAAAGCTGACTATTAAAACCAAATGCCTTTCTTTCCATGAACAAGAAGCTGTTCAAAAGAAAGGCAGATCAGTTCATTGATTAGTCTAATTCAAAATTATTGATTTAATTGGAAGTATTTTTGATGAAAAGCCAGCTAATCTTGCCTCATTTTGATTCTATGTTTGCCAGGGCTGTGCAGCCGTCAGAGCTCGTTGGGAGTGTATGGACAAAGGAAGATAAAGAAATTAATTCTCCTAATCTGCTCAAAATGATAAGACATACAACTAATCTTACCTTATGGTTTGAAAAGTAAGATTAATTTGATTCATTGATCAGTATTGGTATTTGCATGGTTCCTATGATGTAACTTAGCAGAGACTGAATTCTAAGCAGGAAATAAAGGTAGTCCTCGACTTACAGTAGTTCATTTAGTGACCATTCAAAGTTACAACAGCACTGAAAAAAGTGACTTAATCACCATTTTTCATAATTAGGATTGTTGCAGGATCCCCATGGTCACATGATCAAAATTCAGATGCTTGGCCATTGACTCACGTTTATGATGATTGCAGTGTCGTGGGGTCATATGATCACCTTTTGCAGACTTATGACATGCAAAGTCATTGGGGAAACCAGATTCACTTAACAACAGTTGTTACTAACGTAGGAGCTGCAGTGATTCACTTAACAACTGTGGCAAGATAGGTCATAAAAGGGGGCAAAATTATCTTAACTGTCTCGCTTAGCAACCAAAACTTTGGCTCAACTGTGGTCGTAAGTCGAGGATCATCTGTAATTATATTTTCTGTGTTCTATATTCAAACAGCAACAGATAATATTAGTTTATATATTGGTACTAGTCCAGTTTTGTAGTGATATAAGTCAGCTATTACTGCATTGAATATCATTACATTATTCAATTTCTTGCTTCAGATAGCAAACACATCACCTGTTCTCAATGAGTTTAGGTGCTTTCTTTTCAGTTGAGAAATGTATACAGATTGACCCAGAATAGAACCTTTTGAAACCAAGTACCTTCGATTCCTCTGCACTACAAAAATGTACATTACATTTGCTGTGTATGATAGTTTTCTTTTAATTCGACAATAAATGGGATTCAAGTTGAATTAGGTGTTTGGAAAATACTAGGCCACACATCCTTGGAAAAAAATCTGTAGTAATGCTTTTACATTATTGATAATCCAAAAAGAAATTTAAATATGTTTTCTGACTATCTAGATGCATTGTAGAAACAGAAAATCTAGAAGAAAGAGTAATAGTAGTATGCCGGATAATTGAAATCTTGCAAGTTTTTCAAGAGCTAAACAATTTTAATGGCGTTCTCGAAGTCGTCAGTGCTATGAACTCTGCACCTATTTACAGACTGGATCACACTTTTGAAGTAAGTGAAATGCAGATCTAAAACTACTTGAACGCGAGGTAGCAGATATTTTCCATTAAAGAAATTTTGTTTAAATATATATTGGGTTTGAACATTAGAAAAATCTTTTAAAGTCTTTTTTCTCTAGATAAGAAATTACCTCAAGCCTAGATTAAATCCCAGGTATACAAATAAAAAGCCTTTACTTTGTATTTTATATCCAATCTTGGCTCTGCATCAAATCTTAGTGTTTTTGTCTGGATCATGGGTCTCTTCACAATCAAAAGTATTATTTAAATAAGGAAACAAGTAAAACAATATAGGCCAGTGATGGCAAACCTTTTAGACACCCAGTGCCCAAACTGCACATGCACATGCCCAAACTGAAAGGTGTGCACGCACACCTGAATACGCACATGCATGGATATGCACGAACATGTGCATGCACAGACATGCGCAGCAGAGACCCGAAGACCAGCTGGCCGGCAGGAGGCAGGGCATCCCAACACTGGCAACACGGCAAAAGGTAAGATCTTTTTCTTTCGTGAGCTTCTGTTTTGTCGTTTGCAGGGAAACAGAAGCTCACCAAAGAAACGCCACAGAGATCTGACTTGGGCCGACAGTGTGTGTTCCAGCAGAGAGGGCTCTGCGTGCCACCTCTGGCACGCATGCCAGAGGTTCGCCATCCCAGATATGGGCAGATCTTATTGCTACTTTAAACATACGTTTTTTTTTCTATATGGAAAGCATTGTGCAAAGGAAGGGGATGAATGATATAGATGGATTCACACATTTTGGCCAGCCTGGGTAGTCAACTATAGTGGTATAGTGAACAATATTTATATCCTCACCTTCCTTTATCTTCAGCAAATCCCAAGCCGGCAAAAGAAGATATTTGAAGAAGCACATGAACTAAGTGAAGATCATCATAAGAAATATTTGGCAAAACTCAGGTCCATTAATCCTCCATGTGTGCCTTTCTTTGGTAAGTAGGAACTATTAATGGATAAAGAATATGAATATGTATGTGGAAAACGTTTTTTGTTTAAATGTCCTACCTGAATTTGCTATTAATTAGAGTGACTGAATATCAAAAGCATATATTTGGATACATTTCAGTGAAAACAATTGGCGTGATTTTTCAAATATTTGCAAGTTTTAGTGTCAAACCAAATTGTTGTCTAAATTGTTTAAAAATATTTGTGTGATATCCCAAATATGCTTTTCAAAAGGCAACTGCACTTTCTTGGGGTTTTTTTTTTCTTTGAAAACATTTTACTTCTCATCCAAGAAGCTTCTGCAGTTCTTTTGAAAAGCATCTTTGGGATAACGATGTCCTGGATGATTGAGAATCTCCATAGACATATGTGTGATAACTATGCTATGTAATTGAACTGGAAATACTGTATTTTTTGGCGTATAAGATGCACCTTTCCCCCCCCCCCTAAAAGAGGGTGAAAATTTAGGTGCGTCTTATACACTGAATGTAGCACCCACACACACTGGCCCCCACCCTTTGGCCTCTGCCTCCCAGCAATTTACCTCCTTGCAGCAAATGGAGAAAATGGGCCTTGCGGAGGTGGCAATAGGCTATGGCAGCGATGGCAAACCATTTTTGGCTTGCGTGCCATAAGTGGGGGTAGCGCCAGGGGGGTTGTGTGTGGGTGTGCCGCACCCATAATGCAATGTACGACATCCCCCCTCCCCCCAGTGCGCATGCGCACACTACAGGTGCTACCCCACCTCCATTTTTTACATGCTTTTTTCGCCCTCCAGAGGCTTTATAGGAGCCTGGAGAGGGTGAAAACAGCTCCCTCCCCCCCCCCCCCCCCGGAAACCCTACGGAGGCTTCAGGGACCTTCAGGAGGCTTCACGGAAGTGACTTCCAGTTTGCTCGGAGGGTCGTTTTGAGCATTCCAAAGGCTTTAGGGACCTGCAGGAGGCTTCCCTGAAGCCTCCGGAGCAGTCAAAAGATTTTAAAGACTGCTTTATTATTGTTTTAGACAACTTAACAAAATGAAGAAGCTTTTTAAAATAAGCACTTGATCTGAAAAGGCCCAGTGCTATTATATCTTCTTTTAAATAGCACAGAATAACGTATACTTCTAGAAAGCCACATCAATTTTAACAACCTCTGTACAAGTATAGTCTGAAATGTAACACCACAAACAGTGTATATCTTCTGTACTGTTTGCTGCAAGGAGGCAAATTGCTGGGAGGCAGAGGCAGATTTTTTTCCCCCTTGTTTTTCTCCCGAAAAGCTAGGTGTTTCTTATACTTCGGAGCATCTTATACTCCGAAAAATATGGTACTTTGAGGGTAGAGATGAAAGTATACCAGATTGTTCTATTTATTTTGCCCAGTATAATATATTTTACTCTGTATTTTGAAAAAGAATTGTTTAGCTGTAATTGTCACAGTGCCACATACCATAGATGTTTTTATATAAGTAGTTCTCAACTTACGACCACAATTGGGACAGAATTTCTGGTGTTAAGAAATGTCATTGTTAAGTGAATCACACCCAAAGGTGCTTTTTCAAGAGGCAACTGGACTTTCTGGTTTTTCTTTGAAGACATTTGAAAAAGCACCTTTGGGACAACCATGACCAGAATGACTGAGAATATCCATAGACATTTTACTACATTGTGCATTTTTGTATATTTGCTATTATAGGAATTTATTTAACAAACATTTTGAAAACAGAAGAAGGCAATCCTGAATTTCTAAGAAGACATGGAAGAGAGCTCATTAACTTTAGCAAACGGAGGAAAGTAGCTGAGATAACAGGAGAAATACAACAGTATCAAAACCAGCCATATTGCTTAAAGGTGGAACCTGACATCAGGGTAAATGGAAAGTTTTGGTGTTCTCTGAGCTTGGTCGTTTGATTGTGGAGTGAGGTGGTAGAGTATGGAGTGCTTTCTATTTACATACAGTAGTTTGCCCTGTCACGTTGGTGGGGATATTATTTTCTCCCTGGTAGTTCATTGATTAGGACAAGGGTGTCAAACTCAAGGCACATGGGCCGGATTTGGCCCGCAGGGTACTTAGATCTGGCCCATGGAGCTGCCCTTAAAACAGAGAAAGACTGATCCATGTTGCTTCTGCCAGCAAAAACAGGCTTCCAAGCTCTGTTTTTGGCTGCCATAGCCTCCTGCAGCCCTCTGCCAGTAAAAACGGAGTTCGGGAGGGCCGCATGCAGCCTTCCCAAGCGCCGTTTTCACTGGCAGAGGGTTACAGGAGGCCATGGCAGCCTAAAACAGAACTGGGGATCCCATTTTCACTGGCAGAGCACTTGGGCTACTCCAGGCACCCCACCAGGAGTGATCTTGAGTTGGCCACACCCACCCTGGCCACGTCCTCCCCTCAAGGTCAAACACAACCCTGATGCGGCCCTCAATGAAATCAAGTTTGACACTCCTAGGTTAGGGTGTTGTTTCTACTTGTTTGTCTGAGTTGATAATTCCTTGATTAGGGTATAATTTACTGTGGAGTCCTTGATGCTCTGTGAACTTTCTTGCAGACATTTCAATACCAAACTAGCTATCATCATCAATGCTAGGCTAGTGACCTTGTTTGCTAAAGAAATGCCTGCAGAAAATCCATGAAGCTCAGAGATCACCAATGACCTCACAGTTCAATCCTTAGTTACATGTATTCTCTTCTCTTGGTACCATTTATTGCTTGATTGTCAGGGGTTAATCTTTACTTATCTACTTATCATCATTGGCCTTGAAAGAAGTTTGACTTCAGTAACTATCTTACGGTTCCCAGTGAACTGCGAACTGAATTTTTACTTTGCATACCCAGATTAAGTAACCCCTGGCTTATGTAACTTTAACTTTCTGGAAAGAGGCACAAGAAATGGTGACTATATGCATTTTCAATAAATAAATAAACATTCTGTGGATGAAAAAACTGAGATTTTTGCGTATGTGCAAAACAGCAACTGCTATATTTGCAAATACATACAAGCATGCATGAAAATTTACTTTCACAGAGATTGTTGGAGCAAAACTCTTCTGTAACTCAGGACTACCACATCTTCCAATTATGAAAGGAACAAGATTTGCTTAAAATGATCCTCAAGCTTTCTCTTACACAATTTCTTTCAGAGTGTAAATCTTAGTGACACTAATCATAAATACAACATTTAAATGCAGTTGGCTGGCATTATGCAAAAATGTGTTATCAACGCTACCTCAATGAAGTTGAATGCGGTACTGAATGAAGTACTTTTAAGGGAAGTCTTGGAACTTCTGTTTATTGTTTTTACTAGTAGTAATGGTCTAGGTAAACTGGGTGTAAGGTTTATAATTCTATAGATGATATAAAATTAGTTGAATCAGCTAATGCCCTAATTTGGATTTGTGCACTGAACAACGATTGGAAACAATAACCTAAGTGGCTCTTTTCTACTATAATTCTAAGGTATAATAGCCTGTTCCATCCAATTCATGGTCTGTTCTGTGAGCAGATCTGGCTTCTTGATAGCTGTTAATACAAATTAAATATCAGAAGAATTATTTCAGCTGGTTTTTCAACTGGTTCTTCAAGTCTGATTTGCATAAGCGTTGCTTTAGAAGCAGATAGAGGGAAATGCATTTCTAGGAATCCATCCAGTAGCAAAAAGCAAGATAGGCTTGTGCCCTGTTGTTAAAGTATTTGCACCCTTTGCCTTAAAATCACAATGTTACATTATATTAATCATCTTGAGTGTTTTGGTTTTAGAGATTTTTTGAAAATTTGAATCCGATGGGAAATAGCATGGAAAAAGAATTTGCAGATTCTCTTTACAACAAATCTCTAGAAATAGAGCCACGCAATATGAAACCACCTCCAAGATTTGTGAGTATTAACATTTATTATTTACTTTCTATAAATCACTTTTCCTTTTTTTTAAGAACAGTTTTACAGTAAACCAAGAGTCAAGAAATATGTTACATATTAACATTTGGTAGAGTAGTAATAAAGATCTTAAAAACGATATTCCGATTCCATGACATAACTATACCTACAAAGATCAAAATAGTGTAAGCAGTGGTTTTCCCTATAGAGATAGTCCTTGAGTTGACAACCATAATGGAGTCCAAAATTTCTGTTGCTAAGTGAGAGTTTTAAGTGAATTTTGCCCCATTTTACTACTTTCCTTGCCACAGTTGTTAAGTGAATCTAGCTTTCCCATTGGAAGGTTGAAAAAGAGAATCATATGACCATGGGAATGCTGCACTGGTCATAAGTGTTAAAACCGGCCGTAAATCACTTTTCTTAGTACCGTTGTAACTTTGAACAGTCACTAAATGACTGTTGAATGTTGAGGACTACCTCTAGCATAGTTGGACTTTGTAAAAGCAGGATAGAAAGAATATTGACACTTTTGAACTTTGGAGTAGAGAAGATTCCTGAGCAGGGGTGAGAACCTATTCACTCCTACAATAGCTGGGCCTGCTCATCTGCCCCTGCTCTATCCTGTCCTTCATTTCCTGCTTTCTAGCTTATGTCAATAGTGCAGCACAGCTGATTTCCCCCACCCCCAGCTGTTTTACTTACTATTGCTGGCTTGGAAGGTAAGAAGCTCAGCTTCTAAATGCTCCATTGTGCGCATGCACACAAAACGCACATCCACACAAAGCCCGTATTCACCAAACCGGTTGTTAAACTGGCAGCATCCCACCACTACCACTGAGAATATCACTGACAAGCAAAAGCCCAAAACAAATCCATCATAGAACCAAACCAGTAGTGGGTTGCAGGTGGTACGCCCCGGTACAGACGTAACAGTGCCTGGCTGGAGCACCAGGTACCGTTCTGGTATGGTGCTCCGGAGGGCCCACCTGCCCGGCCCGAGCTCCTTACCTATATTTGAGCTCTTCGGCACTTCCACAGATGGAGCGCCCAATGCCTGTGTGATGCTCCACCGAGCAGCTAGAACGTCACGGAGGCATCGCAAGAGATAAGGATGCATGTGCGCGCTGTGCACGTTCATGTAGTGGACGCCGGGCCCTGTTGCAACTGTACCTGTTGCAACGGAATCCAGAACCCACCACTGAACCAATCAGTCCATAGTCTCACCTGAGGCACATGATAAAGCTAAAATTATCATATTTCATTGGGACACATTATGCAAAGACCTCACTTCCTTCAGAAGTTCATAATTCTAGCAATGACGTGATGAAAGAGAGATAGATGACCAGCAGCAAGGTGGATTAACTCAATGGTATGTCATTGGGAGATCAAAAAAACCAGGGACAGATCTAGCAATGTACACATAATCAATTACTTGTAGAACAACATAAATCCGATGCTTGGAAAAAGAACTGAGATGAAGATGAAAGTTTAAAAAAAAGGTTCAGATTAGCACTGTGTTCTTATAATATCTGTTTTGGATTCTTTCAGCCTAAAAAATACACCTATTCTCTCAAATCTCCGGGTATTCGTCCATCAAATCCAAGACCTGGAACCATGAGGCACCCAACACCTCTGCAACAAGAGCCCAGAAAAATTAGTTATAGTCGTGTTCCTGAGAGTGAATCGGAGAATGCAGCCTCTGCACCAAACTCTCCAAGAACACCACTCACCCCACCCTTGCCATCCTCCACTTCCAGCACTACAGATGTCTGCAGTGTGTTTGATTCTGATCCCTCTACACCTTTTCATTCAAGTAGGTGCAACTACAGGCAATCTCCCCTTTAATGCTTTTGGCCCCTTACATTTCTATTTGTGTTGTATCACGTAGCATAAGAATAAATGAGATAATATTTATACAGAATAGAATCTACTGGGACATTTGATTCAATTGAGGCCTTTATAATTTATCATAATTTAGAAAATAATAAGTGAGATGTAATGTTCAAGTAAACCAGTGCTATTTAACCAATGATGATGGATATAAAAAGTAACAAGGATAGCTGTTTCCTTCATATTTTATTTTCCAAAATGAATTTCCCAAGATGTATTGAGCAATAAAAGGACAATATAAATCAGGTAACTTACTAATACCTGTTCTCATGAGGCCTTCTATTCAATTAATATCCCACGCTTGGATGTCTCCTATAGTTTTTCTTCAAACTGAGCAAACTGCAAAGTTTACCAGCTTTATTTAGTTTAATTTAACTTAGATTTTAATGGTAGTTTTTATTGTGGTTGTGTGTTCGTTGAGTTTAATTTTGTGAGTCCCACATATATGAGATGGGTAGTTACACAAATCTAACAAATGAGTGGCCTTAAGAATCTGATTCTTATGAAGTAAACATGATGTCACAGAAATTCAATACTGAAATGAAAAGAGTTTTTATAAGCTATACCTCTGTTTAAAATAGGCCATTCAAAGTTTTCATATGTCCTCAGGGTCTGCCTCTGTATCCTCCATCAGTTTTCCCAAAAATTCAGAGGAAATTACTGTTCCTCCTCCTATTCCACCCCGAAGACGTCCAGAATCTGCCCCTGCTGAATCTTCTCCGTCAAAGGTAATTTTTCTCTATTTTCAACAGCAGAAATAATGGATTTTAGAAGTCAGCTAAAATTATTTTTAAAAGATATATGGTGATGTGACATACAAAAGTTCAGTGCACCCCAGTCAGAATTTTTGTTTTAGTGAATTCCTAAGTGACCAGAAGCTGACACAAACTCTGTATTTATTTTTTATTTATTTCTTTATTTATAAAATTTCTTGGCCACCATCTTACCACAGGGTAACTCTGAGTAGTTTGTAGTCATAAAAATGTTTCCTTACATATACATTAAAACCTAAATAAATTTAAACCAAACATTAACATTTAAGGTTTAAAGGTTTATTTAGTTTGTATGCCACTCTACTCCCGAGAGACTCAGGGCAGCTAACAATCTGAAGGGGAAGGGGGGTAGGACCCATGAGGAGGGCTGTTGTGCTCCGCCGGCAGCCCACAGAGCTGGCAGCAGAGTCAGAGAGTGAGGAGGCTGGGGAGGAACATGGGCCAGTCCTGGGGGTTGAGGAAAGCTCAGATGAAGGCTCTGCATCAGAGGCAGAGAGGGAGTGAGGTAGAAGAACAGCTGGAGCCTGTTCCTAGTGTGCGTGTGCGCATGCGCAGAGTTGCCAGAAGACAAGAACAACTAAGAAAGCAGGGTCGACTTGGGAGCAAAGCCACACCTTGAAGGTGATTGGCCCCTCCCATAGGAAACAAAAGAGGAATGAACAGGGAGTGGACTTTTGCAAGAAACAATCTGTTCACTCGGTTGGTTCAAGAGTGGAAAGTTTTGTGTGTGACTTTAAGAGACTCTGAGCCAAGTTTGCCTTGCCCTGCATTTGGAAACTGGCAGTTCTCCAAACGAGATAAGGTGCGTGGGGATAAACATTCCTATGAAAGACTGTTTACTAAGCCTTGCTAACTGTCAATGAAAGGAATTCACAGTCGTGTAAATACAAGAGGTTTTGCAGGGACCAAGACTTTGTTTCTTGCTTCCTAAGGAAGCCTGGGTCAGAATAAGGGTGTGGGGGGGGGGGGGGGGGAGTAGGATCTTGTTACTCAATACACCACCTCCACTCTGCTGTTCTCCTATTCCGTTCTCCTCCCCAAGCACGATACAAAGGTAACTGTGCCGTTTGTTTGTTTATTGTGTTTACATATTGCCAGACTTCAAAAAGATTCTTGAGTTTGCATCATTAACAAACATAAAAACATAATGAAAATCTAAAACCTAAAAATCTAAAAACCAATAAAAGTACAAATTTACCATTATAAAATAAGTACAATAGTGACTACATGTGGGCTCTCCAAATCAGCACTCTCTGTAATGGTTTTTAGAAGGGTAAGAATGATTATACATGACTTTCCAAACAGCAGATTAATTCAAAGTAGAATGGCAATAGACTCAGGTAGATAGAATGAAAATCATATTTAGACTATGTTCAGGTATGATTCTTCATCAAACTATAATGAAAAATCAAATGGACTTTTGAATGAAAGGATAGAGGAAATGCTTATCAAATTTGTAGAAGATATAAACAGGTGGAATAACTAATATTCTAAAAATGTGAACAGAATTTAAAAAGAAGACTTCTAGAAAAAGGCTGAAATAACAGAAACATATGAATGCAGGTGTGTGTGTGTGTGTGTGTGTGTGTGTGTGTGGTATGAATGAATAATAGGGGATACCTAACTTGGTAGTTTGATGTGATTACTAAAGAGACAAATTTAGTTTTAAGTTTACATTTGTAAAAATAGATTGTTCTAAATATTAAGAAGTAATAGCCACTATATTGTGCATTTGTCACACATAGGGATGTGCAATACATTTTGAATTCAAAACATTTTGCTTAATATTTGTCACCTTAAGTACTTGGCTTAATAATGGGCAACTACAATTTATGAAAGAGTCCAACAAAGGCAACAAGAATGGTTAAAAGGATAGAAAATGATTAAGTCATACAAAAAAATATATAGATGAAATGAACTAGTAAGTTTTAGTCCTGGGAAGATGTGAGCATAATGGCCATAATAATAAAGGCCATAATGGCACTTTTCAAATTCCTAAAAAGTGTAACTCAGAAACTCAGCCTCATTTTCTGTCATTCTAAAGTACAAACTATAGAAAAATGAAATTAAGCTAAAGGCAGTTGGATTTGGATTTTGGATTCAGCTATCCTTGCATAAAAAGCCATTTCAGGATGGGCTTCCCAAAACTTCCCTTGCTTAAATCCACTCCCACCCCCACTCCCCGCAGCCATATTAATTCAATAAAAAGCAAAAACTGGGAGGGACAGACATGTGGCTCTTCTTCCTTCTACCCCAGTTAAATGTTAAAACTAAACCCTGCCTCTGCTGTCCAATCTTTATCCCTTTTAAAAACCTTACCTTGACTACAAGTTGAATAGTACAGGAACCAAGAGAGCAAAGAGAGAAAAAATTTTTTGCAGCTTTTTCCCTTGAGCTGGAGGGGGAAAAATCTCCAACATCTATGTGGACTAAAAACTACTGCTGGCCAGCTGAGTTCAGCCTTTTTTAAAGCCATTTTTCACCCTCCCCAGGCTCCAGAGGCTTTATAGGAGCCTGGGGAGAGCGAAAAGAGCTTCCCCCGCCCTCCGGAGGCTTCAGGAGCTTCCCTGAAGCCTCCGGAATGCAAAAAAAACCAGCCTTATGGACAAACTGAAAGTTCGGGAACGGATTTCCTGTTTGCTCGTAGGGTCAGTTGGATTTGAAGGCATAAATGACTGCTTCTCATGCTATGATTCTTTGATTCGGTTAGAGACAAGGTAACTGCTGAAGAAAATGGAAGAAACAAATCATTATCTGAAAATCGAGCAGAATATCAAGAGTACAGGGATTCGTTGATTTAAAACAATATATTTCCATTTTCTGCATACTCCTAATTTTCATCATCAGGGTGTGGTATGTTTAAAATAAACATGGATATAACATAAGGATGTTATTTTAACCACAGAAAGATAAAGAGAAATTGAACAATAAATTTGTTTCATCTACCTTTGGATGAAATATGTATCAAGATTTAATTTAGCTTTGGGTTAATAATGTAACACTGAGGTCCCTGAATCACTTTATAACAATCATTTTTTGTTTGTTTTAGATTTCTTCTGTACATCTGGATAGTCCACCAGCAATTCCCCCTCGGCAGCCGACAACAAAAATTTATTCACCAAGGTATTCGGTGCCCGACAGGACCTCTGTCTCAGATGTTCCTGAAAGCCCACCTGTATTACCACCACGAGAACCTGTGCGGACTCCTGATGTTTTCTCTAGTTCGCCTTTGCATCTCCAGCCACCGCCTTTAGGCAGGAAAAGTGAACTTGGCAACACTTTCTTTCCCAATAGCCCCTCTCCATTTACTCCCCCTCCTCCTCAGACCCCTTCTCCCCATGTTGCACGCAGGCATTTGCCATCACCTCCTTTGATACCCCAAGAAATGGACATCCATTCTGTCGCTGGGCCACCTGTTCCTCCAAGGCAAAGCACTTCTCAACATATCCCAAAGCTTCCGCCAAAAACTTACAAAAGGGAGCCCACCCATCCATCAATGCATCGCGACGGACCCCCTTTGCTGGAGAATGCCCACTCCACCTGAATTTTTCTTTGTGCTACAGCATGCTTTCTCCGGTGCTACGTCTATTGCTGGCAATAGATGCACCACGTCTTTTGGCAACAAGGAGCTGCGTGGTATTGCTCCTAACACTAATGACTCTACATTTGATATATATAATGTGGAAAATAATAAAACTTCATATCTGGCCCCTTTATTGTGAAAAAAAGTGCTGTTTGTTAATAAAGTATACAAGGCACTGTTCTAAACTCACTGGACATCTGAATGTACCAGAAATTAGGTTTGCAGATCTCTTTGGGCCAATAAGCATTTCCTGTGCTTTGTGTATTGTCCAGTGAAGGATGTGAAGCATAATCCTATAATCTGTCCACCATGACATAAATTCTTGGAGTAATAATATGCACTTTTTTAAAAAAAAATCTCAAACAGGGAATTTGTTAGCTTTTTTAATTTAATTGTATCATTCCCTGTTTTCAAATCATACTGGACCTTGAAGTTGATTTGTAGCATTGAACCAGGATACAGCTAAGGCATCACATTATACTGCAGTCCTGTTTACAAACTGTTACAATAATTAGTAAATACATGGGTACCTAGGCTTCACCAAAGAGGTACTTTCCTTCTGTATAAATGTGTTGAGGCCAGTTCTAAAGAGAGATGCAGGAAGCAGAATGCCTAGTTTGTGCCACCTTTTAAGTCTCACGTGAATAGCAAAAGACTGTCTGCTCCCAGGATTTCCTGTCCTGTAAGATCAGGCACAGTTGGTGTGCTTTAGGTTGCTTCAGTCAAAGAATGTCATCTTGGAAAGAGATTCCAAGATCTTTCAGGACCCAGGAAGTCTGCCTTATTTGTCACAGCATCTGCCCTCTTGGATGATAGTCCCCAGAGTTCTATGTAGCTCCCACCCTGATGATCTGGACGTTTTTTAAAACATGGCTGTTCTCCCAAGCCTGGGGGCAGGTTGTTTGTGGAAATCTGTGGTTACGTTATCTGTTTAAGGCAGTGTGCTTATCCAGACACGTGGGATCTTTTTACAGTTTTATTTTTTAATGTAAGCTGCCCTGAGCTTTGAAAGTGGGCAGGCTCTAAATTTCTTAAATACTTTGAAATGGCACTATTACCGTCATTTAAATCCATATCTACCTACATGGGTAAATATTGACTAGGTCTTCAATTAGGATTTACCAATGATTAACTTTCCATGTAGTGCTGCAGCCTCTTTGATTATGCCATGGAAATGCAAAAAAAAAAAAAAAAAGATCCCCTGGCCATCTCTCCCACCCAATCCCTAGTTATCACCTTGTTTTAACTAGTGGTAGGTAGATGAATAATCAGTATCAACTTATGCCTTGTAGTTGCATAAATAAATCATATGTATATAGTGAATGTTGCATAAATATAATTGCAAATTGTTTTTAATTTAATTGAAATAAAGACACAGATATTTTGTCTGGCTGACATATATTAAATTATTGCATTGCTAAATATACATTTCAGTTTTTAGCCCTGAGGAGGTAAGACATGCTGTGGTACACACATCTCTGTTTCTAGATCATTGTTTTAGTTTACAAGGAAAATCCCAGAAGAAATCCCAAGATATTGAATAGCAAATCCAGGTGAGTTGGCATGATTGATTCATGCATATAATATTGTAATCTCTGCCTAACTTTTCAAAGTTTAAAGTTAGTATTTACTATGCCGGGAAATTTATGTGAATGCAGTATAATATCTGGTTTTGAATTAACCATAGACCTATGGACCTCTGACCTTCCTATGAACCTATGAGCTTCTGATCCTGATACTGTTATTGTAATATAGGCCATTTATTGAAGATTTCAATCTTCTTGCTACTTTAGGAGTTGTGAATGGTGCACTATATATGCTTAGATGAAATGTTTTCCACACTCCAGAGTACTTTTCATCTATCTAGAAAGCCATGCCATTGGAATAACGTTGAAAGTCTGTGTCATTGTGGGAGTCTACTCCTATAATAAATTTTCCCAGTTGCAGATTATGGTCATTGCATTTTAGGAAATAATTGAATTTATCTTAAAAGAATCCTTTTGAACTTTACGCTCATAATATGAGAATCAAAAGAGTATTCTGGGAAAAAAGGTGTAATATTAAGGCTATAAAAAGGGTTGAGTGGGAATGCAGTTGAAGATATTTCAGAAATAAT
The DNA here is from genome assembly GCF_051295495.1 of Thamnophis sirtalis. Taxonomy (NCBI): domain Eukaryota; kingdom Metazoa; phylum Chordata; class Lepidosauria; order Squamata; family Natricidae; genus Thamnophis; species Thamnophis sirtalis. Next base: position 36,498,721 of record NW_028261386.1, on the reverse strand, counting down.
TCCGATTCATAATGAAAAAAATCATAAATTGGGCTCCAATTAAACTCATTTTTCTTTCATGTGTATAATGGCAACAGTGCTATCTCTTAAAAACTTTAAATATTGTATAATACTTACTCACTCCAACTTGAGCAAAGCAGTGGATAGCTGCACATTTTCCTGCTTCTGCCTGCCACACTGAAACACAATTTCCCTGATCAAGCAGTTTAACATTCAGGAAGAGATTACAGTTCACATTTGCTAATTTTAACATTTTTAAATAGTAATTTCATAAGCAAATCTAACTTTGTCTTAAATGAAAAGAGACACACACACCCAGGAAACTTTTATTACAGCTGCCTTTACTTCTCTTTATAGCAGTCACCTGTTGAAATATTAAATAAATTGATTTAACAAGAGATGCTGTTGATATTGTGAGGGTTTTAGATTCTTTACCACAATGGCGGTAAATATTTATATTTCTGTACAAAGGTATTCAATATTTTAAAAATGCAAAATCTTAATCTAAACAGATTCCCTCAAACCCAATTGTATTGCTTAGTAGTATCACTGTAATGGTAAAATGTGCTCCATTTGCAGCACATTTACCTTTGTCCCCTCTTATTGTCCCTTGTCAATATATATATGTAGAATTGCAGTCGTGATGGTTTGATAGTGTAGAAGAGCTTTTTAAAAAATTGTGTGTGTGAGAGAGAGAGAAAGAATCTTTTCCATGAAATTGTTAAGGTGTTAGAAAATTAATATAAGCAAGTACTTGTTATCTAGTTCAAGAACAGGTATACTTTTCTGATCAGAGATAGCTATTTCACCAAATGTACTGTCAGAAGGGAAATCTGAGACTTATGTACCATTACTATGATCAGTACAAAAAGGAAAGAAATCCTGCAAATCTAAGCAATCTATTGCAATGTTTCATCAAGCATGCTATAAATGTGTGTTATTTTTATGCATGGTAGTGTTTGCTTTTGTACACTTTTGCCATCTTTAAGTCAGGCTGGTTTTCCTGGAATTGGGTTTTTGATTGAAAACTTCATCTTTGTAATTCAGCAGCTTCTGTTCTGTAATACTTCACAACACCCAGTATCCACTGCATACACACATGAATTCTGTAGCCTACTTTCCCCGCTAGTTCCTTGAAAATACCATCAAGAGGAGAAGATAGAATTGATACCTGTGGGAATTCTGCTAAAGGGGTTAGTGAGTTGGCTGTTCCTGTTACATTTAATATGGCTTGGGGAAGTAGCCTATCAATGTTCCCTCATAAATTAAACCACACTAATGGGGACAGAAATACATGCATGAAATCCTTCTTCTAAAATTTTAATTAGGGAAGACTTTTTCTGAAGTTTTATTTTTAATAACAAGGAAAGCTCAATTAACTGACCAGGGATCTTCTCTCAACACACTGTAAGACCTAGTTCAGATGCTGGCCTGTCATAAGAATTAACTCATACAATTGTCATAAATTCCTTTTCAAATGATTAATAATCACTCCCGTATTTTTTAAAATAAAGCAAATTGTAAGATCACTGCTGATTGTGATTCAAAATCAAAAACATAGGGTGCTTTTTAAAATAAGTTATGGGTATGGTTTCAAAGTTGAAGTCCATTCCTTTTGTCTTTGAATTCAAAATTAGTTTAGGAATTAGGTGCTGTAAAAGTAAACAATCTTTGTAATCTAGACAGCTGAAATGAAAAATGAATCTTGTACCAGATGTATGCAACTTTCAGTAGCTGCCAAATGTGCCTTTTAAAAAGTTTTTTCTTTCTAAAAGTAGATTCTCTCATTGGACAGGGTCTTATTTTTCAGGTTACATTTTTAATTTGGCCCATTCTTGTTCCCTATGTACAGGTTTGTTTTTGATTAATTCTGATAACTTAATATATTTGAAAATGTATTGCCTTTTTTAAATGCTGTGGATGCATTGCTAAATTGTTAAAAGACAATGGCAGTCCAATTCAGTTCTGTAAGGTTGAAATGCTAATAGCTAAACTGGTAGATTTTATGAGTCTGTGTGTACCTTTTCATGTTTATGGGTGCTTTGTACGCTATGTCTGCAATGGAATTCAGATTGCATTTAAAGTAAATAGTGGCTGTTATTTTTTAGCACTCAAGAGATCTGTTCTTAAATAAAAAGGCCTTACATATTCCATAAGTGCTATATTTCTCTATATATGGTAATTTAGATTTGTCGAGCTACCATACAGGTGGTCCTTGACTTATGACCACAATTGAGCCCAAGATTTCTGTTGCTAAGTGAGACATTTGTTAAGTGAATTTTGCCCCATTTTATGACCTTTCTTGCCACAGTTGTTAAGTTAATTACTGCAGTTGTAAAGTTAGTAACACAACTGTTAAGTGAATTTGACTTCCTCATTGACTTTGCTTGTCAGGAGGTCACAAAAGGTGATCACATGACCCTGGGACACTGCAACCAGTATAAATATGTGTCATTTGCCAAACGTCTGAATTTTGATGACATGACCCCAGGGATGCTGCAAAGGTCATGTGAAAAAGGTCATAAGTCACTTATTTCACGGGCGTTGTAACTTTGAATGGTCACTAAATGAACTGTTGTAAATCAAGGACTACCTGTATTTTTTCATTCAACTTATAGTGTTGTTTAATAAAGAGTATAATATTAGAATGGGTATAGAATGTTACAACTTATTAGTACATTCACACATCACAATTGGCTAAGGCAAAACCAATCACTGTGTTTTAGCATCATGTCAGAATGCATACGTTATATAGGTGAACTATATTAGGTGTCCCCAGGTTATGGCCCAATGGGCCTTGAGCCGTTCAGAACCGAGCCGTGGAAGGGGCGGATGAGCATATGCACATCCCTATTTGTGTGTGCAGCAGTCAAGCATCTGCACATATGCTCTATTTGTGTGAGTGGTGGGCACATGTGCCTGCCACTCAAGCAAATGCAGCTGCGCGCATGCACACTTGCCCATCACTTGTGCAGAATAATTCCCCCCCCAGTCCGTAAAGCCCAAAAGATTAGGGAACTCTGACCTATCTAATTCAGAATCTCTGAATTCTGTAATTGAATACAGCCTGTTGCCCCAGATCTAATACATAGTCCAAGGCTTCCATTTGTTCTTTCCTATTTGGTTTTAATTTGAAAAGAGCTTTTGTTGATGTCAAATCCCATTCAAACAGTGTAATTGGGCTATATGAAAATGTGCTACATCAGGGATGTCAAACTCGTGGTGTCACATTTTTGTCACATAATGTATCGTACCTTTTTTCCCCCTCACTAAAATGGGGGTAGGCATGGCCAGCGTGTGATGCATCCAGGCTGTGGGTCGCGAGTTTGACACCTCTGTGCTACATTTTAATTATATGAAAACCAAACATGTCAAGTCTGCAGAACTAAAGACCACTCACTACTCAATATCAAAATGCAATTAAATAATTCAAACTATCTGTTGTACTTCTGTTTGCTTTGCACTTACTATCACAATCCTGGTATTTAAATATTAAATATGTTGTCTCTAAGCAGCACATAAATTTAATAAATTAAGTACAATATTTTTCGGAGTAGAAGACACACCTAGGTTTTGAAGAGGCATTTTTTAAAAAAAAGTAGGTAGGTAGATAGAGGGATAGAGAGGGAGAGAAAGAGAGAGAAATACAGTAGGTAGGTAGGGGGGAGAGAGAGAGTATTTAGGTAGGTAGGTAGGTAAACAGAGAGAGAGAAATAGAGAAAGAAATACAATAGGTAGGTAGTAGGGAAAGAGAGTGTGTAGATAGGTTCAGGTGAAACTCGAAAAATTAGAATATCGTGTAAAAGTTCATTTATTTCAGTAATGCAACTTAAAAGGTGAAATTAATATATGAGATAGACTCATTACATGCAAAGCAAGATAGTTCAAGCCGTGATTTGTCATAATTGTGATTATTATGGCTTACAGCTCATGAAAACCCCAAATCCACAATTTCAGAAAATTAGAATATTGTGAAAAGGTGCAATATTCTAGGCTCAAAGTGTCCCACTCTAATCAGCTAATTAAACCAAAGCACCTGCAAAAGTTTCCTGAGCCTTTAAATGGTCTCTCAGTCTGGTTCAGTAGGAATCACAATCATGGGAAAGACTGCTGACCTGACAGTTGTGCAGTTGACACCCTCCATAGGGAGGGAAAGCCTCAAAAGGTAATTGCAAAAGAAGTTGGATGTCCCCAAAGTGCTGTATCAAAGCACATTAATAGAAAGTTATGTGGAAGGGAAACGTGTGAAAGAAAAAGGTCCACAAGCAGCAGGGATGACCGCAGCCTGGAGAGGATAGTCAGGAAAAGGCCATTCAAAAGTGTTGGGGACTTTCACAAGGAGTGGACTGAGGCTGGAGTCAGTGCATCAAGAGCCCACACACACAGACGGATCCTGGACATGGACTTCAAATGTCGTATTCCTCTTGTCAAGCCGCTCCTGAACAACAAACATCAGAAGCATCTTTCCTGGGCTAAAGAAAAACAGATCTGGTCTGTTGCTCAGTGGTCCAAAGTCCTCTTTTCTAATGACAACAACTTTTGCATCTCATTTGGAAATCAAGGACCCAGAGTATGGAGGAAGAATGGAGAGACACAGACTGCAAGATGCTTGAAGTCCAGTGTGAAGTTTCCACAGTCTGTGTTGATTTGGGGAGCCATGTCATCTGCTGGTGTTGGAGATAGGTAGGTTGGTAGGTAGTGGGATAGAGAGAGAAAAATAGAGAAATAAAGTAGATAGGAGGAAAGAGAGAGTAGGTAGATAGGTAGACGGAGAGAGAGAGAGAGAAATACAGTAGGTAGGTAGGGAGAGAGAGTAGGTAGGTAGGTAGATGTTTCCAGGTGTATTTATCCATGTGCTGGAGAAGGAAATCGCTGACAACCTGTAGCACCTAAAACTTTGTTTCTGCTGGCACAGCACTTGACCAATGTAATTCTCATCAACCATACTAACTAAACAGCTTTCCGAAGGGGGGGGTTGCACTCTGCAAGCCTCCCCAAAACGGCCCATTTTTCGAGAAAACGAGCCGTTGTTTTGTGAAAAAAATTGCATGCATAGCCTTATGGAGGCTTATAGAGTGCTACTGGGGGGGAGCAAAAAATGGCCTGTTTTTCACGCATTTGTGCCCTCCCCATCCCCCAGGAGATCTCTGAAAGCCTCCATAAGGGTATGCATGTCCATTTTGGTGAAGGGGTCGGGCTTCAGGAGACAAAAAAATGCTGTATTCTGTGCATAAGACGCACCCCGATTTTCAGCCTTTTTTTAGATGAAAAAAGGTGCGTCTTATACTCCGAAAAATACAGTAAATAAAATATTTTCATCCCTGTAGAGAATTTCATCTATCTATGATTTGGAGTTTTTATATTATATTCTGAAAGGATAATCCTGATTGTTACCCCGGTTTTCTAGATGAGCAGCAATCTCTTCCTGATTAAATGTTTCTGGTGAATATATTGTTGGTTATTAGCTCAAGGAAGATACTGAACTGTTTTTTCCACATTTCCCACTTTTTAAAAACTATTCCAGCTTTCACTATCCATTGTATAAGTATTCAATCATGTTTAGGTGGTTTGGATTTTTGTCCGATTATTAGTCTTTTTAAGTTATAAAAAAACTAATTGATTGATTGATTGATTGATTGATTGATTGATTATATTTGTATGCCGCCCTTTTCCCCCGAAGGGGACTCAGGGCGGCTCACAATTCAAATCAGGGAAGGGGGTACAGACAAAAAAATAAAACAAAACATAACAATGCATAATTTAAAAACATACAACAGTCATACCATTCGAGACGGGGGCAACAGCTCTTTAGCCCCAGGCCTGTCGGAACAGCCAGGTTTTAAGGGCTTTGCGGAAGGCCTGGAGGGTGGTGAGGGTTCGAATCTCCACGGGGAGTTCATTCCAGAGGGTCGGAGCAGCCACAGAGAAGGCTCTCCTCCGGGTGGTCGCCAGTCGACCTTGGCTGGCGGATGGAATTCGGAGGAGGCCTAATCTGTGGGATCTAATCGGTCTAGTGGAGGTTATTGGCAGCAGGCGGTCTCTCAAGTACCCAGGTCCAATACCATGAAGGGCTTTATAAGTGATGACTAGCGCCTTGAAGCGTATCCGGAGACCAATAGGCAGCCAGTGCAGCTCGCGGAGGATAGGTGTTACGTGGGTGAACCGAGGTGCACCCACGATCGCTCGCGCGGCTGCATTCAAGCTGAAGTCTCCGAATGCTCTTCAAGGGCTGCCCCATGTAAAGCATGTTGCAGTAGTCCAGTCTAGAGGTCACAAGAGCACGAGTGACTGTTGTGAGGGCCTCCCGGTTCAGGTAGGGACGCAACTGGTGCACCAGGCGAATCTGGGCAAATGCCCCCCTGGTCACAGCCAACAAGTGGTGTTCAAAAGTCAGCTGTGGGTCCAGGAGGACTCCCAAGTTGCGAACCCTGTCTGAGGGGCGTACTGTTTGACCCCCCAGCCTGAGAGATGGAACACTTGGCCAATTAGTAGGAGGGAAACACACCAGCCACTCGGTCTTATCCGGATTGAGTACAAGCTTGTTAACCCCCATCCAGTCCCTAACAGCCTCGAGGCACTGGCACATCACGTCAACCGCTTCACTGAGTTGGCACGGGGCGGACAGATACAGCTGCGTATCGTCCGCATACTGATAATAATGAGGCAATCACACAAACAATATTCAGTTGAATTTGCTGACCAAATGAGCCCTGTATTTTAGGGCCAATTTCATTTGAAGCAAAATGGAAGCAATAATAACCTAAAACATACTTTGAAGTAAAATATAATCTATACCAATTTAAAATGTACATATGAGTCTAGCACCATTTTCCTGTTTATGGGGGGAAAACCTAATCATTTGGTTTAGAATCTTGTGATCTAGATACTTTTTATTTCTAGATCACTTAAATAAAGTATAAGCATTCCTATTATACAATGTTCTGAGTAAAATGGTTAAATAGTAACTTAAGCTACTTTTAAGAGGCGAATCAAGAATTATGCTACATTTTTCACAATATTAAAAATGGATAATGGAAGGAGATGTCCATTGATGAGCTGATGAATATTTGGAGACACGGGAAGTTTCCTATGAAACCAGTTCATATAGGAGCACTGAATAACCACCTTGAATGCTTAATGTAAAGATGATATAGAACCAAATAACATGCACTTTTACACACTCTAGCTGTTGTATAGCATGCAAGGTAAATCCTGCCTGAAGTTTAGTTGCTAAAAGTTGTGATAGCCCACAAGTCTCTAAAGTTTTGCATTAACAATTCAGAACCAATAAATTAGCATGAATGTTAATGCCCTTCTGCATAACAGGAGTAAATAAATGTTGGCAAATTTATTTTTCTTTGAATAACTCATTTCTTTTTAAAAAGTTTGCGAAAGGAACTGCGAAAGCTTCTTTTTTGTTCTTGCCGTGTTGGATGACTGCTGAAAGACGTTTGCTCATTGTCATCTCTGCAAGAGAATCGGATATCTTCTAAATGCATATCCTAAAAAAGGAAAAAATATATTCTCATTCAGTGGAACAAAAGCAGTTGAGAAAATAAACCTCTGTAGGAAACCTTTAAAGTTTGTTTTAAAACTTATGAAGTAACAGTAAGAAACGTTTTAGTCTATAAATGCTGGCAAATAACAGTTCCCAGGAGCCCACTTGGCACAATGAAGACTGCTACACATCACAAGAATCCAATATTTGAGAATTTGGATAAAAAGGGCTGAAGAATAGTCTGTTATAGACTAGTGCAGCAATGGCGAATCTTTTTTTGGCTCGTGTGCCATAAGCAGGGGGAGTGCAGGGGGGTTGTGCGTGGGCGTGCCACAGCCATAATGCAATGTGCGACACCCCCCCAGCACGCATGACAGGCACCCCCCCATTTTTGGCATGCTTTTTTTGCCCTCCCCAGGCGCCAGAGGCTTTATAAAAGACTGGGGAGGGCAAAAATAGCTTCCCCCCCCCCCCCCCGCAGGGGCTCTCTGGAGGCTTCAGGGCCTTTTAGGAACATTGACAATTGCAATTACACTAGTACCCGGGATGGTGAACCTATGGCACGCGTACCACAGGTGGCACACGGAGCAATTTGTCAGGAGCCATTTTTAGTCCTCCGGAGCCTTCAGGGACCTTCAGGAGGTTTCCCTGAAGGCTCCACAGGACGAAAAACAACCCTATGAGCAAACTGGAAGTCACTTCCGGTTTGCTCATAGGGCTGTTTTTAGTTCTCTAGAGCCTTCAGGGACCTTCAGGAGGCTTCCCTGAAGGCTTTGGAGGACTAAAAACAGCCCTATGAGCAAACTGGAAGACACTGTGTCTTCCAGTTTGTCCGTTGGGTCTTTTTTGTCCGGAGCCTTCAGGGAAGCCTCCGGAAGGCCCCTGAAGGCTCTGGAGGGCTTAAACTGGCCCTATGGGCAAACTGGAAGTCCGTTCCTGAACTTCAGGTTTGCCCATAGGGCCGTTTTTTTGCGCTTTTTGGGCCTGGGGGAGGGGCCAGGGAAGATGGTTTTTGGGCTGGCGGGGGAGGCTGTTTTTGCCCTGCCCATGCTCCTGTAAAGCCTCTGGAGCCTGGGGAGGGCAAAAAATTGCTTTAAAAAAGGCTGAACTCAGCTGGCCAGCACGCACATGCGCGCTGGCCAGCTGACAGGGCAATGCCTCACCTGCCCTGACAAATGGCTCCGTGTGCCACCTGTGGCACCCGTGTCATAGGTTCACCACCCCGGGACTAGTGTAACTGCAATTGTCAATGTTCCTAAAAGGTCATAGGAACCAAATCTAGTTTAAAGACTAGGAATTGCTTCACAAAAGTCTGTTTCATCAAGAGCAGCAAAGTTTATCTTCTCCCTACAAGACTACCTCCTGCATTTCTAGCAGGAAAGCAGGCAGGAATCAGGTGTATCTGTCTGCACATATATTCTCCAAAGGCCTACACAACCCTGGAATAATTAATAATAATAATAGTTCCTCGATAGTTAATAATAGTTACTACTATTATTAACTCTTCATCTTTATAATCTAATCATCTGGTTTAGAAAGGCTCACCTCAATGTCACAGTAAACACCTGGCAGCAGCAAGGAGCATCTAAGCTAAGGCAAATGAATTTGTCAAGGCATGGCTGATGTTTGTAGCAGACTGTAAGATCAATCTTAAAGCAGCAAATCCTTAGAAGAGCCTACGTAAAATTGAACAGTACAACTTATTTGCAGGCATCTCTTTCTCAATTCTTTCTCAATTCTTATTAATGCTAATTCTGGTTTCTCATGGTGTCCCAGTCTGTATTCAAGACACGTAGAGATATAAATTGGCCAATCGTATTTTCTCATCTTACACTATGTGCATTCAATCATGGTTAACTTTGTCATAAAGATGCAAATTTAGATTAAATCACTAAACCACAGTTTATCATGTATAGGGGTGTTGTGTGAAGTAATCCCACCATTACTGTCTATACCATTCAAGGAATTAGAAACATTCTTTAATTTGGCATCATTTTAAAATAAATTTAGAAAAAATGAAGCATAATCTTCAAGAAAATGGGTGTCTAACCTTGGCAACCTTAAGACTTGTGGACTTCCAATTCCTAGAATTCCCCAATCAGCATGGGGGTTGGAGTCCTTAAGACTTAAAGTTGTTATGGTTGGACGCCTCTGATCTAGGCAGAGGCAGGAAGATACTCTGGGGACTGCTTTCAACTAGTACTCCAAACGCAGGGTTCATGCAACTACTAGCCAAAAAGGACTAACTGGATGATATCCCTGAGGGACACCACCCTGACCCCTCCCGTCTTTGCCTTTGAGTCAGTAGCCCGCTTACGTGTTTCTCAGACCCTGGTGGGAAGTGGGTTTGCCCTGGCCTTTTGCTCTCCTTACTTCTACAAAGCTTTGCTTTTCACCCACTCCTCGCTGTGGAGGAAAGTAGTTCCAGTGGGAGCTCCTGGAGGTGGCAGAGGCCTCATGGGGCTGGAAGCCTCTCTCCTGCAAGTTGGACAGCCGATTCCCACTGCTGCTCCTTGTGCTATATAGCCTTGTGCTGATGCCTTCAGACCCACTCCGGGGAAACTCCTTCAAGGATTGACTCAGTTGTTTGCCCTTGCTCCGAAAAGCCTCACGCTTGGAGGTGCTGCTGCCAACGTGCTCTAGATCACTGCTCTTGGGAAGCAATTGCAAAGTGCGCTGTGCCTTCTCTGGTTCCTTTGTGAAGTTCACAGGTCGCAAGAAGCAGATGTCAATGCTAGATTCAGAAGAGGCTGGTGAGCAAGATTGAAGGATAGCCAGAGGTTCTTTCTCATAGAGTCCAGGAATGGAATATGTATTTCCTTGGTATTCAAAATCTTCAAAATCAGAAGTAAAGCTTCTGCTGTCTTGAAGAAGCTCCACGGTAGCTTTGTGAGATTTCTCCTGGTTTTCTTTCATATCTGATGAAGTAGCATTGAACTCCATATCTGCAACAGGCTGCAGAGAAGCCGCCAGAGTCTTCAAGTCCTCCTCATTGAACTGAGATGGAATTAAAGCACTCTCTGGTCTGCCATGCTTTCTTCCATCAGCTTCCCACTCACATGGTTTCCCTGGGATGTTTGCCATTTCTTGTTGACCCTTTTTTATGTGTGACATCAAATGCCTTAAAAGAGGGGAAAGAGAATTACAGGTAAACAAGATGAAGCAAACACAGTGTTCCTCCTCTCCCCCAAAAGAGATCAAAGCTCCATTTTGGATGATTGGATTAACAATTTTCTGGGAGCTCCTTGCCATTCAAGTAAATTAAGAGTCCCCCCCCCCACAAGCAACTTGCTAATATTTATTTTCTAATATGAATAATTCACAAGGATTTGGAGAATAATAGCAGTTAGATTTATATATCGCTTCATAGGGCTTTCAGCCCTCTCTAAGCGGTTTACAGAGTCAGCATATCGCCCCCACAGTCTGGGTCCTCATTTCACCCACCTCGGAAGGATGGAAGGCTGAGTCAACCTTGAGCCGGTGAGATTAGAACCGCTGAACTGCAGATAACAGTCAGCTGAAGTGGCCTGCAGTACTGCACCCTAACCACTGCGCCACCTCGGCTCCTTAAATAATAATAATGTATATTATTAAATAATGTATATTTCTTTTTACTATCTTAGATTGAGTTATCTATGTGAACAAAATCTGAAAGAATTGTGAAATATATTGCACCAAAAAGTTTGCAAAACATAAGAATAGATAAGAATAAAGAAGCTGAAGATGATGCTATAATGTACATTCATGAATCAGTATCTTCTGATGCTATCTTTGTACTCACATAGCAGTTGTTCCAGAAACAGAGGCTGATGGGAATGGATGCACTGTCTCTTCAGAATGGATTCCACTATTGTGAAAGGAAGCTGCACTTGGTGTTGGAGATGCTGCTTGTCCACTGCTGGGACACTGAGTGGCGAGACCTTTATATAACTTTATGAAGGAAGATCTAGTAAAACAGACATGTAATACGACTGTGAGTTCAACTAGAATGCAACCACACCAGTTTTTCTAGTTAGCAAGGAACTATCATTGCATTTTCAGCAACAGATAGTTTCATATCGATAATGCTTGAAAACCATTATCACTGATCTAAAGTCCCATGTAAGGATTAGAAGTATGATAAATATCTAGATCACAAGCAACTTCCTCTTTCATTAATACAAATAGATTTTTAACTCTTACGCAGGCCAAACAACTAAGGAAAATACATTGCATATATCATAGGGAGAAAACAGGCTTATAAAATTCATATTTGGTACCAGAATACCAAGTTCCAGCAACCAGAGCCTGGGGCAAAAGAAACACCTAAAGAATTAAAGAATTCTGAATGTATTATGAGCTTCTTTCTCCAATCCACTGCAAATTACCATATTCTTCTAAGAAATCTACATGTAGGTTTACTTTATATTCCCAAGCCCCATATCAACCTACCACAAAAATACTTCATGCTCATTAACAAAACTATGTAAATATCAGCAGTACCTATACTATAATCGCAAAACAAACAGAAATTAAACTTGGTCTGATATCTAACAAGCTCTTTTGGAAGTTCAAGAACTGACCCTGCTTTTTCAAGAAATGTCATTAAATTATAACTGAAACAATATGATGAATCTCCAAGTGAAATGTTAACATGTGAAAAAAAACTAAAAAAGGATCCAGTTCTTGCAATGTAGGGAGCAGATCCACCTGATTTTTCATTTATGTTTTTTTTTAACAATTTTGGTTGCAGAAATAATCCCAGGTGTAAGGAATAGTAGTGGCACTTTTTAATTTTCATTATCCATGCAGAACATGCACCAGGATTTTCTTAAAATAGAACAATATCAAATTTCTATTATTCCTTTATATATTTCTGTACATATTATAAATAATTCCAAATAATTTATAGTATTATTCTTTTTTCAAAGATTCCAAAGGAATAAAACAAAGGCAATGTAATAAAGAAACTTAAAAGATCACACTGGCATTGAAGAGGAAGGAATTCCGCAAGTCAGTTGCCATCATGGAGAAATAGCAATAGCAAGTAGAATTATACACTGCTTCACAGTCCTTTATAGCATTCTAAATGGTTTACAAATGTGAATATATTGCCCCCAACAATCTGGATCCTCATTTTACCAGCCTCGGAAGGATGGAAGGATGAGGCAACTTTGAGCTGCTCAGGCTCAAACTCCAGCCTGTGAGCAAAGTTAACCTGCAATATTACATTCTAACTACTGTGCCACCATGGCTCCTAAAGAGAAGTTCTTCAAGCTGGCGACAAAAAGGCTAGCCCCAGGCTGATGAAGTTGGAACGGCTCCGGAACAGAAGGGAAGCGTAAAGAGAAAGTGTGTCCATCTGGAAACTTTATTGTTTTGGAAAAGACTGCCCCCCCAATTTTTTTTTAAAGTTACATTAAATCCAAAAGCAGAAGAAAATAAGCGGCGAGATTAACCTATATTGGATTGCTTTGGATAGTGTGTTTAATTTTACTTTGTGGATTGAAGTGCTTGCAACTTTTTTTTTTAAAGAGAACGGATCAGTTTTTCTTCTTCTATTTCTTTATTTTTATTTTTAACCTATTAATTAAAATCTTCTTTATTTCAACAAGAACTTTTATTACTTGCTATTAATTCTATTTGAGAACTGTTTCTTTTAAGTTTGAAATAACATTAGAGAGTGGGAAGCAATACTGCCACTTGGAGGCTGGAGGCTTGAGTTTTTGAAACAATGCACTGTCCCTTTTCCTTTTGATCTCACTGACTTTGTATCTCGAGGCTTGGCAACTTGTTTATAGAAAGTGATAAGAAGCAAGGGCACAAATTGTTTTTACCGGTGCACTTTGAGAGTCTTACTGGCAGTGGGAGAGAAAAAGAAACAGAACCTTCTTTTTTGAAGATTATAAATGAACTTGTGTTTAAGCTAATTTAATATAAGAAGCCTTGAAAGCCAGAGTGGCAGTATCTACTAGCTTGTCAAAATGGCACAATATTCAAAAGAAACAATAACTTTGCAAAACATCTTGGCTGGAATTATTAGAAATAACAGAGAGAATTGAGAAGAAGATGGAAAAAATAGAGTTTATAATAGCAAAAAAATGATGGAGTCAGAGTCCCAAAAATTGAAGGGGAAAATGATTATAAAGACAAGACAACTGATTATTTTACCAGTGAAGTGAACGTGGTTGAAAGTGGAAAAAGGGAAGTATGGAAAAGGGAATTAGATCGACAGGAACTATACCCCGGATTTCAAGGCATGGAAGAAAAAAAAGGAGGAAAAACGATGGATTTAAGGAGAGAGAACTTCTCAGAACATGATTGACAACCAAAGATAACCGGATTAAAATAGCAGATGGAGGGCATCGAGATTACTTAAGTGATGCTACAAGCAACAAGCTGTGGAGAGAAGTCCACAAAAAAATTATTAAGGAAATAAATAGAAGATCAATTCCATAAATGACAAAAGAAATAAGATTGTATTATTACAGGATACAGGTTGATATATGAAAGTTGATAATAAAAAATTAGTTAATTTTAGTAATTAGTTATTAGTAATTTAGTAATTTCTAGAGTGCTATGTTAAATAAATAATTGATAAGGATAATAAAGTACATACATGTGTTGGTTTGATGAGAGGAAATTTTATATAAATAGCAAATGAATTTTTGTTAATAAATAATATCTATAACAATAACAATGAAATGACAAGGGATATAGTGAACAATATATATATATATGTACTGGTTTAATAAAAGGAATTGGGATATAAATTGTAAACAGTGATTTGGAAAGGAGAATCAGAAACCTTGTTATCAAACATAATTAATTTTTATTTAGAATATGCGATAAAGGGATAATGTTATTAGATGATATTAGAAATAATTAATGAAATGCTACTATGTCCTTGTGTTTTTTAATTTTGGATTATTTCATGTAAAAGTATGTTAAAACAACCATAGTCAAATGAGAAGCATGGTATGTTAATAGTAAGATATATAAAGATTTTTGATTTAAAATACATAATGTGATTTGAATTATAAGCAATGACTGTGGAAGAGATGCATGAAAGTTATTTGTAACCAATCGACACACTTCTACAATATTAGTGATTAGTAATTTAGTAATCTTTAGAGTGATATGTTAAATAAATAATTGATAATGATAACAAGGTACACACATGTGTTGGTTTGATGAGAGGAAACCTGATATAATTAGCGAATGATTTTCTATTAATAAATAACAATTATAATAATAACGATGAAATGACAAGGGGTATACTTAACAATATATATATGTCCTGGCTCAATAAAAGGTATTGGGATACAAATAGTAGCGACTTGGAAAAGAGGATTAGAAATTTTGTTATCAATCATAATTAATTCTTAATGCAGCACTGCAGGCTACTGCTAGATCAGCAGTTCAGCGGTTCAAATCTCACCGGCTCAGGGTTGACTCAGCCTTCCATCCTTCCGAGGTGGGTAAAATGAGGACCCAGATTGTTGGGGGCAATATGCTGACTCTCTGTAAACCGCTTAGAGAGGGCTGAAAGCCCTATGAAGCAGTATATAAGTCTACTACTGCTATTGCTTAGAACATGTTATAAAGGTGTAATGTTATTGGATGATGTTAGAAATAATTAATGAAATGTCATTATGTGGTTGTGTTTTTCAATTTTGGATTATTTTATGCAAAAGGACGTTACAACAATTATAGTCAAATGAGAATTGTGGGATGTTGATAGTAAGATATATAAATATTTTTTATTTAAAATATATAATGTGATATGATAAGTAATAACTGGAAGAGATTCACGAAAGTTATTTGTAACCAATCGACACACTTCTACAATATGTAACGAAAGATTATTTTATTTTATTTTTTTTGTGTTGTGTTTGTCTGTTTAACCAAAAATAAAAAATTCTTTTTTTAAAAAAAAAGAAGAGCTGTGTCTTCATTAGTTCCATTATCCTGGGCCTTGTTCTGATCCAGTCTTAGCAAAAGCAAAAAATAGACTCCTTGTCACAAAAAAGCCCCTCTTTATTTACCTCTTGTGAATTAATTGCATTCACCCACTGAAAAGTCCAGGCAATAGTCCTTCAAGGAGTTAACTACAGTACAGACCTTATCAGTTTCTTGCAATAATTGCAAGGCCATGAGCTCCCAGCCGAAAGGTTGCAAGTTAAGTTCTGGCAAACAGTCTTTGTGGCACAAAACACAATGAACAAAATCTTCAGAAATATGAACTGTTGTCTCCTACGACAACAACTCCCTTTTCCTTCTATTTATTCCCCAGCCAGGAAGGGGCCATTCAGTGTCCATGTATGCGTTGCTTCCCGAGTCGACTCCTTGCCCTCCATTGCTCACCTCTTCTAACTGCTCTCTGTATGCATGCATCTGGAACAGCCCCCAGCTGTTCTTCCTCCTCACTCATCAGCCTCCAAAGGCAGCTGCCTCTCCGGTGGCTGGGAAATGTTGGACGGCCCTGCCTCTATCTCTGCATCCAACGCAAAGCATTCATCAGATCCTTCCCCAGACTCCAGCATTGGCCCAAGTTCCTCCCCAACCTCCTCACTGTCTGAGTCTGCCACCAGCTCCGCTTGCAACTGGAGGGCCACAACAGGCATCCACTGCTTATATAGTGGGAACAAGAGCACTTGCAAGAGATTGAGAATAACAAAGACAGCCAGGTTGTTCTTTACATAATCAGGTTATGGAATGTTTTTATGCCTTTTTAAAGGGAACTGTGATTACCCACAATAGTGCTAATGCTTCCCCCACTACTTCATGCATTCTATTAAGAAGCCGAGGTGGCGCAGTGGATAGAGTGCAATACTGCAGGCCACTTCAGCTGACTGCTAGTTCAGCAGTTCAGCTGTTCAAATCTCACCTGCTCAGGGTTGACTCAGCCTTCCATCCTTCCGAGGTGGGTAAAATGAGGACCCAGACTGTGGGGGCGATATGCCGACTCTCTAAACCGCTTAGAGAGGGCTGAAAGCCCTATGAAGCGGTATATAAGTCTAACTGCTACTGCTATTGCTATTGGGAACAGCCAACAAAGCGCAGTATTGCTACTCTCAGATTCTGCAGTGTAGCAATCAACTAGGAGCTAGGAAAATCAGGTTAAAATTCACTCTGTGATCCTGGTCCAGTCATTCAATTAAACTCTCTCTCAGATCAGTTGAGAAGCTCAAAGGAGAAGAGAGATGCTATATAAACATCTTTTGCTCTTGGAAAGAAAGCTTCATAAAAATGCACAAAAAGGCTACACTTCGGCATCAAACTCACTTTCTCAGTTTCTTTCGTTTCTGTATTAGCAGATCTTCATTGCACTGGAAGAGAAGACTGTAATGAGAAATGAATACTCGCAGGCGCTGAACACAGACAAGAAGAAGATAATAATCTGGGTGCTCTTGCTCAGTATACTTCAGGATGTTCTAGTACAAAAGGAGGAAATCAGAATTAAATTTCAACATATTCTCAGTTCATTTGAGATAAATCATAACATTCACCTTAAATTGATTACCAGGTCAAAAAACCCTTTTTCTCCCTGAGTAAAGTACTGGTAAAGTACTTGCTTTGAATTTAAAAGGTTTTCAGTTTTGAGCTCTTATAGAGTCTCTTCATAGCCTGGGAAAATATCTTGAATGAAACCTTGGGCATGTAATGCCAGTTGCTATAATGTACATCAATGCTGGCTGGAAGTCACAATTTCCGTTCTTTCAATATCTGGAAGTTATAGGAGAAATGGACACTGATTGTCCAGTGATAGAGTTGTGGGCCAAATAAAGATTATTTGACCTACTGTTTTGCTATGGTATGGTTGAGGGAACAAAATATATATAGTTTGTTCTTTTGTTTTTACAAAAAGCCCACAAGAACTTTATTATCAAAAAAATAGCAGTTTTGCTACTGAAGTTTGATGCTATTGTCTGAAGCCTTGTGATGCTAGGAACAACAAGAATGGGGTTGGGTGGCAGCCTTCAAACAGTTCCAAGCTAGATGAATTGATGTTCTGATTCAATATAAGGCAGCCTTCTACAGTCTTCTGAAAGGTCTATGGAGAGTTGTATGGTAAAACAGACCCTCCTCCAAAACACTGTAGCAAGGCGACACAACATATTGTAGCTTCCTGTATTTCTAAAACCCACATTATCTATGAAGAATTGAGATATTTCCTAATGTATAACCATTAACACAGGGATGGGGAACTTGTTTCTAGCTACTGTCCCTGATAGGATCTATAATACAACTGCATCTGGAAGGGCTAAAGCTTTCTCACATTTTAATTAAAGAAAGGTCAATTAAAGTTATTAGAACTTACTTGCAAATGAAGAAGATATTCTGGAATGCGTTGGACAATATGGAAGAAAAATAGGTAGAGATCAGACTTGGTTTCTTCCTCAATCTGTTGATGCGGGAAAGTAAAACAAATTTAAATCAGTTATAAATTAGAGATGAGTTCTGTTAAATGCAGAAATAGGTGCATATTTTTATAAACAATAGTCATTAAATTGATGCATGAAAACATGTGGATTTAGTATCTGTAACAATTAGTAAATCTATCACTGTTTACTTATTTCTAAATCTCTATGCTTAAAAACACTGTTAAAGTTGGAGATAGGACTACCACAATGTACTCCTATGTGGATCAATCTTCAAAAACAATTCATACATTGTAAATTAATTGAAAATGAAACGCTAAGGATTTTATTAGAGATTGGACATTACATATGTGATTCTGTATTTTCATTCAGATAAGGCTAACTGTTCTGAATGTCTGTGAAGCTTTAATCTATAACTGTGAATGTGGAAATAGAAAAACAAAACATATGAATATAGTATTGTAGAACCCCCCCCCCCCAAAAAAAAACAATGCAAAGTTTATAACCCTTGTGATGACAGAGATCCACCCAAAGCCCACTGTATGATCATTGGAATAGGAATGAGATCATTAACAAATTTAAGTTATTTTTCCCAAACCAGCAAAAATCTGATGGACATATGTTGCTCATCCTCTTGGTGGGATCTCTTTCAATAGCAGAAACATGTCCATATGTTCCTATGTGTCTCTAGCACTGCTCTTTCTTGCAATTCATGCAAAAATTCCATATCATTCACGCTTAAAGGGGTCTGGATCAGAAACAATTACAGTGTTTTCTCTTCAAATAATACAATTGCAGGAAACAAATTATTCAACAAACCAAAACTCACCTTTTTCAAAATCACCAAATGGATCAAAGAGATATATTCTGGCAAGTCCCTCAAGTAAGCAATATAATAATCCAAAAAACTGTTCTGAGAAGAGAAATTATAAAGGTTCCTCAGAATTCTTAAGCATGTGCCTGATACCAATTTCCTATTATCCTTAAATCTACAAATACAGGTCAAGAATAGGATTCTGTTTCTTTGGATTTTAGGTACAGGAAGCAATGTCACATATTATATCCTACCACACATTAAGGTAATTAGTATTCAAATATCTCCCTCCCTCTCTCCCCCCTCTCTCTCATGCAGTGATGGGTTCCTACCAGTTTGGACTGGTTTGGCCAAACCGGTAGTGGTTTTTGGCCTGGGTCGCTGGAACTGGCAGAGACCCAGACCTGCCATGCCCACGAACCAGTTCTCCGGGAGGCGCCATAGATGCTGCCATCTTGTTTTTCGCTTCTGCCACGAGCGAGGCAGTAGTGCCTGCCGGAACCCAACCCAAGTGTATTTTAATAAGAGATTCCAAAAAAGTATCTATACACATACATGCAAACACATTGATTTGAGTCATTCATAGTACAATAATTCCTTGAACAACTATTATTTATTTTCCTTCAAAAAATACCTCATCATTGGTCAATCTGAGAAATATGTCTCCTAGGATTCCTTGTTGAGGCCAACTTAACACTCTTTCCTGCAAGGCATGAAGTAACTCTACATGTTGCTGGACCAAGTATCGCAAAGAATTGGGGAAGAAACTGCAATCAGAAAACGGGGGAAATTTTTTTTCACAGAGATACTAGTAAAAATACAGAATAACAGCTAAAATAATATCCAGTAGGAAAGCTGTAAGAGGTGTACAGATAGTCCTCAACTTACAACAGTTCACTTAGTGACAGTTTAAAGTTACAATAGCTCTGAAAAAAGTGACTTAGGACTGTTTTTCACACATACAACAATTGAACATTCCTATTGTCATGTGATCAAAATTCAGATACTTGGCAACTGACTCATATTAACAACGGTTGCAGTGTCCCTGGATCATGTGATCGCCTTTTGCAACCTTCTGACAAGCAAAGTCAGTGGGAAAGCCAGATGAATTTAACTGTACCATGTGATTTGATCCTTTAGGTGTCATCTGACTGTATTACAGTTGGAATGTTTGATGAAGTCATCAGATTGTATTTTTGGCTAAACTGTATCAGGATAAGAAGAGTCCAACACTCATTTCATAGTGGTACAACTAAAGATTCTGTACAGCAGTTTCAGATATGTGGTAGGATCCAGAACCTAGAGATGTTCTGAGTTTTCATTAAACAAAAGTGGGAAACAGCAGCATTAAATAGGGCCTTGTGGGAAAGCTTTTCTTCATGGAATTTCTTTTTAAATTGTGGGATTGCTGTTGCCACAAAGGGAAATTCTGTCCACAAAAAACAGTTGGTAATTTATCCTTTCTGTGAAGAAATACTGAGAAATCATCCACCCAATTCTACTGCTCATAAATGTAGCGGAGAACTCTGAAAAGCCATTTGGACCCATCTCTATAATAATATTAGCAATAAGATGGGTCCCCACAGGCAGGTGACAGATGGCCAATGAAGGGAAGTCTAGAGAGAATGAAATACTGATGTTTTAAAAGAAAATGTGATTCTGGTACCCAAAGAAAATCATAGTATATAAGAAAGTACAAGGAATACTGTACCTTTCCTTTGTATTTCTTTTCACTTCTGTTCCTTGCAATGTGGATTTAACTTTCAGAATAAGAGAGAGGCTGACAACATACTTTCTTTCAGACTCTAGTAAATCCAAAGCAATATTTTGCCTTTTAGCTGTGACAGAACAAAGATAATTTTGGTTTGCTAGATTAAGACACATTATCATGTCATTCCTTTTTTAAACAAACCCTCAATATAAGAGAATATTAGCAAACAGTAAAATCGAAGAGTTAACTAGCTGCCATTGCAACTTCTTTCAGAATACTGTGGTCTGCATTACAGGTTGTCCTCAACTTACAACAGTTCATTTAGTGACCATCCAAAGTTACAACGGCACTGAAAAAAGTGATGGATGACCATTTTTCACACTTACTATCACTGCAGCATCCTCATGGTCATGTGATCAAAATTCAGATGCTTGGCAACTGGCATGAGTTTATGACAGTTGCAGTGTCTTAGTGTCATTTGAATCACCTTCTGTGACCTTCTAACAAGGAAGGCAATGTGGAAGTCAGATTCACTTAACAATCTAAATAAGAGTTACTAACTTAACAATTGCAGTGCCTCACTTAACAATTGTGGTAATAAAGGTCATAAAATAGGGCAGAACTCACTTAACAAATGTCTCACTTAGCAACACAAATTTTGGGCACAATTGCAGTGATAAGTTGAGGAATACCTGTATTTTTAATAAGGAGGGAAGAAACTACTGCCTACACAGACCTGCAATTCAAATAAAAAGTACATATTTGTTTGCTTCTTGCTTCTATCTCTTATATAATATAATAGTCTGCATGGACTTCCAGTTATTTATAACAATAAAATAACACATTAAAAAAGAGAAGGATATAATAATATAGTCATGCTATGGCATACATTGATTTCTCCCCAAATTCTCAGCTGTATGAATTTTCATTAGGGTGAATGCTGAGGAGATTGTTCCATAATGGAGGAGGAGATTGTTCCATAATGTAGGGACCACAACAGAAACAAAAATGTTCTGAAAGCCCTTTGCCCTCTATAACTTCTTGGCGGTGGCAGGAGGGAACCCTTCATTGATTTGGTTAGCAAGAACGTGCCAAATGAGTCAATAGCAGTAGACTTAGCAGTAGACTTATATACCGCTTCATAGGCCTTTCAGGCCTCTCTAAGCGGTTTACAGAGAGTCAGCATATTGCCCCCAACAATCTGGGTCCTCATTTTACCCACCTCGGAAGGATGGAAGGCTGAGTCAACCCTGAGCCGGTGAGATTTGAACCGCTGACCTGCTGATCTAGCAGTAGCCTGCAGTGCTGCATTTAACCACTGCGCCACCTTGGCTCATAATTCCGAGTCAATTCCATACAGAGAAGTATGTATCTTTGTATCTATAACTGAAACTGAACTGTAAATCATACACACAATTGACACCAGAGAGAATTCTTCAGTCTCCTGGCCATTTCTATTTTTCTCACCTGCAACAGAGGAGTCCCACATCAAATTCTCTACTGAGCTATATCTACTTGGAGCCAGATCCTTCTGCCGATCACTGAGGTTCTTTGAAATATATTCATCATTCCTCTCCTTACTGTCTTTGGCCTGTTTCCATATTGCTGCCTGGCCCTTTGATGAAGCATCGCCTGAAGAGGAAACTGTGACGTTCTCTTCTCTGTCCAGATTTGTACTGGTTACACCTAAAATTAGAACATAGTATTAGTGGGAATAGTTTTAGTGGCCATTTGGCCTGTTAAACTAGACTAAAAGCTACTGGTCAAACCCTTGAAGCCATGTCAACCTTTGGGATGCAAGAACTTTAAATATTTACATATTTCGCATCTCTCAATCTATCTAAATTTCTCCAGGAAAAGAGAAAGTTGAACAGGTGTTTTAGGCCCTGTGAAAGTTGTGCCATTTTCATTATTTTTTTGCAAAAGTTCTCAAATGAGTTTGTGTAGAACAGTTATAACTTACAGTCAAGCTTCAGTTTATGATTTTCACACAGACTTTCCTATTTTGTCTTTGAACAACTCCTGTACCTTATCAGGATTATTTCAATGCTAGTATCTACATATAAAGCTACATCTGCATGCAGATTAAAAGAAACCTGAATTTAGAGAAGCACAAATGCACTACTACAACAATCCAGAAGGCCAGAAAAAGTGAACAGACTGTCTATACAATATTATCTAAAAAATGGATAACCACACAACTTTATCAAAAAGTGCCTGAATATTCAAAGCAGTACAGCACAACCAATACAAGCCATGGAAAGGATAACACTACCATACATCAAAATATCTCAGAAACAACCAACAGACTATTACAACCAGAAGGCGTCACTATAGCACACCAACCGATTCAAGCCCTCCAAAACATCTTTAGTAAATCAAAAGATCCAGTAGCTCAAGAAGGAGGGAAAAGAGTCAATAACAAAATACAATGTAAAGACTATAACAGCCACCATGTAGGACAGACAGGAAACTAGCAAAGTACATCAATGAACACTGACTAGTAGTCAGAAGATACAATGAAAACTCCCTAATTTCACAACACATGGACAGACTCAACCATAGTGTTAACGTCTTTTCCATACATTTGTCCAATTCTCTTTTAAAAATATTTAAACCGGTGACCATCACCATATCTGAAAGCAATTATTTCAAAATTTAACTATGTGATGTTTAAGGCAATACCATAATATGACTCCCTTAGTCCTGAATATTTTTGCATTAAAATCAATGAATGGTCCCAAGTTTTAGACCATGAGATGGAGAAAAACATATTACTGTAGATAAATTTCAAAGATGGAACAAGATGCACAAATCAGGATGACGGAAACGACAGCCACTCAATCTTGGAGGGATTGAGCTTGAGCCTGTTCCTCCCCATCCAGATCAGCACAGCCTCCAGGCATTGGAACATAACATCGAGGGCATCGTTTGGGTGGTTTGGGGTAGAGATGAAAGGTTGGGTATCATCAGCATATTGATGATACCATATCCCAAAACCACGGATGATCTCACCCAGTGGTTTCATATATATGTTGAACAGGAGGGGTGAGAGAACCGACCCTTGGGGCACCCCACAAGTGAAGCGCCTCGGGTAGATCCCTGCCCTCCAGTCAACACAAACTGCGACCGATCCAACAGGTAGGAGGAAAACCACTGTAAAATGGTGCCCCCCACTCCCAACCCTCTGAGTCGTCGCAGTAGGATACCATGGTCGATGATATCAAAAGCCGCTGAGAGGTCTAATAGGACCAGGACAGAGGAACAGCCTCTGTCCCGGGCCCACCAGAGATCATCGACCAACACGACCAATGTCGTCTCCGTGCTGTATCCAGGCCTGAAACCTGACTGAAACGGATCCAGGTAGACAGCTTCCTCCAGGTACTGGGGAAGCTGACATGCTACCGCATTCTCAACAACCTTCGCTACAAAGCGAAGGTTGGAGACCGGACAATAGTTGGCTAAAGAAGCTGGGTCCAGAGAAGGCTTCTTAAGGAGGGGCCTCACCACCGCCTCCTTCAAGGTGGTGGGAAAGAACCCCTCTCTCAACGAAGCATTGGTAATCACCTGGAGCCAGCCTCGTGTCACCTCCTGGAAAGCCGAGACTAATCAAGAGGGACACGGGTCCAGCACACAAGTGGCAGCACTGAGTCTCCCCATAATCCTGTCCATGCCCTCAGGGGTCACAGGTTCAAACTCATCCCAGATGGTGTCCACAAGATTCATCCCCGTCGACTCGCCCAAATCTACCCAGTCAGAGTCCAAGCCTGTCTGGGTCTGAGTGATTTTATCCTGAAGATACTGAACAAATTCTTCAGCCCTACCCTGCAAGGGGTCTTTCCACTACAACACTATTCATCAATGGTGTTGGTGTTTTACACCTTTCTTGAAAATACTTATCAGAGAACATTATCTATAAAAAAATGCAGTTCCACTCACCTCTCATATTGCTTTCTCCTAGTCTTCTAGGCATGCAATCAGAGACTGAGTAAAAACAGGAGATTAGGTTACATGCAAGGAAAACTCAATAAAACAAACTTTTTACAAAGGCTTAGATTTAAATTGAGAAAAATCTTTCCAAACTTTTGGTTTCTAGAATTTGTTTCTGTGAATTTCAGTCTCGACACTTATCATTACTGACTGCTTGTGTGAAAAGACCAATTTGGAAATAATGTGGAAAATTAAGAATTAATTAATTAATTAATACTTATATGTATCTAGTACAATTTTTCTCAACTTCAGTGCTGATTGGAGAATTCTTGCAGTTGAAGTCTACACATTGTAAAGTTGCTAAGGTTGACAAACTCTGAATGAATGGCCCCTCCTTCATAAAAAGACTTGTATGGCATACGATTGTATCCAAGCTGTTATTGATACCCTTAAACTCACTTATATGGTCCTTCATTTTAAGGAATGATACATGGCTGCATTACTGCCATCCTGGGCAATTCAGATATTGTTTAATGTAAAGATTAATATTGTATAAATCTGCTTGGGAAGATAATTAGAAAGATAATTAAGAAAGAGATAAGGGACAAAGTCATGACTGTCCTGTTATCCAATAATACAGGACTTTTTCAAAGCATCAATAACCAAACACCTTCTGTTCTGGGAATAGTAATACTATTATGCATAGATGGTAACTAATATTCTGGAAATATTGAGTGATTTCCTGCAAGAGAACTTTAAACTGTACTTAAATTTCTCAGTTTTTACTTAAAAGGTTGGTTTTTCCTTTTTAGTAAAGAGAGTTGTCGTGGCGCAGTGTAATGTAGCATTGCAGGCAAATTCGCTGACTGCCGATTGCCAGCAGTTCAACATTCTCACTGGCTCAAGATTGACTCAGCCTTCTGTCCTCCCAGGTCGGTAAAATGAGGACCCAGATGGTTGGGGGCCATATACTAACTCTGTAAACTGCTTAGAGAGGGTTGGAAAGCACTGTGAAGTGGTGTATAAGTCTAATTGTTATTGCTAAGAGATATTGCTGTTTTCTTTTTTAATATTTTGACACACTTTTTACACATTGATTACTTTTTTAACAACAGTACCCCATTTTGTGAATCTTGGTTCATCACAGGTCTTCACAAATATAGGACTACAAACTACATTCTTCTTCTTTTGATGAGTCCTTTGTTAATTTTGCTCTCTTTATTTTTGTTTCCTATCAGATTTCCTGTTGTTATAATTCCTCTTCTATATCCACTCTCCAAAGTCAAAGCAATAATTTCTCAGTTGTACATTTCTTAGTATTCATTCTTTCCTCCTCCCTCGATAGTCTAACTATCTAGCCTTTTGCTTTTGTTATATTTACCCAGCAAAAAGTCTCTGTCAGAAAAGGCTATATTTTTCATTGTTTGTTTCCCCCCTCCCCCGCCAGCTCCCCGTACATGCAAGGGAACCTCTGTAGTCTGAATTAAATGGTCCTTGTGTTGGAAAGTACACATTGTACCATACTAAAACATGTTCCTGGGGCAGCTGTATCAGTTTGACAACAGCCTGTCCTCCAGCAAATATTAGCCAAAGTTGCTAGGGAAAAAGAGTTCCCACAGAGAAGCAAATGTGTCTGAAAAGAATTGTACACCATGAACACAGTCATTTGCAGATGGATATAGAAACGTGCATCCTAAGCAAACATTCAACTCTTACCCACAAATAGTCTCCTTTATTGCAATAATCCATACTTCATACTATACACTGCTCATATATGGAAGAGAAGAGACAGATGGGCATCTTTTTGAAGCAGCGGGGATATAAAATATTTCTCTTTATTACACATACCAAAGCATTAAAATGGCCCTTTGTCTTCCCAAAGGTTAAGCTCCAATAATAAACAAAAATACTGGGCAATTTGCTGTCTCAGGATTACCACGCCCAGTGTAAAGTTCCTCCAGGTAAGCAATGGCTCGGGAACAGGAAAACAGAAATAAGGGAGGAAGGCCCTTTTGCATACTGTAAGTCGCTCTCCGGTACACATAATAGAACAGGATATAAAAGCCAATAAAACCACTACCTTTCTCATATGTTGCATTGTGCAAAAGCTTGACAAAATCTTCATTAATTAAAACTGGTTCTGGAAGTTTCAGGGCTCGAAAGGGGCTTCCTTGCAGAGGAGTGGGCACAGTCTGGGAACCATGCTCCTCTTTTTGAATCCTTCTGAGGAAAAAAATATATTAAAAAGCAAAACCGCCAAGAGATATCTCTGGGAAGATACAATGGCTGTTTTGGGGCTCACATCAATGGCACTGTATCAATAAACACATTTTGGGTTCCCTGTATATTACAGTGCATTAATAGTAATAGCTCATATGACATCAGCAAATTAAATCCATTGATTATGGCTAACTTGGTATTGTGCTGCTTTCTTCAATCTCAGCCCAGCATCTAATAGGGGACCTGGAGCCACACTGATCCCTCAGCTGCTCTCTTGAACATACTGCCAGCCCTCTCGCCCATAGCTGAATAAATGTGCTAAATTAATAATATAGCTTCACCAATATGGTACCCACCCTAGAGGTGGTATTCAGCAGGCTCTGACCAGTTCTGGAGAACTGGTAGAGGAAATTTTGGGTAGGTTGGAGAACCGGTAAATACCACCTTTGACTGGCCCCACCCCCATCTATTTTCTGCCTCCCGAGTCCCAGCTGAGCAGGAGGAAATGTGTATTTTGCAGTATCCTTCCTCTGGAGTGGGGAGGGAATGGAGATTTTACAGTATCCTTCCCCTGCCACGCCCACAAAGCCATGACACACCCACCAAGCCACACCCACAGAACCGGTAGCAAAAAAAATTGAATCCCACCACTGACCCACCCAATTAAACTACACTTGATGTTTTCAGCCAGATAGATGGACCCTCCCTTCTTTTCTCTTATCTAGTATATTGGAATCAGACTTTTTAGAAAATAAGTAAATATTACATTACTTTTTCTTATATTCCAGCAAATACATTAGATAAGAGAAAAGAAGAGCTGTAAACCCAAAGCTGTTCTGAAATTATAAAGGGCTTTGAAAAATATTGGTCACTTACTTCACTTTGAGCTTGCGAGATTCCTTCCGTTTCTCTTGTTGCAACTGCTCGATTTTTTGCTGCATCTCTTCTTGTTTGGCGCTAATTTCCTCAATCATAGATTTGGCATCATTAAGCTCCTCCTATTTAAAAATGGTAACTTTTGACGGGTGACATGAAAACATTTGCAGCTTTGCATTTCAACTCTTTCTTACAGGAAAAGCAACCCAGATTTGTCATTATTTACACCAAATCAGAAAGAAGTATTTATAAATGTACATCATTTCAGTAGTAGATCTATTTACTACAATAGAAACACCTATACAACATCCTTCCCTCGTTCCCATTTTGGCATTGTGCTGAAAAGCTGTACTATTGATTTTTAATAATAGTCTGGGTTGCATAGTCCATCTACTTGTGGTATAAATGGTAACATCATCTATTCCAGCATATCCTAACAGGATTTTAAAAATAGGGGTGTCCCCATTATTTAGTTTGCTTTGCTTTGCATTTGTCCCATTTGTGAAAGGAAGGCGAAGTCAACGTGAGATAGAAGATGGCAGAATTTCAAATGGAAACTGAATGGTTGGCAGGTTCATATACTGTATATATATATATGAAAAGGGCAGGAAAAATTTAGTTTCTGTCAGCAGCAGCAAGTATTATGCAATCATTGGAAACTTGAATTACCCAAATATTATTAAGTTGTATATTGAAACATTTTCTTAGCTGC
Source organism: Thamnophis sirtalis (assembly GCF_051295495.1). Taxonomy (NCBI): domain Eukaryota; kingdom Metazoa; phylum Chordata; class Lepidosauria; order Squamata; family Natricidae; genus Thamnophis; species Thamnophis sirtalis. The sequence continues at coordinate 36,470,596 of NW_028261386.1, read as the reverse complement.
AAATAATTGAGTTAATAAAAACTCTTTATAAAAACACAAAAAAACAAAGGAAGAGACTGCCTGAGTCAGGGATAACAAAGAAAATTCAGAATTGTGCATCCAAGGAGAAAGAAAGAGAAGGAAAACATAGCCCACTTTGCAATAAATCTGTCCACTCCTTTTTCAAATGTTACGTGCCAAATTGAAGAAGGCTGAGAGAGGCTAATTTACCTAGGGGTAGCATAGGATACTGGTATTAATTAAGCAGAAAGTTAAGTTAGAGCATTGTTTGCTACACTAATTGTTAATAATCCTGTGAATGAGCCTGTTCAACACATACCAGGCCATCTCCTTGTCAGTAAGTAGTCATTTTGTACTTATAGCTTTTCATGTAGCAAGCCATCTGTTTTTGACCTTCTAAAACTAGTGCCCCAGAATACTTGAATGCCTACCTTGAAATCATTTAAACAATTTTTCATCTCAGCCACTTTTTCCTCCATTGCACACCGGCAGCTTTGAACTTTCTCCTCAAGAGCATACTCTCCATGTTGAATTCTTGAAAGTTCCTGCATTGCTTCAGTGAAGCTACTTTTAAGTTCAGAAGCCAGAGCCTGCAACTGATGAGTCAAAACCCACATGAATTCTCAGTGAGTTGGAAAACAAGATGCATTCTATTATTTAACCCATACAGTCTTCTCTTTATTATGACATTCCTCCCTAATCCAGATATGTATAAATAATAGAGGCTTGATATAATATTTGGGGATGGTGAAGGCTACCATAAAAAGTGCTAAGGTGGTATGGCTTTTATTTTGCTCTTTCTTTTAAAAATATTATCTGGGTCTTTCATTAGGATTTGTATGTTTCCTACCTAAAAATAACAATTAATGTTCAATTTAATAACAGGAGTAGTTAGGTTGTTGAAATGAGGGTGGCGAGCTATAATCCAAGGATTGTTGATTGATACCATTGATCAAGTCTATAATTATTGTTAGGAATATAATCTAACGGTTGGGTTGACAATATATAAATCATGTAACAATGTTGTACCTGTTTCTTTAAATCATACTGTAAAATGTGATTGGTTGCTGTTTTCCTCAATCGGCCATAAGAGGGAGCCAGAGAAAGATCTTATCCATTATCTGCTATCCAACCTTTCTATCTGATTTATCAGGAAGTGAATCCAATATCTACAGCATGCCCTCTCCCACAGAATTAGACATTTCTTACAAATGGTACTAATCTTACTGATATCCAAGTAATCTCTATATTTAATATCATACCAGTTTTTCTTGTCAATTAATTACTAAAACATCTTGGCTTTTCCTTTCCCCCTGTTGGGGTAGGAGGTCCCCCCTAGCCAATCTTGTCTTGATCTATAATTCCTCCAGCAGAATATGTTTCAGTGTTTAACTTTGGTACAATGACTAGTCATTTAAGTATATTAGAAATAGTTTACACTCTGGAGAGGAAGGTTTGCAAAGTCTGATCAAAATGGAGAAATTTCCAGATCTGCCTCTAAACACAATCCTTGTACTCTCGTTGCCACCACCTGCAATTCAGTGATGGTGCCTCAGTTGTAGCCAACAAAGTTAAGCTCCTAGCAAATCACAGGAAAAAGTTATCTTCCCTTAGCCATGCTTACATTTCAGGAAAAGTGTGTGTGTGTGTGTGTGTGTGTGTGTGTGTGTGTGTGTGTGTGTTGTATTTGTGCTGATAAATAAATAAAGGGAGACTAGTATAGATCTATTTCAAGCTATTTAGCTCTCATCAGCTAGCTATACCCTTACTGGGATTAGAACCTGTGCTGTATTGCATCTTAGGCAGATGTGTTAACCATTAAGCCACAGAGTTCTTCTCCTTATCAGCTGAGCCAGGGAGAAAGGTATATATTTAAAGTCACAACCCCTGGTATGCTCCCTATTCTATTCTTAAGTTCTTCAGGAACTTAAGGCAATATACATAGTAATCCTTCTTCCAATATTTTCCCCATAGCAACCCTGCAAAGTAGGTTAGGCTAAAAATGCATGACTGGCAAAAAGCCAACAAGTGAACTTCTGTGGCCAAGAGCAGACTTGAACTGGGATCTTCCCATTGCTAGTCCATCATCTTAACTACTAGACTACACTGGCCAGTTTCATACGAAACCAGGCAGCATAGCAGCTCATCAGCCATGCACAGTGGATTGCTAATCATGTGACAAAAATGGTGTGAAAGTCTAAGCAGGTAATAGATTATCATGTTCCTTTTTAAATCTTCCATTCAATCATGCCCAATCCTTGGAGACTGTCTGAACATGCAGTATTCTTGGCAGGTTTTTCAGAAGTAGCTTCCTTCCCAGGGCTGAGAGAAAGTGACTTAAGGTCACTCAGCTGTTTCATGCCCAAGGGAACTACAACCGGTTAGAACCGGCAGGAACCCACCTCTGCATTCATCCTATAGTACAATCCTCTATCTAGAATCCAGAACTCTCTGTGTTAGTGTAGAAAACAATGGGTGTAACCTGCCACACACCCCAGGTGTCTTCCGTCATCCAATCAGGAAGCTAAAAGAATTGACCAAGCATGAGCAGAATGAAACAATTGAAATCTACTGAGCCCCTATATGAAAAAGCAATTCTCTAGTCTACTTCATACACTGAATCTTGCCATTCATCACAAGCCACTAATATTTCAATACTACTACAGTACAGTTACCAGGTTTCCCTCATCCCCTTCTTTTGGGAGGAAAGTTGATTTGGTTTTAAAGTGGTTTGACTTTGGCCCTTAGATAGTAGTTTAAAAGACAAATAGGTGAATAAGCTAAAGGTTGTGGTTATTGGTTTTACTGTATTTTTTAAAATTCGGAATCCTGAAATTTTGAGAAAAAATGACAATTTTAATTACATCTTATTTAAAAGCAATTTCTTTTTCTGCAATGGGATTCCAAATCCTAAAAAAAAAACCACCACCCTTTTCTTTCTGCCACATAAATTCAGCTAAAATGCACCCTCCTAAAGAAAAATTCTCCCTTATTTCTTACAACTTTCTTGAAAAGCATTTGGAACCATTCTCAGTGCAAGGAATAATCAACATATACTCTACTTCACTAATTTTTGCTGAACTTCCTTCAGGACCGCATAATTAATGGGGAAGTCCAATAATAAGTACAGGTACATGGGTATTACATGTCATCCATCATTTTCCCAGGCCAAGCCTACTGTGATTTATCCCAAAAACAAGAATTACAATAAACATTCTTTCCCTGTTCATTCTACTTGTTTCTTCATCCATCCCTCTGTTTCTTTTTCATTACAAGCCCATGAAAAATGTGCCAGAGAAACTTAGTATCAAACCACCCTGCACAAAATACTGCAACAACAAACTTGTAATGTGAAGCTTTGCGCTCAAGATTATTCTGAGGCCACATGCATTATCGCCATCATCTAGGTTTTGTGTCCTATTTATCAAATGTATTCAAGAAGAGGGTGGGTAGACATTCTCTGCAGAATGCTGTAGCTTGTGTATCTTCACAAGCATTTAGGCTCTCCTGATTCTACTATTCTCTTTTACTGCCTCTATTTCAGAAATCTCAAGTGAATAGCCTTAAATTCAGTTGAAAATAGTGGATTTTAAACATTAATCTTTTTTAAGATTTCTGTACTTTGTCGACTATCTTGGTCTGGTAGATATCCAATGGGGTAGCTTTGCGTATGTGCAATTCCTATAATACCCTACACAGGGTATTATAGGAAACGGGCAGGGAAATATACACATGTCGTGAAAAGTTAAGTTATAGTCTTGATAAGCTCCATAAAACAGAATGAGAAGGGATGATGTTTTAAATATAAAAATATATCTTATTAGTATAATTACTAATAATTATGATTAATTTGTTTTATACTGATTTTTAAAATTTAGTTTGAATTACACTTTGATTTCGGAAGTCTGACTAATTCTTTATATAACTGGGATTCTTTAACGCATTTTATTCATTATTTTTTTACCTGGGCAATTTGTGTTGCAGGGTTAATCACTGGCACACTTTCAGTTTCTCCTGTGGGAATAAAAAACTTCAGTCAATTAACCTGATTTATTAGACTTTCTCTCTCTATATATAGAAATGGGAGCAGAGTGATTTGCAATTTGTTCAAGATGTGAAGTTGTCCCTTTTGTAGAACACACAGTCCTGTTTTGAACCTCTGATACCTTTTTGTATAATCTACACATTACAGGATTGTTCTGCAATAGTATGTCTGTGTGTACAATATATCTATAGAGATGCTATGATATCCACAAAGGAGGTGGAAAAATAAACAAGATGGCAACCACACAATAAAAACCATACACCTTTTTTATGGTGTGTTGCACCCAAAAAACAGGATGTCAGTTGTGAGCTCCCCACCCCTTCATTTTGACCTTTTAAAATACCTAATATCCCTGCAGCTGTGCATTAGATTTTCAAATACTTTAAATTTAGTCTTAATTCCTTTCTGAGATTATTTACTCCTAGATGTCTAAATATGCACCTAAAATCCCTTTCTCATGTTTTTCACCTTCCAAAACTTCCTGCTAAGATATAGACTGGCAAGTCTACTGGTTTAATATATTTAAAAATACATTTTTTCTATCCATTTAGAAGACAAAAACTATTGCACAAATGTTATTAGACATTTGTGCAAAAGTTTTACAAGAAAGATTGGTATATAAAACAAATCTAAATACTGTGCTGCATAACAAACCTTATAAAACTGGAAATGACTATTTTCTCCCAATCAGACTCCCCTCCAATTTATTGGGAATGATGAGAATTTTAGTTGTGTTAATCGGAAGTATACTGGATTAGATAAAAAAGAAAACCTTTTACAGTAATTGTTCACTAAAGGCATTTCTCTTAAAATTAGGATTAAGCTCTCATTAGTGAAAATCAAATCAAAATTCTGAAACTGTAAGGATTGAAAACTTTTCAGCATCTCTTATCTCAAAGACTGACATGTGTATTTTGGCCTAATTTGGCTGTTCTAAAATAGTTTCTTGCTGTTCCATCACCTTCTTACGAGAATCTTTCTAAATCTTCCAGTATACTTTAGATCCTCTTAGTTTATCATTCAAACAAGTCAATTTGCTGTCTGGGAATAGGTTAATGTATTATTTGTGGCTTGGCATTGTGTGAATTTAACCAATGTGGTTTGTAAGCTATAGATGCTTTTTTCCAAGAGGCAACTGGACTTTCTGGTTCTTCTCTGAAGATGTTTCGCTTCTTGGAGGGGTACCCTAATTCCACCATCCAGTCTTATTAACAAAGCTTCTTAGATGAGAAGTGAAACATCTTCAAAGAAAAACCAGAAAGTCCAGTTTCCCCTTGAAAAAAGCACCTTTGGGACAACCATGACCTGGATGACTGAGAATCTCCATAGACATTTGGAAGCTATAAGACAATGTGTTGACCTAATCTATTTTAAATTATCTAATAAACCACAGCTAAACAAATAGTTTAATGTGCTGAACCTGATCTAAATATATTTCATTGTCTGGTTATAAAGGATTTAATCCAGATTTACCCGAGGTCAAATGTTAAATGCTTTTTACTTCGCTACTGTCCTAGTATTTCTGTCCATTTGGTCTGTTCTGCTTAAAACAAACTTACAGTATCATTTTTACAATGAATTAGAAAGCAAATCACGTGACCCGACAAATGCGCGCACGACAAAACCGCGCCCACAAAACCGCGGCGAAAAAAAGAGCGACATTGAAATCGCGCCCACAACAGTGCGCCGACAAAACTGCGCCCACAAAAGCGCGATTAGGGTTAAGGTAAAGGTTAGGGTTAGGGTTAGGGTTAGGGTTAGGTTCAGGGTTAGGTTTAGATTTAGGTTTAGGGTTAGAGTTAGGGTTAGGGTTAGGGTTATTACGTTGTTTTCATGTTGTTTGTTGAAGGCGTGCTTCTGTCGGCGCACTGTTGTCGGTGCGCTGTTGTGGGCGTGATTTTGACGTCATTCTTTTCTAGCTGCAGTTTTGTTGGCATGCTTTTGTCGTGCACGCATTTGTCGGTGAACCAGCAAATCAATGAATGAGAAAGTCTGCATGAATTATACTTTTGAAAATCTACATCTTTTATTATACTGTACAATGGTTAGTTAGGCCTGGTTCCTGTGGGGATCATAAAATAAACCACCTCTTTATATATATAGTCTCCCTTTATTTATTTATCAGCACAAATACAACACACACACACACACACACACACACATATATATTCAATAATACGATTTTTCATTGACAGAATTATTTTTAGAAATTTAAATAAATACATTTAATGAAGTTGTAACACCGTTATTACTTATTATTTTTCAAAAATACAAATATGGGTCATAGTAGATTTGCTTTAGAAATATGCCTAACTAACCAGAAAAAAGAGAGTTTAAAGGGTTTAACAGGAGCATCTAGAAGCAGGGCAGGACACGGCAGGATAGGAAAGGAAAGCCATGACTACCATGGCAACCATTTTATTAATGTTTCAATCTCCCAATTTAGTCATTTTTCACAAAATGCCCAATATGGTTACATACATGGTTACAACACCCTAAATATGTGCAACATTCCAGAAAGCTTCTGACTTCAAAAAAAAATCAACACATCAAGATGTACAGAGATGGTTATCATTCTAATCTAAATCCTGTATCCCAATTGGGAACTCAGTTAATTGAAAACATCCTAAAATTAATTTCCACTTCAGCCAATACTAGCAAATGGGATTTGTGGGCACAGCTTTTATATAATATCCATCCACCCGCTAATGTAAAATATCTTCCAAAATATCCTAAAACATATATCAGTACAGTACAAACATAGCCCTATGTTTGTAAAAACCTGGTAGCCATTAATCTGCAAATTACAAGAGAAAGATGCTCACAACATTTCCATCTTCAAAGCCTGTAGAAAAAGGTATTGATGGCATCTTTGAAATCTAGGAGTCCGGTCAAATTAATAAACACAAGGCACTTAATCTGCTTCAATTCTTCTGATTGTTTGGGGAGTTACCACAATGATCAGAAACTACCTGGAGAAAGAGTTTTTTAAGTATGAACTGTGACAGTTTTCTCTCACTTAAAATGAAGACTATAAGCAGATTCAAAATTACTTGGGATAGGTTGGAGTAAAAATATGTAACACATACTACCCTTTTTCACAGATACAGTATCACACTTTAATCTTATTCATCATGAAATGTTTTTGCTTCAATTCCAAATTTTACATTTGAGGAATGACATAATTGCCTATCTTTGATTCTGTCTTTGATTCTATATCTACTGTGCTCTCCAACACTCATGTCTTTATCTTTTTGTATGTTTCTTTCTTTACCATAACATTTAGCCCATAACTTCTACTATTTTGTATGTTTCTTGTTGACCCTTTTAAAGGTACTATTTGCAACAGTTTGGTTGTTTTCTGGTGTGCCATTGGAGATGTTAACATTTTATATACCAATCAATATACTTTTAATTTATTGGGGAAGGATGTTCTTTTCAATTATAACATGCATAATCTTCACACGTCAATGACTTGTTTTTGTAATCATTTTCAGTAGACAAAGAAGTTTGGTGCTGGTGTAAATGAATCCTACCTGCAAAACTGGGTTCCTTCTCTTACTAGGATCAGTGCTCCTGATTAATGTGATGACTTGTTTCTCTTGTTAATTAGCTCCCTCATCCCATTCCTACTAAAGAGGCCTTGGAAGGGTTGGGGGGAGATTGTCCAATAAGGATACACAAGAGTCCTATCTCTAGATTACAGGTCTTCGTTTAACTGTTAGAACTGCAACAGAAATTGGATCGCCAATGTATGGTTCATTGTTATTTGTCTATTCAATCTCCCAAGGTTTGGACAACTGATACAGCAATATAAATTTCTATCACTATCTTCAATCATAATTTGCAATTTAGGCTTATTGTTTCTCCTCTCAATAACAAGGGCTACAGCATAGCTCTAATAACATTTATCTCAAATTGGATGTTGGGCAGAATTTATAGAATTCGTGTTAGCAACTTCTTCAAATGAGCTTTTGCTCAGGAATCAATTGGCTTCTACACGCAGAGCATTTTGTTTCCATATGTCAAAGCATTTTTTCTAGCATTTTCCATCACAGATTCCTTAAGCATCATTGTTTTTTAACCTCTATGCCTTATATTTTGAATGTTTTTTTAAATTTGCTAAATGCAATATTATGTAAGAATAAAGAAGAATTTAAGAGTTTAAATATATTAGTTACCTTCTTTTCTATTTGAGTCCATGCTTCTTAAATATGTTGGATATTGCTTCAAGTTCATTCAATATATTTCCCACTTTGAAATTTTACTGAGGGGAAAAATCCATCCCATTGTTTTAAAGAACTTTTACATATAAATTAGATGAAAGAGTTCCTAATTTTAGCAGAAGAAAAAATATAATGAGGTTATTGATTACCAGTGGAGTATATGGTATTTGGCTCTCTCTAAAACATGTTTCTATGAAAACTTTTACTGAGAAGAGAAAGCCAAGACACTTCTGGTCTCAATGAAGCACTTCAAACCAAGAACCAACCTGCTTCCATTCTTACAAGATTCTGTACTAGCCATAGTATAATCTTTGTGCTACCTGTTTGAGTAGTTATGTATATACATGGCTTCTATGGATACTCATCTCACAAGAGTAACTGGGTGGCATACAAAATTAAAACAACATTTCACCATTCTACATGACACCCAAAATTAAAACAATAAACCCAAATCATAAAAGTGGCATTACCAGCACAGGTTGCTTAACTTCCTAGCTCAAATACTTGGAAGAACGCCTGGTCTTCAGAGCCTTTTAAAGGCTAACAGGGCTGAGGCCACTTAGATGTCTGGAGGGACATAGTTTCTTGGGTCTGTTTATCTTTATATTATTTACTGTACAACCTAAATTCTCTAGGTGCAAGTGCAAGGGTAAGAGTCCTATGACCATTACATTACTTCCAGAATCTCTCAGAAATGGTTCGTGTTATGGAGAAAATAGGTACATATCAGTAGGTAGGTACACGTGAATATTTTGATCTGATGAATGAAGGCAATATATTGGCCTGAGCCTGGAAGCAATTAAGAGCCAAGGAAGGTGATATCTATATAATACATGCCAGTACAAAAACCCAGTTTAAATTCTTGTTTTTGTATTCAAACATCCCGATTCTAATAGCAGCTCTCTATATAACACATTGCAGTAATCCAAATGAAAGGGTATCATTAAGATTGGAACTTCAATCCACATTCAGAGCAAGTATAGGTAGGATACTTTGCCATAGACAAGGTATTAGATCTCTAGTTATATCAATTCTAAAAGAAAGGAAATGCTTTTTCTTGTTTTATTATTTGCCCATTTTTGTCCTCAACAGCTTTTTTAGGAGATCAGAGGAGAAGCATCAGCTGGCATGCTAAACTCTACTGTAGTTTCAGGTTTCAGGTGCTTGTGATTACTAGTTCCCAGCACTTTTCCATTCATTAAGAACGATAAATGAACAAAGCTTGACAGTGATCTGTCAATTGCTCATATAATTATTTCCAGTTAGTAAAATTTATACATAGTTTCAGCTTTAAAACTATGCTGAACATTTACCTAATGTATCAGAGCACATCTCTTACAATCTCTTGCTGTTCATGTGTCACATAAGGAACAAGTTGATTCTCAATTAATATTACAACATTTAATTATTAATTATTTAAAAGTGGAAATACAGTCAATTTTAAACTTACCCTTGGCTGTACTCTCTTTCTCTCTCACGGTATCTATCAGATCCTTCCTTTATGACTTTGAAACAATGACTATCTCAAACGAAGGGGAAAAGATAGCTGTAGAAGCTGATTATTTCTGAAGTAGGTCTATCACACAGTAATTATTCATTTAAAATCCACGCATGTCTAATCTAAACTTTCTAATTATGCAATCCTCAGGTCACATTCTCCCTGCTGGTTAAAAACAGCAGCTACTGTACATTTCTTAAACCAGAGTTTTCACTATTTAACCCTAGAGGAGCCTGGAAATAATGTACGGGTCTCAAGGAATCTCTATAAAAATTGCAAAAAAGAAAAAGAAAAAACTTTATAATACAATTCATCTTTAACCTACACAGCTTTAAATATTAGCACTGTGCAGTGTAAAATGAAGTTTGATATTTTTTCAATCACAATCTCTTGTGGAAACTCCTAGCAATCTCTCATGAAACTTTTAAGGTAATGCAGGAACCCAGTTGAGAAAAGCTAGCTCAATTATAAAATTCTACTTGATTTTTTCTTTTTAGAAGCAACCAAAATGTATGCATTAATTGTACTTCAAAGCAATGCTGTTGGTGTTTCATAAATAGGAAAGTGATCATGTGCACATCTCCAGCATTTTTTTATCCAGCAAATGTGACCATAAATCAGTTCAATTTACTAATATTTCCCCAATCTGCTTGTGCTCTGTCTATTTAATGGACTACATCACCTGTCCATGTTGAGGAGTGGTGTGCTGGCCTAGAGGTGATGTTCTTGCCTCACAGTCAGGAGGCTGTGAGTTCGATCCTAGGTAGAGGCAGATATTTCTCTCTCTGAGCACACTGAGAATATATCTGCTGAACAAAACTCCGCATTGGTGATAGAAAGGGCATCCGGCCATTAAAACACTCTGCTTGCTCCATTGAGTTGCCCAGGTTCCACCCCACAAGGGATTATGGTATTGTAAGAAGATGATGATGATGATGATGATCACCTGTCCGTGTTGACTTGACATAATGAAAGCTTTCCTGTAATATAGCCAGAAAGTACTATTTTGGGAAGTCTGTATGGCTAGCCACCATGGTAAGGCTAGGAGGCATTGGACCATCAGATACATCAGATGGTAAGGAAAGGGGCACTTAGAGTTTATTTTTATTAAGTGATCCTGTAATGTTAAAATAGTCTAAGTATTCCACTAAAAATGTCATTTATACAGTATGTTTAATTTCTAAATGGAAATTACTTTGTGGAAGTCTCAGTCTTCCAGGGTTCTTTTTACAACAGTGCACTGTTGATCAAGTACAAACAATGAAGTGTTGAGATCCAGCATTATATCACAGCAAGTGTGCATCCAACCTGGAATGTACTTGCTCATCCTGGCAGATAATTATCTATCATTTAAGTATATTTAAAGACTGAAACTGCAATATGAATTGTAAATCTGTTCATGTCAGTGGTGACACAATTATTATTTCCATCACTGTCATTGAAATTATGCCAACCTAGCAGTTCGAAAGCATGTAAAAATGCAAGTAGAAAAAATAGGAACCATCTTTGGTGGGAAGGTAATAGCATTCCATGCGCCTTTGGCGTTTAGTCATGCTGGCCACATGATCACGGAGACATTTTCGGACAGCACTGGCTCTTCGGCTAGAGATGAGCACTGCCCCCTAGAGTTGGGAATGACTAGCACATATGTGCAAGGGGAACTTTTACCTATAGCCAGAAATGAAAGGGAGTAGGAGATGGTACTAATCCCCATAGGTTCCATAGGCTGCTGGAAAGTTAAACTCATTGCATTCAGAAATTCTGTTGCTAAAATATTGGATTATTTTAACAAACTTATCTGTTAGAGATATTTGTTAATTCTGAAATAAATTGTATATTAACAAACTTCCAATGTAAATCCAGTATCTCAGTGAAGGTCTGGGCTATGCTTTAGTCTGGGCTTTCAGATTTATGCAAAATTGAAGGTAAGAAATCCACTAGAAGCATTGGTGTAAGTTCAATTCATGTTTAATGTATTATTTAAAAACAGACTGATAAAAATTGCAGACTTTAAACCACTTATTTATATACATGCAGTATATTGATTCAATTAAATTTTACTTTGTTTTGCATAATTCCTATTCTTCCCAAATATCTCAACTGCTAATATTGAACTATTGAATATTGAATTTTTATAATTATTAGAAAACATTTTTAAACATTAGCATGCTAAATATAAAATGATATGTATTATTTTATATATATACAATGTGTACAATTAAATTAAGAGAAAAAGATGATGTTCTGAAAGCTAAAGAAATAAATAGACCTTTATTTTACCTGTTTAAACTTTATTTTTAAAAACAGTAATTTGTCTCTATTAAACTATATATAAAACAATTTGCTTGAAAACTCTGTAACAGAGATTTGATTTCACTCTATCGGTCCAAACCAGTCTACATTTCTAACTTTAGCTTCAACCCTGGTGCTGCTGTATAGTGAAAGGTGCCATCCCATTCCAGCCCTTGGGTGTCTGTAAATTCTCCTTTCCCTTCCACCCTGAGATGAAAACAAAAATATCAGGTTAAACGAAAGAAACTATCCATAATCATGTACTCCTAGAGGTATTTTGAGACACAATTTGCTAAAACAGTAATATTGACTTATTTTAATTAGGATCTTATAAAACAGTAAAATGAGGTACAACAAATTAAGACAGATAACACCACCACTACAATAAAATTATCCAAACAATGATAGAAGAAATATAGAAATAAAACATTGTAAGGAGTTTCAATAGCAAAATTAAAATCTTGAAATCTTTTCAGATATGGTATATTCCTATCCTGTCCTGAATGCTAGGCTATGGCCTTTAAATTAAGCCAGACTTTTTGAGGTTGATATAACACAGTAAGCCAGAAACAAATTAAGTATATTTTGGATTACATACATAAACCAAGATACATAAACCAATACTAAATTTCGAATACAAACTAGGTATATTACTGTAGTAGATACTAAGTTAATTTTTTGCAGTAATTTTTTCAACTTACTTATTTTCATTGAATTGTCCAGTATATTTGGATCCATTGGGAAATATATAAGTTCCTGTTCCATGTAACATGTTGTTCTTGAATTCACCTTCATAAACGGCACCTGAAGGATGTTCTAGCCTTCCTAAACCATTCATCTAACTTAACAAAAAGCGGTATTACAAGATGTATTAATAAAATTACTCCAAATATTATTTTCCTAAATTTAGTAAATTTAAAAGGGCCATGCATAGGATTAACTCAGGACAAGTTCAGCTGAATAAAGTTCATCTTATAGCTTACTTTAAGACAATTTGAGCTGGAAAATTAAACAACCCTATATTGTACCAACTTCATTTAAGCACATTAAGAAGAACAAATTCAGAATCAAAATAAACATGTTTTAGAACAGATGATAAACAATTAAATGCTTGTTGTCTTCTATAATTTAAAAACATTGTGGCAGTGCTCTAGAAATAAAAACTTTCTTCCTTATGATCTATTCTAAAATATGTGAAATATTAATACTATGTAGATGCAAAGTGAAATGGAATTTATCCCTGTTTATTACAGTCATATCCCTCAAGTACATGTGGACTCTTAGTGGCCATATGAATAGATTTACTCTAGGATGATTTGTCCTGAAACTGGTTTTTCAGATTTTGTTGTACTGTATCTACACTCTTTTGTAGATGTCTCAGAACAAGAAAACTAACACATCAGATAACTAAACTACCTCTTGCCTTACTTTGCAGCTTTAGCCCTGGGAGGAGAATAATAATTAGGAAAATTGTTATGCATCATGAACTCTCACCTATCATTCTGCTTACGGCAGAAAAGTCAACTAAATGTTCTAATAATATACTTGCTCTGCATGTATTAAAACAAGACAATGGCTAAGCTACTATATATATATACTTAAAGTCACAACCCCTGGTATGCCCAAGTGTGGGAGGAAGGTCACACTTCCACTCTCTGTCATTAGGCTCATCACAAGAGTCCATCCAGACAGAAACCCAATATTTTTACTGTTGCCTTTGTTATATTTGTGTTTTTTATTTGTGCTGATAAATAAATAAAGTATAGATCTATTTCAAGCTATTTAGTTCTCATCAGCTAGCCATATCCTTACTTGATTATATATATATATATATATATATATATATATATATTTGTGTATATACACATTTTCATAAATGTGGACATCTGTTTTCCACAGATTCTCCATTCCTACCTACCTAAATCCCCATACGAAATTGCTATGGAAGGCTGAGAGGAAATCAGTGACATCAAATAAGATACCGCATGGAGGGTTCCAAGATGTTCAAATGGAGGTACTTTTCAGTAAAATGAAGCTATAATTGGCGGTATCCCAAGTTTTATTTATTCATGGGGGTTTCTTAAGTCAATTATTTGCCATCAACTTCAAATTTTGGTCACTGAAAGTTCTATATTTTTATATATCTATATTTTTCTTCAGTACCACAGCACTTCCAGGGAATCCTATTGACATTTCTGATCTTTTCCTTCCACTTCCTTCAACCTTGATACAATCATTTCCCCCTAATTTGCTATTTGTTTGTATTACACCACCCAAAGTATGTGAGTTTCTGCTCGCTAATTAGGGCTTCATCGGTACAGTCAGTCTTTATTGTTTTTTACAACCAACTTAATATTATTGTAATAGAAGATCTTTAATTATTTGCATGTTTTAGATATTTTAAAAAACAAATATACCCTATCATTCTTCCATGTTCCACGATAAATAATTCCACCTGCAGTTGTATGAACTCCATATCCATTTCTCTCAAGAATTCCATCAGGTGTTCTTGTACAGTCACCATCTAATGAATCAAAAGACAATACAGGAGGGAAAAACAAGTTACTCAATAGAATTAGTGATGTATTTTTACTATGCTATAAAAAAAATTATCTGGCCACATGGTATCATGCATCTTGAGAGTCTTGAGCTAATTTGGAACTGATAACCTAAAGAAGGCATGCTGAATTAAGTCTCTGGGAAGTTCTATTGAAATCTTGACAGAGACTTCAATAGAGAGAGTTTGATTGCTCTCTCTAATCCCTCCACTACAGAAGGAGAGCTATAGCATGGGATCAGAACAATGGTCATTGAATCCTTTGGGAACTCATTGATTATAGGTAGTTCATTTTTGGTTATAATAACAGAATTAGGTGGCTACCCAGATGAATCAGCTAGCTCAGACTATGAACCAATTAGTCCAGCAGATGGGACAAACTTACTGTTTGTTTTTTTACCGTTGAATCTGACAGCTCAGCATTAATGCTGAGGTAAATTCAGCACATCATGTAGACATGGCTTATGATAATGCTATATTTTATTTTCAATACTGCTTTCAATAATTGTAGTATTGACAGTGCAACATGATTTGATAATATCATTCAAGAAAGGTCATACTTTAGGGTATACAATTAAATGCAGTTAGATGTTCACTAGCGGGAAATTTCTTCAAAGCCACTTTCCTATCTTTCCCAACCAGAATTTAGAGAAAACTGAGGAAATCGAACGCTAAAACATTCCTGATATTAAAAAACAAACTCATTTCAGCTTATCCTACTAGGAGAGGCGTGCATAGTAGATTATATTCTAAAATAATTCATTTGCATTGTAATGTTATTGTCTCATTTACAGCACAATCCTATTTTTTTCAAAAATAAGAACTGTTGAATTTATTTTATTGCAAATAAGCGCAACACAGCCTGGATTGGAAATAATTTGTATAGATTTAAATAATCTTTCACTAACACATTATAATATAGCATCTGTAAATATTTACCATACTTATCTTGATTTGGAAATATAAATGATATTTTATAAACTTCAGAACCTGTTGAGAAAGAATATACTTTTACTGATCTTTAAATGTATCCTTCAGCCTAAATATAAAATATAAATAGAGAGTGTGAGTTTGATGTAGTGGTGAAGATACTGGCATAGAAATGAGGAATCATTGAATTCTTAGTTGCTTCTCATTAGTCCAGCCCACCTCAAAGGGTTGCTGTTACTTACACACACACACACAAACACACACACACACACACACACACACACACACAGATGCAAAGGAAGCGAGGGAGAGAGAATCATCATCATCATCTGCTCAAGCTTAGTTCATCCTTCCATCTGTCACCCATAAAGTATTCTACACTTAACGGATCTTTTGAGTGCAAAACCACGTTAACAGACACATCAACATTTCACTGGAGAGGTGTGCAAATTCTCCCTGTACTGAAACTGACATAACTTTTTGACTTCGATCAAGAAACACTTTCTTTTTTGTGTGCGTGTTTTTGTTTTCAAACAATCATCCCATTGGAATCGCTACTCACCGGACATAACTCGGAAAGTGCAGACGCGGTTGCTATGGCGACAAGATTTACAGGAAGCGAAAGCTTTTTTACTTCCAGGTCACGGTGGAGTCTTGGCTTCTGCCGGGATTCCGGGCGGCAGTGGCTGTATCTGCTGAGGGTAATTAGCAGGAGAGACAGAGGTTTGTCATTATGGGGAGGGCGGGATGATATTTACAGTGCCGTTCGAGCGATCTTTTCTGAGGCTGTAACCTTCCGTTGGCTTGCTAGTCTTTTAACAACCGGGCAAATGTACAGAGAGTTTAGAGTAGTGGAGAGTCCCCCGGACTGAAGAGGGGGTTTTACAACACGCATGCAGGGAGGCTGTAAGTTTTCTGAAAATGTCTCTGGAAACGCTGGACATGAGATGCTTGCAAGTATTGAGGGAGACGAGGAATTTCAGTCCGGTGTATATATAGTGTTTAAGTGATGCAATATGGCTTTTTTCAATAATGGTAGTGGAGTGTTTTTTGCACAAGGATATCTCGGGATTGGCCCCTTAAATTAATGGCACTGAGGAGTAGATCTGACTTAAATCCACAAGCTTATGCTACATTAGTTGAATAGACTGTGCACTGGTTGCCAACTACAGTTCTCTATATGGTTTTTCCTATTTTCACTGTGAATACTGAGGTTCTCTCCCTCACCGCCAATAGTGAGCATCAATATGTAAAGACAAGGGTGTCAATCTACATTTCCTTGAGGGCCACTTCAGGATTGTGTTTGATTTGGAGGGCGTGGGGGGGGGGTAGGCGTGGCCACGTTGGGTGTTTGACACAGGCACAAGATGCATTTTTTCCATTCTTTCTTTCCACACTTCTTTACAACCACCATTTTCCTATCTCTTCTACCAGATATTACTGGCAAACATGTAGCATTATACTTCACTCTTGAGCATTTTGTTTCATGGTTCCCCCCCCCCCCTTTAGCTAAAAAATGAGTTCAGCAAAGAGAAGAGGAGGACCCAAAAGTAGAGGAGGAAAAGGAGGAGGCAGTGGCAGCAAACATCAAGGCAGTGGCAGCAAACATCAAGGCAGTGGCAGCAAACATCAAGGCAGTGGCAGCAAACATCAAGGCAGTGGCGTGAAAAAAGGATTGGATGAAATATGGGAGGATGATTTCTACGTTTTCGGTAAAACAAAAGGCAGTGGCCACAAAAAAGAATTGGATGAAATGAGTGAGGATGATTTCTGCGTTTTCGGTGAAACAGAAGATGCATGCAGGTTAGCAAAATGAATTTATTATTTGGGATATGAACTGAATGTAGTATCATAGAATTAGGAGGCCAGAGAAATTAAGGAGATCTGAGCTTCATTTTGGGTTTATGAGATAATGGGATCCAAACTTTTATTTCTTGGCACATAAATTTCTGTGCATGGGGAAGAGGTGCTTGCTTTTTCAACAGGCAGCTCTTTTGCTCTGTCTGCTTAATGACCAACACAGTCTCTTGGGGACTGTACCTGGGAGGGTGGGGATAAAGGTGTTGAGCTAGATTATTATATATGGGCACTTTGGTTAACTTCAACGATTTATAACCAAAATTGGGACCATGTAAGTCAAGAATTACTTTTATATGTTTTTCCTCTTCGTTGCTTTGGCAAGAGATCTTTGCAATCTTTCTTACGTTCTCCACCCTTTCTGAGCATTTGCTAACAGCAGAAGATGGAACTGATCTCATACCATGGTCATTTTAATCATAATTTTAACTAATAAATTTTATGTATTTTTGATATGCATTTTACACTACTTGACTGTATTTGTAAATAATCTTCTTTTTGTAGATCAGGTTCTGGTAACAGAGGAAATGGACAAACGAAGCCTGCATCCAAGATCAAAACACATCAGCAGACTCTTCATATGACTTCAGAAAATCAGAAAAGAGTAAAAAAACTTCTTTGTGAACTCCAGGAGCAGGAACTGGCTTCTAGTTCGAAGTGAGTTTTTTTAAAAACACAGCGTACTTATTCTTTAAATATGACATGCCACCAAATTGTATATGAACCCCTTTCATTTTTATAACTAAAGAGGCCTTTCACAGTGCATAATTATGGTATAAAATTAGCATATCTAGATTGTTGATTGATTTAGCAAACAAGATTTTGTACCCATTCTAGAAGAGGAAGCAATGTGTTTATTTAACTGAAAGTGGCTGCATGTTTTACGTAACAAAGACAGTTAATTTCTACCCTTGAACAATTAATAAAAACCACTTCCAGACTGAGGGAGAAGAGTATAAAATCCTTTTGTATAATCCTAATCCTCCAAATTAATTTATTGGTTTTAATCCTATAAATATTTTATGCTTTTAGGACAGAAATGTCAGGCATAGATGATTACAGTGAGTCAGAAGATGAGCAGTCCTGGTCAGATGACGATGCATTCTCTAAAACCGATTCAAAAGCTGCTTCTCAAGCAATAGTGAACCATGTGCTAGAGACGGAAGTATCATCTTTTGCTGTGCATAAGCTTTCCAGGTAATTATTTAACATCAAAGCCACTGTATAATTTAGGAATCATTGTTAGAATGGATAGTTGCAGTTACTTGAAGGAATAACTGGCATCAGAATCTAGCAACTCATTAGTAAGACAATGTTGGCTTTGATTAAAACAAACACATTTCACATTGTTATAATTATCAAATTACTGTCAATGGGCTGCTTCTTTCTAGAAATTCCAATTCTTTGTGTTATTATTGGGGCGGAGGGGGGGCAAGGGGGGGAAAAAACCAAGTTCTTCATTCAAGTGAATTTCCTATCAACCCAAATACTGCTAATCCCTTCCTGGCTCTTTTATTCTGCCCTAGGAGATTTTTAGTAATTCAACTCTGCTTCATCAATTACTCAGACCATTAGTGTATCTTCACGGAATGCAAAATTTCATATTCTAAAAACAACCGCAGACTCAGATAACAATGTATTTTCTACTTGCAGAATCAAAGTGTATTATGCAATCCAGAGTAGCTTTTTCTCATAGGCTAAAATGGGCTAAAATATTCATTTTCAGAAGTAGTAGAACTACTTGCTCTTGCCCAGATGGCACTTGTATCCACTGTTTTCTTCCTCCTAGGTATGGATTTGATTCTGAGCATTGTCAAGCAGTACTGAAAACTTACAATGGTAACATTGGAGCATCTTTGGAACATTTACTTTTGCAGTGCTTTACAGAAAAGTTTGGAAAGGAAATGCAGCACACAGAAGCTTCTGTTCCAGCAAATATTAAAGATTGTTTTGAACAAAGGCAAGAAGAAGCTTTAGCCCTCCGTTCAATCTGCGGAGACAAATTTGTTGAACGAATTCGAAATCGAGTTTGGATTATTACATTAGAGTTGGCATATCTAACAAATATTCTCAGCAAGACAAAACAAGGAAATAGCATCACCAGTAACACAGTTAATACAAATTCCCAGAGTATCTGTAAATATTACCTTCGAGGAGATTGCAAATTTGGATTAAGATGCAAATTCAAGCATGAAACTTCACCCAATGAGAAATCACTTCCCCCCATTCGAGAGGATGCACATCTTAAACTTAGTGCTCCTGTGTACGAACTTGAAGTAAGATTTCCAGAAGATAATAAATACCCTTATCAACCACCTCTTGTGGCCTTCTATTCTACTAATGAGAACCTGCCCCTATCTTGTCGATTGCACTTAGCAGAATTCCTTTATGAAAAGGCCTTAATTTCATCTGAGTCTAATGAACCTGTAGTATATGATTTTGTAACATGCTTAAGAGATGAAGCTCAAGTCCTGAAATTGCTCAATAAGACACCCCACAAATACAGTGTTCCCTCACTGCCTCCAAAACAAACGTTTCTAAGTAGCTCTAATAATCCATATCAGACTTCTCAAGGTATGTTCATTTTTCATAACTCTTTATTGGGATCTTGAAAATCAATGTTGAATGCCTCCATTTTGCTTCCAATTGATATGATAATAATATTTAGGTATTATTCCTACTCTGGTGGGCTTGAACAATATTATAAATAAATTTTGAGAGGAAACTTTGTAACTGATTGGATTTTTGTTTTTGTTTTTTTAGTAATTTGCTAACATGAATAGAACTAGGCAATTTTCAGTTAGATAGAATTGTGCTTCAAGGAATGAATTGTGTGTAAGTAAGAAATGTCAGAGTTTGTACTTCAACAAATAAATTAACACCAAATGACAAAAAGATATAACTATTTTTTAAAGTAATATTGTATCACCCAAAGTCTTCCTAATGTATTGAGTTCCCAGTTTGGAGACTATAGAATTGAAAGAGATCAACCCAAGAGGGCAGATTTTCCCATTAAAACTTGCATTGGAGAATGAACCTTTAATATAATCCTTCATTGATCATTTTATTTGGATTAGCATTTTAGCATTTGCTGTTCATTAATCCAAATCTCATTTACAGTATTTATGGAAAGTGTATTATACCCTTTAATTGATACCTTCAAGTACCCTACAACAGCAGTCCCCAATCTTTCCGGCTCTGAGAATCAGTGATGGTGGTGGTGGAAGAAGGAATAATTTCATGCACATGTGTGCACCGTTTGCACAAATTCAGCTTTGTGAGTTTGCACATTTGCCGTTTGTGCAGGATGGGTCCAGATAGATTGAACTGGAGGTTGGCGACCCCTGCCCTACAACATGTATCTTGAACAAAACATAAGAAAATTGTATCTAATAAAATCACCATTATAAACCCGAAAAGGCATAAATTTAAGAAAATTGATTTTAAAAAACTTGTTTCCATTGCAAAGTAAACATTGGGATACTATGGATGCGAGAATGATAATATCTACTCAAGAACAATAACTTTTGCCTGACTTTATTTAAGAAAAGCATGATACATCTAATTTCAGTAACAAATACAGTATGATATTCTTCTAATGAATAGAACTTCAAGTTCCATCATCATTAGCCAGCACCTATAACCCATATAATAGTCTTGTTTTAATCTGTATAAGCCTCTTTTGAGAGAGAAATCAATACTAGAATGATTGAAATGCTAAAATGGGTGAACATAATTCTGATCATGAGGAAACTGAAAGATATTTGGTAGAGAAAGTCTTCTAAAATGCAAGATAGAATCCATTTGATTGTGTAAGCTCCTATGTTCATTTCCTAGCATCACTAGGCAGAACTAGGAAAAATGTTCTTTAAGATCTAGAGAAGCAATGACAGTTTTCAATCAATAATGAGCTTGATAGAGCAGGCCTGATTATTTTTTAACTGCAGTCACATCTTATACTTACCTCTAGAGTGCCCAATTCATGGCTATATAATTTAAAGGAACTCCTAATCTGAATTTATTTAGTGTGTGATACATTTCTCCCATCTGTATCAAGGATGACCATCAGTGGAAGCCTGAATTCAAGGTATGGTGGGCAGGATTCCTGAGCAGAAATCTGTCAAATAAATAAACTAACCACTGGTGTACTGATCCCTGTGTCAACAATATTCATACCTTCCCCTTCCACTCTAAGTTAAACCAGTATTGAAGAAAGCACATGCTAATTGTTAAGATTTTTTTTAAAGCATCAACAGAAGTGGAAGCTGAGGAACATGAGAATGACCAAGGGGGCCTACAAACAGTTCATATAGAGAAAGAGAGTTACGTGAATTTCAAAAAGAAACTTTTATTGAAAAGCAGCACTCCATCACAATCTATTACCAAAGAAAATCTTAACATTTGCAAACAATTCCACATAAAAAAGGTATAGTTAGCTTTTAAATTGTTTTAACTATGAATATGTCGGAAAATAATTTGGTATATTGGAACTTTTTTTTTTTACATATCAGGCACATTTATATTCATGTAATAACCCTTGATTGTCATTTTAAAAATCCATTATTGGCTAAAATTACTTTAATAACTGATTAAAAGTTGCAGTCCAAATTTATGGTAATTAACAGTTGGATCCCAATTAGAATTTGTTCTACTTTCTTGAGCTCCTTAAAAATCATGATTTTGTTCATAAAATGCTTCACAAATTTTTATTTATGTTGATTGCCTGCTTTAGTGAACAGTAAATATATTGTTACTCGCATATTGGAGGCTAATTATGGTTGCTGGTAACCTTGTGCATGTTTTTGTCAGTCTTCTAGGCAGTACCAAACCATGTTACAAGAACGCCAAAAACTCCCAGCATGGGAAAAGAAAAAAGATATTCTCAGATTGCTGAGCAAATATCAGGTCCTTGTTGTAAGTGGTATGACTGGGTAAGTGTATAATCTATGTCCAAACTTGAATAGAGGCTACATTGCACTTCATGTCTGATGTCTCAATAGGCCAGTACTCCTTTTTCATAATTCATTATAAATAAGGGAGAGAAGCCCAAAATCATATTCACAAGAAAGGAGGGATACTTTTGCTGTTTTTCTTAGATTAAGATTGACTGATCAGTTCTCCATCTTTCCCCAGTTTAGTTTAGTTGAAAAATAAATGTGAAGAAATAAAAAAGCCAGATCAATGTCTCTTTGTGTTTATAATTTACCATTTCTTGTTAAGACTTGATAGATAAACAGGCTAAAAAATAAAAAGAAGAAAATGAAATCTATCTATTGGTTAGATTATGAACTGCCAGCAATGAAACTATTGTAGAATTAAATGAAAGAGTAATCATACATTCTCTACGTATTTCTGCTAATAATTCAAATTATAATATAACTTTAGTAGTAATTACAGTTTAAAATGTCAATTATAAATACAATTAAATATAAAATTCTACCCTTTTTTAGAACATCCTAAAATTAAAAAGTCTGATTCAACGTTCTGTAGCATCTATGTCAAAATTATGTGAAGCAGAGTTCCCCAACCTTTCTGCCTTTGCAGATTGGCGGGGGTGGTGGTTGCGCACAAGCAGCCGGCAAGCGTGCATGTGCAGCTCCATTTTGCATGAGCAGGAGGCATGCATGCCCACTGCTGCTTGTGCAAGTGGGGATGTATGCATGCTCTGTTGCTACTTCTGTGGCCGGGTTCTGAACAGCTCACGGGCCAGTAGTGGGCTGTGGCCCACTAGGTTGGGGGCCCCTGGTGTAAAGGAACCTCATACTTTTCCAATAGGAAGCCCCCTATTTGTTTATCTGCTTTGTAGAAGCGTGGCAAAATGTAATCCCCAAAAAGAAGGTTCCATTTTGGCAATGCAAGAGAAATTTCTGCATCTATTTTTTGGCCTCAAATTGTAGACTTTGTAAAAGTCCCATCTGTTTTGTACAGTTCAAGTTGCAGTCCTCAGCAGAAAATCTTTCATGAGGCTTGAATTCAGTCTTTTTTTTTCAAATTTCTGAATCAGCATTAGCAAATAGAAAAAAATTAAATGTATTTTTATTTCAATGAGCATGTATATAAAGGAAAGATTTGAGGCCAAAAAAACCTATTTATTTTATCCTTTTGATACTTTTATATTTCATTGATATGTGCTCAGTCTTGAGAAGTAGAATATTCTTTAAAAGATATTATCCCTAGTTCAGCTTAGATCTCAATGATTTGTTATGTGCTGTTTGAGGGATGGGTGATTTTTTTCCTTGCAGATGTGGAAAAACCACTCAGGTACCTCAGTTTATTTTGGATTCCTCCCTTGAAGGCCCTTCTAACAAAGTAGCCAACATCATTTGCACCCAACCTCGTAGGATTGCTGCCATTTCTGTTGCTGAACGTGTAGCCAAGGAACGAACAGAAAGAGTTGGAATTACTGTTGGATACCAAATCCGGCTAGAAAGCGTCTGGGTTTGTTTTTTTCATTTTACATTTGTTGAAGTGGTAATTCTGGTAATGTGTTTTAATATAACTCTTTTTAATAAGTGAGAGAAAATATACATAAGTTTACTGTTTTACTTTCCCCTATGTATTCCTTATTGGATCTAAGAATGATACCAGTCATTTGAATATATTTTGGCCAGTGTGTTATAATATATTTTGTTGTGCAACTCCCAGAATTATAGGCAACTATATAAATTAAATTAAATTATTAAATTAAGCTCCACTGCCTTTTTGTCCATGTATGGAAATTACTTTTTCTCTGTTTAAGTAAGGAAGTGTTCCAGGTTGCTTAGTTATAATTATATTAGACTTTTGCATTCACTATTGTTCACCAGCCAGAGTCCAATTTACAATACTGAAAGATATTTTGCTTCATTAGTCATGAACAAGCTTTGTAGTTTTTTGAAATAAATAGATAGAATTTAATAGGGTGAAATTCTACATCTGAATAGGAAAAAATGTAAAACACAAGTATAGTATAGGGAAACCTGGTTGGATCCGAGTGTTCTTTTTTACTATAAGATAAACATGAGCCAGCATTGTGGAATCTCTGCTGAAAAGGTAAATGCTATATTAGGGTGTATTATGAGCCCAAATCATGGGAAATATAAGTTCCACTCAACTGTGTTCTGGTCCATCAGTTGGTTTATAGGTTTCACAGTTCAAAAGGGGCTTGATAAAATTGAGCAAATTCATGCAGAGCTATAAAGATGGTGAAGGGCCTGGAAACAAAGTTTTATGAGTTAGCTTCTAGAGCAGCTGTTAGCAGCTGTTAAACATTTGAAGGGATGTCTGACAGAAGAGAATAAACTAATTCTCTAAGTAGGTGGAGACATCATCCAGGCATGGGTATGACTCCGTCAGGATCCAATACGACTGGGTCTACAAGTATTAAAGACACGCCCACTAGGCTCCTCCCCAGAAATAGACTCAGTCGATCCTTTGATTAGCTGTGTCTCCGTATCTCTCCTTGCTACTTAATCCCTTAATTTCTAAAATCTTTCCAAAATTCTCTAATTGGCTTTCTCTCAAATTTGTGTTTCGATTGGCTTTACTTCTTCGCTCCTTTAAGGCATTGCAGCCTCTAGGAGTCTTTTGCCTCTCTTTGACTTGCTGCTTCAGCAGCAGAGTGCGTTAGCGGCCAGCCTACGAGGTTTTCCCTTAGGCTCCTTTCATTGTCTCCCACTGGTGCCACGCTGCCTGAAAGGCCAATCTCTGAGCCGCGCTGCCAGAGGAGCCAATTGCTGCAGCCACACTGCTGAATGAGACGATCGCTGCAGCCCTGCCACTGGAAAAGCCGCTTCTAATTGCGGCAGCCACAAGAAGCGCTTTGCACACCGCGCCTCTCCTTGCCGCCCCAGCAGCATCCTTCATATGGCTTCAATTCTGCTCCTGATGCCGGAGCATTTGGCAGGCAGCAAATTGTTTGGCGATAAGCTGCTTTGTTGGCTCACTACCTCAGCCCTTCCTCAGGGCTCTGTCTACCAGGGCGGCAGTTGGATTTTGGCGTTAAATCTGGCTGCCATTTTGTTTAGGCGGGAAGCCTACAACGACGCTGTGGAACGCTTCGGTAACATGAGTAATGGCAACCAATGAGATCACGGTTTCCCAGGGGGAGGATTCATCAATTCCAGTTGTCCCTTCTATTCCGGTCCCCTCTGAGCCTAGAAGCAAAAAGAGAGCTTATAACTCCAAGCCTTCTGCTGCCAAGCCTTCTAAGGCCCCTAGGCCTACTCCTCCTCAAGAGGCCCAAAATCTGACTACTCCAAGTGCAGTTCCTGACAAGGCCTCTGACCCAGTTCCACGAAAGGCCACTTCCAAATCCAATCATTGTTCTACTCCTATCCCTGTTCCTAGGGTCTCTCCGCCATAAAATTTCAATCCCATGGAGGATCTCTCCACTGATACCGATGGGGATATCTCTCCCCCGGCTTCTCCTTTAAACCCAGAGGATGGAATTGGATTTTAAGGGGATTCTGACTCTGAATGGTAGTGTTACCCCGGACATAGATGTGGGTTCTCCTGTCCCCAGAGATATGGCTGACATCATAGCAGCTGCCATTGAGCAGGGCATTGCTGCAGGCCTTCAACAGCGGCCTCTTGCTGCTACCACTCCTTATTGCTCCACTTCTAACAAATCAAAGAGGGGGCATTCTAACTAGGCTCAAGAGACCACTTCTGCAAGCGCTTGTCAGCCTTCTGCTGGGGACCCCGAGGAACAGGTCGCACGTGATTCTGACCTGTCAGAAGATGTGGACTTGACTCCTGCTCCTTCTGCCTTATTGAGCCTGTTCAAGCCTGCCTTGTTTCGTTCCCTCTTGTTTAAGGCCAAAAAGGTCTCTGGTATTCCAGCCTCAAAACCATCCTCCTCTGCAGAGGTCGACAAATCTGACACCACAGATCCCCTCTTTTTATGTCCACCGGTCGAAAAGGATATAGTTCCTTCCCCAAAACTATTCCTGGAAGTAATTCAAAATCAGTGGGTTTCTCCGGGGTCAGGACCCCTCCCTTCGACTCTGGACAAACAGTTGTACAATGTCAGCCCAGAGCTCTCTAAACTTTTGGAGGTTCCTTCTATTGATCTTCCCGTGGTTTCTCTGTCATCTCCCAACACGGCCACCAATGCTCCAGAGGATGCTCTCCATCCCGAGGAAAAACGCTTTGAACAATCACTGGTAAAGGGGCATCAGTCCGCCGCATGGGCGGGTCAGAGCCGCCTCTTCTGCTTCCTTTTTCAATAGGGCGGCTCTTCATTGGCTGAAGCAGATGCAGGACAGGATCCCTCCTGGTGATTCCCACGCTCAACAGGACATCAACAAGCTCAAAGCGGCGATGGAGTACGCGGCGGATGCCTTTCTGGATGCGGCTTGTTTCTCCTCCAGGTCGATGGCTTCTACAATCACCACGAGGCGTCTTCTTTGGTTGAAGCAGTGGCAGGTGGAGGCCAGAGCAAAGTAGCGTTTGGCGTCTTCCCCTTTCTCACCCAGCCTGCTCTTTGGTCCGCCTTTGGAACCTCTCTTGGTAGAGTCCAAGGACAAGCGCAAGGTGCTTCCTTCTGCAAACCGCAAGACTGATCCTAAACCTTCTTCTTTCTTCCGCAGGTCGTCCTTTTGTGGGACGGACGGGGGATTTGCCTACCCCCATTCTCAGCGCCAGGCAAGACAGGGTCATCATTTCCAGGACAGGTCCAACAGGAACTCCCAGTGTTTCTCCTATAGAAAGCCCTTCAAGGGCAGCTCAAACTATACCTTTTGAAAGCAGAAGTGAAATCTCTGAAAACCTCCCTATTGGGGGCCTCCTGTCAGCCTTCGCTGATCGCTAGGATGACATCTCCAGCGACTCCTGGATCAGGTGTACTGTCCGTTTTGGCCTGACCCTGGAATTTCTCTCCAGTCCCCTGCATTCTTTCATACGAAGTCCTGTCTCCAGAGACAGTTCCAAAAAACATCTGGTTGAACTAGCTATAGGTCATCTCCTCCAAATTCAGGCCATTGAGAAGGTGCCCCTTGAGCAACAGGGGCGGGGTTTTTATTCCCGTCTCTTCATAGTGCCTAAGTCTTCGGGGGATTGGAGAGCAATTCTCAACCTCAAATTTCTAAACAAATTTATAGTCCACCGGAGGTTTAAAATGCACTCTCTGCTGTCCATTCTGGAGAGCATTCGGCCCAATGACCTTCTCTCTTCCATTGACCTCACAGACGCATACCTCCATATCCCTATTCTTCCAGATCACAGGAAATCTCCTTTTTTCTTATGAAGGGAATCATTTCCAATACCGAGGGCTCCCATTTGGCTTATCCTCAGCCCCAAGGGTTTTTACTAAGATCCTTACTGCTCTGGCCACCCATTTCAGATCTCTGCCGGTTAGAATTTTCTGTTATCTTGATGATATTTTGTTACTATCCAGCTCGTCACATCAGACCCACTGGGACGTCCAGCTCACCTTTCAGGCCCTAGAGCAGTGGTCCCCAACCTTTTTATCGCCGCGGACCAGTCAGCCTTTGATAATTTTACCGTGGCCCGCTGAGCGCGCGCAGGGGTGGGGGGGCGTTGTTCGCGACGACACATTGATTGTCGTGGGGGAAATAGGGGGTGGGAGTATTAGGTATCTTCACTACCATATATAAAAGGAGATACTATCTTAAATAACAAAGTGGGCCCCCACCTCCAAAATATACTAAAAGAAAAAAGATTCCATGTGCTCAACTAATTTTTTTTTAAATCATCACTATATTATGGACTACAGACATTATATATATATATATATATATATATATATATATATATATATATATATATATATATATATATATATATATATACATACATACATACATACATACATACATACATACATACATACATACATACATACATACATATATACATACCGTACGTATGTACGTACGTATATATATAATGTCCAAATAACAGGAAAAGCGCTTCAAGGACCAAAGTATATTCCTTTTTTGCAGCCTTAAGAGAACCAGGCATTCTCGTGGGCTGCAAAAAGGAAACGCGACCCGGGAGCGCAGCCTCCAAGAGTCCATATCGCCAATAACTACGCGTGGGGGGAAAGGAAATGTGTTTTGTGAGGAAGAGAAAGAGCGCGCTTACCGATGCCCGTTGGCGAAATTTTGGAAGAGAGGCAAGAGACTTCAGGCACCGAGCCCCCACCCCTGGCTGCGGCAACTGGAGCGGGCGGGAGGCAGGGAAGGGGTGGGCAAGACCGCCGCTTTTCCACCGTGCGCTGCCCCCCATCTCCCCTCAAAAGACCCCCCCCCCCGCCCTCGGCTGCCCGACGTTCTCTCTCTCTCTCTCTCTCTCTCTACCTCTCCCGCCGTTCCTTCTCACAAGCCAAGGCCGGGCGGGGAAGCCGCCAGGGCCTCCAAGGGCTCCGCTTCCAGCGCATGGTCCGCCCCCTCCTCACCTCGCTTCCAGGCGAGCCGACTGAGGCGAGAAAGGAGAAAGAGGCGGAGGCGTTCACTGAGGGGACGGCTGACTCGGGGAGGGGGCGGAGGTGGTGTAGTAGCGGGGGATTCTTCCTCCTCGCCTCACTTGCTCCTGTGCTTCCGCGCAGCTCCCCCCCTCCAGCGACGGCGCTGCATGAGTGAAGAGTCGGCCGTTGCATGGCCCCCGGCCGCTGCGCGGCCCGGTGCCAGGTACTCCGCGGACCGGGGGTTGGGGACCACTGCCCTAGAGGACCACGGCTTTCTGGTCAACTTGAAGAAGAGTCATCTGCAGGCCACGACTCGTCTCACAGACCTGGGGGCAGTGAGAGACACTTCTCTAGAACAGGTATTCCTATCTCCAGGCAGGTGAACATTCGCAACCTGGTCTCATCCATCCGTGGCCAACAGACAGTTCCTCTCATTCAACTGTCTCAACTTCTGGGAAAGATGGTGTCCCCTTTCCATATCATTCCGTGTGGCAGATTCCACGGTCGACAGCTACAACGGCTGCTGCTCCTGTACCAGAAGGCGGAGTGCAGTTGCTCAACACACAGAATTTGCCTGATCCCCAAGGTAAAACGCTCCCTGCACTGGTGGCTCTCCCCTGCTGTGGAACAGGGATCTGTATTTCGCGACCCCACCCCCCATGCATCATTCTAACAACGGACACAAGTCTGCAAGGCTGGGGAGCTCACATTCTTTCACACACGGCCCAAGGCCTTTGGTCACGCTCTGACCAGAGGAACAGTATCAACTGGTTGGAGCTAAGAGCCATGTTTCTCGCCCTGCTTCGGTTCGAATCTCTCGTGGCCAATGCGCACGTGCTCATCCTTACGGACAACACCACCACCAAGGCACACATAAACCGGCAGGGGGGGACAAAATCCTGGCGTCTAATGACTCTGGCTTTCCAACTGATATCTTGGTTGGAGATCCACCTGTTGTCTCTCCGGGCCGAGCACATATTGGGTGGCCAAAACACTCAGGCAGATGACTTCAGCAGCATGCACATCGATCCAGCAGAGTGGAGCTTACATCGTTGCATCTTCGAACAACTGACCGTCAGGTTCAGACTTCCGGTTCTCGACCTCTTTGCCTCCTAGGACAACACTCAGCTACCAAGGTACTTTGCACGCTATGCGACTCCAGGGGCGGAGGGCGTGGATGCTCTGAGGAGTGAGTGGCCTCCGGGCCTTCTGTATGCCTTTCCTCCCACCCCTCTCATTCAGCGAGTGGTGCGAAAACTGCTGGTGGAAAGGACAGAACTAATCTTGATTGTGTCCCGGTGGCCCCGCAGGCCCTGGTTTGTCGATCTCATGAACCTCTCAGTAGCTCCACCATGGCAACTGCCTCAATTCCCCTCACTGCTCCTCCAAGGGTTGTTCCAACATCCTGACCTACCTTGGTTACGTCTCACTGTTTGGAGGTTGAGCGGGAAGCTCTAAGGACTGCGAACCTGTCCGCTGAGGTCATTCACACAATTCAAGCTTCCAGGCGCTCTTCTACCAACTGCATTTATGATGCCACTTGGACTCAATTCTCTGTCTGGTGTCAAAGGGCATCGTTCCTCTACAGGCCTCTATTCCTCACATTCTCCAGTTTGTGCTACAGGGGCTGGATCTGGGACTTTCGCCAAATACTCTTTGCCACCAGGTCGCGCCTCTGTCCTCAGTCCTCTCTCTGACTTCTGCTCAGCCCCACTCTCATGAACCTCTTATTCGTTGTTTCTTGAGGGGTGCCACAAACATCAAGCCGCCTACAATACACAGGTTCCCGACCTGGGATGTCTCCAAAGTCCTCAAATCCTTAACTCAGTCTCCATTTGAGCCTTTGCATTCTGTGTCTTTGCATGATTTAACATTAAAAGTGGTTTTTCTTGTAGCCATTTCCACAGCAAGGCGAGTTTCCAAGTTGGTGGCCTTGTCCATCAGACAAGATTTATGCATCTTTCATCCAGATAAGGTAGTCCTTCGGCTTGACCTGGCCTTTGTACCTAGGGTAAATTCTGTATTCCATAGAACACAGGAATTGGTGCTCCCCGACTTCTGTCCTCAGCCACCACACAAGCTGGAACGTAAGTGGCACCACCTTGATGTACGACGTGCATTATGTATTTATATTAAACGAACTGCTACTTTCAGGCGATCTGAGGCTCTTTTCGTCAAGTTCCAGCCTGGAGGTAAGAGAGGCTCCAAGGCCTCCTCTTCGGACATTGGTAGTTGGGTATGGGCGGCTATTTCTAGGGCGTATTCTACTCTCTCTTTGCCGGTTCCACCTCATATCACAGCGCACTCCACATGCAGCGCGGCGACCTCTGCAGCCTGGTCATCTCAAGCTTTGCTGGAGGATATATGCCAAGCGGCCACATGGACCTCAATTTCTCCATTCATCCGACACTACAAGCTTGATAGATACACCTCAGCAGACGCTTCACTCGGACGGCGCATGTTGCAGCATGTGGTTTCTACTTAAAATTTCTTATCTTATTCCATTCCCTCCCGATGGGACTATTGGGCCTTGGTATGTCCGATGCCTGGATGATTTCTCCATCTACTTGGAGAATGGGCATTGGTTCCTACCTGATACGCCCTTTCTCAGGATGGTGGAGACATCATCCCGCCCCACCCTGTTACTTTGACTTCTGGTTTTTTCTCTCTACTGTTTTCCTTGGGGAGAGTTAATTTCTATCATTTCAGATTGTTTACACAGCGGTCTACAAGTCACTCCTTCATCTATTTCTGGGGAGGAGCCTAGTGGGCATGTCTTTAATACTTGTAGATCCAGTTGTATTGGATCCTGACGGAGTCATACCCATGCCTGGATGATGTCTCCACCGTCCTGAGGAAGGGCGTATAAGGTAGGAACCAACACCCATTTTCCATCGCCCCAGGGGGCAGAGTCAGAGCCATTGGGTTAAACAGGAAGGAAGGAGAACCTTCCTGACTGTCCAAGATGTCAGTCAAAGGACTTGCTGCCACACGAAGTGGTGAGTTGTCCTTTGCTCGAGGTCACTGATAACTAGATAGTTCTTGAATTGAACAGGAGGTTGGAGTAGATGATCTCCAAGATATATGTCAACTCTATAATTATAAATAGACTGCCATTTTATGATTCATGGAAAACAAAATAATCTGACAGAACATTGATTTTCTTGGCCATTTTAATATTTTATCTTTTTTATGCAAGTCATCTTCTACACGGCTATTGTACTGTACTACTGGAGTGCTTCTGAGAAGACTAGAAGGAGATAAAAATTTACAAGGAATAACTCACATTATTATTGATGAAATACATGAGAGAACAGAAGAAAGGTAATCAAACCTTTAAAATTAGGGAATTTTTCATTATTGTATTGTATAACCTTTCTCTACATTTATTCTATTTATATGCAAATGCTTCTGTTGAATTACCATTCCATTGTTTATTTTAACATTCCATTTTTGCTCTGCTAATCTGGCCAATCTAGAGGTGGACCCACATTTTTCTTAAAACTGGGATCAACTGAATTCCTGGAACAATAGATTTTGGGATTTGGGGAACTGATTCATTCACCAGTTCAACTTTTGCTGTGGTTGTTAGCTCTGTTAAAAATGAAGTCATCTTCAGTCCCAGAAGTCCAAAGGTTGTAAATTCATTTCCTTTCCCCCTGTCTTTGTGGTATGCAGAAGGAAGAATTTATTTATTTATTAGATTTGTTTGCTGCTCATTTCATTTCAACAGAATAGCTCATGCATATTCTGTTTTAAGCTGCACTGTTGACCAAGTCAGCAAAAGAATCTAAGGAGTATTCCTAGCTTCTTTAACAATTAATCAGTGTTCAAATCATGATTCCCAGCATTTATATAATCATATACCAGGCACTGGAGAAAATGAATAAAATAAACTACTATTCGGTCTTTCAGCTGAATAGAAAACTGAGAAAGGTGAATGTATGGCAAAATTTGGGTTTTGAGATCACACGAGCTAACTCTTACAGTATATACAAATGTATTACTTATGAATCCTGGATTACTACATTATGCTAATCAACCTTTAGATTGGAATTATTATTAACATTCAGTTAATAATAATAAGATGTGAGGATATTCTTTGAAAAAAATCCTGGCCTACTGTCTTTCTCCTATGCCCATGATGGCAAACCTATGGCACGTGTGCCACAGGTGGCACATGGAGCATTTGTTAGGGCACATGAGGCATTGCCCTGTCAGATCCAGTGCGCATGTGCATGCTGGCCAGCTGACTTCAGCCTTCTTTTGGGTGAAAAACAAATCAACACCCAAACCAGAAGTTTGGGAACAGACTTCTGCTTTGCGCTTTGGGCTGTTTTTCTCACTCCAGAGGCTTCAGGGAAGCTTCCTAAAGGCTCCGGAGGGCAAAAAACGGCCCAATGGGCAAACCAGAAGTCCATTCCTGGACTTCCGGTTTGCCAGTAGGGCCATTCTTTGTGCTACGGAGGACCTCTGGGAAGGCAGGGGAGGCTCTTTTTGCCCTCCCCATGCTCCTAGAAAGCCTCTGGAGCCTGGGGAGGGCAAAAACCGGGTCCATCGCATGCCAAAAGTGGGGGGGAGAGTGGGGGTCATGCACGCATGCACACGGGGTCGCATGCATAGCATTATGGGTGTGAGCACGCCCATGCAGACCCCCCCTGCGCTTCTCCCACTTTTGTCATGCGATGGGAAAAAGTTTAGCCGTCACTGTCCTATGCTCTTAATTGACTACTATATAAGAAGTTACTTTCCAATTTTTTTTTGCTTTTAATGCACTTAAAATTTGCATTTCATTGATGAGGACAAATTATTATGCTCTCCTTCCAGAATAACAGAAGAGGTATGTTGTTCGTTTTTCAGTTTATGCCATAATATGTAATATATTTACAGCTTTGGACCTAGAACATTAAGAACTAAATAGGGAGTGGACACCCAAGAATCTCTTAATATTGAAAGAGGAGGCAAAAACATTCAAATGTTGGAAGAATTTTTCTTTGTTTTTTTCCAGTGACTTCTTGTTATTGATTATGAAGGGCTTATTGTTACAAAGACCAGAGCTGCGTGTTGTACTAATGAGTGCTACTCTGAATACAGACATCTTTTCTCAGTATTTTAATTCCTGCCCTATTATCAAAATACCAGGTGAAAAAAGCTTCTTTTACTATTAATTCCTTCACTATTTTGCCTTTTGCTGATTTTACAGCATTATAAGTTTCTATATATTTGCATCATATTGTATTGATAATAAAATATTTGAGCTGAGGAAACTATACCAATTTTAAGAATTTGAAAGGCATAGTAACCATACTAAAAAGCAATTTTAATATTTATCAATAATTCGATGTAATTACCTTTCAAGTACAAAAAAAGCAATCAAACTTAATATTTGTTTTACCAATTTCTTCTATTTACTTTTCTATTTTTAAATACAAAATAATGTGCATTTTTAGAGTTTTGTAGTGTTTTAAAATTATTTTAAAATATATATCTAGTTTATTATTCAGTGCAATAATTATATGAAATGTTATGACAATTGTAGATTCTCTGTTTATTTACTGAAATTTTATTTTCCAACCACGTCCTTTTTCATTTTTTTTCTTTTTTATGTAGTAGTTTATTTCTTAAATGGATTAAAATAATACTTTATTAAAAAAGATTTTTGTTTGATGCCTATTTTGCAGTAAAATTCAGGCTATAACTGTACAACATTGCTCCAAATTTGTTGGAATAAAGCTTCCAATTCTTTGCTCTGTTTTGTACATATTTTGGGTTTATTTCACTAAAACTATTTTCCTATCTATTTATCATTGTTTATATCTCTAGGAAGCACGTTCCCTGTAGAACAGTTTTTTTTAGAAGATGCAATCGCAATGACTGGGTAAGAAGTCTCCAAAACAAGTCTAGCGCCAGCAATCCTTTTACATAATATAAGTTTCTTTCAGATTGAAAATTCAGACTGTTGTTGGATCAACCTTGCAGAATAACACAGTTAAACCTCAGCTAATGTAGACAACACTACTGTACTGTATCAAATAGGATTTTAAATTAGACGCGTCCCTGGCCACGTTTTCAGCCATGATAGCCTCCTGCAGCCCTCGGCCAGCGAAAATGAAGCTCGGGCAGGCCATGTTGCAGCATCCCTCCCCTCGCTCCTCGAGTCAGTAGCCGAGCTGGCAGTTGAGTTCCCCAGGCTTATAGTTCTGGGGGACTTTAATTTGCCATCGCTCGGTGAACGCTCTGACAGGGCGCAGGAGTTCATGGCTTCCATGACAGCCATGGGCTTGACCCAGGTAATTCGGGGCCCAACTCATGCAGCTGGTCACATGCTCGACCTCGTATTCCTCTCGGAGCAGTGGATGTGTGATCTTGGTCTGAGGGGTAATGAGATCATACCCCTGTCGTGGTCAGACCACTGCCTACTGAGGCTTGACTTCCGGAGGCCAAACCCCCACCGTAGGGAGGAGGAACCGACCAGGTGGTTCCGCCCCAGGCGACTTATGGACCCTTTGAGGTTCCAGACGGAGCTTGGGGTTATTCCTGATACTCTCGCCCACAGTTCGGCAGAGGCTCTGGTTGCCGCCTGGTATTCGGCGGCGTCAGAGTCTCTTGATCGGATTGCGCCACTACGGCCCCTCCGGGTCAGCGGATCCCGGAGACCTCCTTGGTTCACCGAGGAGCTCCGGGAGAAGAAGCGCCGGAGGAGATGCCTAGAGCACCTGTGGAGGTCCGATAAGTCCGAGGCGAACCGAGCACTTCTGACTACCTGCACCAAGGATTACGTCCGGGCACTAAGAGCTGCCAAAAGAACACACATCTCCGCCTTGGTAGCGTCCGCCGAGTCACGCCCAGCCACCCTGTTCAGGATCACCCGCTCCCTCCTCAATAGGAGGGATGCGGGAGACCCCTTGCAGGGTAGGGCTGAGGACTATGCTCAGTTCTTGGCGGACAAAGTGGCTCGGTTTCGGTCGGACTTGGACTCCACCGCAGTAGATCCAGCCGAGACACAGGAGGATTACTTGGCAAACCATCATTGGGTTGAGTTCCAGGATGTTGCCTCTGGGGATGTGGACAAGGCCATTCGAGCTGTAAGTGCCTCCACCTGCATTCTGGACCCGTGTCCCTCCTGGCTGGTTGCCAACAGCAGTGAGGTGACACATGGCTGGATCCAGGCGGTCGTGACCGCCTCCCTTCGGGAGGGGCACTTCCCCACCGTACTCAAAACGGTGGTGGTGAGACCCCTCCTGAAGAAACCATCCTTGGATCCAGCCATTTTAAACAACTATCGTCCTGTCTCCAACCTCCCCTTCATTGGGAAGGTTGTGGAGAAGGTGGTGGCCTTCCAGCTTCAACGGGCCTTGGAGGAAGCTAGCTATCTTGACCCCTTCCAGTCCGGCTTCAGACCTGGTTACAGCACAGAAACCGCTTTGGTCGCATTGACCGATGATCTCTGGAGGGCCAGAGATGGAGGCCATGCGTCCATCCTGGTTCTCCTTGACCTCTCAGCGGCTTTCGATACCATCGACCATGGTATCCTTCTGCGACGACTGCGGGAGGTGGGGGTGGGAGGCACTGTTTTGCAGTGGTTCTCCTCCTACCTCTCGGACAGGTCGCAGTCGGTGTTGGTCGGGGGGCAGAGATCGTCCCTGAGGCCCCTAACATGCGGGGTGCCGCAGGGTTCGGTCTTATCCCCCCTACTATTTAACATATACATGAAACCGCTGGGCGAGATCATCCGGAGGCACGGGATAAAATACCACCAATATGCGGACGATACGCAACTGTATCTGTCCGCCCCGTGCCAACTCAATGAAGCGGTGGATGTGATGAACCAGGGTCTTGAGGCCGTTAAGAACTGGATGAGCGCTAACAAACTGGTACTCAACCCGGACAAGACCGAGTGGCTGTTGTGTTTCCCTCCCAACAATTTGGCCAATGTTCCAACTCTTAAGCTGGGGGGTCAAATTTTATACCCCTCAGATAGGGTCCGCAACTTAGGAGTCCTCCTGGATCAACAGCTGACTTTTGACCATCAGTTGTCGGCTGTGACTAGGGGGGCATTTGCCCAGATTCGCCTGGTCCGTCAGTTGCGGCCCTACCTAAACCGCGAGGCTCTCGCAACAGTCACTCGAGCCCTTGTGATCTCTAGGCTGGAATACTGCAATGGGCTCTACATGGGGTTGCCCTTGAAGTGCATCCGGCGACTGCAGTTAGTCCAGAATGCAGCCGCGCGAGTGATAGTGGGCGCACCGCGGTTCGCCCACGTTACACCCATCCTCCACGAGCTGCACTGGCTACCTGTCGATCTCCGGATGCGCTTCAGGGTATTGATGACCACCTTTAAAGCACTCCATAGTAGTGGATCTGGGTACTTGAGAGACCGCCTTCTGCCGATCACCTCCCTCCGACCGATTAGATCGCACAGACTGGGCCTCCTCCGAACTCCATCTGCCAGTCAATGTCGACTGGCGACTACACGGAGGAGAGCCTTTTCTGTTGCAGTTCCGACCCTGTGGAACGACCTCCCCGTCGAGATCTGTACCCTCACCACCATCCAGACCTTCCGCACAGCCCTCAAGACCTGGCTCTCCCATCAGGCCTGGGGATAGGTTCCCAATTTACCCGCCCGAGTGTTGACTGTTGAATGCAAGTTGTGTTTTATTATTTTCTTTCTTTTGTTCACATATTGTTTGTTTTTGATATTGCACCCCCTTCCCTGTGATTGTAAGCCGCCCTGAGTCCCCTCAGGGAAAAGGGCGGCCTATAAATCTTAATAAAATGATAAAAAATGATAAATGATGTTGCCCCCCCCCCTCCCCGAGCTCTGTTTTGCTGGCAGAGGGCTGCAGCAGGCTGTCTAGGCCAAAAACGGCACAGGCTGCGTTTTCACTGGCAGAGGGCTATCAAAACAAACTAAAAACAAAACAAAGGAGGAGAAATGTTTCCCTTTTGCATTTGAGTATGCAAAAAGAGACAGGAAAGGAGAAAGGAAAAGAGGAAAAAGAAAAAGATGGGAAGAGAGTAAGGAAGGAAAAATAAGTAAAGGGGAAAGGAGAAAGGAGAAGGAATTGGGAAGGAAAAAAAAGAAGGAAGATTATAATGAGAGTGAGTGAGAGCCTCAGGGAAGTCCTGCCTTAGCACTTGGCCACCACAGGTGCCCCCAACACAAGTTGCGTGTCATGCCCACCATGGCCATGCCCAGCCACAGCCACGCCCATTACACAGCACCATTCATAAAGTATAAGCTTCTGGGAAAACTATTTGCTATTTGAAAAGCAAGGATAACTGCTTGCTTTTTTCCCTGTGACCTCTCTCGGCATGCATTCAGGTATGTTTTGGAGCATGGCAGTCCATATATGCGCAGAGTAAAACCAACTGCACACAAGACAGGAAGGCACGAACGGACTGCTGCAGAAGAAGTGGAGGAGACTCTGAAGCCCACTGGATTGGTGAAAATTACAGTGCAGGATTCAGTCCCAGATCAAACACTGACTTTCCAACAACTTCTGATACGTTACAAAGGTATCCCTCTGATGAACATTGGTTTCCAGGCATTCTTTGTATTTGAAAAATATTTCATTTATTACCTGAAAGTTGTATTCAAAAATTGTAAGACTAAAGCCTCTTGCATGCCTATCTGTACTAGGTCTTATTTGTGCCAAATTTTTCAGTTCTTTTTAGAATTTTCAACAGAGAGATTCCAAATCCTGGCCATTATCTTTCATAAAATAAGAATTGATATGTGATTTCAGCTATGCAAGTAAGAATACTGAATAATAGTTAAAATTATTTCCCTTGGAATATGAATGATTGATGGTGAGCAACTAGGAAATTGTCCATCTTAATTTATTTTTCAATACTTTCTGGGTAGGAAGCAAAATTCAAACTTAAATTCAGTAAATTCATGCTCGTACATTGAATAGAGAGGACATGGTACTGAATGAAATGTATACTAGGGATAAATAGGTGAGTGAACAAGCAGTCTGCTATAAGGGATAGTAGAACTCTGTATATGTAGCTCAACAGGGTAATTCAGGTCAGTAATAATATTACTACTAATTATTACTACGATTAATAAATACTAATTATTATTATTAATAATAATATTAGTAATAATGCTATTGTATGTCCAAGTGGAAATTCAGGATTTTATTTATTTTAATAATCTAATCCCCTAATTGAAATGTCTGTTGTGTGAGATTTTAGGACAATGCAAAGGGTCTGAAGAACCAAATTTTATTTTTGAAAGGTTGAAAATATATGTAACACTTTAAAAGTGTCAGAGAAAGTTTTGCTACGTAGGAATTTTGATATATCTTGGCGTTTTGCATTTTTACCAATTAAATTTACTACATTTTACTGCTGAGATTATTTCTTTCTCTGCTTATGCATATTTCTTTTTTCTTTTTTGGTAGGTGTTAGCAAACAAGTATTACAAACCATGGCAAACATGGATTTAAGCAAAATAAATCTTGAATTAATTGAAGCCTTATTAGAATGGATTGTCAGTGGCAAACATTTATATCCACCAGGTAACTTAAAAACAGTTTAAAATGGTGATCTGTTTAACAAATTGATTAAACTGAATTGTTCCAATATGTACAATTTCATAGAAATAGGACATTCTTACTATTGTGATGAGGAATTACATTTTTAAACAGGCATTGCATTCAGACAACAATTTAAAGAAACAAGACTATTTTTACTTGTTTCCTCACCTTCCCCTACTTTTTCATATACAACTCAATTATTTTTATGTTTCCCAGGTTCCTTCTTCAAAAGGGCTAATAAGATTTTTAAGTAATTGTGGTTTTAAATGAATTATTAAAGGTTGTACACAAGAAAATAAGGGAGTGAAAGAGAGTACTTGTAAAAGCACCATATATTTCAAATAAACTAACACATTAGCTGAGGGGTTGTCTGAAGTAAGTCACATGAATAAAATTCAGGCACTTGGCAAAAAATATTAACTTTACAAAAGTTGCAGTACCCTGGGGTCATATGATCATTATTGTGACCTTCCCAAGGGGCTACCAACAAGCAAAGTCAATGGGGGAAGCAGGATTCATTTAATGACCATATGGTTTACTTAACTACTTAAAACCCACTTAACAACTGTGGCAAAAAAAAGATTGTAAAATTGAACACAACTCACTTAACACTCACTTTATGAAAGAAGTTCTGGTCCCAATTGCGGTCATAAATCAGGGGCTACTTTTATAGGATGACTCAAGCACTAAGTGAGGAGGGGCACTTATTAGAGTAGCGTGGAGGCCATGACAGTGCAAGGCATGAATAACTAACATCATCCAAGTATGAAAATAAATGCTCTGCAAAAGGAATATTAGTGTGTACCTTCCCTCTAACACACTAGATCATAAATCTTTAAACCTTACTAAGTTACAAACTCTCATGCAAATAACACAAAGAATACAAAAGAGGTGTTTAGGTGTAAAGACCCAATGGAACTGGATTCCATTATAATAAATTGAGGCCTTAAATGTTCTCTTCAGATCCTGATCAAGGATTTCTTGATCATGCTAACTGCTTTTTCAGAGTCAGCCTTGCATGTTTAGTTATTTATTTATCACCAGCTACAATTGGTTTTTAATATATCTATAAACAATATAATAGAATGTCCCTGCTATAAAGAATAAGAAGGGCAATACAAATAACACTTTAAAACACCTATATACAGTACAACACAAATGAAACAAAATGAAGCTAAGTAGCCAGGGCTTAATGTATAAACAAGTAAGGAGTTCATACTGTAGATTGCAGTACTCTCCAGAAAAAAATGTTTTTAATAGACACTAAGCATTATTTTCAATCATTTTAAAAAGATTCAGAGACAACATTTCATATAGGAAAACATCAGTTATGAGTAGGTAGTCATTGATGTGTGTGAAGCAACATACATTATGGACATCTGCAGAGGCAGTAAATGACACACATTCAAAAAGTGCAGAACTTTGATCATCCCAATAGCCCTTCATTTTGACATTGTCCATCCCACCTGTTACCCTCAATAATATAAAAGGCATTTGTTGTAATTGTGTTTTCCAAATGGAAGTACTTTCTGCATTGAAAATGTAAAATATGAAGCAGCAGAGTGGAACAGAAAAACAAAGATAAATATGGCAGTGATGGAAACAGAATAGCTTCGCCTCATTTTATTATTTTAATTCATGTTTAGGTGCAGTACTGATATTTTTGCCAGGTTTAGCAGAAATCCAAGCATTATATAATCGGTTGCAGTGTAACGCCATGTTCAACAACCGGCACAGCAAACGGTATTGTCTTTTTAATCTATTCAAATAAAAAATAGAAATATATTTTAATCTCATCAATGAATTTAGGCATTTTATTTAAAAGTTATATAACATTTCTTCCCTGGACCACATGACTTTTCTGTACTGGAATATAGCCACAGTGAATGCTTGTTTACTAATATTCTATACTTCTCAGTCAAACTTTTGAAGTATTGGAACTTCCAAACTATTGTAATCTGGTTATTGAACCAATAACTTGATAAATATATATTAGCTAATATTTTAGTACCTCAACCATGTTAAATCATACCTGGGAAGTTGTTGCAACAGAGAAGGCAGATCTCATGGATCCCAATAAATAACATTGTTTAAAGGAGGGACCTGGAACAAACCCAACTCAACAATTCTGGTGGGATGAACAAAAACAGTTAAAAATGGGTGTCTCACAAACAACCTGCCCCTGTGCGATATAGAACTTTATAGGTGACAATCAGAATTATTCAGAAAATAGCTTTAGGAGCCAGTGCAGCTCATGGAACAAAACTGTTACTTGGGTGAAGAATCCAAAACATCTGCAGTTGTATGTTGCGGGTATTACAATGAGCCAAACAGCACATAGCAAAGGCATGAGTGACTGTGAGTAGGACCTCCTGATCCAGGAGTGCGCATGGTGGATATACAAGATGGATTTGTGCTACGGTCCTACGAATCCAAGAGTTCCCCTCAATTCTGATCCAGGCAGAGATGTACAACGGAGTATCATAGCATACTAGTAATACAAAAGTATTTTCCTTTGTTACTGGCTGATTTCGCCCAGCAGTTTCTTGTAGATGTTGAAAAGGAATGAGGAGAGAATAGAGCCCTGCAATACCCTGTAAACGAGGGGCAAGGACTAGAGCTCTCCCTTCATCAACTATC
Organism: Thamnophis sirtalis; assembly: GCF_051295495.1. Classification (NCBI taxonomy): domain Eukaryota; kingdom Metazoa; phylum Chordata; class Lepidosauria; order Squamata; family Natricidae; genus Thamnophis; species Thamnophis sirtalis. The sequence goes on along the minus strand of NW_028261386.1, from coordinate 36,428,594 downwards.
CACTATACCATAGCATAAACTAGAACTGGCCTTGAAAGAAAGAAGGCAATCACAAAAAGTGGTCTCTCACCGAACAGGCCCATAATTTTTTTAGTAATAATCCCTTTGAGGCGGTCAATTGAGATGGAGATTAAAAGATGATAGTTGTTCTCTGATCTAGACTTCAATTTTCATCGGTCCCAGTCATCATAATCAGTGATCTGGGTGGATGCGACTTAGCTGAAAATAACAGGAGGACAGCTAATTGGAATATTTTGTGTATATACAGTGCTACCTTTCATGTTTCTTTGACTAAAATTAGTGGGTTCGCCCTCTCTATTCATGTACTTATATAACTTTACTTTGTTGTATACTGCCCAGAGTCCTTTCATATTTTCCAGAACTGTGGTAGATAGATAAATAGATAGATAGATAGATAGATAAATAGGTAAGGTAGATAAATAGATAGATAGATAGGTAGATAAAAAGGTAGGTAGATAGATAAATGTATGTTTCTCCATTTTATTTCTGAAGGAGAACTTTGAACTTTCCCCAAGACTACATATTGTTGCTGGAAGTGCAATTTCCAAAATATTGCATTTTTTTTAATATACACTACATATATAATAAGGGCATCTTACCAGTATATGGGCAATTATATTGATGTGGCTTATTTAGCCACATCAAAAAAAAATCAGACATGTGCTCCAAAGAAGAATTCCAATTGCCCAATTCTGATTATATGAAAAAAGGTAATATGGTGATGGAAGAAATGCTCACAAAAAAAATCTTTCAAACCTGTTCTCTAATCTTTTAGCTGTGTTGTGTATCGTCTCCATTCAACTCTTTCCAGTGAAGATCAGCAGTATGTATTCTTCCAGCCTCCTCTTGGCACCACCAAGATCATCATATCTACAAACATTGCAGAAACTTCCATAACCATCAATGATGTGGTCTATGTTATTGATTCAGGAAAAATGAAAGAAAAAAGGTATTTAAAAAATCTGGGGGAAGTAATGGCTAAGGACTCAGAACAATAAATGTCTAAGGACCATGACAAGCTGTTATGGACATTATGCGCATAATGTCCATAATAGGTCTGTAGTTTGCTCCACAGTTTTGACTCATACGCAGAAGTTACTATTATGGTTTAGTTGCTAACATATATTTATGTGAGCCGTGGTGGCGCAGTGGTTAGAATGAAGCACTGCAGGCTAATTCTGCTGACTGCCGGCTGCCAGCAGTTCGAATCTCACCAGGCTCAAGGTTGACTCAACCTTCCATTCTTCCAAGGTCAGTAAAATAAGGATCCAGATTGTTGGGGGCAATATGCTGACACTGTAAACTGCTTAGAGAGGGCTGTAAAGCACTGTGAAGTAGTATAAGTCTAAGTGCTATTGTTATCAACTGTCTGTCAAATTCAATAAGGCTTTGTTTCCTTGCTTTCCTCTCTCTCTCTCTCTCCTTTTTTATTTGTTTACTCTTTAACCATATTTTTAATGTCCCTATTTAGATAAGATTTAACATTTTTACTTGATTTTTTTTCTATGGCATAGATTTTTCCTGTTTTTCTTTTGCACATTTTAAAAGAGAAACTGGTAACATGTTAGTTGATTGCCTACCATGTTTGATAAGGCTGTATTTTTTCTAGCATTGATCAACTTTTGACTGTATATTTTCAAGCAGTGATTTAAAAAAATATATATTTGGAAATAAGGATAAAGACTGTAAACCAGTGGCCATATATCACAGTGTGCTATCATGCAATTTAACTTTGGCTGATTGTGTTATGGTGAATCTTTATGACTTATTTTATAAACTCTGACTAAAACCACAGTTTAGCAGAAGATTCAAACAGTTACCTAGAAGCATCATACGTTCTCAGTATTATACTTCCTAGTTCATGACCTGTCATGTATTTTGATACTGCAAACACAGTTTTGTATTTTCCCTCTGGTAGGTATGATCCAAGCAAGGGCATGGAAAGCCTGGAGGATTTATACGTGTCCAAAGCCAATGCCTTGCAAAGAAAAGGACGAGCAGGTCGTGTAGCTTCTGGGGTTTGCTTTCATCTTTTCAGTAGTCATCATTATAATCATCTTCTTTTAAAGTACCACTTGCCCGAGATACAGCGAGTGCCTTTGGAACAGCTTTGTCTCAGGTAAATGATTCTTTTGCAAATATTCCAGCTAAACCTCAACACATTATGTGGTTCATCTTGTAAATACAAATCTTCTTCTGTTCTTACTTCCTTTTCCTGCTACTTTCTTACTACTGTCCAGTGGTGGGATTCATTTTTTTTTTACTACTGGTGCTGTAGGCGTGCCTTGGAGGGTGTGGAGTGCCTTGGTGGGTGTGGCTTGGTGGGCGTGGTGGGGGAAGGATACTGTAAAATCTCCATTCCCTCCCCACTCCAGGGGAAGGTTACTGCAAAATCCCTATTTCCTCCCGATCAGCTGGGACTCGGGAGGCAGAGAATAAATGAAGGTGGGGCCAGTCAGAGGTGGCATTTACAAGTTTGCCGAACTACTCAAAATTTCCACTACCGGTTCTCTAGAACTGATCAGAACCTGGTGAATACCACCTCTGTTACTGTCCCTTAATGGCTTGCTTCTTGGCAAATGTGTAAACTAATTGCCTGATTTTTCCTGATTAGCTTAGTAAGTAGCAATATCTAAACAATTCTAACTCTGAGGTGGCAGAAGCATCTCCTCTTTAGGTAGCACTTGTTTGTGTACAAATGGCACAAGTTCAGTGCCTGGGATTTCCAATTAATTGGATTGAATAGTAAGCAGCCTCTATCTAGAGATTTACAATATTTAGATCCAAAGCAGGCAAATGCACTTCACAACTGTGAAGGGTACTCGCAGTGTACTCTGCAGAAATCCCTTAAAGGAGCAATAAAGTACTTTTTCTGAGCTCTCATAAGACTTATATATTAAAAATTAGTCTCCCGCAGTCCCTAGTTTTGTTGGGATGTTAATAGGTTATTAAACAGGTTTATTCATTCCCGTGTCTCAAATGGTATAATTACCAATCAATAATAAGATAAGATTTTTAAGAGCAATCAGATAATACAAAATTGACAATTTGTGGGAATAAGCACAATGAGTTGTTTGAAGCTAGCAGACAAAGCAAATAAAAGCAGTAATTTATGACAGTTTTGCTCATTACATTACTTAGTTCATTGCAAGAAAGACAAGGGGTTCAGAGTAGCATGTTCCATTTAATGACAAAAAGATGAAGCTGGTGTTGAGAAAGTGGTAGAAAAAATGAAGGTTTCAAGAATCTATCCACCTTACCCAGTTTTCAGGACAGGTAGTCCTTGCTTAGTGTCCATCAAAAGTTATGGCAGACCCCCCCCCCCAAAAAAAGCTAAAACCTACTTACAACACAGTTCTGCAGTTCCAGTGGTTCTACACAACCCTGGGATCACAGGACTGCATTTCAGGCCCTTGGTAACCAGCTCACCCTAACCCTGTTCATCTGTTTCTGGGGAAAAAATGTTTGGAAAGGGCAATTGCTGTCTAGAAGGGGTTATTAAAGGCAACCTTCTTTTTTCCCGTGAGCTAAAGTCTTTCCCCAAATACTGTAGCTATATCTGCCAGATACCTTAGTTCTTTAACTGCATCAATTTTACTTGAAAGGGGAACTGTTCCTGGAAATTACTATTGGGGTGGGGGTGGGGCTTGGCTAAAGCTAAATTGAGGGTACAGCTTGGATGACAGGAGCAAAGTAGGTAGTAAGTAACTTAAAGAGATAATAAAAGCATCTCCACCCATTCCCTGCTGTGGCCAGGATCTTGTTATCTGTGAAAGCAACATTTCAACATGGATAATAAAATCACAGGTAATAGGATTTTTAACCTATGAGTGTAGATTTAGATTCTGGAACATTGGAAAATAGAAAAAAATATTTCAAATACAAAAAGCACTCAGAAGTAAGTATTGTATACTGTACCTTTTGAACCTTGAATAAAGAAAGAACATTGAAAATAACTGGAGAAATTGTATGCTGGATTCTTGTCAGTCTCATTAAGTAGACTAGACTAAAAAATCAACTCCACAGGAAAACTAAAACTATTTTTATTCAGATTAGCTATAATAACAGAAGTTTGCAAGTGTGACTGTGCTATATCTTCTCTCCTTCTTATAGTTCAGTGAGTTAAGAATGTGTCTGAGCCACTTCCAAATATTTCCTGTCTCATATGGATATAAAAGGTGTTTCACAAGATCTTGTGTATGGATCTTGCATATCTGCATTTTTGTACTATCCACAATTCTGTACTTCGTTGCATGCACCATATAGCAGAGGATTGGTAATTTTCTTTGGCTGAACAATATTTTTTCCCCAGAATAAAGATTTTGGAAATGTTTTCCACACATAAACTTCATTCAGTGTTATCACAACTTATTGAGCCACCAACAGCTGAATCTATAAATGCATCAAAGACGCGGTTGCAGGATATAGGAGCCTTAACATCAGAGGAAAAGCTTACTCCCTTGGGGCATCATTTGGCCTCCTTGCCTGTTGATGTGAGAATTGGGAAATTAATGCTTCTTGGCATCATCTTTCGCTGTCTGGATCCTGCACTAACAATAGCAGCAAGCAGAGCTCACAAATCACCTTTTGTAAGTATTATTATGATGATCTAGGATTCCCAGAATATGGGTTGTAGTCATTTCAAGAGATGACAGTTCTTGGTTCCCCTTTACCTAGATATGGGCAGCTGTCACTGAGCCACTGGTATTGGATGTAGGTGTTGGCATCGTCCTTCAATAGTCTTTGCACTTACAGCAGTAGTTCCAAGATCAACATGCTCCCAAGCACCAACTCCACCTAGTTTTACTTTCTCCTTCTTTCAAGGGTGGCTCTTTCTGGTTATGTTCCTGGGAGCATCACACTAGGTCTTGGCACTGAGCCTGTGCACCTGTGGACAGTTCATGCATGCCTTTTATAATGATGGATTGTGTTCTCTTACAAGAAATGGAAGAGGAGCACTGCTTGGGTTGCCTATTTATTTGGAAAGCCCTGGCAAAATGCAGCCTGCAATAACAACGAATCTTTTTTACCTCAGAACACACTGGTACATAGATATACAGTATATACACTTACATTTATTGATAAGACTAAAAAGTTAGTATGAAATATTAAAATTACCTAACAATGAAATGAATATAACAATAATACAAATATCAGTGATGATCACCAGTATTAACACTAAGATTTAGTCATAGGTAAATAGAGCAAATAGAGGTCCATAATAGGGCAACCTAAAAAGATATATGAAAGTAATGGTCAATTTTTTTAAAAAAGACAGATGTATGGTTCTCTCTGCCACTATAGTTCTTTAAAATTTCATCTTTAACTTCTTGCTTAACAGCAGTAATTGGGACCAGATTTTCTGTTGCTAGGTGAAACAATGTGACATGATCAATGTGATGTTGTGATATCACGTGGTCATGGAATACTCCAACCTGTGTGAGGCAGTTGTCAAGCACCGAGATTGTGATCTCATGACCACAGCGGTTGGTGTGATAGCTGGTTATAGGTATCACTCATTCAGCAGTGTGGCAACTTGGAAAGTGGTCATTAAGTGAGGACTACCTGTAGATGAACATCTTGTGAGAGTCTCAGTATAGAGACCAACTCCACAGAACCATCCTCACATGGATCTGTAGGCTGCTGAAGAGAGGTGTTTTTTAAAATATCTGCATAGGACTTTGCTACTTGATCCTTGGCTGAGATCAAATATAGCTTAACAGTTTTATTAATAAGGGAGGCAGTCAATTAACCTATTATTTTACAGGGTCCGAACACCACCAATTTTGAGAAGTTCAACTGTAATTCATTCCTATGTGTTCATAGAATTTAGATAAATTCTATACAGCTGAGACTAAATTTTAACTTTAAATATATTATCTATGTAATTGAACATTTTTATTAATTTTAAAGATTTCTCCATGGGACAAAAGAGAGGAAGCATTCAAAAAAAAGCTTGAGTTTTCCATAGAAAACAGTGATTATCTGGCTGTCATCCAAGCATATAAGGTAAGAGTTAAAAAGTTCACTTGGAATATCATGTTAAACATCCTTTCAAACTCTGGGGATTAAATAGTAAGGTGATATTTTTAATTTCCACTCTTTAGGGATGGCGCCAGTCTTCAAAAGAGTGCTTTCAAGCAGGTTCCACATTTTGCAGACAAAACTTTTTATCAGAAAATGTTCTTCAGGTAACATAATATTTTTATTTTGTATCTTTACCTTTATAAGGGTTTTGCTGACCTTTTAAAATAATTTGTTCTAATACTTACTTCTTGTTGTGCCATATGTTTTTCCCTTATATATAACCTGAACAATTTTAGACCAGGTTTGTTTATGCTATTATTCTATTTCATTTCATTATGCCTTTGCTCTGGATGGTGGACCTCACGGTTTCAGAGGGAAAAAAGGTAGATAGTTTGCATTTAAGTAGAAGTCATATTGAATTCATATGGCCAATCATCCTCCTCCTTTGTACCACATTGTTGCCCCATTTGAGATTATATTCTCAAAAAGCACCCAATGTGATGCGTGTTGTAAAGAAGGTGCTGGGAAGAGGCAAGATGAAATACAGGTCCTTGACTTATAGCTGTCAATGAGCCAGTCCATCATGGTTGTAATTTGTGACTGTCACAACAAGGGTCAGTCATGTGACTGTACCTGATTTTATGAGTTTTGCAAAGGTTGTTAAGAAAATCACCACACAAGTTAAACAAATCCACCATTGTTTAACGCATTCCATATCATTTAGTGAATTACTGGTTCAATATGGGTGCAGTTTTGAAACCAGAAGTAGGTGCCAGCTTTCAGCAAAACTGTCCTAAAATGCAATCATGTGACACAGAACACTGCAAATAGTCATAAATGCAGCTGTGTTGTCAGGTGCTTGAAGTTCAGGCGCATGACCACATGGCAGGGGAGCTGACCAGCAAACTTTAAGTCCAGCTCTTAAGTAACCCCAAGGTAGGTCTATCATAACTTCAAATGGCCGCTAAGCAATCAGTGATAAGTTAAAGTCTACCTGTAATACAAGTAATACACTATGGTTGCTGTTATTGATCTTCACATTGAGGAACTTTTAGGAAACTGTTGAAGATCATTAAGATACATACTAATTATTTTACTAGAAATAATTCAGAAATCACCACCTTTAGCTACATATGGTTGTAGTTGGCGATTAACATACTGAGAACCCAATAACTAACTATATACAGTGGGGCAAAAAAGTATTTAGTCAGCCACCAATTGTGCAAGTTCTCCCACTTAAAAAGATGAGAGAGGCCTGTAATTGACATCATAGGTAGACCTCAACTATGAGAGACAAAATGAGAAAACAAATCCAGACAATCACATTGTCTGATTTGGAAAGAATTTATTTGCAAATTATGGTGGAAAAGAAGTATTTAGTCGATATCAAAAGTTCATCTCAATACTTCGTTATATATCCTTTGTTGGCAATGACAGAGGTCAAATGTTTTCTATAAGTCTTCACAAGGTTTGCACACACTGTTTCTGGTATGTTGGCCCATTCCTCCGTGCAGATCTCCTCTAGAGCAGTGATGTTTTGGGGCTGTCGCTAGGCAACACGGACTTTCAACTCCCTCCAAAGGTTTTCTATGGGGTTGAGATCTGGAGACTGGCTAGGCCACTCCAGGACCTTGAAATGCTTCTTACGAAGCCACTCATTTGCTGCCCGGGCGGTGTGTTTGGGATCATTGTCCTGCTGAAAGACCCAGCCACGTTTCATCTTCAATGCCCTTGCTGATGGAAGAGGTTTGCACTCACATCTCACGATACATGGCCCCATTCATTCTTTCCTGTACACGGATCAGTCGTCCTGGTCCCTTTGCAAGAAACAGCCCCAAAGCATGATGTTGCTACCCCGTGCTTCACAGTAGGTATGGTGTTCTTTGGATGCAACTCAGCATTCTCTCTCCTCCAAACACAATGAGTTGTGTTTCTACCAAACAGTTCTACTTTGGTTTCATCTGACCATATGACATTCTCCCAATCCTCTTCTGGATCATCCAAATGCTCTCTAGCAAACTTCAGATGGGCCTGGACATGTACTGTCTTATGCAGGGGGACACATCTGGCACTGCAGGATCTGAGTCCCTGGCGGCGTAGTGTGTTACTGATGTTGTTACGTTGGTCCCAGCTCTCTGCAGGTCATTCACTAGGTCCTCCTGTGTGGTTCTGGGTGTTTTGCTCACCATTCTTGTGATCATTTTTTCCCCACAGGGTGAGATCTTGCGTGGAGCCCCAGATTGAGGGAGATTATCAGTGGTCTTGTATGTCTTCCATTTTCTAATTATTGCTCCCACAGTTGATTTTTTCACACCAAGCTGCTTGCCTATTGCAGATTCAGTCTTCCCAGACTGGTGCAGGTCTACAATTTTGTTTCTGGTGTCCTTCGACAGCTCTTTGGTCTTCACCATAGTGGAGTTTGGAGTGTGACTGTTTGAGGTTGTGGACAGGTGTCTTTTATACTGCTAACAAGTTCAAACAGGTGCCATTAATACAGGTAATGAGTGTGGGACAGAGAAGCCTCTTAAAGAAGAAGTTACAAGTCTGGGAGAGCCAGAAATCTTGCTTGTTTGTAAGTGACCAAATACTTCTTTTCCACCATAATTTGCAAATAAATTCTTTCCAAATCAGACAATGTGATTGTCTGGATTTGTTTTCTCATTTTGTCTCTCATAGTTGAGGTCTACCTATGAAGTCAATTACAGGCCTCTCTCATCTTTTTAAGTGGGAGAACTTGCACAATTGGTGGCTGACTAAATATTTTTTTGCCCCACTGTATTTTCACTATATATTTATGTATTTTTATACGAGATAGATATATTTCTCCTATATCTTCCTGCCCCAATATTTTATTCTATATCAGCTTTATAATAGTCAGAGTGAGCAAAATGAAGGCATGCAAAGGCCAGACATATTCTATCAGTCTTCTGGGGCTGATCATCTGCTGTGCATCACTAGTTCATACATTGGTATGTGCCAAATGGGAATAAGAGAGTAGCATTAATAAACTACTAGTTATATATTCATTATTCAAATAAATCTTTCCCATTTTTAAAGGAAATGGCACGTTTAAAAAGGCAGTTTACTGAACTATTGTCTGATATTGGATTTGTGAAAGAGGGACTCCGAGCCAGAGACATAGAACAGAGGTTTTCTCATAGAGGGGATGGTGTTCTTGAAGCTACAGGAGAAGAGGTAACTGAAGGGGAAGTTTTTTAATCTGTTAACTTTTCTACCCACCTTTCCATGTCTCCTTTCTTCCTCACCCATGTTCTTAAATAAAGATGTTTATATTTTATCTAACTCCCATATAACTATACTGATTATTTCTGGAATACTTCCTATCTTGTCAAGATCTAGTAGACTGAAGATACTTTTCAAGTTGCTTTGAGTATTATGAAAAGTCCTTTTTTACTTTCTTGCATACTGGAAAATTCTTTCAGTCAGGCGTGAACTTTGTCTGTTTAGTCCAGCTAGTGGGTTGATGAAGCAGAGTATTTGAAAACAAAACCTATTGTATGTATGTATGTATGTATGTATGTATGTATGTATGTATGTATGTATGTATGTATTATAGTTAAACATTAGTGATGTATTAATATAAATAATGTTTTCATTACAATAATGTTGTAATGCTAACTTGATTGTAATTATAACTTTATTAAACCTGCTTAGTTACTTTAAAAGTGGATGCTGACATGTATTATTGAACAGCAAAAAAAGCAAAGAAAATTCAAATACAAAAATTATAATATTACAATTCATTTGTAGATAACTCATCCCAAGATGTGTCTAACAGGAAAGCAGTTCATTTAAAAGTAGTCTCTATGAAAATCTATTGATTTTCAAAGAAACCTGACACCAGAAATATTCAGGATTTCTTGCCAGTTGCTACATGCTACATAGTTCTTTGCCAATGCCTGCATAAGGGATGGTCTTGATGCTCTAACTTGTCATCTATGTCACAGGCAAATGCAAATGCAGAGAATGTCAAACTGATATCAGCCATATTATGTGCCGCTATGTATCCAAATGTGGTTCAGGTAAGCATATAAAAATAATCATCATTTGCTTGTATTAATATCTATTACTCTGACTGAAATAGAATTGATTGCAATACCATGATATTTTAAGGGGGGAATTTATATAAGAACTTCCTTAAGCATTAAAACCATTTTGATCTCTTGGCTTTCGGGATAATTCATTATTTTATTTTATATCTATATCTTCTATTCATGTTTATATATGTTGTCAGTAAAGAAAACAAAGCTGAATGCCAATTTTTCTTCATGTGAGATTGGCTTCTAACTCTCCAGTATATGTAGCTTGTTTGCTACTTGGCAACTCATTATTTTCAGACATTTTCATGATTCCTTTCTGCCTGGAACCTACTGTTTCAATCCTCCATTATAGGCATATTGTTACTGATTTCTTAACTCTGCTTTTAACATTCTGCAGTGCTCTTTTTCCCCATCCTACCCCAAAATCCGAAACTAGGACTTACAAGATATTTGCAGAAACCAAATTGTAAAGTTTCCTGGAGTTTTATTGCATTGGCTTGAGATGGGGACAACCAATTTCATTGTATTTAAGTACAATGACAATAAAGATTATACTTAGTTAGTTGGTGAATGACACTGTTTTGCAAGATCAGTCTGTGTTTATAGCTGCAAATTTGGGTTTAGAAGGCTTGGCTGAGGTGCAGAGAAAAGTACTGTAGCAACAACAGAAGTAGTAGTTACTGACACAATAAGGAGTCCTTGGGGAGAAGGAAAAAATGGTAACTCCTGGAAGTACATAGTGTTAGAAATGAAAGCTGGTGCTTAAAACAATGTGCTTTCCAAACACCAGCTAGTGACTTCAGGGTTGGATTAGATTTTTACTTATTTTACATACACTGATCATACTTACAACCATGAGACTCCATTTATCTTGTCAAACAAAAGAATCCAGGCTATGGCTTTGTAATATATACGTTATAATATGTGCTACTGCTAAGTCTGGAATAGATTTGAGGAATGATGTAGTCTCTCTGTTTTTCTTCCTTTTCTTTTAAATTTCATAATATCACCTTGTTGATTTGTCAGAGGAAAGCAGTTTAGTAGAAATGTCTCTTTCTATATATCTCTGTTGAAATAAATGGGAATTGTTTGTGGATATCCAGTTCACAATTTTTATTTACCATTTTAGATAAAAGTACCCGAAAAGAAGTATCCAATTATTAAAGGAGCTGCTAAAAATAATCCAAAACCTGAAGCACTGATGTTTGCTACAAAAAACCACGGTTATGTTCACATTCATCCATCCTCTGTAAATTATCAGGTAATTTTTAATACTTTACTCCAGTCAGTAAAGTATTCTACCCAAACTTATTCTAGCATATATAGACTTCTTTCTTTGTGGAAAGAATAGCATGCACAACATCAGGCAATAGTTGCCTGCTTATATGCTATAAGCCTTGTTGAAAGGTATTGAATATTTCTGTAAACACCAACACAAGGATACGTCTTTCTCTCCTTTCTCCTCCAGCTTACTACATTCATATGAAACCTGCCTAGAGGTTTCAAATATCATCTCTATGTCTTCTTCAGGTTTGGCCACTTTATGCTGGCACAGAACAAATGTTTGTTAGCAAAATCTAAGTGGCAGTTATATAGTATGATACAGATGCTATTTATAGAATCAGAGTTGTTCCTGTTTTAAATGTCCCATAAGTATTCTTTGGAATTCTGTATTTCAGACAAAGAAGTTTAATAGCCCCTACTTGGTATACCATGAAATGTTAAAAACCAGCCGGGTTTTTATTCGAGAGTGCAGCATGGTGTCAGTATATCCACTGATCTTGCTCGGGGGAGGCCGTGTGAACATGCACCTCCAGAATGGGAAATATGTTGTTTCCTTGGATGATGGGTGGATTAACTTTGTTGCAGCATCACGTCAGGTAAAGAATTAAGCAACTCAGCAGGTCCATTATGTTTCTGGAAAAATGTATATGTTCTAGAACAGTGTTTTTCAACCACTGTGCTGCGGCACACTAGTGTGCCGTGACATAGTGTAAGGTGTGCCGTGGGAGAATTACTTTATATATAGTCAATATAGGCACAGAGTTAAAAATTTTTAACATTTTCTAATGGTGGTGTGCCTCATGATTTTTTTCATGAAAAAAGTGTGCCTTTGCACAAAAAAGGTTGGAAAACACTGTTCTAGAAGGCACCTACAATACAATGAGCAGCATTTTATCTTACTTTTAAAATTTCCTAAATTGAAAAGGACCATTTTCTTTCTTATGACTTTATGGCCTCAAAGTGGGGTAGATGATTTAAGAACAACGCCTTTGAGAACCATTGTTTTACAGTTCACTGGTATAATACAGACCAATATGGTACTTTGTATATGTCTCATGCAGTAATGTTGCACTTACAACATTGTACAGTAAGATAAATTGTCTCAATGAAGTATGCCTATCATAATATATGCCTATCCTCATGATAAAATTGTCATCTTACAGCTAGTCTCTTTCAGATAGGCTTAGGCTGGATAAAAGAAGCAGGCCAGTAGAGGTGGGGTTTTTTTTAAGCATCACATGAAAGAGAGGCCTGAGAAAGGTCATTATTTGCCTGCTACAGCATTACCCTCTCACATTTGGCTGTGGATTCTGGGCTTTCGTAGTCATTTGTGGTTTGGCTACCAGTGAAAACCAAGCTTTGCCCAGCCTCCAGAGGCACAGGGAGGGTGGGGGTGTCTCATAGGACCAGTGACATTGAGGAATGGATTTCACCGGAAGACTATTCCTCTTGGCAACCTCTGCTCCTTTTATGATAATCCCTACCCTTCCCTCCAGCCTAATGCGCCTGGCTTTTGTATCTGTGGCAGCAGCAGAAGCCACTACTGCTGTAGATAGATGCCTCCTTCAGCCATGTTGCTATTATTGCTTCACACATTTCAGATATTTTTGCATAAGTGTAGCTGATCTTCAATGAGAGGCAGAAAAGTGGCAAGTAGAATTTCTTTCCACTGGTTCTAACCTAGGCTTCTCCAAAAAGCACGAAGCAGAGTCCTGGTCCTGACAAAACCCCTTTTATTAAATGAATGTGAATTCTTCTCATTCATATTCAGCAAAGGCCTAGTAAAGTCTTTCAAAGGTGAATTTATGACCAGAGGTCTTATCTAGCTTGGAAATCTGCCATGTAAATATTTTCCAAACGTAGTGCTATGCAAGGAAAGTGTCACAGTCTCTGAGATTCAGACAGATCTTCACAGTTCTGAAATGAATGAATGAACAAATTGTTTCCTGCAAAAGCCCATTCCCCTTTCGCTCCTTTTATTTTCTATGGGAGGGGCCATTCACAGTCCACCTATGGCTTTACTCCCAAGTCAATCCAGATTTCTTAGCTGTTCTTTTCTTCTGGCAGCTCTGCACATGCACACACTGAACAGGCTCCACCTGTTTCTCTGCCTCAATGCTGTCTAGCTCCAAAGGCAGCTGAGAACTACCAGACGGCCTTCGCCCCATCTCTGCCTGACATAGAGCCCTCGTCCGAGCCTTCCCTAGCCTCCACGACTGGCACATGTTCCTCCCCAACCTCCTCATTGTCTGACTCTGCTGCCAGCTCTGCTAGGCGCTCACAACATCCACTATTTTTGCCCCTCATTCCCAGAACTGCTGTCCTTTATCTCATATGAGGGCACTAGCTTTTTGCCTCGTTTGCAAAAAGAACTGTAGGGTCAGCCATTTCCCAAGTGATATACTTTCCTCCCATTTAAAGATAGAAGGGAAGCATGTTGCAGGTGTGAGAAACAGCCTTTCACTTTCTTAAAAATGAACACCTTTCTTGTGGTCTTAAAACATTTTGATTGTATGATGCAATCAACTTGTGCAGGTAGACATTAAACTTGTAAACGTAAAAATTCCCAGTTAATATATAGAAAATGTAAGCACTGTGAACTTGGTATATATAGCCTTCCATGTCTGGCTTTCGTATTTCATTCTCTTTCTATCCTAATTTGTAGCATTGAGATACATGTACGGACAATGTATATCATAGTTTCAAGCAATATTCTACTCAATGGGACTTGTACAAAGATCTACAGTTGCAAACACACTAAGAATCAAACAAGATGTCTTTCTTGAACCACTATCCTGCTGCCACATAAGAAATTTGGATAAAGAGGTATTCAATATTTGCTGGTGCAATGCATGGTATAGCTATTCAGAAAGAGAAAATAGTGAACAGCATCCAGAGTCAGAGGCAGCATAAAGGAATGGCTATGTTCTTCATACTATGCTTAGGAAGTGTTTTGAGTGGCTAGTAGAAACCTCATCTAGAAGAACTTTATTTTAAGTGCATATTTGTAATTTCAGGTAGCAGAACTAGTGAAAGAACTTCGCAGTGAACTTGACCAGTTACTTCAGGAAAAAATTAAAAACCCCAGCATGGATCTGTGCACTTGCCCTCGAGGATCTCGGATTATCAGCCTGATTGTAAAACTTGTGACCACACAATAGCATTAGCTACTGTGGATGGCTTTCTTCTAATGTTAATGACAGAATAATGAAATGTGACACTGGCTGCTGTATAGCTATTTGGAAACCTAAATATCCAATTTAAAAGCGTTTTTTTAAAAACAATTTTATAAACATGATAGAAATTTACACAATAATAAGGAGCTTGCATACTTAAAATAAAACTTTTTTGCAAAGCAAGGAAGTGATAAGCATTCAGAAAATCATTCATGAACAGATCACATATACATTTAATGTTGAATAATTCACCACTCCCTTTTTGTGTCTAATAAAGCATTAACTCTGGCAGGATATTAATTTATCCTTCCCTTTCCCAAAATGGCAGTACATGAAACATATCAGTCATGGTTTCTACATGATTGCTGTGTCCAGAAATGAATCCTGTCCAGTAAATTTACATCTGTTTTCATTTTGTCAAATAATGTGTTGGCTGCTAGAATTCAAATATGGTGATACAAATTATGGAATAATTGTAACATAAAATTGCCCTAAGATCTCATTTCTTATTCTCAAATAATGCAGCATTGAGCCTGATGATATAGGTTATACATTATATAAATATTGTAATAAATAAAGGAATTCTCAAAACAAATAGCTGTCGTTCTTTCTTTTTAGGAAAACTATATTGTTTGAAACTGCTCAAAGCATTGTGGTTTGATTTGTGGATATAGTGAGAGGGAGGGAAGTTTTGCACAAATGATGATGAAAGGATACATTTTACACCTCTATTGGAAAATGGCTACTTCCTGAATTTTTGAGCATGATTCTATCCAGGACAGAAAATGAATGAGAAATTTAAGTATAACAAAACTTATTTTATGATTAACCGATTGACTTACGGATTTCATCTGGAACCTCATTATTAACAAAGCCCAAAGTTTTTGCAAACTTCTATAAGGAAATTTTTATGAATTTCAGTCAAACAACATTTTGGAAATACGTCAATAAAGTTCCTAATGAATTTCTTAAGAGTTTAAACAGAATAATATTTAGCACACTTATTAATACTGAATGTATATTTTTAAACAGTGTTTCACCTCAATTACTTATTCCTGGAAAATGTAGTGACCAGTAAGTTTCATGAATACTGAAGTGAACGATCAAGAACTTTGTAGATAGTGTGCATTGGGTCTTTAGGTACACAATCTTTCCCAGATGCCACATTTGGAAATATAATTGTCTACTCAACCCTTTTCAACATGATGCCCTGCAGCTATGTTGAACTACAAATCCCAACAGATGCAACCAAAGCATGTTTTAATTTTCAATCAATGGTGTGACCATTCAAAGGAACATACATGTACTAATACTAAAGTCAAGAAAAACTGTCATATTGCATCTGAAAAAGTCTTACATACAAAAATGTCTATTTTCAGTATCTTAAAAAGATTTGGTACAGTCCTTTTGTATGTGCTGTCCTGTATGTGCAGAAAATTAACTTCTAGAATTTACTATACAGTACTTTCAATTGTGAAATTGGCTGCATATTCATAGGAAGAAAAACTGTCCAAAATATTTTATTGCTTATACTACTGTCCCATTTTCCTCAGAAAAGTTAATATTTTGGTTTCAAATTAAGAGACTGGAGAGAATAAGAATGTGACTTATATTTACTATTGTATGAAAAAACCAACTTTGCAGGAACTTGGTGGGAAAAAAGTCAAATGATTTTAATATAAAAATATAACTAGCACAACTGCTACAATTGCTATTTATATACAAAACAAAATTTGGAAACAATGGCTGAGCATCAACCATTAAACATTCCTACTTTTTATTAAACTGCTGTTTTAAGAATAATGAAATCTATATGCCTCACTGCTGAAGTGCAAGATAGCTTTGAATCAATCCTTGAACTCTACACAAAATTATTTCATTAGAGCTATTGCAATCTTCTGGTCCATATGGTGAGTCAATGGTTAATACACCTGCCACGCACAGCGTTGGTTGTGATTCTCCTTGTTCTTTTACAGGGATGTGGTTTTTCTCCAGCCAGTTCTTCAATGAGTTTTTCTTTCTGTCCAGCTCTTCTTGATTATAAGTTTGACTTTTTCCAGCCATGAAGAGATGTGCAAGTTTTTCTTTAATTTCATCATCTCTTTCAGTCACTATTTCAATATCCTGCACAGCATGTCCTAAAACAACTAAAACAGACACTTTTCCATTCTCAAGGGGATTTGCCAGAAGAATACTGTCAAGAATAAAAGGTTAATATGAGGATATGTTAAGTGATCACATTGCTAGTTGGCTTTTTCATCCATACGAGGCCTTTCTATCAGTCTTTCACATCAAAAAAGTTCAAATCAGAATGAAACTCTTTTCCCAATGACAAAAAACTGAAATTGCTATGGCATTACAAGTTGTCCCACAAGTTACCCAATAAACCTGGGGCTTGAGTTGCATTAGCAATCCTTGAAGTTTGTAATAACTAGATCAAGATCAAAAGCCAGAATAAGTGAGGCCTCTCCAGTTAGACTCAAAATATTTTGATCAAATCATATACATAATATATATTACATGTTTGGTAGAATTATTTTTCATCAGATTTACATTTTCAATTGACATCATGCTAAGATGTAAAGTCAATTACCATCCATTTTACATATACTTTAAATATTATTATACAAAATGCTAATATTGTGCAAATCATTTGATGAAATATTTTGGTCATGAGCAAAGTATCCCCCAACTTTGGTCCTTAAAAGTATTTATTTAAATTAAAAAATTTCCATGGTGTTAATATACAATTATCCTTGTCTAAATGTTATAGAATACATGGGAAACTATTTTTACAATAAACATAACAGTTCATTTACTGTCCATACTACCTATGATATATAAGCCAACATAAAGAATAGATTTTCCCATTGTTAGCTGCTACATCCATCATTGCAAAAACTGAAAAATTGGCATATGCATTTCACTAGATAAATAAGTATGGAAATGGCTGACTAACTGACAAAAAGTTTTAAAAACCTGACAATGTAGAATAAGTTCACTAATAAATTTTGTCAATGTTTATTAGTTGTAATTTTTTCCTGAAATTACCTACATATTTTCAAATGTCTATTAGACAGAAATATTTAATATGTTTGTATTAAGATTTCATTTGTATTCTGTTTAGGCATACAATCTCCCAATTTAATTTGCTTTTCATTTTATACATTATAATCATTCATCCCCTTCATTCCCCCTTAACACATGTTCTTTCTCAGAAAAAGTATTTCTATATAGAATTCACTGAGACATACTTGGCCGAAACTGGATCAACTGTTAAAACCCATCCTTTGTATTGGCGTTTCTCGGCAGCCAGTACTTTGATTTCTTTATCCACAAAAGCCAGCCATTCCAAAGGAGTTTTCCTCTGCCATTCAGTCATATTTTCTTTTTACTGAACCTAATGAGAAAAGAAAACATTATTGCCAGCAATATTCTCCTGCTTCTGTATTAGGAAAACTTGCCTATTTCCCTGATTAAGAATAAAATGGCCCTGTTGGATCAAGTCAAGGTTCATGTTAGCCCAGGATTGTTTATCAGAATGGCTAATAGTTGCCTATGAAATGCTCACAAGCAACAGTTAGATTCCTCCCTGGCTATTGTTCCCCTGACATTGATAGTTGGAATGCACAGTGGTATATTAACCATTAAGCAGACTAAGCATGTGCTTAGGGCACCAGGCCCAAGGGGGCACCACAAAGCTGAGAAAGAAAAAAAATCCAATGAAGATTTGTACAGTATGTACATGGAGGGGGATTTGTCAGTGTTTAGGGCACCAGTGAGCTTTAATCCACCACTGGGAATGCAGACCACCTGAAGTCCAGTTGTAACAATACCTCTTGATAGACCAGCATTTCAAAAACTTACCCAGTCCTTTCTTAAACACAAATCAATGTATGTCTTATAAGTCTACAAATTTATTGTCAAAGACTTTTTGAAAATACAGGTGTGCCACGTTACAAAGTTCACCTCTATCTGCTTGTACACTTCAAAAAACATCATTAAGATGGTGAAGCAGGATTTACTTTTGCAGAATCCATGCTGACTTTTCTTTAAAGAGGCTTATTCCTCTACTGCAGTGGTTCCCAAACTTGGCAACTTTAACACTTGTGGACTTCAACTCCCAGAATTCTCCAGCTAGCTCTTCTGGCTGGAGAATTCTGGGAGTTGAAGTCCACAAGTCTTAAAGTTGCCAAGTTTGGGAACCACTGCTCTACTGCTTAGTTATTTTTCCTTTGATTACTCTTTCCACTAATTTATCTTTACCAACCTATTATTTCCAGGATCTCCTGGAGCCCTTTTTAAAAGTTACTATCACACTGCCTACCTTCCAGCAGGGGACTAGACAGGCTACATTTTTTTGCGATAATAACCACAATTTGGGGGGAATGTCTGCTCGGTTGAGTTCTTACTGTACAATCTTTCCAAATGTCTTAGATTAGAATACTATATCTTAGCTTAGTAGCTTACTTTACTTTAGCAACTCCAGTTCCTTGAGAAAATCAATGCAGGCTCAGAAATTTGTCCTACATCTTCTACAGTTAACCAGATGCAAATAATTAATTCAATTTCTCTATGGAAATCTTTCTATTCCTTTTTCATTTAGAAATCCAATCGCTTTCCTTGCTGGTTTTTTTGTTTTGTTTTGTTTCAGATATGTTTAAGTAATAACTCCCACACACCCACCCCGGCGATAATACATACTCATACCATAAAATCATAACAATCATTATGATTTTAGCAATCCGTATCATCGATATCTTTTTGCCAATCGCTCTTCCGTAATGATGAGATTGCAATATCATTCCATCGAATAATCTTCCCACGAGACTACTGTTCGTTAGTACTAAGTTCAGCAATGTTCCTAAAAGTATGAACCCCAATACATACATTAATTTCAGGTCGCGAAAAAAAACCTGCAGTTTAAGAACTGCAGGTTTTGAATCCCTCGCGGTTCTTACTGCATAGTCAACGCCATAAAAATACAGCGCGTTGATTAAAAAAAAGAAAGCTGGGCTGCAGCTATTCGTGTCTTTTAAGTAGAGGTAGCACTCGTATACATCCTTAAAGATAAATTACAATCCGGATATCCAGCTTCAGCAGCCGTCGTTCAGTCAGAAAAGCCTTTAAAAGAGAGTGCGAAGGCGCCTCCCTCCCGCCCGCCCGTCCTTTCTGGGACCCAGAAGGCACTGCGTTCAGGGGCTTCTTTATTCCCCTTCCGTAGCCGGATCTATCCGAGGAATCTTTCAAAAAGGTCGGGACTGAATGGATGAAGTGCTTTAGCATATTAGACTCGTAGAATCGCAAGGATTAAAAAAAAGTTTTGAAAAACTGGTTTCACGGCGGACTTCACGTTTCTTTCGCCATCTGTTTCAGAACACATTTAGGGATTTAACTAAGAGGCGATTCCGTTTCTATGGTTACTTTCTAGTTTTAGCATTCAGCTTTTAAAAGCTTTATCTTCTAGGTCTCGTTATATATTGGCTATCTTATTTTGGATGGATGTGAAGGCTTAGCTAGTTGTGTAAGCAGTTTCGAAAAGAAAATTACTCTTAAAGGTAGAAGTGACGTTTCCCGTCGCTGGACCTCGAGTTTTGGCGGCTTCATGGATATTGTTTTGGCAAGAGCAGGAAGTAGCTTTGATTGGCTTTCTTCTGCAACTCTTCCGGGTTTAGCCCACAGTTTTAGGAGTTTTTAGTGATCGCCCATCCAGGTACTAGCTAGATCTGGCGTTGTGTTGTTTTTGAGATCAGCTAAGATGGCACTGATAACCAATAATTAAATACAGGCAATGGCTCTGATAAATATTAGAGAAGTAAAAGAATTTGGAGGGGGGAAATCAATATTTGTTTCCCCTAGCGGCTAGCGCGCTACATTCTGTTAAAATCTTGAATGATCCTTAAGCGCTTTTTAAAGTACATATTAACTACTGACAAATATGCAGCAGCCGTACGTCTCAACCGCTTTTAACTTTAAAAACAGGCGATGTTTTAAACACGCCTGTTCGCGGGGTCCTAACGTCGCTCAAAATGGCGTCACGTCCTATATCCCATCTCCTCCTCCTCCCCTTTTTCAGCCTAACGTTACTATGGAAACAAAAACTGTCTTTCCCGCCTCGCCAGTCCGCGACGGGCTCACAATTATAGTGCGCGTGCGCAATAACGGCGCAATCTATATAAGGACTGAAACCCGCATGCGCTCAGCGACAGTTGTTTTTTTTTCCTTCGCGAAAGGATGTCGCGCTACAGCCGTTATGCCGGAGGTAAGTGGTGCGAGTTCAGGCGCGGTGCGAGGCAGGTGTCGTGTGTATCTATTCTCCGTATCACGCGATGTAGTTTCACTGTTTGTACGACACTAAGCTGTATCGGTGATAATGTTAAAGCCCGTTAGGAAATGACCCGGCGCCATTTTGCACATGTTATAGTCGCTGGATGTACCGAGGCAAACTTCCTTCGAGTTGGAATTGCTAAGCTTCAATGCGCAAATACGCTGCTGGTTTGCTTGAACGTTTTAGTGAAGGCGGGCAGGCACTTGATGATTTCATTGATTTTTTTTCTCCTTTTTTTTGTTAATGCTACTACCGGTGTACGGGTAAAATGGAGGCGGTGCTAAAGATGGCGGCGCCCGTGATCGGCGGGGCAGGAAGACGTTGGGGGAAACGGCGGCGTCGGGCGAGCTTGCAACGGAGTAGCCGCGTGTGTGTCAGCCGCCAGGAAGCGGTGGTGGCCTAATGCGCAGGCGCGCGATGGAGCATGAGTGCCGCTATGCCTGCTTGGCCTTGTGATTCAGCGGCTTCCCGGGCCCGAGTGGGTGGAGTAGCTGGCTGGAGCGCCGTGTTGTGAGCGGAGGACAGCTACTTCTCCTTTTTTTTTGTGGAAACAAAGCCAATGCACGGCGAATAAACTGCTGTAAAATAGCAGCGTTGATGGCATAGAGGTGATCATAAAAGCTAAAAAATAAACCACCACCCTTCTTTGTCAATATGCTAAGAAACACTTTGTAGAGGAAGTAGATAACTTGGTTATCACCTGAAAGACTACTTGTAAAAAAAGGGTCCTTGACTATAGTGGAACTTCTGCTCCATTAAGCATGTTTTTCCTACTTGATCTTAAGATGTCTTAAAAGTTTTGGAAATTACTGTTTTCTATTTTTGCAGAAACAAAAGTATACGTTGGCAATTTAGGAACAGGTGCTGGTAAAGGAGAACTTGAAAGGGCTTTTAGCTACTATGGACCCTTACGTACCGTGTGGATTGCACGAAACCCTCCTGGATTTGCATTTGTTGAATTTGAAGACCCAAGGGATGCTGAAGATGCTGTTCGTGGTCTAGATGGAAAGTAAGTAGGAATACAAATGCTATTTGTGAAATAACTTCCATTTTTGTTTAGTATGTTGACTGAAATGTTTTGCTGTTGTTAGGGTGATCTGTGGTTCCAGGGTTAGAGTGGAGTTATCAACTGGTATGCCTCGTAGGTCTCGCTATGATAGACCTCCAGCACGACGACCATTTGATCCTAATGATAGATGTTATGAATGTGGTGAAAAAGGTCATTATGCTTATGATTGTCATCGCTATAGTCGTCGTCGGAGAAGCAGGTATGTATACGAGTAATTTTGTTTTAAAGTTTTAAGTTATGTGTAGTTTTGATTAGTAAAATAAAATAAAGTACCAATTTTTTTTAAAAAAAGTTTTAATTATATGGGTATGTTACATTTGTTTATATTTTGTATTAAAATGTTAATATGTTAATAATCAACCTGGTCAAAACCTTTCAGGTTTCTTCGTTTGAGTCAGTCGCCTTGATTCAGAATGTCACGAGCCTTAAGATTTCATGCTGAGGCGCCTTGCAAATCCGACAATTAAGATCCTCCTAGACCTTGAGGTGATCAGCATAAGAGGCCAGATCCCCTCGAGTCATCTACACCTAGCTTCACCATATTCTTTAAAGGGCAGAAAAATTGAGACGGTGATCGCCGTAACAGTAAATTTGGCTTTCAATTGGGCCCCCCTCCGGTTTAAAAAGAGGAACACCAGATTGACCACATTCCCACCTAGAAAAATCTTCTTGCGTCAATCAAGCCTCACCTGGCTCATTTGGCTGTCAGTTTGATCGTCGTTAGATTGAAGAGAACACCTAGATGCAGCGATCGGCTATAGATACTTCTAGATCGTCTAGATCTGCTAGACCTTGGGCCAAAGAGGGTCGACCTGCAAACTTGCAAGGTTTATTTTAAATACACATTACAGTGTTTTATATTATTATGTAATAATTCTAAATGTTATACATTTTAACATCTTTATTAGGTAGTAAAAAAGTACTCGAGAAATAGGCCCTGAATTTTTCAACTGACGGTCCCTTAATTTTTAGATAGCTGATGTTTTAGCTTCAGCGAGGGCTCACATGCCAATTGTTGAATATGTAATCTAATTTTTTTTTCCTCTAACCGAAACTAGGTCACGGTCTCGGTCTCATTCAAGGTCCAGAGGAAGAAGATATTCTCGCTCACGCAGCCGAAGTCGTGGCAGGAGGTAAGCATTTACATATGTGGAATATTCTAGTTTTAGTAGGTAAAGAATGGTATAACTGTAAGTCTATTTCCATTTAGATCCAGATCTATCTCAGCTCGCAGATCTAGATCTCTGTCTCCTCGTAGATCCAGATCTGTATCGCCACGTAGATCCCGTTCCGGTTCTTTAAAGAGATCAAGGTAATTTGGCTCATATTTATGATGATTGTAAAATAGGCAGTTCTTAGTTTTTGAATGCTGCTATATTTGTGTGCAAATCAGGTTAACAGCTGCCAGTATTGTGAATTTTATGTGAATAGTACAGGGTGTCCTCAATTTACAACCATTCATTTAGTGACTGAAGTTACAATATCACTGAAAAAATGGAATTATGACCCTTTTTCACACTTAATAAACATTGTAGCACTCCCATGGTTAAGTGATCAAAATTTGGGTGCTTGGTAACTGACTCAGGATGCCGTGTCCTGGGGTCATGTGATCAGAAAGTTTGGGCTCAGTTGTCATAGGTTGAGGACTATCTGTAGTGGATTGTCTTTACATCTTGTGCAAAATGCATTTGTTAAGGATTAAGTCATTTGTGCAGTGTTATGATGAATCTCTGGCTCAGCCATGTGATGGCTTGCTTTTGTAGAAGTTTGCTGATTAAGAATGCTCACTTTATGTACTTCATGCTGCCTTTCTTGCTTTGAGTGCTCTTAGTTTTATGAACTATACTATATTCCTCGGATTGCTTATGAGAGTGAGTTGGCGGGTACTTTGGGGTTCAGTAGCATCTGTTTCCACATTGAGAGCTCACTCGCCATCAGTAGTTTGCAGGCAGCACTAGCATCCAGTGGTGTGAGTGAGAAGCTTCTCCACTGATATAATGAAAGATAATAGAGCATAAAAATAAGCATTAGTGGAAAAATTCCATCAGTTAAACCTGTCACTTTCAAGAAAACAAAGCCACATGAAACCTTACAACTAGACTCACCCAGTGAGATCTGTTGTGACAGAATGAGGAGAATCAAATACTGTATTTTTCAGAGCATAAGACACACCTTTTTCCCTCAAAAAAGAAGCTGAAAATCCGGGTGCGTACACTGAATACAGCATTTCTTGCCCCACAAAACCCTTCCCCTTCACCAAAATGGCTGTGCAGAGCCTGTAGAAGGCTTTCAGAGTGCTCCTGGGGGCTGGGGAAGGCAGAAATGAGTGAAAAACGGGCCATTTTTTTGCTCAATTTTGCCCCAGCCCCCAGAAGTACACTCTAAGCCTCCTAAAGGCTATGCATGCAATTTGTTTGACAAAAAAGGGGCCCATTTTCACAAAAAACAGGTCCATTATTGCTTGTTGGGGGGGGGCATCCCACAGGAGCACTCTGCAAGCCCCCTAAAGACTATTCATGCCTTTTTTGGGAAAGAAAACAGACCTGTTTTCACAAAATAACAGGCTGTTTTTGGGAGGTTACAGAGTGCAAAAACTTTTTTATTTGCCTCTTCAAAACTTTGGTGCGTCTTATACTCTGAAAAATGCGGTACTTTCTTTTGCCAAATGACTGCTTGTGTGGGGAAAACACCATATACAGAGTTTTATAGATTTGGAGTCTTAAAATTTGCTGTTTTAAACTAAAAGGAACTGCTGGAAAATGGTTGCCTGTATATTACAGCTACCTCTCTAGAATCTTTAATGACATTTCTATTTATCCAAGTAATCTGGAATAGTCACATTTTTGATCTATGTGAATATTCAGGAACTGGAACACTGTAGTAGAATATTCCCTTTTTTTTTTTTTTTAATCCAGATCTCGGTCAAGATCCAGGTCTCGGTCAAGGTCCATTTCACGGCCCAGAAGCAGGTAAATTTCCATTTGTGGACATTCAAAGCAATAATTAAATGTGAAATTTGCTGTGGGTAGCTAATCTTAATTACTGCTAGAAAGTTTAGCTTAATTAGAAATAACAGATTCTTTGTTTATTTTTGCTACATTTGAAAAATAAATGGGCTGTCTTTTTGTATTATATGCACATGCACACAATTTATAGTATGACGACAACTGTATTATGAACTTTGTATTTGTGGAGTGTCATCTTGGTTGCAAGTATTTGATATAGAAACTGTTGCAAAATTTTTACTGTCAGATCAAACCTGCATTTTGTAAAATAGGACTTTATTAAACAAGTAAATTAATATGTTAAATGTTAATCAAGATTACTTGATATTTCAACAGCCGCTCTAAATCACGATCACCATCTTTAAAGAGAAGGTAAGTTGAATCTATAGGTTGAATTAGTTATATTGTTACAGTTAACTAAAAAAAAAGTATAGTAATGGTCTCTGCATAAATCTGTGGAGAATACAGAATATTATATTGTGAGGTTCTTCATTTAATTCAGGGGTGTTAAACCTGATTGCATTGTGTGACATTGGGTTTGTTTTTGCCCTTGTGGGCCGGGATGGGCATGGCCTGCTTGAGCCGTACCTGGCCTGCGGGCCATGTGTTTGACAACCCTGTTCTAAAAAAAAGTTATATATACATAACAATAAAATTTTTATTTATAGTAAAACAAGTTTTACTAGTTTGAATTAATATTCAGAGCCTCACTCCAAAATAGGAAGTTCTTACATATGTTAAATCATTGAGCACATCATGATTGTTTTAATGGACAATAAACTTAAATGGCTCATAGTCAGACTGAGAAGGTATAGAGTTATAACTGGCCCTGAATAAACTTTGGGGGTAAGTCTGCTGTAGTGCAGAATAATCAAATTTATGTTTTGAATGACAGTTACTTATCCAAGCAAAATAAATAGATGTTTAATCCAAATTAGAAATGTATTTAAAAGCATTTTACTTGATTTAATCTTCAGTCTTGCTTTTTCAGTTTTGATATGAGCCATTTATATCCATTCTCCATTAATTCACGGTAAGTATGCTGCTTTTTGAATGCTTTGAAAGCTTGGCAATACTTTCTTGTGGGAAAAGGGGGTGCATGAAATGTAGAAATTTTGCTTTGGTATTTTGGTACATTAAAAATGTACATGGTTTCCACTTGATTTCTAACATGTTTTTTCACAAGAATAACCCAAATAATTTAAGAATTAGGATTAAATTTATTATTGCCCTAAATGTAGCAGCGGGCCTGATTTATACCACTAATCCATTAATCTAGTCAAACTTATTATTAAATTAACTTCTTGTGACTTGGTTTCTCTTTGCCCCCATCCTTTTTTTTTTTTTTTTTTTACTTCCAGTCGTTCACCATCGGGAAGCCCTCGAAGAAGTATCAGTCCTGAAAGATTGGATTAGAATGGCAAAAAACGTGTTAGGAAAAGTATTGTTTACGTAATTTTAAGGGATTTCTTTATTAAGAAATATAAGAATTTAGTTCGCTGAAGAAAATCTTTTCTAGGGTTAATGCAGCAAGGATCTGGATCTTTTAGTAAAATCTGTAAAAGCTGCTACAGTAGACTATAGTGCACAATTTCTTGTATGTAACAACATCTATGATCTCAACGGTGTCTTTTTATGGGCACGTGAAATAAAATGTGTTTCTAACTTTGCTATAATGTTATTTGCTTCTGTTAATATTTCAAGTGCATGTTGAAAGCAAACTCCAAACAGATACCTTAGTGTTGTATCCAAAGGCTGTGCAAGCATATATTAACTTGTTACCACTAAGTTGCCTGCAGTAGACTTATGTGGTTTAGGCACAATCCTAATGACTTGAAAATGGTGTAGCAAAGAAGCTGCTTGTGTGATTTTGTAATATAAAGAGATTGGTTTGATCTGTTAATTCATACTGCAGGATGCTATTATGTATTATTCCAGGCAGAGTTAAGTATTTAAAGACAAGCCCAAGATAACTTTAGATGGCAAATTGACTCCAATTTGAAATTATTTAACAAAATGATTAGGTACGTGTCCTCTGTCAGATAAGGTATCTTGAAATTTGGGCAAGAGCAGAATTATTGTTCTCCAAAACAAAATTTTAAGACAGTTTTATAAGATCTAGTTCCTTGTACAAAATTCACTGAGAATTTTTGTTGCTATCAAAATTGCAAGCAGTTTATTAAAGCAGTTAAACACTGCTTTTATAGAAAAAGATAGGCTTAAGTATTCTTCCACATTTTATTTTTTTTCTATCCTTTTTTCTCATGAAATTTAGTATGAAGTTGTTGCCTCTCATCCCTAGATTAACCTTGTAAAATAAATGGAGTAAGAGTCAAAATCACTCAATGAGATTCTATAGCTAAGGGAAAACTTAAATCTGGGTCTGATCCTAGTCTTACACACACTGTATCTACAACACACTTAGCCTCTTATATGAGGAATAAAACCAGACTGCTAAAAATCATTTTCTAGTACTGGGCGGATGAAATTTAAAAACAATTCAAATAACACTCTGCAATATCTTAGTACAGCTATACTATTTCCCCAGATTGCTTGTATCTGCTTTAAGGAGCAATGTGTCTCAAAGCACCTTTTGGACTTTAAAAGCAAAATGCTGCATGCCCTCAAGTATCAACACTTTGATTCAAGTATTTCTACAAAAAGACACGTCTTCAGCTACACTTCATACATTTTTAGGATTGCAGGCATTCTGCAGTAAAAGGCAGGAATTTGCAAGGGCATTAAATAAGTTGCAATGCTTTTTAAGGGATGCTGTACAGGTTAATGCTTAGCATGGCTACAGTATCTCCCCAGTTGTCTGATTGCATTTCCTTGCCAATTTTTATAGACCTTCCTATTGGCCACTGTGTTCCTATAAGTTGAATAAATTATAAAAGGTGAAATACCCTTCTGTGTTGAGAACAAACTTATTGAAATAAAGCTTTAATAGCTACTTTGACACAAATTCATTTCTTTGGTTAATTGCACATACTATTTTAGCTTCATTCCTAAAAATTGCTATTAATTGTAGATTTAATCTAGCATCTCATACTACTTTCATATAGTGATAGAATATATATTGCCATATCTATCAAACTTTTTAATGTGAAAGGGTTCTGCAAACCTCAAGTTTGAAAAATGAGTTGGTTCATAAATCACTTGAAGTGGGAGAGGTCTGGCTCATTCTTTCTGATACAAAATCCATGGTGGGGGGTCTCACTGTTGATAAATCTGGACCTCAGTATTGTATGCCAAAATGAATACATTCAATTTAAAGTGCCAATTTACTATATTTGGGAAAGGCGGGATTGGTTTAAGTCAATTTTAACAAATTTTCACAAAAACGGACACAGGTTTTGGAGGCTGGGGAGGGCAAAAACGAGTGAAAAATGGGCCCTTTTCACAAAATGGGGCTGTTTTTGCCCTCCCCAGCCCCCAGGAGCACTCTGCAGGCCTCCCACACCCTCTGCACGCCCTGTTTTTGCAAAAAAAAAAACGCCCATTTTTGCCTCCCCAGCCCCCAGAAGAACTTTGCAGGCCTCAAAGTCTATGCATGCCCCCTTTTCACAAAAAACGGTGTGCAGAGGGTTTGGGAGGCCTGCATAGTGCTCCTCGGGGCTGGGAAGGGCAAAAGCTTTTTAATTTACCTCTTCAAAATCTTGGTGCATCTTATAGTCCAAAAAATACAGTATTCCAGGAAAGATTGTGTGGAAAATAGTTTTAAGCTGTTAAATGGCAAGAAATTGTGTATACTGGATGTATGCAACCTGCAGTTCCGGAGCCACATGTGGCTCTTTGGGCCTTCTGCTGTGGCTCCCTGTTGAGTGATCCCATCACTGGCTGGCCCTGTTCCTCACCCTTCCCTCCCCCTCCTTGCCTGGCCTGAGAAGGTAAGGGCAACAGCGGGGATGGAGAAGCAGCTGGGCTGATTCTCCAGCGCCTCACTTTTGCTGGAGCTTCTTCTGGCCCTTGTTGGTGCTAGGCATGCTTCGGTTGCTTGGCGAGACACACAACCTCCTTTCTGCCCCGAGATATTGGCCCAACCCGGCCGTTGATCAATGACAGCTTCGCTAACACAAGGGTTGGGTGGGTGGGAGGGAATACGATCTGGAAGGAGGGGGCGGAAAGGGGGACAGGCCTGTAGCACCCAGCCACAGCTTTAAAACTTGCACGGGGGACTATCAATGGCAGGATGCTTTTCAATGAAAGCTGGCAGCAGCACTGCTCTGCTGGGGGAGTACTGTTCAGGGCAGCAGGAAAAGAGGGCTGGCCCCACTGAATCTTGCATGCCCACCCAGGGGGTCAGGCTTGGAGTACTCTCGCCAATGACACTCACCCATCAGCTAGTCTCTCCCCTCTGTATCACTCACTCTATGTCTCTGTGTGTCTGTTTCTGTCTATCTCTGTCTCTCTTCTCTCTTGGAAAGCCGATGCTGTGCCAACCCGGTGAGCTCTCCTTGGGGCTCTTCCCTACTCTTCTTTCTTTCAACTTTTTGGAAATCTCGGCTGGCTAAGGAACAAGGGTGAACCGTTGCAGAAGCTACCCTTCAGGAGACCCTCCTTCTCCCCTTCTCTCACAACCACAGACAACCCGAGACAGACATAAAGAGATGGGGGGGGGGGGAGACAGAGAGAAACAGATACAGAGATAGAAGGGGAGAGACGAGAGGGGGAAAGAGATACAAAAGGGAAGGAGAGATGTCAAAATTCTTGTTCCAGGTGTTTTTTAACAACTGGTTCTATGCCCTAATGACTAGCTGGGTAGGCATGGCTGGGGGGGGGGATGTGAGTGGGGGGGGGGGGAAATAGGTGATGTTGAGTTGGCCGCAGCCACTCAAGTTTTGTGGCTCCCAGTGTTTTCTATGGGAAATGAGTCCAAGTGGCTCTGAGCGTTTAAGGTTGCAGACCCCTGGTATACACTAGTATCAAGCTGGTCTCCTAAGTGACCCTGTGGGAGGAGTCATCGATATTCTCAGACCCCATTTGCCTTGAGACTGAGGTTAAGTTGAGGCCACTCCCCTCTGCCTCACTTCCTGGCTCCAGTTTAGTCTCTGTCTTTCGGTCTAATAGGAGACTAATTTCTTGGTTCCTGAGTTTGGATCGTTTTTGTGAGAATTTTCCATCCTTGCCTCCCCCACCTCCTCCCTTTGCCTTCCCTGTGTGTTTTGAGATGGCTGGGCAATAGCGAAGCTTTCCAGCAGCGATTGGGGCTCTGAGTCCACTGGCAATCAAGTACACTTCCAGAGCGTTCGCCACATTGGTGGCGTCCAGGAGACTTCTTTGGCTCTGTGGTTGGCAGGCGGATGCCCGATCCAAGTGGAAGCTAACTGCAGCAGAGTATTCTGGCGACAAGCTGTTTGGAGCCTCCCTGGATCCGCTTCTGGTGGAGGACAAAAACAAGCGTAAGATCCTTCCTTCTACTTCCAAGCGGGCAGAGCAAAGGTCAATACCCTATTAGAGGCCTGCATATCGGCCTCCAGAGCAGGACTACCAGCAGCAACAGAGGTACCCCCTCCTAGGTAGCCTCGACAGTGGGATAAACAATATTATAGGGACAGAAATTGATACCAACAGCCCAAGAAGCAGCCCTTTTGAGGGGGGAGGTGGCCATTCCTACTGCAGGAACAAATGATCCAGGCTCGGATCTTCCATAGGCGGTTGCCTTGCCCATTTTGCGAACCGCTGAGACCTCATCACCTCTGATGAATGGGTCCTTCGCACTGCTTGTTTTGGGTTACATTCAGAGTTCTGTTCTCACCCCCCCCCCCTTCTTGTTTTAGGCTTTTTTCCTCCTCTCGGAACCCGGTGAAGCCTGAGATTATGCGCAGATTAAGTTAGGTTCATTATCAGTACAGGGTCCTTCCCTTTGGACTGGTGCTGGCAGTGGTCGCAGGTCACCTCAGATCCATCCCGATCCGAATTCAATGTTATCTGGATGATGTCTTCGTACATGAGCGCAACCCTAGGGCTGCGAAGGACCTTCAGATCACCATCTGGACCTTGCAGTCCTTTGGGTTCTTGGTAAATTTTGAAAAAAGCCATTTAGAGCCCTCTACCAAGTTGCAACACCTGGGAGCGGTTATTGACATGGTGGAGAGTAGGGTGTTCCTATCCCAAGATTGTAGGGATAGTATGTCAACAGGTTCAGCAGATTCACAGGCGCGCTCTGTTCCCATAATGCTGCTCTCGCATCTGCTGGAGAAGTGCAAGCCTCGACACCTCAGGTGCTGGAGTTCCTACAGGACGGGGCTGGACAAAGGGCTTTCCCACAGTACCCTTAGGAGGCAGGTTGCGGCAGTGGCAACAGTTCTTGGGGGGTTGGGCTCCCGTTCCTTAGCACAGGACCCGATCATTAAGAGGTTTCTCTGGGAGGCTGCTAACCTTAGGATTCCTATGATCCATCATTTCCCCACATGGGATTTATCAACTGTCCTGCAGGCACTGATGGGGACTCCTTTCGAGCCATTGAGGACAGTGATCCTGCAGCTCTTCACCCTGAAGGTGGTGTTCCTGGTGACCATTACATCTGCCAGGTGTATCTCTGAGATCAATGCACTGTCCTCCATGGAGGATCTGTGCACATTCCATGAAAACAGGGTTGTCCTCAGGCTGGACCCTTCATTTTTGCCCAAGGTCAATTCCCCGTTCCATAAGGCGCAAGAGGTCCTGCCGGACTTCTGGGGAGAGGAAACGTTCCTGGCATCGCCTAGATGTGAGGAGGGTGTTGCGCATCTATCTTAAGCGCATTTCTCCCTTCTGGAGGTCGGAGGAGTTGTTCGTCTCCTTCCACCCTTGGGGCCAGGGTATCCTCAGCTACCATAGGTAGATGGATTAGGCTGGTTATCACGAGAGCCTACGAAGCTCGCAGCCTTACAGTGCCATCTGGCATTACAGCCCATTCCACAGTGAGCGTGGCCACATCAGCGGCCTGGTCAATTCAGGCACCCATAGAGGATATTTGCAGGGCAGCGGCCTGGGCTTCCGCTATGGCTTTCATCAGGCATTATCGGGTGGACGCTTATGCTTCAGCGGAGGCTCAATTCGGTAGGCGGGTTCTGCAGAGTGTTGGAACCTCGGGAGGCTCAGGCTTCCGATTCCCTCCCTGGGACATTGAGTGTTGGTATGTCCCATCGATGACTCCTCCCACAGGGTCACTTAGGAGACTAGTTGGTCTTACCTGAACTGCATGTCTCCCAAGTCCCCTAAGTGGATGGAATCACTTCCCACCCTAATTGGGTGCTGTCACGGAGAAGGCCTGAGCGCCATTGTTTGAGTTTGGTCGGTTCTGTTCTAGACTGGTTGTATTTGTTCTTGTGTTCCGGTTGTTGTTCCTTACCATTCCTTATCAGATTCCTTCTACACTGCCGACCTTCGATTAAACTGGAGCCAGGAAGTGAGGCAGAGGGAAGTGGCCTCACTTTAACCTCAGTCTCAAGGCAAATGGGGTCTGAGAATATCCATCGATAACTCCTCCTACGGGGACTTATAGACTTGCAGTTCAGGTAAGACCAATTGACATTTTTAGCTGACTTGCACCTAACCATGAAATTTAGCAGTGCATGAAAGATATACGCAACCATTAAGAACTGTATCAGTATGTTCACCTTACATCTTTGGTTCTGCCTCTTCCTGAGTCTGTATAGAACCCTTGTGGTCCCAGAAAATGGTTGAATGAAAGAGATGACCACACAATGTTTGGAATCTTAAATTCTGGAATAGTGGAAACAGTATTGCCAAATATCTGATCAGATTATGACGTCTCAGTAATACCTGCACTGTAAGGAACATTGCCACAAACCACCTTAATGAAAGTCTTCGTGATTTTAAATTAGGACTTCACTTCCTATTTACATGGTGTAATATAAAATCTATCAAAAGGTGATAAACTGCAGGTAGAGATGATAATATTCAATTTGTTGACTGAACTTAAATTTTGCTACTTTTTTACTATGAAGTGGGGCCTTATCCAAATACTACCTTTTTAATGGCTGATGAAATTTGAGCTATAATTAGGATATTCAGAATCTGCTTGAATCACTTAAAATATTTTTGCAAAATTAACTTGTAGCAAGATTTCATTTGGTTTCAAAACCTAAGGGACTGGTTTGGACAAAACTCAGCAGCACTTTTTCATGCAGCTGTTGACAAAAATAGAATTGCCAACATGATCACCAATGTCCGATGAGGAATATGGCACAAGAACATGATGATTTCATTTAAGATACAGAGAACTTGAAACATGTTGTGGTATTGTATTCATCTCCTGGGTACAGCAGGACATCTGGAAAATTAGGCTATAAAGAAAAAAAAACACTTTAGGAAGAAGAACCATACTAGTACTCAATTGTCTGAATTTAAAAACAGCTTCAGAATACTTTGATCAGAATTCAGAAGTTTTTTCGATCTTTATATTCTTGTCTGGAATGGAAAACATTCCCTAAATGATCAGAATATTTCTGATCTTTTTCAAAACCTGATTTTTAACATTTTATACAACATACATGAATTGCATGGAAAGATTGGCTTAAATGGACACGTTTAATAGATAAGTGCTTGATGGCTATCTAGTTTACTATCTGGTAGCCGAATTTGTTGGCATTAAGAGCTAGTCAAGATATAGAGAAATCACATGATTCTCCTTTGAAGATTGTATCTGATTTCAACTGGAGGGCTCACTTTTTGAACGCAATTTAAAATTGGGGGGAGGAGCAGCATATAAAGATAATTCTATTGTCTATGTCTATGACAATATAAGATTTCTCTTCAACTCCAAACGGAACAATACTTCATTTAATCTATAGCTCAATCCATTATACCCCAACGGCAAAGGCTTCAATATATTGGGATCCAAGATCAGGGGGGCAGAATTCTACTGGTTCAGGCAAACCAGTAGTTCCGGTAAGCAGCGGAGAGCGAACTTGTTCGGGCCCACCCCTGCTCCATATCTGTTTTTATTGGGAAACAGCAAACTGCATCTGCGTGAAACATGCACATGTGCGATTGCCACCACCCCTGAATCAGCTGTTCATCGGAGCGACGGGTAACTACGAACGTACATGAAGCGAGCCAGTTGTTACACTGGTAGGATCCCCTGTCCAAGATGTAATGTCTTTTAACATCTAAGAAAATGTACCTGATTCATGGCATTTGGCCAATTTTGTGTTTCAAGGCAGAAACCAGAATGTTTGAAGTACACCTGGCCCTCTTTACCCTTTAGAGTCCCATCCAGGAAATTTCCTGTATAAAATTGAACACCAGGTTGAGTTGTATAAACTTCTATCGTTCGGCCACTAGGAGGATGATAAGCTCTGAAAAAAGACAGTAGATGGTTACTGAGTGATCTTTTCCATATACCTGTAGAAACTCATTTTTGTCTTTTGATAAAATGTTAACTGCCTTAATCTAACTTACCTCACAGGGTTTTTGGGGGGATAAAATTGAGGTTACTCCCCCACACATGCCATTTGAGCTTTAGAAAAAGATAATTTAAATAAAAGAAGTCAACCTTTAAAATATAATCTATGAACCTTATTGTCAGATAAGTAGATATACGATTGCAATCTTAGATTTGTTGCCACAAACATTACCATTTTACAAAATTTTAAGGAATCATAAAGTATTTAAGAATTAAATTATATTCTTCAAAAATACAGCTGTGTCTCTATTCATCTTAAATAAATGATTTGATGGTACCACTTTATACTGCACTTGGAATATTTTGTCAAGTTTTGGTCGCCCCAATACAAAAAAGATGCTGAGAATCCTGGAAAGCGTAAAGAAGAGCAACAAAGACAATAAAGAGCCTTGAGGCTAAATAGTACAATGAATGGTTGAGGGAGCTAGGTATCTAATCTATCAAAGAGAAGGATTAGCAGGGACATAACTATCAGTTATGTCCGGTACTTCAGAAGCTGTCACAGAGAAAAGGGGATTGGCTTACTCTCCAAAACACCAGAGGGCAGACAAGAGGCTTGTTAAAGAGAG
Organism: Thamnophis sirtalis; assembly: GCF_051295495.1. NCBI lineage: Eukaryota > Metazoa > Chordata > Lepidosauria > Squamata > Natricidae > Thamnophis > Thamnophis sirtalis. Next base: position 36,393,639 of record NW_028261386.1, on the reverse strand, counting down.
ATAGCAGAAGTAAGAAATTTTCTGACAGTCCAAGCAAATATTCAGTGGAATAGCTTGCCTCTTGGAGCTGTGAGTGCTCCAACACTGGAAGTTTTCAAAAACAGACTGGACAAATATTTGACTGAAAAAAGGCTCCTTCCCTTCAGCAGGGAGTTGGGCTAGAAGACCTCAGGACCCTTTCCAGCCTATGATTTTTAGGTTCTATTTAAATAATACAGACAGGCCAAAGTTGCCCTTTATAAAGCAGATATGAATCTCATCATACACAAACAGAATCAAATGAGTGTTAATCTCCCAAGATCAGCTGAGAGCCTTATTTACATTATCTTTACAGTTTTATTGTGGAAATACGAGCAAAATCCTGAATCACTTTAAAAATGCTTTAACACATTCCGAATCATTGCAATCAAAAGAAAAGAAATAAGAATGAACACATAGTACCTGTTTCCCACAGGTCCTGTGTACCTGGTTTTTTTTCAAATCCTTGAAAAAAAAATCCACATTCTAAAGGGAAATGAAGAAGATTCCTCAGTAGGAGGACGAGTAGTAACGCTACCTAGCAGGGAGATCACACGCTCTTGGACCAAACTCTTCAAGAATAGCAAACCCAGAGTTGTCCCTGCCATCTTCCCCGGGTGAAGGGGGGGGGGCTTCCCGCAGTTAAAGCTGGAGGCATGAGAGTTTCTAAGAAGCTAGAAAATGCACCAGATGAAAGAAGTTCTAAATTCCCTGGAAAAGAGAAGGCCAGCTCTGCTCCAGTCATAAAAGTACAGAGCATAAATATCTTACTGAGAGACACCTTTCAGAAATCGAGGCATACATTTCCAGCTGCCACAGCACAAGAAGCATATGAGAAGCCACAACCTACTATGGAAAAAATTGTATTGCCCGAACGAATGTGCATTATTCAGCAGCCACAGAAATGTTAAACATGTAGAATAAAATATTCATATATTTGACAGACTTGCACTTAACAAAAACACCAGTTAGCTAGGCAAGTAGTAAATAGACCATCAGCATTTGGGGTTTTTTTTCTTTCACAATAAAAACTATATTAAAAAAAAAAAAGATTTCTCAGTAGAACTGTGTTTTGTATGTAAAGGGTGGGAGTGGGGAAGTGCCTCAAAGTATAAAAGCCTTGCATAACACTTCTTGGCACACTTCTTAAAACAGTGGCTTCTTTTCCCAAGGTTCATGTAGTTCAATAGTAGGAAAAGTGCATTTGGTTTAAGGAATTCAGGCTGGATCCACATGCAACCTCCAAGATACCTTTCCCCCTTGAAATAAGCCGTGCAGCTTTCTATTGCTATGTTACAGTACATTTGCAGCATTCTCTGCCCAACCAACAGAAGTAAATTATATTGTACTATGATAGCGTTATTGCTGTGATGATAATTTCAATGTGGACCAGAATAATATCAGACTCAGCTCTTGATACATTTAACATCTGGTTCAGATTACTCATCACATAGTCATTGTGGTAGTGATTATAGCAAATATAGGATTTATGATTTTGCTCAGCTGAAGTTTTTGATGTTACTTGTTAACTGTTATTTTCTGTGCTGCTATATTCTTATGAAGGATGAAAAGCAGTTAAAAAGTAAAATATGTATAAAAATGTGGAAAAGAAAACCTAAGGTTATGATTTCTAATGGTAGTTTTAAGTATTCCTCTCATTACACAGGCCTTAACAATAAATTCCAAAGAAAGTCGTAGATCTCAATGAAGCTCAAAGAACATCTTTGATGAACCTCCATGACATTAAACATATGAAAATACCTTTTATTACAGATTATATTCCAAAATTGACTTGTATCAGATAAAAAAGTTATTCTAACTTCTCTGATAACCAACTTTGTTAGCTTTCTGACAGTAAAATTAATCCTCTTGACTATTTTGCTGTATTGTTGTCTTCCCTTTTTTTCCTTTGGAGATGGGGACTCTAATTTTAATGAATATAAATTGGCATTTAATGGTGTGTGTGTGTGTGTATATATATATGTGTGTATTTGTGCTGATAAATAAACATCATATATATATATATATATATATATATATATATATATATATATATATATATATATATATATATATATATATATATATATATATATATATGAAAAACAGTATATTAATAATGTGAATCAATCCAAAAGCACAAAGCAAAGTTAGAGTGAAAATTTCACAACTCACATATAGAAAATAAATGAATTAAATCAAATGTTTACCTGGCACAGAAATGTGGTTCTTTTCTCTGGACCAAGCAAAAGTTGTGATCAAATCCATTCAGCTGAAACTTCTGCAAATGTGTCCCAAGTTCTTTAGGCTTTCGCAGGTCAAATGGAGTATCATGCACTGGCGAGATATTTCCTGTTTGTTGAGAGGGGAACAAGTCAAAAGAGGAGTGAAGATATGAAGGAACTGATGTAGCGTGAAATATTCAGGAGTATAATTATGATTACAAAAACATGAAAGGACATGAAACATAAAAATATAGTGACTATTGACTTTTTCAGTTGCTATTGTTAAGACAATAATCCCTACACTAAATACACTAATATGTACTGTGATTTTAAAAAACATTAGCTTCCTAAAAATTATTTTCATCAAGTACTTCCACATCACAGTTTTCATTCATTCCAGCTTTAATCCTTAAACCACTCCCAAAATAGCTTGATATCAATCTTCAGTTCTTTTTATTTCTGCCAGCCTCAGAGAGCCAGTTTGGTCTAGTCTAGTGGTTAAGGCAGCAGGCTAGAAATCAGGATTCTATTAACATTAAAGTCAGTTGGGTGACTTTAGGCCAGTCACTCTTTCTCAGCTCATCCTACCTCACAAGGTAGTTGTGGAAAAAATAGGATAAGAGAATAGTAGTATGTATATTGAGCTATTTATAAAAGTAATAAAGGCAGCATATAAATAAATATCACTGAGAACAGGCAGGAGTTATCTTGAGCCAATTATAGGATCAAGGTAGGCAATAAAATTGCCTGCTTTCCTTAAACATACTTCAGGTGGAACAGATATTGAGTTAGGGCTTGCTTCACTTAAGAGACTGGAAGCAAGATGAAGCAAGTGCAAAGCCCATATGGAAATAAACTATACATACATGTCCACATTGTACAAATGAGCTTTGTTCATTTTACAAAAATCTTGGTTCATGTCAGAGGAATGGGAAGTCCTGATCCATACGCAGCACAAAACAGCTACCTCTTTTGAAATCTGAAAAGTGTAGGTACTGCAAATGCACCTAAACCTTGGTCCCTAGAACATTATGTGGAGAAAAAGACACAACCAGCAGTCATTCTGACTATTAAAGGTATAGAAATGGCATTTGAAAAACTAAGAGGTGACAACAGTTTATGGTATTCGTTTTGAAAAGGAAAACTACTGAATTCTCCTATAATTCCAGTTTGGTGTAATATATAACCTGTTAAATGGTAATGTGGAAACAGGATCTTAAATTTATAACAAGCACAGCATTTTTCTCCCTGGAACAAAGCTTCACCTTCAAAGACACTCAGATTAACCAACCTGTTGGAATCAGTTTTTCATCCAGTGGCAAGTAACAATCTGCCTCTATGGTAAATTCATGGTCATAGATATTAGATGAACCCTGAGTTATGAAAAAATATATATAATACTAGATAAAAAGATAATATATTGGTTTTGTTCTGACATGGATCTCATTTTTAATATATTTTTTATTATGAAGTTTGTTACCGTTAAAATCTGATACAATCTAAACTTAAAAAAGAAAAAAGAAAAAAGGAGGAAGAGAATAAAATAAAGAAAAATAAATATGTTACTTTCAACCTTCATCACAGAAGTATAGACAGATTTAGTAACTCTTCAACCCCTATAACAGTGCTTCCCAAGCTTTTTCTTTCATTACCCAAAACCACTTATAAGAAAGTGTTATCAAACTTGGAGGACCAATCACATGTCCCTTCCTTCAGCACCATAACTTAAAATGGTTGGTGAATGGCCACAATTGGGGACCATTTTATTATAAAAATAATATAATTGCTATTTATATCATTATAGCAAATTACCATTGATAATTTCATTATTTTTAATCTGAATGGGAATTTGTCGGGAGAGTTTTAAATATAGTTTTGTACGCATTGCAATATTTAACACAATTTACATGTATAGTTTTCAAATTTGCCTCACAGCCAAATTCAAAATGTTCCAAAATGTAAAACTGAAAACGTTGGATTTTATCCAACTTGGGATGTTTTCCCCCCAAAAAATAGATTCCCCAAAGGATCTATTCTCATGATTTAAGATCAATAGATGCTACAACTCCCTTGCTTACTGTAGTACAGGGGTATCAAACACACAGCCCCGAGGCCAGATACAGCCCATGCAGGCCATGCCCACCCTAGCTCTGCAAGGGCCAAAAACAATTCCGATATGTCATGGTACGGCCCACAATGCAATTGGGTTTGACTGACATCCGATTGCACCCTGCTGTAGTAGATTTCAGCAGAGACATGAAAAATAACTCTATATAGACAAGGGCTTCAGCAGTTAAAAATGTGGGATCTGTTTCTTTTGTTCTTGCCAACATCAGTGATTGTTATGAAACTCACTTACCTGACCTCCAAGATTGAAGTAAGCATGGTTTGTTAGATTGACTGGTGTAGTCTTACTAGTTTGAGCTCTGTAATTAATTGTTAACTCTCCATCCTTGAGTGTATATGATATCCACACTTTCAGCTCACCAGGATATCCCTCTTTACCATCAGGACTTATTCTGAAGAAGCGGACACCATCTGGCAGGATTTCAGGCAACCAGATAGCCTAAAATACAATTTGATGAGCTTAAAAAATAAATAAATCTACATTGACTGGACCAGTTTTCAAATACTGCCCAAATGTGTTCAGACCTCTCGAATTTCAAATCAGCAACAAATTATATGTAACTGAAGGCAACATACTGGGAAAAGCTCTGGTATCTGTACAGACACCTGAAAGAGATTACTTATTCTAAATATAGGTCCTGAGATTTTTACTCAATTGTTTTCTACTCCCAGACAATGAAATAGTCTCTAATAGATGAAGTCTTCTCCCATCAGAGGGAAGATTCTGAGCCAATGGACAAATCCAGTTGGTGAAGAAGGCAATTTTCTAAACAAAAACTTTTAAAGCAAGGTAGAACATAAAGAAGTCTACAAACATATTGAGAAATGCATAGCCTTTAAACGTATTAAATTATAAAAGATAAAGATAATTTAATGTATTTTAATTAATATGTGTTTTAATATAATACAGTCGTGGGTTCAATTTTTAAAATATTACAAATATTTGATTCAACTAGGAAAACAGGATAACTAAAGGTAAATGAATTTCAAAATGTTAGCAATGTTTGTTTTTAGTAACAAAATAAAACAGTATCAGTTATATTACCAGATATAAAGCATACTGTGTTTAGAATATATAGAAAAAAAATACATGAGCTGGAGCAGTTGGTCATACAACTAATGAGAAGGGGGCAATAATAGACCTATTTTTAAATAGTGCTCAAAATTTAGAATATAAAACATTGAGTAATAGGGTTATGAGAGAAATATATGTACTCAAAACATATTGGAAAGTGACCATAATGAAATAAAATTCACCTGTAGAGAAGCAATAACCTAAAAAACATAATCATATTTGACTTCAAAATTTAGAAGGCTGATAAAAAGGAAACCCAAAGAGAAAGCCTAATGTATTCATAAATTTAGGAAAATGCCCCCAAAATGAGAGTGCATGATAGAGTAGCACAATAAAGAAAGCTATGAGGCCCAAGAAAAAAGATTGATTTAAGAATCATTTGTTTTTTGGGCCTCATAGCTTTCTTTACTTTTCTTCATTAGAACTGTCCTAATGAAAAAACAAATGAGTATAAACTCTGGCAAAAGAAATACAAATGAAGTTCAGCTGTTCTCAGGGAGGGTATTAGATGAACTGAAAGATATAATGGTGACAAGAGAATGTCTTACTAACAAACTGAATATCAACAACTCACCAGACCATGCTGTCATCCATCCAAGGGTTATTAAGTTGCTTAAAGCTGAGACTGTGGATCTGCTATGTAATATAGGCAACCTGTTCTATATTTTTAGAAGAGTGATCTAGGGAATTACAGGCATGTCAGCTTAAGATCTATTCTGGGGGGAAATAGTGGACACTGCTAGATAAAATTACCAAACATTTGAAGACACAGGCCTTGCTCAAGGATACACAACATGGTTTCACTAAGGTAAGTTCCTGTCTAATTAATCTATTAGAGGTTTTTTTTTTGAGAATGTTAATAAACACATATGCATATGCAAGAACAAGCCAATTGACATCATCTCCTAAGGGTTTTCAAAAAAGAAAATCTTAGATTTTCAACTACCCAGTCACTTATGGTGATATGGGTAATGTATAAATCAATGAAATAAATAAATAGGCCTTTCATAAAGTCCATTATCAAAGACATCTCAATGAACATAAGAACTATGGAACAAAAGGAAAGGGATAAGCAACTGGCCAAAGAATAGAAGTGTAAAATAGGAGTAAATGGGGATACTGGAACTCCACCCCCACAAATCTCACCCCACAAATAGCTACTGCTCTTGGCAAGAGTCTAAGAACAAAAGCCTCCCTTGCTATTCAAACATAAGGGGAGAGAAGTTGCTTTCTCTCAGATCTTCAACCCACTGGCCATCATAGACTCCCTTACTAGACATGGAAGGATTTAGACACGTATCAATTTTGTGTGAATTTTGATCGAAAGGATTTGTAGGAACTTGCATTGCTATAGTTGCCTGTATACACTGTATCTGGCACCATTACCTAACAAAATAAGATCCACCGTGATTATTCCATACAATGAAGAGAAAAAAACCAGAAAAAAACATCTGTCTAATTTATCATTAACTATTCACTAGCAGATCTACCTTGTCAAACCCTTTGACTCCTCCATGCAAACTGTTGGAGCCATCATTGATGGCCAGTTGGTATTCATGCCCTTCCACTGTAAATTTCCCTTTGGCAATTCTGTTAGCAACCCGTCCAATGATAGCTCCAAAATAAGGATGCTTGCTGAGGTAGCCTAAGAAAGAGAATAAAAGAGAGCAACAGGATCAGGGATAAAATTCAGCAAGTTCTGACAGGTTCTGGAGAACCGGTAGCGGAAATTTTGAGTAGTTCAGAAAACCGGTAAATACCACCTCTGGCTGACCCCAGAGTGGGAGGGGATGGAGATTTTGCAGTATCCTTCCCCTGCCACTCCCACCAAGCCACGCCCACAGAACCAGTAGTAAAAGAAATTGAATTTCACTACTGAACAGGATAATATACATTTTAGAATTCAGTGTAAAGCTAGTCAGATTTAAAAGCCTGCTGAGAGTATTTTCTTTTGTGTGTAATCCAATAAATCCTAATTGAGCAATATTTTATGAAAGAAGGGACTCATTTATTAAGATTTCTCTGTTTATTTCAATGGAGGTACCAATGCCATGTCTGCAGAGAGCTCTGTGCACAGAACTGCTACACTATTGGATTGTATACTGGCAATGTTAGTCAACCTTGGCAGTTTTAAGCCATGTGGACTTCAACTCCCAGAATTCTTTAGACAGTATTCTGTCTAGGGAATTCTGGGAATTGAACTCCATACAGCTTAAGGCTGTCAAGATTGAGACACCTGCTGCCTGGTAACGTGGTGTACTGTAGTCTTATTGAGCTCAGATCCACATACTTGGACAATTCTTTTCCAGCTTAATTTAGCACCCCTCTATTAATACACACACACACACACACACACACACACAGTAAACAGAAGTGTGTTTTTGACTAACGACAGTCCTATACTGTATATGAATGTAAGTCAAAGAAATGACAAGAAAAAAATACATTCTCTGGAGCCTCCTGTTCCTCGCTCCAGAAAAAGCACATTTTCATTTACATAAGTTTGCTTTGAAGGTTTTTTTTTAGGTGATTCTCTTCCTTTCTCCAGAACTGATTCTAGTGGTGGTGTTGGAGCGGGAGTGATCGCTCAGTAGGCCCCTTCTTTGTGCGATACTACAGGGTTGTATTCTGTCTTCTCACCTTTTCAGGTTCAGATACTTGAAACTGCTAGATAAGGACATTTGCTGGTTTGGAGTTCATTATCTGATGCTCAATTATATATTACAACCCCAACTGGCCAAGTAAACTCTTCAGGTTTTGTCCTAATGCTTGGGGACTGTGTACGTTTGAAATGTAGCAGTGTGGGAGTGAAGGGCATGCCTTGGTATGCCCATGTAACACCTCCGCTTCATTAACTGCACTGCTTGCCAGTTTTATTCCAGGTACATGATGCCTGGTTACTTAAGGGATTGTCCCATCTCCCATAGTGTCAGCACAGCCATTTTCATCTAGCAGGGTTGGCAAACTTTGGGTTCTATTGATTAAAAAATGCCATATATCATCTTCTCTGTAATATTGTTGCCTGGACTCAACCAAAAATGGTTAGGAATCAAGGGAGATCATGATGGTGATGATGATAACAACAACATTTTTTTTACCAGTCTCAGGCTGTGAATCAAATTGGAGATTAACAACAACACCATCTTTTTGTGACAAGCTGTTTGTGAAACCGTATCAAAACAGAACTAAAAATGATAAAAAATAAACACGATTTATAAGGTTAACATTAAGCATTTGAAATCTTCTCTTTGAAAATGTCCATTTATGTATTAATTATAAATAATGCTAGGATAATTTTAAGAACAGTAATGAGCCCCTTTTCTGCATTAAACTCACTTCGGTGTGTAATAAACATGATAGGGGACAAAAATATATTTGTTAATCATTGTGAAAGAATGAAGCTGTCTCTCTTGCAATAGAAAACCACAGTTGCTACCAGTCATTGCAAAAGAAAGATTATCAAAATACAATTCTGTTTCTAGTAGTGCAGTTATGATAATCTGGTTCAAGAAAAACAACCTAATAATTCTGGGATATGTTTTTATGGACTACTTCCCTCAGATATCATTAATGAAGCTTATTATCATAAATGTTTCATTCCTCACGGTCCACAAAAAATATTTACCTTGCTATTTAGCTTCTTATGGACTTAGTCACTAAAGCCCCCAACAGTAGTTAGCCAAAATATGTTTCAGGCTCTGTTTTACTAGGCTCTGAAATATTCCCATCTCCAACATGCAATATGGGAACTGCTGATTGATAACCACATACTTCAGGATGGGCAGAATGCCCACAGCTGTCCAAGTGTATTGGGCTATAATTTTCATGATACCCAAACAATGTGAATGCAATTGGCTGTGGTGGATGGGGTCAATGGGGTTGTAGTCAATATAATTGGAAATAATTGGTTCGGAAATGACTGTGACATTTCTGCAACCTTTGATTTCCTTCTCTAATTTTCAAGCTTAGATGGATAGTTAAGCAAAGGGAAACAGCAATCTATCTGCTAAAGATATCAGCCTTTTTATCTTCCTGTGAAAAGGAAACACTCTTCTAAAATTTACTATAGTTAATTAAAAGAGCTGGACCATACCAATTTGTGAACTGAACTCATCCATAGGGAAGTTGTTGACTAACGTAGGTCTTATGCAGATTGTTCTCCCCATACACTTCAAGTCTATGTAGTAAATAAATGTGATAATATATATTGTGGTCTTACCACCTGTTGTAGATGGGACTTCAACCAAACTTCAAGGTTTACCTGTCACAATTATTTGAAATAGGGGTAGTTGACACTGTAAGCTTGCAGGAACCGAAATTTAAAACTAGTGGCTGGCTTGGATTTCACATATCAATTTCCTCAAACCACATATTGAATTGAATACTTTATTTGGCCAAGTGTGATTAGATACACTAGGAATTTGTCTCAGGTGCAGAAGCTCTCAGTGTACATGCAAAGCAATAGAATGACAACAACAACGATAATAAATAAATAAATAAATAAATAAATAAATAAATAAATAAATAAGAAGGATAATAAAATGGATAAATAATAATGCTACAGCCATGCTACTTGGGTAAATACCCATAAAATACTACTGTCAGAATTAGGTATGAATTAGGTATCGTGCCCTTGTGACCTCTAGACTGGAATACTGCAATGTGCTCTACATGGGGCTGCCCTTGAAGAGCATTCGGCGACTTCAGCTAGTCCAGAATGCAGCCGCGCGAGCGATTGTGGGTGCACCTCGTTTCACCCACGTAACACCTATCCTCCGCGAGCTGCACTGGCTGCCTGTTGATCTCCGGGTGCGATTCAAGGTGCTACTTATCACCTATAAAGCCCTTCATGGTACTGGACCTGGGTACTTGAGAGACCGCCTACTGCCAATTACCTCCACCAGACCGATACGATCGCATAGATTAGGCCTCCTCCGAATTCCATCATCCAGCCAGTGTAGACTGGCAACTACCTGGAGGAGAGCCTTCTCGGTGGCTGCTCCGACCCTCTGGAACGAACTCCCCGTGGAGATTCAGACCCTCACCACCCTCCAGTCCTTCCGCGCCGCCCTAAAGATCTGGCTGTCCCGGCTGGCCTGGGGTTAAGATTCCGACCCCACTCGAATTGTGTGACTGTTGTGTTTCTTTTAATATGTTGTATTGTCCTTATGTTGGAAATTGTTTGTTCTTCCCCCCCCCTTTTTTGAACTGTGAGCCGCCCTGAGTCCCCCCAGGGAAAAGGGCGGCATACAAATAAAGGGAAAATGAAAAAAAGTATTCAGCAGATAGTCTGAGGGAAAAACCTCAGTAGTCCAGCTCATGGTGGTCCCAAAGGTGCTTTTTCAAAAGGAACTGAAGAAGCTTCTTGGATGAGAAGCAATATGTCTTGAAATAAAAACAAAGAAAGTTTAGTTGCCTTTTGAAAAAGCACCTTTGGGACATCTACTTGTTTTGTCCTGCAGTGCCCTGTCCAGCACCATCTCAAGAGGAGTTGAATCAGTTTATGTCCAAGATATGAGGAGTCTGGAGGTATTTTTTTCAGCCCTCCTTCTGACCTGTGTGCAATATACAGGTGTTCTATGCTTGGAATTATTCTCTCTGCAGTCTTAACTATCTGTTGGAGTTTGTGCCATACATATGGCAACTACTCTGAATTAATGTGGCATACACTGCCTCACTTAAGCCTACAAAATTGTTAAAGAGTGATGCATAACAGGGAGACAACCAGCAGGGGCGCACTTCTACTATTCTTAATCTACTATTAATACTTAACTGGTTGTCTGAATGTGGCTTAATAGAGAAGCTTAATAGAGAACAGAGAGCTGTGTAAGGGGAAGTATTCTATTTCTCAATTATGTTACTAGATTCTTATGAAACCAAGCACAAAGAAACCACAGCAATTTGTTCCTTAAATTTGTGAAGTCAAGCATTTCAAAACAAGAACTTCAGTGCTTGTTACTCATCTGTGAGGTAAGAAGAGTTTGGGGGCTGGTTCCTTCCATAAATGAAAACAAACTCAATTAGGCAGCTACTTGTGAAAAAACTTCAATGATTTAAATGCAATGGGAATGAAATGTAACTGAAATGTACCTGAAAAGACCAGAATTCCCTGTCTTGTTTAATTCCTCTTTCAACTTTGACTCATATCTAGTATTCCACTTGACTCTATTTTATGAATTCCCTTCCCCTGCATAAAAATACCTTCGATCGCATCTACTGCAATTATATCTAGTAACCCAAGGCTGCAGATTCTCCCTATGCCTCTACTGCTAGATGGGGCTTTCTCTTGGAGATCAGGTGTCAGGTCACTGGTTCTACCGAAACTGCTAAAATTTGTGTGCTAGGCCTTCTCTTGGTTTAGGGCAGGGGTCCCCAAACTTGGCAACTTTAAAACTTGTGGACTTCAACTTTGAAGTCCACAAGTCTTAAAGTTGCCAAGTTCGAAGACCTCTGGTTTAGGGGGAACCTCAAAAAAGCACATTAACGATCTAATTGAAAGCAAATTAGAATTCCCCTTTGTAATAATCTTACAAAGTTCAACCAAACCCACCTTCCAAATGATCAAAGCCTAGAACAATATCTGAAAACTTTCCGTTTCTGTCTTTAGTCTTCAAGGAGGTGATTATGCAGCCTAAGGATAGGATTTCCACTCTGACCGTGTCGGATGCGAGCAGGAATTTTTCCACGGTTCCTCCGCCAAGAGGCAATTCACCAAAGGCTTCTTTCTTCACCTCAAGCATTATTTCTTCCTCTTTGCGCTAGACGTCGGTCAGCGGACAGTACCGGCAAGGGGAAATGAGACGGACGTGGGGCAAACGGATTTCCTCCGCAATCAATTGTCCATCAGCTGATATGGAGAGGCACGAAAACTCGCTTTCTTAGTCTTGCAGCCGACTGTGAGGCATGCAGAAGCAAGTTTTCTGAAGGCTGCGAAACTATGTCCCAGAATTCCACAACCTACGCTGGGTTGCTTAGTGCAAATTCACTTAATTCCCCGAGACTTCCCCCACAGTAAACAGGAAGAGAACAATCCGAACACGACGTCTTCTCCGTCCCTTTGTTTCCAGCAAAGCCAGTTCACACCCCTCTCCTAACACGTCTGCGATGCAAAACATAGAATCCGAAAACTTCTACGTACGCATTCGCAGAGGTGAGAATTCAACTACAAGGTGGAGAGCGGAAAAACCGAGAGAATGTCGCGATAAAAACTGAAGCATTGCAAGATGGAACTCGTAGTTCCTTCGGGTTGATTGCTACCTTGAATCCCGGCCTATTCAGATGAAAATAGTGGCATTTTGAAAGTAAAACAAAATAGTTATGCGCGTTTAGAACGAGAAAAGCGGCTATCGGTCAAGTAGCAGTTGTTGAGTGCGAAATTATACATTTTTTTTAAATTATAGGGTCTTTATGTTTGGGGCGGCATTTATCGGGAATGAAAGGGCTATTTTAATTTATTGAATTCCAAAAAATTCAAACAGCTCTTCTGTCTGGTGTCCGGACATTCCGGATCTTCAACCAATATTTGCACTCATTCAGTCATATGATCAAAGAGGAGAAAACTAAGAAAAAATAAGCATGGTGATGACGAAGATGATATGTTACGGTATTAAGTCTGTATCAATTCTTAGCTATATACAGTAGGTGAATTTTCTGTATTTATTTATTTATAAATAAATAAAATTAATATGCTTTGTGATAATGATCATCTGATCCAAACCACAGTCAAAGGGTCTTGATCACAACTGTCTATTTTAAATACAGTATATAGAAATTTGGATTTGACTCACTAAATTGACGTCATTTTTGTTTATTGCTTTTCTAGACGATTCCATGTCTAGCTGTATGAGCAAAGTACAAATCCATTAAAAATATAAAACAATCAAGCAAAACTAAAACAACAAAAACAGAATAAAGATAACAATTACTACTTTTTAGTCTCTTATGCTTCAGAAATGAAAAGATTAAATTCACAGTCAAAACATAGCATTGCCATAGCTGCCATGCCAGGCTGCAGTCAAGGGGGGAAACCCAATTGGCTTGATGCCTTGTAGGAAGTTAGCACCCAGCCCTCTCCTAGAAAAATGAAATATCCTGGGAAATATTGAAAAGGCAAACTATTATATTTCCTGGATCAGAAATGGAGAAACATATTTTTAGGCAGGAAACAGACTCACTCTTAATAGCCCCCACTTTTCTTAATGGCCCATAAAAATGCCTGAGCCACTATATTCTACATAACAAAGAGTTCCCCCTTCAGCTTCAGAGTGATGGGATTAAGGCATGATAGTATTAGTCCTTTACCCAACTCACCACATGGCATCTGGGAACTCAACCAAACTTGGACTCAAAACACAACCTAGATAGTTGTCCCTGCATGGTCCCATGGGAGTCTGACAACCAATCAGAATACATTTCTTACACAAGAACAGGAAACAGAGAGGTGCGGCAGAACAGAGTATAAAAAACCCAGTAGGTCCCCTTTTTCTCTCTCTTTCCTTCTTCACCCAACATCTTGAAGCATGTGATTACTTTTTCTGTTCAGGACCTCAAACCATGTGGTCCTGTCCACCATCAAACCATTTTTCCAAGTAGCCTCCATGTTTCCAGTGTCTTTTTCCCTACTTGGAGCTGAACCCAGGACATTTCTTCCAACACCCTAAACTAGAACTCACATTCTCCCAGTTTCTAGCCTTACAAACCAGGTCTCCTACCTGCTTATTACAGAAAGGAAAGTTCTGGGAATTAAGCCAGGCCTTCTATGGAGATGCAGCCATTAGGCTTAGTTCTTCCTTATGTACAAATGTTCTTCCTTATGTACAAACACTGTTTATAAAACACACAAGCAGAAATGCATATTTATCTCTTGAAGATTTCCTCATTTTGTCACTTGTTTAACTTTACTATAAAATCAAATATAGCATGTCTAATGAAATGAGAGAGAAGAGAGATATCTCTGTGTCAATAGATATGAAATCTCTCCCAAAACTACTTCAGCTCTCTTAAAAATAAGTGCCTATTTCTATTCATATATGACATTTGTTATACAAATAGGAATACAAAAGATAAAGATCTTTTTCAAATTCTTCTTGCTGCATAGTAAGAGAGATAATGACCCTTGGCATAAATTAAGGTACTGTTGGAAGAAATGTCCATCTGGGTTCAGTTCCAAGTGGGGAAAAAGACACTGGAAACATGGAGATTGCTTGAAAAGATGGTTTAATGGTGGGCAGGACCACATGGTTTGAGGTCCTGAGCAAAAAAGAGCACATGGGTGAGAGGAAGATTTATACCTTTTCTTGGACCAACCTTGCAGCTTCCTATTCCTGTGTAAGAAATGTACTCTGATTGGTTGTCAGACTCTCCCAGGTTGAATCTTGCTGGATGATGATGTAATGAAGGGGCTTTGGGCAATTCCTATTATGGCTTAATGGCTTTGTCCTGGTTTGGATCTTGAGTGAGGGCTAATCCTATCACCCTGGAGCTGAAGGTCTTTTGTGTTGTAGATAAGCTGGCCCAGCCTTTGTCTGTAGATAGGTTGGCACCAAAATATCTGCTGGGGGGACAAATGGACAGGGAGCTGAGGCTCTGAATTTGTCTTTAAAAACAAATTCTCCCTTAGGGAAAATATAATATTCTGCCTTTTTAATATTTACTAGAATATTTCATTTTCCTAGGAGTGAGGTGGGTGCTAACCTTGAAGTACTGTGTTTGCTTTTTTTAAGAACTTGTTGTAACATGTAGAAAAATGAGCTGAGGTGGCGCAGTGGTTAGGGTGCAGTACTGCAGGCCACTTCAGCTGACTGTGATCTGCAGTTCAGTGGTTCAAATCTCACCGGCTCAAGGTCGACTCAGCCTTCCATCCTTCCGAGGTGGGTGAAATGAGGACCCAGACTGTGGGGGCAAGTTGCTGACTCAATTTGCTAAAAAATCTGTAAACCGCTTAGAGAGGGCTGAAAGCCCTATGAAGTGGTATATAAGTCTAATAAATAAATAAATAAATAAATAAATAAAATTGCTTGTGACAAGAACTGCCTCATATATTAAACACACATCAAATAATTTTTAAAAAAATTCAGTGCTATATTCTGTTTGCATATTGGCTTGTGGTCTATTACGAGCAGCTAAAAATAAAAAAATAGTTTTGTTCATCTCTATCTTGTCATTTTAGATTTTAAAATGTGATACAGAATTTGTGCAGATTTTCTGTCTCCTAAGAATTAACATTCTCATCTAATTCATTCCAAAAGGAGTCTCACCAGATAATTCTTGATCTAAGGAGATAACAGATGTCCTTTTTCATGCTGATCTCTCCCCCCCCCCCTCTTATATGGTCATTTTTCAGAGTTCAAAAATGAAACACCTGCAGTAGAATTGAAGTTTCCGGGCAATCTGCATATTCAGCAAAAAGCCTGTATTATTACAAATTGTGATTGTTAAGTACTTCCTTACATTAAAAAAAATGTGGTAAATAAGCTCAAAACAATTTTGTAGAAAAAGAACATGGTTCAACTTTGTCTTTTGTGTGCAGATCTCCCAGCTTGATTTTTTTAAATAGCATTGCTATTTTTTTAATTGGCAAAAAGCCCTTTTACTCTACATCTTTTAATTTACAATTAACTATTACAGAATATGTTTTAAATTATTTCTTAAGTACAATAACTCAGCCAAGCCTGTGTTGAAAGAAATGCCCTTCTGGGTTCGGCTCCAAGTGGGGAAAAAGACACTGGAGACATGGAGGCTGCTTGGAAAGATGGTTTAATGGTGGACAGGACCACGTGGCTTGAGTCCTGAACAGAAAAGGTGATCACATGCTTCAATGTTGGTTGGAAAAGACGAGAGCAAAGAAGGGCTTGCAGAGTTTTTAATAATCTGTTTGGCCCCACCTCTCCGTTTCCTGTTCTTGTGTAAGAAATGTATTCTGATTGGTTGTCAGACTCCCATGGGCCCATGCAGGGGCAACTCTCTAGACTGTGTTTTGAATCCAGGTTTGGTTGAGTTCTCAGATGCCATTTGGTGAGTGGAGAAAGGCTAATCATGCCTTAATCCCATCACCCTGGAGCTGAAGGGGAGAACTCTTTATTATGTAAAGGGACTGGTTTGGGCATCTTAATGGCCCATTGACAAAGGGCGTGGGCAGGAAGCTTCAGGGAGCTACTTTGTCTTTAAAACATGTTTCTCCCTTTTTGCATCCAGGGAAATATAATATTCTACCTTTTCAATATTTCCTAGGATATTTCATTTTTCTAGGAGAGGGATGGGTTTTAACTTCCTACACCTGTATTTAATTTTCTTTGTAATCTATCTAAAGCTGGGTCTGAGGGTCAGATCCAGCCTGCGGCATGCTTAGATCTGGCTGGCAGGGCTGCTCTGGAAAAAGCGAAGGCCCAGCCTGCAGTTCCTCTGCCAG
The DNA here is from genome assembly GCF_051295495.1 of Thamnophis sirtalis. Taxonomy (NCBI): domain Eukaryota; kingdom Metazoa; phylum Chordata; class Lepidosauria; order Squamata; family Natricidae; genus Thamnophis; species Thamnophis sirtalis. The sequence goes on along the minus strand of NW_028261386.1, from coordinate 36,376,787 downwards.
TGAAAACTGAGCTCACAAGGGCCGTGGAAGTCCCTCCCAAGTTCCGTTTTCACAGGCAGAGGGTTGCAGGAGGCCGTTGCAGGTCAAAACGGAATTCAGGAGACTGGCAGAGTGCTTGGGCCACCACATGCGCTCCTGACACAAGTGATGAGTTGGCCATGTCCATGTCCAGTCGAGTTTGACACATCTGATCTAATGTATCCATTGTATGGCTGCATATATCTCAATAACACACACCCTCACAACTCTAATAATATTATAGGGGTTGCACTGCTCCTGACAGACCCATTTGTGTAATCTGGGGTTGTTTTTTCTTGGATTCTCAATACCTGGTCGAGGGGCAAATGGCAATCATAGCTAGGACGGCCTTTGTGCAACTGCAGGTTGTGCATCACTTACATCCTTTCATGACCAACAATCCTTGCTCAGAGTTATCCATGCCTTAGTTACCTCCTGTCTTGATTATTACAATGTGCTCTGCATTGCGCTGCCCTTGAAAAGTATCCAGAAGTTTCAATTGGTTCAAAATGTGGCAACCCACAAGTTTTGTGCAAATCTAGATATGTTCCCACTCTTGCGGGAGCTTTATTGGTTGCCAATTTGCTTCTGGTTTCAATTCAAAGTGGTAGCTGTCCCCTTCAAGGCCCTACCTGGCCTGGGACCTGGCTATTTTCCCAGATATATCTATCTGATGCACCAGAGTAGGGATGCATGAATGTTAAGGGTCCCCTCTCTTCAGGTCGATCTAGTGAAGCCAAGAAGAAAGGACTTCTCTATGGTGGCTCCCTCCTTGAGAAACATAATCTGTGCAGAAATAATTTTGGCCTTCACTTCACTTTAATACTCTTTTGAAAGGCCCTGAAGATATGTTGTAACAATGGGCCCGGGGTCTTCTGAGTAATGTGGAGGCCATTAAGTGGCTGTCTGATTGTTGTTGGGTGGGGGTTGGTTTCTGCATTGGGATTTTATCTTTGTAAGTCTCCCAGAGTCACCATGAGTGAGTTGGGTAGCTATATAGATGTTTTTAATTAAAAAAAATGTGTGCAATAGTATCATGCAGATTAATATACAGCATACAGAATTGTCTGCCCCCTTAAGGAATTTAAGATTTAAGCGGATACAAGTTAATCACATGTATGATGGAAGTACTGAAAAAAACTAAGCAATACGCCACTTCTGGAAATAAAGAACATGCTAAAGGCATTGGCAAATCATTTTTATCTTGGCGCCAAGAAAATTGCAAAATTGTATTTATGTAATTGCCAAAAATAGAGGGCTTCTTTACCATCACCTTGACTGTTTATTATCAGCATTTCTCACCTACCTCAAGCCAGAGAACTCTGGGCAGCATATAGTTTGGAGACTGCAAAAATTCAAGCTTGTCAGATTCTTAGATTTTGTTGTTGTGCTAGTTATTGGAGGAAACATTACTTGAGCAAGTGTGTGGTTATGCTTGAGTGCAGACATTTCCTTTAAACTGGACTGTAATGAAGTGAAACCATATGTGAAACCCCAAACCACTTGAATAATGCAATTCAGGAAAATACCTTTATAATGGAAACAACACCTCTTAAATACAAGATAAAATATTTATATTACGTAATAATTCAGAATTAATCTTTACTGTGAAAGATGCCTAAGTTTACGTTTAAGTATATGGCATAAACTTTTATACTTTTCCTCCCGAAGAACAGTGGAAGTTAAGAATCTGACACAGTAAAACTCTTTGGGACTAGATCAGGGGTGGGTTCCAGTAGCCATTACTGCCAGTTTGCTTGTGGGTGTGCCATGCACATATGCTTGGCGCTGCTGAGTTCAGGAACATGGTAAGCCTGGGTCACTGCCGATTCCAGTGACCCAGGTTACCAAACCACTACCAGGCATGTTCAAAGAATGTCAGGCTGAATGGTCGGCCCCACACATTTTCACCTCACCAAATCTGGCCCTACTTGCAAAAGGTTTGGAAACCCCTGCACTAAAGCATGATTTCCCTATCTCCAGAACAGTTTAAAAACGCAAACAGCAATTGCACCAATAATATATGATTTTTAATAAGTCTATTTAAATGGCAACAAAAATCTACAATCTGAAGATGCCACCTAATTTTGCTTAATGATATCACATCTTCATTACTTACTATAAGAATGAAGATAACTATGATGATCCAACAGAAAATTTTACACTACAGCAATATCTTTTTAAAGTGCAATTAAAAGATCAAAGTGAAAGGATGTTCAACTTTAAAGTTTAATTAAACTAAAATATTAATAAAACAGGGAAAAAAAGAAGACGGTGGTGAGAAAATGGAATATCTTACTGCATACAAATAATCTTAATACTGAATAAAGGAAGATTTTTAGGTTATAAATTGTGAATAAAGATTGATCAGCATCTGCCAACAAGACAATCATCAGTAACCAATCTGTGCAAAATTAATGGGGCTGTTCTGTATAATCTTTTTTCCTTAGGGTTAAATGGAAATCAGGAGCATCCATGGAAAGGTCAAAAAAGTTAAGATGGAAACTACTGTCACACAATTGAAGCTCCTTTCCTTTTATGTTTGTGTGATGTGTGCAATACATCTTAAAAAGGGATATGGCTTTCATTGCATTCAGTTGTATTCACCATCTTGATTATTTTGACACACAAAAGAATTCATTTTCCACTGAAAATGAAGCTTAATTAAGAAAAGCACTATCCAGATTTCAGTAATTCTTTAGTTCTGGCAATGATGCTGGGCAATTTTCTGAAAACAGTTACCATGATCTCTGATTGATGGAATCCTCTGTTTCTTACTTTCCACTCATATAGGAAAGTAAATACCAGCGGTGTTTTTGTCTGTGTCTTTGAAGGCATTTAATTTTATTGATGGAGCTATTGTAGGAGTCGCCATCTATTGACTTATTTGACATCTTTCCATTTGAAGCATCTTCTGATATACCAGAAAGGGGAAGGTGGATTTACTTTGTTTCCATTACTTGGTATAAAAGGAGATATTGGAAGAACATTTGTGAATTGCACTTGGTTAAAAAAATGGCTAACTTTTTAGCATTCTATGGATAAACAGAAAAGGAAAAAGGTCCAGTATTTCATTGGTCTGTGGAGAAGATCAGCCCTGTTTAAAAAGGAAGAAGCAGCCCAGTAGCCCAAGATGAAATGATCATGGTGGGCAGAAATCAATGACTGGAAGAGAAATGTAGGTAGTTCTGCCACACTGCATAATATTCAATTGAAATAAGAAACCTTTACCTTAAAGAAATGAAGAACAGCAGGCTACAGAGTACTCCTTGGGCCAGCAGAAATAGGAAAGCACTGCTCTTACAATAAGATAAGACAGTCAGTTGCCTTTGGCTGGAGACAAGCTGAGGATAATATGCAGTTAATGACTATAACTGGAACTGAGATCAAATAGGACATATGGATCAGTAGGGGAAATAATACAGGCAGGAAAAGAACAAGATAACTCCTTTAATTGTTTCCTCAGAATTGAAGTACTTATTTCTGAGACTTGCAGCCTTATGATCAGTGCTCAAAATCCTGTTAGCACTATGCTACAGGGAAAACTGTGGCTTGCCCATTTTTAAAAGTGCTTGTCCCTGAAATCAATGATGAATCAGAAGCCTTTTTTGCACCTAGTTTTGTTACCCTTTCAGTCTTATTTGAAATTGTAAGCCTACATACAGTACTCGGGTTTATCTGGATATAACCACATTCAATATGACTGATATTCCCTAATTTTGGCCAGGAACATTTTCTGACCCTCTTACTTTTTTAAAAAAGTGCAGAACATCAACGCTGCCTGGTTCCATTGCATTGCATACAACGCTGCATTGTAAAAAAATAATAATAATAATAATAGAAAAACCTTTGACTTCTTAGTGACCTTTTTGAAAAACAAATCTTATTGCTCCAGCCTTACATGTGTGTGTGTACACACACACATACACACACAGAGGTACACACAAGGGGAGGGTGGCGATAAACAACAGCACGCTTGGCCGCGCTTCTCTTGAAGGGATCGCGATAGCCGGGTCGCAGAGGCAGAACAGAACCTAGATAGGAAAAAAAAAAGAAAAAAAAGGCGGTGGGGGAGGTCTTTACATTCTGGGCGTGATAAGCGTTCCAGCTGTCCACTCGCATTTTGAGGCGCTTCTGAGAAGCTTCCCTTCCAACCAATCACGATGTGCAATCTAAGAATCGGTGCTATCTCGAGGAGGGGCCTTTACCGGTCCTCCTCCGCGTTGCTGCGATTTGTGTGGGTAAACGTGCGTCGCTGCGGTGTAGTCTTGCTTTTATCGTGCCGGGGCACCTCTCTCTCTCTCGCGCTCTCGCTCTCTGGCAGGCCTTACTTAACCGATCTTCTCGGGTCCACTCCCCCCCCTTTCGCGCGCCAATTGTGCGTTCAGCACACTCATCCCTTCGCCAAAGACGCCGCCGCCATGTCTTCCCCGTCCTCTGGGGAACAGTATGAGGAGGAGGAGGACGGCGCGTACGAGAGCCAGGCCAAGAGGCTGAAACCCAGCGCAGCCGCCGAAGAGGGGGAGATCGAGTATGGGGCAGAGGAGGGCGAGAGCCGCCGGGAAAAGGCCGCCCCTCGCGCAGGGGGCTTCTCCGGAGGGGTAAGGAAAGCGGGCGCGGCGCGCACTCTTGTGTTTTTTGTTCCCGTTGCTCACCGGCTGGGCAGGGAGAATGGAGGCAGATGTCCCTGAGGGATTCACTCCAGTGCCGCCCCGGGGGTCTTTTCGCCCCAAGTAGGGGGAGAGCAGGGTGATGTTGCTGTTCGTTGAAAAGCCCGTGGATATCCTGGCCAAGAATTTAACGCATCTGGAAAGGGCTAGGCTTTTCTTTTAAAGACAACCTAGCTCCCCCCCTCCCCAAAATAAGCCGTGTGTTGTCGGTGGAAGTCTTAAGTCTTATATTCCATCTTGATTTTTGAGATCCCAGAGAGGCTTTCTTTCCAAATTATCCTTGGGCTAAGCATACTCACCAGCCGACCATATTTAAATCCTTTCCCGTCTCTCGGCGTCCCACAAATTGGGAACTTGCATTAGGCATCGCTTTCAAATTTTGAGGAGATGAAAGTTGAGATTTTTCTTTGTCTAATCCTGGACCTCAGTATCTCAAATTCTGCCGTGTTTATTTTTCTTCCCTCATTCATCTTAAGAAGGGATTCGAAGGAGATAACTGTTGCAATCCCCTTTGTTATTGGAGTTCTATTTTCAGCTATATTTTCTAACTAAGCTTTGTATGTACTAAGGTCTGTGCTTTTGTGGGATGGGAGAATAATGGATTAGACAAGAATATGTTACAGTCGTCTGGGATTTTTCATCTCTTCCTGCAGTATTGTACAGGGTATATATTTGTTTTGTCTGTATATACGTCATACTTATAAATAAATCAGTGATAATACTGCTTACAGTAGAGCCATTCACATCAGTGGCTCAGATGAGCTACAACTTTGTCTATGCAGAACAAATCAGCTTCAAAGTGCATTATATTATAGCCATACTGTTTTGCCTTTAAAGTACAGTATTGGAAATACTCTGAGCCCAGAAACTGAGAGCTCAGCATGTTTGACCATGGTAAAATACCTGAAGTAATTGGAATCATGTTAGAATTCTCTGAGTCATATTGACTGTTTCAGATTTCAAAATATGGCATTTCAACTGCAAAATACTTTTCAGTTAATTTTATCTAAGCCATGGTCTACAATATGTTCTGTTCATCATTCTGACATATGGTTTTTTTAAAAAAAATATGTTATTGATTGAATTACAATTAGCTTGAATTCTCACAACCTGACCATCATTATCTTGATTACACTACAGAATTTATCACTTTTCATTTTTACAGTTTTTAACTCAGCAGAAAGGGGTTTGAAATTTTGTCTTATCGACTAGTGTTAACTACTCAAAAACAAAATAAAATAGGTCCTTAACTGGTATTTGGAAGAGAGTCAGCAAGGTAAAGATCTACTTTGATAATAGTCCAGATCCATCCTAGAGCTGCTGAAGAAGACCCTGAAATAATCCTTCCCAAGCATTGCTATGGGAAAAGAAGCTGAAAGGTTTCTTAAAATGTTACCACTTCCCCTTGTCCTATGATACAAACCTGTACATTCAGCTTATCTAATACTCCCAGTACTCACATATACAGGTGCAACATGAAAGAGGAGACATGTATATGTAACATGTTACATTACAATTCAGAAGGAAATACAGCATGGCCACTGCTAGTACAGGTTCTGGAAAGAATTCAGGAATTGCTTTACTTGTTGTCATTTGCTTATGTGAAACATTAGCAAGAAGAATGAGCCATTCTCCGAAATGGAGGATAGGATAGGGAATTAATTTAATGCCTCACTGTCAGAAACAGCCCTCTTATTGAGATATATACACTAGCCTGAATCATAGAATTCCACGGTACAGTATTTGTATATTCTGAAGCAATAACCGAATAAACAAATCACCAGGTAAGTTTCAAACATGTAGAATATTGTTATAGTGAAGAAACTGCAGGGGTACAACAAGTATATGTTAACTGCATAATTCCATATATAAGCAACAGTCATGCTGTTTTGCCCATCCTGCAGATAAAGTACAGTATACAGGTAGTCCTCAACTTACAACTGTTCACTTAGTAACCATTCACTGAAAAAAGTGCCTTATAATTGTTTTTGACACTTACGACCTTTGCAGCATCCCTATGATTACATGATGAAAATTCAGATGTTTGGCAAGTGGTTCGTATTTATGATGGTTGCAGAATCCCAGGATCATGTGATACCTTTTGCAATCTTTTGACAAGCAAAGGCAATGAGGAATCCAGGTTCACTTAACCGTGTTACTAACTTAATAAATGCAATAATTCACTTAGCAACTGTGGCAAGAAAAGTCGTCAAATAGGGTAAACTCACTTAACAAACATTTCACATAGCAACATAAATTTTGGCCTCAATTGTAATTCAAGGACAACCTATAATTGTAAATTAGAGAAGCATTTATAATAATAGCAACAGTGTCTGAAAGCATAAACGTGTTGATGTAAATTTATTTCTTACATATGCAAAATTGTTTCAATATGTAATTTAATTGATAGTAATGAAATATGTCATCAAATGCTTTAATTCCAAAACTAATTATTTGAAAATTAATTAAAATTAACATATCTTATCTACAAATAAGCATTATTTTGATTCTCTTCTTTTGTTGAGCAAATAAAATAGCTCTATCCATGGCTTATTTAGTATATTATTGAGTTGTGGTGGCACAGTGGTTAGAGTGCAGTATTGCAGGCTACTTATGCTGATTACCGGCTGCTAGCAGCTTGGCAGATCAAATCTCACCAGGCTCAAGGTTGACTCAGCCTTCCATCCTTCTGAGGTGGGTAAAATGAGGACCCAGATTGTTGGGGGCAATATGCTGACTCTGTAAACCACTTAGAGAGGGCTGTAAAACACTGTGAAGAGGTATACAAGTCTTAAGTGCTATTGCTATTATCTGAGCTAACATTTCTAGTTTCAGAGAACAAATTCAAACTAATTCAATATTATTTCTTGGCTTGAAATGTTCATATTTTAAACAAATATAATTTCTCTCACATTTAGATTTTGAAGAATAAAAAGGTATTGAAAACTATTTTCTTAAAAGTTGGGTCCATGAATGGTTCTATTCTAAACACAGCTATCTGCTAATTTTTCATTTAATATATATGAATATTTTGATTGAAATTCAGATAATTTAAATTTATACATTGTTTCATAAAAGTGGAAAATGTTTTATTACAATCAAATCACCTATTTTGTTTTTGGTGATAGACCTCCCGGCAGTAATAATTTAAGTTACTCAAGAGAATACTATTGTAAACATAATATTTACAGATTATCACTTTGAATAAGAAATGCAGAGAATTGTTGATCTTTGAATGGCTCAGGTTATCTGCTGCATTCTGGTAATTACAATGTATTAATTTCCTGTGTCTTTCATAATTTTGTTGTTCTCCCCAAGTAATGTTAAGGTAATGTATAATTAACTATAACCATTAAACTGGAAAAGTAATAATAACCTAAAGTTCGTTGGAATGTAAAGTTGAGATTTAAAATTGGCTTTCATACCATAGTCCCTTCCCTTCTCTATTTTCTGTTTAATGTTCCCACGGACATTTAGAATTGCCATTACTTGAGAAAAAGGCAAATCTTAAAGTAGCCAACATTCAAGCTAGAGCTAGAGAAAAAATTACTGTTATAACAACTAAATTTAGACATAGTTCCGTATTTCATATTTAGGTTATAAATAAATACAGTTAAACGTGAAAGTAAGTTTTAACTTCGTAGTTCATAATATATTTGTTACAGTAAGATTTAAAAAGAAACTTAAAATGCTTTTATTAGGATGCAGGAGGCAGTCATCACAAAGTTTCCGTTTCTCCTGTGGTCCATGTCCGTGGTCTTTGTGAGTCAGTTGTGGAGGCAGACCTTGTGGAAGCTCTTGAAAAATTTGGTACCATATGGTAAGTTTAATGATTTTTCTTTAAAGTTATGATAGAAAACTGCATTTTGATGTGGCTGTATATATAAAAGGATAAGACATTTTTTATATCTTGTTGACATGATCTAGTCAAGCTGTTAAATAAAGTTCATCATATTTATGGTATAACATTATCCACAGACCAGGTCAATAGAGTTGAATGATGAAGCTATGATTAATGATTTCCAAACAATCTACAAAATCAAGGCATGTTTGGATATAATGTGAAACTGAGGAACATGTCACCTACTGAATTATTTTTCTAAACTGAATAAAGAACAAAATGTTTAGGAGGATTCTTCATATTCTGAGTGTTGAATTAGTCTGATACATGTCCACTGATCCTTGCCCCCAGACATGCACATTTCATCAGATTAGTGAAAAATATTCCACGACAAGCTCTGTGAAATAATTTATACCTGTTTTACATATCTATTGTTGTTTTTTATAATTATGTTTCATAGCAACTAATTCAAAACAGTAATGTATGAAATTGTTCATCATCAAAATTTTCATAGGCTATTTATAGTCAGAGGTATTTAAAAGATATAATTTAAATTTAATAGTTTATGTTATACTCAAAGTTGTCGTTGACTTTTAAGAAATGAAATTGCCTTTTTGTGCATTTGGCAGTAGAATTTTTATATTAAGTTATATAAGTTTTGCTTTAGTTTAATTGCTGTATTATATTATGAACTAATTCGTTTTGGTGTTTTTTTCCTGTAGTTATGTGATGATGATGCCATTTAAACGCCAAGCTTTGGTAGAATTTGAGGATATTGAAAGTGCCAAAAAGTGTGTTACTTTTGCAGCAGATGAGCCAGTATACATAGCAGGACAGCAAGCATTTTTCAATTACTCTACAAGCAAAAGAATAACTCGTCCAGGAAACACTGATGACCCATCTGGTGGGAACAAAGTTCTGCTGTTATCAATTCAGAATCCTTTATATCCAATTACTGTGGTATGTCTGTTTTACAGCATAAATCTCAAATATTTGATGCTTTACATTGTCCTATACTGTGCTTGCTTGTGGCAAGTTTGTGCCTCTTTGCCTATTTTTTACATTGGCAGGATCTAAGATTGTTCTTTCTGGTTTATATTGAAAGCATCTTCATATATAAATGCATGTGTTCTTTTCAGTATATTTTGTTCTGTAATACTGGGAAAGTATGATCTCATTTATGTAGCAGCAGTATTATTTTGAAAATATAGAAAATTATTTGGCTGAACTATAAAATTAGCAATTAATCCTTTTTTTGCCTGTGTTACTGTTTACAAGTCATTTAAACAGCTCATAGCTTATGGGAAAAGAGATAGTGATGAAATAGTTTCCTGTTTAACAGCATTTTGTAATATATTATTTAATACAGTTCTCAGTATTCCTATATTCAGATTTCATTTCCTGTTTTTGTTAGTTACTCTTGAGAGTTTGCCCTCTAATTTTAGTGGTCTTAATGAATCTCAAATGGTTTTAATTTTCTGTAAGTAAAATATTTTTTTCCCTACCAAAGTCAAAGCTAAATGATTTAAAAGTAAATATTTAATACAGGTTTAGTATAGAAAGCTGTTTTTCATTTTGTCTTATCTTCCCTCTAATGGAAGAGAACATATGTGACTCAGAATTGAATTGTGGAGACTTTGATGTTTTCTGAACTTGGTTGTTTACTGGCAGACATTTCATTACCCAACTAGATAACCATCAATGTGTTGATGATGTTATCTAGTCAGGTAATGAAATGTCTGTAGATAAACAACCAAGGTTAAGGTGCACTGAAGACTCCCCACTTCCTTCTCATTACTGGATTCATTGTCTGTTATGACTAAAAGTATGTTCCATAAATCAATAAATAACTGCATTTCTATATAAGGAGCATGCGAATGAAAAACCATCTATATTATGTAATCCAATTTTAACATTATTTAGAACGAATAACTATGAATCATAGTTTTCTTGTGTAAAGTGAATGATTCAGTTATGTTATGTGAAGTGAGGACAGTTGTGGAAAGATTTCCCAGGAGGCCAGGCCAGTCTGCTTTTGGAAGCAGAGTTATGTTTAATTTAAGTTGAATTCAGTTCTCATGATATTATAAATATATACAGTATAAATGTACATACTTTTAACATATTGCCACTTAGATCTTGTAACTTTTCCAAGAACAGTCCTGTAATTTCTTTGTGATGGGGTGTATCATACTGGAGGTGATTAATGGACTAAGATCCCACATTCCTCTCTATATGCATCTTGTGTCCTTCCTTGCCATTTTTGTTATTTTTTAAAGTAAAATTTAATGTTAATATGTATTATTTTAACGTTTAAATTTTTTATCTTGTTGCTTTTGTTTAGTTGTGAGCTGCCTATAGTCACCTCTAGGTGTAATTGGCTGCATAATTAATTAATTAATTAATGGTGATAAAGTTATAATAGATTAGTTCAACATTTTTCAGCATAATTTGGAAAGGAATAATCATTTTCCCTTCATTTTGTTCTGTTCTGCTTTATAAATGGTACAAATATTGGCATACTAACTTTGTATATTTACCAGTGCAGCATGCAAAATATTTAAAGTATGTATAGGGAAACTGAATTAAAACTTTCTTTTCTGAATTGCATTACAGTATTTTCTCAGAATGGCTTTTTAATAGTTGTATATATTTTTATTTGTTGACATTTTGAATTATCTTGTAAGGTAAAACATCTGCTTTCTTTTGTAGGATGTCTTGTATACAGTATGCAATCCTGTTGGGAAAGTACAACGTATTGTCATATTCAAGAGAAATGGAATACAAGCCATGGTTGAATATCCTTTTACTCTTCTAATAGAAGAGAAATAAGTAGCTCAGTGTTGAACTGTGGAGTCCTTGGTGCTCTCTGAACTTGGTTTGTTCTATTGCAGACGTTTTGTTACCCAATTTCAGTACTGTATTGTTATGCTGTAGCACAGAAACTTACCAGAAAACTTATTTATGTATTTGTTTATTCTGCATTTATGCAACCACTGAATTAGAACAACTCGCAGTAGTTTACAGACAAGTGCCAGCCGCAATATAAATAACAGCCCAAAGATGTTTTTTCAAAAGACAACTGAACTTTCTTGGTGTTTTCTCTGAGCTGAACTAAAGCTTCTTGGATGCAAAGTGAAATGTTTTCAAAGAAAATAACCGCAAGAAAATATAGTTGCCTTTTGGAAAAGCATCTTTGGGACAACCATGACCTGGATGAATGAGAATCTCTGTAGACAGAAATAACAGCCATAAATTATTCCTTGAATGTTCTGTAGAACAGTTTTATTTTGGCAGTGAGATCGAGATGGATCTGATCCTTTGTAGGCCTAAATAAATAGCCTTGCAGCTTATGAAAAAATAATGCATAAAATTAAATTTAGAAGAAAGACTATGACTCCTCAAATTTGTCAGAGTTATGAATTCTGAAATGTGACGCACTGACTATAGCTTAATTTGTTCACAAAGAAACAAAAGAAAACCAACCCAAAATTTCTTAGTAATATAATGTACATTGAAAGTCATTTCATTCTTGGTATTGATAACAACTTAGACTATTTAACCCTGGAAATCAACAAGAAATCTACCAGCAAATCTAGATTTACTGTTGTCAGTACCTCAATTTCCCTATTTTTCAGAGTATGAGGTTTGAAGTTTATTGGATTTATATGCTCCCAAGGACTCAGGGTGGCGTACAACATAAAAGAAAACACATATTACAAAAATTAAAAGGGACATTAAATAAAGTATCCAAAAAACCTCAATTGATATTTACAATAAAATTTTAAAAATTAAATTAAAATTAACAACCAAGTATAAGATGCACCAAAATTTTGAAGAGGCAAATAAAAAAAAAAAGTAGGTAGACAGATAGAGGGATATAGAGAGAAATACAGTAGGTAGGTAGATAGGGAGGGAGAGAGTAGGTAGGTAGGTAGATAGAGGGATAGAGAGAAATAGAGAAATACAGTAGATAGCGGGAGAGAGAGTAGGTTTGTTGGTAGCTAGAGGAAAAGGGAGAGAAAGAAATACAGTAGGTAGGTAGGGAGAGAAAGGGAGTAGGTAGGTAGGTAGGTAGATATTTCCAGGTGTATTTATCCATGTGCTGGAGAAAGAAATGACTGACAATCTGCAGCAACTAAAACTTTGTTTCTGCTGGCACTGCGCTTGATCAATGTAATTCTCATCAATCAGTTAAAGAGCTTTTCAAAAGGGGAAAAAAAAGTTTTTGCACTCTGCAAACCTACCAAAAAAAAACCTACCATTTTTTTTAAAGGCATGAATAACCTTGGGGGGGCTTGTAGAGTGCTCCTGGGGGCCCCAAAACAAGTCAAAACAGGCTAGTTTTTTTGTCAAAAAAATTGCATGCATAGCCTTATGGAGGCTTATAGAGTGCTGCTGGGGACTGGGGAGGGCAAAAAAATGGCCAGTTTTTTGCTCATTTCTACCCTCCCCAGCCCCCAGGAACTTTCTGAAAGCCACCATAAAGCTATGCACAGCCATTTTGGTGAAGGAGGGTGGGGCTTCAGGAGGCAAAAAATGCTGTATTTAGTGTATAAGATGCACCCAGATTTTTAGCCTCTTTTTTGAGGAAAAAAGGTGTGTCTTATACTCTGAAAAATATGGTAAATGGATTCTGAGTGACTTCTACCACAGCTACAGAGTTCTTTTCTGAAATATTTTGTCACAGTATTTTAAAGACTAACTAAAGATCCTTAACATATCTTATGTTTGAATCAGTTCTTTGTGCTCAGAAAGCAAAAGCTGCACTCAATGGAGCGGATATATATGCAGGATGCTGTACATTAAAAATTGAATATGCAAGGGTAAAGTTTATATCTTCTTAAGCCTCTCTCTTTTCTAGAAGAAAAAACACTGATTAAAATTCACTGTTTTGCTTGTATCTTAACAGCCAACTCGACTTAATGTAATTCGAAATGACAATGATAGTTGGGATTATACTAAGCCATACCTGGGCAGACGAGGTAAGTGTTTGGGTAATTGTATCTACCATATACATATATATATATATACGTATGCAGACAGTTTCTTTAATGCAAGCCAAATATTGCTGGTGGAACTTTTGTTAAAGCTTTGTAATCCTGGAAAAGAATAACTTTCAACACTAGAGTCCCCTGGTGATATACTGAATTGTTTAGGCCAAGAAGGAACCCATACATGCAAGCATGTTTGCAGTACAAGGATTTTCATTTCTCCAAGCAGCTCTCACTCTTTGGAGGAGAGGACACTGATGCAGACTTTTCCTTACAAACTACAAACTTGCACACTGCTTCTCCATGGAAAGGAATTTTCCCATATGGTGGACAAAGCATTAAGAAGGATAGAGGACTCCAGCAGGCTGACTCTACACTTCATCATGCACCACATCGGCATCATCAAATGGCCCTCTGAAAAACCTCAGACTTGCAATTCACCTTGACTGCATACTGCATGCATCATCACCACAAGCATGTCAAGAAGGATACTTACAGTACTTCTGATTTCATGTCATGAATACCATGGTAGACTGTACCCATTATAATCAGCTTGCACATGGTTCCTGTCTTACATCCCTAGAACAAAACAATATAATATGGAAGACTCCAAATCTTGTTTTCTCTTGTACATTGTGGCAATTGTTTTGGTTTTATGTAAGATAGGTTTTCCAATGTAAATGTTGTCTAAAGGATCATAACTACCTAAAAATAAATTGAAATTTTGCAGCAACCTGCCAGGCAGGTTCCTCAGGTTTCATTGCATTACCCAAAGTATATTTCATTTTTTTAAACTACAAAGCTTAACAGGGACATTGCATCAGGAAAAGAACCTGCATGAAAGTGTAAAAAAATCTTATTCTGTACTTCTCTGTAATTTCTAATGATGTGTATAATTTGCTGTGTATATTTTTTGAAAAATTAGGCATTAATAGCAGGAGGTTGGGAAACTTATCAAGGTAGAGTATTTAGCAAATTTTGGACGTGAAACAAGATTTGACTTTTTAATAATTACCTCATGGTTGGATTTTTTTAGATATCATTTTGACTGTGGAAATGTACTATTAATATTAGGCCCTGGCTTGCCTTTAAACTATTATCTAAAAGTTGCATTTTATAGATAGTGCTTTGATTGTAACATGTACTATTAATATGTAGGCTTTGGAATGAAGAATTAAGTATTTGTAAAAAGTTAATAAGTGGGCTATGCTATTGGTTAGCAGATTATTCAACCACAATGCTATGGTAAAACTTAAACTTTGTTTCGAATTGCCAGATAACATAACTAAGATACTAAGTTTACACATTCAATTCAGATTCTGTTTAGGAACTGTGGCCTATCCTGGAAATTAAACTGTGGGAAATAAGAAATCTTTCCTTGAAGGAAAATAACACAGCTGTATCAAAAATTTCATGTTTATTGTGACATTTGACTTTTGTTTGAATAACAAGTCCTATTTCTTATTTTTAACTGTTTTTGAACATCATTTCAGTTCTCAAGAATGGATTTGGTTATGTGGCACTGAGATATCTTTGAATATCTGTACTTTGTTGTTTGTTTACACCCACATGATTGCTTAGCAGAGTAGCATAGCTAATTCTCAGTTTACAACCATTTATTCAACGACCGTTTAAAATTATGATGGTACTGAAAAAATGAATGCCCATGCCTCAAATTATGGTTGTTGCAGCATCCCCATGGTCATGTGACTAAAAATTAGGGGGTTTGGTAGCCCACCCACACTTATGACTGTAGCCGTGCGGCAACTCCCCCACTCACCTGTCTCCCCATTATTTATGCTCTTTGGTGGTTCTGTGCAGTGGTACTTCTCATCAGAGGGTGATACTGGGGCAAGAATTACATTCCTGCCTCTTTCCAAATAATGTGTCCATTCTTGCGAGACCTGAGGTAGCTTTCCAAAGGATCATGTGAATGGGGTGTGTGCCTTGGGATGAAGGCCTTAAACTGCCAGTACCAGCCTTGCATACAGTAGCCCAAAGAGTATAGATGGTGGGAGGAGATAAGTGAGTGAGAGAAATTGCAATGCCCCTATTGTCCTAAGTGCTGCTGGGCCAAGTGGAGTAGCTTTGCATCATGTTGCTGGGACAGGCTGAGACTTCTAAGAGCAACTGCAGTTTTGCACCACATTGCATCGTTTGTGTTGCTTGTGCCAGGCCTCCCCCACCCCCACTCCTTATCTGGGATTCCCTCTGCTTAACCTGTGTTTCTCAGTTAATTGAGTGCTGGTATTACAGTTGCCAAGTGATGTAGTCACGTGATATTTCACTTTATGAATGCATTGCTTAGTGATGAAATTCAGTTTCCAATTGTGGTTGTAAATTGAAGACTGTATGTAGCGTTACTTTAAATTGTAATGGAAAAGCCTGCACCACATTTTCTGTAGATGGACAGTTATAGGTTTTTATTCTGATAAATAACAGTTAATAAAAGCTACTGTCTATATCAATTTTAATGAATCATCAGAGAACATAATGTGAGCAATAAACCAATTGCCAGTGAGTGGGCAACTTCCTTAATATAGAAAATCACTCATTTATTTTGGACAGTACTCATCAGTACAATGAGTTTCTTAATATTCTCTTAGGAGAAGAGTGATAAAAGTGACTCAGTGTTTCTGGGCCTCTCCTCTTCCCAGCCAATGCTTTTGGCTATATTAATCACTGTATGTTTTGTTATATTGGTATCTTGACCTTATGTAAGTTTTTTTTAGCCTTATAATTATCTGGCAAAGTTGCTAATCTTGCCTAGGCTTTGAAGCTAAGCAGCTTGTTGGGAACTGTACTGTCATAGGGATCTGTCAGTTTAGACTGGGCTGCAAATCTGAACAAAATAAACCCTGATTGTGGCAAGAGGAGACCACTTTCATGTTAACAAGAAACTACATGTTCATGAAATCACCAGAAATCAAGCACAACTTGGGCGTTTTTACGTTTTTCATTAAGCAGATAATTTTGAATATTTGAACCGGTTTGGTTCTCCTTTTTTCAACAAGGGTATTGTGTTACAGCATTGCACTCAAGAACCTAATACTGTATAAAAGTGCTAGATGAAATCTTGTCAGTTGTATTGAATATAGATCCTGTTAACACTATTTTGTAGAGTATGGAAATAGGGCAGTTGTACCAATGCATACTTTATAGTTACATAGAAATATGTACCAGACAAATATAACATACCTGTGGGTTGCGTTTTCCTCTCTATGTTTTTAGTCAATGACCACATGGCTATCAAAAGTAGCAGCATCTTCATTTTTCTTTAAACATATTTTTTTCATATTTCCTTTTGAGTTGTTGGTCAAAAATAAGTAATAGCCATGTAAAATATATGTATGTAGTTGACATACAAAAATATTCTTCCTCACTTTTGTTTTGAGGACTTACAAAATTTTTTCTAATGTTTTCATTTTCAACAAGTTGCCCTAACAAAATTGTGGGCTTTGGAAACAAACTTTTAGCTTTTTATTATCAAAGCTGAGTTTACAACCCATGCTGATTTTAATAGGCTCCATGTAAAAACATAGATATTTTCTCATTGAAATACTTTCTATCTTTACTGCTGTTTCTTATTTCTCACAGTTTAGCAATCAATTAAAAAATTGACACTTCAAATTATGTAATAAAACGATCAGCAAACATTAATGATAAATGCCATTGCAGTAGATATTTACTGGTTGCTGCTTTCATCCAATAGTGTTGACCCCTTGGTTAACTTTATATTCTTGTATAAAATGAAATTTGCTGAAAACTTCTCATTGTTAAAAGTTCAATTTTCATTGGCATTATAATATAGATTGTATAATAATAGTGTAGCGATGTATAATTTTCTCAGCACTTTCCCATTAATAGCTGTTGATGTATGTTAAAAAATATGATCCTCTGTTAACTGATTATGAAACCATGTAATACAGGTTGTTGTTGGATTATGCTGAAACTTCTTGAAAAGAAGCCCTCTTTGAAAATATGTTGCTGTTGAAGCTAATAGTGTGAATCAGGTACTGTCCTTCGAAAGTACTGCATTTACAGCTTGATTTTTACGAGAGTAATTGTAGTGTTAAGACACCTGTAGAGTTTTCTTAAGTTTAAAATGTCAAATCTTCCTGGATGTGATTTTAATAACAACAATATTTCTAGTGTCCTAACAATAATTCTGGTGTATTTTCGTATTAGAACAAGTCAGTCTAAATGACTAAATGACCAAAATATGCAAATGTATAACCTTAAAAATATCTGGTTACCATACTGTTGGAAATATAATATTTGACTGGTGGACATGTGATCCGATCTAGCAGAGCTGCTGTTAAGTTTTAATCAGAATATATATATTTTTTAGTTAATAAAATTCTAATATTTTGAGAGGATTTTTTACTTAAAAAAAACCAATGCTCTCTTATTCTTTAGATAGAGGGAAAGGCCGACAGAGGCAAGCTATTTTGGGAGAACATCCCTCATCATTTAGACATGATGGCTATGGTAAGTTCCTCTTTTATGAATTTAATTTCATAAAAATTATTCATAAATCTCTGGGGATTTATATGGTAAACAGACCTATTTCTGCAATTATCTGTGTCTTCTGCATGAAAGAAATTGCTCGCATTGCTACATAGAAGGGATAATCTTTATTTTTAGGTTAAAGAAGTGGTTCAGTTTATTACAATTCCCTGGCTTATGTTTTTATCCAAAAATTATATGAAAGTTAAAATAGATAAAATACAGTAATTACCACCATATTGAATCTTGAGGTTTGTGATCTTACAATTTTTTCAAGATGAATTGTTCCTTATGAACATTTGGAGAAAATGCATTACTTTAATTAAATAATTAAAAAATTCCTAATGGGCTTCTGTTTTGATAGATTGATGAGTCCTTTGTAATAGAGCCTTGAAAACTAAAATATATTAGTAACCAATGTCAAATTTTGATTTATTTTTCAAAGAAGACAAGTTCTACATTCTATTAGAAGTTTTACTGCCAATTAAAATTCAGTTAGAAACATATCTTGAACTTAACAAGATTATTCAGTAGTATTGCTGTATATTAAAAAGGTTCTGGGAATCAAAGCTGTAAGTTTTATTTTATATTATTCAAAAGTAAGGGTTTTTTAAAAAAAATGGTGGAACATTCCTGTTGAGTATTAAATAGGTTCAAGGAACAAAATCAAAGCTGCAAGTTTTGCTTTACAAATAGTCCTTGACTTATAACCTCCAAGAGTGAACTGGTAGTTCCAATAGTAAGCAGTGCAGTTGTCATACAGTTGTTAGGCAAATTTGGCTTCCTGCATTGGCTTTGTTTATTTGTGAAATTTATTAGCCACCCATCTTGCCACATGGTAATTCTTTTAGTTACTTTGCTTGTCTGAAGTCAGCTGAGAAAGTTGCAAATGGTGATAAAGTGATTCACTGGTGTTGCAACTGTTGTAAATACATGCCAGTTGCCAAGCACACAGACCTTGATCACATGACCTCAGGAACACTGGGATAGTTGTAAATGTGATGACAGTCCTCTCAAGTGAACCAGATAGGAAACGAGACTAGACAGACTAATTCTATTTTTTTGTAAGGCCACATTAACCGAATCTTGCAAATCTGAAGATGCAGACTTCCTATCATCCATTTTTAAATGCTTGATCATTAGGGCAGATCCTTACTAAGTTTCATTCTCTGACCATTAAGTTAGTAGTGGCTCTTACCTCTCTTGTTTGATTGTTTCCTAGACAGCATCTTTTCCCTTTGTTCCCCAAGGTCAACCACACCAGTGGTGGGATTCAAAATTTTTTACTACTGGTTCTGTAGACGTGGCTTGGTGGGCGTGGCAAGGGAAGGATACTGCAAAATCCCCATTTCCTCCCAATCAGCTTGGACTTGGCAGACAGGGAATAGATGGTGGCGGGGCCAGTCAGAGGTGGTATTTACCAGTTCTCCGAACTATTCAAAATTTCCGTTAACCGGTTCTCCAGAACTGGTCAGAACCTGCTTAATACCATCTCTGTTCCACAAATTCCATTAGGGACTGGTCATAAGTCACTTTTTTCAGTGCCATTGTAACTTCAAATATTACCAAATGAATGATTGTAAATCACAGACTACCTTAATAGAGATAATTCTCGAATTACAGCCATTTGTTTAGTGACTTTTTGAAGTTACAAAAGCATTGAAAAAAGTGATATGACCGATTTTCACACTTACAACCATTGCAGCCTCCCCATGATCACATGATGAAAATTTGGACACTTGGCAACTGGCTTGTATTTATGACAGTTGCACTGTCTCTGTGTCGTGTGATCATCATTTGTAACCTTTCCAGCTGACTTCCAGCAAGCAGAGTGGAGGAAGCTTTATTCGCTTAACAACCTCATGATTCACTTAACAACCGTAGTGATTTGTTTAACAACTGGCAAAAAAGATAAAATATGGCACATCTCATTTAACAACTGTTTTGCTTAGTAATACAGATTTTTGGCTCAATTGTGATCATAAATTGACGATTACCTGTATTATTAAAAACTTAGTTTTACTATTTAGTGAAACATCACTAAATAAGACGTGTTGCTGTGGTTATTTTGTAATGCTATATTTAGTTGATGCATTGTATACTTAAATATTCGAGACTTATTAACTAGGGAGTATTTTTTTCTTTAGGAACACATGGTCCTCTGTTACCTTTACCAAATCGGTATAGAATGGCGTCTCGGGATACTCCAGAGCTTGTTGCTTATCCACTTCCCCAAGCCTCCTCATCTTACATGCATGGAGGAAGCCCCTCAGGATCTGTTGTCATGGTCAGTGGTTTGCACCAGCAAAAGATGAATTGCTCAAGAGTCTTCAACTTGTTCTGTTTGTATGGAAATATTGAAAAGGTAAACTAAATCCCTAGCAATGTGACTGTAAAGCAGAAATGCATTACAATTACCCCACCAAAACCAGACATGTATATAAATGCTTTATTATCATTATTTTTATAGCTATTGTTACTTTATCTTATACATAATACTCAAAGTTTAACTACGTTTAACTAAATTTTATTGTGACATTTCATTTCATTATCCTGTATCCTTCCAGAAATAGTGCAGTCCAATATCCCTTGCCATTTGTAGAATCTGTATTCTAAGTGTTTTCTTGATAAGTCTTATGTGGACTTCTCTTGACAACTTGTTGTTCATTGGATATCTTAAAAGAATTCGAAACCCTCCATCTGTTCCTTTCATCTGCTTGACTTTTATTATCACTGGTGCTTCTGCCGAAATTACTCTAATTGTTTCTGCCAAATTTTCTCCACTTTCTTCATCTATGTTTTGACATCTGAGGTAGAGTTCCAGTGCATTGATCTCTCCTTTCCGTATTCCGCACTTATCATTTCCCTTCACACTCGATTTGCTGTCAATGTCAACAATTTTGAATACTGAATACTGTTAAATTGAATTGTGATTTTATTATAGTATAATGGAATAATTGCATTAACACTAAAGTGGAAGCTTTTCTTTTAATTGATCTCACCCAGTTTTTTAGCATTCAAGTGATCACCAAAAGTTTAAATGCAGCCATTTGCCTGAAAAAGCTTGTGTATGACTTTTTAAAGGGACAGTAAATATCTTTGAAGACAAGTCATTGTTATGTATCTTCCAACTGAAATTGAAAAATGTCCTATCATCTTTTAAATTTAATTTATGTATACTTTAAAATATTACAGGTGAAATTTATGAAGACTATTCCAGGCACTGCATTAGTGGAAATGGGTGATGAATATGCTGTTGAAAGAGCAGTTACACATCTCAATAATGTCAAATTATTTGGGAAGAGACTAAATGTTTGGTAGGTGTGCATCACAATTTTTATTTTAATATCAATACCAATATAAGATAAAATGTGTTAAATTAACCTGATTTAGAGAATTTAATTTAGTTTGGGGAAAACCCCTTTTTGTACAATTACAAAATGCCATTTGACTCTTCATTAATTTGTGACCTCAGAGGGTCCTGGAGGAATGGATTATCTGGAAATGGATTCTTTTCAGTCAGGTTTCAGGTTCAGGTATGGCATTGGTTGCACTCATGGATGATCTCTGGTGGGAGCATGATGGATGTGGTGTCTCCATCTTTGCGGCGTTGTCACCACACTGGAGGGCTGCTCATGTGTCCTTGCCTAATCAAAAGGAAAACACTAGACAAAATTCCTCGGGATGAGCTAAAGCTTCGAATGATCATCAAAGGGCTCTTTTATTAGAAAAAGTTAGTTACAGCATCATCAAAAAGGAGCGTATCAAAAGGCATATATAATCACACATGGTACAAGTAAATTAATGAAAAATCACAGCATTCTACAAATAAACCAATAAAAAATCACATCATGGCAAAGGGTGGGAATAGAAAGTTACAAGCTGCATGGCATTGGGAGGGGGAGAGGGGGAATAGAAAGTTACAGCACAGCATAGGGGGGAGAAAGGGCATATGTGGGAGTAACTGGCTCACATATTTCATTGTTACATGAGGCTGCATAGTGAGTCCTGACCGTTAGGCCGGAAAAATGTTTCTGGTGCGATGTTTTTGCTTCCCTGTGTATGTGTGTTTCATGCAGCAGAAACTGCCCTGCACACAAACACCCGGAATGAATTCCAACACTTCTTGACCTCTCTGTGGCTATCAATAGCATTGTCCATGGTAACTTTCTGTGCCAACTTATGAAATTGGGGATGGGCAGCACAGTTTTGTGCTGGTTCACCTCTTTCCTCCAAAGCTGGTCCCAATAGATGTTAATAGGGAATGAAAGATCCAGCTCATGGCCCTCCTTTGTGGGGTGCCATGGGTCAGTGCTCCTTCCACTTTTTTTTAACATCTAAACCACTGGGACCGGATGAAGTATCACCACTATACTGATGATGCACAGCTATATGTCTTTATTGCAGTGGACGCCCTTTCACAGTGCACGGAAGGGGTCTGGATAGGGGACAAGAAACTTCAACTGAAACCTGGTAAAACAGCGTCTGTGGGTTGACCTCTCTGTATACAGGAGTTTATCAAATTAGGTCCTGGATGAGGTTGGGCCATCTGGTGCATACCTTGGGGTTCTCTTAGGCTCATGGCTCCTGCTCAATGAGCAGGTGGCAGCCATGGCCAGGAGGACCTTTGTCAACTCCACATTGTGTGGTAGTTATGCCTCTTCCGGGACAGAGGCCTTCTGTTCTGTCCCTCATGCCCTGGTCATCTCCTCATTGGACTATTGCAATGCATTCTGTTCCTTGAAAAGTATCCAGAAGATTCAGCTGGTGCAGAATGAGGCTGTGCAAGTCATACTGAGTGCTACAAGAAGGGCACATATAATGTTCTTTGCTCTTTGAACTGCACTGGATTCCAGTTTCCTTCTGGATCCAGTTCAAGGTATTGGTGGCCCCCTATAAAGCTTATATGGCATAGGGCCAGGTTACCCGTGGAACCAGGTTCGCCACATCACATCACTCCATCCCACTTGTTCAGACAGGGAAGTATGCTGCAGACCATGTCTATCAAAGAATTTTGACTTGCAGAGTCTAGGAACAGCTGGTGTCCAATTTCTCTATTGGTGCCCCTGCATTGTAGAACATCCTGCCCTCAGACGTGATGAAAGCCCCCAATCTTTTTTTTAAATAACATTTTTATTTTCAAACATAAACACGCAAAACATATAACATAAAAAACCTCTGCAGCTACATACAGTGTGTCGATTCGTTATAAAATCTTTCTTCGTCCTTTCCATAGTCATCACTTGAGCTTATATCAAAAATCACTTGTCAATCAAATATCTTTGTATACATTATTATTGTACTTCATTTGTTTAATTATCACTATTGTTTCACCATTTTAAATAATATATTTATATAATATAAATGGATGCATATTCTAAATATGCATCCATTTATATTATAATGATTCATTATATCATCTTCAATATATCCAATAATAAAGAATTTTTTTGTATCCTATTCTGAATCATTCTATTATTTTAGCATTAATAACATTCTCTAATAATTTTCAATTCCATGTTTTTTCCATTATTAGTATCATCAATCTAATATACATTTATACAAATTATTATAATTGTTAAACTTCCATTAAGCATTGCTATTATTACATCCTTTTTACATGAGGCATATTAAATTTGAAGTAAATTTATATTATGGCATTTCATTACATCATACTGAAATCATTCAATGATATTACATCTTTATATTCTATTCTATATAGAATTATTTATCTTTTATAAAAAGGCTTTTCAACATCATCTCCATCATCCTTACAGTTTATATAAAATTTCATATTATCAATCTAGTATATATAAATGCTTTATTATCATTATTTTTTATAGCTATTGTTACTTTATCTTATACATAATACTCAAAGTTTAACTACGTTTAACTAAATTTTATTGTGACATTTCATTTCATTATCCTGTATCCTTCCAGAAATAGTGCAGTCCAATATCCCTTGCCATTTGTAGAATCTGTATTCTAAGTGTTTTCTTGATAAGTCTTATGTGGACTTCTCTTGACAACTTGTTGTTCATTGGATATCTTAAAAGAATTCGAAACCCTCCATCTGTTCCTTTCATCTGCTTGACTTTTATTATCACTGGTGCTTCTGCCGAAATTACTCTAATTGTTTCTGCCAAATTTTCTCCACTTTCTTCATCTATGTTTTGACATCTGAGGTAGAGTTCCAGTGCATTGATCTCTCCTTTCCGTATTCCGCACTTATCATTTCCCTTCACACTCGATTTGCTGTCAATGTCAACAATTTTCTTATCACTTTCATATGTCTCTGTAATTTTTTGAACTCTATCCTCAAATTTCATTGTTGTTTTATAAGTATTCTCAACTCTTCCCTCAGTACTTTCTGTATTTTGATATTTTATATATTGATCTATAAATTCAAGACTCTTTTCTATTCTCTCTGTAGTTATTAAGTTTTTGAATTTCTAACATAATTTTTTGCAATGCTAGTTCCTTTTCTTCTTCATATAGTGCCATTTTTCCAAGTTATAAACACTGCCACTAAAACATCCAAGGCTTTTGCTAGGTTTCAAACAAATTCAATTAAGTTTTTTCCACTGACCCTTTCAGTAAACCAAGCCAATAGTTTTGTAATATCAGATGTTGCCTCTAGCCACTAAATGGCAATGTTAGATCTTTTCCCTCTGTTTTTGGCTCCCTTTTGTAAACTCCAAACTCCGGAAAGTGTTTTTCTCCGGAAAGAGAAAAAGAAATTGTTTAAAGATTACAATCCGGCTAAGCCTTGCGAGGGAAGAGGCTTTTAATCCACAAACACAAAAAATGGAAAAAGTATAGAGGAAGAAGGAGGGGAAAAAAGATCAGTCCAGTTTAAAAGTAAGAGCCATTTGTAAAAAGTCCAACCATAAAAAACAAACAAAATTAAAGTGAAAAAGATAACACGATAGTTTTAAACCAGGGTAAATTCTCCGCTTATTTCCTTCTGTCTTCAATTTTATTTTAAATCTGAGTCTTTTGGGTTTTCTCTTCTCTAATAAAGATTTTACTTACCATTTCGACACACTGTCTCTCCTGTGCTGCTTCAGTTTCAGGGACTTGTCCTAACCTTCTACAGCCATATTGGCTGCTTCTCTTGTAGCCGGCAAAAAGAGATTTTTCCTGCATCAATCAGGGGCTTTGCGATGCCCCTGAGATCAGCAGGACATGCCCTTCACTATCACCGTTCCTTAAAGGTTTAGATCCAAAAAGGATCGTCCAGCAACAGAGATAACAGCAGCAATCCTGGAGCCCCAAGGTTGCATGTCGTGTCGTAGCAACATTAAGCCCCGCCCACCGAAAGCTCCCAATCTTTTGATCTTGCACAAAGTGGTCAGAATTGGCTATGTGATCTTGTATACAGGACACAGAGTGCGACACAACTATGGGGCTAGCTAGTTCCATGAGAACTCCTACTTAACCCACCCACCCCCAATTTTGGAATATTTCACCTTTTGAAATTTTATAATGTTATTTTTTTAATTTTAAAACTTTTAAATCTTAAATTAAATTAAAGATTTTAATGTTTTAATTCATTGTATTGTACATTGAAAAGAGCATCTATCCGAGGGGTGATTAAGAATATGAAAAATAAATAGAGTAGAGTAGAATAATGGACTGGACTGGGCAGGAATAGGAATAGAATACTGTATTTGACCAAGTGTGATTTGTTTCCGGTGCAGAAGCTCTCAGTGTACATGCATTTGATAAAAGAATATTTTACTGCAATAATTGGAAGGTTAATCAATCTATTAAATTATATTAGAGTATAATTAAATTTTACAGACTAAATAAGTAAAATTTTCTGATTTAAATATGAAGGCAGTTTTCTTCTCTATTTTTTAATTGCAGTGTATCCAAGCAGCATTCAGTTGTTCCTAGTCAAATATTTGAGCTGGAAGATGGGACAAGCAGTTATAAAGACTTTGCAATGAGCAAGAACAATCGTTTTACAAGTGCTGGCCAAGCATCCAAGAACATCATCCAGCCACCTTCTTGTGTATTGCATTACTATAATGTACCCCTATGTGTGACTGAAGAGACCTTTGTAAAGGTAAGAATAGACCATGGTTCTAAACAATAATCAGGTTACAAAATACTTTTTACATCTTTTTACATATCTTTTTGTAGCCTGTCAATTTTAAATCTACTTTGCTATCGGTCTCAGTTCTTCTTCCATAACATATATTAAGGATAGTCTGTCTATAATGGCAGATATTCTTAAATTAATTTCTGAGTCAATTGTTCACAAATATTGTTCAGTATGCCTTTATAATTTAAAATATATGATTAAAGTATTGTGCTCCATTCTGTATTAGTAATCAAATTTAAATGTTTTTCTCTTGTAATTATAATCTTTTGTTCCTTTTTGTTCTATCCAGCTTTCACCCTTCAAAGTCTGATTTATTTTTAGAATTCAAAACGACATTTTCCCATGGGAAGGATTATTATAATTAATGTCAAAATCTTATTTCTTATCCATCTGCACCCTTAATTCATTCACCACTTCCCAAAATGAACATTCTATTCACCATTTTGCTGTTTATTTAAAATTTAATAATTTTATTTAATATTTTTTTTGAAGACCTTAATCTTATATTCAAATTTTCTTTTGCTGAGAACTAAAGGGAACTCGCCTGTTGAGTGCTGTAAAACTTGCCTCTCTAAAGGTTTCTAATAACTGAAAAGCAATTAGGTAATTGCAAAAATGATTTTAAAAAATGAGACTTGACCAAACTTTGTGTCCAAATAATTGTGGCTATATTATGGTTATGAGCTTGATTGAAATGCCTTGACTTTCAGTCGTTCAGTTTACAAACTGAATGCAAAAATTATGGTTTCTACTGTCTACTCAACAAAGAGCGGGTGTCTGGATTGCAATCTCTCCTTTTTTCAAAATGATATTGCCATCCAAAATCCATCCTCTAGCTACCAATCTGACTGCAATACTATTCCCAGTCCTTCAAATCTCCTTGTTTGCCATAAATCCTTACTGGAAGTTCAGGGACTGCATCCCTTGAACTCCCTTACCTAACTACCTTCATCTCTGCCCTTTTGGCTGCCCTGCACAGCAGCATTTCTCGGTGCTGGTGGCATAGGAGTTGAAATAGAAAGCTGTACTTCAATAGCCTCAGCCAGCTGCTGCTGCCAGGCATCTACTTCAGACCCAGTGCTGCCGTAACTTTGAATGGTCATTAATCAAGGATTACCTGAAATTGTTTATTTTTAATTTATTATATTTCTTCCCTGACACATTATAATAATTCAACATTTGTTGTTTCAATAAGGGAGCCATGATATTTATGGAAGTACTTCATAGCAATGTATCTGTGAATCACTCTAGCATTGAGTCTTGCTGTTTAGCAACCATATTTTTGTTTTCTTATTGTTACAGTTGTGTGATGATCATGAAGTTCTATCCTTTATCAAATATAAAGTATTTGATCCAAAACGTAAGTAAATATTACTTGAAGGAGAACATTGTCAGTCAATATTAGACATGATTGGGTGTGCTTATGGGGTTCTCATGGGCAGTTTATTATTATTATTGAATTAAATATGCCTTTAATGTGATAGAAAACAATTTCACTTATTCTTTAAAAAATATTTTTAAAAACCTGGGCAAATGATTCTGACAGAATAATAAAGCAAAACAAAACATTTTAACTCTTTGGTTTGCCAGCATCAGCTAAAACACTTTCTGGTCTCTTGGAATGGGAATGCAAGACAGATGCAGTGGAAGCTCTTACAGTACTAAATCACTACCAGATAAGAGTGCCTAGTAAGTATCACTATGAAATAATCTTCACATCATGTTTGTTGAGGATGTATTAATGTTGGGCTGGGAAGTATAATTTGCAGAAATAAGCATTCATAATGCCTTTGGGCCTACTGCATTTTAATCTGTTTGATTGATTAATTGACTGACTGACTGACTCACTGACTAATTTATGATCATGTATATGGCTAGCCAACTAATTCTAAGTGACTCCTGGCAGCTTACAAAGATAAAACCCAGTATAAAAACAATATAGAAGCAATAACCCTCCCCTGCCCATCCAACCCAGCACAAACAATCAACCTGCCACTTGATGGGCTCTATATTACTCTTTTGCCCCCAGGCCCATTGGTAGAACCAGGTCTTCAGGGCCTTTCAAAAGAGTGTCAAAGTGGTGATCAACTTTATCTCTGTAGGGATGATGTTACAAGAGGGAGAGAGCCATCACAGAGAAAGCTATTTTTGGTCCTGCTAGATGGACCTTCTTGGGAGAGGGTAGTAATTTTGTTCTGTATTGGTCTAGTTGTTTACATTGGGAAAACAGTGCTACAAATCCTCAGAATATCTTAAAAGTTAGTTAAGAAAGCAGGTTAAATATCCAGTAGCTAGAGAAATTTGCTTCAGCAATTATGATAATACTATTTGTTTTAGCAATTATGATAAAGCAATATTAAGAATTTAATAATTGCATAAGTACATTAGAAATAAATTTACACATACATACTTGCATAGTGTTTATCAGATAAATACAAATAGAATTGTAATTGTTTACTGTAAGATAGTATTATCAATTATGATAAAGATGCTTACACTTAACATCCAAGTCTAAAACAGTGGCAAACAACAAATTTTGCTCCTATGTAGTAAATGATTAGCTTGATTGAGAAAGAATAATCTCCCAGTTCTCCCAGTATAGTCCAATAATTTGTAAACTTGGTGGTGTAAATGGCAAATTAATTTGTGAAAATGGTTTAGTGTTCAGCAGAAAGAAAGGTATACGATTTATTTTTACTAATTCCATTTTCACCTACACATCAAACAAAACGGCGTTAGAATCTTGCAATTTATAAAATGCAATCTTTTAATTAGAAATAAACAATCCAATGTTCTTGAAAAAGCTTACTATTGATTGTCCAGGCAGAGCAGGAGCAAGTATTGCCAATGAATCTCTTTGCCTGTTTAAGATATCAGACTGCCCTCTGTGCTTACTCTCATTTGTGCTTGGGCGTGCCAGTTTGTCTAGACAGTGATTCAGCTTTGATGCACAATCTCTCCCACAGTTGTGATTTCCGTCTGATTTTCTCACGGACTCCTAAGGAATTGTGACCTACTGTTTAAACCTATGACGTCGTCCATTTCAAAGACTCAGTAACTTAGTATTAGAAATAAACTGATCTACCCCATACAACTGTCCTAACAGCATTGGTAGTTTTATTTGCAAACTAAAATACTGCATTTTCCTGGCAAGAAGGTACTGCATTTTAAATGTTGTATTCATGTGATATTTCTGTGACAGAAATGTAGTTGTGAGAAAATGCAGGTAAATTGCTCTCATATTTCTATAAAACTGTGTTTACAGAAAATTAGCTCAAAGTAGTTTGCTATTTTCCATCTCAGTTTGTATCACTTTAGTTTAAAACTATAATTTCATGATCGACCAGGCTATTTTGAAGAGTAAAAGTTATAGTATTTTTCTAACTCTTGAGTTTACTTTTGCATTTTACAGATGGCTCTAACCCTTATACCTTGAAGCTTTGCTTCTCTACTTCTTCCCATCTGTAGACAAAAGACGGCATGTTAAGGACTCCATTTGCCTTTTATTCACAAATGTGAGATGACACGTGGTTCATTGATTCTGAAATATTTGCCCAGTTTCCTTGTTTCAGTTTAACTTGTTTATTTGTTTTGTAATACTTGAATGTGTTTAAATGCCAAATGTTTCCTTTTTTTCCTCAAAAAAGTAGATATACCAGTGTATAATAATAGTGCATATTAACCCATATAACTGTTAACTACAGGGTTTGACTGCCTTGGTAGTAGCGTGTGCATATCAATTGGATAAAGATCTTGATTTTAAACCAGTTTTCCATATCACCATTCCATTTACTGAGGTTATTTTTCATTTTGGTGTCAATGCAAAAAGGGTGATTATTTTAGGATATTAGTGGTAAAATTCATGGTTTCTATTACTAATTATAAATTGTGTGTGTTACAACAGTTCTAAGGCAAAATACTTGTATAAATTCTTTCCAAATTACACATACTGATTTTTAGTAATGTAATACATGATTTTTAAAAAGGAATTTCACAAGAAAAAAATAATACCCTTTTTGCAGAATGGAAGGAAACTTATTTTTAAAAAATGTCTTTTCAGGATTATTTTTGTTTATATTAGCATGATGTCCTTATTGCTAATCCTGGCCTGGAAACTATTGCAAATAAAAATAAAAACTAAAGTCTGAATAACACGTTTTCTGTTTGTTTGTTTTTTCACTTTAACCATGTTGTTATAAAATGAAACCAGTAATGATTAGAGATGATTTTAGGGGAAAGGGTCGTCTTCCAAACAGCCACCAGAGGGAAGTAAATTATTGTAGGGATGTCAAACATTCTTCATATAAAAACTAATTAGCTATCCCCTGGTCGAAAAGGAACAAAAGTCTATAACATATGCAAGTCATGCAAATTATTTGTCTATGTTTTTATTTGTTGAAGATAGTTTGAAATGCCAATTGTGCTCAGAGCAGCACAATCACAAAAAAAGAAGAAAGGAAAGCAATAGAGTTTTCTTATATTTGTAATCATAATTAAATTAACAACATTTAGGTGGTGATATGTGGTTCCCCTTTATAAGTGGTTCTGACTCATCTGTTTAATTAAAATAAGTAGGAAACTAACATTCTACAAAGCAGAGTTAAAGAAGAATTAACTTGGTTACACTCTCATTCTTAAGAACTGTGCCCATCTGTCCAGGAAAGTAGACAAAGGTAAGCTGGTATACAAAGCATTAGGGCAAATGTAGTGCTTACCTGCGACATCTGCATCTGCTGTATCTTTCTGCTTTCAGGTATTAACAGAGCATAGCCTCCATCTCTACTTGGAAAATTGCTGTGCTTACAAAATGATAGTAAAAATAATAAGATCAATTTTCTTATTGCAGCATGCACAGGTTGGGTATTAAAGGCAGAGATTGGTAAGTAGCTGGTAGTTTTGTGGAGGGGAAATAAATAATATCGATGAGAGCAAACTGAAGGCTGTGTGCAGCCAAAATCAACTAGTTCCTTGTATATAAACCAAGCATTGCATGTTTAGCTTAGGGTCATTTGTTTATTTAAAAATACTATATGCGCGCTTACTCTCAGTCACTTTGGATAGCTTCAAAAATAAAAACCCAATATATAAACAATAAACCCCCCTCGCCTCCTTTTAACCTTTTATATACAGAGGCCATCTTTCCTTAGCAGAAAAAAATGTTCATACTGTAGTAAACAACTACTTCAGCTAAATTTCTAATAATAGTTGCAACTTGGTATTTTTGTAATTCAGACTTTCTGAAGACCAGTCCTATATTGTTGTAAATCCATAAAATAGGTTGATTCAGGAATCTAACGACAACTGTGTAATAGTGCTGTCACTTAAGCAAATGCTTACATACAGGGCCATCTCCCAAAATTAATTCTAGCAGACGCAAAGGAGGGGATTTGAAGATTGGTGCAGAAAAAGCTGGTGTCCTTGTCCAAAGAGATCTTCTAACCATCAGAGGGAACAGTTTCAAATACATACTTATTGCCTGCAGATATTTTGTACAATATAAATTACAGGGAATCATCTTATTGTGAGTGTTCACTCTATGAACACTTAACCTGAACAGTAATCTGAAGGATGCCTGTATACAACTTTGTAAAATTATGTGATAAAAGTGAATTGGATTATTTTTTTAAAACACTGAAAAAAAAGGATATAATTTATTTTTTGCCAGTTGTACCAATGAAGAAATAATGTTACAAGGGGGGAGCTTTTGGTTGAAACAAAAGCTGATTTTTGTTTCTAATTTAAGTCTCTGAGCATAGCTCTCTTACATGACTTAATAGTTTTTAATGTTTTAAATAGTTTTTTTTCCTGGGGTTTTTTTGAACTTGCCTTTATATACACTTTTTTTGGTTTTTAACTCTGTAAGCCACCCAGAGTGGCAGCAATGAGATGGGCAGTTATATATATTTTTTTAAATAAGTGGCATCACTTTATCAAATGTTTTGCAGAGCACCATTGTGCCATAGGATAATTAAGGGTTTGGTCAAATCTACCCATCCAAAGAAAACATTGGAATAGTTGTTCGTTTGATAATTATCTTTGACCCACCATTGGGTCAAATAATAATAAAAACATTTAAAACAATTTTGTATTTTGATACAGATATCATCTCCTATTCAATACTTAATTTTGTTATGTGTCTGCTGTTATAATTATTTCTATTATTGCAGATGCCAATTTATGTGAATGATATCTTTTAAATGCATATGGTTTGAAAGAAGGAAAAGCAACTTTGATTTTTTTAAACCTTCATAATAAAAATGGATAATGCATGTATAGCTTGTCTAAACACATCCACGTTATAAAATTATTGTGAAATGTCATTCCTATTGCCTGTTTATGTTCCCTTAATAGCAATATTTTTTGAAAAGCTATGTGATGCAATCCATCTGTCCCCTGAAGATGGTATTTGGGCTATTTGGAAGAAGTATTGTAATTTTTAATCTATTCACTGCAAGGTAACAATCCAAACATATCTTCTCAGTTTAAATAGCTTGGGGTTTGAGGTGTCAGTTGGGTTGCATGCAATTTACTTTGCATAGGCAAAAATGTGTATCGTGTGGGTATGCGTGCACCCACAATTTAGGATCATTTATATCAATGGATGAAGCTCAATAACATTTAGTGTGTATCTTCATGATAAAGAAATGATAAAGGCAGTAAAACCAGAAAAAGGCTACAAGTACTTGGGGATTTTAGAGGCCTCTGACTTAATGCATAATAAAGTCAAGGAATTAACTTCAGCCAAGTACATTTGACAAATTCGCAAGATATTAAAGTCCAAATTGAGTGGACTTTAAAAGCCATAAATACCTGGGTTATACCTGTGATTCGATACTCTGCAGGAATAATTGACTGGACCCAGATGGAGTTGGACAATTTGGACAGAAAAACAAGGAATCTTATGACAATGAATCATGCTTTGCACCCTAAAAGTGATGTTGACCGATTATATCTACCAAGAGCAGTGGGTGGTCGAGGACTCCTACAAGTAAAACAGACATTGGAAGAAGAAAAACACAGCTTGAATGATTACATCCAGAAAAGTGAAGAACCAATGATTAAGGAAGTAAATAAAGGAGGCCTTTTAAAGACAACTAAGTCAAAAGCTGAATATAAGAAAGAAGTAATTGAGAAGCAAGCTGAAAATTGGAAAAACAAAGCTATGCACAGCCAATACTTGAAAAGTATTGACGGCAAAGCTGACCAAAAACTAACTTGGAACTGGTTAAGATCAGGAGCACTGAAAAAAGAAACAGAAGGCTTTATTTTGTCAGCTCAAGAACAAGCCTTAGTCACAAACTGCATGACGGCAAAAATTCAACATGTTACCACCAACAGCAAATGTCGCCTCTGTAATGAGAAAGACGAGACAGTCGACCATTTGATCAGTGTGTGCAGCAAAATTTCACAAACTGACTACTTACAACGCCATGACCGCGTTGCTAAGATCATTCACTGGAAATTGTGCCAAATGTTTGGATTTGAGTACAGCAAAACCATTAGGAACATCAGGTTCAGAAGGTTTTAGATAATGAGAAAGTCAAGATCTTGTGGGACTTCAGAATTCAGACTGACAGGCACTTGGCCCACAACACACCTGACATAACAATAGTTGAAAAGAAAAAGGTATGGTTCATTGACATTGCAATACCTGGTGATGCACAAATTGAAGATAAACAGCAAGAAAAAATCACAAAGTACCGGGACTAGTAAATTGAAGTTGAGCGACCATCCCAAGAGGAGTTGAATCAGTTTATGTCCAAGATATGATGAGTCTGGAGGTATTTTTTTCAGCCCTCCTTCTGACCTGTGCAATATACAGGTGTTCTGTGCTTGGAATTATTCTCTCTGCAGTCTTAACTATCTGTTGGAGTCTGTGCCATATGGCAACTACTCTGAATTAATGTGGCATACGCTGCCTTACTTAACAAAAATTGTTAAAGAGCGATGCATATCAGGGAGGCAACCAGCAGGGGCGCACTTCTACTATTCTTAATCTACTATTAATACATAACTGGTTGTCTGAATGTGGCTTAATAGAGAAGCTTAATAGAGAACAGAGAGCTGTGTAAGGGGAAGTATTCTATTTCTCAATTATGTTACTAGATGCTTATGAAATCAAGTACAAAGAAACCACAGCAATTTGTTCCTTAAATTTGTGAGGTCAAACATTTCAAAACAAGAACTTCAGTGCTTGTTACTCATCTGTGAGAGGCCAGTTCCTTCCATAAATGAAAACAAACTCAATTAGGCAGTTACTTTTGAAAAACCTTCAATGATTTAAATGCAATGGGAATGAAATGTAACTGAAATGTACCTATGTACATTTGAATGAAATGTACCTCAGAGTAAACAGGAAGAGAACAATCCGAACACCATGTCTCCTCCGTCCCTTTGTTTCCAGCAAAACCAGTTCACACCCCTCTCCTAACACATCTGCGATGCAAAATATAGAATCCGAAAACTTCTACGTACGCATTTGCAGAGGTGAGAATTCAACTACAAGGTGGAGAGCGGAAAAACCGAGAGAATGTCACGATAAAAACTGAAGCATTGCAAGATGGAACTCGTAGTTCCTTCGGGTTGATTGCTGCCTTGAAGCCCGGCCTATTCAGATGAAAAAAGTGGCACTTTGAAAGTAGAACAAAATAGTTATGCGCGTTTAGAACGAGAAAGAAGGCTATCACGTAGCAGTTGTTGAGTGCGAAATTATACAATTTTTTGTAATTATAAGGTCTTTATGTTTGGGACGGCATTTATCGGGAATGAAAGGGCTATTTTAATTTATTGAATTCCAAAAAATTCAAACAGCTCTTCTGTCTGGTGTCCGAACATTCCGGATCTTCAACCAATATTTGCACTCATTCAGTCATATGATCAAAGAGGAGAAAACTAAGAAAAAATAAGCATGGTGATGACGAAGAGGATATGTTACGGTATTAAGTCTGTATCAATTCTTAGCTATATACAGTAGGTGAATTTTCTGTATTTATTAATTTATAAATAAATAAAATGAATATGCTTTGTGATAAAATGATCATCTGACCCAAACAGCAGTCAAAGGGTCTTGATCACAACTGTCTATTTTAAATACAGTATATAGAAATTTGGATTTGACTCACTACATTGACGTCATTTTTGTTTATTGCTTTTCTAGACGACTCCATGTCTAGCTGTATGAGCAAAATACAAATCCATTAAAAATATAAAACAATCAAGCAAAACTAAAACAACAAAAACAGAATAGGGATAACAATTACTACTTTTTAGTCTCTCATGCTTCAGAAATGAAAAGATTAAACTCACAGTCACAACATAGCATTGCTAGAGCTGCCAAGCCAGGCTGCAGTCAAGGATGGAAACTGGTTTTCTACAATGCTTCAGGGACAGATTAAAACAATTCTAAAATATTTAGTTAGCAACTATTTTCAAATACTGGAGCAAGTGACAATATACTGTATGTTGTTTTTCTGCTGGATTCTTTAAGAAATATATTGAATTGAAAAATAGAGTTGATGTACTCTTTTGGCTGAAACTTGACTGCAATCTTACTTGTGAACTACAATACCTAGGAGTGGGGGTGGGTGCTAACTTCCTACAGTACCTTGAAGAACTGTGTTTGCTTTTTTTAAGAACTTGTGAACTACAATACCAGGTATACCAATTAATCTGATTTTAAATATTTTTTTTCTTTTTTTTCTTTTGGTGCCTTTGAGTCAGTATTGATTCCTGGTGCTTGGACAAATCCTACAATTTTCTTGGCAACATTTTGTAAGTAATTTGTCATTGTGTCTTCTTAGAGCTGAGAGATCGTGATTGGCTAAAATCACCCAGCTGGCTTGATGCCTAAACTAGAACTCACATTCTCCCAGTTTCTAGCTTTATGCTTTAAGCACTATACCAAACCAGGTCTCCTACCTCTTTATTATAGAAAGGAAAGTTATGAGAATTAAGCCAGGCCTTCTATGGAGATACAACCATTAGGCTTAGTTCTTCCTATGTACAAACTGAAATGTTTGTATACTGTTTCTAAATGACACAAGCAGAAATGCATATTTATCTCTTGAATATTTGCTCATTTTGTCACATATTTACTTTTACTATGAAATCAAGTATAGCATATCTAATGAAATGAGAGGGGAGAAGAGAGATATCTGTGTGTCACTGGATATGAAATACCAAAACTACTTCAGCTCTCTTAAAAATAAGTGCCTATTTCTATTCATATATGACATTGTTATACAAATAGGAATGCAAAAGATAAAGATAACATCTACATGAAACCGCTGGGAGAGATCATCCGCAGGCACGGGATTAGATACCATCAATATGCGGACGATACTCAATTGTATCTGTCCGCCCCGTGCCAAATCAATGAAGCGGTTGACGTGATGGGCCGGGGTCTTGAGGCCGTCATGGACTGGATGAGGATTAACAAGCTTGTGCTCAACCCAGAAAAGACCGAGTGGCTGTTGTGTTTTCCTCCCAAAGATTTGGCCAATATTCCAACACTCAGGCTGGGGGGTCAAATTTTACACCCCTCAGAGAGGGTCCGCAACTTGGGAGTCCTCCTGGATCCACAGCTGTCATTCGACCACCATTTAACGGCTGTGACCAGGGGGGCATTCGCCCAGGTACGCCTGGTGCGCCAGTTGCGACCCTACCTGAATCGGGAGGCCCTCACAACAGTCACTCGGGCCCTTGTGACCTCTAGGCTGGAATACTGCAATGTGCTCTACATGGGGCTGCCCTTGAGGAGCATCCGGCGACTTCAGTTAGTGCAGAACGCAGCCACGCGAGTGATTGCGGGTGCACCCCGATTCACCCGCATAACACCTATCCTCCGCGAGCTGCGCTGGCTACCTGTCGATCTCCGGATGCGCTTCAAGGTGCTATTAATCACCCATAAAGCCCTACATGGCAGTGGATCTGGATACTTGAGAGACCGCCTTCTGCCGATTACCTCCCTACGACCTATAAGATCTCATAGACTAGGCCTCCTCCGTATTCCATCGGCCAGCCAATGTCGGCTGGCAACTACAAGGAGGAGGGCCTTCTCAGCAGTAGCCCCGACCCTTTGGAACGAGCTCCCCGTGGAGATTCGTACCCTCTCCACCGTCCAAGCCTTCCGCATAGCCTTGAAGAACTGGCTCGCCCGTCAGGCCTGGGGATAAGGATCGCTACCCCGCCCGAATGATGTATGCATGTTGTTTACTATTTTATTATATGTTGTTGTCTCAATGTTGTATTCCCCCCTCCCTGGTTTTCTGTGAGCCGCCCTGAGTCCCCTCAGGGAAAAGGGCGGCCTACAAATGCAAATAAAACCTCTAAAAAAAAAAAAAACCTCTAAAGATCTTTTTCAAATTCTTCTTGTTGCATAGTAACAGAGATAATGACCCTTGGCATAAATTAATGTACTGTTGGAAGAAATGTCCATCTGGGTTCAGTTCCAAGTGGGGAGAAAGACACTGGAAACATGGAGATTTCTTGAAAAGATGGTTTAATGGTGGGCAGGGCCACATGGTTTGAGGTCCTGTGCAAAAAAGAGGACATGGGTGAGAGAGGGAGATAGATTGATACCTTCTCTTGGAGCTTCCTGTTTCTGTGTAAGAAATGTACTCTGGTTGGTTATCAGACTCCCAGATTGAATCTTGCTGGATGATGATGTAATGAAGGGGCTTTGGACAATTCCTATTATGGTTTAATGGCTTTGTCCTGGTTTGGATCTTGAGTGAGGGCTAATCCTATCACCCTGGAGCTGAAGGTCTTTTGTGTTATAGATAAGCTGGCCCAGCCTTTCTCTTGTAGATAGGTTGGCACCAAAATATCTACTGGGGGGACAAATGGACAGGGAGCTGAGGCTCTGAATTTGTCTTTAGAAACATGTTTCTCCCTTAGGGAAAATATAATATTCTGCCTTTTTAATATTTACTAGAATATTTCATTTTCCTAGGAGTGGGGTGGGTGCTAACTTCCTACAGTACCTTGAAGAACTGTGTTTGCTTTTTTTAAGAACTTGTAACATGTAGAAAATTGCTTGTGACAAGAACCGCCTCATATATTAAACACTCATCAAATAATTTAAAAATAAATTCAGTGCTATATTCTGTTTGCATATTGGCTTGTGGTCTATTACGAGCAGCTAAAAATAAAAAAATAAGTTTTGTTCATCTTTGTCATTTTAGATTTTAAAATGTGATACAGAATTTGTGCAGATTTTCTGTCTCCTAAGAATTAACATTCTCATCTAATTCATTCCAAAAGGAGTCTTACTGGATAGTTCTTGATCTAAGGAGATAATAGATGTACTTGTTCCTGCTGATCTCTCCCCCCCCCCCTTATATGGTCATTTTTCTGACTTCAAAAATGAAACACCTGCAGTAGAATTAAAGTTTTGGGGCAATCTCTTTATTCAGCAAAAAGCCTGTATTATTACAAATTGTGATTGTTAAGTACTTCCTTACATTAAAAAAAATCTGGTAAATAAGCTAAAAACAATTTTGTAGAAAAAGAACATGGTTCAACTTTGTCTTTTGTGTGCAGATCTCCCAGCTTGATTTTTTTAAATAGCATTGCTATTTTTTTAATTGGCAAAAAGCCCTTTTACTCCACATCTTTTAATTTACAATTAACTATTACAGAATATGTTTTAAATTATTTCTTAAGTACAATAACTCAGCCAAGCCTGTGTTGAAAGAAATGCCCTTCTGGGTTCAGCTCCAAGTGGGGGAAAAGATACTGGAGACATGGAGGCTGCTTGGAAAGATGGTTTAATGGTGGACAGGACCACATGGCTTGAGTCCTGAACAGAAAAGGTGATCACATGCTTCAATGTTGGTTGGAAAAGACGAGAGCAAAGTTCTTTTTTTTTAAGAACCTGTTGTAACATGTAGAAAATTGCTTGTGACAAGAACCGCCTCATATATTAAATACTCATCAAATAATTTAAAAATAAATGCAGTGCTATATTCTGTTTGCATATTGGCTTGTGGTCTATTATGAGCAGCTAAAAATAAAAAAAATAGTTTTGTTCATCTATCTTGTTGTTTTAGATTTTAAAATGTGATACAGAATTTGTGCAGATTTTCTGTCTCCTAAGAATTAACATTCTCATCTAATTCATTCCAAAAGGAGTGTAGGAAGTTTGACACATCTGATCTAATGTATCCATTGTATGGCTGCATATATCTCAATAACACACACCCTCATAACTCTAATAATATTATAGGGGTTGCACTGCTCCTGACAGACCCAGTTGTGTAATCTGGGGTTGTTTTTTCTTGGATTCTCAATACCTGGTCGAAGGGCAAATGGCAATCATAGCTAGGAGGGCCTTTGTGCAACTGCAGGTTGTGCATCACTTACATCCTTTCATGACCAACAATCCCTGCTCAGAGTTATCCATGCCTTAGTTACATCCTGTCTTGATTATTACAATGTGCTCTGCATTGGGCTGCCCTTGAAAAGTATCCAGAAGCTTCAATTGGTTCAAAATGTGGCAACCCACAAGTTTTGTGCAAATCTAGATATGTTCCCACTCTTGCGGGAGCTTTATTGGTTGCCAATTTGCTTCTGGTTTCAATTCAAAGTGGTAGCTGTCCCCTTCAAGGCCCTACCTGGCCTGGGACCTGGCTATTTCCCCAGATATATCTATCTGATGCACCAGAGTAGGGATGCATGAATGTTAAGGGTCCCCTCTCTTCAGGTCGTTCTAGTGAGGCCAAGAAGAAAGGACTTCTCTATGGTGGCTCCCTTCTTGAGAAACATCATCTGTGCAGAAATAATTTTGGCCTTCACTTTAACATTCTTTTGAAAGGCCCTGAAGATATGTTGTAACAATGGGCCCGGGGTCTTCTGAATAATGTGGAGGCCATTAAGTGGCTGTCTGATTGTTGTTGGGTGGGGGTTGGTTTCTGCATTGGGATTTTATCTTTGTAAGTCTCCCAGAGTCACCATGAGTGAGTTGGGTAGCTATATAGATGTTTTTAATAAAAAAATGTGTGCAATAGTATCATGCAGATTAATATACAGCATACAGAATTGTCTGTCCCCTTAAGGAATTCAAGATTTAAGCGGATACAAGTTAACCACATGTATGATGGAAGTACTGAAAAAAAACTAAGCAATACGCCACTTCTGGAAATAAAGAACATGCTAAAGGCATTGGCAAATCATTTTTATCTTGGCGCCAAGAAAATTGCAAAATTGTATTTATGTAATTGCCAAAAATAGAGGGCTTCTTTACCATCACCTTGACTGTTTATTAACAGCATTTCTCACCTACCTCAAGCCAGAGAACTCTGGGCAGCATATAGTTTGGAGACTGCAAAAATTCAAGCTTGTCAGATTCTTAGATTTTGTTGTTGTGCTAGTTATTGGAGGAAATAATAACACTTGAGCAAGTGTGAGCAAGTGTGTGGTTATGCTTGAGTGCAGACATTTCCTTTAAACTGGACTGTAATGAAGTGAAACCATATGTGAAACCCCAAACCACTTGAATAATGAAATTGAGGAAAATACTTTTATAATGGAAACAACACCTCTTAAATACAAGATAAAATATTTCTATTACTTAATAATTCAGAATTAATCTTTACTGTGAAAGATGCCTAAGTTTACGTTTAAGTATATGGCATAAACTTTTAGACTTTTCCTCCCGAAGATCAGTGGAAGTTAAGAATCTGACACAGTAAAACTCTTTGGGACTAGATCAGGGGTGGGTTCCAGTAGCCATTACTGCCAGTTTGCTTGTGGGCATGCCATGCGCACGTGCTTGATGCGTGCATGCACAGTATAATAAAACTGCACCCTACAACAAGATGGTGGCACCTATAGCGCCACCCAGTTCAGGGGCATGGCAAGCCTGGGTCGCTGTCGGTTCCAGCGACCCAGGCCGCCAAACCACTACCGGTTCGGCCGAACCATTGTAAACCGGTAGGAATCCACCACTGGACTATATATATTCACTGTGTCCAGTAATGATTTATAACTGAACTTATAAAAATATAATATCTACAAGGGAGTACGGTAATAAGTCATTAAAGACTATGTTGCAGCAAAATAGAACCCCAAAACCTATGCAGAAATATTACATTTTAAGCAACAGTTATCTGAAGACGAATCATATTTTGGACAAATCTACATATTTTGATCCTAATGAGTGTTCAGTCTGGTTGTTTCAAAATATCCCAAAACTGAACTAAAGCCAGTTGCTATTTGTACACCACAATTGGCTCCCATGCTATCTCTTGAAGGAATGGTGCTATGCCTGTGGGAGCAGGTTTATAATTTGGGTCATTTGATTCTCTTGTGGAAAACATGGGAGGAGGGCTTTTGCCCAGTTTCAACTGATGCATCAATTGTTGCACTATGAAGACTTGGCTATTCATGTTTTATAGTCATTTGACTTGCAACAAGCTCTACATATGACTGCTTTTGTTAATCATTTAGAAACTGAAGGTGGTTCAGGGTCTTATTTTCTTTTGACACACACCCCAAAATAAGCACTTGTCCTTATTTTCAGGGAGGTCTTATTATTTTTGAGGTGCAGAAGGCAGCGAGTGTCACCTTATGGCTGCTGCTGTAATGCAATATTTTTGGGGAGGGCCTATTTTAGCACATGTGCTCAAAAGCCCGATTGGGATTATTATCCGGAGAGGGTTTATTTTCAGGGAAACTTCTTGACTGGCATTTGTTGTTGAACATCTTATACTTATTTTGCATGCCTTGTGCGGGTTAGCAATAGGTGTCATGGTGGAATTCTAAGTGCTGGTTTGTACTAATAAAACTGAATATGAGTTTGGCACCAGGATCCCTGCAGCACTATAATGTCTAAGGAGCTCCTCCTTGAGAAGCTATTCTTGGTCTCCCAATTTTATGAAGGAAAGGAGCTAAAGCTAGAAAGGGCTGCTTTTTCCATCATGCTGCCAAGTAGATTAGCTCCTTCCGTGACAGCCTTTCAGGGAAAATTTACTGTTCCAACATGCCTTCAGGGACTGTTCAGCAACATTGATATTTTTTAATCTACTGTAATCAGTAGATTACCAATTGCTATCAGTCAGAACACGATGAAACTCTGTAATTTCACAATACATGGACAGATTTAACCATAGTTTCAACTGGGAAATTGTAAATATCCAAGACCAAGCCAAACACACACACACAGACACAAAAAAAACCACTAGAGAATTCTGGGAAAACAAATCAGCCATAACAGATACATGTAGATAAACATCTACATATAATTCCAAAGAGATAATCAAAAAGCCAAAAAGGAAACCAAAAAACCAAGACACCTCCTCACCAACAATCAAAAGATAAGTAGTGATTAATGCCAAGAATACTAGACCAACAATGAAAAAGTAAAGAATACTTCAGTCAAGGAACAACAGGCCAATCAAGGAACCACCAAGAACAGTCCCATCAACACTGGCAAGGCAAGTCACTAGCATATACAAAGAGGGCAAACCCTCCTCCCTTTGGGCAATGAAACATCTGCAAGAAAACAATCAAGCTCAAAAAATCCCACCGTTCAATCCTGAGCTACAAATATTCTGCTCTGTTAGCAACTGATATTTATAATATTTGGATTCTTATTATTAAGAACTTGTATTGTATTGTGCTTTGTTTGAGTGGGATGCAAACAGACATTTTAGCATAAATCTTTTATTACCGATTGTCATCTGGAGTGACATGATTCCACAGAATACTCATTACAGGTAGTCCTTGACTTATAGCCATAATTGAGTCTGCCAACTACTGTTGTAACTCATGACAAGCGATTATGCAGGTCACCCACATGACCGTCCCAATGTTACAAGCTTTTTTGTAGCAGTTGTTAAATAAATGGTCATTAAGTAAACCCACAAAATAATTCATTTCCATTGAAAATGAAGCTTACTTAAGAAAAACACTATCCAGATTTCAGTAATTCTTTAGTTCTGGCAATGATGCTGGGCAATTTTCTGAAAACAGTTACCATGATCTCCTGATTGATGGAATCCTCTGTTTCTTACTTTCCCACTCATATAGGAAACTAAATACCAGTGGTGTTTTTTTCTGTGTCTTTGAAGGCATTTAATTTTATTGATGGAGCTAATGAAGGAGTCGCCATCTATTGACTTATTTGACATCGTTCTATTTGAAGCATCTTCTGATAGACCAGAAAGGGGAAGGTGGATTTACTTTGTTTCCATTACTTGGTATAAAAGGAGATATTGGAAGAACATTTGTGAATTGCACTTGGTTAAAAAAAGAAGCC
Organism: Thamnophis sirtalis; assembly: GCF_051295495.1. Classification (NCBI taxonomy): domain Eukaryota; kingdom Metazoa; phylum Chordata; class Lepidosauria; order Squamata; family Natricidae; genus Thamnophis; species Thamnophis sirtalis. The sequence goes on along the minus strand of NW_028261386.1, from coordinate 36,333,382 downwards.
TTTTTTGCACCTAGTTTTGTTACCCTTTCAGTCTTATTTGAAATTGTAAGCCTACATACAGTACTCGGGTTTATCTGGATATAACCACATTCAATATGACTGATATTCCCGAATTTTGGCAAGCAACGTTTTTTGACCCTCTTACTTTTTTAAAAAAGTGCAGAACATCAACGCTGCCTGGTTCCATTGCATTACATACAACGCTGCATTGTAAAAAAAAAATAGAAAAACCCTTGACTTCCAAGTGACCTTTTATCTTATTGCTCCAACCTTACACAAACACACACACACACACACACACACACACACACACACACACACACACACACAGAGGGGGAGAGGGAGAGGGAGGGAGGGAGGGAGAGAGAGAGAGGGAGGGAGGGAGGGAGAGGGAGAGGGGGGCGATAAACAACAACCCGCCTGGCCGCGCTTCTCTTGAAGGGATCGCAATAGCCGGGTCGCAGAGGCAGAACAGAACCTACATTGCAAAAAAAGGGAGGGGGAAAGGCGGTGGGGGAGGTCTTTACATTCTGGGCGTGATAAGCGTTCCAGCTCTCCACTCGCAATTTGAGGCGCTTCTGAGAAGCTTCCCTTTCAACCAATCACGATGTGCAATCTAGGAATCGGCGCTATCTCGAGGAGGGGCTTTTACTGGTCCTCCTCCGTGTTGCTGCGATTTGTGTGGGCAAACGTGCATCGCTGCGGTGTGGTCTTGTCTTTTATCGTGCCGGGGCATCTCTCTCTCTGGCAGGCCTTACTTAACCGATCTTCTCGGGTCCACCCACCCCCCTTTCGCGCGCCAATTGTGCGTTCAGCACACTCATCCCTTCGCCAAAGACGCCACCACCATGTCTTCCCCGTCCTCTGGGGAACAGTATGAGGAGGAGGAGGACGGCGCGTACGAGAGCCTAAAGAGGCTAAAACCCAGCGCCGCCGCCGAAGAGGGGGAGATCGAGTATGGGGCAGAGGAGGGCGAGAGCCGCCGGGAAAAGGCCGCCCCTCGCGCAGGGGGCTTCTCCGGAGGGGTAAGGAAAGCGGGCACGGCGCGCACTCTTGTGTTTTTTGTTCCCGTTGCTCACCGGCTGGGCAGGGAGAATGGAGGCAGATGTCCCTGAGGGATTCACTCCAGTGCCGCCCCGGGGGTCTTTCCGCCCCAAGTAGGGGGAGAGAAGGGTGATGTTGGTGTTCGTTGAAAAGCCCGTGGATATCCTTGCCATATCTGGAAAGGGCTAAGCTTTTTTAAAAAAGACAACCTAGCTTCCCCCCCCCCCCCCAAATTTCCCCAAAATAAGCCGTGTGTTGTCGGTGGAAGTCTTAAGTCTTATATTCCATCTTGATTTTTGAGATCCCAGAGAGGCTTTCTTTCCAAATTATCTTTGGGCTAAGCATACTCACCAGCCGAGCATACTTAAATCCTTTCCCGTCTCTCGGCGTCCCACAAATTGGGAACTTGCATTAGGCATAAATGAAATGTTTACCATCGCTTTCAAATTTTGAGGAGATGAAAATTGAGATTTTTCTTTGTCTAATCCTGGACCTCAGTATCTCAAATTCCGCCGTGTTTATTTTCCTTTCCTCATTCATCTTAAGAATGGATTCGAAGCAGATAACTGTTGCAATCCCCTTTATTATTGGAGTTCTATTTTCAGCTATATTTTCTAACTAAGCTTTGTACTAAGGTCTGTGCTCTTGTGGGATGGGAGAATAATAGATTAGGACAAGAATATATTACAGTCGTCTGGGATTTTTCATCTCTTCCTGCCGTATTGTACAGGGTATGTATATACCCTGTATATATGTCATACTTATAAATAAATCCGTGATAATACTGCTTATAGCAAAGCCATTCAAGTCAGTGGCGCAATGTGTTTATACAGAACAAATCAGCTTCAAAGTGCATTATATTATAGCCATACTGTTTTGGCTTTAAAGTACAGTATTGGAAGTGCTCTGAGCCCAGAAACGAAGAGCTCATCATGTTTGACCATGGTAAAATACCTGAAGTAATTGGGATCATGTTAGAATTATCTGAGTTATATTGGCTATTTCAGATTTCAAAATATGGCATTTCAACTGCAAAATACTTTTCAGTTAAGTTTATCTAAGCTATGATCTACAATATGTTCTGTTCATCATTCTGACATATGGGTTTTTAAAAAATCTATATGTTACTGATTGAATTATGATTAGCTTGAATTCTCACAACCTGGCCATCGTTATCTTGATTACACTACAGAATTTATCACTTTTCATTTTTACAGTTTTTAACTCAGCAGACGGGTTTGAAATTTTGTCTTATCGACTAGGGTTAACTGCTCAAAAACAAAATAAAATAGGTCCTTAACTGGTATTTGGAGGAGAGTCAGCAAGATAAAATCTACTTTGAAAATAGTCCAGATCCATCCTAGAGCTGCTGAAGAAGACCCTGAAATAATCCTTCCCGGGCATTGCTATTGGAAAAGCAACTGAAAAGTTTCTTAAAATGTTACCCCCTCCCCTTGTCCTGTGATACAAACCTGTACATTCAGCTTATCTCATACTCCCAGTACTCACATATACAGGTGCAACACAAGGAAAGAGGAGACATGCATATAAGTATAATCTTTATTGTCGTTGTACTTAAATACAACGAAATTAGTCTTAACCTCACTGGTGCAAAATTATAACAGAAATGAAAAAAGAAAAAAAACCTAGTGTGTGCATGGAGTGATTGTGTTTGTATTTAAAAGTCTCACAGCCCAAGGATAGAAACTATCTTTAAACCTGTTTGTTCGGCTGGCTATAATTTGATGTCTTCTGCCTGATCGTAGAAGTGCAAAGAGACACTGACCAGGGTGTGAATGATCTCTGAGTATTTTCCTTACTCTGCTAAAGCAGTGAGATCTGGCAATATCATCCAGTGGTGTCAGAAGGCAACCAATGGTTTCTTGTGCCGAATTGATCACTCTGTGTAGTGCCTTCCTGTCCGTAGCTGTTAAACCAGCATACCATACTGTAATACAATATATGAGGACACTTTCTATGGTGGACCGATAGAAAGGGGTCATGAGACGTTGTTCCACCTGATTTTTTCGCAGGTCTCTAAGGAAATGAAGTCTCTGTTGGGCTTTTCCAATAACCAGAGACGTGTTGTTTTTCCAGGTGAGATCTTGACTAATAAGCATTCCCAAGAATTTAAAAGAAGAAACCCTCTCCACACAGCCCCCATCGATGTACAGTGGGGCAGGTTCCTCTCTGTGCTTCCGGAAATCTAGCACCATCTCCTTTGTCTTACTAGTATTTAGATGTAAGTTGTTTCTTGAGCACCATGTGGATACCTTCTGGACTTCTTCCCTGTATGCTGATTCGTCCCAGCACAGTTGTGTCGTCTGCAAACTTTATTATGATGTTGGATAGATCAGAGGATATGCAAGATGTTACGTTACATTACAATTCAGAAGGAAATACAGCATGCCCATTGCTAGTACAGATTCTGGAAATAATTCAGGAACTGCTTTACTTGTTGTCATTTGCTTATGTGAAACATTAGCAAGAAGAATGAGCCATTCTCCGAAATGGAGGATAAGGAATTAATTTAATGCCTCACTGTCAGAAACAGCCCTCTTATTGAGAAATATACACTAGCCTGAATCATAGAATTCCAGAGTACAGTATTTGTATATTCTGAAGCAATAACCAAACAAGACAAATCACCAGGTAAGTTTCAAACATGTGCAATATTGTTATAGTGAAGAAACTGAAGGGGTACATCAAGTATATGTTAACTGCATAATTCTACACATAAGCAACAGTCATGCTGTTTTGCCCATCCTGCAGATAAAGTACAGTATACAGGTAGTCCTCAACTTACAACTGTTCATTTAGTGACCATTCAAAATTACAACAGCACTGAAAAAAGTGCCTTATGACTGTTTTTCACACTTACAACCTTTGCAGCATCCCTATGATTACATGATGAAAATTCAGATGTTTGGCAAGTGGTTCGTATTTATGATGGTTGCAGAATCCCAGGATCATGTGATACCTTTTGCAACCTTTTAACAAGCAAAGTCAATGGGGAAGCCAGGTTCATTTAACCGTGTTACTAACTTAATAAATGCAGTAATTCACTTAACAACTGTGGCAAGAAAAGTTGTCAAATAGGGCAAAGTCACTTAACAAATATTTTCACGTAGCAACATAAATGTTGGCCTCAATTGTAATTCAAGGACAACCTATAATTGTAAATTAGAGAAGCATTTATAATAATAGCAGCAGTGTCTGAAAGCATAAACGTGTTGATGTAAATTTATTTCTTACATAATCAAAATTGTTTCACTATGTAATTTAGTTGATAGTAATGAAATATGTAATCAAATGCTTTTAATTCCAAAACTAATTATTTGAAAATTAATTAAAATTAATATAGCTTATCTACAAATAAGCATTATTTTCATTCTCTTCTTTTGTTGAGCAAATAAAATAGCTCTATCCATGGCTTATTTAATATGTTATTGAATTTTGGTGGCACAGTGGTTAGAGTGCAGTACTGCAGGCTACTTCTGCTGATCACCGACTGCCAGCAGCTTGGCAGATCAAATCTCACCAGGCTCAAGGTTGACTCAGCCTCCCATCCTTCTGAGGTGGGTAAAACGAGGACCCACATTGTTGGGGGCAATATGCTGACTCTGTAAACCGCTTAGAGAGGGTTGTAAAGCACTGTGAAGAGGTATATAAGTCTAAGTGCTATTGCTATTATCTGAGCTAACATTTCTAGTTTCAGAGAACAAATCTCAAACTAATTCAATATTATTTCTTGACTTGAAATGTTGTTCATATTTTAAACAAATATAATTTCTCTCACATTTAGATTTTAAAGTATAAAAATGTATTGAAAACTATTTTCTTAAAAGTTGGGTCCATGAATTCTAAAGACTGCTATCTTCTAACTTTTCATTTAATATATATGAATATTTTGCTTAAAATTCTGATAACAACTTAATTTTATACATTGTTTCATAAAAGTAGAAAATATTTTATTACAATAAAATCATTTAGTTTGTTTTTGGTGATAGACCTCCCGGCAGTAATAATTTAAGTTACTCAAGAGAATATTATTGTAAACATAATATTTACTGATTATCACTTTGAATAAGAAATGCAGAGAATTGTTCATCTTTGAATGGCGCAGGTTATCTGCTAAGATTCTGGCTGCATTCTGACTATTACAGTGTATTAATTTCCTGTGTCTTTCACAATTTTGTTGTTCTCTCCAAGTAATGTTAAGGTAATGTATAATTAACTATAACCATTAAACTGGAAAAGTAATAATAACCTAAAGTTCGTTGGAATGTAAAGTTGAGATTTAAAATTGGCTTTCATACCATAGTCCCTTCCCTTCTCTATTTTCTGTTTAATCTTCCCACAGACATTTAGAATTGCCATTACTTGAAAAAAAGGCAAGTCTTAAAGTAGCTAACATTCAAGCTAGACTTAGAGAAAAAATTTCTGTTATAACAAGTAAATTTAGACATAGTTCCGTATTTCATATTTAGGTTATAAATATATACTGTTAAACGTGAAAGTAAGTTTTAACTTCGTAGTTCACAATATATTTGTTACAGTAAGATTTAAAAAGAAACTTAAAATGCTTTTATTAGGATGCAGGAGGCAGTCATCACAAAGTTTCCGTTTCTCCTGTGGTCCATGTCCGTGGTCTTTGTGAGTCAGTTGTGGAGGCAGACCTTGTGGAAGCTCTTGAAAAATTTGGTACCATATGGTAGGTTTAATGATTTTTTTAAAAAGTTTTGATAGAAAACTGCATTTTGCTGTGGCTGTATATATATAAAAGGATAAGACATTTTTTTATATCTTGTTGACATGATCTAGTCAAGCTGTTAAATAAAGATCGTCATATTTATGGTATAATATTATCCATAGACCAGGTCAATAGAGTTTAATGATAAAGCTATGATTAATGATTTCCAAACAATCTACAAAATCAAGGCATGTTTGGATATAATGTGAAACTGAGGAACATGTCACCTACTGAATTATTTTTCTAAATTGAATAAAGAACAAAATGTTTAGGAGGATTCTTCATATTCTGAGTGTTGAATTAGTCTGATTTATGTCCACTGATCCTTGCCCCCAGACATATGCACATTTCATCAGATTAGTGAAAAATATTGCACGACAAGCTCTGTGAAATAATTTATACCTGTTTTACATATCTATTGTTGTTTTTTATAATTATGTTTCATAGCAACTAATTCAAAACAGTAATGTATGAAATTGTTCATCATCAAAATTTTAATAGGCTACTTATAGTTAAGAGGTATTTGAAAGATATAATTTAAATTTAATAGTTTATGTTATACTCAAAGTTGTCATTGACTTTAAGAAATGAAATTGCCTTTTTTGTGCATTTGGCAGTAGAATTTTTATATTAAGTTATATAAGTTTTGCTTTAGTTTAATTGCTGAATTATATTATGAACTAATTCATTTTGGTGTTTTTTTCCTGTAGTTATGTGATGATGATGCCATTTAAACGCCAAGCTTTGGTAGAATTTGAGGATATTGAAAGTGCCAAAAAGTGTGTTACTTTTGCAGCAGATGAGCCAGTATACATAGCAGGACAGCAAGCATTTTTCAATTATTCTACAAGCAAAAGAATAACCCGTCCAGGAAACACTGATGACCCATCTGGTGGGAACAAAGTTCTGCTGTTATCAATTCAGAATCCTTTATATCCAATTACTGTGGTATGTCTATTTTACAGCATAAATCTCAAATACTTGAATCTTTAGATTGTCCTATACTGTGCTTGCTTGTGGCAAGTTTGTGCCTTTTTGCCTATTTTTTACATTGGTAGGATCTAAGATTGTTTTTTCTGGTTTATATTGAATGTGAAAGCATCTTCATATATAAATGCATGTGTTCTTTTCAGTATATTTTGTTCTGTAACACTGGGAAAGTATAGTATAAATCATAGTTTTCTTTTGGAAAGTGAATGATTCAGTAATGTTATGTGAAGTGAGGACAGTTGTGGAAAAATTTCCCAGGGGGCCAGGTCAGTCTGCTTTTGTAAGTAGAGTTCTGTTTAATTTTAGTTGAATTCAGTTCTCATGATATTATAAATATATACAGTATAAATGTACATACTTTTAACATATTGCCACTTAGATCTTGTAACTTTTCCAAGAACAGTCCTGTAATTTCTTTGTGATGGGGTGTATCATACTGGAGGTGATTAAGATCCCACATTCCTCTCTATATGCATCTTGTGTCCTTCCTTGCCATTTTTGTTATTTTTTAAAGTAAATTTTAATGTTAACATGTATTATTTTAATGTTTAAATTTTTTATCTTGTTGCTTTTGTTTAGTTGTGAGCTGCCTATAGTCACCTCTAGGTGTAATTGGCTGCATAATAAATAAATAAATAAATGGTGATAAAGTTATAATAGATTAGTTCAACATTTTTCACAATAATTTGGAAAGGAAACAATCCTTCCCTTCATTTTGTTCTGCTTTATAAATGGTACAAATATTGGGCATACTAACTTTGTATATTTACCAGTGCAGCATGCGAATTATTTAAAGTATGTATAGCAAAACTGAATTAAAACTTTCTTTTCTGAATTGCATTACAGTATTTTCTCAGAATGGCTTTTTAATAGTTGTATATATTTTTATTTGTTAACATTTTGAATTATCTTGTAAGGTAAAACATCTGCTTTATTTTGTAGAATGTCTTGTACACAGTATGCAATCCTGTTGGGAAAGTACAACGTATTGTCATATTCAAGAGAAATGGAATACAAGCCATGGTTGAATATCCTTTTACTCTTCTAATAGAAGAGAAATAAGTAGCTCAGTGTTGAACTGTGGAGTCCTTGGTGCTCTCTGAGCTTGGTTTGTTCTATTGCAGACGTTTTGTTACCCAATGTCAGTACTGTATTGTTATGCTGTAGCACAGGAACTTGCCAGAAAACTTATTTATGTATTTGTTTATTCTGCATTTATGCAACCACTGAATTAGAACAACTCGCAGTAGTTTACAGACAAGTGCCAGCCGCAATATAAATAACAGCCCAAAGATGTTTTTTCAAAAGACAACTGAACTTTCTTGGTGTTTTCTCTGAACTGAACTAAAGCTTTTTGGATGCAAAGTGAAATGTTTTCAAAGAAAAAAACCGCAAGAAAATATAGTTGCCTTTTGGAAAAGCATCTTTGGGACAACCATGACCTGGATGAATGAGAATCTCTGTAGACAGAAATAACAGCCATAAATTATTCCTTGAATGTTCTGTAGAACAGTTTTATTTTGGCAGTGAGATCGAGATGGATCCGGTCCTTTGTAGGCCTAAATAAATAGCCTTGCAGCTTATGAAAAAATAATGCATAAAATTAAATTTAGAAGAAAATTTAGAAGAAAGACTATGACTTCTCAAATTTGTCAGAATTATGAATTCTGAAGTGTGACACATTGACTATAGCTTAATTTGTTCACAAAGAAACAAAAGAAAACCACCCCACAAGTTCTCCCTTAGTAATATAATGTACATTGAAAGTCATTTCATTCTTGGTATGGATAACAACTTAGAAACAACTCGAAATCAACAAGAAATCTACCAGCAAATCTAGGTTTACTGTTGTCAGTACCCAATTTCTGTATTTTTCAGAGTATGAGGTTTGAGGTTTATTGGATTTATATGCTGCCCTTTTCCCAAGGACTCAGGGTGGCGTACAACATAAAAGAAAATACATATTACAAAAATTAAAAGGGACATTAATAAAGTATCCAAAAAACCCAATTGATATTTACAATAAAATTTTAAAAATTAAATTAAAATTAACAACCAAGTATAAGTCGCACCAAGATTTTGAAGAGGCAAATTCTAAAAAAAAGTAGGTAGGCAGATAGAGGGAGAGAGAGGGAGATAAAGAGAGAGAAATGGAGTAGGTAGGTAGGGAGTGAGAGAGAGAGTAGTTAGGTAGGTAGGTAGGTACATAAAGGAATAGAGAGAGAGAAAAATAGAGATAGAAATACTGTAGCTAGGTAGAGGGATAGAGAGAAATAGAGAGAAATACAGTAGATAGGTAGGGGGAGAGAGAGAATAGGTTGGTTGGTAGCTAGAAGAAGAGGGAAGAGAGAAATACAGTAGGTAAGTAGGGAGAGAGAGAGTAGGTAGGTAGGTAGATATTTCCAGGTGTATTTATCCATGTGCTGGAGAAGGAAATGGCTGACAATCTGCAGGAACTAAAACTTTGTTTCTGCTGGCACTGCGCTTGATCAATGTAATTCTCATCAATCAGTTAAAGAGCTTTCCAAAAGGAAAAAAAAAGTTTTTGCACTCTGCAAACCTCCCAAAATGGCCCGTTTTTCATGAAAACAGGCCTGTTTTTTTTAAAGGCATGAATAACCTGGGGGGGGGGCCTTGTAGAGTGCTCCGGGCCCCCCCAAAAACGAGTGAAAACGGGCTAGTTTTTTTGTCAAAAAAAATTGCATGCATAGCCTTATGGAGGCTTCTAGAGTGCTGCTGGGGAGGAGCAAGAAGCGGCCAGTTTTTTGCTCATTTCTACCCTCTCCAGCCCCCAGGAACACTCTGAAAGCCACCATAAAGCTATGCACAGCCATTTTGGTGAAGGGGGGCGGGGCTTCAGGAGGCAAAAATGCTGTATTCGGTGTATAAGACACACCCAGATTTTTAGCCTCTTTTTTGAGGAAAAAAGTTGTGTCTTATACTCCAAAAATATGGTAAATGGATTCTGAGTGATTTCTAGCACAGCTAAAGAGTTCTTTTCTGAAATATTTTATCGCTGTATTTTAAAGACTAACTAAAGATCCTTAACATATCTTATGTTTGAATCAGTTCTTTGTGCTCAGAAGGCAAAAGCTGCACTCAATGGAGCGGATATATATGCAGGATGCTGTACATTAAAAATAGAATATGCAAGGGTAAAGTTTATATCTTCTTAAACCTCTCTCTTTTTGAGCAGAAAAAGCACTGATTAAAATTCACTGTTTTGCTTGTATCTTGACAGCCAACTCGACTTAATGTAATTCGAAATGACAATGATAGTTGGGATTATACTAAGCCATACCTGGGCAGACGAGGTAAGTGTTTGGGTAATTGTATCTACCATATACACATACATACATATATACATATATATATATATACATATGCAGACAGTTTCTTTAATGCAAGCCAAATATTGCTGGTGGAACTTTTGTTAAAGCTTTGTAATCCTGGAAAAGAATAACTTTCAACACTAGAGTCCCCTGGTGATATACTGAATTGTTTAGGCCAAGAAGGAACCCATACATGCAAGCATGTTTGCAGTACAAGGATTTTCATTTCTCCAAGCAGCTCTCACTCTTTGGAGGAGAGGACACTGATGCAGACTTTTCCTTACAAACTACAAACTTGCACACTGCTTCTCCATGGAAAGGAATTTTCCCATATGGTGGACAAAGCATTAAGAAGGATAGAGGACTCCAGCAGGCTGACTCTACACTTCATCATGCACCACATCGGCATCATCAAATGGCCCTCTGAAAAACCTCAGACTTGCAATTCACCTTGACTGCATACTGCATGCATCATCACCACAAGCATGTCAAGAAGGATACTTACAGTACTTCTGATTTCATGTCATGAATACCATGGTAGACTGTACCCATTATAATCAGCTTGCACATGGTTCCTGTCTTACATCCCTAGAACAAAACAATATAATATGGAAGACTCCAAATCTTGTTTTCTCTTGTACATTGTGGCAATTGTTTTGGTTTTATGTAAGATAGGTTTTCCAATGTAAATATTGTCTAAAGGATCATAACTACCTAAAAATAAAATGACTTGTATAATTTGCTGTGTATACTTTTTGAAAATTTAGGCATTAATAGCAGGAGGTTGGAAAACCTATCAAGGTAGAGTATTTAGCAAATTTTGAACATGAATCAAGATTTGACTTTTTAATAATTACATGGTTGGATTTTTTAGATAGTATTTTGACTGTGAAAATGTACTATTAATATTAGGCCCTGGCTTGCCTTTTAACTATTATCTAAAAGTTGCATTTTATAGATAGTGCTTTGATTGTAACATGTACTATTAATATGTAGGCTTTGGAATAAGAATTAAGTATTTGTAAAAAGTTAATAAGTGGGCTATGCTATTGGTTAGCAGATTATTCAACCACAATGCTATGGTAAAAGTTAAACTTTGTTTCGAATTACCAGATAACCTAACTAAGATACAAAGTTTACACATTCAATTCAGATTCTGTTTAGGGAATGTGGCCTATCCTGGTAAATGAAACTGTGGGAAATAAGAAATCTTTCCTTGAAGGAAAATAACACAGTATCAAAAATTTCATGTTTATTGTGACATTTGACTTTTCTTTGAATAGCAAGTCCTGTTTCTTATTTTAACTGTTTTTGAACATTATTTTAGTTCTCAAGAATGGATTTGGTTATGTGGCACAGATATCTTTGAATATGTGAACTTTGTTGTTTAAATACACCCACATAATTGCTTAGCATAGTAGCATAGCTAATTCTCAGTTTACAACCATTTATTCAACGACCGTTTAAAATTATGATGGTACTGAAAAAATGGATGCCCGGGCCTGAAATTATGGTTGTTGCAGCATCCCCATAGTTACGTGACTAAAAATTAGGGGGTTTGGTAGCCCAGCCAAACTTATGACAGTAGCCATGCTGCAACTCACCTGTCTCCTCATTATTTATGCTCTTTGGTTGTTCTGTGCAGTGGTACTTCTCATCAGAGGGTGATACTAGGGCAAGAATGACGTTCCTGCCTCTCTCCAAAAAATGCGTCCATTCTCGCGAGACCTGAGGTAGCTTTCCGAAGGATCATGCGAATGGGGTGTGTGCCTTGGGATGAAGGCCTTAAACTGCCAGTACCAGCCTTGCATACAGTAGCCCAAAGAGTATAGATGGTGGGAGGAGATAAGTGAGTGAGAGAAATTGCAATACACCTATTGTCCTAAGTGCTGCTGGGCCAAGTGGAGTAGCTTTGCATCATGTTGCCGGGACAGGCTGAGACTTCTAAGAGCAACTGCAGTTTTGCACCACATTGCAACTTTTGTGTGGCTTGTGCCAGGCCTACCCCACCCCCACTCCTTACCTGGGATTCCCTCTGCTTAACCTGTGTTTCTCAGTTAATTGAGTGCTAGTATTACAGTTGCTAAGTGATGTAGTCACATGATATCTCGCTTTATGAGTGCATTGCTTAGTGATGAAATTCGGGTTCCAATTGTGGTTGTAAGTTGAAGACTGTATGTAGCGTTACTTTAAATTGTAATGGAAAAACCTGCACCACATTTTCTGTAGATAGACAATTATAGGTTTTTATTCTGATAAATAACAGTTAATAAAAGCTACTGTCTATATCAATTTTAATGAATCATCAGAGAACATAATGTGAGCAATAAACCAATTGCCAGTGAGTGGGCAACTTCCTTAATATAGAAAATTACTCATTTATTTTGGACTTATAATTTATCTGGCAAAGTTGGCTAATCTTATCTAGGCTTTGAAGCTAAGCAGCCTGGTGGGAACAGTACTGTCATAGGGATCTGTCAGTTTAGACTCGGCTGCAAATCTGAACAAAATAAACCCAGAATGTGGCAAGAGGAGACCACTTTCATGTTAACAAGAAAGCTATATGTGCATGAAATCACCAGAAATCAAGCACAACTTGGCAGTTTTTACGTTTTTCATTAAGCAGATAATTTTGAATATTTGAACCGGTTTGGTTCTCCTTTTTTCAACAAGAGTATTGTGTTACAGCATTGCACTCAAGAACCTAATACTGTATAAATCTGCTAGCTGAAATCTTGTCAGTTGTATTGAATATAGATCCTGTTAATGCTATTTTGTAGAGTACGAAAATAGGGCAGTTGTACCAATGCATACTTTATAGTTACATAGAAATATGTACCAGACAAATATAACATACCTATGGGTTGCGTTTTCTATTGTTTTTAGTCAATGACCACATGGCTATCAAGAGTAGCAGCATCTTCATTTTTCATTAAACATATCTTATTCATATTTCCTTTTCAGTTGTTGGTCAGAAATAATTTTAATTCTCCAACATCTAGTGAATGTTTTAGTAGGAAGGATGTTGCAATTTTTATTTATATGCTTTATGAGTCCCAGAGTTGGAAGGAATCTTAGAAGTGCTCAGTACAGAATCAATTGCAGTGTCTCTGAGGAATGATCATTTTTTTAAAAATAAATATATATGAAGAAATTATTGGTGGTGGATCATTGGTGGATTTTCTGGACAAGGTTTTTTGGAAGTGATTACCTGCTTCCTAAGGCTGTGAGAGTGACTTTCCAACTGGCTTTGTGTCTTAAGGTGGGACTAGAACTAATGCCTTAACCACTGGCTCATATTAATATCTCAATATCAGTTAAATATTAAACAGGATATTATTAGCAGGCATTTTCCTTATTTCATACTTATTCATCTTTTACCAAAATAAATGAAAGTAATCCATGTGAAATATATGTATGTAGTTGACATACAAAAATATTCTTCCTCACTTTTGTTTTGAGGACTTACATTTTTTTCTAATGTTTTCATTTTCAACAAGTTGCCCTAACAAAATTGTGGGCCTTGGAAACAAACTTTTAGCTTTTTATTATCAAAGCTGAGTTTACAACCCATGCTGATTTTAATAGGCTCCATGTAAAAACATAGATATTTTCTCATTGAAATACTTTCTATCTTTACTGCTGTTTCTTATTTCTCACAGTTTAGCAATCAATTAAAAAATTGACACTTCAATTATGTAATAAAACAATCAGCAAACATTAATGATAAATGCCATTGCAGTTGATACTGGTTTCTGCTTTCATCCAATACTGTTGACTCTTTGGTTAACTTTATATTCTTGTATAAAATGAAATTTGCTGAAAACGTCTCATTGTTAAAAGTTTGATTTTCATTGGCATTATAATATAGATTGTTAATAATAGTGTAGCAATGTATAGTTTTCTCAGCACTTTCCCATTAATAGCTGTTGATGTATGTTAAAAAATATGATCGTCTGTTAACTGATTATGAAACCATGTAATACAGGTTGTTATTGGATTATGCTGAAACTTCTTGAAAAGAAGCCCTCTTTGAAAATATGTTGCTGTTGAAGCTAATAGTGTGAATCAGGTACTGTCCTTCGAAAGTACTGCATTTACAGCTTGATTTTTACGAGAGTAATTGTAGTGTTAAGACATCTGTAGAGTTTTCTTAAGTTTAAAATGTCAAATATTTCTGGATGTGATTTTAATAACAACAATATTTCTAGTGTCCTAACAATAATTCTGGCGTATTTTCGTATTAGAACAAGTCAATCTAAATGACTAAATGACCAAAATATGCAAATGTATAACCTTAAAAATATCTGGTTACTATACTGTTGGAAATATAATATTTGACTGGTGGACATGTGATCAGATCTAACAGAGCTGCTGTTAAGTTTTAATCAGAAAATATATATTTTTAGTTAATAAAATTCTAATATTTTGAGAGGGTTTTTTACTTTAAAAAAATCAATGCTCTCTTATTCTTTAGATAGAGGGAAAGGCCGACAGAGGCAAGCTATTTTGGGAGAACATCCCTCATCATTTAGACATGATGGCTATGGTAAGTTCCTTTTTTATGAATTTAATTTCATAAAAATTATTCATAAATCTCTGGTTTTATACGGAAAACACACCTGTTTCTGCAATTATCTGTGTCTTCTGCATGAAAGAAATTGCTCACATTGCTACATAGAAGGGATAATCTTTATTTTTAGGTTAAAGAAGTTGTTCAGCTTATTACAATTCCCTGGCTTATGTTTTTATCCAAAAATTATAGCCACTTACCAGGTTTTTAGGATTGGTCGTTGTGGTGTTTTTTTAGCTTTCATTTTTCTAAAAGCCATCACAATTCTTGGTTGCACATTTTATCACAATGGAACACTATTATGAACACTATTATTTTAAAAATAGATAAAATACGGTGATTACCACCAGATTGAATCTTGTGGTTTGTGATTTTACAGATTTAACTGTTCCTTGTGAGCATTTGGAGAAAATGTATTATTTTAATTAAGTAATTAAAAAATTCCTAATGGGGTTCTGTTTTGATAGATTGATGAGTCCTTTGTAATAGAGCCTTGAAAACTAAAATATATTAGTAACCGGTGTCAAATTTTGATTTGGTTCTCAAAAAAGACAAGTTCTGCATTCTATTAGACGTTTTACTGCCAATTAAAATTCAGTTAGAAACATATCTTGAACTTAACAAGATTATTCAGTAGTATTGCTGTATATTAAAAAGGTTCTGGGAATCAAAGCCATAAGTTTTATTTTATATTATTTAAAAGTAAGGGTTTTTTTAAAAAATGGTGGAACATTGCTGTTGAGTATTAAATAGGTTCAAGGAACAAAATCAAAGCTGCAAGTTTTGCTTTACAAATAGTCCTTGACTTATAACCTCCAACAGTGAACTGGTAGTTCCAATGGTAAGCAGTGCAGTTGTCATACAGTTGTTAGGCAAATTTGGCTTCCTGCATTGGCTTTGTTTATTTGTGAAATTTATTAGCCACCCATCTTGCCACATGGTAATTCTTTTAGTTACTTTGCTTGTCTGAAGTCAGCTGAGAAGGTTGCAAATGGTGATCAAGTGATTCACTGGTGTTGCAACTGTTGTAAATACATGCCAGTTGCCAGGCACGCAGACCTTGATCACATGACCTCAGGGACACTGGGACAGTTGTAAATGTGATGAGAGTCCTCTCAAGTAAATCAGATAGGAAACAAGACTAGACAGACTAATTCTATTTTTTTGTAAGGCCACATTAACCGAATCTTGCAAATCTGAAGATGCAGACTTCCTATCGTCCATTTTTAAATGCTTGATCATTAGGGCAGATCCTTACTAAGTTTCATCCTCTGACCATTAAGTTAGTAGTGGCTCTTACCTCTCTTGTTTGATTGTTTCCTAGACAGCATCTTTTCCCTTTGTTCCCTTTGTTCCCCAAGGTCAACCACACCAGTGGTGGGATTCAAATTTTTTTACTACTGTAAACGTGGCTTGCTGGGTGTGGCAGGGGAAGGATACTGTAAAATCTCCATTCCCACCACACTCCAGGGGAAGGATACTGCAAAATCCCCAATCAGCTTGGACTTGGGAGACAGAGAATAGATGGGGGTGGGGCCAGTCAGAGGTGGTATTTACCAGTTCTCCGAACTATTCAAAATTTCTGATACCGGTTCTCCAGAACTGGTCAGAACCTGCTTAATACCATCTCTGTTCCACACATTCCATTAGGGAATGGTCATGTCACTTTTTCAGTGCCATTGTAACTTCAAATATTACTAAATGAATGATTGTAAATCACAGACTACCTTTATAGAGATAATTTTCGAATTACAGCCATTTGTTTAGTGGTTTTTTGAAGTTACAAAAGCATTGAAAAAAGTGATATGACCAGTTTTCACACTTACAACCATTGCAGCCTCCCCATGATCACATGATTAAAATTTGGACACTTGGCAACTGGCTTGTATTTATGACAGTTGCACTGTCTCTGTGTCGTGTGATCACCATTTGTAACCTTTCCAGCTGACTTCCAACAAGCAGAGTGGAGGAAGCTTTATTCGTTTAACAACCTCATGATTCACTTAACAACTGTAGTGATTTGTTTAACAACTGGCAAAAAAGATAAAATATGGCACATCTCATTTAACAACTGTTTAGCTTAGTAATACAGATTTTTGGCTCAATTGTGATCATAAATTGATTACCTGTATTATTAAAAACTTAGTTTTACTATTTAATGAAACATCACTAAATAAGACGTGTTGCTGTGGTTATTTTGTAATGCTATATTTAGTTGATGCATTGTATACTTAAATATTCAAGACTTATTAACTAGGAAGTATTTTTTTTCTTTAGGAACACATGGTCCTCTGTTACCTTTACCAAATCGGTATAGAATGGCATCTCGGGATACTCCAGAGCTTGTTGCTTATCCACTTCCCCAAGCCTCCTCATCTTACATGCATGGAGGAAGCCCCTCAGGATCTGTTGTCATGGTCAGTGGTTTGCACCAGCAAAAGATGAATTGCTCAAGAGTCTTCAACTTGTTCTGTTTGTATGGAAATATTGAAAAGGTAAACTAAATTCCTAGCAATGTGACTGTAAAGCAGAAATGCATTACAATTACCCCACCAAAACCAGACATGTGGCCTCTGAATACTGTTAAATTGAATTGTGATTTTATTATAGTATAATGGAATAATTGCATTAACACTAAAGTGGAAGCTTTTCTTTTAATTGATCTCACCCAGTTTTTTAGCATTCAAGTGATCACCAAAAGTTTAAATGCAGCTATTTGCCTGAAAAAGCTTGTGTATTTTTTAAAGGGACAGTAAATATATTTGAAGACAAGTCATTGTTATGTTTCTTCCAACTGAAATTGAAAAATGTCCTATCATCTTTTAAATTGAATTTATGTATACTTTAAAATATAACAGGTGAAATTTATGAAGACTATTCCAGGCACTGCATTAGTGGAAATGGGTGATGAATATGCTGTTGAAAGAGCAGTTACATATCTCAATAATGTCAAATTATTTGGGAAGAGACTAAATGTTTGGTAGGTGTGCATCACAATTTTTATTTTAATATCAATACCAATATAAGATAAAATGTGTAAAATTAACCCGATTTAGAGAATTTAATTTAGTTTGAGGAAAATCCCTTTTTGTACATTTATAAAATGCCATTTGACTCTTCATTAATTTGCGATCCCAGAGGGTCCTGGAGGAATGGATTATCTGGAAATGGATTCTTTTCAGTCAGGTTTCAGGTTCAGGTATGGCATTGGTTGCACTCATGGATGATCTCTGGTGGGAGCCCGATGGATGTGGTGCCTCCATCTTTGCTCTTCTTGACCTCTCTGTGGCTATCAATAGCATTGTCCATGGTAACTTTCTACGCCAACTTAGGGAATTGGGCGTAGGCAGCACAGTTTTGTGCTGGTTCACCTCCTTCCTCCAAAGCCGGTCCCAGTAGATGTTAATAGGGAATGAAAGATCCAGCTCATGGCCCTCCTTTGTGGGGTGCCATGGGTCAGTGCTCCTTCCACTTTTTTTTAACATCTAAACCACTGGGACCGGATGAAGTATCACCACTATACTGATGATGCACAGCTATATGTCTTTATTGCAGTGGACGTCCTTTCACAGTGCACAGAAGGAGTCTGGATAGGGCACAAGAAACTTCAACTGAAACCTGGTAAAACAGCGTCTGTGGGTTGACCTCTCTGTATACAGGAGTTTATCAAATTAGGTCCTGGATGAGGTTGGGCCATCTGGTGCATACCTTGGGGTTCTCTTAGGCTCATGGCTCCTGCTCAATGAGCAGGTGGCAGCCATGGCCAGGAGGACCTTTGTCAACTCCACATTGTGTGCTAGTTATGCCTCTTCCAGGACAGAGGCCTTGTGTTCTGTCCCTCATGCGCTGGTCATCTCCTCATTGGACTGTTGCAATATGTTCTATTTGGGGCTATCCTTGAAAAGTATCCAGAAGTTTCAGCTGGTGCAGAATGCAGCTCTGCAAGCCATACTGAGTGCTATAAGAAGGGCAGATATAATGTTCTTTGCTCTGTGAACTGCACTGGATTCCAGTTTGCTTCTAGGTCCAGTTCAAGGTATTGGTGGCCAGCTATAAAGCTTATATGGCATAGGGCCAGGTTACCTGTTGTGACTCAGCAGAAGCTTGCTGTGAGTTGCGTCGGGATGCAGGAATAATGAGCAGCTGTTGCTCGTTAGGGTCGTCTTCTGCAGATAAAAGACTGATGGTGCCACGCCTTAGTTGCAGAAGTCAACATTCGTCGTTCGTCGTGTGTGGTTCATCTTTTCGAGATTCAAAGAGGCACTTGGATAAGTGATTTGCTTTCTGTAAATCTGGTTTGCTGTAAGAGCTTTTTGTTTTTGCTTTTGCTGTGTAACTTTTTGCCAGAGACTTTATCTACATTTATTTTTTGGCTCGCAGCCAGCTTGAGCCAGGACTCATAAAGATATTTCCTTTGAAGTTCTGTCTGACTGTCATTTGTGAACGAGCGAAGAGGGGGGTCAAGAACAGTTACCTATGGAACCAGCTTCGCCACATTACATCACCCCATCCCACTTGTTCAGGCAGGGAAATATGCTACAGACTGTCTATCAAAGAATTTTGTCTATCAAAGAATTTTGACTGGCTAGTCTAGGGAGTCTAGGAAGAGCTGGTGTCCAATTATTCTACAGATGCCCCTGCATTGTGGAACATCCTGCCCTCAGAGGTGATGAAAGCCCCCAATGTTTTGATCTTCCACAAAGTGGTCAGAACTTGGCTGTGTGATCTTGTGTACAAGACGCAGAGTGCCACACAATGGTGGGGCTAGCTGGTTCCATGAAAACCCCTACTTACCCCTGTTTTAACAACAACTTAACCCACCCACCCCCAATTTTGGAATATTTCACCTTTTGAAATTTTATAATGTTATTTTTTTTAATTTTTAAAACTTTTTAATCTTAAATTATTCTGATTTTAATGTTTTTATTCATTGTATTGTACATTGCCCAGAGCATCTCTCCGAGAGGTGATTAAGAATATGAAAAGTAAATAAAGTAGAGTAGAGTAGAGTAGATTAGAGTAGAGTAATGGACTGGAATAGGAATAGAATACTGTATTTGACCAAGTGTGATTAAACACACAAGAAATTTGTTTCCGGGGCAGAAGCTCTCAGTATACATGCATTTGATAAAAGAATATTTTACTGCAATAATTGGAAGGTTAATCAATTTATTAAATTATATTAGAGTATAATTAAAATTTACAGTTTAAATAAGTAAAATTTTCTGATTTAAATATGAAGGGAGTTTTCTTGTCTGTTTTTTAACTGCAGTGTATCCAAGCAGCATTCAGTTGTTCCTAGTCAAATATTTGAGCTGGAAGATGGGACAAGCAGTTATAAAGACTTTGCAATGAGCAAGAACAATCGTTTTCCAAGGGCTGGCCAAGCATCCAGGAACATCATCCGGCCACCTTCTTGTGTATTGCATTACTATAATGTACCCCTATGTGTGACTGAAGAGACTTTTGTAAAGGTAAGAATAGACCATGGTTCTAAACAATAATCGGGTTACAAAATCTAATACTTTTTACATCTTTTTTACATATCATTTTGTAGCCTGTCAATTTTAAATGTACTTTGCTATCAGTCTCAGTTGTTCTTCTTCCATAACATATTTTAAGGATAGTCTTATCTATAATGGCAGATATTCTTAAATCGATTATTCACAAATATTGTTCAGTATGCCTTTATAATTTAAAATATATGATTAAAGTATTTTGCTCCATTCTATATTAGTAATCAAATTTAAATGTTTTTCTCTGATTTTAAATGATTTTAAAAAATGAGGCTTGATCAGACTTTGTGTCCAAATAATTGTGGCTATATTATAGTTATGAGCTTGATTGAAATGCCTCGACTTTCAGTCATTCAGTTTAAAACTGAGTGCAAAAATTATGGTTTCTACTGTCTACTCAAAAAGAGCGGCTGTCTGGATTGCAATCTCTCCTTTTTTCAAAATGATATTGCCATCCAAAATCCATCCTCTAGCTACCAGTCTGATTGCAATACTATTCCCCAGTCCTTCAAATCTCCTTGTTTGCCATAAATCCTTACTGGAAGTTCAGGGACTGCATCCCTTGAACTCCCTTACCTAACTCCCTTCATCTCTGCCCTTTTGACTGCCCTGCACAGCAGCATTTCTCGGTGCTGGTGGCATAGGAGTTGAAATAGAAAGCTGTACTTCAGTAGCCTCAGCCAGCTGCTGCTGCCAGGCGTCTACTTCAGACCCAGTGCTGCCATAATTTTGAATGGTCATTAAGCAAGGATTATCTGAAATTGTTTATTTTTAATTTATTATATTTCTTCCCTGACACATTATAATAATTCAATATTTGTTGTTTCAATAGGGGAGCCATGATATTTATGGAAGTACTTCATAGCAATGTATCTGTGAATCACTCTAGCATTGAGTCTTGCTGTTTAGCAACCATATTTTTTTTCCTTTTGTTACAGTTGTGTGATGATCATGAAGTTCTATCTTTTATCAAATATAAAGTATTTGATCCAAAACGTAAGTAAATATTACTTGAAGGAGAACATTGTCAGTCGATATTAGACATGATTGGGTGTGCTTATGGGGTTCTCATGGGCAGTTTATTATTATTATTATTGAATTAAATATGCCTTTAATGTGATAGAAAACAATTTCACATATTCTTTAAAAAATATTTTTAAAAACCTAGGCAAATGATACTGACAGAAAAATAAAGCAAAACAAAACATTTTAACTCTTTGTTTTGCCAACATCAGCTAATACACTTTCTGGTCTCTTGGAATGGGAATGTAAGACAGATGCAGTGGAAGCTCTTACAGTACTAAATCACTACCAGATAAGAGTGCCTAGTAAGTATCACTATGAAATAATCTTCACATCATGTTTGTTGAGGATGTATTAAGGTTGGGCTGGGAAGTATAATTTGCAGAAATTAGCATTCATAATGCCATTGGGCCTACTGCATTTTAATCTGTTTGATTGGTTGATTGATTGATTGACTGACTGACTCACTGACTAATTTATGATCATGTATATGGCTAGCCAACTAATTCTAAGTGACTCCTGGCAGCTTACAAAGATAAAACCCAGTATAAAAACAATATAGAAGCAATAACCCTCCCCTGCCCATCCAACCCAGCAGAAACAATCAACTTGATGGGCTCTATATTACTCTTTTGCCCCCAGGCCCCTTGGTAGAACCGGGTCTTCATGGCCTTTCAAAAGAGTGTCAAAGTGGTGATCAACTTTATCTCTGTAGGGATGACGTTACAAGAGGGAGGGAGCCATCACGGAGAAAGCTATTTTTGGTCCTGCTAGATGGACCTTCTTGGGAGAGGGTAATAATTTTGTTCTGTATTGGTCTAGTTGTTTACATTGGGAAAAGAGTGCTACAAATCCTCAGCGCATATCTTAAACGTTAGTTAAGAAAGCAGGTTAAATATCCAGTAGCTAGAGAAATTTGCTTCAGCAATTATGATAATACTATTTGTTTTAGCAATTATGATAAAGCAATATTAAGAATTTAATAATTGCATAAGTGCATTAGAAATAAATTTACACATACATACTTGCATAGTGTTTATCAGATAAATACAAATAGAATTGTAATTGTTTACTGTAAGATAGTATTATCAATTATGATAAAGATGCTTACACTTACATCCAAGTCTAAAACAGTGGCAAACAACAAATTTTTCTCCTATGTAGTAAACGATTAGCTTGACTGAGAAAGAATAATCTCCCAGTTCTACCAGTATAGTCCAATAATTTGTAAACTTGGTGGTGTAAATAGCAAATTAATTTGTGAAAATGGATTAGTGTTCAGCAGAAAGAAAGGTATACTATTTATTTTTACTAATTCCATTTTCATCTACATATCAAACAAAACAGTGTTAGAATCTTGCAATTTATAAAATGCAACCTTTTAATTAGAAATAAACAATCCAATTTTCTTGAAAAAGCTAATCCAGGCAGAGCAGGAGCAAGTATTGCCAATGAACCTCTTTGCCTGTTTAAGATATCAGACTGCCCTCTGTGCTTACTCTCATTTGTGCTTGGGCGTGCCAGTTTGTCTAGACAGTGATTCAGCTTTGATGCACAAGCTCTCCCACAGTTGTGATTTCCGTCTGATTTTCTCACGGACTCCTAAGGAATTGTGACCTACTGTTTAAACCTATGACGTGGTCCATTTCAAAGACTCAGTAACTTAGTATTAGAAATAAACTGATCTACCCCATACAACTGTCCTAACAGCATTGGTAGTTTTATTTGCAAACTAAAATACTGCATTTTCCTGGCAAGAAGGTACTGCATTTTAAATGTTGTATTCATGTGATATTTCTGTGACAGAAATGTAGTTGTGAGAAAATGCAGGTAAATTGCTCTCATATTTCTATAAAACTGTGTTTACAGAAAATTAGCTCAAAGTAGTTTGCTATTTTCCATCTCAGTTTGTATCACTTTAGTTTAAAACTATAATTTCATGATCGACCAGGCTATTTTAAAGAGTAAAAGTTAAAGTATTTTTCTAACTCTTGAGTTTCATTTTGCATTTTACAGATGGCTCTAACCCATATACTACCTTGAAGCTTTGCTTTTCTACTACTTCCCATCTGTAGACAAAAGATGGCATGTTAAGGACTCCATTTGCCTTTTATTCACAAATGTGAGATGGCACGTGGTTCATTGACTCTGAGATATTTGCCCAGTTTCCTTGTTTCAGTTTAACTTGTTTATTTGTTTTGTAATACATGAATTAAATGCCAAATGTTTCCTTTTTTCCTCAAAAAAGTAGGTATACCAGTTTATAATAATAGTGCATATTAACCCATATTACTGTTAACTACAGGATTTGACTGCCTTGGTAGTAGCGTGTGCATATCAATTGAATAAAGGTCTTGATTTTAAACCAGTTTTCCATATCACCATTCCATTTACTGAGGTTATTTTTCATTTTGGTATCAATGCAAAAAGGATAATTATTTTAGGATATTAATTGTAAAATCCATGGTTACTATTACTAATTATAAATTGTATGTGTTACAACAGTTCTAAGGCAAATACTTGTATATATTCTTTCCAAATTACACATACTGGTTTTTTGTAATGTAATATATGATTATTAAAAAGGAATTTCACGAGAAAAAATTAATACCCTTTTTGCAGAATGGAAGGAAACTTATTTTTAAAAATTGTCTTTTCAGAATTATTTTCATTTATATTAGCATGATATGATGCTAATCCTGGCCTGGAAGCTATTGTAATTAAAAATAAAAACTGAAGTCTGAATAATACGTTTTCTGGTTTTTTTTTTTCCACTTTAACCATGTTGTTATAAAATGAAACCAGTAGTGATTAGAGGTGATTTTAGGGAAAAGGGTTGATAGTACTTTTCAACTTGCTTCCAGAGTCAACGCAATATTCCATTACAGTTGATTTGCATCGTCTTCCAAACAGCCACCAGAGGGAAGTATATTATTGTAGGGATGTCAAACATTCTTCATATAAAAACTGATTAGCTATCCCTGGTTGAAACGGAACCAAAGTCTATAACATATGCAAGTCATGCAAATTATTTGTCTATGTTTTTATTTGTTGAAGATAGTTTGAAATGCCAATTGTGCTCAGAGCAGCACATTCGCAAAAAAAGAAGAAAGGAAATCAATAGAGTTTTCGTATATTTGTAATCATAATTAAATTAACAACATTTAGGTGGTGATATGTGGTTTCCCCTTTATAAGTGGTTTTGACCCACCTGTTTAATTAAAATAAGTAGGAAACTAACATTCTACAAAGCAGAGTTAAAGAAGAATTAACTTGGTTACACTCTCATTCTTAAGAACTGTGCCCATCTGTCCAGGAAAGTAGACAAAGGTAAGCTGGTATACAAAGCATTAGGGCAAATGTAGTGCTTACCTGCGACATCTGCATCTGCTATATCTTTTTCTGCTTTCAGGTATTAACTGTTAGATGTTAAGCTTGCACTCTTGCACAGAGCATAGCTTCCATCTCTACTTGAAAAATTGCTGTGCTTACAAAATGATAGTAAAAATAATAAGATCAATTTTCTTATTGCAGCATGCACAGCTTGGGTATTAAAGGCAGAGATTGGTAAGTAGCTGGTAGTTTTGTGGAGGGAAAATAAATAATATCAATGAGAGCAAACTGAAGGTTGTGTGCAGCCAAAATCAACTAGTTTCTTTTTAAAAAGTGGCTTATTCAGTAGTCTGCTTTACTTAGTGTGGATATTGCATAGGTGTGTGTGTGAGAGAGAGAGACGCACATGCACACCCATATAGACACATAATTTGTTTCTTGAGTCAAAGGTAGGAGAAGGTGGGTATAGGCTGTAGCTTCAAATATTTATGCCTTTTGTGGCCTTGTGATGGCTAAGTTAGATAAGGGAATAAAATCCATATAATAATTCCACCACTTGATTATAAAATTCAGTTTTGTTGTGGCTTTCAAAGGTCAATAAAGCTGCAGTTGTATATATTTCTACATAGAAATGAGGTCAAATCAGTAATAGGGCTGTGTATCCTTCCATCCAGCCACCTCCCTCCCACGTTGCTTTAAACCATTGACCAAGTCACTCTTAAAACAGCTACATAGGTTTATATTAATGCAAGTCTGGAGCACAGCTTCCTAAGCAGTTTCAATGTACAACCATACTGACTAAATGTGTGCAGAATTTAAAATAATTACTTTGCCTTGGACAGTTATATGCAATATCACTTCATGAAGAAGACACATTGAAATTAGTGGCCCGGCTCCCAAACAGTACAGTATCAGTCTTAAAGCTGGGTGTATATAAACCAAGCATTGCATGTTTAGCTTAGTCATTTATTTATTTAAAAATATTATATGTGCGCTTACTCATTCTCAGGCACTTTGGACAGCTTCAAAAATAAAAAGCCAGTATATAAACTATAAAAACCCCTCGCCTCCTTTTAACCTTTTATTTATAGAGGCCATCTTTCCTTAGCAGAAAAAATGTTCATACTGTAGTAAACAACTACTTCAGCTAAATTTCTAATAATAGTTGCAACTTGGTATTTTTGTAGTTCAGACTTTCTGAAGACCAGTCCTATATTGTTGTAAATCCATAAAATAGGTTGATTCAGGAATATAATGAGAACTGTGCCTTAGTGCTGTCACTTAAGCAAATGCTTACATACAGGGCCATCTCCCAAAATTAATTCTAGCAGACGCAAAGGAGGGGATTTGAAGATTGGTGCAGAAAAAGCTGGTGCCTTTGTCCAAAGAGATCTTCTAACCATCAGAGGGAACAGTTTCAAATACATACTTATTGCCTGCAGATATTTTGTACAATATAAATTACAGGGAATCATCTTATTGTGAGTGTTCACTCTATGAACACTTAACCTGAAGAGTAATCTGAAGGATGCCTGTATACAACTTTGTAAAATTATGTGACAAAAGTGAATTGGATTATTTTTAAAAAACACTGGAAAAAAAGGATAGAATTTATTTTTTGCCAGTTGTACCAATGAAGAAATAATGTTACAAGGGGGGAGCTTTTGGGTGAAACAAAAGCTGATTTTTGTTTCTAATTTAAGTCTCTGAGCATAGCTCTCTTACATGACTTAATAGTTTTTAATGTTTTAAATAGTTTTTTTTCCTGGGATTTTTTTGAACTTGCCTTTATATACACTTTTTTTGGTTTTTAACTCTGTAAGCCACCCAGAGTTGCAGCAATGAGATGGGCAGTTATATAATTTTTTAAATAAGTGGCATCACTTTATCAAATGTTTTGCGGGGCACCATTGTGCCATAGGATAATTAAGGGTTTGGTCAAATCTACCCATCCAAAGAAAACATTGGAATAGTTGTTCGTTTGATACATAGTATCTTTGACCCAACATTGATATAAGCCTAATAATGAAAACATTTAAAACAATTTTGTATTTTGATACAGATATCATCTCCTATTCAATACTTAATTTTGTTATGTGTCTGCTGTTATAATTATTTCTATCATTGCAGATGCCAATTTATGTGAATGATATCTTTTAAATGCATATGGTTTGAAAGAAGGAAAAGCAACTTTGATTTTTTTAAACCTTCATAATAAAAATGGATAATGCATGTATAGCTTGTCTAAACACATCCACGTTATAAAATTATTGTGAAATGTCATTCCTATTGCCTGTTTATGTTCCCTTAATAGCAATATTTTTTGAAAAGCTATGTGATGCAATCCATCTATCCCCTGAAGATGGTATTTGGGCTATTTGGAAGAAGTATTGTAATTTTTAATCTCACTGCAAGGTAACAATCCAAACATATCTTCTCAGTTTAAATAGCTTGGGTTTGTGGTGTCAGTTGGGTTGCATGCAATTTACTTTGCATTGGCAAAAATGTGTAGCATGTGGGTATGCATGCACCCACAATTTAGGATCATTTATATCAATGGATGAAGCTCAGTAACATTTAGTGTGTAACTTCATGATTGTTTTTCTCTAGATCATTTCTACCGTATTGGTGACCTTCAGCAAGGGTTGAAGTTCCTTAATTGGTCGTATATAGTTACCGCTAGTAAAACATTTGGGTAATTCTGCTTCTAACTTCCATGCACCTGTTGCCAATTTGAACCTTGAAAACATCTGATCTCCACCCTCTGCCTTATTTTTGCCCTGAATTCCAAACTAAGAAATGGTTTCTGTTTGGACAGTGTAACTCTAGTACTTCTCTCCTCATATTATGCAATACAGTACGTTGTACACTTCTTGTTAAATACCCCTGTTTTCAATGTAAAATTCATGCAGAGACAATCCCATTTGAAAGAAATTTTAAGAGCTCTAATTCTGATTTCATGGTAATAAGCAATTATTTTCTTCAATGATTATAATTCATTCTGTAATGTATTATTTTGAACTTTCATAGTTTTCAGTTGTCCGTAAATCCAAAATAATACCATTTTCCTGGTTTCCATTTCTTTATTCAATGATTTTTAACCACTTTCACAAAACATATTATACTCATGGAAATAGTGCAGCAGAGTTGGGAGAACTAGCTGCAGTACTTCCTCTCTGGTCAGAAAGCCAATAAAATGTAAAACATTCACCCAAGCCTCCAGGGCTTTTCCCATTATTACCAGTATTTCACATTTGAGATGACTGAGAGGAACGCTTTTCATTTTACAAAGCTTATTTGGCCCTAGTGGCTGAAATAATGTTATTTTTAGGCTGTCAAAGAAAATTGTAAAAACCGGGTTGTCATCCACTCATTGTTCAGCTGCAAGATTCAAATGAAGTGAAAAAGTACAGGTAGCCTCAATTTACAATCACAATTGAGCCCCAAACCTATGTTGCTAAGCAAGACATTTGTTAAGTGAGTTTTGCCCCATTACGATCTTTCTTGCTGCAGTTGTTAAGTGAATCATTACAGTTATTAATAACTCATTTTTTCTGAATTTTTTTTATTGGTTCAAAGCATGGCACACTAGATATTCCTTTAGAATTTTTCTTTATTTGTAATACTTTAAAGAAGAAAAAGTTTAGTTTCTCTTCCAACCCTATGGATATGATATTCACCTAAAGTTTCCAAGCTGCTTTCCTCTCATTCCTTCAGACATCAGAAGACAGAGGTAAACATAAAGATAAAGTTTTCCCCTGTCCAGTCATGTCTGACTGTAGGGAGCGGTGCTCATCATCATATCTTAGTCGAGGAAAACACTTCCATAGTCAAGTGGCCAGCATGACTATACACTGAGGCTCAGGAACATTGTTTCTTTCCCATTGAAGTGGTATCTATTTACCTACTTGCATTTGTGTGCTTTCAAACTGCTAGGTAGGCCGTGACCCGTCAAAACCGCGGAGGACAAAATCGCACTCGACGAAAGCGCGCATGTGACGTCATCACAGCACGACGAAAAAAAATAAAAATGGAAATAAAATTAAAATTAAAGCAAGCCGATTCACATAAAGGTATGGGTTAGGGTTAGGTTAAGGTTAGGTTTAGAGCGTTAGGGTTACGTTTAGCGTTAGGTTAAGGGTTAGCATTAGGTTTAGCATTAGGTTTAGCGTTACGTTAACGGTTAGGTTTAGGGTTAGATTTAGGGTTAGGGTTAGGTTTGGGCGGGTTAGGGTAAGGTTTTCGCTTTATTTTTACATTTTTCTATCACAGCGCAATGTTTTCATCGCGCTGTGATGACGTCAAATGAGCGCTTTCGTCGAGCGCGATTTTGTCCTGTGCGGTTTTGTGGTGGAACCAGGTAGGCAGGAGCTTGGGCAAATAAGGGGAGCTGTCGTGCAATGATCATGTCTCAAACTGACAGACTGAGTGTGTAACTGCTGAGTGTATGCCTCCCAGAAGATAGAAGAATGCAGCAAAATTGATTTACAGCCTAATTGCTTTAGTATTCAAAACTTAAGTATCTGCCTGCAGTAATAACGTTTCTGCTCTCTTACAGTGTGTCTTTATATTAAGATGTAGGTATGTCTATAGGCATTATGAAATTTCCCACAGAATTAATCAAGAGCTTCAATTAAAACTTAGCTGGCAATTCACAGAATTAGTCAAGTTTTGATCTTGTTGAATCCTCAGATCTTATTCTGCCTCTCTGGACTTCTGCTCTCTGCATAATCATCACTACCCGAATCCATTTTTGATGAACTTTCCCCCAGGAACATGCATGCCTGAAGCCATGGTGTGTGATAATTGGACAGTAGTGAGGTGCTTAGCTGGCAGCACTGTAAATATTTTACCTTTATGGCTAAATTAGTGAAATGGTGGGTTATAGGGACAACAACCCTTGCTACCTCCTTAATAGAACACAGAAGAATTATCCTTTACAAAGAAAGATTGTGATTCAGCTTTTCTGCCTCAAGCAGTACATCAGCAAACAAACTGATATTTAAAAGCTTATGCTATATAAGAGGAATCCAATACTTATCACCTCCTGGATGTTGCAGCAGTTCTAGTATACCTCACCATCAATCATGTCAGCTCAACCAGCTTGGAATTTTATTTAATAGATCAGCAATATCTCAGAGGAATTCCTCATTTCTGCTATGAAAGAAACATGAGGTTTTCCCCCCTGTGGATAATTGTTTGAACTAAAATTTATTTGTGGGCCAAGAATTCCCTTCCCATGTATCTCAGCATTTAACTTCTACATTTATTCTTCTATATTTGTTTATGACATCCTAGCAATTGCCCATAGCTGTCAAAGAAGGATCTCTAATCATCTGAGAAGACAGCTTGCTCACTTGTTATCACATGACATGGCTTTTCTACTGGCATAGAAATAATATATCAGATAGCTGTCCCTTGTGTTTCTATATGCAAACATACCTAGATAGAAGAGCCACTCTCATTAACAGTATTTAAATTCACTGCCCTGTGTAATATTGTGAATGCAATTCACTTTCAAAATTTGGAAACTAAATGAAGCAGGAAAAAAGTACCAGCAAATCTTGCAAAATTGAATGAAATAAAATTCTAGCTATCCCAGCTATCACCTCAATCTCATGACACACATGCCTTCAGCGTGTCCTTTTGCTGTAGTAGTTTCAGATCCTGCTATGCTGATGCCTGAGAATCATGCAATTTGTAGCCTTTTGTCTCTCACGCTAGTGAAAAAGCTACCCAAGCATGCCTGCCTGTTTAAAATGTAATCTTACTACTTCCTACATCTCATTAGTCACTGTTAACCAAAAGCAGAGGTGGTTGAAATATACAGCAGTTAGAATATCCATTACTAGACCTCATGTAAAAAATATTTAGAAAGTGGCAAAAGTCCCAAGACACATTTAAATATATTTATTGCAATGCTTATTTCTTTATGTTTACATTTTCTATGTTGCTTGATCCTGAGATACTGGGCAGAGTCCAACAATATGAAACAATATAAAAGAAACATCCTAATTGCCTCAGTTAAAATGACTAAAAACAATATAGAAATACCAACTTTCTTTTAATACCAGTCTGTGCAAAACAAAGGTTTTCAAAACATCCTTGATTGCAAAAAGAGAGAGGACCAAGACCACTTTAAAGAAAAATGTATTTTATTATCTGAGGTTATCAAAGATGAAACCTGCTTCCTGGCCAATGGTCCTCTCACCTGATGCCAAGTCAGCTTCTTAAGCAGGCCCTCTACATATCCTCACAGACAAAGCAGATTCAGTATGGATCAACTGATCCTTTATATAGCCTGGTATTATTTCATATAAATAATAGTATCAACCTTGTGAACTCTCAAGTTTCCTCTTTCCACTGTGTATTCAAAATGGACAGTAAATAATATATACAGTGTATGTATATAGGATGTGTATAAGGTATGGGTATGGGTCAGTGACGTGCGGTGAGGTTTATGGCTGGTGAGGCAGCAATTTTTTTAGACTTGTGGACTTCAACTCCCAGAATTCCACAGCCAGGCATGCTCAGTTCCGATTTAAAGCGACAGCATTTGTTTTTCTCCTTTGCTAAATAAGTTTCCTTCTTTCTTTTTCTTCTCCCTTCCCCTCCTTCCTCCTTCTCTCCCCCTCCCCCCCCTCTCTCACACACACAAAGTTAGCAATACCACTAGCCGTATTTATCTGGCAGGTGTAAGTAGAAGTGGAAATTCATTTTACTGAAAACATTGTTTTTGCTTATGATTGGATAATTAAAATTTCAGTAGATCCAAAGGCATAGTATTAGAGTGTTACATAGTGCATAAACTAATGAACTGTCTCAATATGCTCCCTCCCCCCTCTCTCAAACACACACACACACACACACACACACACACACACACACAGTTGTACCAGGAGATTAAGTTTGAATTCCTCCCCTCTCCCTCCGACCCACACGTACCTTTTCCAGTTGTTTCAGAGAGGATTTCAACTCTGCTCTTGCCTGCCATCATGAAAAGAAAAAAAATGTAAAAGGAAAAAGGCAGGAGCTGAGGTCAGGCTGAGCAGGTTGCTGCCAGAGCCACCATGGATGACTCTGCTTAGTGCTTAACTGTTTAAAAAAGCATCTAAAAAAGCACCGTCTACAGTAGGAGGCAAGAGAACGACATGCCTCATCTACATCAGGAATTTTTTAGCTTTTAACCCTTGCTTAACTCTGCTCGAGTGATCATAAAACGCCAGACTAGATGAGGCACTTCGTTCTCATTCAGTTGTGGGGTAATGATGGTTATCATTGCCAAATGATGATGGCATAAGCTATCATTGCCATCCTCAACCACAAGTCTCCCTGGCTACAGCTTCTGCTTGCTGTACCAAGTCGAATATCAGCCCCTTTCAGGAGAGTGTAACCCTGTAAAGCAGCTATTGGGGTCTTTGTCTCAGAATGTAGTAAACACATGCTTACAACCAGCAACTCTCAAAGATTTAGACTGAGCTTGTGTATCCCTACTGAATCCATGATATCCTCCAGGGATTGGTTCAAGGCTTATAATAAGTACAGAGGTTGGCCTTGAAGGACAGAGAGAAGATCTGTTGCCAAAGAAACAATTAAAAGGTGGGAACCCAGATCAAGAAAGTGGTTTATGAAAACAACTTAGTTCCCCAGCCCATTCACAAGAAGATAAAAGGCAAATAGACACTTTTAAGATTGTTGTCAGCCCTGTAAGATAGACCACACTATGAAAAAAGACAGTAGATCTAAAGCTGCTATTATTAGAACACCTGACAGAATCTTTCAAGTTTTAATATGTATTACATATTTAAATCAGAATTGGATTTACTACCCTAAAAAGAGGCTCCAGTGTGTCTTACAGTAAGTTGAGCCTCTATAAAAGTAAGAGACATGGCCATACTATATGAGGTGGATAATGGGATCAGGTCTACAAATTTTAAATGAAAATATATACTAGCTATTTCCCCACAGCTTTCTCAAAGTAAGCAAACTGAGAGAGCAAAAAGAGGAGGTGGGAATCTATGTATGGAATAGAATAGGTTTGTAGAGGATTTTTGTTGACTGTATCATGTCAGGATAAATGGGTGATAAAGGAGATGTAGATAGCTGAATGTGAATACTCTCCAGAGCTAACATGGCTGGCTTTCAACAATCTTTGCTAGTATGGAAAGTTATCACCCAGCCCTCTCCCAGAAAAATAAAATATCCGAGGAAATATTGAAATGGCAGAATATTATATTTCCCTGGATGTGAAAAGGAAGAAACATGTTTTGAAGAGAGAATAGCTCCCTGCAGCTTCCTGTTCCCACCCACTTTGTCAATGGGCCATTAATAAAGAGTTCTCCCCTTCAGCTCCAGGGGGATGGGATTAAGGCATGATAATATTGGCCCAACTCCCCACATGGCATCTGAGAACTCAACCAAACCTGGATTCAAAACACAGCCTAGAGAGTTGCCTCTGCATGGCCCCATGGGAGTCTGACAACCAATCACAATACAAGCTCAATATCAAAGGCCAGAGAGGGCATAAAACCAGGGACTCAGCATCTCAGCCTCCCTTCTCTTTTTCTCCACCAATATTGAAGCATGTGATCACCTTTTCTGTTCAGGACTCAAGCCATGTGGTCCTGTCCACCATTAAAACATCTTATCAAGAAGCCTTCATGTCTCCAGTGTCTTTTTCCCCACTTGGAGCCGAACCCAGAAAGACATTTCTTTCAACACTAGAAAGTGAAATGAAAGTGAAATAGAAGGCTGCCTTCCCCTATATTGTTCTAATTCTGCTGCTACTTCTAATCTGTCTTTTATAAAAGAAGCAAGGAGTTATAGGAATGAGGTACTGTCAAAAAAACATTCCCAGGCCAATCTAATATTTTTTCTTTAGGAACAGCAATCTCACAGGAAGTCAAGGACTCATCTTGAGTAGAAAAGAAGCTTTGGTGCCACTTTAGTTACAGCAAATTGTAGTTTCCACTGAGGTCTCAGAGTCTCCTTATATTCATACACTGTTTAAACATTGAGTTTCTTTCTCTGGCCTTTTTGTTGCAAATAGATTGTTTGCAATCTGTTTATCATGTTGGATTGGAAGTATGGGAAACAAAATGTACTATAAAATATACTAGTTATCCAGTGGGCTTCTTAAGTTTTATGTTTTCTAATACCTAAGAAATTAGCTAGAAGGAGGCTAGGTTCTCTAAGTACACTACCATGTAGGAAATTATGTGGAGAAAACAGAAAGGTTAAGGTTGTGTGATGAAGAATTCAGACTGACACTCTGTCAAAGCTGTTCTAATGATTCTCTGCCTACTTGGCCTCTCCACCAAGCCAGTTTCTCCATGCATGTATCTCTGGGCTGATTGACTACTTTCTCAATTTAGCCTTTTCTATCTCTACCAGATGAATGCTTACAACTAATAAGTCTGCCTGTCATTCTGTTGCTCCATCAACCGAGTGTGAGTACATTTCTATAAGATTCATGTTTCATCTTGTGCACACTTGACCACTTAATGGCCTATCATACCAGCACACGGAGAATGAAAGTATTCAAGAAAAGAGTTCATCCTTACTCGCTAACTTTCTAGGTGCACTCAGTGAAAATATTAAAAAAAGTATTCAATATTCCATAAGCAGGAATGTTATTCAACAATCTTGTGAGTCTACTTTATGTACAGATTGGTTGTAATACAGGAGGCAAAGCTCTCCTATAGTTTTGTTTTTACACAAATAAGTATAAAAGTCAATACTTTCAAAGATGTGGATACCAGAGAAATGAACTTAATATGTCTAGAGTCTAATAATTAATGGAAACTTCATCCTGTTCTGGTTGCCTCACATCAGCAGTATCTTTAGACAGATCCCTGGAAAATAAAATAATATCAGGTGAATAAAATAATCCCTGAAGAAAAGATAAAATCATGATGACATCATGAGTTTTGCATTAGTTCTGCAAATTAAACAAAGATCTGCATTGTGTAGTTCAGTCTATTTCAGTCTATTTATTTTGATTGAGAGGGGAGGTAGAAGAGGGTTTGCCAATCTGAAATGAAAGTGACAATTAGATTAGACTGGTTGGACATGCTAATACATGAAGCTACCATTTATTGAAATAGGCTGAAGGATGCTCCCGCGTACTACATATTAATATGATTGCAGCGACTTTCTAAAATACTCAAAATAGAAATCTTGCCTAATCCTATAGAAATTGGGATCATTTTAGGATTTGGATCATTTCAGGATCAGTCCTATCATCAAAGCAAAGTGAGGTGATTGCCCCAGATCACAGAGACTTGAATGAGTGACAATGATAAGGGAGGGGGTATCCTGGATTTTCCATTTTCTAGCTAGTAATGTGTTACTAGTGTTATCTCTTACTAATGCTTGTAATTCCGGTGTGACTGCAAACTGAGCTGACTTATGGAGATGGAGAAAGCCAGATCTGCAACATTACGAGGCATTCCAAAAGAATTGCACAAGCTCATGTATTAAGATTTCCCAACCTCCCTTGAGTTCAGGGCAGGGGGAAATCTGAAGTACCTCATAGTTACATTGTTACAATAAATCCAACTTTCACAAAGTTTCATTGTCTTGTTTTCATTGTTAATTTATGTTCATTTTGAGGTTTGGATTTTTAGGAGAGGTGAATCCATTACAATTATATTAAAGGAAAAGTCATGGCAAAAAGTTTAGGAACCTCTGATATACAGGTGAAACTCGAAAAATTAGAATATTGTGCAAAAGTTCATTTATTTCAGTAATGCAACTTAAAAGGTGAAACTAATATATGAGATAGACTCATTACATGCAAAGCAAGATAGTTCAAGCCATGATTTGTCATAATTGTGATTATTATGGCTTACAGCTCATGAAAACCCCAAATCCACAGTCTCAGAAAATTAGAATATTGTGAAAAGGTGCAATATTCTAGGCTCAAAGTGTCCCACTCTAATCAGCTAATTAAGCCATAACACCTGCAAAGGGTTCCTGAGCCTTTAAATGGTCTCTCAGTCTGGTTTGGTAGGAATCACTATCATGGGAAAGACTGCTGACCTGACAGTTGTGCAGAAAACCATCATTGACACCCTCCATAAGGAGGAAAAGCCTCAAACGATAATTGCAAAAGAAGTTGGATGTTCCCAAAGTGCTGTATCAAAGCACATTAATAGAAAGTTATGTGGAAGGGAAAAGTGTGGAAAAAAAAAAGGTGCACAAGCAGCAGAGATGACCGCAGCCTGGAGAGGAATTGTCAGGAAAAGGCCATTCAAAAGTGTTGGGGACTTTCACAAGGAGTGGACTGAGGCTGGAGTCAGCGCATCAAGAGCCACCACACACAGACAGATCCTGGACATGAACTTCAAATGTCGTATTCCTCTTGTCAAGCCGCTCCTGAACAACAAACAACGTCAGAAGTATCTTACCTGGGCTAAAGAAAAACAGATTTGGTCTGTTGCTCAGTGGTCCAAAGTCCTCTTTTCTGATGAGAACAACTTTTGCATCTCATTTGGAAACCAAGGACCCAGAGTATGGAGGAAGAATGGAGAGGCACACACTGCAAGATGCTTGAAGTCCAGTATGAAATTTCCACAGTTTGTGTTGATTTGAGGAGCCATGTCATCTGCTGGTGTCGGTTCACTGTGCTTCATTAAGTCCAGGGTCAACGCATCCATCTACCAGGAGATTTTGGAGCACTTCATGCTTCCTTCTGCAGACAAGCTTTATGGGGATGCTGATGTCATTTCCCAGCAGGACGTGGCACTTGCCCACACTGCCAAAAGCACCAAAACCTGGTTCAATGACCGTGGGATTACTGTGCTTGATTGACCAGCAAACTCGCATGACCTGACCCCATAGAGAATCTATGGGGCATTGCCAAGAGAAAAATGAGAGACATGAGACCGAACAATGCAGAAGAGCTGAAGGCCGCTATTGAAGCATCCTGGTCTTCCATAACACCTCAGCAGTGCCACAGGCTGCTAGCTTCCATGCCACGCCGCATTGAGGCAGTAATTGCTGCAAAAGGGGCCCAAACAAAGTACTGAGTACATATGCATGCTTATACTTTTCAGAGGTCCGATATTGTTCTTTGTACAATCCTTGTTTTATTGATTGCATGTAATATTCTAATTTTCTGATATTGTGAATTTGGGCTTTTCATGAGCTGTAAGCCATAATCATCACAATTATGACAAATCACAGCTTGAACTATCTTGCTTTGCATATAATGAGCCTATCTCATATATTAGTTTCACATTTTAAGTTGCATTACTGAAATAAATGAACTTTTGCACGATATTCTAATTTTTCGAGTTTCACCTGTACTGGATTTCCTAATACGTATTTGTTGACTTTAAATCCAAGCTTACTCTTCAAATGGATTAATGCTGAGGAAGGTTTCTTAAACATGTTAACTTTTGGTAGAGTCTATTACAACATTTCTATCCATTAACCAGCTTGTGTTTTGTTCCTTTCCTGTGCCATTCAGACCTTGGCTCCCAAGTCACAAAGCAACTTTATTTCTAAACTGGAACTCTTTTTTTATTCCTTGGAGGACAAGTGCTATTTAAATGACGGTGGGAGTTGACCGAGGGTAACTCTCTCAAGGTCTAACAGATTACCCGGAGAGCTCCCGTGAAGGAAGGGTGTCATGTAGCTGAAGTCAGGGTCCTAAATGTAGCTTCTTCTCTGTTCTGTCATATAATCTGTATGCTGGCCTTTCTCAGTGTGCTAAAGTTAAAAAGGTGGTTGCTTTGAGGACAGAGAAGCATCCTAAATACTGAGGCCTAGTTCACAGTCCAGAGTATCTTCATCTGATTCTGTTCTTATATGCAAGATCTTAAATGCAGAGGTGTACTGGGGTTCACCACTAATAAGGTGAAATTGTTTCTGCAACATGGCAGATCCATGAAATACAATCCAGTTATGGAATTTATCACAGTCCTATAAGATCAAAGAGAACAGGATTCAAGGGGATCTTTATGATCAGACTTTCTTCTGCTGAAGCCTGATAAAACGGCTTCTGCGAAGAAAAGGAGAAGCAGGTGTAGCTGTGCGCTTGTGGTTCTGTTCATGGCCTTTCACTCTCATTGCTATAACCTGCACAAGATTGAGTTGTAGTGTCATAGTTACTTTATTTTCTGGTATTCCTGGAAAATTAGGTTCAGAAGCTGCACAAGGAATGATCAACAGATACTATTTATCAACAACTTTATTAATAAAGCTATAAACATCAAGGTTCTTAGATTTCTGTCACAACATTATTTTATTTTCAGAATGAATCAACTGCTGCATTCAGAGGCTTTGCTTATTAAAATCTATTTCATTTTTAAAATCTTACTTTGCCACAAAGTCCAAACTGAAGACCAAGAAGCAAATAAACTGCAAGTAGTTCATCATATTTTGCAAATGACAGAAGATTTATAAAGTTACTTTTTCAAAATATATTTAAAGTGACTGGTAAAAATAATCACATATGATCAGTTGGATTGCTGACATTAAAACCAATGCACTCTTTGGGTAAAACTTGGTAGAGAATTTACACATGGCTCTTTCTATACCTTATTACCATAAATGCAATTTACAAAACAGAATGAATTGCTTGAAATTCTATTATGAGGAGGTCAATAATCTTATATAAATCCCATTGGGGAAAT
The DNA here is from genome assembly GCF_051295495.1 of Thamnophis sirtalis. Taxonomy (NCBI): domain Eukaryota; kingdom Metazoa; phylum Chordata; class Lepidosauria; order Squamata; family Natricidae; genus Thamnophis; species Thamnophis sirtalis. The sequence continues at coordinate 36,295,175 of NW_028261386.1, read as the reverse complement.
GAATATAGTTATTTTTACGGAGCTGAAAGATTAGAGGCTCTAACATGGTAAAAGCTACAAATTAAGTGCTTTAATTCAAATTTATCCAACTCAAGCACTCTTCTATAATTTTAATAGGTGTTTTTAAAGGCTGGAGGGTAATGGGTGGTTGGGAAAGAAGGTCTTGGAGAGGTCATTGGAACAAGCAGTAACTTTTGGAGAGCAAAGCAGAACAGAGAAAGTCAGATGAGGAGGACATAAGGAACTGTAGATCCTTCAAGCTTAGAACAGATATTGAAAGTGAGGAGGGAACACAGCCAATGGCAGAGCACATACTTCGCATGCAGCAAATCCCAAATCCAATCTCTGTTACCTCTAATGAAAGGTCAAACAACAAAGAAAAGGAAAGATTTGCATTAGACAACTGGCAAAGTTACTATCAATCAGGATAACGATATTGGGAAAGATGGACAGATAGTCTGACTTGGGTAAATCTGCTTCCTATCTTATCCATATTCACAGGTACCTTGATTGCCTTCTGAATGAAATCTGCAAGAAATCCATTCTGGCAGCCACTACTATGAACTCTGGTAACCTTGCAACCAGATAGGATCTGCAAAGCTTCTGGCCTGAGTGGTACATCAGAAGATTAGTGTGTAAACAACTAATGTGAGACCATTCTGCAGTTTATTACAATTATATTTCAAAAGAGTTCAAAATTGTATCGTTCCCTTGGCTATAGGAACAGCAATGGAAAGCTTTGCAACTTTTTGCCTATTTAAAAATGAGAAATAGACATACTAGTTGATAATTTGGAAGGAAACCCAAATAGCAGAAGTTGTTGGAAAAAATATTGGTATTCACTGATCCTATTCAACCTATCAGTTCAGACAGGCTTTCTCACATGTTCTGAATCTAATTTCCCACCTTCATTCTTTTAATATCTGTAAGTGACAAAATTATATATTTGTAACGTTTGGTTTCTGTTTAAGTGATCAAAATATATGACCTGGCATAATATGCTAAGTGTTCCAACTCCTAATTCAACAAATCTTCCTTCAAATCTTTTCCCCCAATTCCCTGATTTATAACATTCTCATTCAATATAAAAGGTTTTTGTTATCAGATGCAAAAAGGTCTAATCACCCTTTTCTATCATGGACAACTCCAGATGTACTGGCCAGAGGATAGGTTCTAGAACCGGTAATGGAAATTTTGAGAGTGGGGAGAGAATGGGGATTTTGCAGTATCCTTCCCCTGCCACGCCCACAAAGTCATGCCTACAGAACCGGTAGTAAATTTTTTTGAATCCTACCACTGGTACTGGCCTAATATTCCCTCATCTCTGCCAAAGGTGCTGAGTGATTATCTTGGATCCTGCCATGTTAGGGAGGTATCATTTAAGATTCAGTTCTTAATATCTTTTGCTGCTTCTTATGTCTTTTTCCTTTCTTCTTTTCGATAAATTGATAACGTGCCAGTGACAATACAGATCAGGGGTGTCAAACTCGATTTCATCAAGGGCCGTATCAGGGTTGTGTTTGACCTCGGGGGTGAGGGTAGCCAGGATGGGTATGGGCAGCTTGACGTCACTTGTGTTGGGGGCCTCTGTGGTGGCCCAAGCACTCTGCCAGTGAAAACAGGCTCCAGAGCTCCCTTTTCAGCTGCGATGGCCTCCTGCCACCCTCTGCCAGTGAAAACAGAGCTCGGGGGGAGGCACACACAACCCCCCTGAGCTCTGTTTTCACTGGCAGAGGGCGGCAGGAGGCCGTCACAGCTGAAAATGGAGCCTGGAAGGGCCCCACACAGCTCTCCTAAGCTCCATTTTCACTTGCAGAAGCACTGCGGGTCAGTCCTTTGCTGTTTCTAGGGCAGCCTTGCGGGCCAGATCTAAGCATGCTACAGGCTGGATCTGGGCCCCGGGCCTTGAGTTTGACATCCCTGATATAGATAGATTTTCTCCATGACAATTTGTCCCTAACCCAGTTCTTTGGGTCTGTCAGAGTATACCCATTGTAAATAAGACCATCCATTTTACTGCTTGTTATACTCTTCTCTTTCCTTTCCTAACATTAGAGCCTTTTTCAGAATGTGTCCAATGTTGGATACTTTGAGCTCAGTCATTCACGCATCAAGTGACAACTATGAGTTGATTTGTTTGATAATACATTGTTTGTTTGTTTTAGCAGTCCACAGTATTCTTAGGAGTCTTCTTCAATCTTCCAATCTTCTTTTTGCCCACCTTTAAATTTTAATAAAAGCTGTTTTGTGCAGAATCCTCTTTATTTTTGCTTTTGCTATTTTAAAGTGTACTACGCTCATAAGTAGTAAAAATCATTTCAAAAGGCATTAAATTGTTGTCAGGTGAAATTAAGATTTAAGAAGTCTTAAAACAATTTAGATGAAATTTCTAAGAACTATATTCTAAATCCCTTTCAGTGGATCTAAGTCCTGGTTATGTTTGGAATCTGGGTTTTCCTTTTATGCCTGTATGAGATTTGTATGAGATTTATGCTACCTTAGACTTTGGTCCACGCATTTTTTTAAAAAGGGCTCTTTCTTTCCTTGATTTTACTGAATAGTTATTAATCATCTTGAAAAAGAGTCATTCGCCATTACACATTATGGGCTTTCAAGCCTATATTAGCTCTTACTTATTTTTTGAGGGAATCAATTTTGAATGGAAGCATCAAGTACTTGATTTTCATCTTAAGAATGATTGGGACACCATTCTCCACACTTGATGGGCAGAAGATCAGTTTACTGTCTAACATCTTGTGCTAGCTGACAGAGTCTTCTGCTTGGGCAGGTTTAATATCTTGCGTCTGTGTTCCTGGAGGAAAGATGCAGCAACACCCCAATTCAGGATTAAATATGCTCCTACCAATGAGAGATCCAGAGTCTATCACATATATTCTATGGTGCTGCCCATTTTTGGGGATTTTGGTGTTGGTGCTCAATCTTAATAATACCTTATTTTTAAATTGCTCTGGCAGGTCAGTTGAGAAGAAAATGCTATTTATTTTGGCAGATTTGAATGGAGAAACCTTGACAATGCCATGTTTGGCATTATTGCAACAAATCTTGTGCAACAGGAGATTTATAAGTCACCAAGTGAAATAACAAGAGTTAGCAATATGTTAATGCCATTACAAGAATGTCCTTGATATTTTTTCCCTATGGGAATTTAACATAAGTACTTGTTGCAAAGAATTAAGTGTTACTGTACAACCAGTCTGAACATGCATATGAACAGAAACTAAACTCATGCCCCACCTTTCTGTAGCAGGTTAATCTAGTTCCATGGAAGATTAGCTTCTTACAATTACAGTATACAGAATTCCCAAGCATGCAAGAGTTCACTAACATATAAGTATAGACTCACTTATACTATAATCCTAAAATAGCTCACAGTTGCAATGATATTAAAAACATGGATAGTAGAAAATGAAAATTGATTTGATTTTGTTAGGGAAATGGGCAGCCAATCCTATGCAACAATTACTGTATAAATTGCATTAAATCTACTAGAATAAATCTCTAACTTTCTAATATACTTATGTATTTATGCATCAAATGTAGTTAAAATTACTGTGCTGAACATTGAAGAAAATACAAATAAGACACTTACGTCTCTTTGAAATCAATAGTTGAGTTTAATGATTTGTGAATTTCACCAATCCAAATTTTCTGCTTTTTATATTTATCAATACAGAAAATTGTATCCTGTTAACCCTAAATTCAGCTTACACATCCTTCAGGCTGTTATTATCACACCTTCCTCGCTGTGATTCTTATGTTTGCTTGCTCCAGTGTTCTGACTGCAGATGATATACAATAAAAAGTTGAGTAAGAACATCTGTAAAAGAAAGGCTAAAATGTTGGCCCTTTTTTGGCAAGAGAAAGCATGTAGGTATGATCAGCAGACTATGGAAAAGAGATGTCTTTTCTCTTTTGAATTATTCAAATCCATGATCAAGGGTCTCTGTATCTCACATCAGGGCTGCAGCTATTCTTGTGACAACTAGATAAAGGGTGAGCAGCTGAAGGTTAAAATGGCATGATGGACCCGTGCAAAGAATCAGAGGTCATCCAGTGATGCGGGTTGGAAGGAGATTTAGAAAAAACTACAAAATAAAGTACTTTTTCATACAGCATATTATTTTTCTGTGGAATTTATTATCACAAGAGGTGGTGATGGTGACAGTTAAAAGAAATTGGATTCATTCATGGAGTAGAGGTCTTGTGAGAAAACAAAGTTTTTGGCTTGATTCAGCAGGTCTGTTCCTATATTTATTTTACCTATTTATTCCATTTATAAGATGGAAGTTCCTGCTTTTTTCTGTGCATGGGTGTGTGTGTTGATGTCATTATTTCTTTAGGGGAATTTTATCATGAATATTGCTCCTGACATCCTGGTTATTTCTGTCGCATTATAATTACCTTTCTCACAGATTGATGTCTGGAAAATTGCAGCAGACTTGCTTCTTGATTGCTTTCCCTGTTAGCACTATTCCTAGGTTTAGCAACTTTAGAAATAAAACCATTCTGGCAAGTGAACTGGATGGGTGGTTAGAGGTTAGAGACTGGTATGGAGTTAAGGGCAGAGATCAGGAATGTATGAGGAGGCTGGACTGAAATTTCCTGTTGGCTTTCCTAGCTCTCTACTTGATGTACAGGAAAATATTATTTCTGTCCCCGGTTGCCCAAACATTGCTGTATTACTAAGGGACATTATGGGGCTTTAAAAAAAATTACTGGTAGCACTCAGAAGGTGGTTATCTTAGTTTTGATAGTTTCTTACTCTCCAAAGTTGACCCCTTCTGTTTTATATATGCACACATACTTTAGATTCCATTAAATTAGTTCCAGCAAATGGTGACTGCTGAGGCAGGACTTCTTTGATTTGAATCTGGATTTTCCCTCAGAAGAGTTGACTGCCTCTCCATAAATTCCGTGTTATCCTTCAAGGAAAAACGACGTATAAAAATGATAATACATTGATGTATGCTGAGCCATTGGCAAATATAGTAAGGCTCCTGTTCCAAAGACCAGGGAGGCTCAGCCAATCTAATTGTACACATGTTGTACTCTGAAAATAAAGGTTTGAATTTGAATAATAGAAGGATGACAAGTGCAGAGCTACTTGTACTTCTACCACCAAAGGATTGCAAGCATGATGTTTGATAGCTGCAGGAATCTGCAAGATCAAAAATGCAGGAGTCTCCTGGTCATAGTTTATTTAAAAATAAATAAATAATTTAAAAGTATATCAGTAACTACTTTCAGTGTAGCAAAATGATATATAGAGTCCATAGCAGTTGAGCACCAGCCAGTTGAGAAAATAGGAACAGATAGCATCAAGAAAAGGCAACACCCTTGGTCCTTGTGTTTTGATGCACTTGGGCTTGCATAATGGATGCAATGGAGCAATACAGGAATGGTATTATCTGGATAGTCATGAGCCAACTTTCCCTTTGTCATGGTAGGCCAGAAGAAGGAGGCAGTAAATATACTTATTCCATCTACTGTCTTCTTAGAGTTGCACTAATTCTCTGATAGAATTGACAGTCTCAGATTTTGTAAGCTCACAAAGGAGTATAGTTGCTTGCCAATCAGAGATGGGTTGCTGCGGTTTGGGCGAACCAGTAGTAGGTGTGGCGGGAGGCTCTGCCCATCTGCCTGGATGCTTGTGCACGCACGCCCAAACCAGTAATAAAAAAATTAGCAGCCCACCTCTGTTGCCAATAATCATTAATTGCAGTAGATTGTTGGCTTATGGGCCACAGAGAGCCCACTAACATGATTTGTAGCCTTATTAGGAGGATTCAAGACCAAATCATGTTAGTAGACTATATCAGGGTCATTATCAAGTATGTGACATTGAGTTGATGAAGGTTGATAATGACAGCATTTAGTAATCTTTTCTTCTCTGAAAGACATGATAAACAAGATTTTTACTTTCCATTTTTTTTGTAATGTAGGGCTTTCTTATGTTGTTTATTTTGCATTTCTCCATAGATTGTCTTTAGCAGAATTTCCTCTTATAGTTATAAGTCAATATGACACAAGACCAATACAGGTTTCACTCCCATGGTTATAGTGTGACTTTTGTGAAATCAGGGAATGGTGGAGTTTGGTGAAGTTTAGATTTATATCACATCCTGGACTTATTCAGCACATAGTACCAGAGCTTTTAAAAACATTTCGTCCTCCCATTGAATTCACTAAGTGAAGATAATTGATGCAGGAGCATTTAATTATATTAGTCCATGAGGAAGGGCAATAATTCCCAAATGTCTCTTTTGAGAGGACCACTGGAACATTATTAAAAGCTTTTGTGGAATAATGTGCAAACAAACTGTTTTAAATGTTTTAACTCAATCTAAGGTTGAAAACTATTCATTAAATTTATATGCTGCCAATCTCACTAGCCAAAGTGACTCTGGGAGGCTTAAAAATTTAATAAATAAACAAATGTTTACTATTTTCTTTGAAAGTTTAATGCTAATATAAATTTGGCTACCAGAAGCCTCAAGCAAACCTGCAGCCATTTCTAATAATGAATTGTGTCCATTCTTATACATACTACAATAATAATTACGCCTTTACCAATGTTATTTTGTCTACTTTCTTCTCCAGGAGATCACTTCCATAACCTTTTTAACCATCATAGATCACAGATCAGGGTACAGATTTCCATAGACAGATCAGAAACTATTGGCTAAGGACTATTAAAGGTTTGAATGTGACCTGTGGCTTTTTCCCATGACCTACTGATTCCCAGAATCCCTTTCAAGGTATCTATTAAGCAAACTTCCCAATCAAAAAGATTTCTTGAATGAGATGTGAATTAGTAGAGACCTATGGAGAGAGAATTCTTTCTGTTGGTAGAGGATGGGCTTTCTATAGCATCCCAACCCCCAATTAACAGGAATTAAATTAGCAATTATATCTTGGAGCTTATATGATTATGTACAGAGGTGGGTTCCTACTGGTTCAGCCTGCTTTGGCCAAACCGGTAGTGTTACGGCGGCCTGGGTCACTGGAATGGGCAGCGACCCAGGACCCTGAACTGGTCGCTGCCGCCATCTTTTTTTAAGTTCTGTGCATGTGCAGAACAATTTTAATTGAATTGTACATGCGTGCACAGCACGCATCCAGCGTGTGCACAAGCAAACTGGCAGTAAAGCCAGTCGGAACCCTCCCCTAATTATGTATTGTATAAAACATACTTCTAAAGTATGAAGGAGCTTTGCACATTTTTACAAAATCTTTGTAATGGTTTCACGTTTCAAAGCCCTTTAGAGCTTTGAAAAGACAGCATAGCTGTAAATCATATCTCTCAGCTATATTTAATTATCTTCCCATCATCCATTTTATAAACTCCAATTAAACTCTTTGAGTTTAACAAAAGGTTAAAGTCAACACAAAAGGACGAAGGTTACAATCCAATGTATACATGTTCCTCCCCACATTACTGCTTGGGAGGGAATTCAAAATGTTGCAATAAAGCAAATTATTAACTCTCTGTTTGGTGAAAAATATTAAATAACTTTTGTGAGCTAATAAATAGTAACCTTACTAAATCAAGAAAGCCCATGCATTCATATAAAAAGGATGGTGGAAACTTGTTGGATTGAAGCAATGTGTTAATGTTCTGAACATGGTGCAGAAGAGAGGAATCCAATTCTTAAAATTTATTGTGTTTCATGCAAAAACAGATTGTGATGAAATCTAGTCTGAGAGATATGTCTAGCACGCATACTCACTTTCCTCTTGGCTTGTTCCTTACATTTCTATAGCTCTTCCTTTTCCATGAACGAACACACTAAATTGGAAGCTTTGAAGGAAAACATATGTGGGGGTAAATGGGAGGAAAGTCAGTCATCTTTCAAAATAGACTCTGCCTATTTCTTTATTCTTTAAAAAGTAATAAATGTAGGGCCATCAAATAATTTTCAAAATTAAAGAAGAAATTTTCAACTGCCAGCTACTGACAAAGAATACATTTTCAGGAAACCTAGAGAAAATTTAGAAAAACACTTAGTTGGAAAAGACCTCATAAAACTTTCCAATTAAAGTTTCCTCCTCCAAATATACAATATTTTTACAACCAGGAAGAATTATTTACTTAAGATTTAAAAATACCATGGCAGATCTTAATGCAAAGCAGCCACTAGTTGCCATGAATTGCTTAGTTTAGATCAAAATATAAAACTCCATAATTAATGTTTATAATAGCCTCAGCTGTACCTCGTCCTCACCCTCCTCCTGCATCACAAGATTATTCCCATATATTTTACAGTTTTTGGGGTTCAACTATCAGAACAATGGATTAAAGGTCCACATTTGTATCTAACTTCAAATTTACTCCATATTGTAATATTCTAGAAAGTCTTCGTCATTTTGATTTCAGATGCTGGTAGCAAGCTTTTCCTAATTCTTGATTTTATTCTTGTGGTTCTGTCAGCACTTAGTTTAAATCCTTTCCAGAGTAATCTGAAATTTGAAAATGAACCCATTGAACTTCTTTGTGTTTGATAATTAATATAACAAAAATCAGAATTATTCTAATACTTCCCTCTATCATCACGATATTGTCATGATGCCATTTGTATTTTAATCCACAATCTTACTTTATTGATTAAAAGCCACTAGTATGGTGTTTTAAATGTGACACACTTTAGAAACATATTTAAGACTTGGCTCTATACTCCCTCCCTATTTATCTATCTATTTATTTAATAATAAACAAAGAAAAAAATAAAGCAGTGGTAAAAAAAAAAAAAAACAGGTCCCTTTTTGCTTCAACAAACCTTTTTAAGAAGATTGGTAAAATTGATTCCTGGGGAAAGGATTGGTTTTTTTGTGTCAGCTTAGGACCTGAACAATTGTAAAAAAATATTTAAACTTGGAAAGTTTGGTAGGGGAATAAGAAAAATAAAAAATATAATAATATGACCTGATCAATAATTGTTTTAGAGACATGTATTTCTTTAACTAAACTGACAAATAGAATGACCAAGGGCAGGCAGTGAGAGTGGGAACACCTTCTGACTTCCTGCTGGCATCCCCATTGACTTTGTTAGGAAGCTGGTAGGAAGCATTGGAAATTATGATTATGTAACCTTGACTGAATGCAGCAGCACTGAAGCAGCCACAACTTTGCCAAATTTCAGTCCCACAGGAGTCATTTAAGGTATATTGATTCAGAAATTGTTGCCCTATAATGCAGGTAATTTTTGACTTTCATCTATTTGTTTAGTTCGTGTATATTTGAAGTTACGACGACAGTGAAAAGTGACTTATGACCATTTTTCACATTTATGAGCATTGCACTTTCACTCTAGTGATCAAAATTTGGGAGCGTGGCAAATTGTTTATATTTATGATGGTTGCAGTTTCTTGGGGTCATGTGATCACCTTTTGCAAACTGCTGACAAGCAAAGTCAATGGAGAAGTCAAATTCACTTAACAACTGTGTTACTAAATTAAGCTGCAGTGATTCACTTAACACTATGGCAAGAAAGGTTGTAAAATTGGGCAAAATTCAGTTAACAACTTCTCACTTAGTGACAGAAATTTTGGGCTCAATTGTGGTTGAGTCAAGGACTACTTGTACGCTGTTTCTGCCAATTGAAGGTTTCAATAAACAATCAGGCACAAAAGTTTTAGTAGTATATAGTTTGTGGTGGGCAGAAAGAAACCTTTTCCTGAATTTCTTGCTTGATTTCAGGCTCTATTCACCAGGTTACAAAAGGTACAGATTTTAAAAGGATCTGTATGTCACAGTCAGGATCAAAGGAAATAAAAACTATTACCTAAAGGCAGCCATATAGACAAGTGCTGAGCTTCAGATTTCCTGGTAATACAGGGAAATGTTCTCATCTTTTAATAAATATCATTGATGGTCCTCAACAATGTAATTGTCAATAGCTTCCTATTGTTATTGTTATTACTATTATCTGAAATAATATGACTTAAATTAAAGTGGTAAGTTTTGTTCTTTGCAGCTGCAATCAAGTGAATGCTTTTTTATTCTAAACTGAAATATTTCCACTAGTTTCAACTGATATTTTTAATGTCAACAGTTTTGGCGTGGGCAGATAGAAGCAAATTCTATTCTTGTTAACTCCTAGTGTGAACAACAGCATATCTGTCAACTTTCAGCTGTAGCCCAGCCAAGCAGGCACTGAAGTTAACTAGAAGTTTTGGTCTACCATTGTCATTATAAAAGTAGCAAGCCTTTGAGTAGTTGTACCTGTCAACTTTTCACACATTTTCACACACACCTCTGTACTACTGATACCAGGAGAAAATCTCATGCTGATTTTGAATGACTGATCCTGACAAAATTTTATGTCTAAGAAAAATATTGATCTCTGCCTCCCACATAACATCTAGACCAAGAATTTTATATGTCCATAATTCTAATTAAATTATTAAATTGGTATTTCCCACAACAAGCTAGTGACTGGCATTTTTCCTTGCTGTTGAGTGTGAGAAGAAATATTGTCTGGGAAACAACTGCTGCTCTCAATCATACAATGAACCTCATCAGATAGCAGACATGCCCAGTCCCATTTCTGAGGCTCAATAAATTATCAGGTGGAAGCATCACAATCTGTATCAATGTATTTTTCCTCCAACTTGATGACAGGAGGAAAACATGAAAATGCCTGTGTCTAGACCACAACTTTTCAAACTGGGAAAACTGCAACATTCAAATTCCAGGATAACCCGATGGGTTCTAGGAGGGAAAACAAGTTTCCTTGAGCATATAGTGGGAAAGGTGAAAACAATGGTCACCATATTTACTAGGAAAAGTGCCTTGGCCATGGAACACTCTTCCAAGAAACAAACCCATTTTGTTATGTCCCTGCCCTGCCTTCTGCAAACTAATTCTGCCCCAGCCTCCCTTCCCCTTCCCCTGAGCAAAGTCAAATGAGCGGAGGGGTGGAAGAACAGGAACAATTTCCTAATCTTCCTCACCCCCATGCAATGAACAAATACATTTTATTTGTTCACACAACCTGGCTGTGCCGGCAGGCCTGGGGTTGATGAGTTCCCCTCCCCTCTCGACTTGTATGGCTGTATGACTCTTGTGTATTTTAATTACGTGTATTGTGTTTGTATCCCCTTTCCCCTTTTGAGTTGTTCGCCGCCCTGAGTCCCTCCCGGAGAAGGGCGGCATACAAATAAATTAAATCTTAAATCTTATTTAAATTTCTACTGGAAATTGGAACTTTTATCTTTGATCAGTTGTCAGCCTGGTCTAGATGAACCTGCTGTAAGGTAGAAATGGAGTAGATTCCAGCAACATTTCCTGCTCAGATAGTATCAGGAAGAACTGAATGATTGCAACCTATTCATACCCTTGTCCAGTTATGTAAGCCCCCCTGTGCAAAATTTATACAGCCTTCTTCAATTCAAGGAATGCATACAAATTACGTATTAAGTTTGAAGGGACCTTAAAGGTCATCTAGTCCAACCCCCCAGCACCCAAGCAGGAAACCCTACACCATTTCTGACAAATGGCACTCCAATCTCTTCTTGAAAGTCTCCAGTGATGAAGCTCCCACAACTTCCGAAGGCAAGCTTGTTCCATGGGTTGATTGTTCTCACTATCAGAAAGTTCCTACATATTTCTAGTTAATCTCTCCTTGGTCAGTTTCCATCCATTATGCCTATTCTGGCCTTCAGGTGCCTTGTAAAATAGCTTGACTCCTTCTTCAATCTACAGAAAACCAATTACTAATGCCATTCCCTTTCTGTATATTTCTGGATTGACAGCAACAGTACTTTCTGTTTCGCCGTTTCGTCAGGTTTACATCCACCCCTTTTCTCCGAGAAAGTTCATGACTTCGAAGTGGTTTCCATATGTGTGACGTTTCCCATGTGGCTGGTTTATGGGAAGTAGCAAACCGCTGAGAAAAACTCGGGAGTACGAAGACGTGTCTGCACTATCGCGCTCAAAAAGTAGTCGTTGGCGACGGTGAAGCAGACGGCGCTAGGACCCTCTCCGTTCCTAAGCAGCGTCGCCGCCGCGCTGTGCCTGTTGATAAAAGGCTCGCGGCGGCGTTTTGACGTCACGGGGAGTTAATTTTAAACCTGGACAAGATGGCGGAAGGAGACGCGGCTCGGTACGGGCAGCGGGAGGAACAGCCTCGGTTTCAACCGGACTTGACAGGTAACTAACCGCCTGCTTCAGCAAAGGAGCGCCGGCATCCCTGTTGGAGGCAGGCGAGGGATCTAGAGCCCGGCGTTTCTTCTCTCCGGGGCTTCTCTTAACCGTAACGGCTGAGGGCAGGAATCGCTTCCCTCGGGGGTCTCCGCGTGCGGGCGGCGGGTGTCGCGCCAATTGCTGTAGCAGCGCCTGGGCGAGAGACAAGACAGCAATTCGGTCTTCCCTTCTCCCTTCGGAGCGGCCGTTTCTCACGCAGCGGAGGACTCGGAAGCGGGAGGTTGCCAGAAGGCCTCGTCCCACTCCCCGTGGGGGAGGTGGGTGGCTAGGTGTCTTCTCTGAGAGGGGCGTTGGTCCTTGAGTGGAGACTCTGCCGGTGGGCAGCAAGAGACGGAGAAGCTGAGAGAGAGGGAAGAAGCCAGCAGGCAGAGTGACCCAGTGTGGCAAACGGCCGCCGTTGCTGCTGCTGCTGCAATGTGGGGGAAAGACGTTGAACTGTCTCGTTGGCCTATTTAGTGGTGAAGGGGAGCGCCGTGGCATATATTTTGCCACTGGGCTTCGCCACTGTAAGGTGGAAGAACAACGCATGGAACAGGCAAGCGTGGGCGCTGTGAACTTGATAGAAAGGGGGCGGGGGAGCCTTTTCGATCAGTGATCCACGGAGAAGGGATCTCAATACCCACGAAGGGTGGGTTAGGAATTGGTGAAATATGCCTGGCTCCTTCCTGTCTTCGCTATAGCTACTTAAAGTCGGAGCGGGGCGTCCTTTGCAATGCCTCCGAGCTATATTATGTGGCAAGCATCAACTAGCGTGTGTCAAAGGAGTGAAAGAAGGCAATAATGGCCCACGTGGTAGGGCCGGGCTGGTCCATGATGCCTGTTCGATTGCAGCTTTCATGAGGAGTACTTCTTGAGTACATGCAAATAGCTTCAAGAACCTACTCAGTGTCACTGCTGTGTTGCATTAGACTGGGAGCACCAGTGTTTCAGGCTTTCAAGTCTTACCTAGACATGGGTGATCAAACTTGAGGTTTTCTTTGCATGCAGAACATGTTCTCTTAGTGTGTAATTAGAATGAATTTGGTTGGACAGCTGAGTTTACATAGGCTTTATGCTGTTATTTAATAGTATGGAAAATAATATAAATAATCAACATAAAATAGTGGACATAATTGGTTCTAGTGCATAGTGCATTCTATCATGTAATATGGCGGTGGAATGTATTACAAGTAAATTATGGTGCTTGATTGTACAGTGTTAAAATATTGTAGCGAAGTCTAACTGATGAAAGGAACAAATTATTTAAAGCAAATATCTTTTGGTTGGCAACTCTGATAATGGTGGTTGCAGCATTTTATAAAAGGATTTTTTGAATGTATCATTTACAGCTGGCCTATGTGACCTACTTTAAATACTTCCAAGAATGTTTCTCCTTTGTGTCTGGTTTCTGCAGTTTGCTTGTGGTAATCTTTGCATGAAATAGAAGGCAGAGAGGCATGTGGACTTTAACTAAAAACTGGTGGCTTTATTTTTTTCCAACCAAAATGGTCGAAATTGGGAAGTAGTCAAATTTTGCTTTTATATTCATGTGATAAATGTGTATACATATTTGTTGTCAAGCCGCCAGGGAAATATGCTTGTATAATGCTTGTTCTATATCTCTCCATAAATAAATGTGACAACGATACTGAGTTGACAGTAGGGTTTGTAAGTTAGATAACATTTCAGTATAATTTTTGTCCTAGAGTAAATTAATTGAAGTGAATTTTTTGAAAGCATCATAGAATTCCTGATCAATACAATTTTTATAAGTATTTTCCCTTAAGAAAATTTGTAGTGGTATATTTAGCTCCCTTAAAATATATCTTTTTGTAGTAGTATACTATGAATGTAGTTTGTTTCACTTAATGGAAATTTGTTGAATTTGCATTTATGGTTTTATTTAGAAAGACAGTATTTGTAAACTTATGCTCAGCTCACATGTATAGGCTGTCTTAAAAACGAGACTGACTTTTCAATAAAGTTTAACAATTAAGTTCCCAGATATTATTAAATGCTATTCTAAATACTGCATAGAATGTATAAGAGGAGATAGCAATTCTTTCAATGTTTATGGGTTTTGGAAAACAAGGCTAGCAATTGTTTTCTCCTCTATAAAGTAAGAAGTTCAAAACTGGGTTGGAAACAATGTGTAGGGATTTTTTTACAGATTTGTTCCAGACATGATAGTCAAATTTGGAATTTGTGGCATTGTTATGCCTACAAATCAATTTTCAGCCTCTTTTTTTAGTAGAGGCAAGAAATGTATAAGCTGCCAACTAAATCATTTAAATTATGATAACAAATGTTACTGTGCATTGCTTCTCTCGGAAATGTCATGTATCTTCACTAGTGTGCTGGTAATTACATAATCTTTGGAATGACTTTTTAATAGTGAAAGTCAATATTTAAAATCATTTTTTTTACATGTGTGGCTTTTCAGAATGGAAACATTTTAAAGTACTTTCAGAAAACTTCTTACCCAATCCTAAAAATCAATTCAATGACAATGCTGATAAAAGTTTGTGACATCTTTCTTCTGTGACTCAGGGTTTGTTTGCAATTATCACAAATTGATCAGAACAAGAAATAAAATTCAGATTTCAGCAAAAGTAAGCAAGATAATTCATCCCATCAAAACATATAATAAATATTTTTGTTTATAAAATAAGTATTTGAAAATTAAATTGTACAATTCTGTAATTGTTTTATTTAACACTGGTATTATAATATGACATTTCATTAAAAGTATTTCTTGTCCAGCCCTTATGTCAATGAAAGCATTAATTTATTCATAAAGTGGTTGGATAAATTTATTTATCTTCTTAGGAATCAAGTTTCCGAATTTGAAAACCTCTAAGGTTTATTAAATATTGGCAAAATAAATAGTACTGTTATCTAGATTTAAGAACATAATTTGCTGTCTTGAAATTTTATATTATGCCACTTTTTATTTTGAATTGAACTAAATTTAAAATACCACAAGATTGTAGAACTCATTTTTAATGAAAGTTTGAAAAACTTTCTAAAGTACAGGTACTCCCCTACTTATGACCACAATTGAGCGCAACATTTCTGTTGTTAAGTGAGACAGATGTTAAATGAATTTTGCCTCAGTTTACGACTTTTCTTGCTACAATTGTTAAGTGAAGCACTGCAGTCATTAAATTAGTAACATGGGAATTAAGTGATTCTGGCTCTCCCTTTGACTTTGCTTGTCAGAAGGTCACAAAGGGTGATGGCTCCAGGACACTGCAACTGTATAAATATGAACCAGTTGCCAAGCATCCAAATTTTGATCATGTGACTATAGGGATGTTGCAAAGCTGGTAAGTGTGAAAAATGGTCATAAGTCACTTTTTTAGTGCTATTGTAACTTCGGTCACTAAATTTTGGTCACTAAGTTTCATATTGGGGCCTACCTGTAGTTTTCTGCTCTAGCCATAATTTCTGAATACAATAAATCAGTTAGGTTTGCTGTTGGCCAAAGTCATTTATATTTTTTCAGGATTGTATCATTTTTCTATATTTAATTCATCAATTATTGTCCTAAGATATGAAACCAGATGAACCTAAGAGATCTGACACCTGTATTGATTCCTAATTAAAACCAACACAGACATATGCAGCTGGTCCTGTACTGATCAGGCCAGTTAAAAATAAACAGTTGATGATGAAAACTAAGAGGTCCAGCAGAGCTAGCTAACTAATCCATCCTTTCAAGTTCCTTTAATAAGTTATCCTCCTAGTGAGAGAGAAAAGCTGATATGTCTACCACTTGTTTACTGTATTTACTTACATACTTTGCTCTAAAACAGGAGTGAATCCTTTTTCTGTAGTACTATCTTTTGAGAATTAATGTCCTTTTTTCCTCTAGCCAGCCTTTAAAGAAAAGACAGATACATTTTACTGGAAGTCTGACCTGCTCCCTTCTATAAAGATTTTGAAATTAGTCCAAAGATCATATGAAAGTAGCTCAAGGGCTTCACAGAGCTTAAAGGCTGCAAGTCATCTATCTCTGTGCTATGTAAAAAGAAATAATTGTTTCTTAGCCAGTTTTTGTAAAAAAAAAACTGCTTATTAGTAAAGTTATTATGCTTCAGAGCCTAGGAACTTAAATCTTTTTTTAAAGAATAAATTAATGTTAGTTTAGAAATCACTACTGAGGGAAATTAGGGCATATGAAGGAGAGGAACAATATCCAGGGGAAAGAAAACTGGAATAAAGTTGGCTGGAAAGGAGGAGTAGGTCATACATCTAGAAGTATTTTTATACCAATGTCTATAATACAATGGTATGGAAGAACTGTACAGGATTACATTTTAATTTTCAAAAGTACTAGAATTTACTAATGTAAAACAAGTACATAAAAACCTTTAGTCTATTCTTCATTGTTATTTCTAAAACCTTTGTCTAAATAGAGTTCTTATATTGGGCCTGCTATTCTACATGAAGTCAGCTGGTAGGAAAGCCTTGTCTATGACTGTCAATTGAACCTTGCACATAAATTGGGCACTTGAGAGATCTTTTTCTCTTGGCTTGTGAACTTTTTAATGTTAGCTGCAAGTATTAAATCAAGGGTGGCCAGTCAAGAGCTTGGAGGCTTGTTTCTAGCTCCCGTGGGGTTTTTTTGCTCAGAATATGTGTCTAAATAACATTTTCATTTCTTAAGTACAATACAATACAATAGCAGAGTTGGAAGGGAGCTTGGAGGTCTTCTAGTCCACCTCCCTGCCTAGGCAGGAAAACCTATACCGTTTCAGACAAATGGCTATCCAACATCTTCTTAAAGACTTCCAGTGCTGGGACATTTACAACTTCTGGAGGCAAGCTGTTCCACTGATTAATTGTTCTAACTGTCAGGAAATTTCTCCTCGGTTCTAAGTTGTTTCTCTCCTTGATTAGTTTCCACCCATTGCTTCTTGTTCTACCCTCAGGTGCCTTGGAGAATAGTTTGACTCCCTCTTCTTTGTAGCAACCCTTGAGATATTGGAACACTGCTATCATGTCTCCCCTAGTTCTTCTTTTCATTAAACTAGACATACCCAGTTCCTGCAACTGTTCTTCGTATGTTTTAGTCTCCAGTGAAAATATTTCATTAAATAAAAGTATTTTTCCATCTGCATAAATATATGCACTTAAATAACTATTATAACAAATGAAATCCAGGTAGACTTATGACCATAGTTGAGCCAAGAATTGTTAAGTAAGCCATTTGTTAAGTAAGTTTTGTCCCATTTTACCACCTTGCTTGCTGTTGTTAAGTGAATAACTACAATTGTTAAGTTAGTTAGTGAATCTGCCTTCCCCTTTGACTTTGCTTGTTAGAAGATCATAAAAGGGGATTACATGACCCTGGGACACTGCAACCATCATAAATACATGCCAGTTGCTAAGTGCCCAAATTTGGATCATGTGACCAAGGGGATGCTACAATGATCATAATAATGAAAAACAATCATAAGTCACTTTTTTCAATGTTGTTATAACTTCAAATGGCTATTAAATGAACTGTTCTAAGTCAAGGATTACCTGTACTTGCAATTAAACAATTACATTATCAAGCAGTATAATCCATATAAGCCTTAAAAATGTGTACCAAAGAATTCAGATTTTATACAGTGGTTTGTTATGGATGTGGTTTTGCTGAAAAACAGAGGTCTTGGTTTTTGGCAACAGTGTGTTCACATGACTGCTGTGAGTAAGTCATGAAAATTAATTAGATAAAGAATAAGATTGTAGGAATCTGTCCACTGGATAAGCTTGCATTCTTTAATTGTTTCTTACCCCATTTCTGTCCTCATAAAAACATATGTAAGCAAAATTAAATAACCATGATTAATCATTTAACTTCCCATGGAATATATGTCCATATATAATTTATTTTGCAGAAATAATTTTTCTAACAGTATATGTGATTAAAGGCATTGATTTCATTTAAGCAGCAAATGGTGAAGTAATGTGCTTATGTTCAGATAATTGTATATTAGCCTAATTCTTTGAAACAAGCTTATGATACTCTTAAAAGGATTTGTATCTATTCTGCTGTTCCTTGATCTGTCTGAACTTAATCCTAGATTCTTAAGTAACAGCTATAGCCAGGTGTCTCTTGGCTTCATTTAGACTGATGTGCCAGCTGTGTCAGGGACTATAGATTAGTTTATGGATGCATATATCTTAGTTCCATTGCATTTTTTGGTTATACATGGACTAATGCCATGCAATCTATGTTAGTTATATTTGGAGAGAGGCTATGTGATCTTCAAAAGCTTCAATTGGCCGGGTTAAATTTCAACTTGTTTCAGGTTCCAGTTCAAAACTATGGCAATGACTTTTAAAATATTCTCTATTTTAGGTCTGAAAAACTCAGCATTTATTAATTAAAAGAAAATTCTTAGTTTCAAAGAAACTTAAGTAGCATCTTTACAAAAACTTGACAAAAATTTCCTTGAAGGAGAAATTTAACTTGTTCACTTAATGGCTTCATACTGCACAGTATCCTTTGTAAGTAAATTAAAATCTCTTGGATCAGGTGGATTTCAACTTTGTGGGAAATACAGCTAGTCGTTGATGTAACAGTTCATTTAGTGACTTTTCGAAGTTACAGTGGCACTGAAAAAAGTGACTTATTACCGTTTTTCCCACTTATAACCATTGCAACATTCCCATGGTCACGTGATCAAAATTCAGATGCTTGGCAACTGACTCATATTTATGATGGTTGTAGGTTGCAGGATAAAATGGAGCAAAATTCACTTAGCAAATGTCTCACTTAGCAACATAAATTTTGGGCTCAATTGTGGTCGTAGGTTGAGGACTACCTGTACTATTCCTCTGTGTATTTTCATTATTTTATTCTGTTCTTTTGTTAGATTTTTTAAAAAAATCTGTTTCCAACTTTTGTATTGATTTAGTTGCACGTTTGGAGTTCTTGTTCCAGTTCCAGTTCCAGGTGCTTCATTGGACAGCTGGAGTACCACTGACAAAGGTTATCAGGATCACAAGGGGTCTGAAAAGCTAGGCTTGTGAGAAACTACTATAGCAATTGGCAACTTCTAGCCTACCAAGGAGAACATTGAGAGAAATATGATAACAGTTTTCAAATATCTAAAAGGCTGTGACATACAAGAAGGGGCAAGTTTCTTCTATGTTGAAAGTGAGGGCAGGCGAAAGAATGGAAACTAAAAGAAAGGGCTTCCTAGGTGCAGCAGCTTTGCATTATGGTGCTGGAGCATTCCTGAGTCGCAGCATATTCTTTCCCCAATCTCCCTGAGCTCGTGTCACTTTGCAGTAGCCCTCCAGGTTGGCCATGACCTGCGCAGGGCTTCACCCATCCCGTTACACCCTCATGCTTCTTACTTGGGATTTTTTGCACTTTCCGCTTAACCTACACATCTGGAGTTATAGTAGTAACTGGGACTGCCAAGACTGTCATCACTCAGGGATGTGATCATGTAACATTGTGCTTTATGACCACATTGCTTAGTAATGGAAATTTTGGTCTCAGTTGTGGTCATAAGTCAAGGATTACCTTTATTTCTTCTATAAGGAACAATAAAATAAAACATTAATTTATTTTGCTCTGCTTAGTTTCTTTGTGGGTGAGTTATAAGTAGTCTTCGACTTAAGACCATAATTGGGACTGGAGTTTTGGTCATAATCTGAGACATCTACCTGATGGACTCAATTTTACAACTGTTTTATGGTAGTCAATGAGTAAAACACACAGTCATAAGTCTGAGTTACATGGTTGTTAAGCAAATCATATGATATTAAACAAATTAGTTCCCGGAACAGTTTTTTTTTTTTTGCCAGAAACTTGACAAAAATGTTGCAAATCGAAGTCACTTGACTATGGGCAGTGCAACCAGTCCTAACTGTAAGCTTGTTGCTAGGTGCCCAAAATGCAGTTATGTGACTGTGGGATGGGGCAGTGCAAAATTTTAAGATTGCCTAAACTACTTTATGGGCTATAAAGTACCTTTTCCAAGGCTGTTGTAACTCTGAACAGTCATTAAGCAACTGGTCAAGGGCTATTTGTAAAACCAACCAATTTTGTAGAAGCATACTGTACTCTTCATGAGGCTTCCCTTGAAAAAGTTTCCAGAAACTTCAGCTGGTGCAGAACACAAGCTATACTGGCTGCCCAAAAAAGGACATATATAACACAAACTGAACTGGGTGTCAGCTTGCTTCCAGGGTTAATTCAAGATGTTGGTTATTAGCTATAAAGCCTACACAGTATAGGACCAAGTTAACTATGCAACTAGCTTCACCCCATCATATTAGCCTGTCACACTCATTCAGACAGGGAAAGCATGCTACAGACCCTGTCAGTCAAAGAATTCCAACTGGCAGGATCTAGGAAGAGGGCCTTTTCTGCCATTGTCACTTCATTGTGCAACATTTTACCCTCAGAGGTGAGGGAAGTCTCCAATTTTTGGCCTTCCACAAGGTGTAGCTGTGTGTGAAGGACACGGGGGCCCACACAATCATGGCCCTGGTTGGTCCCCGATAATTCTTCCATCTTCTATTAACAACTGCCAATCTCCCCATCTTGGATTGTACACTGCTCAGAACCCTTCTCTGAAGAAGATGAATAGTTAATAAATAAATATAAATAAATAAAAATTAAAAAATTAAGCTATTTCTGCTCTACCTTACCGTAGCTACAATGGTGCGTCAAAGGCTTTGTATGTTTTTCAATTTTAAATATTTCTGCATAAATATGATTTAAAACTTGTTCTGTTCTCCACACAAGTCCTAAAAGAATATAAAGAGGAACCAATTAAACAAATGAGTTTAAAAATATTTTTTTATTGAGGAAAATGATCCAAAGCTGAATATTTGTGCATAGCGCAAATTGTGAATCTTTAGTAACTGGTATGTCCCCCTTGGACAGCAAGAACTGCAACTAAACATTTCCAATAACTGTTGATTATTCCTGCACATCTACTTTATTTTATTTTAGCCTGTTCATTCTTATACAACTGCTTCAATTCAGGCATGTTGGCAGACTTCCTTGCATTAACTTCATTTCAAGTCTCTCCATACATTTCTATTGGATTAAGGCTAGGATTTTGATTTGGCCATTTCAAAACGTTAACTTTCTTCTGCTATAACTATTATTTGCCTGGCTACATCTTGATTGTTATTATACCAGAACAATTTTGAATCAAGGTAGCTCAAATTGGCCAACTCAGACTGCACTAACTTTTTTTCAAAAGATGACTCTTAAGGGTCATAGTTTGTCTAGTAAAGAATAAATCTAAAAAATTAAAACCATTGATAAAAAAATCCAATAGGAATAATCATCTCATTTATCCCAATAGATTCTGCATGGTGTTCTATTTTTACAAGCCATCTTTTCTTCTACAGGTAGTCCTTGACTTATAACCATTTATTTAGCGACAGTTCAACATTACAACAGCACTGAAGAAACGGATTTGAATCTGGGCCTTTAAGCATCCCCATGGTCAAGTGATCAGAATTTGGACTCTTGGCAACTGGCATCTATTTACAGCAGCTGCATTTCCTGGGTTTATGTAATTGCCATTTGCAACCTTCCCACCTGGCTTCCAACAAGCAAAGTTAATAGGGAAACTGGAGTACTTAACAATCACGTGATTCACTTAAAAATCATGTGATTGTTTAACTGACTGCTGCACAATCCCAGTGGGCATGTGATCACATTTTGAGTGATGGGGACTGAGTCACATTTTTAACTGATTGCAATATCTTGTGATCATGTGATTACATATTCCCATATTTGTGGCCATTTCCAGCATAAAAATTCCCATTGGATTAGATGAATTTGGATTTATGACCATGTGGTTTACTTAATGACCACAGGATTCACTTAATGATTGTCATGAGTCACTTAATCAACATTGTAAAAGTTATAAATTCAAGTTTGGTCACAAAGTAACTCAATTTACAATCATAGTGATTTACAATTAAATTTTGGGCTCAATTGAGATCATAAGTTAGGGACCTCCTATAAATGTTTTAAGCCTTGTAACTTAATGCACTTATTTGTATCTTCATTTCATAGAAAAACACAAAATGCGCCTCTGTTCCTACTGGTGCTGAGTGATTATTATTCTGTCAGCATTACTTGGAAGATAAAGAAAAGAAAGACTTGAGGGAAGTTTGGCCTCCTAAAGCAGAAAGTTTGCTTTCTACAACAGCTTGATTTGGTTTTTCTCATGGGGTATTTTGCTCCATAATATCATACATTGTCCTAAAGATAGTGAGTTGGCTAACATTATGATTCTTTGACTTTTGGAATCAATATTTTAAAACTGGAAAAATATCATTGAATCCTGACTCCTATTCAGTGCAGAATCCAAATTAAAACATCCGAGGTAGCTATCTAACCTCTCATAAAATTTATCCAACAATGAATGGCCTAGCACAACGATGGCGAACATTTTTGGCCATAAGTGGGGGAACGCAGGGGGGTCATGAGTGGGCATGCCTCACCCATAATGCAATGTGCGACACCCCCAGTGTGCATGCAAGCATTACAGGTGCGACCCCTCCATTTTTGCCTGCTTTATTCACCCTCGAGTGATCGTGGGCGCACTGCGGTTCGCCCACATAACACCTATCCTCCGCGAGCTGCGCTGGCTACCTGTTGATCTCCGGGTGCGCTTCAGGGTGCTACTTACCATCCATAAAGCCCTCCATGGTAGTGGATCTGAATACTTGAGAGACCGCCTTCTGCCGATTACCTCCCTCCGTCCCATCAGATCGCACAGATTGGGCCTCCTCCGAATTCCATCCGCCAGTCAGTGGCGACTGGCGACTACGCGGAGGAGAGCCTTCTCAGTAGCAGCTCCGACCCTTTGGAACGATCTCCCCGTGGAGGTTCGTACCCTCACCACCGTCCAGACCTTCCGCACAGCCCTTAAGACCTGGCTATCCCGTCAGGCCTGGGGATAAGATCTTAATCCGCCCTGCCCGAATGCTGAATGAATGTTGTGTTTTACTGTTTTGTTTTATTTTATTCACATTTATGTTTTGTCTTGCACTCCCTCCTACGAGTTGTAAGCCGCCCTGAGTCCCCTCAGGGAAAAGGGCGGCCTATAAATGCCAAATAAAACTCTAAAACTCTAAACTCTAAACTCCCCAGCTCCAGAGGCTTTATAGGAGCCTGGGGACGGCGAAAACAGCCTCCCCCTCCCCCGAAACCCTCCAGAGGCATCAGGAGGCTTCCCTGAAGCCTCCAAAGCAGTCAAAATGACCCTCCGAGCAAACCGGAAGTCACTTCCGGTTTGCTCGGAGGGTAGTTTTGAGCACTCCGAAGGCTTCAGGGACCTTCAGGAGGCTTCCCTGAAGCCTCGGGAGCAGTCAAAACGACCCTCCGAGCAAATGGGAAGTCCATCCCCGAACTTCCGGTTTGCCTGTAGGGCCGTTTTTTTGCGCTCCGGAGGCTTCAGGGAAGCTCATGAAGCCTCCGGAGGGCCTCCGGGAGCGTGTGGAAGCTCTTTTCGCCCTCCCCAGGCTCCTACAAAGCCTCTGGAGTCTGGGAAGGGCGAAAAATGGCTTTAAAAAAGGGTGAACTCAGCTGGCCAGCGGGTGCATGTGCGCTGGCCAGCTGACAAGGCAGCACCTCGCATGCCCTGTCAAATGGCTCCGCGTGCCACCTGTGGAAACGGGCGATCCGCTGCAGGGCAGGGCTGAGGACTACGTCCAATTTCTCGCAGGCAAGGTTGCTCGGCTCCGGGCGGACCTGGACTCCAATTCCGCAGTACCAGCCGAGGCACTAAGGGATGATCTGGTAAGTCATCACTGGACTGAGTTTCAGGCTGTTGCCCCTGAGGATGTGGACAAGGCCATGAGAGCTGTAGGTGCCTCCACATGTGTGCTGGACCCGTGCCCTTCCTGGCTGGTTGTAAACAGCAGGGAGGTGACACGAGGCTGGATCCAGGCGGTTGTTACCTTAAAGACGGCGGTGGTGAGACCCCTCCTGAAGAAACCATCCTTGGATCCAGCTGTTTTAAATAACTATCGTCCAGTCTCCAACCTCCCCTTTGTGGGGAAGGTTGTTGAGAAGGTGGTGGCCTTTCAGCTCCAGCGGTCCTTGGAGGAAGCCAACTATCTCGATCCGTTCCAGTCTGGCTTCAGACCTGGCTGCAGCACAGAAACCGCTTTGGTCGCGTTGACTGATGATCTCTGGAGAGCCAGGGATGGAGGTCACGCCTCCATCCTAGTGCTCCTTGACCTCTCGGCGGCTTTCGATACCATCGACCATGGTATCCTTCTGCGACGACTGTGGGAGGTGGGGGTGGGAGGCGCTGTTTTACAGTGGTTCTCCTCTTACCTCTCGGACAGGTCGCAGTCGGTGTTAGTTGGGGAGCAGAGATCGACCCCTAGGCCCCTAACGTGTGGGGTGCCTCAGGGTTCGGTCCTGTCCCCCCTTCTTTTCAACATCTACATGAAACCGCTGGGTGAGATCATTCGATGGCACGGGATAAAGTACCATCAATATGCGGACGATACTCAATTGTATCTGTCCACCCCGTGCCAACTCAACGAAGCGATGGATGTGATGAGCCAGGGGCTGGATGCTGTTAAAGACTGGATGGAGGTCAACAAGCTTGTGCTCAATCCAGAAAAGACCGAGTGGCTGCTGTGTTTCCCTCCCAAGAATTGGCCAAGTACTCCATCTCTCAGGCTGGGGAGTCAAACTATACGCCCCTCAGACAGGGTTCGCAACTTGGGAGTCCTCCTGGACCCACAGCTGACCTTCGAACATCATCTGTCAGCTGTGACCAGGGGGGCATTTGCCCAGGTTCGCCTGGTACACCAGTTGCGTCCCTACCTGAACCGGGAGGCTCTCACAACAGTCATTTGTGCCCTTGTGACCTCTAGGCTGGAATACTGCAATGTGCTCTACATGGGGCTGCCCTTGAAGAGCATTCGGCGACTCCAGCTAGTCCAGAATGTGGCCGCGCGAGCGATAGTGGGTGCACCTCGGTTCACCCACGTAACACCTATCCTCCACGAGCTGCGCTGGCTACCTGTTGATCTCCGGGTGCGCTTCAAGGTGCTACTTATCACCTATAAAGCCCTTCATGGTAGTGGGCCTGGGTACTTGAGAGACCGCCTACTGCCAATTACCTCCACCAGACCGATTAGATCGCATCGATTAGGCCTCCTCCGAATTCCATCTTCTAGCCAGTGCAAACTGGCAACTACCCGGAGGAGGGCCTTCTCGGTGGCTGCTCCGTCCCTTTGGAACGAACTCCCCGTGGAGATTCGGACCCTCACCACCCTCCAATCCTTCCGCGCTGCTGTAAAGATCTGGCTGTCCCGGCTGGCCTGGGGTTAAGATTATAGCCCCACTCGAATTGTGTGATTGTTGCATTTTTCTTTTTTTTTAATATGCTGTATTGTTTATTGTTTGTTGTTTCCCCCTCCCTTTTGAATTGTGAGCCGCCCTGAGTCCCCCTAGGGAAAAGGGCGGCATACAAATAAAGGCAAAAGTAAAAAGTAAAAAGTGGCATGCGTGCCATAGGTTCGCAATCACTGGCCTAGCACCTTTTTTGTTTATTTGGTTTTATTATTGAACTGTGCTTACCTTTAGGAATATGTGACTGGATTTTTTTTCTATGAGACCAACCATATTCCATTTTAGGTTTGGAATTAGTTGAAGGAGCTGTTACCATTGAAGCCAACAGAACTTTTCATTCTGTTGAAGTGATTTTAGTTTAATTACTACTCCATATAAAATACTTGTTCAATATGCTGAGAATTGTAAACCAACACACTTGAAAGATGCCAGTATTTCATTTAGCTTTCTGCTGTTAGAGGAAACCCATGCTCTCTTTCTTCACACTCAGTCAACATACCGAGCTGCATTGAAACCTTTCTTTCTTTGATCTCAGTGATTTTTACCCTGGGTAGGAGCTAGCTGGTAATTGAATCAGTTGTCAGTTTAGTGAAATTATTTCTCCTCTCCTTAGATCTGATTTAGCTTTTTCTGGAGGAAGTTGTTGGCTGAACCTTGAACTAGTGCACTCCTGTTAGATATGGTGAATCCTCAACAACTGTTGTCTTGATAAAATTCCACTGAACTATAAAAGCAGAGGTGCTGAGTAAGCGTTAGACATTATCTTTTCATATTTTATTTAATGGTAATAATTATTACATTTATATACTGCCTTACTCCCAGCGACTATTTTTAAAATTAAAAATATTACTATAAAATTTATTATTATAAAATAACATTAGAAACATTGCTTATCAAATTTAATGGACCTATCTAATTTAGTAACAAGTTGGTTTAAATATAAAGTAAAAACATAGTTAATTTACAAGCAAAATATTAAAAGAAAACATCTCTTACAATTTTGAAAAGCAAACAGATAAATCCATCCTTTCATCCATATGGCAAGGAATATAAACATGTGAACAGCAACCAATAAAACATAGAATATAGAATAACAGGGTTGGAAAGGGCCTTGGAGCTCCTCTAGTCCAAGCTCTTGCTTGAGCAGGAGATCCTATATCATTCTTGAGAAATGGTTGTCCAATCTCTTGAAAACCTCCAGTAATGGAGCACCCACCATTTATGGAAACAAGGCGTTCAACTGGTTAATTGCTCTCACTGTCAGGAAGCGTCTCCTTTATTCTAGATTGGATCTTTCTTGTCCTGCTTTGGAGAATAGGTCTGTCCCTCTTTTATGTAACAGCCCCATAAGCATTGGAAGATTGCTATCATGTCACCAGTAGTTGTTTTCACCACAATTGCATTTTGTTGGATAGCGTTCAAGTCTGTCAAAATCCTTTTGTATTTTGAGCCTATGTTCTAAATATTGGCTATTCTCCACAACTTGATGTCATCTGCAAATTTGATGACTTCTTCTATCACCTCATCTAAATCATTTTTGAAGATGTTAAAGAATGCTGGGCCTAAGACAGAACCTTGTGGTACCCCACTGCATGCTTCCCTCCATGTAGATGTAGTTCCATTGAGTATTATATGTTCAATGCAGTTGGTCAGCCAGTTATGATTCCATTGGTGGTGATGCTCTCTATCTCACATTTTTCTATCTTACCAAGAAGCAGATTGTAATATACTTTGTCAAATGCTTTACTGAAGTCTAAGTAAACTACGTCTTCAGTATTTCTCTGATCCACTAATGTAGTCATTTTGTCAAAGAAGGCAATAAGATTGTCTATCATGGGTTTTTAAACAAATCCATGTTGACGTATAGTAATAGCTTTGTTTGTTTTTAGATGCTTGAAAATATGCTGCTTGATCATCTTTTCCAGGATTTTCCCGGTATTGATGCCAGGTTGATCACATCCCAGAATTCTGAAAGAGCTGGCAGATGTGATTGTGGGACCACTGAACAAAATCTTTTAAAGTTGTTGGAGCACTAGAGAAATCCCAGAGGCATGAAAAAAGCCGATGTAGTTCCAATAGGCTCGCCAATATGATTGCCAACATCCAGTGACGGATATGGCACAAGAAGTTGTTCTAATCTTCAAAAAGGGAGAAAAATGGATCCAAGAAACTACAGACCAATCAGCCTGGCATCAATACCTGACAATACCTTTGGTCTTTGATCACACCTCAGAATTCTGGGATGTGATCCATCTGGTCCTGACATTTTGACTCGTCTAAAGTGAATAGGTGTTCTCTCATCATTTTCTTGCCTATTTTGATTTATATTTCTGTTCTGTCTTCTGTAGTACTGTTTTTGATAGGTTGGACTATTTTTTCCTTTTGCGTAAAGACAGATGTAAAGAATGAATAAAATAGTTTAGCTTTCTCTGGGCTATCCATTACCTCAGTTCCATCTTCTTCCCTTGTGGACTAATAGTTTCTTTGACAATTTTCTTGTTTTTAATATGTTGAAAGAAACTTTTTAAATTATTTTTGGCATTACTTCAGTCTAAGTTCATTCTGTGCCTTAACTTTCCTTCTGGTTTCCTCCTTTACTTTTTCGATGATAAAGTTGTCTGCTCTCAGGAACCTGTTTGATCTTCCACTTTGTACACAGTTTGTCTCCTAGTTGATGTCAGAATAAAGTTCCCCTTTGCTATTGTAAATTGATTACATCAATGTACAATTGATAATTGATTAGCAAAAAAATATTTAGAATAAAATAACAGAATGGGAAAATACCTTGGAGGTCTTCTAGTCCAGCCCCCTGCCTAAGCAGGAAACCCCATACCACTTCAGACAAATGGTTGTCCAATATCTTCTAAAAAACTTCCAGTGTTGGAGCATTCACAACGTCTGGAGGCAATTTGTTCCATTGATCAATTTTTCTGACTGTTAGGAAATTGCTCTTTAGTTGAACTAAGGTATTTATTCCCTTGCTTCATTGGGTGTAATGGTGGGTTCCGGGAGGTATGGCCTGGTACGGGCATACCAGTAGTAGCTGGGAGCAGCGGCTACCGTACCGGAATGGTGGACTGTTTGGCCCACCCGTCCACATTCCTGACTGCTTTTTGAGGCAAATGGGCCAATTGTGCATGTGCGCATAGCATGTGGCGCCTGAGTGACCTCCGCTGAGCAGCTGAGTGTCGCTGGGCGGTGGTGTGCGCATGCGTGCACAGCACGCATGCCCAAGGACACATGGCCCCGTCGCAGCATACTAGTTGCGATGGGATCCAGAACCCACTACTGATTGCATGGTCTGTAGTATACACCTATGGCAATTTCATTTCCCCCCCTCTTATAGTAACCCAAATACATTCAAAGTTTTCATTCTTGGTTGGTTGTTTTTTTATTTTTTTA